>NC_089506.1:42438796-43936296 GCF_036850995.1 Saccopteryx leptura
CCACTTTGTCTCAGGTCCGTCTCTCTAGGAGAAGGTCAGGCACTCCTGAGATCTTCTTGTGAATAGTACACATAGCTTGAGAGGGAATGACACTCAAGGAGCCTTAGCTGCCCCATCTTCTAGATGTTTGGGTTTTCCTTTCAGCAATTTGAGTGAAGAAACATTTGACGTGACTCAAGCCCTGAGCACCTTCTTACTATAGCCGGATGAGAGACCATGAGCAAAACTGCTTTGTTGAGTCCAGTCAACCTTCAGATAGAACAAAAGAAAGAACTTTTCTTGTTCTAAGCAACTGATTTTGAGTGATTTGTCACACTGCAATAGACAAACAGAAGCAGCTTGGGTCTTAGGTGAGATGATGTGTCCCATATGTTATCTTTCAATATCCAACCAAGAAGAATCATTTAAATCTGATGTCCTGACACTGAGAATACTTACAGATTTGCTTTTCCTGACCTGGGCAATTCGCGTGATCCTGTTACTTGAGGCTGCTTTATTATATTTGCAGATCTGGAAGGGCATCCCTCCCCATGAACCAACCAAAAGTCCATTAACAGTTCAACTTCATAAAATGTTTTGGTTTCTAACAAGTAAAAGGTGTTTGGGAAGATCATATATTAATGGCATTTTGGGCTGGAGAAGAATTTTTAGAATTGGATACTGGCACTTGACCACTGTTTGGTATCAAGGAGACATAAGTTTCAAGATGATCGGAGTCTTCAGAATTTGCACAAATAATATCCCTGATTCATGTTTCTCTCTCTTTTTTTTATTTCCTTTTTGTATCAAAGCAAACACTATTTTCTGCCTTGTTTTTACTGATTAAATTTTCTTTAAAGATTCAGAAACTCTTTGCCACAACTATAAAATTGAATAAACTTAATTTCTATTGCTCTGTTATTATATCCCCATCCCCTGTTGCATGAAGCTATAAAATCAAGTGAAGAATGTGAATCTTGTGCTCCCATGAATGCAAAGTCTTCCCAAGAGTGATTGTAAATACACCCTGCAGGATGCCTCTGAGGCTGTGTGCTCAAAGGGCAGAAACCTATCTCATTTTCAAGATTCCTGAAGTGTCTTGCAATACAATGTTAGGTCTCAGGGGCTTTGTTGTGGAACTGTTTTGTATCTCCAAGGTATTGGTAATTCTTGTTAGTTTATGGCTGCTGTATCAATACAGAAACATCACACAAACTTTCGCTAAGGTAGTTCTGTAAATGTAAGCGATGGCTATGTAAACAGAATTGTAATTCTGTTGTGTGTTAGTCCTGTACCTTCCTATCAAGTCTTAATTGTTCACAACAAAAGGCACATTTCATCTCATGTGAGGATGAGCTTCTTGCATCTTGCATCTCACTGTGGTTGAAGTGTTTCTGAATACTCACATTATAATTGCCGCCAGCATGTTTTCAATTCACTTGCTCTGCTTTGCTTGACCATAATATTTAAGAATCATTTAGTGAGCTCTTCTCTTTTGTTGTAATGAATATTAAGACCTGAATATGGATCACCCAAGACATCATCTGCTTTCTAGAAGGTGGGGATTGTTCCCAAAGGGATGCAGAGGAGAAAAAAAAAACTATGCCAATGCTTGGCTCTTAATGTTTATTTAACACTGGTGTTTTCGAAAACAATAACCATGTAAATCAAGCTTCTTTCTGAGAACAAATTTTCCAAAATCATTTATTTCCACATATCCTATTAACAACTTGGTTTGGAAAAACCTAGGATGATAGAGTGATTGGCTGTTTAAAATGTCATGAAAGATTTTGTGGAAAAAAGAAGGGAGGCATGATGCAAAACAGGGAAAGAAACCCTTTTTCTTTCTGAGGGGGAGAGGAAGGAGATGGAGGGAGGCAAGCTAAGCAAGCAGATTTGGTCTCGATTTGTCCCCTCTTGTCCTTGGGGATGCATTCAACAACAACAAAACTTTGCCATTCCTGGAGTAAGGGACCCTAAGGACTCCCTCCTTATTTATTCATTTCTATTTTTATGATTCTAATTGTTAATGTTCTTCACGAGTGACACACACACACACACACACACACACACACACACACACACACATATATATGATAGCAAACTCACAATTAAGTACTGTGTTCAAGCAGAAAGCTACTTAGGATCATTGCACAATGCATTAGCCGTGAAATGATTATGAGATTTCAGAGTTTTCAGGTTCAGTATCTTCTCTATGTTGGCACCTCAATTTCTGCCTTATTTGTCTGTAACCTGCCGTGCTATCCAAAAAAAAACTTTATGTCAAAAAAATGGAGAATTGCGTGAACTTTATAAGTGGTTATAAACCCCCAAGTCACAGCAGGACATAAGATTAAACCTAGAACAAGTGATTAGATGTTCATGAAGGACAGTTAGAAAGGGAGTTAGGGCAGCTGACAGGGATGTGGAGGTGCCCAGAGGCCAGCAATCATGGGAAGCCTCCCAGTCTTTAGAGCCGAGAAAGCAAGTGAGGAAGTGTCATTAAAGTTTGGTAAACTGCCGCTGGCCCCCCCTGAGAGAGCTCTGATTGCAGAGATGCAGGAGTTGCTAGGGACCCATGATCTTGAACTTTACCCAGGTCTAGGGATATTGGGAAATCTACAAGGTTAAGAGATCTCCCACCCTTTGTGTTCTGGGAAATGGCTTCCTAAGGAACTACTCTTTGCCCTGTGACCTAGATAAGACTTAGATGCCTTCTTTGTCCACCTATGACAAGGCCTGACACAGACCCTCCAATTCTCAGTCTTGGCCTCATAAATGATTAGCTGAACTGCCTGTCCCCACTGATCAATGAGAACAAAATGCTTGTTAGTTAGACTTTGGTTCAGCTTCACTCCTGCCCCCAGATGCCTGAACTTTGGCCCACCCACAGCCTGAGCCAGTAGACAGTCTTCCTCAGAACAGGCTGGCTTCAGAGGAAAACCTCCTCTGATCTACACCAGATTATGTCCACTTTCACCCCACTCCCACACACCCGGGTCTTTCTAGCCTTGTCTTCTCCTCTTTATAAAGGAAAATCCATTTTTTTCTCAACTCTGAAAACACTTACAGATCTTATCATCATATTGCAGTAGTCCCTTCACTATCCCTTGCCGTAATTCTTTCAAATAAAATCTCTTTACTAAGTCTGGAATTTTTTTTTTTTAAATGTGATATGACAGAGCATCAAAGTAGAAAGGAAGTGGGGAAGGAATAACCTGACCTCTCTATTCTTGTGTTCCAATTTCCCTTGAGTGCTTCTCAATGTCTGCAGCCATCAGAAGTCGACAGGCTTTGCCTTGCAGGGACCGTCTGGACAGAGAAGCACAGAGAAAGGTGGGTGTAATGAGGGCTGGGGATGCCACAGATAGAGGGAGGAACACAGTGCTAATGTAGGTCTCTTTATTCTTACTTAGTTATACTAGGGTGGTGCCTTTGTCCTGGTCTATTTGTTTTTATTATTCTGGATTAGTTCTTCTAGTTTATACTCTCAATTTCTGCATCTCAAATTTGTCCTGAAATATCTTTCATAATTTTAATATTCAGAAACCCCTGCTATTAAGAGTTTGACATACATAACTTTTCATCTATATATATATATGTATATATACATATATATATTCAAACATATAAATAACTTTTTAGCAGAAATCATTTTGTAGAGTATTTATATACATATTTAGTTAGACGTTTTTTAAAATATTGAGGAATGTCTTAGATGTCTTTGTGTGTTAGTCTATTTCATTATACTTTATTGATAACAGTTCAACAGAAATGTAGTCATCATTTTAAGAGATCACATTCTAAAAATTTAGTGATTCCAACCTGAAGATTTCAAGAAAAGGCATGGCTGGAATGATGTGTTGTTTGCATTTATACTACAAATTAAAAAATATAAAACTTAGAACTACAAGAATATGATCATTTGTAATTCTCTGCAGAGTCTGGGTAAGATTTGTATTGGTTGTCATCACTAAGAAAGCACAATTACAATCTGAGAGTCATTGGAAGCCATATTCAAGAGTAACAAAGTGAGTACTGTAAATGGTATAATATCTTCCCTAATTATTTAAATAGCATTAAAATAAAATGATACTGAGGTACTGCAGCAGCAGGAAGGTCTATGCTACTTCAATACAATTTTTTTTTTTAAATACAAAAAGTTTTGAAGAACCATGTCCTTGTAATAACAGTGTTGCTACATTTTTTTTTACTGCATGGAAAATACAAAATTAGCCATGATTAATGCAATTAATAATTTAAAAACAACAACAAGAAGAGGAGAGAGGAGCTCATACCTGTACACTGATTAAACAATACACAAATATAGATTAGAAGATAAACAGAAAATAAGCAAAAGTGGAAAAAAGACTACAATGAGTGGAAAGAATAAAAAAAGAAAATAAAAAGTAAAATTTTGTAACAAGTCTTTTTTACCAAGTGCTGATGGAATTCCACACCATGAGAAATGTGTTAAACTCAATTTTTATATGTGAAATTTAGATACCAATAAATAATTCCTTACCATAAAAAATTAAAATAATTTCTAACTTTTTCACCATTATATGTCATGTTGTAAATAATGTCCACTTTGTTATGTATTTATGTGAATTTTTTCATTAGCAATCTAATTAAGATTCAATTTATTAAAAATAAAATTGCTGGCTAAAGGATATGAACATTAAACATTTTAATAGGTATTACATTTATTTCTTCCAAAAAATTAGCTAATTTTTATACTCCCACTAGCAGCATATGACAGAACTTGTTTTCCCATATTCTTGCCAACACTGGGAATTATTAATCTTTTAACCACTGCCAATTTGCTAGTTGAAAAATGGTATCTTATTGTTATTTGAATTTAATTATTTGTGAGTTTGATTAGATTTTCAAGTGATTAATGGCCCTTCCTGTTTTGTCTTCTTTAAAACAACTCTATATCCCTTGCCCACTTACAAATACACCACTCTTCTTTCCCTGTAGACTTAAGAAGGTTTCAGAACATCAAGAAAATTAGCTGTTTTCAGATGTGTTGTAAATATTTTTTTTCAGTCTTTGCCTTCCACTTTTTCAAATATACTTATTTTTTGATGTAAAATTTATTCCCATTTGTATCTATAATTTATACAAATTATATACATATTTTATTTATAGCATTTGCATTGGGCTTAGAAAAATTTTACATGCCAAAATTATAAAAATATTCAGATTTTTTTTAATCTTAATGTTTTACTTTTAAGTATTTGTATAATTTGGATTTTATTTTAGCTTTAGAAAGTGAGGTAAAAATACATTTATTTCTATATTTTTTCAATGACTAGTGAGCTCAGCCAACATTGTAAATAATAAGTGTATTTCTTTATGTTCACTTCCAATACCAGCTTTATCATATGCCGTATCCATGTATGGAGTTGTTTCTAGTCTAGACTCTTTATTTTCCCTCATCACTATTTCTCTGCATCACCACCATTTTATTTTAATTATTATTTAGAATTTTTTTTATTCTCTTAGTCCCTTAGAATTTTCTTGATTATTTGCAAGCATATCCTTCCAAATAATCTTTGGAATACTTTTCGTAAATTCTAAACAATTCTTTTATAAATTTGATTATAATCTTGCTTAATTCAAATATTAATTAATGGAGAATTTGTCTTTACAAATTGAGTGCTCCTATTCATAAAGGAATCATCAACTTTACGTATGACTCAGTAGAATTGTATTTATAATATATTATGTGCTTTATACAGTTTCTTTAGCTTCCATTATATACAATAGACTGGGATTCATTTACACAGAATATTCAGACATGGCAGAAAAATTAAGTTGGACTTGAAGATTTTGTTTCTGCCAATTTGTAATTCTCTTCTTGAACAGGCAGTTCCAAGATGAGTTAGAAATGCAGACGATTTTCATGCATGGGTCCACTCTATGGTTTGATATCCATTTTGACTTGCATTGATTAGTCCCTCAGTACACTTCACACCAAATCAAGCAGAATTTGTGGCACAACTCAGTCAAACTGTTAACCGTAGATATCCATAAACACGAGTTTCTCCCTGCCCTTTCTACAAGCTTGGAGACAGAAGGTCTGGGATGTTATCTTTAAGAGAGAATTGGTTTCCTGGCAGCTAGTGCATGGTGCCAATCTCACAGATATGCTAACTCTTCCTAACATAGATGGAAAAGCCAAGAGAAGGTGAACATACAGGAAAGGAGAGAAAAGCAGGGCACTTTTGCAGTAACTCAAGACTCAGTTGTCCTTAAATTGTGGATTTATAATTCTGTTTAAGTGTTGTGAATCATGGGAACATCAGACACATGTACATTATAATGAATGAGTGAATTTTCATTCCAAATTTAATTACATTTTGGATTATCCACTGTCTTTCAATATTTCCACAACTTCACTCTACTTCCAGCTCCCTTCACTTCCAATTTCCTACCTATAATTCTGTTTCAGACACAAACAGAATAAAATATGTGCTTTTTCTTAGGATAAAAAAGATTGGCTTAAAAAAGGAATGAGTGGATAATTTTTCTTTGCAAGCTGTTCTAAAATTTCTACTTGATCACTCTTGTTCATCTGTGCCAACCATTTACCAGGATATCGACATTGCAAAATCTAGTGCCATTTAAAAAATTAATTTGAAAATTCATTATAAATTAAATATATTCTGTCTTCCTTTAGTGTGTGTGATGATATAACAGTTCATCTGCTCTTCTAGGTTATTAAGTCCCAAGCCAAAATATCTTGTGATGGAAGTAAAAAAAGCTCAAACAAAATATGATAGATCATTTGAAGGGGTTTCCATACTTTCCTGAACCACAATTCTAATTTCATGCCAATATCTTTCTTTGCCAAAATACACTCTGATTATGGCAGTAAATTTGGATAACTTATGTTATAATTTTTGTAGCAGTGGAAATTCACAAAAAATACAGTTTACAAATTAAGAATGACTTGGAATCCACAATATTAAAAAAAAAATCAGAAAGCCTACAAATGCCATTTTTCATATCACTTGGCTATAATTGGTTCTGGAAAGGTTAGCTCTTACATATTTTATCCACATGAAAAAATACAGGGCTCACAGGCTTGCACATAATTTAATAACTGTCAAGTAAGAAAGATGCATTAAAAATAAGAAAGAAGAAAAGGATAATTTTTAAATTTTGTATGTCATTAATATCAGATAATCTAGACAAGCATCTGAAAGTTGGTTATGTTTTTTCAGGGGTTTTTATCTTATAAAAATGGTACTCTGTTAGAAAATCTTGTTCTTCTGCATACCAGACAAGGCCAGGAACAGGAAAGGAATATCATAAGTTTGTCCTATGAGTATTATACAAGTAAACATTCATCTGGGCTTATAACTTCTCTTTTCATTATAGAATTGTACACCTGAAACCTGTATAATTTTATTAACTAATGTTACCCCAATAAATTCAATAAAATATTAAGACAAAAGAATACAATATTTCTAGAAAGTGTCAAATCTGTCAGTCATTTACATTTTAAAAGACTCTTTTTCTCCAAAACACCTTACTGAGGTGCAGTTGCCCTGAACAAAGGCAATTGATTGGAGAGGGGGAGATCTAGTCAAGAATTAAGAGTCACTTGAAGGTTCTTGGAAGACAGACAGGTCTATGAACTACAGTGTGTTGGCCTCTATATAGCCAGAGAGAAAATGAAAGAGTCTGAGTATTTGAAAAAGCACATTTATATAATAGAATGGGAGATATTTTGCCCAGGATTCTGAACTTTCCAAAAAATCATATTTTGAATCACTTTTGTTTGAGACAGATCAAACATCTGAATGAGTGTTAGAGTTTCCATTGATATATTTGGCTGTTTTGAGTTTCCTGTTGTTCAGAAAACACTACGGGAAAAACACTATGTAATAAAGCAAATAAACTATTTGATTCCTACTCTGCAGGAACTTCTGCTATGCTGAAAAACTGAATTTGAGAGATTTGAAGAAAGGTTTAACAAATTCACCAACTTTTGATTTAGCTCCTTTTATGTGTAGGCACAGACTTAGACTGGGTACACTTTGGTAAATACAAATGATAATAATTCTTACCTTTGTGGAACTCACAGTCTAGTGGGGGGCGGAGGTAGAGTACAAATATAATAAATAAGTGCATAGTGTGATAGAAATTATTTCTATGTAGTATGTCATTTTTCTATGGTATGTTAGAAATTATACCATACTGGGAATTGTTAAAAGTGTTATTAGAGAAAGAGCGTGAGGGTTTAAGGAACATGGGGTAGAGACAGGGTTGTATCATTAAAGAGAAGGAATGGAAGGCTCACTGAGAAAGTATGGCTAAGTCCTGAAGGAAGTAGAAGAAATGGTCATGCAGATTTGGGATGAAAATATGATTCCTGGCAACAGAAACAGGCAACAAGAGCTCTGAGGTAGAAGCATTGTTGACTATTTTAGAAATTACAGTGGCTGATGGAGTGTCCTGGCATGAGTTTGAGAAGAATTAAAAAGATGTGGCAGAGAGGTAACAGGGCTGGACTGTGTTGGAACTTGAAGGTCATAAAAGAGAATTAGAAGTTTATTCTGTGTAAAATGGGAGATCATTGGATAATTTTAAGCAGAGGAGTAACATGATATGTTTTAATGAGATCCCTCCAGCTGCTGCATGTTTTAAAATTGTGAGGAAACAATAATCGATGTGGAAGACATGTTGTTGGGGAACATTGCAATAACCTCAGTCAGAGATTATGGTACCCAAGTATTGTAGCAATGAAGGTAAAGAGATATGATCACATTTGGCTATATGTTGAAGGGGAAGCCAACAGAATTTCACTTTGGATAGGATATAACTTATCAGAGAATTTAAGTCAAGAATGATTCCGAAATATTTTTGGGGATGGAATTGCCAGGAATGGAGAAAGAAGAAGCAAGGGAACAACAGGTTTGGAGGTCAACATCAATATCAAGTTATTTTTTAAAAATCACAAATATGAAGAAGTATGTGGAAAGCATCACATAAGAACTAAAATTAAAGAAAATCTTGTTCTGTTTGGACAAGCACATGCACCTTTGCTTAGGATACATAGTACAGCAAAAGGTGCTTTCTTTTGATGTGTCACTGTGCTGCAAAATCTAATCTTCTATACTTACCATTGGGAGGATTATCTATGCAGCTTTGGTTTTAAGTCATTTCTAATCTTTTGGAAAAGGTAGGTTAAGTTGAATAGGAAGTATTGTTTCTAACATGTGAAGTAAATAATAGATTATTTGTGGTTTATGTATGCTTATCATTATTATTTTTGCATGTTTAAATTTCATCACAAAATCAGGGAAATAAATGTCTAAACCAGGGGTCCCCAAACTACGGCCCCCGGGCCGCATGTGGCCCCTTGAGGCCATTTATCCGGCCCCCGCCGCAATTCTTTCATTGGTGGTCAGTGAGAGGAGCACATTGACCATCTCATTAGCCAAAAGCAGGCCCATAGTTCCCATTGAAATACTGGTCAGTTTGTTGATTTAAATTTACTTGTTCTTTATTTTAAATATATTTGTTCCCATTTTGTTTTTTTACTTTAAAATAAGATATGTGCAGTGTGCATAGGAATTTGTTCATAGTTTTTTTTTTATAGTCCGGCCCTCCAACAGTCTGAGGGACAGTGAACTGGCCCCCTGTGTAAAAAGTTTGGGGACCCCTGGCTAAACCATACATTTAGATAAGTCTCTAATTGTAAAAACAACACATCCCAAAGGTTACTTAGGACATGGTGCTAAATGGGATGAAGAGACTCAGCTCTGAAGAGAAGGGTGTGTTCATTTGTTAGGACTGCCATAGAAAATGCCACAGTCTGTGTTAATTTACAGAATTAATTCTCTTACAAGTCAGGGAGCCTAGAAGTCTGAAATAAAGATGTCAGAAAAGTTGGTTTCTTCTGAGACTTCTCTCCGTGGCTCATAAATAGCCATCTTCTCCCTGCATCTTCACCGGGTTTTCTTTTTGTGGGCCTATGTCTTAATCTCTTATAAGGACACCAGTCATATTGGATTAGGGCCAACCTTATGACCTCATTTACCTTCATTACCTCCTTAAAGGCTCTATCTCCAAATACAGACATAGTCTGACCACTGGGGTTGACTTCAAAACATTAATTTTGAGAAGGACGCAATTTAGTCTGCAGCAGGGAGAACGGGCTTACAGGCAGTGAAGAAGAGCCATCTGATGAAAGCCCAAGGCTCCAAGGAGAAGCACATGGTGTTAGGATTGTCAGGACATTTCTTTGAGCTTCTCAAACTTTCTTACACACGAAGTTTGCAAACCAGCAAATCAGGTTATTTCAACCCATTCTTTTTTTTTTTAAGATTTTATTCATTTTAGAGAAGAGAGAGAGCAAGAGAGAGAGAAAGAAAAGGGGGGGAGGGAGGAGCAGGAAGCATCAACTCCTATAGGTGTCTTGAACAGGTAAGCCCTGGGTTTCGAACCTACAACCTCAGCGTTCCAGGTTGACGCTATATCTGTGCCACCACAGGTCAGGCCTCAACCCATTCTTGAGGGACTTTGCTGTGTTTAGAGGTCAGAAAGCATGAAAAGAAAATGTGTTAATAAGTGAAACTAAGGGATGGATAACCCTTTACTAGTTACAATGAAAAAATTCACAATCAGTGGAAAACCTGTTTTCTGTCGGGCATTTGGCATCAGTATGTAACACTTCCTTCAGCATTTCCATGTACACATTATCATTTCACTTTTCCCACAATACAAATAATTTGGGATTTTTAGGGTATAATGAGACAATTTAAAGGAAAAATAACTATTTTCTAAAACAAGAAAATGGTAAGAAGAACATTTTGACATTTTTGTAAATTTCTTTAAAATTGAGATTAATAAAAGGCTGCCGAATTTTCATATCTGCTTCTCATTCACTGGTTGCAATATATTGTCTTGGCTGCAATATATGAAGAAAATCCTGCCTCACCTAGATGTGTGATAAAGAAGCTAATTATGATTAGTCTACCTTGATTCCACACCACAACTCAACAGGTGGTCATCACTTAAAGGTTAATTACAATATGGAATCTGAAACGATATAAATGAACTTCCTGAGAAGCTACATCAAAATCTATTGGGTTCTCTTGCACGCTGAGTGGATTTTTCTGTGAAAAACATAGTGACTGGTTGAGTGCTTTTTCTTGAGACAACCATTGTATTTGAGTATATAACAGCAGCTTTTTCTAATTTTGCTGCAGAGAATATTTTAAAAGCCTGTCATCAAAGGTCAAGATTTATAAAGTTAATAGTTTGTATCACTCCACCAATGACATGTAAATGAAATTGGTAATTCTTTTTTTTTTTACTACAAATGCTTGGTGATAAAGAATTCCATGTCTACTGGTACAGTTGTGTTTCACTGTCTTTTTTTTTTTTTTTTTGTATTTTTTAAAAGTCTTTATTCATTTTTTTAGAGAGGACAGAGAGAGAGAAGGGTGGAAGAGCAGGAAGCATCAAGTCCTATATGTGCCTTGACCAGGCAAGGCCAGGGTTTTGAACCAGCGACCTCAACGTTCCAGGTCGACGCTTTATCCACTGCGCCACCACAGGTCAGGCTGTCCCACTGTCTTGATCAAGCTAAGGTGACAGCAGTTTTTTGGGTTTTTTTTGTATATTTCTGAAGCTGGAAACGGGGAGAGACAGTCAGACAGACTCCCGCATGCGCCAGACTGGGATCCACCTGGCACGCCCACCAGGGGCGATGCTCTGCCCCTCCGGGGCGTCGCTCTGCCGCGACCAGAGCCACTCTAGCGCCTGGAGCAGAGGCCAAGGAGCCATCCCCAGCGCCTGGGCCATCTTTGCTCCAATGGAGCCTTGGCTGCGGGAGGGGAAGAGAGAGACAGAGAGGAAGGAGGGGGTGGGGGGTGGAGAAGCAAATGGGCGCTTCTCCTATGTGCCCTGGCCGGGAATCGAACCCGGGTCCCCCGCATGCCAGGCCGACGCTCTACCGCTGAGCCAACCGGCCAGGGCTGTGACAGCAGTTTTAACCAAAATTTTCTCGGGTCTATTAGTGCAAATGTCAACACAATGGAAAAGGGAAATGATGTCTTAATATCATTATGAAATGGTTTTGACTTTTGGGTCTCATATAAGAATCTGCTAAAAGATGTCTGTGGACCAAGCTGATTTATTTAATCTTGATTTAAGAAACTGTTGATTTATGAAAGTGTTGAAATATATATTATTGAATTCTCAAAACAAACTTATGATTCTTTGTTCTTATGATTTTATAGGTGTGGAATCCAAGGAATAGAAAGGTTAAATAACTCATCCTAGGTTGCAACAGTCAGTAATCGGTGCATTTGGGATAGGACACAGCCTGTCAGGCTCTAGAGCAGGTGGTTTTAAATACCTAACTGTCCTCATTTGCCTATTGTTTATACCCCATTATTTAATATTTAACTATGTTTAATTATAATGATACATCCTTCTTCACAAATATTGTGTAAAATGACATCTCTTTTCAAAGAAATGAGGATGAGGCCCTGGTCGGTTGGCTCAGCGGTAGAGCGTCGGCCTGGCATGCAGGGGACCTGGGTTCGATTCCCGGCCAGGGCACATAGGAGAAGCGCCCATTTGCTTCTCCACCCCCACCCCCTCCTTCCTCTCTGTCTCTCTCTTCCCCTCCCGCAGCCAAGGCTCCATTGGAGCAAAGATGGCCTGGGCGCTGGGGATGGCTCCTTGGCCTCTGCCCCAGGCGCTAGAGTGGCTCTGGTCGCGGCAGAGCGACGCCCCGGAGGGGCAGAGCATCGCCCCCTGGTGGGCAGAGCGTCGCCCCTGGTGGGCAGAGCGTCGCCCCTGGTGGGCGTGCCGGTCGATCCCGGTCGGGCGCATGTGGGAGTCTGTCTGACTGTCTCGCCCCGTTTCCAGCTTCAGAAAAATGTACAAAAAAAAAAAAAAAAAAAAAAAAAGGAAAGAAATGATGTATTCACAGGTAGTTTTTGAATTGTATTCAGGTTTTCTAACTACAATTAATAAGTTTTGCTTTTTAAAAAACAGTTAACTGTACTCTTTGTATTACCAATAATATATTTATAGAGAGAATATGTGTTAAGCGATTTGTTTAGTGGTAAAACTATTTTTGAATACATTTATAAACAGATTCACACAAACCCATGCAAAATACTTAAAATTGATACCATATAATTTATAATTCCTTATTTCACAGAGATGCAAAAAAACAACAACAAAGGAAATAAGAATACTGATGGAAGGACCCCATACAGAACATCCTTTCAACGGTGAGTCAGATAAGGTGACAACCCAGACAAACATTTTCTTAATTATACACTTCTAACTTTGTAAGGCTTAGTGTCTTTTTTTTTCTTGGCAATGGACAGTTCCTGAAATCAAAGTGCTCAAGCCCAGATCGGGAGTATTAGAGGTTCTTCCTCCTTAAATCAGTGACTTTGGGAGGAAGACCGGCTGTGAAGGTTTCCGCTGCTTCCTTCCTCCAGGGAGTCCCAGCGAGATGCCCGCTAATCCTCCAGCCCTGCAGCCCCACGCATCACCGAAGTGCTATTGTGACTGGGCACGCTCAGAGGACTGAATAAGAGGGCTTAGGCTGCCCGGACTCTGGGGAATAATAGCTGTAAATCCTTGTGAGTTGACTCAGATTTCAGCCTCCTTTAGGAAGTTCACTTACATGTGGATTGCCATGGAGGAGTTCTATGCTGAAAGACTTTCTTTTTGAGGACGCCGGTTATCCCTGTAAGTCAGTCGCTAAGTCCTGCTGCCCGGCGGCTCTGAGCTTCCCAAGTCGCAGTGAGAACACCTTCTGGAGCTGCTTTTCCCTAGGTGTGAGAGGTTTGGCTACCTACTTAGGTTGGGTAGACAACACAAAAGCAGGGAGGAACGTGGTTCCCGAGGACTTTCTGAGGGTCCCTCCCCTGTGTTCCCTTTACCATGCTGTGCCTTCCAACTCTCTGACTAGCTGCTCCTTGACGTTGACAGCTGTGGACTCCTGAGGTCTCCCGTTTGCTGTGTCCACTGACAGCCATAAACTCCTCGCCTCCAGGCTGGGACACCCACTCTGCTGATTCCGATTATGATGCTGATGTATGCTCAGCTTTTTGTCCTGTTCCTTTAATTTCCTTGCTCATCCTGCCTTTCTGCTAAACCGACACCGAAGTGATACATAGCTAAATACAATATGGCAGCATTTCCTGTTAAAAAGCCAAGGATATATAGCACCAGTGATCCTCCTGTCAGTAACATCACTTTTGGTAGGGACAGAAAACACTTTTCCCTTTTCAATCCTCCTGCGTTAAGCACTTATCAAGATGTGTCTATCCTCAATCTAGCACACACGCTCCCACGCACGCACATACCGCTTGTTCTGTCGTTATCCGTGCTTGCAACTCATCACACCTGATAGGATCTGACCCCATGTGATTCTTTATATATCCCTTCTCATGATTTAAGGGTAAAAATAAAATAAAACAAATAAAATGAGAAAAGAAAAAAGACTTCTAATCAAAAAGATTTTTATTGACATCAGTTCCCTAAATAAGCAAATGGACTTTGATTGCAACAAGACAGACCTTATCTTCGTTGCATCAAGAATCCTTTCAGTCTTTTTTTTCCTCTCTATGACACAAATTTATTTTTGAATTTTATGGGATGTCAGCCTTCCTTGAGTGGTGTGAGAAGCAGCTAGATGGTTTGAAATAAAAGGTTTCAGGCCATGATTGACAAAGCGCGGTAAGGGCATGGCTTTTCTGACAAGCTGTAAATTCAGTAGTGAATTACAGTATACAGGTGCTTCTTAGGAAGGCTCTGACTAGATAATTTGCGAACATCACCCTATATGTCAACTGCAAGAGCTTGTGAATGGCTCCAGTATTGGATGCCAAAGCACCTTTTCTTTAGCCTGGGATAGGGTGTGTGTGGCTGTGACAGTGAATTATGGCAGCCAGTAGAGGGGGGGGGGGGTTGTGGATTATGCTGATGAAAAGTGCAGCTATCACTCAAACTAGCTTTGACAGAACCTTCCAATCAGGATTCCACTTCCTGGCCCTGGAGGATTAAGTTAAAAAAATAAAGTGCTTGAACTTCCATTGAGGAGCAAGCCACATCTTCATAAATAAACCTTGGCAACAAAGATTCTTGAAAAGGTTCTATGCTCTTCAAATTTAACAAATGTAAATCATGAGTGAATTGTCTCTTTGTGAACTATAGTGTCCTACGGACTGCTGGTTTTCTTTTTGTTAATAAAAACTTATTTCTTATTCTCTTGTTAAATTCAAGTATTTCTTGCCTCACCAGGACTTAAAATAAGGCTGGATTTCAGATAAAAAAAAAAAGGGAGAAGTAGCAACTTTGTAAATAATTTTAATCTAGAAATATTTATAATAACTTAATTTTTAACCATTTATGTGACAATCTAACAAAGTTTTCTATCCCTCCCCCAGGTGTTCAGTTTTATTGATTATTTCTGTCAGTCCTTTGAAATTTGCATTGGAAGCTTTAAAGATGTTTTCTGTTTTATTATTTCTACTGATGTTCATTTTTAAATTAACCTTATGATATAGGTGAAAACATAACTATTTCTTTGTAATTTTTGTAGCATCCACCGGGTATGAGAACAAATGTCGGAGACTTTCAGGAGTTAAGATGTTACTTTATTGGCCAGTTTAACCTGCACAGGGGCGAACTCCCAAGATGTCCGGAGACACCGTGCCCACAAGGAGCTGCAAACGGAAGCCGCACCTGGAGCTTACAGCCAGGCCCTTATATATCCTAAGTGAGCAAGCATAGTACAGAAGCAGATGTGGCAGTTTAGCTATTGGCTAGGGAGGTCACACGCAGCATAGCAACAGGGGCCAGCATAGCAACAGGGGCCAGTTTTAGCTTAGTGGCGAATTTCAAACCTAAACTTCTGATAAGGGTCTCTGACCTTCTTTGTTCCCAGCCTCACAGGAGCCATATCAGCACTTACTGTTCCTTCAATAGTTACACTCTTTGCAGCACTCCCTGTTCCTTCAATAGTTACACTCTTTGGCAGCCCCAGTACTCCCTGAATCTAACAATTTTTCTTTTCATAATTACTTTGTTTTCTTGGGATTATCTCTAGTGGCCTTTATAATAAGCAAAGGAGAGATATGTTATTACAAAATTATTCCAAATGCATTTACTGAATTTCCTTCTCTTCCTGCTCCCAAGAGACATAATGATACCATTTGTTCCTTGTTGGGCGGATAAAATGTATTATGCTCACTTTGTTAAAGATGGCGCTGCCCATGTGGAGGCTGTTGCTCAGGTGATATTAATGTGTGTCTCTGTGGGCAGGCAGAATCCTTGTAGCCTGGGGCTTGGTTTTGGGATTAAGCCTTTCCCACCCTTTTTGATGTGGGGTGGTACAATCCTATCTTGACTCAGATAAGTGACTTTGTATTAGAGACTTCCCTATTATGTATATTGGATTAAAGGTTTGGATTTCTACACTATAAAATAGGGGCAGAACGGGAGCTTGCTCTCTTGGTTCCTGGGATTAGCGTTAGAAAGCAGAGCAGAGAAAGGCCATGTGGAGGAGGCCAGGAGAAGCAGCCAAGATGGCGGAGTGTTGAGTGAGAAGCCAGTTAGTGCAGAGTTTGTGCAGGGAGAAGGAAGGAGATGGGGAACAGAGGTGAATAAGTCTGGTGAGCTAGAAACCTTTGATTCTAGGAAACTCGGATAAGTCAGTAGCTTTGTGAGCACTGAATGTGAGTGGGTTTTGGAGCCCAGTGTGTGATTTTACTTGCCTGCCGGGTGCAAGCTAGGATTAAAGACAATGGCCCATCAACTTTTGGCTCCGTTGTTTCTTTACTGACTGTCTGAATCCAATGCGAACCTGCATGGGCTGGGCTGCTTTGATAGTGGTGGCCCTGGCCACTGGCTTTACATTTCTGATAGTGTACACATCCTCTTATGATACATTAACAAGCAATGCATATGCAGTTAATATATTTTCTACATAAAAGGACAAATCACTATTCATTTTTACTTGGTACTAAGTCACAAGTAGGTAAAGTTTTCACTCTTAAATTACTAAAGGTCAAAAAACCGTGATAAAACTTAATATATTAGAAAAAGTCATTTTATACTGCTGGTTACTTGCACAAGTTTAGAATAAAGTCATAAGGAAAGAAAAAAGAGAATATATAGTAATGGTAAAGTAAAACTTAAAAATGTACTCAGTAATTTTTATTTCTCTATCTTGGATTTTTATGTTAAGAAAATAAATATGGTTTATAAATTTATTTGCTTTCTCTGTAGGCATTATGCTTGATATGAAATGAGTCTAAAACAAACCAGGAATATTTAAAATGAAACTATAAATATATCAGAGAATGTCATTTATGAAGTTAGTATTGCTCCGTTATCAATTTTCTCTGAGCATTTATTAAAGAATAGCTTTTGTTTTAATTTGCTGGAGACAAGGCAGCTTAGAGACATTTACAACGATGAGGAGGGATCTTCAATTAACCTTCATTGCTGAGATATTTTATGTGCATGAATTACAATATAACAGGGTAATTACCTAATACCTTTTGTGAAGGAATTCTAATAAAGAAAGAAATTGATTTAAACATAATGAAATTCAAGCTGTTCGTTTTATTTCTCATCAAATTTTTATTATTAAAATGGTTGTAAACTCTAATTTTGAGACCAATGAAAAAAGTTTCTAACTTACCTATAATGTTGAAAAAAATCCATTATTGTAATTTAGTTTAAAGTAAATTAATAGCCAAGCTAGAGTTGTAAAAACGATGCACTCTTAAAAGTCATTATGTGCAATGTGGTGCTAAACTCTATTCTCTAGAAAATTAGACATAAAGGTCTAAAGTTTACCCAGCTATGTCAAATTCTAAATATTATTTCATCAATACGAAGATATTTTCTGGACTTTCCATTTAATAAATATGAATTTTTAATCTCCCATTTAAAATGATAAGCATGAGCTGCTTTTAGATAAATAGAAAATAGGTATTTCTTTCTGAAAGCAACTGATGAGAAAAATCATGTGAAGGCTTTTAAGATTAAAGTCTGGATACCTTCACAGTTGTGTTGAACTTATGAAAAATATAACGTCAATAATAGTTAAAATTTCTCTCATGTTTTCTTCTTTTTTCTTCTTCAGCTTGGTGAAGAGCCAATTAAAGTCAGGATTGCTGGTTGTGCTTGCAACATGGTCCCTTCTTGTCTTCTGAGAACCAGCGTGGAATGAACAATACTTTGAATCAGGGCTGTGAAAGAAGAGAGGTTTGCTGTCTTGCAATAGATTTGTTTTTACCTCTGCCCCCACAAGCTTCAAGAAAGGTGTGAAGAGAAAGGATATTGTTTATACCAGATACATCAGAACAGGTGGAGGAAGCTGAAAATAGCAGCTGAAAAAAAATTGTGACCAGTTTTCCATAATGAAAGATACTTAAAAATAAAATTTCCTCATCAAAATTTTATCTTATCCCTATTAAATAAGGCAGAACTTTTCTTTGTGTTTAATGCTAACAAAGCATAACATGCACAGAAATGCATGTACATCCTGCATCTAAAATCTGGAATCACTAAATATATAATAATCTCCTTTAATAATTGTAATAATGATAATATACGATTTTTCACTTAAACTTCTGTGTTCCAATGCTGTCATGCACCATAGATAGTTAATACGTACAATCCAAGCATTATAATAGCTAAAAAACCAAGGAACATTATTGTTTCCTTTCAGTCTTCATTGGGCAGTTTGGCATTATATGAGCAGATCATTAATGGGAGATTCTAAAAATAATACTTGGAGTAAAATAGTATGTGGTTAACATTTTTCCACACTGTCTCTTCAGATTTGCACTACAATTAAGAATTTGCATAGACCGGAAGCAAAGTAACAGAATGCAGTAATGTGATGATGAATAGCAAGCCGACCGGGTGTTGGGAGCGCTGCTGAAGATGATGTACAGAAGGCATCTGCAAAGGGGTTGGCGGTGGATTCCTCCTTCGCTATTTTTCTAGAAAACCCATCAGGCCATGGTTATCAACCACCTCCTTACTAAATCCACTCATGCTTTTGGGTTTGAGCCAGCTTATATGCATTCACAGCAGCATTTAACAGTGCTGATGGGTGTGGTCTTTCTCTAAGTGCTCTTCTTTTCCTCTGCCTCTTGGACCCCAAGATTCTGTTTTACTTATTCCCTCTCTGACTACACTTTTTCAGTCACTTTTGTTAATTCCTCTTCCATTGTACATCTCTTGAATGCTGGGAGTTATCCAATATCTTTTCTGAGGTTTTTTCCATTTTCCATCTACTGTTTCCTTCTAAACAATTTATTTGCTTCAATGACCATCTATATATAGTTGCAAAAAATTCTCAAGTCTAACCTTCTAGTCCAGATTTATTTTGTGAGTTCTAGGCTCTTATATTCAGGAATTAACTAATGTCTTCACTGGGTGTATTATTAAATATATTATGCTTGATACTTCCTCCGCATCCCCTCTCTCTTCCTCCCTATTCCTGGTCACCACTTTATGTTGATTTTTCTCTCCTAAACAATTCTTGAGTCTGTCATCCATGGCTTTCCATTCCCCTAGACCTGCTATAAGTAAGCTGTGACCCAAGGATCAAATCTGGCCCACTGCCTGTTTTTGTGAATCAAGTTTTATTGCAACACAGTCATGCGCATTTGTTATGTATTGTCTACGGCTGTTTTTTTATGCTACAACTGCTAAGTTGAGTTTTGATGACAAAGAACGTATGGTCCACAGAACTTAAAATACTTATTATATATCTTGCTTTTTGTAGAAAATCCTTGCTGAACCCCGCCATAGAGAATACTCACACACAAGTCACCATAGCAACTCATCCCAATTATGTCAATTTATAGTTAAAGGAATGACCTGATTGCTGCTTCAAATCAAATTCTCCATAATACAGTGACAATCATTACATATAGTATAATTTTCATCATGTCACTTCTTATGTGCCCTCAGTGACTCCCTTTTTGCCTTTGGGAAAAATTTGACTACTTGACACGGCCAACAGAACCTTTCAGAAACAAGCTTTGTCTCCTTAACTTCTTGCCTCTCAACTCCTAGCATTCCAGATGTATCAGACAACTTTCAGGTCTTCACATGTGTCACATAATTTCTGATTTCAGCTTTCAGCATACTATTCCTATGATGGAAAGTAACCCCTGGAGTTGAGATTGGGCTTCTCCTTAGTGTTCAGATAACGCTGTGTGTTTCTTCCCAGGCTTTTCTGCTCTAATAGACAATGCCTGCTCGTCACTTGTGATGATTAATTTTAAGTATCAACTTGGCTAGGTCACAATACTCAGTTATTTGGCCAAACAGCAGTCTAGAGCAGGGGTTGGGAACCTATGGCTTGCAAGCCAGATGTGGCTCTTTTGATGGCTGCATCTGGCTCACAGACAAATCTTTAATAAAAAAAATAATGTTAAAAAAATATAAAACATTTTCACCTGACCAGGCGGTGGCGCAGTGGATAGAGCGTCGGACTGGGATGCCAAGGACCCAGGTTTGAGACCCTGAGGTCGCCAGCTTGAGCGTGGGCTCATCCGGTTTGAGCAAAAGCTCACCACCTTGGACCCAAGGTCGCTGGCTCAAGCAAGGAGTTACTCGGTCTGCTGAAGGCCCGCAGTCAAGGCACATATGAGAAAGCATTATTGAACAACTAAGGTGTCGCAATGTGCAACAAAAAACTAATGATTGATGTTTCTCATTTCTCCATTCTGTCTGTCTGTCCCTGTCTATCCCTCTCTCTGACTCTCTCTCTGTCTCTGAAAAAAAAAAAAGAAAAAAAATATAACATTCTCATATATTACAATCCATTCATTTCTTACCGCTCATGTTCATGGTTGCGGGTGGCTGGAGCCAATCACAGCTGTCCTCTGAAACAACACCAAATTTTTATTGGATAATGCATAACGTACACGGGTCATTGTATGGCTCTTATGGAATTACATTTTAAAATATGTGGTGTTCATGGCTCTCTCAGCCAAAAAGTTTCCCAACCCCTGGTCTAGAGCATTGCTACAAAAGTCTATTTTAGACAAGGTTATCATTTAAATCAACAGATTATCCTCCATAATGCGGTTGAGCCTCATCCAATCAGGCCTGGAAAGAAAGACTGAGATCCCCTGGGGAAGAGGGGATTCTCACTCTGGATTGTCTTCAAACTCAAACTGCAATGCCAGCTTTTCCCTGCATCTCCAGCCTGTTGGTCCACCTTGCAGATTTTAGACTTACCAGACTCCATAATCACATGAGCCAGGTCCTTAGAATCAGTATCTATGTCTCTTTCTTTGTCCCCATCTGTTGATCCACACTCTGTTGGTTCTGTTTCTCTGGAGAACCCTGACTAAAACACCTCTCTGTCCATTCAGTGCAGGAAGCAGAAAGCATGTCTACTTTGGTCATCATTAATCTATCAAGAGGTTAGCACGGTGCCTGGGATTTAGTAAATACATTTAAAATAAGAATAAAGACTGGGATGTCACCTCATGTAGAAATGTAGTAAAACAGGAAGCACATGGGAAAAAAGAAAATGGAAGCGATGAGGGAAAAATGGGTCTGCATTCCAGGGTGACTCAAAACAGTCCTCTACAGAGACAAAGGGTGGCTCCTGAATGTACCTACAGATTCCCAGGGAGA
Source organism: Saccopteryx leptura (assembly GCF_036850995.1). Classification (NCBI taxonomy): domain Eukaryota; kingdom Metazoa; phylum Chordata; class Mammalia; order Chiroptera; family Emballonuridae; genus Saccopteryx; species Saccopteryx leptura. Next base: position 42,460,457 of record NC_089506.1, read on the forward strand.
CAGGCCAGTGCCATTTTTCTGAGGCATCATCTGAGTACCAGTAGCTTGCCAGTGAGGAAGTATGAATGAAAATCTGTCTACCTCTTAAAATACCATAAATGAAAGAAAGAGACCCATCCGATGAGGCTTTTGCTTACTATTCACACCAGTCCCTGATGGAGTGTTCTGTTGTTGCAAATGATCAATGCAACACCATGGTTTTGTAGGTCATCAATTCTCAGGAACACTAGAAAGGGCTGTGGAAATCACTGAAGAGACTAGGATTTCTTTAAAAGTGTAGGCACTTGACAAATCAGGTTGAGTTTGTCACTTTCAGGTTCAAAGAAGTGAAGCACAACCTGGGTGTCTTAGTAAATGGGTGTTTACTGTAATAAAAACAGAAAAGATATCTCAGCAACCTCCCGGCCAGTCTGTGGCACACCAGAGCATGACTCACGGCTGCTCAGGGCCCGGCCGCCGCTCTGCCCACTGGCAGCAGCTGTGGTGTGCTGTCTGGCTCCTGCTGCGACCACATCCCTTCCCTGCGCCGCCAGCCCGCCCCCCCCCCCCCAGCTCCTGCATCCCTTCCAGTCTCTCTGCCTCCCGCTCTCTGTTTCCTGATGAAATCCACTTCCCCAGGCTTTAAACCAAATGTTAAATCTGCTTCCATTAGTGGAACGGGGCTCTGAGTCATTCATTTTTTTTTCTAATTCTCTCAATATTTTAAATTTTATCAGGAGCATACATTGTAATGTATTATCATTTTAAAAACCATTGGGACATGCCAGAAATTGTTCATTCTAATACATGTCATTTTTTTTTTTTGCACCAGACTCTGTCTACATGACAGTCCCCACATATTTTAAAAATGAATTACAGATTATAGATTTTGTTATGTCTTCAACACTTGTCACTGAGAAAAAGAGGAGTCTGGCCGGCTTCACACAGTCAAAGCTTATTTATCTCTCCTGTCCCAGGAGCTAACTGCTTTTTCCTCCAAGCCTTTACGCCTCCCAGGAGGCAGCCTAGAGGAAGGACTGGCTGAGGCAAACCCCTTGGTGACAGCAGCCGTGCTTTGCAGGAGGCAGGGAGCTCTGCACACCCCCAGCTGTGGGCAGCTGGGGCTGTTCTGAAGAATCTCGCTACAGTGTCATCCTCTTTTGGTGTTTTCACAGACCCAGAATTACTTTAGACTTTACAACAAGGGAATGCTGCAGGCAATAAACTTTTTTTTTGCTTTAATTATAAAAGATATAGCCCACAGAAACATTTTCTTGCTCTTGACATTGTCTCCTTCAAATCAATCCTGGGATGCATTATGTATTGAGTGGCTTGCTTGCTCTGTCTGCCTTACTAAAATGAGGATGAAGTTTGTTTACTGTTGTGTGTCTGGCACATATTAAGTCACCCATAAACATTTGTGGGGCGAATTAACCAACGGGTGAGTGTGGGTGGGCATCACGTAAGCATGTATTCTCTACAAGGCAATATCCGTTCTTAGGGGAAGTGAATGTATTTCCCTCTTTTTTATGTACAATGTATATGTGCAATGCATAAACAGATATAAAGTCTACCTGTAGCATTGCAATTTCATAGCGAGGGATGGTTAGAGGAATAAAACATATAAAAACTCTTTAGATGAGGGCAATAATGAAAAACTGGTTGAGAAAAACACTGAAACAGAGAGTGGGATGAATGTATTTCAGTGGTTTTCATTTTTGTTTATATAAAGAAGCATTCATTCCATATGCAGCATTGCTGTGGGACTGTGAACCCCACAGCAGTTTCTACCAAAGTTTAGTATCTTACTCTTTGCTCTAAATGTGCAACAGTAATTTTCATTTTGAGGAAAAATTCATCGTGGACCTAATATAATTTGGGGGTGAGAAGCAGCTTAATTTTCTGGTAAAGGCCTACTACTAATTATGCACAGTAACATTATGATTTTTTAAGTGTAACTGAAGATGATGAATGAGAGGTGTTCCGATGGCTTCTCTTCCCCTTATACGTTCTTCTCATCCATCATGTCCCTATTCAGCAATGTGCTCTGAAGACCCCATGCGACTGACTGTATTTTGTATTGCCACCTACACTTAGGGAGTTAATTAAGAAAATATACTGTTAATTAATTTCCTGAGTGCTTATCAGTATGAAGGCAACTGTCAAACTCATTTAAGGAAACATTTTTGTTTCAGCTATTGGTAGTTATTAGGCACTTCACTGGTTTCAAAGTGTATTTTCGGGAATGCTGAAATGTGATAAGTCCAGTTCTGCTAGATTTCTTAAAGGCAGGAAAGTGAATTAGGCCAAAGAAATAAACAGGGAAAGAAACCCCACAAGTTGTATGGTACTAATTTAATATGTGCACACAGAAAGAATAAACTTTCAAAATTGAGACCTAATGCCAGTTAAGCAATGTCATAAAAAGTAAGAGCTGGTATTTTTCTATAAGGTAAAGTTTATTCAGAGTACAGTGTTCAAACCTTACATGAAGGAACACATAAGCCGGTGTGGAATAAGAAGACTTTCCAAGTAATGGTAGCTCTCCTATAAGTGATCTGATAATAGTGCATCTAGTTCTGTAATACCTACTGGCTGGCTCATGGTTTCGACATTCATTATTGTGGTGGGCAGAATAATGGCTCCTCAGAGATTTTCATGCCACCCTCCCTGGAATGTGTGAATATATAACATGATCTGGCAAAGAAGAGTTAAGTTTGCAGATGGAATTAAGTTGCTAGTCAGCTGATCTGAAGATAGAGAAATTATCCTAGATTATTCTGGATTATCCAGGTGGGTCCCATATAATCACAAAAGTGCTTCCTACTGAAAGAGAAAGTTAGAAGGGACAGGGAGTCAGGATACTGTAATGTGAAGATTTGACCGACCACCCTTACTAGATGGCAGGGGGCCTTGAACCAAGGCATGCGGGCCGCTGCTACCCACCGGAAAGGCAGAAAACAAATTCTGCCCTTGGATCCTTCAGAAAGGAATGGAGTCCGTCTTGCTGGCACTTTGATTTTAGCGCAGTGGGACCCGTGTCAGACATCTACAATAACTCACAGACATAGCTTTTCTCATGACATCTTTCAACAAGTCTATGAGTCAAAGATTGTGCCTTTTATTTTACAAATGAAGAGCTCAAGACTCAGAAATTTTAACTTGTTTGTCTAAATACTTTGAGCTAGTGGCAGAACCACGTTTGAAATCAGGTCTGTAGGACTGACCTGAACCACATTTGAATTAGGTCTGTCGGACTAATAAAATCTATCCTCTTTTCTCTGAACTACAATAGCTTCTCAGTCTCCCAGGTACGTAACACATCACGGGAAGAATTTGAAACAGGTGTGTTTTTCATTGAGACCAGCTAGCAGACTTATTTATTTATTGTTATTTATTTATTTAGAAAATTCCTTGTTCATACAGTGCTTAAATAAAAGAGAATAAAAGAGTTGCTTAATATGTGAATATTAAAAGAATGAAAATACAAATAAATCAATGAACAAGTCCTGTTGCTGCTCCAAACAAGAGGTATGCTATTTTAGCCAGAGGATCCTCAGGTCTTAGGAAGAACAAAATAATTGCCCTCTGTTTACCACCAGTGTTTCTCTGTGCACTTTCTCTGAGGCTTCTTAAGCAGAATTAGTTGCTTATTTATTTATGCTCATATAATATATTTTTATACTACTGAGAAAGCTTTGACTAGACATGTGTGTGTCTCTCCATCTAGATTCCCAATTCCTTAGGGAGCTGGAATATATCTCATTCTTCCTGGATAGTAAGTACTGAGTACGTGTATTATGAAGCAGCATTATAATAAGGCCTCTGAGGGGTAGCACCACAGACCAACTCTGAATAAGAAAAGGATCTACAGAGTACAGTGGAAAAGATCTTGATAGGCTCCAGGAATCAAAAGAAGAGCTGAGCAACCAGGCAATGGGAAGAAAACAACTAGAACAATTTGTTAATATTCTTGCAAGTGCTCTTTGACTGTCTTGGTTCAGCCACCTGATGACTAAGCTCTAGCTCAGGGGTCCCCAAACTACGGCCCGCGGGCCGCATGCGGCCCCCTTAGGCCATTTATCCGGCCCCCACCGCACATCCAGAAGGAGCACTTCTTTCATTGGTGGTCAGTGAGAGGAGCATAGTTCTCATTGAAATACTGGTCAGTTTGTTGATTTAAATTTACTTGTTCTTTATTTTAAATATTGTATTTGTTCCCGTTTTGTTTTTTTACTTTAAAATAAGATATGTGCAGTGTGCATAGGGATTTGTTCATAGTTTTTTTTATAGTCCGGCCCTCCAACAGTCTGAGGGACAGTGAACTGGCCCCCTGTGTAAAAAGTTTGGGGACCCCTGCTCTAGCTCCTTTCTAGCTCAATGTTCACATGCCCAGGAGAATCAGAATAGTTCAGGCTTTGTCATGAACCACCTCTGGGACCATTGTCTCTACCTTGTGGAAGGTGGAAGAGACAGGCTCCCTATAGAAGTGAGGGATACCAGAAAAAAGGGCAAAGAAATTCTAGATAGACCAAAGTTACAGATGTCCTCTTTAAAGGTGCTTTGGAGTAAGATAAACATGGGTTCAATCTTTACCTGTCCCATTGATTGTTTGTGTGACTTTAATCTATTTGAAATGACTGTCTTTACCGCTGAAGTGAAAATTATAACAGTTTCTTTGTGACTGTGTTGCCACAAGGATTAAATGAAATAATACATACATATGTCTTTGGCAAAGTGCCTGACACAAAATATGCAAACATCAACATTTTCTTTTTAAATAAAGAGAAGTGTCATACATCAAAATTTAGAGAACAATGTCCTTGGAGATGAATTGGGAAAAGTAATTTTCCTTCATTCTCTTTACTGAAGTGACTGGCTATAGGAGATGATTTTCAGTTGGTGTAAATGGCCAGTGTGGCTTAGTGGGGACTGTGCAGAGATTTTCGACTAGCCCTGGGTGGATTGGGATTTCAGAAGAACACAAAGGCCTGTGGGTGGGCAAAAGATCAGATGGCATTGTTAAGCCATAGATTGGTAAGTCTGCCCACAGATAAAATCAAGTTGACTGTATTTGTTTTTCATCAGTCTCTTTTTAGTAACTCAGATTTGCTAGGTAAACACTGACCAGTTTCAACCTGCTTAATTTATGAAAATTGATAAGATCACAGACCATTATTCAATGGCTTCTGTAGTATAATTTTCTTTTCCCATATTCATTCAAGTTTGAATACCATGTTATTCTTGTCCTCTTCTTCTTTTTCATTTTTTCTATTGCATTGTTGAAAAACCAAAGCAAAAGCTTTTAGTTAGCTGATCTCATTCTGTAGAGTTGACAGTCTCATAAGGTTAGAATTGTTTTATTACAAAAGCTAACATTTGAAACCACAGATATGAAGCTAAGAATGTTTGACTGAGCAGGTGACTTCAAAGATGTGTAACTAGATGTACTTCTAGAGTTTTTCAGGTTTTATGAAATGAAGTGGAACCTCTTTTTAAAAAGGGTTCTTTAAAATGCTTTTTTTCCCCCTGATGATAGGATCAGTATTACATATCAAAGAGCTTGATTTTAAATAGGCACAAATACACATACACACATCACTTGTGCTTTATTTATTCATTCTTTTTGAAGGAACAAATATTTTAGGAGTCATAAAAAATCAATTCTTTATGCTCCTAAACTGGCTCAAATTGCCCAATGGACTACCCCCTCCAATCAAGTGTAATTTATTTAAAGAACAATTTAATTGCATGTTGTAGGCAAACCACTTGTAGTAAAGTGAAAATACAGAATTCTGAGACTATCTGGTAATTTAAGCATGCATGTAATAATGCAGAATATTCTATAATACTAAGAAATAAAAAAAAATAAAATGTTGACTTTCAAGTTCGGATGATTTATTTGCCCTTAAAAGTACAATTTTAAGATAATATCTGTTTTCAAAAATGACTTGATGTTAAAGATAAATGACAGGAACTGTTGTCTTCAGGATGAAAATTTAGGTTTCATCTGGAGGATTTGTGCAAGGAGGCAGAGGTGTTCAATGCAAGACCTCACCTCACTAGGTGTTTGAATTCTATTTAAGCTTTTATATCCAGGCAACAAACTGAACATGTTTCAAAAGTCAAACTTTTTAATTAGAGAAATGTCAGTGTGGCTACTTTCTACAAAAGAAATACAGTGTTATTATTATTATTTTGTTAAAATATAAAGACATATTTAATGAGCTGCAAAGACGAGATTCATTAGCTCCATCATAACAGCAAACACGAATGACAGAGGCAGTGAAAAGATATGGCTAATGATCTCGCCACAGGCTTTATTTGTCTTTACCAATGATTAGGAACACTGTGATATCATGAGACTCATAATACCCATGGCAAAGGTGGTACTTCTCCTGTAGTTAATGTTCAGTTCACAGGGCTCCCTCAGCTACACTTTAGGCAAATACAAAGAGGCCTTTGTTTCTTGACAGAGTTAACTTTTTTCCTCTGACAACTTTAAGTAACTGAAGCAACCGGAATGTGGCAGCAGAAAATTTGTAGTTGAGACAAGAAAGCAAAGTTAAGACATACTTAGGAACGACAAGGATCTGTTCTGCCTCAGTAAATGAAACAGACGTTCTGAGAGTACCAGCTGGGTTTGTCTGGAGAATCAAAAAAAATGATCTTGCTACAGGTTCAGTTGTGGTATTTGCATCCATCACCATAAAAAAGTCATTCAGATGCAGTGCAAGTTTCCACCTCTTGCAAGGATGCATGATGCCTGAGGTTAGCAGCTGCCTTGTCAATGTCTGAAAAAGTTGGCACGTAGCTGTGGATTGTCTTTTTTTCTTACTAAAGTATTTAAATAGTACTAAGGAATGTTTAATTGCAAATAAAGGGGGAAAAAAACCACATTGGGAACATCTTTTTCCAAGAAAATGTCAAAAGCTAATTCCCTTAATTAAAAGTCTGAATTACAGCACCTAATTTTTTAATTGAATGAGAATATTATAATAATTAAAGACAAACAGTGTTCCTGAGCAATTTCAGCTTAACTTTAAACTTAGAAGTTCAATATCCCACAGTAGAGTTGATCCATGTTATTAATGTTTTTGCATATTCAGAACATATGTCTTATCTTTTAGAGGGTCTTTTCATTGGTAGATTTTATTGGCTATGGCTATGTGTGCAGAAAATGGCCTAAACTGTGTTTTCACAGTTTATAGTGATGTGTTGTCATCCTAAAAGTGATTCTTTGTGGTGTTGGGTAGAAAGAGTTAGGAAGCTCTTAAATTCTTTATTTAGGAATGGAAACGTCAAGGTAATATGGCTATTCTCATGAACAATCTGGGTTCTCTGTTATTTAAAATTCTTTCTGGGAAGTCATTTAATACAGTGATAGGCCTTTAAAAGGATATATATATATGCTTAAAATTAATAAAACTGCCAGGATCTGGAAGGAGAGTTCTACCCTGCTTTGCTATGCCAGCTGTATGAGATGACAGAGTGGGACGGTTATCTACCACCATGGAGTGGTATACCATAGCTTTTCCGGTTGACATTTGCAACCTGAAGTGGTAAGTGCTATTCATCTGGATGGTGAATATGACTAGATTGTATGAATCTTTCACATCCTTGGCATTGAGACATTGTATAAATTGATCTCACTCACAACTTTAAAGGAAAGAGGCTTTTAGAAGAGCGCCTGGGTAGAGATGTGGTGATGAGGAGTAGAAAGAACACTCACCAGAAAACTGCCTGGCTCTTGCAGTTCCATCCTCCACCCCCAACTGTAAATGGGGAAAATAATCCTCATTTTACTTCATAGGTTTTCTAGGTACATGTGCATACTCATGAAAGAAAGATGTTAGATCAACAAAAGGCACATGCATTGGGCCCGTAAGTGTATCAACGCAGCCAAGTTTCTCCTGTTGGCCTGCATGAGAGGTGTATGAAACTGAAGTCTCACAGCATGGGTTTCGGCTGTCTGACAACATCCTCATTAGGAGTGACAAGCCAAGCCCTTGGGGCTTAACTTCTGCACTTGGTGGAGAGGCAGATGAAGAGCAGGTCTAAACGAAGCTTTATAACCAAGAGATCACAAAGCATGGTGCAGGAAGGAGTTGGTTTCTCAGGGGCTTTTAGGGGTAATCTTGTTAAAAACATAGGAAGATTATTTAAATGCTTCTTAAGCAGCAGCTCCTCCCTCTTGATATTTTCAAGGGCAGTAATCTGGTCTTTGTTTTATTTTGGGGCTGCCAGCCCAACTAGTGATAGGGTTGGCATGTGGCTAATATTGGCAATGTGCTCACTGTCTTCAGATGCCAGCTTAGCTAGATGCTGCACAAAAAAAGCCAGGATCCTGTGCTTCAAATGCCAACTCTGATTTGTATGAAATCAGCAGGTAATTTTCTTTGTTTGGAGGGATTATTTTTTCCCCCTCTTTCATGATCCACAATTAATTTTCTGGCTGGAAATAATCTCTGGAAATACTGTATCCATTATACATTGGTATATGCAATGCTAGATATATAGGAGACAACCGGTAAAAAATATATATTTCTCAGGGTTATTTGTGTGTGTGCATGATATCACCCATGTGGCTTCTGGCTGATTTGTTTAAAAAAAAAAAATTGAGTCTGAGTCTGCAAGATCTTATTGCAAGGGCTAATGATTTTCCTATTATGCCATTGATATAAGAAAAGCTGTTTCAATGCTCAGTTATGAGTAAAGGTTTTTTTTTCTTACAATGTATTTTAGTTTAGTACCTAACCCGAATGATGCAAGGCAATGACAATAAACTTGTTGGCTGAGAATAAAAATTTCTTCTTCAGATAGAAATGATAATTAAAAACATGGATTTGCCTTTAAACAGTTTGACATGATTCACTGAGGTTTTGGCTTATGACTGCTTCCTTCCTAAGTAGCTAGTTAGCTGGAAAAACTCAAACTATTCATCTTTCCCCCCTCCACCCCAGAGAAACCTCAAGCAGCAAAATATGCTGACTGCATAAAGCCATTCTCAAAATACATGGTCATTTTCTTGGACAAAGTCATGGTATTGGGGTGGTGATTGTGGAATGTGGATTGCAGTCAGTTATGCTAAGATTTCATCTAATCCCTTCAAAATTAAATAAATTAAATGCTAATAAAACTCTTTTACTGAGGTGTCTACAACCCCATGAAGGTCTCAGAGGGATGCCTACAGCTGCATTTGGGGTTCCAATGGAGCGCAAGATTATTTTCTCAAGTTTCAAGCTTTAAATAAGCTGAAGATTTTGTTGGTTCTGGGTTGAGGTGGGGGTGGGGGTGTGAGGATTAATGGAGCCATTTTGAAAACCGTCGCTAATCAGATAAAATGAATCATACATTTATAGGAATGTTGGCTATCACGGATACGTCTCTGTGTTTGTGTGTGTAGAATGCACAGTCTATTTAGTATCTTTTGTGAACATATTTAAGTCAGTAATAATTCCTTGTTACATATTTAAATCTTTGGAGAATCAAGCTATAATCCAAAATAAACTAACTTGCAAAGGTCATGTGTATTTGACTATTATAGACTCTTGTGAGAAGTGTAGCAAGGTGATTTGAATTTTTATTTGACAACAGCCCACTACGAATTAACAGTTCCCTAGTGACCAAGCTTATTTTAAATATAAGCATCTAAATTACTTGCTGAAGATTTGATGGAATTTTTTCTTTGAAATATTTAAAAGCAAAGTTGGTTTGGAAAAAATATGAGTGCTTACTAAATAATAAAACAGATACTAGAAAATATTTTATATTTATGAATTTGTTACTTATGTTTTTCAAGGCCTCATCTAAATTGTTTTAATGTTGCTTCATGCAGAAAACTAAGCCCAGTAATAAGGTCAATTGTGTAGAAATAGCTCCTTTTTAGAGGTGCTTTTTAAAGAATGTTTTCAGATAGCACTTTCTAAAAAATTCTATTTCCGTGGCCAGGAATGGGTATAAATAGTCAGAAAATGAAATCCTTTGCTTACTGATACTTCTGATCATTCAGGAGAATATGATATGCTAGCTGATCATGGAAAATGTGGAATATATTTAGGTGCATAAGCTGAGTCTGTATTTTAACCATAATGTGTGATTTTTTTAAGGAAGTTGGGGGCAAGTGGGTGGGGTAATTACATCCACCCAGCTCTGTTCCACTAACTAAGGTTGTGTCCTTTATAGAAAGCATGTGTTACAGACTAGTTTGACTCTTCATTACAGCAGCTGTTACCCTGGTAAACAGACAAATATGTTAGCCTGCTTTATGGTTCTGCATATTTGAAAAACAGTTTTCATTAAAGGCTGAAGTAGTTGGATTGTACACAATTCATAGGCTATCAGTAGTTTTACACTAACCTGATGTGACTGTAGCAGAAAGTGCTATTCAGCATTCTGTGTTAGGAAGCAAGAAGTGGCTGACATATTCAATATTACATATTTAAGCTGGATAAGAGCAATACAAATAAACTCTAGAGCAGTTTCATCATTTGGCTACCTAGGAATAATTATTATGCCTTATGTTTTCAGTTGGAGAGTCATGGGTAAACCTCACACATTTGTTTAAAACTTTGAGGGTAGGCAGAGTGGAATTTTGCTGAAGATAAAACTTGTACTTCTATCTGTGGGATAGGAATATGGAATGTCTTTTTTTCTACAACGCAATTTTGTAGACATTCCGGGAATTTGATACAGAAAATCAAATGAAATTTTGTTCATTGGAAGGACATGGTAACATCAGCAAAACATATCATAAAACCCCAGGTGGGAGGTGCTTCACAACTTTGGTATGTATCATGACAACCCCTATATTTTTAAAAATATAAGTTGTGGTGCAGAAATACCTCTGGAGAATCATAAAGGAAACAAAGCTATATGAAAAAAACATTCTTTAATCACACAGCTATTGAGTTACTATTTAAGTTCAAATTATCCATTGCCTGTAGGGTTCTTGGTAATATTGTGAATGTCAGTGTGTTATTTCTATATGACCAACCGGAAGGTACCCTCATTTTTGAAATCAGTATTTTTGTAGCTGTTCATAAATGTTTGTACAACATTTAAATTAGAAAATGTTTTAGTTGTTGGTAGCCATTTTGTATATTTTCATGAATGAAGTTATCCAATATCTTAAATCATATAAAAACAGTTCTGTGGAATAAAATAAAAATCTCATCTTCCCTAGTGCCACATAAGACAAAAGAAACATTGAACATGCTTCTTATTTTTTTAATATTTAAATAGGACAATGACAACAAAATTAATTTCTGGAGTTACCACAGTGACAAATGTGATTATGATGCCTGGCTTTTCCTTATGATTTTCAGGTACAGCTGATCTTATAGAGAATGACTTTGGCTGTGCGTTTTCAGGAACATTCCTGTTTGGGTCTCTGCAACTTTTTGAGGCTGTCTCTATCATTGACAATTGAATGGTTTAAATCTTACCTATTCATGTATTTAGATAATCATAAAAATCTTAGTTTTAAAAGGTCATTGGAGGCCATTTTAGACCAAAGCTCATCAACAAGAATTCTTTGCAGCACTCCTAGTAAATATCATGTATCAGATTAGAGTGAGGTGAAACAAGGCTGAAAGCAAAGCCATACTCCAGAGGAGCAATGAGTATCAGCCAAACACTCAGATTAAGTAAAATATCTCAGGATACAAAAAGTTGTGAGTTGAGTAGCTCAATATCAGAAATGGCCAATGGAAGCTCAAGTGTCAACAAGAGCAGCCTTGATTCCAGAAATTAGGAGAAAGCAAATGACATCAGATTAATTTGCCTTAAATTTCGCTTCTCCGGTCCTGCCTGGCTTTGCAACAGTGAGATCAATGTTTTTCTGGTTACACAGTGAACTATTTTAAAAGTATCATCCTGGCTTGACCCATAGTGATGCAGTGGATAAAGCATCGACCTGGAACGCTGAGAGGTCACCAGTTTGAAACCCTGGGCTTGCCTGATCAAGGCACATATGGGAGTTGATGCTTCCTGCTCATCTGCTCTTGTCTCTCTCTCTCTCTCTCCTCTCTAAAATGAATAAATAAAATAAAAAAAAGTATCATCCTATATCTGACATTAAATGCTGAAGTATTTCTCTAATGAAGAATTTAGCACTTTAAAGGTAGATACTTTGATTATTAAAAAAATATGACAATCATATCATTTTATAGTATTTATTTTTAGCCACTTATTATTTTGCCAAATTATTTATTTTAAATGGAATTTATTGAGATGACATTGGTTAATAAAATTATATGTTTTGAGCGTACCATTCTATAATACAGTACATCATCTGTAGATTGCATTGTGTGTTCACCATCCCAAGTCAAGTCTCCTTCCACATTTATTTATCTCCCCCTTTACCCTTTATACCTCTCCCACCCTCTTCTCTTTCTTGTAATCATCATACTGCTGTCTGTGTCTATGAGCTTTTTCTTCCTTTAATCCTTCCACATTTTTCACCAAGGCCCCCCACCCCCATCCTCTCTGACAGCTGTTACAGCTTGATGAGAATAGAATGTCCTGTTTCTTCAGGAAGTGTCAACTTATCAAACAGTGTGACATCCACATGTGATTTATTTACATATGTTTAAATTTATGATAGTAATTAAGAGTTCTTGAATTAAAAAATCACATATCTTCTCTGTATGGCCTGAAAATATTTGCTGTTTGAAGTTATTTGAAAGATTGCACAGTCCAGAGGAAAAGGGCCTAAGTTCTTAGGCTTACAAGTGTCCCATGGCCAGAAGGTCAACACAGTCCCCAGTGGGTGTGTGGGGGGTATGAGGCTGTGTGTGACCAGGTGGAGTCCCTGTGGCACTGATAAATGTTACTCCCCACTGGGCTGCCCTTTGTGTCTGTGACAGTGGGGTCTCCTGGATGAAGGCACGGGCAGAAGCCAGCTCTGTAGGTGTCTGCATGAGCTCCAGGCCGATCCTCCCAAGGAACAGCTCTCTCCCAGCTTTCTCCTGATCCTACTGCCTTCCCTCTGCCCCATGTTTCTCCTCCTCCTTCTCCCTCCTGGGCCACCATGTTCATCTAGTTTTAGCAACTGGAGAAACAGGCTCTTCAGGTATGTCTCAATCTTTCTGTCTGGAGCAGCTTTCATAGCCCTTGTCTCTGTGTCCACTGTGGACGACCAGGTCTGTCAGTGAGAAGCAGTGTGGAGACAAGAGTCCTGCAGGAGACTTCTGAGAGCCTTTGTGTGTGGGTATGAGGGGAGAATTGAGCAGTGAGGTTGGTCCCATAGATTCCGTCAGATGTCCATTTACAGAAAACAATCCTCTCTCATATATCTGAATGAGATATATGACACACTCACGTATCTGAATGATTGCCATTTTTATGTCAAGATGACAGTATTTCTACAAATGTGTGGAAATGTATCTAAAAAAACTGAAGTATGTCTAGCATTCCTTTTGACAGTACTGTATACATTTGCAGACGGCTTGTTAGGGTGTGCTTGTAACCATTCTGTTTGGAGGCACTTTTTAGTGTCAATGCTTCCTTTGAATTGTTAAGCTGTTTTAGAAGCTATATTAACTCATTAAAAACTTACTGTATGCCAGACATTAAAGTTCTCTCCTTGTAGTAATCCTCTTGTGTTGGCCTCACTTTATAGAGGAAAAACTGAGGCACAGAAATATTCTTGCCTCATTTCACACAGGGTTTAAGTGGTAGGGTTGGGATTTGAAGCCCAGAAGCTTGGCTATAAAGTTTATGGCTCTTATCAAATGCTATACTGCCTCTCAATAGTTTATCAATGGTCATCCAATAGTCCAGTGTAATAGCTATTACTCAACTATAGTGAAACAAATGGCTTTGTCTACTCAGCATCTATCTATCTTTTTTCAAGAATTATCTTTTTTTTTTGAAGAGCTACCATTTTTCTCTTAATGAAGCTGCATGCTTAAAGAGATACTTTCATGATAGCATAACGTAGAGTCCTTATCTTATGATCTTCCTCCTTCCATTACAATTAGGAACCTGTTATATTTGGGTGAAATGAGGAACCTCCCTGAAATTTTGGATCTGGGAATGAGAATGAAAATTCATTCTTTCTCCACTAGGCTGATATCAGAACAGTTGCAACTTCAAAGGCAGTGGTGCCTGGTTTTGTTCCACGTGGATCAGAATGTGAGATAGGCTAACATAATGTGAGAGAAAATATTGGGAACTTTCACAGAGGAACAGCATGCGGCAAGAGGAGAGCCCAGACCTGCATGTCATACTCTTATTCTAGTTCTGAACCTAAATTTGTTCTGTTCCTAGATTTCTGTGAAACCTTCTTATGCCTTTTAACAAATAATTTGTTTGACTAGGTAACATTGAAACAGTTTCATTTACTTTCAATCAAAAGAGTTCTAGAGCTAATGGTTCAAACATAAAATTGTGGCAATATTTTTATTCATTTATTAAACATATATTCAGAGAGAGTCCACTCTTCAGTGTTAGATGCTATTTGGTGTTGCGTGTAGCATGGTGAACAAGACAGGCAAGGCCCCTGCTCTCATGGAGCTTACATTTGTGTCCAGAGAGTCTAAACAAATAAAGAAATAAAAAGGGCATATTTCAGAGGGAGAATAAATAAACAGTAAAGTGATAAACCATAAATGGCTAAGGCTAGAGTTGGTTATGTATTCTAGGATGGTTTCTCTGAAAAGGACACATTGAGGCTGAGGTCAAATGATCAGAAAAAAAGTAGGCTTGTAAGGCCTAGGTTCTAGTATGTTCCATGTAGAGGAGCTGTGAATACAAAGTACCCGAGGAGGAGTGAGTTAACAGTGAATGGTAAGTACATAAGTTCGCTACGTTCCAGGGACAGATGAGCCTGACGAGTCATAGGTGAGGAAGGTGAGGGAATAGATACTGTAAAGGTGTGTGGATGTTAGTCTCTGTTCTCTGGCATGTGTAGAAAGGAGATAAACTAAGATTAATTTCCCCCAGAGTGAAAGACAAGCTAAATTAAACAAACAAACTAAATCAAACAAACAAACCCTCAGAAGCTTCTTTGTGATGGCTGATGTGACTGAAAAAAGGAGAAAAAAAGTATATAATATAAGGCCTTGAAAAGGCTTTTTTCTAGATGAAAAAGAAAAACTAAGGGCAAAGTAGGTTTACAGGGATTATGCAAATATTGACTGGGGTGTGCTTTGGGCAAACCAGTATTATTACACTTTTTTGTTTGTTTTTTGAGAAAGAGAGAGAGAGACAGAGAGACAGGAGAGAGAGACATGGGAAGGGAAAGAGGAAAGAAGCATCAACTCATAGTTGTGTCACTTCAGTTGTTTATTAATCACTTTTTATACGTGCCTTGACCGGTGGCTCTAGCTAAGACATTGACCCCTTCCTCAAGCCAGTGACCTTGGGCTTCAAGCCAGAGACCTTGGACTCAAGCCAGCTACCATGAGGTCATGTCTATGATCCTATGTTCAAGCCAGTGACCCTGGATTCAAGCTGGTGAGCCTGCACTCTAGCTGGATGAGTCTGTGCTCAAGCCGGTGACTTAGGGGTTTCAAACCTAGAACCTCAATGTTCCGGATCAACACTTTATCAACCACGCTACCACCAGTCAGACCACTAGTTCCTTTCTTTAAATAGCTGTCAACACCTTGAAACCATGTCATGTTTCTAAACTAAATTGATGGTGCCTCCTAGAGTCCCTCCCTTTTACTCTAAGTTCATCTTCAGGACCTAAATAGGTTGTTACATGATGTAGAGCAGTGGGTCTCAGGTTTTGGCACACGAGAATCACATGGAGGGTGTGTTAAAACACAGATGATTTTGATTCACTAGGTCTGGGGTGTGACCTGAGAATCTGCACCCCTCACATGTTGGCAGGTAATGCTGCTGGCCCAGGGACCACAGTTGGAGAACCACTGGTGTAGCCTAAGGCTTGATGGGATCCATGTCAGAATCACCTGGAGGGTCCGTTCTGGATAAAGAAGGCCTGATGAGGTACTACTTGTTAGTAATTAAGCTATTCTAAAAGCTGCAATTTCTGTTAGATTTAGTAGTGCCAGCCAGTGTTACACTCAAGAGGATCTTGAGTGGGCAGTGAATTATGGTGAGCTCAAAAGCTCTCTTTGGAGAGTAGGTGCGTGATAGAGAAAGTGGTAATGGGAATTTCTCTGAATGCTGGCTCTTTGGGGAAAATGAATCTTAACTTTTAAGTAGCATCAATTTGACATTATTCAAGGCTTCAATTTTACTAAATCACAATTATATTTTTATTTTTAAGTCTGGAATTTATATACATTCTGATCTTAACCAACCTACTAAACTTATAAACATATTTTTCTTTTGCCTTCACAATGGCAGTCTTTTAATCACTTTGTTTTTGTTAAGAAGCTGTGTGAAGTATTTTGCATGAATAATTATAATTATGTAGATTCCACTGCAAAGTTTTGTACTAAGTAAAATGATTTTTACTCTAAGGACTTGAAATATACCCGGCAAGCATACTAAATACTTTCATGTGTCACACTACAATAGCATATATTTTAAAATTTTCAATTAATTCATAGGTGACAAGAATGCTCTTCAGATTATATATTTCCCATTTCAAAAGATTTATATTCAATATGAGTAACTGACATACACCATGGAGAAGCAAGTGTTTTTAGTGTCTAATAATAAGTGCATCTTATGCAGGAGCATTAAAAAAACAATAGAAGGGAAAAAGGCCCCCAAAATATATTCGACATCTCCTATTCTAAGTGAGGTTATAGAATTGCTTTCTAGTATATTCTATTTTTTTATCATATAATATATGAACATATTCATAATTTACTAAATGAATATATTAAGCTGCTTTCCTAGTTATTCTACTAAATATTCTACTAAATTCTTACACATAGTGTTTAATAAATATGCTTTAGTTTTGCTATCTTGTATTCATTGTTGGATTATAAATTACTTAATTTACTTACTGAATTAAATTATAGAAGAAAAATATGAGTTATATTAGGGGCACATCTTTTTCCCAGTTGTCTAATTTTCATTATGTTGCACTTTTTTATTCTTACCTGTTCTCTGCTTTCATTGAGATGTGCTGTACAACCAGGGTTACAAAATGGGGATTTAATTCCTATTTTATGGTTGAGGCAGCTAGGGATATTGTTTTGGGTATTTGTTCTATGAATAGTAGTGGAATGGATTCAATATTGTTGTTCTGCTGGCCCATGACTCATGCCTTTGTAGAGATACAGCTCTAGAACTTCTGGTCAATTGTTGGCCAGTCTTCTTTTGGTGGTCTATTTTTTACAATGTAGTCTAACCAGTAAAATTCACACTCCCCCCCCCCCCCTTATTGGGTAATTAATACAATCTGGAACATTTCTCAGTTATTATTATAGCCTCAGGCAGATTTTTAACATAGGGAACTTGTTATAAAAAGTTATGCTATACAATTTTTTATTGGACACAACCTTTTTATTTCCATATATAGTGTCTCATATTCTTAGTACTTAGAGGAGTTGCCCAGTTCTCCTATATATATATATATTTTTTTTTTGGTATTTTTCCAAAGTTAGAAGCGGGGAGGCAGTCAGACAGACTTCCACATGCACCTGATTGGGATCCACCCAGCATGCCCACCAGGGGGCGATGCTCTGCCCATCTGGGGCGTTGCTTCATTCGGTGGGAGCCATTCTAGCATCTGAGGCAGAGGCCATAGAGCTGTCCTCAATGCCCGGGCCAACTTTGCTCCAATGGATCCTTGGCAGCAGGAGGAGAAGAGAGAGACAGAGAGAAAAGAGAAGGGGTAGGGTGGAGAAGTAGATGAATGCTTCTCCTGTGTGCTCTGACCGGGAATGGAACCCAGGACTTCCACACGCCTGGCCAACTCTACTGCTGAGCCAACCAGTCAGGGCCTGCACAGTTCTCCTTTAACCAGAACCAATGTCTTTTTACTCTACTCCACCTAATTCTAGGTATCTTTTACTTTATATTAATTCAGGATGAAGAATATAATTTTGATTTACAAGTTGAATTTTATTCTGTTAAATTTAATTTTTATCAAACTTGGAATTGGTTTTTCTACTCTCTTACTTTCTCAGCTGTGTTAAAGTATCATTTTCTCTTACATTTAGAGGGTTGTTGCTCATTCTCTTATCTTAATTTAAAAAAGTAAGTAGAGTGAAAGAAAGAAAGAAAATAAAAGAAAGAAAATTGGTTGTCTAAGACTTTGGCTCACTTAAAGATCTTGTGCTAAATTTCCCTTGAAAAGCTTTTCTTGATTGAATTCTAATTTTAATTAATATCTCTTGATTAAAACTCTATAATGATAAAATATTGATTTTTGTTCTTGGGCTGTATTTTTACATGAACTTATCTAATACAGGGAATAACATTAGCAAAACTTTTAATAAAGACTTACCTACATGCAATGGTGCATATTTCTTATGAATACATTAGGGCAAATAAAAATTTATTTTTAAGTTTTAAAATCCCTAATTGTAATTTAAGTGTTCCCCAAATGGGATATGCTGACGTTTAATTTAAATCTATTTTTTGGTTTATATCGATAGATTTAAAAATCTTTCCCTAGTTCATTATGGCATACTGAAAAGATCTAAGAAAAATTATAGTTTGCAAATTATTTATATTTTAATATTTATTGTAAATATTCAAACTGGGGAAAAATGGGTTTGAGTTTATTTATTTCATATTTTAGTTCTATAACAAGCATTTCATTAAAAATAATTATTTTCTGGGCATTAAAGATTTATTTTGTTCTTTCATATTATTAATCCAAAGCACATGGAAAAAATAAAAGTATTAGTCCCTGAGATGGTGCACTGTAGGTTATAAGTTATTCTATCACATTCTTGATAATGAAAGATTGAGAATTTTCTAACTCTAAATCTATGTTATCATGCAATTCCTTACTATAGCAAGTTTTAGTCATTATATTCATTAGCAGTTGATTATAGTTGGAAAAAATTTGTTTTTATTAAAACTACATTAAAAGAGAAAGATTCAAAGGGAAAAATACATTTCAACTTTTTGCTTCTAGTAGTGTACTTTTTAGGCTTATAAAAGAAAAGTAGGTATTTTTCTCTAAATAATTCTCATTTGTTGAATCTACTCATGAAAAAATAAATTAAGAAAGGAATCTTATTTTTCTTGAGACTGATTTTTTTTCTTTATAACAAAGCAGCTCAGAATATATAAGATCCATACTATTTTTTTGTAATGTCTCATGGACCGTTGTACAGACTCAGTCATACAAAGGAGCCGGTACCTTGTATGGATCACTACCACCAGCAAAGATATTGCTACGCCTGTAGATTATTCTTAGAGACTGATTTTGAAATGACAGTTGGATTTATTCTTAAAATTTTATTATTTGAAAAAATTTACACATATTATTCAATTCTATAGAATTGTTTCTCACTGAAGTAGAAACCTAATTCAAAATAGAGGTGTGAGAAATCTATTAGATAAACCTTGACATCCTAGTTTTGTCCACCCCACTCACCTTCTTATAGGTAACAATAAAAGCTATACAATGAAGATAGTTTCATGCAGCCTGACCAGGCGATGGCGCAGTGGATAGAGTGTCGGACTGGGATGCAGACAGCCCAGGTTCGAGACCCCGAGGTTGTCAGCTTGAGCGCAGGCTCATCTGGCTTGAGCAAAAAAAAAAAAAAAAATAGCTCACCAGCTTGGACCCAAGGTCACTGGCTCGAGCAAGGGGTTACTCAGTCTGCTGAAGGCCCATAGTCAAGGCACATATGAGAAAGCAATCAATAAACAACTAAGGTGTCGCAACGAAAAACTGATGATTGATACTTCTCATCTCTCTCCGTTCCTGTCTGTCTGTCCCTATCTATCCTTCTTTCTGATTCTCTCTGTCCCTGTGTAAAAAAAAAAAAAGTTTTATGCAAAAACCAAACTTTCTTGTAATTAATTCACATTAAAATCTCCCGTCTTTGTATAGTTAAACGTATTGATCATGATCAACATATTATGATAAAAAAGGTAGATAGAAAGAACATCCTCCCAGATAAACTAATTAGATGAAACAAATTATTGACTGCTTACTGTCCTTATAAATGAAGTCATATTTTGAAAGAACAAGTGTTATGTAAGTTTTCTGGTCACACTATTAAAGACAATCGGGGCAAGCTCTATGGAATGCACTGGGTACAGTGACAAGTAGAATAACACCTCTCTTACATTGCAGAGTAGTTAGAACATGTTATTCCAGTCAAATCATCTCATTTTACTTGGCAGCTTCTTAGAAGTTTGAATAAGATGCTGTAGTTTATTAAACCAAATGAGTTGCTACAGAATGTTAGACTCAGAGATTTTGGACAGAGAGCAAGTCTCCAGGTGTGTACTTTTCTCATTCCTGTGGATGTGTCAGCTTGAAATCATGATACTGTCCATCAGGTGGGGAAGTGGTCAAATGGTTTTCCTTCCCATCAAATGTAATTTCTGTAAAACTTTGTTAATTGAAGCATACAGCCAGAAACTCATGTTTTTCTGAACCCTCTCCCTGCCATGCTAATTTCCTAGATATATTTTAACTTTGCACTTGGTGCCAGCACTGTCAAAAACAAATGCATCAGCAAAGTTAACTGATGGAGCACCGTGTGGGTGGTATTTTTTTTCCTTTTAAGAAGTGTCTTCAGTTCTGAGACAAATGTATTTTTCCCAGACCAATTCTTGCCCTCACTTTATAATTCCTGTCATGTTCATGTATTATTCTGTTTAATGGTGGACTTTTCACAGTTCTTATGTGGTAACTTTAGTGTATTAGGACACGTTGGAGCAGTATGCAGTTTCTATGGGTCTTTATAATTTTTAATGGGCTAGCCAGGTGAATAGTCATAAAACTTGGTAAAACAAGAACGAGGAAAAATGAAGCTTTCTCAGGGAGATTAATGACCATGAAGATTTTTCTTTTGATGGTCCTACCACTGTGTCTCTGACCTTAATGAAAACCAAGTGAAAACACAGAGCCAATGTGGAAAATCAGTGTTGGTGGCTTTTTAATATGGTTGCAAAAACTGTAACATGTTTTGGAGTCTGCTGCTTCTGATGATTGATTTGTTAGTTCATTCATTCATTTAATAAACATTCCTATGATATGCGAGGCATGGGGATACAATGAGAAATGAAACTAAGAATTGTTCTCTAGCCACTCAAAGCTTGAGAGGAGTGACAGATGTGTAAACACAGGGCCACCACACAATATAACAAGTGAAGATAAAGTACAGTAGTGGTTCTAATGGAGATGATCAACTTTTCTTGGATAGAAGAGAGGCCCGTATGGATCATTCAGAGTTTCCTGTGTTAATTGAGCACAAGAGTGTATTTTTAATAGAGAAAGTCTTTGAAAATGGATAAAGGCTGGAAGCAGCTTGATGTGTTCACAGACTGTTAACAGCTTGATGTGGGACATAGTGTTCAGGGGTCAGGGAGCATATAAGGTGGCCAGTGGGAGATGAACCCGGAGAAAGAGAGGGCAGATCATCATAGAAGCATTGCACACGTGGGGAACCACTGAAGGGAATTAAAGCAGACTGTGACATGGTGATATTGATGGTTTTGAAAAACCACTTGGACAGTAGAAAGGAGAGTAAACCAGAGAGTCTCAGGGGAGGAAAATAAAATGACCCAAGAGAAAAGACGAGGCTACAGCGGTCTTCTGTACAACTTGCTGCTCTGGTAGGTAACACACTTTCTCATGAAGTAGAGGTTAGAATTGTGACACATAGGAAGTAGTGAGCCTGTAACTTTTGGGAACTTTAGGAAGCGTAAGAAGCAGCCCTTTTACCTATCTGGAGTGGACACACCCTGGGCAAAGCAAGACAGAAAACTTTGTGTTGAATTTTTACCACCATTTGAATTGGTCAGTTAGGCTTAGCCATATCATTCATGATTCAAGTTTATAATAGGGGAACTCTTAGAAACAATAACATTGTCTTAGAATGAATAAAAGATAATGAATAATAAGGGATTTATGACATTAATAAAATTAATTAGTTTGGTGTGCTTGAAAGAACTTCGTAAAGCAATATACAAATATTAAGTGGTATTATCTTCCACATGTTCATAGAATTTGGGTATTAGCCCCAATCACAGAGAGACAGATATATTTTTTCTGTCCCATAGCCACAGAATTGAAACTTTAACACAGTCATAAACTCAAATGGATCATTACAAAGTATGTGTTTTACCAATAATATGGTATAAACTTTACCTTCATGTATAAAATAATATTGCACCAGTATCCTTGAATATTTTGGTAAATTTTTATTCAATTAAACCAACTTTTCTGGAACCCCTACTATATTTTGTGAGGGTAGTCCAATAGAAAACAGGACCCAGAGCCTTTTGTCTTCCCTGAGCCTTGCTCTCCCAGAGAGCACTGCAGATTACTGGGAATTTTAATGCAAGGTGTGGTCTGACTGGGGAGCACATAGCCAGTCTGAAAGGTCAAAGAAGGAAGTCAGGACCTGAGGAGTGGCAGGAGTTAGCCAAGGAAAAGGAGTTTGTCCATGTGGAGCAGAGGAGAAAACTATGTAAGTTCTGGAGACATGAAAGAATGTTGTTATGTTGAGAGTGCAATTCTGCAGGATCAGAATCTCTGGAGAAGGAGCTGAAGAGATACGAGGAGGACCAGTGCATGAAAAGCCCATTCTGAGCAATGCAGAACATGGTTTGGATGTTAGGGATAAGAGGCAGGTTGGCAGCTCAGAGTATCTTGGACGTTCTGAAAGGTCCAGGAGTGAACTTCACTTAAGGATGAGCTCTAGTGAAGATGAGTCAGTGCTTGGGAGCTGTAAATTGCAGGGAATAAGAGGGAGTCCAGTCAGCGACAGGTGGTCCCTCTTTGGACAGTATGTGAATGGCAGAGGTGGTCGTCTTGGCAAGTGTCAGATTCAGGAAACACCATGAAAATTGAGCATCAGGGCAGGTGCTCTAGGCAGAGCCATCACCAATGTGTGTACCAAGATCTGGCAAAGAATTGGTTGGTCAGCCTCTGGAGAGTCCTGTAGGTGCAGCCCCTTCTCATCAGTAATTTGTATGCTGGGAGTAGTACTCTTAGCTCTATAACCTCAGGAGGCCTTCTTTACCTCCCATTTTCTCTTGGAGCTTGAAACCAACAGATCCCAGGATAGGAAGTTAGGCAAGGAATAAAAAGATTTTTCTTTTCTTTTCTTAGTTTTAAGTGAGAGGAAGGGAGATAGTGAGCCAGACTCTTGCATGTGCCCGGCCTGGGATTCACCCGATAATCACCGTCTGGGGCTAATGCTCAACTGAGTTATTTTTAGTGCCTGAGGCTGATGTGCTGGGACCAAGCCAGCTATCCTCAGTACTCAGGCCAATGATTAAATGAATAGAGCCACTGGCTGTGGGACAGGAAGAGAGAGAAAAGGGGGAGAGCGAGGGGGGGAAAAAGCAGATAGTTACTTCTCTTGTGTGCCCTGACCAGGAATTGAACCCAGGATGTCTATATGCTGGGCTGATACTCTATCCACTGAGAAAACCAGCCAGGGCCAGTAAATGGTTTGTAAGGTCAACATTTTTTTCCATAAAGTTTGAAATGAGATTCATTTTCATTCCAGAGTATATAAGATTTAAAGATTCAATTGTTTCAATTTCATCCCTTTTTTGATCGTGGTCTCATAAAGGCCACCAATCTGAAGTCAACATTGGGAGTGAGAAGACCTCTTACTTTCTGGTATTTAAGCAGATCCAATGGGGTGCTCTCTCTCTCTCCTTTTTTCTCTGGATGTTAGCCCTGTCGTGGAACACTTAGAAGTGGAACTCCAAAATTGTGTCATATTCATGGTAATTTCCATAGCAAGAGTGAGGTGTTTGATGTAGATTTAGTGTCATCAATAACACAAATCTCTCCCATAGCACCTGTGAGCAGAACCAGTTGATGATATAGTGAATTTATGACCTGGGGGATCATTTATTTCAAATAAAATTAGAAAACCAAAGAACTACTTTGGGATTTTGGAAAATTTTAGTGTTCAATTCTCAAAATTGAAATACTTGAAATATAGAAAGTGTCAATTCACAAGAAAACAATGGATTAATCTGTACCTTTGAATTAGAGCCAAGAGAAAGAATACCAAAAACAGAGACATTACTCTTGGGAGATATTGCAAATTCAGTTTCTTGTTTCTGAAATATTCACATACCTAGCTGGATTTATACAGAAACTTAGACATTTTTTTGACATCATCATTTTTTAGCCAGCAATAGTGACACGTAATAATAATAGATATTCCCAGTTGGAGGTTTACCATTGTGCTGAGGGCTAGGCTTTAATGGCATTTTGATTTCATCTAGTCTTCACTATAATTTTATCAGATGGCACAATTTCTCTATTACAAATGAGGAAACAGAGAGGTTATATAACTTGTTTAAGGCCACACAGCTGGTAGTGCAAGTGCAAGTTCAGAACCAGAAGTCTATTTGGTTTTTAAGGTCTGAGCTCTTTCTAAACTACAATGGCACCTTCACAGAAATTGTTGTTAGAATGAAGCATTTTTGAGTGGCATACTTGAAGGAGAATGCTAACAAACTAGAAAATATTCAAGCAAGAGTGAACAAGGTGATAGTTGTCTGGAAAACATGACATAAGAGAAGAAGAAGTTAAAATTACTGAACTTATTTAAGTCACTGAAAGAGTCACTTAAGAAAATAGCTTTCTTTAAATACTGGGAGAGCTGTTGTGCATAAAACTGTACAAAGCCTATGGAGCCAAAGGTAATAGGTGAAAGTTGAAAGAGGCATCTTTGATC
The DNA here is from genome assembly GCF_036850995.1 of Saccopteryx leptura. Classification (NCBI taxonomy): domain Eukaryota; kingdom Metazoa; phylum Chordata; class Mammalia; order Chiroptera; family Emballonuridae; genus Saccopteryx; species Saccopteryx leptura. The sequence goes on from NC_089506.1 coordinate 42,485,215, forward strand.
CAAAGGAGATCAGAGCCTTCTGAGAAAAGCTCGCGGGAACTGATTCTTGAAAGAGGATTGCTTCTTTAGCGTAGATTGCTATATGGTGCAGAAGGTTGGGCTGGATGCTCTCTAATACATATTTCAATTCTGAAAATCCGTAAATGCCAGTTCACAAGACTTTGGGATGAATAGGTTTACCAGCTCTTTCTCTGTGGTGGGGGAACATCAGACAATGGGAAAACACTGAGTGCTTAAAGAGGCAAAATTCCTGAAGGTACTTGGCCTGTTCAACAGTTTTACTCAGGATTGACTTACATTTACACTTCTTCATCACAGAAGATCATGAAAACTCCTACAATAGATTTTCTCAGAAATTGTTTCTGAATTTGAAGAAAACTATATTTTCATTTTTGTTAAGTCTAAAATTATTTTTAATGGATTTGCGAATTCTCCTGACTAGATGTTTAATGGGTTCCAAAGAACCTGGTGGGAGTTTTTCTGGGATGGTAATGGGTGTAATTGAGTTGTGACAGTGTATTAAGAAGGGCTCAAAATATATGTAATTCATTGCAGATAAAAAGGGTTTTCGCCCATGAATTCTCAATGCTGGTAAGGTTTATATATATAAATAACTAATGTTGTTATATTAATATACCGTCTTTGGATATATGTTAGAAAACTACAGTATAACTTTTCCTTAAATAAATGTTATGCTTACAACATTTTTTCAAAGACTGAAAGAATGACACCCTTGAAAAAAAATACTTAAAAAGTCTTGGAAAAGCGGCACATTTAATTAGGCTATGGAGGCTGAATAATTTTGAGGCATGATTTTATTAGATTAAGAAAATGAGCCATGACCTTTCTCTGAAATAGAAAGAGATTGTGGGGACCTGTTAATTCTTATGATACTCACAAACATTTTTAACTGGTATGAAGGAACCAATCATTCTTGTTTCCAGATATCAGTGAATGCCATTTCTTTTTCTCTAGACAGAATGTGATTTGGGGGATTGGCCTGCCTCTCTCTCCTAGAGCATGCCTGTCCATTAATGCAGGAAAATCATTGCTGGTCCAGGTTCTTGCACTGACCAAGAGGTATGCCTCTGTGGGGCTCCAAAGATAAGCACTCAACACTTAGCTTCTCTGTTTTATCTGAGCCATCAACATGGGCAAACCAGAGGATTTCATTCTAGTGCTCCCTTGCCTTTATTTGCCAGTGAGAGAGAATATTGTTGGAGGTCACTTTGGTCCACTTTAGCTGCTCACACGAGCTTCAATTATCAAAAAGCCATTGTTGAATGGCCTTGGGCCCATTGCATAAAAAAGTGATCCACCTCTTCCTAAATGATTGGTTTTGTCACCAATTCATGTAGACTTTGATTATTTAATAAGAGGTCTCTTATGCCCTATTCCTTCACCTATACTTTCACAATAGTACTTATTTATAAAATATACACACACATAGGCATTACTTATAGAATAGGGAATCATTCAAGTATACTTTTCATAAGTAAAAAGATACATAGAGCATAGAAGAGACTGGCATAAATTTAAGTAGCTCCTTCAAAGGGTATCTCACTCATTTTAGTCTTAAATATACATGTATGAAGTCAATAATAATGTTATTGAACATTTACTGATTACTCCTTCTCTGATAGGCCCTATCACAAATATTTACCTATATTAAATCCTTACAATGATTTGTCATCTATACCACTATCCTATCCCCATTTTACATGTGAAAAACTATATTTATAGAGGCTAAAAAGCACAGCTAATATCAGGCATCAGGAATTGAAACCAAGCTGCGAGACTTCATTTGTGAATCTTAACCACCATGTGGAATGCCTCGATTACCCACTGGTGAACTTCTAATGTATGACAGTCTCACACATTATTTTGTTTTTATTAAAGACCACATAGTAATGCCTTTTCAGAGTGCTGTGTGTCTGGAAATATCTTTCTGTTGATTTCCACAAGACAACTTGGCCATGTAAAAACTGGTGGCTCACAAACCTTTCTCAGAGAACTCCAGCTATCGTCTTGGGCATTTTTTTTTTGCCAAAAAGTCTAAGGTGACATTGATCCTTGTCAGCTGTGTTCTCTCCACCTCCATCCAACTCTGCTTGATATTTGCAGAAATTACCTATTATTTCTTTGTCACTAATTTTTCGGCAGGGCAAGGTATATTTAGTACAGTGAACTTTATCTTGGTTTTTACCTGCAATGGAGTGAATGGTTTCAACCTGTTGTTGCACATCATCTTTTCAACACAAGAAAACTTTTCTCTTGATTTTCCTCTCCTTTTCATTAGAAAAACAATTCAGGGATACTATGATAATTTTGTCTATGTTATATCATTGTTCTCACTTCTGCCATTTTCTTCTTTCTAGCGGTTTTCATTTCTGTTATCTTTCTCTTTGCCTTGGGCAGGTTTTCAAATTTGCCCTCTATGCCATTGACTTCATTTTCTTTGGTGTGAATTCTGCTCTTTAGTGTCCACTACATGGATTTTTTCATCTGATATGTGAATTTGTTTGCATTTTATCTTTCCTCATTTATTTTTCCCCCCTGTCTTTATCTTGTTGTTTTAACCTCAGTTTGTTCTTTATAGAGCATTTTCTGTCTTGTATTCTATAGGCAGCCCTTGGCAGATCACTGTAGAGAGATAGTGATGGTGCTGGTCATGCTTGAGATGGGAGCAGCATTGCCTCACTTTGAAAACATGCTGTGTTGACAAGAATAAGAGGGTCAGGACAAGACAAAAAATGGAAACTCACATACCTATGTCTAAACTTTTAAGAGTGATAAATCAGACTTAACAAAATGTTAAATCAAAGATGTTTTATCCTCCTGTCTTGACTAATAAATACACCTTCATAATGTCAAAACTGAAAAACATGTCCAAAGTTGTGGTTTTCAAATGACTAAATGCTGGAAAAATGTGACTGAATTTCATGATTATTCTACTTCTGGGTATTCCATTGATAGGTGTCTGAAGAGTATAAAATGAAGGTATATGTATTATGTATTACGGACTTTTTTTCTTGTCTTAAATTAATTAAAATTACTAATTAATTTTGTAATAAAGATTTTACATTTTTGTTCTTTAAAGAGTAATGACCAGAAGAATTAAAACATTTAATTGCATGCAGAAAATTTAAAACCAGATTGTATTTTGATTAAAATATAAATATTAAAAAATCAAATATTTCAATTATTTAGGTTTATAAAAAGTTATCTTTCTAAATATTTGAAATTATCCATTAGATAAAATATAAAGTATAATTTAATAATGATAAATATAAAATTTTTAATACAATTATTTTACTAAAACTAACATTTTAAAATTTGAGTTTTTGAAAAAAATTGCATTTAATTTTTCAAAAATTCTAATCTACATACACACAACTCATAAACTGGTTAATATTACATGACATTCATCACCTATTATCTTTAAATGTAGCAAATGAAAGATGAGCAAAGATAAAGAGAATAAACTGATGGTAACCAAAGGGAAAGAGATAAAAAGATAGAAATAAAATAAAAGAGAAGAAAATGACTAACAGAAAAATAGGTGCTTGTCTACATCAGAATATGATACTTCATTACACAGGAAACTATTACATTCATATGCCATTGCAAAGAAAGAAATCCACATGTTATTCATTTGTTTTTTTTTTCTTTACCTAACTACTCTGTGTCCTATTTCTTCCTTGCACCTCCAAGTTTTGCACATCTTGGCTGAGAGCAGAGGCGTACCTCACAAACCACCATGGCATTCAAACAAAATTGATTTCTAATTCAAGAATACGGAGCAAAAGCTATAAAAAATTGTGTTCATTAGATTCCATGTATAAGTGAAATACTATGGTCTTTGTCTTTCTCTGACTGACTTATGTCACTTAGCATGATGCTCTCCTGGTCTAACCATGCTATTAAAAAAGAGTAAGATTTCCTTCTTTTTTATAGCTTTATAGTATTCTATTGTGTAAATGTACCACATTTTTTTTTATCTAGTTATCTACCGATGGGCATCCTAGCCAGAAATTAGACAGGAAGAAGAAACAAAAGGCATCCAAATTGTAATGAAGAAATAAAACTGTCATTATTTGGAGATAACAAGATACTGTATATAAAGAACCCTAAAGATTCCACCAAAAAACTACTAAAACTGATACATGAATTCAGTAAAGTACTAGGATACAAAATTAATATCCAGAAATCAGTTGCATTTTTATATACCAATAATGGACTATCAGAAAGAGAAACTAAGAAAACAGTACCATTCTCAATTACTTCAAAAAAATAATATACCTAGAAATAAATGTAACCAAGGTAATAAAAGACCTGTACTCAGAAAATTATAAGACATTGAAGAAAGAAATTGAAGAAGATACAAACAAGTGGAATTCTTTCTATCCATTTATTCATGGATAGAAAGAATTAACATCATAAAAATGTACATATTATCTAAAGCAGGGGTCAAGAACCCTTTTGGCTGAGAGAGCCATAAATGCCACATATTTTAAAATGTAATTCTGTGAGAGTCATACAATATGTTTAACACTAAATACAAGTAAATGTGTGCATTTTATGTAAGACCAACACTTTTAAAGTACAATAAGTCTCTGAATTCTTTTTAATAACGTTGTTATGCTGTTGCTAACCAATGATGAATAAAGTACTTCTTACCATTAATGCGATTTCTGGTGCTGCATGGTTTTGCTGATGGCTTTGTAGTCTGGTTGATACATGGTGAGGTTAAGCTTCATGGAGGCGTTGAGACTTCCATCAGTTAAATGTGATTGTAGGTTGGTCTTAACATTCTTTAGATGTGAGAAAGATACTCACATGCATACGTAGAGCCAAACATTGTCAGTACAGCAATACTCACACGCTACAGTGTGTGGTATGTGACAGGAAGTGCATTCCACAGGTTGAAGTTTTTTCATTTCTCCCCACTTGTGTTTGCTCGCCAACTCTGCTTGCTGTCGTGCAAGTCTTTCCAAATCTTCATTTAGTGACTTGAACTTATTCACCCACATGTTTAAGGCCTTCAAGTCAGCAGCTTGTAGCTCAAAATCTCTGGGGATGTAACTCAGGTCGGCACTGTCCACTGCACACTCGTGTGGATGGGTGATGAACTTAAAAAGACTAGTGCGCTCACAAAATTCTCCGAAGTGCACTTTAAATGACTGCAGGAGCTTAGATGTGAAGCCCACTAGCTGCTGGAGATCAAGATGTTGAGCAAGGTCACTTGCTGTGCATGCATCTTTAAACTCTCCCAGTTTTTCAAAGTGTAGTAAACAACTTGCTTTAATGTCGGCAATGAAGACTTCCAGCTTGTTTTCAAATGCAAACACTGCTTGTTGAAGGGATAAGACTGTATTTCCAATGCCTTGCATTTTCACATTGAGCTGGTTCAGATGTTCAGTCATGTCCACGAGATAGTAGAACTTCAGGAGCCACTCCATGTTAGCTAACTCAGGATGCTCGACGTTTTTCATTTCAAGAAAAGTCTGGATTTCGCTCAGACAAGCCGCGAAACCACTGAGCACCTTCCCTCTTGACAACCAACACACATTGCTGTACAGAAGCAGACCAGGATAATTATTCCCAAACTTCATCCAGCAGTGTTTTAAACTGGCGATCATTTAAAGCTCAAGCAACAATAAAGTTGACCACCCAAATGACCAGCGACATCACCTCACCAAGCTGCTCCCCACACATCTGAGCACAAAGCATCTCCTGATGTAGGATGCAGTGAAAACTTAGGATGGGTCTCTTTTCATGTTCACGAAGGAGTGCTACGAATCCTCTGTTGTTCCCCACCATGCACGGAGCACCATCAGTACACACTGAAATAAGTTTATCCATCAGTAGATTTTTTTCTTTAGCAAACTCAGTGAACGACTTGAAGAAATCCTCCCCTCTTGTTGTCTCTTTCATAAGCAAAACAGCAAGACTTTTCTCACATAGAGTGTCACTGACAGCATACCTTGCAATCACGCTGAACTGGGATAAATGGCTTATGTCCGTTGACTCATCCAAAGTGAGAGAAAAGGATGGTGCTGCATTTATGTCCTTCACTTGTGTTGCCTCAATTTGATTTGCCATCATGATGGTACAATCGTGAACAGTTCTTGCTGATAGAGGCATAGCTTTTATTCATTCGATTATCTTGTCTTTATCCGAAAGGTCGTCAAAAAGTTCATTGGCAACATCAAGCATGAATGTTTTGGCATACTCCCCATCTATGAATGGCTTTCTGTTTCTCACAATTGCTAAAGCACCAGCAAAGCTAGCCAAATTCCAGTCACCTTGTTGGGTCTAAACACGGAGTTGCTGCTGACTAGCTTGCACTTTGCACACTAGCTCTTGACATGCTTTCTTCCTGCTGTCCCCGATGGATATTTTGATGCAAATGTAGTATGGCATGTGTTGAAGTGCTGCTTTATATTTGACCGCTTCATTGATGCAATTTTATCATTGCATATTAGACACACTGCAGAACCTGCTCTCTCCACAAAGGCGAATTCCTCTGTCCCTTCCTGCTAAAACGTGTGATACTCCACATCTTTTTTTCTTTTAGCCATCTTCTCCATAAAAAAGGTTTCTGCAATTAGCTAGCTGACTATTTGATTAAAAGGAAGGAAGTTTACTTCCTGACCCCACAATGACTCATGTATGTTACGCATTATCCAATAAAAATTTGGTGTTGTCTGGAGGACAGCTATGACTGGCTCCAGCCACCTGCAACCATGAACATGAGCGGTAGGGAATGAATGGATTGTAATGCATGAGAATGTTTTATATTTTTAACATTATATATATTTTTAAAGATTTGTCTGCAAGCCAGATGCAGCCACCATAGAGCCACATCTGGCTCGTGAGCCATAGGTTCCCAACCCTTGACCTAAAGCAATCTATAGATTCAATGCAATTCTTATCAAGATACCATGATGTGGCCCTGGCTGGTTGGCTCAGCGGTAGAGTGTCGGCCTGGCATGCGGGGGACCTGGGTTCGATTCCCGGCCAGGGCACATAGGAGAAGCGCCCATTTGCTTCTCCACCCCCGCCCCCCCTCCTTCCTCTCTGTCCCTCTCTTCCCCTCCTGCAGCCAAGGCTCCATTGGAGCAATGATGGCCCGGGCGCTGGGGATGGCTCCTTGGCCTCTGCCCCAGGCGCTAGAGTGGCTCTGGTTGCAGCAGAGCGACCCCCCCCCCCGGAGGGGCAGAGCATCGCCCCCTGGTGGGCAGAGCATCGCCCCTGGTGGGCGTGCCAGCTGGATCCCGGTCGGGCGCATGCGGGAGTCTGTCTGACTGTCTCTCCCCATTTCCAGCTTCAGAAAAATACAAAAAAAAAATAAAAAACAAAAAAAAAATGAGAAAAAAGATACCATGATGTGTTTCACAGAACTAGAAGAAATATTCCAAAAGTTTGTATGGACCTACAAAGGACCCTGAATATCTACAGCAATCTTGAGAAAAAAATAACAGATTTGGAGGAATTACATTTTCTAATATGAAACTTTACTACAAAGCCATAGTAATCAAAACAGTATGGTACTGGCATAAAAACAGAAATATATCAATGAAACAGAATAGAGAGCTCAGAAACCAACCCATGCCTATATGGTTAATTAATATTTGACAAAAAATCAAGAACATACAATGGGGTAAGGCAGTTTATTCAGTAAATGATGTTGAAAAATTGGACAGATAAAAACATTAAAAAAATGAAACTAGATTACCTTCTTACTGCGTTCGCAAGAATAAACTCAAAATGGATTAAAGACTTAAATATTAGACTTGAAACCCTAAAAATCCTACAAGAAAATAGAGGCAGTAAAACTTCAGACATTTCTCATAGCAAATTTTTTTTTGATATTTCTCCTCTAGTAAGAGAAACAAAAGAAAAAATAAACAAATGGGACTATATCAACAAAATAAAAAGATAATCCATTGAATGGGAGCACATATTCACCCATCAGATATCAGAGACATCTGATAAGAGATTCTTATCCAAAATGCATAAAAAACTTATAAAACACTACACCAACAAAACAAACAAAAAAATGCAAACAATCCCAGAAAAAATAGGCAAATGACCTGAATGGACACTTTACTAAATTATTTTTTGTTACCAATCACTGATATTCAGATGTTACTTTAACTATGACAAATAGCAAGAAATTAAAATGTAGATGTATTCAATAGCACTTAGAGAACTAACAGTGTCATCTAACCAAACTTGTTAGACTCAAACAAGAACTGATATAAGTACTGAGAGAAAAAACTCTATTTAGAGGGCAATGACTAATCTGAAATAATCACAAATTTCAATTTGTGCTGGTTTTATGTGTATTATTTTCAGTTTATAGCTTCTTGCATTTCGTATGTACTCATAAAATTAGTTTCAATTTACTTCTGACTGAACTGTTGTTCTATGCGAATGACTTCATACAATGACTTCCTTAAGTGATAATCTTTACTGTGCAGATTCATTGACTGTGGCCTGCATCTCCACCACAATCAGAAAGCAAGGGTATTGTGGTCAATTAGCAGTCAATAGAGAGATTTTAATAATATTGATGCAGTGAACAAAATGCTTAACAATTCCAGAACACAATTTTAGGAACCATCCATATTAAAGATCTTCCAAAAAAGTACTATATATATATATATATTTTGCAGCAAGATAAAATTTCAGAATTTTCTTCAGTGTTCAATACTATGAAGCTTTATTCCTTCTCATTTTTCTTTACCTACTTATTAAACATCTCAAGATTTAAAAGAGATACTACTTGTGATTTCAACAGTAGGAGAGAGAAGATAATTAGACTTAATAAACATAAAAAACCCTTCATTTTGAAATAAGAAAGTAAATTCTACTACTTTCCTTGAGTACTTAACAGACGAAATGGTTTAAAGGTCTCAGCAGGCTTCCATAATTCATGAAATGGACACTGATTGGTTTTCATGATTGGAATTTGATCTGATTTTTATTGTTTTCATTTACATTATGATTTAGGACTTTTCTAAGATAAATCATCCTCATGTTTAATTTTATTCTCTTTGAGATGACTACTTCACACAGATTTTTTTTTTTTTTTTTGGTATCACTTTCTTTTTCAAGGAGTGTACTGTATAATCACCAAACTCCTCTATAATTACATGGCAAAGACTATGTAAATACGTAATTATGCTCATGCAGATTACTTGATAATTATACTTCCAGTTACCAAGTAATGAACAGAATAATCATCATGCAACATGCAGCTCTTAAGATTTTCAGCTTGGTCTTTGTTTTAAAAAAAGAGAGAACTAGATAATTACTCTATGGTTACATGGCACTTACACTGTCAACAGTCACATATTTACGTTGCTATTACATTGTTATTTTTTACCGTGTGAAATGAAGTGCTACAGCCTTTCATAGAACTCCTTTCCTTCTCTTTTCAATAGGAATTCCATGTCTTATGCTGATGAATAACAAAGCTGAGCTTTTCTTTTGTATTTACTTTAATACACAGGGCAGCCCAGAACCAGAACTGGGAAGGTCTCTGAATTTATCTTTGCCAGGACAAAAGTAAAAATAGAGGGAAAAAAACACCCCACTATACATCGAATTTTGTCAGTGAAACGTAGAACACATAGTTATTAATCCCAAATCCAAAAGACTCATTCCCCAGTTAACAAAGATTTTTGTTTGCTTGTTTAGCTTATCCACAGTGCCATTTAACCCCAGTTCCCTCTGTCTGGAGGAAATCAGCTCTACTGCCTATCAATGGGCACGTCGTTCCCAAGCCCTCTGTGTACATCCTATCTACGCTCCTTCCTCTAATCCTGTGTACATACCTTTAGAATAGCACTGCTTGTGTTTTATCATGTAAGTCTTTATACAATGTCCTGAATAGAAACCTGTTAAAGTCTCTGTGAATGTTCTTTATACCATCTCCAGATTCTATCACAGGACAGAGTGATAAACAGCTTACGAATAAATTTTAATAGCTAAATTAGTTAAAAGATAAATATATAGATAGAAAAAATAGATGTATAATATAGTATTTATATATAACTGATTAATGAATTTCCAAATCATTATGTTTTGTTACTCCATTGGCCTAGCCATGTGTGGATGCAACGATGAATAATGTTTTAAACAATTTTGTATAGTTATCTTTAAAGCTTTTTTTTTTTCATGGAATGCTTTGTCTTTGACCTTGAGAGCCTTATGAAGATTTACGTAAAAGTATATGGCATTGGGTAAATGCATTTATATCACTGATCTGACATTTACTTAACACACAATACATTCAATGCACTGTGATAATAAGCACAGAGGGATTCAAAGATAAATAAGGTAGTAATTTTCCTTGATATCTAAACTCACCACTCATGGGGGAAAGAAGAACTTTCTTTTTAAAATAAATTATAATATAAAGTAGAAAAATACTAAGAACTATAATCCAAAGCAACAGAACCATGAATACTGCTTTCCTTATGATTTAAAGTAATTATATAGTTCAGTAGTTAGTTTTATTTTTTTCCAGAGAAAATTGGCCCATGTCTGCTCAAATAAATTAACTTTTCATCTTGTACAATCCATATGTTAAGAATTCATAATTAATTTTGCAAATTCCAAAAATTATAAAACACACTATTGTGTTTCTATGCTAGCAAGTACTATATTAAGTGAAAATAGCCATTTCTTTTTTTGCACTCCAGAGAATGTGAACTTGTTAAAAAAATTCTCTACAGGTTTTAAAGAATAATTTTATAATGTAATAACTTGATTGAAATTTTAAACTTAAATTATTAATGGCATTTATAGATGCCAAATGCTTTTATTTCACATTTAAAATTATCAAACTGAAAAGAAACTAATGCCAAGAATTTGTTCATGAATCAAAAGACAGAAGAAAAAAATCCAAATAGACATGAGAATTTAGTACACAAAGTGTGTACTTAAATGATCAGAGAAAAATAGCCAAAAATAAAGGCTTTAGCTAGAATTCTATATCAGTTTTATAAGTATATAAATTAGAGAAATCCTAAATATTATATTCAGAGCATAAAAATACAAAATAGCTGAAAAAAGCATGTGAAGAAACTATTAGCATGAAAAAGTTTTATTAACTATGTTTGATTGTACAAATATTAAAAATTTATTCACAGAGCCCTGGCTGGGTAGCTCAGTGGGTAAAGCATCGTCCCAAGGCACTTAGGTCACAGGTTCAATCCTGGTCATGCACTTATGAGAAGCACCCAATGAGTGCACAACTAAATGGAGCAACTAAGTAGAACAGCAAGTTGATGCTTCTTTTTTTCTCTCTTTCTCCTTTCCCCTCATTTATTCTCAAATCAACAGAAAATGTTTTTAAAAAACAAAAGGATTTATCCATAGAAAAAAGTAATTAATTTATTCAATATATAAAAGTCTTATAACTCACTAAAAATATAAGCAATATGAGGGTAAAGCAAATTAACATAGTTCACAGAACAACACACACACACACACACACACACAATATCGAAGCTGTGAAAAGCTGCTTTAAAACTAGCCATGGTTAAAATATATATATATATATATAAACTAAACCAACTGGAAGGAGTATCATGCTTTATGATGAGGGTGTGGAGAATCCGATCATTCCTGAACACTGATTTTAGAGTGTGTTGTGATTGGAATGATCCTTATAGCATGTCAGTTTCAGGGTAGTGAGATTTATTACATGACATCTACTTTCCAGCGAGAGGAAGCAGCTAGTTCCCTCAAAAGCTTTTGTACAGAATGGTAATTAGTGTTCTCTGCAATACTCAATTGGTTAAAGCAGTGACAGGATCAGTCAGATTCAAGGGAATGGAAAAGCTAACTTCACCTGTGCACAGGTAGAGGGGGTAGCACACAATTTGCAGCCATCTGTAATCCTCTCTCTAGCTCTCTACCCTTATATGTTTATATAAATACTATTTATATTAGTTAGTATATTTAACAAGTTGACCTATGACTACCTCTGGGCAAAGAGACTGGAAGACCAGAGATTTGAGATTAGAAGGACACTTAGTTTTCAGTTTATTCCCTTTTATGCTATTTCAATTAAAAAATAATATACATGCTTTATCTTGTTAATTTAAAAAAAATAGTTTAATCTATATGGGCCAATATGGAAAAACCTCCAACATGCACTATAAAGTTAAAAAAAATTCAGGATTGTATATGTAAAATTATTGTATTTATCAAGATATGGATGCTGATGCCGTGTGTGTGTGTGTGTGTGTGTGTGTGTGTATGGTGTATGTGTGTGTATAACATACTGTGAATATACACATCGACCCTTAAGGCCTTTTGCAAAAGAGTGTGGGAAAATAGGTAGAAAAAAAGAGCAGAGTTCTCAGTTGAAATGATCACCAACATGTAGGCAGTCGGTTAAGTCCTCACCATGTGGATTTTTGCTATCTTCATCAAAACTCTTGCCATGCTGCAAAAGATCACTGAACCTTTATCTTCTTGTGGTGTGTTGCTATGTGCACGGCATAGCTGATAAGAGCGCAGAACCCGGGCTGACTCAGAGCCACAGCTCATTTAGAACATGGGGATATAGCACACAGATACGCTTGGACACTTTGTACAAAAATGATAAGCCTCTTATCTCCATTACTGAGAAATTTAACTTCTATCTTAAAGTTAATTCTTCAGTCTGCTGTTGGTTTAAGAAGTGAATTCAGGTCTATAACAGATTCCTGAGAAATCCAGGTTGGAAAATCCAATAATGAGTAAGGCATTCTCGCCCTGTAAATCTATGCCTGCAGACTACAAATGGGCTGCAAGGAGAATCTAATTTGCTGGATGAACTGCAGTATCTCTTCACGTTCACCACTACTGGCACCTGATGCTAAGGCAGTATCTCCAAGAGCTACTTTGTTTTAGATCAAAGATTCAAGATTGACATATCATTTTAACCCTTAGTCATGAAGCTCTTGCACTTCTGCAGGACCAATGGAAATCCTCTAGGTGCTTAGGTGAAGCCTGAGAAAGAAAACAGATCTCAAATGAGCAACTATTCTCTGCCTTTTCTGCCATTGAGTGACCTAACAGTTCTGTGGTGACTTAAAGATTCCAAGATACAGTCCCTGCTTCTCTCACTGTCATTCAGCACTATTTCTGTCGCTTCCTTTTCTGTTGTGGCTCTTGCCTACGGCAGTTGTAAAGTAATTGTTCATGTGAAACTTTTCAAATACTGGGAAATGTGAGGAACATCTCACTCTTTTGAAGAACTAAGGGTAAAAGACAGGGATTATTAGGGCTTCTGCTAGACAAATTGCATAAGATGGAATATGTATTTGACAGTTTGACTTTTTTTCCTTTTCTATGGATCCTCAAAGTGTTCAATAAATGCTGATGTGTGAGATATGGAATATTCTAATATGCTAGAGAACCATAGTAAAGGTTGAAATATCCTAGAATGTTATTGTCAAAATTCTTGACCAGGGGTCTATCATGGGCCACATGGTGTCTGTCAAGTCTCTTATGATTATGTGTGAAGTGTGTATTTGAGATCACATGCAACGTTTTGAAGAAAAGATTCCTAACTTTTATTAACATTTTAAAGAGGACAGTTGCCCCATAACAGGTTAAGAACATTTAGCTCTTAGGTATTTCATGCTTCGTAATAATTTTTGTTCAAGAGAAGTAACAGAATAAAATATTTGGACAAAGTCGTCTACACAAATAAATTGTTACCACTTAGATATAAAGAGCTGTGCAGGAGCATATGAATATATGTGTGTTAGTGGTATGAAATCACTAGTTCTTTTTTGTGTGCAAATCAGTTCTGTACATAAGTACATAATGTGATTACTTGCTGTAGGAACTATTAAGTACTATTAAGTACTTTTACTAGGTGACATCACTGGACTGAGTTCCTATTAAAAGAAAGTGGTGGCTTTACATGCAGCAGTATGAATGCTAGAAGAATCCTAATGGTGACTCGGTCATGTCAGACTAGGTTATGCTATGGTAAGAAATAACCACTGGTAGTTAATGGCTTAAAACAACAGTGATGGTTTTTCTTCTTTGTACTGCTTATTCTACACGTACATTCTGAGTCATCCAGGGCTCTGCTCCACATTTTTTCCATTCAAGGATGCAAGTTGATGGGGGCTTCTGGAGCAACCTGGAAAATTGCTCATTACTATGGCAGTGGAAAGAGAAACAGTGAATCGCACGCAAACTCTGGAGGTTTTCTGCCTCGAAGTGACACATGTCACATATGCTCACATCTGTTGTCTTGTTAGTGACATGGCCATTGCCTAATTTCAGTAGAATGGGAGGTACAATCAACTTTATCATGTGTCCAGAGGGGGGTATTTGGAATATTGTTGAGCAGTAGAATTACTGCCACAGAGGAAAAGGAATTAATTTGTTTATTTTATAAAAGGGATAGCTAAGGATCAGAGTTTGAGTAACATGGTTAAAATCAATAGCTAGAATCTGGGCAACATGCTGCGTAATGAAGACAGATGTTACTATTAAGAAATAATAATTTGAAAATATGAAAATATTATCAAATTTAACATTGATTTAATGATTTGGATGATTTTGATTAAAGAAGTCATTAAGTTGTTCAGATTTGCAGTGTAGCAATTAATTTATAAGTTCTAGAGCATAACTTCTATCTTAAAGTTAATAGTGGTTTCCTTAAAGTAATTGCCTCAGAACATACAAATGTTGAACCCTTTTTCCGTCCTCAGTCCCCCCTGTTAGCTCTGCATTCCTGTGCAGCTAACTAACTTCTCTGGGTCTCAGTTTGTTATTTCAGATGAGGTTGCTGGAGTTTTGCTCTTTCTTTCTGTACTGACAAGCTGTGTACTAAGTCACAGTGTACTGGCTGCCAGTCAGCTCAGACTTCTAGTTCTCCCTTTTCTGTTTTAATAGACGAATCTGATAGCCAGCAAGTAGATTAGTAATTTAAATTCATTTGTAATTTTAAGATGACTTCATAGAATCCCAGTTTTTATAGCCTTTTAAAAAATCTCAAATAACCTAAAGTATGCTCAGAAGTTTTTCTGCTCCTCAAAATAATTCTCCTCATGATGATTTTCATAAATGCAATTCAAAACGAAGCTGCTGGTGATTTTGGAAAGTATTTAAAATTATTATTGAAAAATTGCCTTCTGTTCAACAAGAGGTTCCTGACTATCTTATCATGTGGAAGCACTGGTGGGGTGTTATAGGGTTGGGAAGATGTATGGATCACTTTCTGCTTGTCAGAGCCTTAGTTTATACTAGAGAAGCTATTGATTACTTGGGAAAATAAAGCATTACCTAAGTCCAGAGAGTCTTGACCAAAATTTTAGAGATTTAATATAGAATGCAAGTAAATCTGAAGTACAAGCAGATGTATGTGTGTGTATATATATATATATATATATATATATATATATATATATAAAATATATCTTCAGTTTTCATGGAAAATATTTTAAAGCACAGTTAACACAGATAGAGAAGCAAAATAAACTAGTGGTAACACATTAAAGCAAATACTGCTCTGCACTTAGATTATATTTAAGTAAAAATCTAAGAAGAGTATTACAGGGAATTATTTTTGTCCTTTCCACACTCCTTTGCACAGAGTCTCTGTAAGTCAGTACTTCCTGTTTGTTAATTTCTCCTAGTTGAGAGTGAGTCTCATCTGCTGTTCCATTTGCCTGCGTTCAAGTATTCACAGAGGAGCCTCAGCCTCAGCCCAAGTCACTTGGCAAGAGGTCAAGCGATTGAGAGCCTCACGGTGGCCTGCGGGAAGGTCTTGATGTGTTTCTGTTGAATTTTACATCAGAGGTAAGAACCCTCCTCGGCAATGGTACATAGCCAAGAGGCAGCATGGCGTGTCCTGGGGAAATGCTACATGGAAGGACACCACATCGGACAGGCTGTCTCCAAAAAGTGGCAGCTTCGGATGTTGAAAGTTTCTGAAAGCTGGCCGGAATTTCAATTTTTGAGACAACATTTGAATGTACTTGGCAAATTTTTTAAATTTTTTTTGCATTTTACATTTTTAAATAGTCATTGCCAAGAAATTACATAATAATAAAATTCAGATAAACACTTTAAGATCAGAATTAAATAAGATAAAAAGTAAGTGTTTTGTAAACTTTTAAACAATACATAGGGTATTATTTCATTATAATTTACAGTTTTGGTTTCCTATGTCTTTTAGACAAAATACTACTTGGCTGGAAGCAAAATGAATATTCATCAATGTATACAAAGGGCTATGTAAGTACCTCACATCCACCAAAGCAGGAAAATGTATTGTCTGCGCAGAGAATATTTTCTTAGAGTTGGCTCATGGAGTAATTCTGTCAGTATTGTGATGAGAACACTTGGGTTCTCCCTATGTCTTGTCATCCTATTTCTACTGTTTTGTCTTTGCAAAGAACTCTAATGTTCACTTAGTAATTTCACATTTGTGTTTTGTTGCATCTGCGCTTTGTGATAATATCCTAAGATGAGACAGGTGATATCATCCCCATTTTATAGATGAGTAAATCAAGTCTTAGAGAAGTTAAACAACCAAGCAAGATTATGATGATACTACCTGGCTAGTAGGCAGGTCAGACTGCATTATGCTAAATTCACAGCTAGCATTCTCTCTAGTAAATAATTGTGACAGATTGTAAGCCCCATGAGGGCAAGGGCCAGATTTGCTCTGTTCTCCTCTGTATTTCCATGACTTAGCATTGTAATCACTCAGAAAATGTATTGTGTAAATATTTACTGATTGATTGATTATTCTCAGATTGACATTTTCCTTAATTCTATGAAATTAAATACCTAAAGGAGGGGAAGAAGCATCATCACTGGGAAAGTGCTTATCTTTAGAGAAACACAGCTTCTCTAAAAAAGGTTCTGGCACTTGCATAGGTTTTCATTCCATCAAGTATTTTATCATCAAGTTATTCAGTTGAAAGAAGTCTTTTATACTCCAAAGCCCAGGAAATTAAAAAAAAAAAAAAAAGAGGTATCTTATCTGTCAGTGAAACACAAAATTGAGCATAATATTCAGTTAACATTTGCCACTTCAAAACCTTTTGGAAAAAAAATCAACAATTATATTTAAAGATGGGAAACACCTTAACTTTAAGAAAAAAAATATAAGCATCTGTTAGGAATTTGGATTCATCCTCTGCATCTTGACTTATTGTCTAGCCATCCTTTAAAGATACCTTACTGCCCTAGCCACAGCATTAGATCATTTCCAAACTATGGCATGTATTGTCTACACTGTACACTCAGTTGGAATTGAGACTAGGTGTCGCTGAGATGGGTTCTCCCTATTCCCCCAGAAAACAAAGAACAGGAAGGTAGAAGAATCCCAGCCACCGAGATTATGAGGAACTGGACCTGAAAGGCACCTGGTTAGTAAATCTGGAAATTAAAACAAGGTTGTTGTTTTTTTATCAGAGAGACCAACAGCTGAGTCTGTTTCTAGCAGCTAGAATACAAATCATGGAAAGATAGCTTCCCTTCTGATGTGAGTTTACTCACTGCAGAGGGGTTTTCCAATGTCCCTGAGTGAGTAATAAATAAATAAGGTGCTAAGATGCAGCAGTAGGGGTATTAGATGGAGGTGCATGAAACGAACATTCCTGAAGGCTACAAAGATGGCTGAAAGCAGAAGGCTCTGCCTATATTCTCTTTGGGTCCTTGTGCCTGTGAGAATAAAACTGATCACTTGGTAGTTGAGACAGAGGCAGAGGGCCTGAGCTTACCTCGTATTTAGGTGGCTGGTGTCCAGGAGGCCTGTGGCTCTTGGAGAAGTTGTGGAAAGTAGATAATGCTGGTTATTTGGATGAAGAGCTTGCTGGGGATGTTGCCATGGTCGTGACAGAGTGGCCAGCCAGGCCAAGGATAGAATGAGATTCTCAGGCAGACTTCAGTTTCTCAACAGTATGAGCAAGCCTACCAGTGTCTGAGCCAGACAGCACTCCTCCTGGTTCTGATCCATCTCAGAAAGAACCAACCAGGACCTCACTGGCTGTAGATGTCCAGCACATGAGGGCAGGTTTAGCCATACAGGGAATCAATGGCCAGTGAAAATCCAGAGAGGAACAGACATTTCAACCTTCATGGTAGTCACAAAACAGCCACCATTGCTGGGAAAAGTAGAGGGGTGATACTTTAAAGAATTGACCTTCTGGCTGTAAAGGACGCTTGTGGACTAAGAGTAGATGGAACTGAAAGCAGATGAGATACCATTAATCTGCAAATTTGTTTTTCTGCCTCTCAGTGAAGTGGGAAGGTGCAATATGTTTGTATCACATTGTATGTGTACCCCTTTGAAACTGGAGAGTTAGGTGGAGAATTTTGTTTTCAACTGAAAAATATTCAGCTCAATCCTATAAGAGCTCAGAGAATCGTTAACCGATTTTATAGAATATATAAATAGATGAAAGCACAACTGGAGTTTGGAGATTTATTTACTTTCTAAGGTTTCTATAGAAAATACAGTTCAGACATGATTACCTATATTGAATGTGTGAGAACTAATATGCGTACTCGATGTGGTTCTAGTTGTTTGAATTTCTATAAGTTAATATATGTGTTGTTAAAAATATTACATAAGATGATGTAGCCAGAGAACAACTGAGGGAGTTTTCACCACGCACCCAACTCTTCAACCGTGGGACTGTTGTTCCCAGAATGCCCTCTGTGATTGGAGGTTACTCCCATGCTCATTTTGTTTTTACTCTCTTCACAGCGTTACATGCTGGATGATTAATAAGTGAGTGAATTCTAATTAAGTTAATTAAGATGCACCTGCTCAAAGAATCGTAATTCCCAAGACAAAAGAAACTTTATTAATTTGCAATGTCTTCTTAAAACACTACTACATATTAGATGAGAAAAAAAATAAATATCCTGTATGTTTGAGAGAGGAATTATGTATTTTATGGGTTTATGATTAATATCAATGAATAATGTCATTGTCTTGGAGCACAAATTATGGTTTGCAAGTGAAATTATGCGATACCAACTTAAATAAATTTAGCATTATTAAGAAAGATGCAGATTAAAATGGTGAATAATTCTACTCCTACCAATCAAGCTAGTTCTTAGGTTGCTGTATCCTGAGTTAACATAGGTGAAGTCATACTGTTTTATTGAGTTAGAATTTCTCTTCTAAATAGTCAAATCCTTTCAAATGCCTTTCATCAAAAGGCTACTTTATTTATATGAGAGTGACCTTTATTTTTATTATTTCTTCCAGGAGAAGGAGAAAGAAAAGAAATACGAGTTGGCTTATCCATTTTGCAACCCCCCCTGCCCCCTGCGAGATTGCTCCCCATCTGTGGTGAGCTAGACTGCAGCCCTCCCTCCCCTCATCACTGCAGACTTTATATCAGACAGAAGCCTGGCCAGGCAGGGTCAGTGAGAGTGAAAGCATGGAGATTAGTGAGGGATTGTTAAAAGCACCAGAGAGGTGTTATTAATCCTTTGAAAGTGTGAGCCTTCCTGATATGGCAGCCAGGCTCCTGGGGGAAATCGCACCAGGTCCTGTATACTTGATAAGAAGAGTGTAAAGTAAAATGCAATGAACTTAATGACCCAGAAATTATTATTAGAGGAAATTAATACCATCTTCAGGAGATTTGTGTCACTTAATGTAGCATTTGGAAGAAGTAAAAACTCCTTTATATCAACCTGCCTTTCATTTTAAGTATAAACATGTGCCTTTGCGTTCTGTCATATGAAAATGACAGATTTGATTTTGAATGAATAAAAGTTATTTTGTGTTGGAACAGGAGCCCATGCAGCAATAGTAAGGTGAGTTTCTAAGAGGTGTGAGCATTCTTGAGTTCTTCAGCACTCTTCTCACCAACTATTTTATATTTCGGCTATAATGTTGGTTATTTTCAGCGGTCATTTCAGTGTTGGACTCTTAACAAAGGAAACATTTCAGTTGATACCCACTTTTGCATGGCCACTACGATACAACACAACACATCACAACACAACATGGCACAGCACAGCACAATATAAACAAATCATTGTAGTGAGCCCACCTGTCCTCTCTACCCATTGTCACCTCATCTGTTGGGAGAGAATGATGAGAAGAGAAGATGTACAAGTGTTGAGAGATGCTTCCCTTCCACAAGCCTCCTTGTCAGTTCTACTGTTTCTGGGGCCTACAAGTGGCCACTTCTACTTTTATCAAGAACTAAGAAATTGAGATGAACTTGAGGTTATGTTTATGTTAGAGATGGAAGTCATATTGTGGGAAAGTAGTCTATCAGAAGTATGGTGAGTCATAGCTTCTGAAACTAAAAGATCCAAAAGGTAATATGAAATTGTACCGATTTCCTTTCCTAGAAGCTCCTGATGTGAAGGGAGATTAATGTAACCCCCAGTGGTTGGTTCTAAACCTCTTTTTATTTCAGGGTATCTGAGACCCAAAGGCCAGTGAGTGGATACTGGGTCTGTTTATTACACAAATTAATTGATTTCTTTTTTGTGGAATTTTGTATATTCAAGAGTGAAGAACCATGTGGAATAGAATCAAATTTCTTACTAAGGGGTCTGAAGAGTCTTTGTCAATAACAAAATTAAGCCAACATATAATTGTCATTTCCTTTATTTTTATGTAAATTGAACATTAGCATGTATATAATTGATCTGAAATCCAGACACATCAAAGACATGAATCTATGTATCTTTGTGCTTTTAATCTAATTATAAAGAACTACATATGTTCTTACTCAAAATTTGTTTTGCTCTTTAATTTTTTTTAAGTAAAAGGAAAAGGTTTTTACTCCATGTCCCTCCCCCCAGCTTTTAGCAATCTCTTTCCTTTTCCCCTCAAATGACCGAAGCTGCAGTCATCAGCCTCTCTAGGGCTCTTGAACTGAACACTTATTCTTTTAAAAATCATCAACACAGGATCTGTTGCCAAGTGGAGAAGCCAATTCTCTCTATGCTCTAGGAAGTGTTTCCTTTGTCGCATGTTGGCATGGAGGTGAAGGGCCTGGAACTTGCTATTGAAATGGCAATAAAAGCGTTGCCAGTGGAGACAAGTTTATTTCAGAATTAAAGCAAATACATCTAGTAACTGTAGTTAAAGTATTAAAATATAAGCTATGAAAAATTGTAAATGTGACTGTATGGATATTTCTTACTTGAGATCAATAGAACACTAAATCTACTCATTTTATTATTATGAAGTACACATAGATTTGCTTTTATGTCAATAATTTGTCTCAAGCAGATAACTCTGAAATTAGAATAAAAATAATTGTAGGTAATCTGACAATAATACATGTATTTATCAAATCAGTATTTGTATTTAGATATTTGGTTCCAATTTCTTATGACAATTACAGAATAGATAAGAATCCTTATTTTAAAAAGATCATATAAAGGCAGATGTTTAAAAAAGGGGGCTATAGAAATTTCAAATTTAATGTGAAGTGTTTGGAATTCTTTTATGTGTTTGATACATGTGTGTGTTTTGTGTTTTATATGTAATATAAAGTATATGATTATAATATTGCATGTTAGTATTTGAATACTAATATGCTATAAAATATGGCAAAATATTCAGCATGTGTACAAATCTGTGAAAAGTGATGAATAGATGTTTGGATTTTTGACCTGCTTTTATTAGATCATGAATATCACACGGTGCTTGTTGCTCTGACACGTAGGTGGTAGTTATGTGTGAGCACTTGGTGTGTATGTCTGTACATGATTTTGCATATGTCTGTGCAAACACGTGTGTGTATGTGTGTGTGTGTGTGTGTGTGTACATGCACATGAATGTGTGGGTGAAAAGAAAGAATGTTTTCTTCTGGAACCATATGCCAAAATAAATTTAACAATAGCTAATGTAAGAAAATTTGGCATTCTTTTTTTTTTTTTTACAGGGACAGAGAGAGGGAAAGATAAGAACAGATAGGAACGGAGAGAGATGAGAAACATCAATCATCAGTTTTTCGTTGTGACACCTTAGTTGTTCATCGATTGCTTTCTCATATGTGCCTTGACTACGGGCCTTCAACAGACTGAGTAACCCCTTGCTCAAGCCTGTGACCTTGGGTCCAAGCTGGTAAACTTTGCTCAAGCCAGATGAACCTGCACTCAAGCTGGCGACCTCGAGGTCTCAAACCTGGGTCCTCCGCATCCCAGTTTGACGCTCTGTCCACTGTGCCACCACCTGGTCAGGCGAAAATTTGGCATTCTTAAGGTTAATTTTAAAAATCTCTCATGGATTCCTCAACTGGATAACATTGTATACAGTCATCCTTTGCCATATCGTGGTTCACTTTTTGCGACCTCACTGTATCGCGGATTTTAAAATTGTATATATCTAATTTTGTATCTCAGATTTTTTGCTATATCGTGGGATTTTACGAATATAAGTATTTTTATATATTTATTATTTCAATTATTTTTGCAGTAAAATAAGCAAAATAAGTGTGGGGAAGGGTAATAACAGTGTGGGAAAGGTTTATAAGAGTGTGGGAGTGTTTATAAAGCCTTAAAATATGTAAACAATAAAATAAATATAAAGTCTCTACTTCATGGATTTTTGCCTATCGCAGGGAGTTCTGGAACCTAACCCTCACAATAGACTAGGGACCACTGTATAGACATTTAAATTTTGTTAGTAAACTATTTTTAAAAATTGAAATTTCTGGCCCTGGCCAGTTGGCTCAGTGGTAGAGCATCGGCCTGGCATGCAGGAGTCTTGGGTTTGATTCCCGGCCAGGGCACACAGGAGAAGCGCCCATCTGCTTCTCCACCCCTCCCCCTCTCCTTTCTCTCTTTCTCTCTCTTCCCCTCTGGCAGCCAAGGCTCCATTGGAGCAAAGTTGTCCTGGGCGCTGAGGATGGCTCTATGGCCTCTGCCTCAGGCGCTAAAGTGGCTCCGGTTGCAGCAGAGCGACGCCCCAGATGGGCAGAGCATCGCCCCCTGGTGGGCATGCCGGGTGGATCCCAGTTGGGCACATTCAGGAGTCTGTCTGACTGCCTCCCTGTTTCCAACTTCAGAGAAATACAAAAAAAAAAAAAAAAAATGAAACTTCTAAAAATAAAAATCTATAAAACCAATGCTCTCTCAACAGTTTTTACATTACATACAATTTAAAATGGAACACTTAATTTAAAAAAATGATTTAAAATTAGAAAAAATCTTTTATTTTTGGTAGAACCAATTTTTAAAAGATTAAAAAATTAGTAGGATATAATCAAAGCAATCTATAAAACAATATAATCTCATGTAGTTTATGTCATATAATATAAAGGACCAAGAGGAAATGAAAGGATATGACAAACCAAGTCATTTAACTCGTGTGGAGAACTGGCTAACAAGTTGCATGCAAATATTTGGTAGGCTTACCTATTGGACATACTCTGACTATTTTTTTTTCTTTCATTCAACACACTATTTATTGAGTGCCTACCCTTTGGTCTGCACTGGGCTAGTTGTTGGGAATAAAGGTTGAATTAAGCATTTCCTTGATCTCTTGGATTTCAAACAGGATCTACTTAGTCTCATGATAGTACGATTTTTTAAAAATAATTTTTTACTTTCCAGAGTTCATATTCCTTGTTACTTAAAAGATAATCACCTCGTAGGTATGGTCCCAAATACAGGTCACCATCTGTCAAACTCAGAGCAGCCACCCTGGGGTCAGCCTCATCTTGTGAATGATCTGTCTCTTCAGCAAGATTTCTGCATGCAAGTTTATGTCCTGTCCTGGCTGCTAGGTGCGGTAGGTGGGCTACATCTCTCTGCTATGCATCAAGACTTTTAGAATTTGGTTTTATTATTGTTCTGAACTCTTACTGCTTGAACCTTCAAGCCATGCAGTGGGACATGAGTTTTGGACCCTGGGTCGGAAAACAGAGCCTCGAGCTGAGTGCTGACCTCCAGATGGGCGGCCTCAAGGCTGAAGCTCTTACCTTGATAGGTTTCAATTTTCTCTTCCACATATCAAAGAATTTAAGAAGTTTTAGAGATCTCTAGTTCTTTTTAAGCTTTCATTCCTTTTCTTTTTTCAAACATTAAAGGAAAATACAACCCTGTGAAGCTCAGGTGGTCTGTGTTCCCATGGCTCCTTTGTAGGTGTGAATAAGTAACACAGCCCCACAATGAGGAGAGTGTTAATATTTTCACTAAAATCCTCTCCACATCACTGATGTCAGGCAATGAAATATCCCACCTGAGGTCATCAAAGAGAGTTGAAGCGAGGAGGAATCTTAGCAATCAACCATTCACCCATTATTTGATAAACGAGGAACTTGAAATCTGAAGGAATCAGAGCAGTAGAATCTAGTTCTCTTGACTACCAATCAATTATGCTGCTTTCTAAATTTAAACTAATAGGCTAGGATTTTTTAAAGAAGTAAACCACTATGCTATACATCTGAAACTAATAAAAAGTAATATTGAATGTAAGGTGTAATTGAAAAAAATAAAAAATTTTAAATCGCATTGTTTTATTTCTTGGATTACAAAGTAAACTTATCCTATTTTTGAAAATTTAGGAATATTGCATCATTATGAACTTGATCTATGAGCTAATTACACAGTCTTTGGTGTCAAGCTGGTTTTAAGTCATGGCCGAATCACTGATTAGCTTTGCAATGTAGGGCGCCTCTTTCATTTTCAGTACCCTTGCCTACCAAATGGCAATCAACCATTGGTACCAACCAAAATTATTGGTACCAAACCCATTGAAAGCTTGTGAGAATTAAATGAGATAATATGCATGGAAAACACTCAGCAAAGTGCTGGTACACAGTGAACTTTGAATCACTGTTGAATATTAGTATTAGAGTTACTACTATTTTATTTGGTTGCTATCTGGAATTTCTCTGTATCTTGAGAACTTAGCGGAAATCTTTAACTGCTAGTATAAGTTCAAGGGTATTTACATAATTTCTATTAAATCCCAACTCTATTTTTACTTCTTTAAGGTGTTTCTGTTTCCATTCTCCTATTGATGGATGCCATCTGTTTGTCTTGAATTTATCTTCTGGACGTTCACAGTGAGCCAAGCACTTTGTAAAAGTATTACTTTACTGAAGATGTGGTGATTCATAGAGTCACCACAAAGGAGAGGCTTTGCATTACACTTTGCACAACTTCAGACTTTTTAGTCCTTCCCCACTCTTCTGTTTCTTTTGGGGTTCACATGCCAGCATGTGCCTTATTTATCTAACGAAGCTCTTAGATGAGTAATTTATGTCCTCTGAACTGTCAGTTTTTCTTCTGAAGAGTAGACCTAATTGGCAAAGCTTTCCTGGTTCTCCTGGAATGTTGGTGAATAAATGTTTCCTACTGTTAATTTCAGCCCCATCATTGGACTATGTTAAACTACTAATGCCATGGTGCTTTCAGAATGTATCTCTACTTCAAAGGCACTCACTCACCTTGCCTCTGTTTCAGTTTTCTTTGTGCTCTGTCGCTATAAGACAAGATTACCGTTTGTAGAAGTGAGTGCCATCTCTAAGGTGTCACACTCCTCTGTCTAACACGATACCTTCAATTTTTTTGGTATGGTGACAGTTCCAAGCCAAGGGCATTAGAAATATGTGTACAGCCTTCTGAGTAGGTGCTTCTACTCTCTTCTACAAAAGAGAACAATTAAGTTTCAGTATAGGGACTTTGGAGCAACTATTTTTGTGGCTGACAAAATGTTTTCCTTTCATTCTTATTTTTCTATATCACTCTGTCTAGTCAGGATCAACAGATGAATGTAGTGTTAAACATATGTAGTATTATTTGTCTGGCATTGTTGGAAAAATGAGGTGTTCCTTATAAATGCGTTTTCAAGATAAGGGAAGCTTATCACTTCAGGTAACAAGTTTTTAAAACATTTTAGTAGTACTTTGTGGAATATTAAAACATAATATGGTTCAAAAATTTAAAAAATATGTAATTAATTCATACAAATAGGAAGGTGAAATAACAATGATTAAGAACATAGACTGCAGTCAAAGTCTCAGGGTTTTCATCCTGCTCACTACTGACGGGAGGTCCCACGTGAGGCTCAGTCATATCTCTTGTTTCACATGTTTGGTTTGAAGATGAACATCTCCTCCGTGGGAAGCACTTGCATTTTGTAAATGCTCAGTAACTACCCACTATTGCTGGTCTTATTGCTACTATTAACATTTTCATTTTTATAAATCCATAACACAAACAACTCCCTTGGCAGAGAATAAGAGCAACTCATTCAGAAAAGAACTAAAGAGCAATACACCTTGTCATCCAGCTGGGTTCTATCTTCACTCTATTTCTACGGAACTGGATCATGTTGACTCACGTTACAGTTATTCAGGAATAGTGGCATATGCTGTTGACTTTTTTCAAATATTTCTAAATATTTGACTGAATGTGAATCCTGTATCATGGACAGTTTTTCAATGGAGCCACCTTTAAACCTGAAGAAGTTAAACAGTGGAGTAGGTCACTCTCATAAGTAGGAAGACTCGGGGTTCATTCACTATTGATGACCACGGTCAATAGAGGGCAAATCAGCTCTGTGCATTTTGGCTCCGAAAAGTGCTTCTTCATGTTTGGAGTAAGTTTCAGAGTTTTAAAAAATGTATAACGAAAATACAGAGGCAATTTACTTTATTAATAAATAAAAGAATTCAGTAAGTCTCGCAAAAGAATGTAACTCTCACCCAGTAGCATCTCCATACTAGTTTTGTCTTCTGTATGTTCTCTATATGATAGCCTTGACCGTATTTGTTATATTTTAATTCTGAAAAGATAGGTTTTAACAGCTGAAGATACTGAATATAGTGCTGTAATGTGCTACTGGAGTATATATTTGACATCGCAGAAAACATTATGAAGAAATGTTTTGGTTTCATCCTTCACTTAAAAGATCTGAGTGAGTCTCTTGTATGCAAATTGTCAACCTACTTAAAAAGACTTTATTATTCCTTATTTATTCATGCAGTGGAAGGTACACAGAAACTGGATATTAAGTAGTTATATTGTGTTTCAATTCTTGTTGTTTTCTCTAACACTAAAGTTTATTTTTTTTAATAATTTTTATTAATTTTAAATTTATTATATTCACATGGATTCAAGTGTCCCACTGACTATAACTCCCTCACCCTCCACCAGTGTCCCTTTTTATACCCCCTTTACCCCTCTCATTAACTCCCTCCCCCTTCCCTCTGGGATTTGCTGTCCTGTTACCTATATCTCTGTGATATATATATATATATATATATATATATATATCACTATATATATATAGTTTCACTAATCTCTGTGATATTATATATATAGATATATAGATATAGATATAGATATAGATATTATATATATATATAGATATAGATATAGTTTCACTAATCTCTTTACCTTCTCTAATCCCATCCCTTCATCCCCCTTTACTCTGACTGCTGTCCCTCTGGTCCCTGTGCCCCTGCCGCTGCCTCTACTCCATTTCTCAGTTCACTTTGTTCATTAGATTCCACATATATGTGAGATCATATGATATTTTTCTTTCTCTGCTTGGCTTATTTCACTTAGCCTAATAATCTTGAGGTCCATCCATGCTGTCACAAAAGGTAAGATTTCCTTCTTTTTCACAGCTGCATAATATTCCATCATGTATACATACCACAGCTTTTTAATCTACTCATCCACTGAAGGACACTTGTGCTGTTTCCAGATCTTGGCTATTGTAAATAATGCTGCAATAAACATAGGGGTGCATTTCTTCTTTTAAATCAGTGATTTGGTATTAGGATATATTCCTAAAAGTGAGATAGCTTGGTCAAAAGGCAGTTCCATTTTTAATTTTTTGAGGAAACACCATACAGTTCTCTACAGTGGCTATACAACTCTGCATTCCCAGCAGCAGTGCAGAAGAAGGGTTCCCTTTTCTCCACACCCTCGTGACCAGCACTTATTCTGTGTTGTTTTGTTGATAAGCGCCATTCTGACTGGTGTGAGGTGGTATCTCATTGTGGTTTTAAGTTGCATTTCTCTGATGATTAGTGATGTTTAACATTTTTTCATATGCCTATTGGCCATTTGTATGTCCTCTTTGGTGAAGTGTCTATTCAGTTCTTTTGCCCATTTTTTAATTAGAATGTTTACCTTTCTGGTTTTGAGTTTTAGAAGTTCTTTATATATTTTGGTTACTAAATCCTTATTAGACGTATTGGAGAATATTTTCTCCCATTGTGGGGTTGTTTTTTAATTTGTTCACAGTGTCTTTTGCCGTGCAAGAGCTTTTTAGTTTGATATAGTGACATTTGTTCATCCTGTCCTTTATTTCATTTGCCTATGGAGATAAATCAGCAAATGTATTGCTACAAGAGATATTGGATAGTTTACTGCCTATGTTTTCTTCCAAGATGTTTATGGTTTCATGACTTGCATTTAAGTCTTTTATTCATTTTGAGTTTATTTTGTGAATGGTGTAAGTTGGTGGTCTATTTTCATTTTTTGCATGTACCTGTCCAATTTTCCCAACACTATTTATTAAAGAGACTGTCTTTATTCCATTGTATGCTCTTACCTCCTTTGTCAAATATCAATTGACCATAAAGGTGTGGGTTTATATCTGGGTTCTCTGTTCTGTTCCATTGATCTATATGCTTGTTCTTATGCCAGTACCAAGCTGTCTTGAGTACAATGGCCTTGTAGTATAACTTGATATCAGGAAGTGTAATACCTCCCACTTTATTCTTCATTTTCATGATTGCTGAGGCTATTTGTGTTCTTTTTTGGTTCCGTATAAATTTTTGGAATATTTGTCCTATATCTTTGAAGTATGCCATTGGTATTTTAATAGTAATTGAATTGAATTTATAGATTGCTTTGGGTAATATAGACACTTTAATGATGTTTATTCTTCCTATCTATGAACATGGTATATGCTTCCACTTGTTTGTATCTTCCTTGATTTCTTTTATCAATGTTTTATAATTCTCTGACTATAAGTCCTTTATCTCCTTGGTTAAATTTACTCCTAGGTACTTTATTTTTTGTTGTTGCAATAGTGAAGGGGATTGTTTTTTAATTTTCCTTTCAGACAGTTTATTGTTGGAGTATAAAAATGTCACTGATTTCTGAATATTAATTTTATATCCTGCCACCTTGCTGATTTCATTTATCAAGTCTAGTAGTTTTATGACTGAGATTTTAGAGTTTTCTATGTACAGTATCATGTCATCAGTGAATAATGATAGTTTTACTTCTTCTTTTCCAATTTGGATGCTTTTTATTTTTCTTCTTGTCTGATTGCTGTGGCTAGGACTTCCAGCACTATGTTGAAAAAGAGTGGTGAAAGGGGACAACCCTGCCTTGTTTCTGATCTTCAGAGGATTGCTTTTAATTTTTTTCCATTGAGTATGATGTTGGCTGTGGGTTTGTCATAGATGGCCTTTATCATGTTGAGGTCTGTTCCCTGTATTCCCACTTTGCTGAGGGGTTTATTTTTTTGTTTTGTTTTGTTTTTTGTTTTTGTATTTTTCCTAAGTGAGAAGCAGGGGCACAGACAAATAGACTCCTATATGCACCCTGCCAGGATCCACCCAGCATGACCACTAGGGGGTGATGCTCGGCCCATCTGAGTCATTGCTCTGATGTGACTGGAGCCATTCTAGCACCTGAGGCGGAGGCCATGGAGCCATCCTCAGTTCCCAGGACAACTTTGCTCCCATGAAGCCTCAGCTGCAGGAGAGGAAGAGAGAGATAGAGAAAAAGGAGAAGGGGAAGGGTGGAGAAGCAGATGGGAACCTCTCCTGTGTGCCCTGGCTGACTTCCACATGCCAGGCTGATGCTGTACTGCTGAGCCAACCGGCCAAGGCCTGCTGAGACTTTTGATCAAAAATGGGTGGTGGATTTTATCAAATGCTTTTTCTGCATTTATTGATATTATTATGTGATTTTTATTCTTTCTTTTATTTATGTGATGAATCACATTTATTTATTTGTGAATACTGTACCAGCCTTGCCTCCCCAAAATAAATTCCACTTGATCATGATGTATAATATTTTTTTAATGTATTGCTGGATCTGGTTTGCTAATATATTTTTTGAGAATTTTAGCATCTAAGTTCAGCAGGGATATTGGCCTATAGTTTTCTTCCTTTGTGGTGTCTTTACCTCGTTTTGGAATGAAGATTATGCTTGCCTCATAAAAGGAGCTTGGAACTCTTCCCTCCTCTTAAATTTTTTGAAATAGCTTGAGAAGGATAGGTGTTAATTCTTCTTTGAATATTTGGTAAAATTGGCCTGTGAAGCCATCTGGTCTAGGACTTTTGTTTGCTGGGAGTTTTTTGATAACTGTTTCAATTTCATTTGTTGTAATTGGTCTGTTTAGGTTTTCTGAATCTTCCAGGTTGAGTTTTGAAAGATTATATGTTTCTAGAAAATTTTCCATTTCACCTAAATTGTCTAATATTTTGGCATACAGATCTCATAATATATATATTTTATAATTCTTTGTATTTCTGTGGTGTCAGTTGTTACTTCTCCACTTTCATTTCTAATTTTATTTATTTGAGTCCTCTCTCTTTTTTCTTGATGAGTCTGCTTTAAGGTTCATCAATCTTGTTTACCTTTTCAAAAAACCAGCTCTTGGTTTCATTGATCTTCTATATATTTTTTTAGCCTCTATGCCATTTATTTCCACTCTGATCTTTATATTTTCTTCCTTCTACTTCCTCTGGGCTTTATTTTTTGTTCTTTTTCTAGTTCTTTTAGAAGCATGGTTAAGTTGTTTATTTGTGCTTTTTCTTGCTTCTTAAGGTACACCTGTAATGCTATAAATTTCCCTCTCAGGATTGCTTTTGCTGTGTCTCATACATTTTGAGTTATTTTATGTTCATTTTCATTTGTTTCAAGAAAATTTTTGATTTATTTCTTGATCTCATTGTCAACCGATTTGTTATTTAATAACATGTTATTTAGCCTTCAAGTGTTTGGATGCTTTTCAGATTTTCTATTATTGTTGGTTTCTAGTTTTGTGCCATTGTGATCAGAGAAGATGCTTGATATGATTTCAATCTTCTTAATGTATTGAAACTTGTTTTGTGTCTTAATGTATGGTCTATTCTAGAGTATATACCATGAGCACTTGAAAGGAATGTATATTCTGCTGCTTTGGGGAGAAAGGTTCTGAAGCTATCTACTAAATCCAGTTGATTAAATGTGTCATTTTAGGCCACTGTTTCTTTGTTAATTTTCTGTCTGGAGGATCTATTTATTGATATAAGTGGGGTATTAAAATCCCCTACTATTATAATATTGCTGTTGATCTTGCCCTTTATGTCCATCAAAATCTGCTTTATATATTTAGGTGCTCCTATATTAGGCACATAGATATTTACAATGGTTGTATCCTCCTGTTGGTTTGCTACCTTTATCATTATGTGGTGACCTTCTTTATCCCTTACTATGGCCTTTGTTTTAAAGTCTATTTTGTCAGATATAAGTATTGCTACCCCAGCTTTTTTTTTTCATTTCCATTTGTGTTAAATATTTTTTTCATCCCTTCAATTTTTGTCTATGTGTATCTTTTGTCCTGAGGTGTGTCTCTTGTAGACAGCATATGATTGGGTTTTGTTTTCTTATCCATGCAGCTACCCTATGTCTTTTGATTGGAGCATTTAATCGATTTACATTTAAGGTTCTTATTGATATGTAGTTGTTTATTGCCATTTTATTCTTTAAATCTACAATCCTCTTTTTCTAGAATTATTTTCCTTTGCTCTTTTTACAGTAGGCCCCTTAACATTTTTTGCAGTACTGGTTTGCTTGTAATGAATCCCTTGAGGGTTTTTTTTTTTTTTTTGTCTGAGAAGCTTTTTATTTCTCCTTCAATTTTAAACCATAGCCTTGCTGGATAAAGAAGTCTTGGTTGTAGGTTCTTGCTTTGCATCATTTTGAATATTTCTTGCTAATCCCTCTTTGCCTCAAGTGTTTCTGTTGAGAAGTGAGATGTCATCCTTATGAGGGCTCCTCTGTATGTAATTAACTGCTCTTCTCTTGCAGCTTTTAGTATTATCTCTTTGTCTCTTAACTTTGACACTTTAATTATGATGTGTCTTGCTATAGGCCTCCATGGGTTCCACTTTAATGGAAATCTCTGTTCTTTTTCAGCTTGTGTGACTTTTTTCTTCATCAATTTACAGAAATTTTCAACTATGATTTCTTCAAATGGGTTTTCTATTCCTTCTTTATTCTCTTTTCCTTCAGGAACCCCTATGATTCAGATGTTGTTTCTCTTCATGTTGTCACAGAGCTCTCTTAGAGTTTCCTCAGACTTTTTAATTCTCTTTTCTTTTGCTGTTCTGCTTCCGTGCTTTCAATTATCTTGTCCTCTAAATCTCTGATTTGATTCTCTGCTTCATCCAGCCTGCTTTTAATTCCTTCTAGTATAGTCTTCATTTCTGATGTTGTGTTTGTCATTTCTGTCTGATTCTTTTTTATAATTTCAATGTCCTTTTTGATGCTTGCTATCTCTTTATTTAGCTGCTCATTATGTCCATCCATTGTTGCTCCAAGATCCTTGAGTATGCTAAAAATCATTGTTTTAAGCTCTTTTTCTAGTATTTTGGTTACTTCCATCTCATTCTGTTCTAGGGATTTCTCTTGTTGATTCATTTAGGTCTCACATTTCTCTGTCTGCTTATTTTGCCTGTATATTAGTTAGTGCTCTCTGACTTTGAAATTTTTGTGTGGGTTTTATAAAACAGATGGGCTTGGTGGTACTGTCCCCCAGGCAACTTGTTTTTCTTGTTCTAGGAATGCTTCTTGAGGGTACTATTTTCCCTCTTGTTGTATGTGAGTATTAGATGCAGTTGGTCCTTTCATGGGTACAGTTATCCCTTCAGGCTGGCTGGCTCTAAGGGTCAACCTTGACTATGGGTATTACACACTATGCAATGTCTGTCCTGATGGGCATATTTATTCTCCACAGTGCCTGCTAGACTCCACCTTTGGGTGTGCTGCTTGTGTAGGTAGTTGAGTCTAGGGTTGGTGCTGTCTGCCACCCACTACCAATAGTGTTGGCTCTAGTTCTTCTTGGGTTGGCATCAGCTGTTGTTTTTAACTTGCTGTGGGGTACCAGTCTGTAGCTACTGCACTTTTTTGCAGTTAGTGTCTGTGTTTTCTGTGTCTGGGTAGAGTGGGAGGAGTCAACCTTTGTATAAGGATCAGCTTTTTCCTGCTTAGAGATGACAACAGCTCTGTAAAAGCCTCAAGCTCTGTAAGATTTGTCTCCACTTTTCAGCTTTTTCTCCTCCTCTTGCAGCTGCCTGGTCTTCCCACAGAGTCTTTTGTAGAAAGACTGTAGTTTGGGTTCAGGTTGATCTCACTCAACCAACCCCTGAACAGATTGCAAACTTGGTGGTTAAGGCAGCTGAGGTTGTGCATACAAATTTGTGAGACCTCATACTTCAGGATTCTCTTGGTCAGGAGCTCAGTACAGGAAATGTGGCCCTTACTCCAGAGCTTGATCCCTCAGCCACTGCTGGATACTCAAATTTTATTTCTCCTCATCAAGGTGAGCAGCAGGTTCAGACCGAGTGTGGCTGACAGTCCCTTCTGCAGAAGTCCTTTCAGCTGTTGAGAAAACTGAGAGAGTCCTCTCCTGGGGCTGGCTGTGCCCCTTCTGGAGGTGGCTAAGCCCCTCGACCAGATCAAACAATAGACTCACAAGGACCCACACTTTAAATTTTCATGCTCCAACCCTCTCCCCCTACCCTCTGTGGAAGCTAGCCTAGCAGGACAGAATATCCAGCACCCAGGCTGGTGATTGTGACGTTCTACCCTATCCAATGCAAATAAGCCACTGTGCTGGTGCTGATCACAGAGAGTAGAACTCACCTCAGCAGGGCCAGGTATGAGGAGGTTTTCCTTAGGATACCACTCTAGCAAGTGTTGTTAGGTCCTGAGCCAGTGCTTTTTGCAGCTGGCCCCTGGATGTGCCATCCCTGGGCCTCCCAAGCAGGAACCCAGCATAGACCAGTGGGAGACACTGCCCATGACTGGCCCTCAGCAACCTTCTTGGAGCTACAAATAATTCAGAGTTTGTGGTTGTTTCTGCTTGGCCCAGGTATACATGGAAATACCAAGCTGCACTCCTAGGCTGACTTTTACTCACTCTGGGCCTGGGGGAAAGTCCGCTTAAATGGCCAAGTTACCCCAAATCTCACTTCCTGTAACCTGTTGGCTGGTTGCTTGTTGGGCTCAGTTGCTGAAAAATCTTCTGGTAGAGTCTAGCGCCTGTGGCAATTCAGCAATTAGGAAGAGTGGTGGGTGTTGCTCCACTCCGTGGCCCCAGGTATCAGTCTGTCCAGAGTTTTTTCATAGACCTTAGAAGGATGAGGCATGAGGAGTCTGGTGGCTATGGCCTCTGAGACCCAGAGGCGTGGTCTGCCCACTCAGAGTTTCAATTGAGTCTCTTGTGAGGTGGAAGCACCAGTCATAGACTTGGGAGAGTGTGGTGGGGAACTCCGGTCTCAACACCAGAAAACTGAGTCACTGATGTGCCCCCTGCCTTCTGGTCTTTCAGAACAACCCATCACCATGACAGGTAGGAGATATTTCCAAGGGCGGAGCAGTTGCTTTTTCCCAGGCTTATGCCACTCAGAGGGGATTGCTCTACCCAAGAAAGATGGCAACTGCAGTACTGGAGAATGACTCAGCACTGGGGTTCCAGTGAACATTCCCCATAGTTCTCTCCCTGGGCCTCCAACTTTATACTCTCCTCCCACAACTCCAGTCCTTTCAGCTCTCCCCCACCAGAGCCCTGTGTACGTGGCTGTGAACAAGGTTTTCTGCGTGGGCCCTTTAAAATGGAGTCTGCGTCTGAGAGCTGTGTCTCTTCCTCACAAACAGAAACCCTGCTCTTTTCACATCTAAATGCTGTCTAGGCACCTCTCCTACACTCTGGGACTCTAGGCTTGGGCTCTGGATCTGGGCTGAGGACCCACACCTCGCAGGGAAACCCATCCTGCCGTGAGAGTCTTTCTGGGCAGCTGCTCGCTCCTGGGAGCGAGGCAGCCCTTTCCGCATCTCCACCCTTTCTATCAGTCTGGGTGTGACTTCTTTGGTGATCCTTGGTTATAGACTCCTCTTCCTTTAGTCCAAAGTTGGTTTTTCAAGATGATTGTTCTTAAATTAAGTTGTAATCCAACTTGGTCCTGGGAGGTGGCAGTTGGAACATCTGCCTAATCTATTGCCATCTTTCTTTCCCAAGATTCATTTCTGGATTACCAATAGTTCCTTGTGAATAGTAAATATTACCTAGATTGGCACTTAGTCAAACACTTTTATTTATGAAAAAATAAATTTTCTTACACACATTTAGGGTTCATTTATAGTAATCATAGCATATATTTTTGCAATTTGTACATTGCATCATCATTAGGTAAATGGTGTATCTCTTATCCTGTACTATGAGCATTTGATGAAAAAAAAGAATTTTGAGCATTTTTTTTCTTGTCTATTTGCTACACACAGGCCATGACCTGATTCTCATTCTACACACCAATGTATTCATCTAATTGTGAAGCAAAATGTATACAAGCACACCATGGGAAAATAATTGTTCTCTTGTCTTAAATGTCATTGATTTCACATGACTTACAAAAATATCATCTAATTGAGGAAATATGCAGTACTGCTCTCTACTTCCTCTCCAAGCATATTTGTCATTAACTTTGTTACTGATTCTTCACGTGTCTTCTCAATTGCATGATTTCCTCCCTGTTTATGATAAAAGTGAAAATTTTAAATTTTAGTTTCCTTTGCTCTTAGCAAATTAGTTTCATATAGAAAAGTATTATTTTACACTGGTTTATAAACCTTGGTTGGCTTATATAATACATCATTGTGGACTTTTTTAATAACAAGAAGTTTTAGTAATTTTATGCCTTTGTTTGAAATGTTTCTTTGTGGATAACATACCAAGTAGTACAGCAAATAGATTATTTCACAGAAATTCTTACTCCTTATTCTTTTTTAGCTGCTTTTTATAAAATCTCACTTGTAGATTCATCTGTACTAACACATCCAAATTTATATTTCGTATTCTCACTGTTATTTATCACCTTTTGTGCTTATGGCATTGTTCTTAGTTACAAAATCTATGTTTCTACTTCTATTACTAGTTGTAAACTGTAGTTAAAGCCACTGTGAACTAACTTAGTAAGTATATTTTCATAGTAGCAATTAAATACAAATCTGAAAACTATAAAATGTTATATACAAATGATATCAGATGTTTGATGAGATGTTATGCTTTATAATTCAACATTAGTTGAAATAATCTAAGCAAAGCCATTTTTGTGGTGTGTGAGTGCATACGCTTGTATAAACTTTAAAAACATATTGACTCTAAGTAACTTCAAAGGACTTTTCAGAGAATCATTTTTACATTTAGATTTGGACAGTCTATGTGTGTAAAATAAGCTTTTCCTCTGCATCTGCCAAACCACCTGCAGACATTTTCATAGCCTGAGGTGGTCTGTGGTCATCATGCCAAAAGCAGCTGTCTGTGCACTGTTTCTTTTCCACTATCAGCTGTCACTTTTAGTTGGCCACTCTCCACCTTGATCCCTTTTCGTAATC
This sequence comes from Saccopteryx leptura, assembly GCF_036850995.1. Taxonomy (NCBI): domain Eukaryota; kingdom Metazoa; phylum Chordata; class Mammalia; order Chiroptera; family Emballonuridae; genus Saccopteryx; species Saccopteryx leptura. Next base: position 42,521,836 of record NC_089506.1, read on the forward strand.
TTCTATCCTTTATCACTCAATAAAAACTTAAGACAAAGTTAGAGATCTGAACTTGTAAACTTTATTTCAGAAAATAATAGAGAGTTGGTTGTGAACTAAAATGTACAGCTCCCTTTAATGACACGTCCACCACCCATGCTTTGTGATCACCATTTTTCATGATGCTCAGATGCCTACTTAACTTAATGGTCACTGTCTGATTTCATCAGTCACCTTTGCTGGAAATCTGAATTTCCAAGAGTTTGAGCATTACCCCCTATTTATGAAAGTGTATGTACCTAACATCTAATTATTATTCTGATAAACTTATAATTCATTCTCATTCATTCAAGTATTTACTTGTTAAACAAGTATATTTCTTACTTTTACTTCATAAGTATTAGATCAATTCATTCCTAGAACAAATCTATGAGCAGGTACTATTATTATGACAATGTTACAGATGAGAAAACTGAGGTATGAAGATATTAAATAACTTGTTTAAATTCATCTGGCAAGTAGGTAAAGGAGGAAAAAATTGAATAGCAAAGCACATGTCTGAATCATTATTTCATACAGTATTCATTCATCATATTTTTTTGAAGAGATACATATAAAATGATCAAGAAGTGAGGGAACTTAAATAAATGTATCAGTAACAAATCTATTAGGATATAGGACATAATAACTATTTACATAAATGACTGGAGGAATTTGGAGCTAGAGGGAGTATTTGAATGGAGAGATTAGAGAAAGTTGATGGAGGAGATGTTCTTTTGAAATACACTGTAAAAGATCAATTGAATTTTAACAAGTATTGGTATTTAGAGAGCCAGTGTTTAAGAGAGTAGCCACCAGGACAATTTTTTTTTATAAGCAAAGTCACAGATTTGGACTTATAAACCAAGATGCACAAGGCATAACAAGTATATGGTTTAGTTGAAATTATGGTGCCCACAGGGGTAGCTACAATGGAAAAGAAGGTTGTTTTGGACCAGAGCCTTACATTATCTACTGAAGAGCTAGGACCTAAATTAATGAAGATATTTAATTAGCTTAGTTTGGGTGTCAAAAGAAAGCTATTCTGTGTTTCCCAGGAGCATGGTAGAAAAATAGGTTGAAGTGGGAGAGGAGAGGGGAAAACTTTGGATGGGGAAAAGAAGAGACTTGGTAGAGGAAGCCTGCCTACTAAGGATTTTTTAAAGAAAATACTATTCTGTGTAAAAGAATCCCTCACTTTGACCCCAATAATCTTAGTAGACCTACAAAAAATTTGGAGAAGCCTGGTGAGATAGTGTTTCTAGAAAACTCAGGGAATGGTATTCATTTGTGTCTATGAGGGGTGATGTAACATCTTAAGCAAAGGTGATGATAAAGTTAAGAGGTATTGTGCAGAACCATAATGGATGATCTTATTTCCTTTATTTTTATTAATAAAATAATTACCAGCTTGTAAGCCATTGGCCAACACATACAAGAACGGTTCTTAAACTGACAAACAGGAAATCTGTTCTTAGCTGATAATGTGTTCCTGGTGCTGTTCCATTCAACCTGTATTACATCGTACCTGCATCTGGGATTCTGGAGCATCACAATGAATGGCTTTATCTCCAGGAGTTGAGTCAGCCTTATAATGATTTTTAAAACTTCCATGCTCTAGGCCCTTATCTGAGCTGTTGTTTGAAAATATCATTTCCCATTTAGTTGGCTGTCTGTTTGTTTTGTTGTCAGTTTCTCTTGTTGTGCAAAAACTTCTTAGTCTGATGTGGTTCCATTCATTTATTTTTGCCTTCATTTCCCTTGCCTTTGAAGTCAAATTTATAAAGTGTTCTTTATAACCAAGGTCCATGAGTTTAGTACCTATGTTTTCTTCTATGTACTTTATTGTTTCAAACAACAGCTCAGATAAGGGCCTAATATCCAAAATATACAAAGAACTCATAAAACTCAACAACAAACAAGCAAACAATCCAATAAAAAATGGGAAGAGGACATGAACAGACACTTCTCCCAGGAAGAAATACAAATGGCCAACAGTTATATGAAAAGATGCTCATCTTCATTAGCTATTAGAGAAATGCAAATCAAAACTACAATGAGATACCACCTCATGCCTGTTAGATTAGCTATTATCAATAAGACAGGTAATAACAAGTGTTGGAGAGGCTGTGGAGAAAAGGAACCCTCATCCACTGTTAGTGGGAATGTAAAGTAGTACAACCATTATGGAAAAAAATATGATGGTATCTCAAAAAACTAAAAATGGAACTTCCATATGACCCAGCAATCCCTTTACTGGGTATATACCCCAAAAACTCAAAAACATGGGTACGTAAAGACACATGCAACCCCACGTTTATTGCAGCATTGTTCACAGTGGCCAAGACCTGGAAACAACCAAAAAGCCCTTCAATAGATGACTGGATAAAGAAGATGTGGTGCATATATACTATGGAATACTACTGAGCCATAAGAAATGATGACATCGGATCATTTACAACAACATGGATGGACCTTGATAACAATATATTGAGTGAAATAAGTAGATCAGAGAAAACTAGAACTATATGATTCCATACATAGGTGGGACATACAAATGAGACTAAGAGACATGGACAAGAGTGTGGTGGTTACAGGAGAGGCAAGTAGAGAGGGGGAGGGTGGAGAGGATGGGCACAAAAAAAAACCCAGGTAGAAGGTGACCGAAGACAATTTGACTTTGGGTGAGGGGTATGCAACATAATTAAATGTCAAAATAACCTGGAGATGTTTTCTCTGAAAAAAAAAAGTTCCATGCTCTAAAACCCATTTAAGCATGCAAATTTAGAACCATTTAATTAACAAAATTTTTCTTTTGGTACAAATCCTCCCTGGGAATATAAATTTATGTGAATGTGTATGTGTGTGCGTATGAACTGCAGCAGTCTTCTAAAAGAAGCCATTAGAAAAAATATAAACAATTGAATTTATAGAAGATTTCTTTTATAAAAAATGTCATTAAAATCCTAAAATATAATGTTCATTTTACTAGCTTATTTTTTTGAATGAAAATCAAATCAAGCAATCAAGTTCATATAGCTTAATTTTGAAATGATTATATGAAATGATTATAAATAAATACTTCCAGCATGGCATTATAGCATAAAGCAGGAATTCAGAAAAGTCTGGGCTAGAGATATGAAGTTGAATGTCCTTGGTATCTAAAAGGGATTTTGAGCCAAGTGAATAATTAGATCACCCCAAAAGAATGTTCTGTACAATGGGCAACTCTATCCACATGATAATAAGTCAGACTGAACTAGTTGTCAATATCAAGTGGAATTGGCTTAAAAATATCTATCTTTAAGAAAATATTACTGCTTACGGCAAAATTAATAATTTTCATCACAACTAAATAGTCTTAGAGAACTTTAAGTAGTTTGCTAAATGCTTAGCAACATTCTAAAAGTGGCTAATATTTACAGTGACTATGAAAAGACTATTTGATGTTTACATCAATGACAGATGGTCAAAAACTCACTTGTTCTCATTTTGAAAAACACAATGCCAATAGAAATCATAATATAAATGGTGCATAAGTTCTTGGGTCAGCCCTAATATCTTCTAAATATGTTTCCATATCATGAAACATTTGTGACATTATTTATGAATGTGAAGAAAATAAAGCTCAGAGAGGCTAAATAATTTGCCTATAAATGCAATGATATATATGAAAGTGCTTTACATACAAGAAAGCCCTATACAAAAGTATTGTTCTTATTACCACTGTATGTGAATTAGAGCATTTCTCTGAAACCACTTGTGAAAAGTCTTACTGATTATTTATATGAAAATGTCCTTTTGTGGTAGACAGCATGTCATCTGTGGACTGTTCAATATAAATAGTCTATTTGTATAGAGCTCTTTGTAATAAGTGAAAGAAAAGAATCACTTGTCTAAAGAGCACTTGGACCCTGCAGAGCAGTAAATGAGAAATAAGGTGAGACCTCACTGTTTTGAGAATGGTGTGTAGCAGAAGAAAACACAGGCATGAAATAGAAGTGAGGCGGAGGAAGACTCTGGAGTAAGATGCACGGTAAAGCATTTTTAACTCCTTTCTTGCCTCCACACTGTTCTCCGGTGAACACTGCCAATGTTAGCATCACTCATTATTTGATGGCACCCCACTCTGCATTATGCTGGGAGTGGCTGGCAGTCATTGATGTTGGAAGACCCAGACCTTGATCTGGGGTTCTAAAGACCTGGATTGATGGTGACACATCCTGTGTCAATGAGAATGAGTCTCACTCCTTTGACATCATTGGTCAAATTAGACATGTTTGGTTGGAATTCAAGTTCACCACCTGGCCCAGAATGTTGGAATGATAAGTCTGCATTCTTCATAAATTAGGGAAAAGGGTCAGGGTTTTGTATAAATGAAGTCAGGAGCTCAAAAGAGAGGTAAGCTTAGACTGAGGGTAGAAATGAAGTAAAAATAAAAATAGACATTTCTCAAAGGACAAGGTCAAGAAGAAGCTGGTTTCTAACAACTGGGTGGATATATCCAGAGCTAAGGAAACTCTGAGATTTATGCCTTGAGGAATCCTTAACACATGATACACTTGATTTTTTTTTTTTTTGCATTTAGATTGTGGCAAAGCCTGAGGACTAAGAATGGATTTGGGGGAGATTTGGGTGTTACGTCTGTAGGTCCCAGGAAGGCATCATAGAATACCCACAAGGTGATGGCAGGAAGGGGAGAAAGCCTGAGATTTGGTCAAACCGCTGAGAAATTCTTGTCTACAGAAGGGTGCTGAAAAGTACATCAGAGACCAGCTCTTCCCATCAGCTGCTAAGTCAGGTTGGAGGCCATAAAATCCAATGAAAAGCACACCTGAGTATATAATCCTGGATCCACTGCCAGAACCGGGAGGGACCTCAGTAAAGCCATTCTCTATTACCCTTCAATTTTTTAATCTAAAATGGGAGTAATATCCATTCCTTTTTACCTGTGAACATGTTGTGTAGATTAACATGATGGAGTTTGAAAGGTGCTATTTAAACAAAATATGTTATTAAAGTATTATCATTCTAGTTGCTGGTGATTATCTAGAAAGCTTTAAATCACCTGGTTATTTCCGGGATACAATTTTCATTGTCAGTTGCTATTTCTCCTTTCAAAGACATAACATTTCTTTGTCACATAGCATAAACTTTATATAGTTTTGAGTTTAGGAGTTGTGAACACAAGTCCGTGTTTCACTTGCAAGCATTTAGAATTGTGGGAGCAAGGATTTTAGATATAGGATGCTGTAATAATTTGAAAAGTGGGGGTGAGGAGTATTTTTAGAATGAGTTTTTACCTCATCTGAAAATTTTTATTTTGGGGGGATAAAATGAAAAATTTGGTCAAGGCCAATGAAAATATCATATCACCTTTTAGCAAGAGATAGAATAAAATATGAAAACCCAGAGATAACTGGCAGAGCAATTCCATGTGCTTGGCATATGTCTGCATAGATTCTATCCATTAGTCTATTTATTTCTCAGCTTTTAAAACTGTATGCTGCTCCCCAGAAGGTTGTCTTGGTTTTGCTATTTTCTTTACAGATGTTTGTCATTCAAGAACTCTGACCTAGTTTATTTTTTTCTTCTTTACCATGAGAATATATCTATTCTAGGTAGAAACTCTTATAGTCCTGGCCGTATGTACTTCTTTGTAGTTTGTGGGAAGTGAATGTAGCTTTTTCTAAACCTCTTTTGCCTTTTGACCCCTCTATAATCAATACTGGATTGTTTTCAGTTTAACTTATTGAGTGGTTGAAAGAAATGTGATTGAATGTCTGTTTACTTCCTGAGCCAAGACGTTTCTAGCTTGTTATACAAACCAGTGGTTAATGGAACATGGGCTAGGGGATTGAGTCTGTGGATACAAAACCATAGCATAAAGTTTTTTGCAAGTTTTAGAAAGTAGTTTTGATATTAATTTTTTAAGGTAGTCAAGATATTTTCACCAATTTCACTACATTTACATACTCGACAAAGAGTCAAAAGACCTTTTAGCACTTGGATGACTTATATTTCTCCTTCAATATCTCTAGTTCTTTTTTCTAAAAATATCACTGTCCACTTCTTCAAACTGTAGGTTATTTGCCCCCCTCTGACAGTCTTTAATAAACCCTGAAACTCTAGCCACTTCCTTTTTATTGGTGGTGACTTGGTGTCTTGACAGCTCATGTATATAACTTAAGAAATTTAGGATATTTGAGAGAGTTCTGTTTTAAAAGTGTTACTTCCCTGATCTTCCTACCATGTCCATGTACCTGCTGACTATTTACAACAAATATATTTACATAAAAAACAGCTGACCTGAAAACTGATTACTTTTCATTCTTGCCGACGTTTGCTTTTTCATTTTCAACAGGCACTGGGCCCCCTTCTTTTTAGTAGAAGTCTCACTTTACGTTATATATAAAGCCCTCAGAGAAAACTTTCCAGTATAGTTCCAATTAAAAATTACTCTAGTAATTTAATTATACTAATTAAAATAAAAGAGACAAAAGGATTATTTTTTAGTATATTCATATATTAAGGCTGTTGTTATTTATATAATGCTAGACACAGTGCCCCATACAGAGAAAGCAAATGGTGACGGGTTGTGCAATTCCAACTTCCTTCACTGCTGCTCACTTAAAATCACTCTGTTTTCTTATCTGTTGGGCAGGGTCTTCCTGACAGGGGTGCACACACTATCTCATGAAGAATTGTGAGTATGTTCATTAGGTAGTGTGTTTTCCCCACTCTGCTTCTCACATGAACAACAGGGAACTTCATTATTTCTCTCTTGTCTATTACGACATTGAAGTTTTTTACCATGCCAACAATGTTTTCACTTCCTGCTGTTAGCAGAAAAGAAGAAAGCTAAGTATTACAGCTATTGTAGAAAGGTTTAAAATGGCTTATAGAGATTAATTTGAAATGACACTGTGAAGCTCAACAATTCATGATGGCTATTTTCATTTATTTGATAATTTTGCATGCTTCTTGCATGAAAAGGCTTTCTTGGGAAATGACCCTATTTTATTGATTGTTATTCTAAATGAAATAAGTGTCAAAGTAAATGATGAGTGGGCCCTAACTAACGTGTAAATTACTGGGCAAGATATGTTTTCAGTAAATAATTACTGCCAAATAATCAAGAAATGCAAACTAATAAATGATGCAACATTCAATCAATACATACTTTCCCATTATTGCTTTGCAAACTATTTTTCCTTTCCATGTGGAAATATCATGTCAATGAATTAACATCTATTGTTTGGTTTAATTGGCATGCTCACTTACCAACTGTTGCTCATAAATTAGTATTCATGGAACATTTCTAAAAAACTGTCAAAGTCTCCATTTTTAGCAAGCAAGCAAGAATTTGTCGAGACAAACTCGAATGCTCAGTTTACTATGTGAGTTGAGATGCTGAAAAGCTGATGTAGTGTCATACCAGTTGCTGTGGGCTGCTATTTATTAGAAAATTGTTAGAGAATGTGTGATTCTAAAACTGTCTCTTCTCTTTTTAAAATATACTGTTGTTTAAAAAAGAAGTAGTTTATACCCTCGGTGTGAACGCTTTGTCATCTTAATGTGTGACAACCTATAAAATAACAAAACCAACACCATTTCTCTTCAATGTCCTTGAATCTCACCTCTCTTTTCTCATCTATACTCTCTATTCAAAATACAGCTTTCAAAATAACTGACTTACGCCATTATTTTTAGCATAACATCACTTCAATCAGCAATGTTTCATTGGTTCTTTCTATCTGAAATTGTAAGATTTAAATGAAAAGTTTAAAAAAAACAATCAAGCACCCGATAGTTTTTTTTTCTCCCACTTGATGCCAAGTATCCAGATGCCTGTTGTTAGATACACAATTTGAATGAATGACCCAATTTTTCATTTCATCTGGAGATCAGGATTATAGAGAGGAAGAGAGAGAGAACATGAGCCACTTTGCTTGTTATTCTAAGAGGCCCTCATCTTGTTCAAGCCAATTATCTCATCCTTTTCTTGGCCTCCTGTCTGTTCTTTTCTATCTCTTTGATCTAAGTTATTAATTTATTGAAATTACTGAATACTCAAACAATTAACAAACTCCAATTAGTTATTAAACCTTTGTAGAATACATAGCAGTATAGAAATCTGTGAAATGAACAAATTCTGACCTGGTGGAGTTTATACTTTTAGGATGTAATTATCAAAACATCAAATGACACAGTAACATGATAATATCGCATATTTATGAATGCAAAACTGTGTAATTTAAGCTGAATATATAAACACAAACATGGAAGTTTGGTTTAAATTTTTTTTTTAAATTGCAAATTACAGATACGGTTGGTAAAATGTGGCTGAGCAGTTACTTAAAGTGAAATTGAATTTTCAAACACTGGAAGTTAGAAAGAATGATGGTTATTCAGAAGAGGAAAGATATGAGAAACTTGGAGTATTTTTAATTTTTTCTCTCTATAGTATTGAGTATTAATATTCTATGAACTTATTTATTGTGCTAATTGCCTGATCCAAAACTATTATATATAAGAGTCATCTACTTGGCATGGAATTTTATGGAATTATCAGTGCTGTTCCCTTGCTACTATTAATACTATTAGGAGTCCAGAAAGGAGAACGTTTTTATAGTTCTTATTGTTGTTGACTATTGGCTCTGGGAATCTTAACACACCCGAAGGCAGTAAAATATACAGTGCTGGTGAACCAATGCTTAGGATATTAGGTTTCTAAGTTTCATTTTGATACAATAGTTCATAATACCTTCTTCCTCCCTTTCTCCCTCCCTCTCTCCCCGCCTCTTCATTGCATCCCCCCTTCATTTTTCTTCCCTCCTTCTGTCTCTCCTTTTCTCCTTTCCATTCATTTATTTCACACATGAGGTAGAGCAGAGCTTAGGTACTTGGACTCATCACTGAATACCACCTTTACCTCTTCTTTCTACAGCCTATTTTCACAATCAATTTCAGCGGAATAAAGTGTTGAAAGTAGGGTATTTATTTCAAAACGGTAAATTTTTAGAAAATGTTATTTTCTAAGTTAAATAGAGGGTGCTCATTTTACCTTGCCTAGTGCATATAATGTCTTAAGTCTGACAAATATATCTTGTCTGCCTGTGGTTCTTGTCTTGCACTGTGGAAACATTTTATAGCTCAGTTTTTCCTCTAAGGACACAGCGAGTTATTTTTAGCTGTCACTAGTAATCTATGTTGTAATACCTTTAGATACAGTAATCTCAGCTCTTTTATAACCTTTCTAACCATAGTGGTTGGAGTGGTTTAACATCAGGGAATGGAATCTTCCCTGGTGACCTTAACAGTCAGTGGATGTCACCTCACTTTCTGACAGGAGAAAAAATGTCCTAGAGAAAATCTAAAACATCTTCCATCTTTGAAGGTGGATCTACTTAAGAAGGTAGAATCCAATCCAGTACAATACTTATGTCCAGTTCGTCCTTTCCATGTGGGACCTTTTGCATACTTCTTTTCTTGGGCAAGGCATAATAAGAAGGGAATGTGAAAGCTATTGTAATCTCAAATGTGTCTTTGTCAGTCCAGCTCTTGAAGCTGAATACCTTAGTAGAGACACTGTAAGCATCTGTTTTGCTCATTATTTTAATTTGTAGTCTAGCAAAGTCTATAGTAGAATGGTTCACCTTGAAGTGAACAGTGGTAGTCAAACTGGTCCCTACCGCCCACTGGTGGGCGTTCCAGCTTTCATGGTGGGTGGTAGTGGAGCAACCAAAGTATAAATAAAAAGATAGATTTAACTATAGTAAGTTGTTTTATAAAGATTTATTCTGCTAAAGTTAGCGAAAATCCTACATAAAGTACGTGGTAAGTTATTATTAGTATATGCTTTATAAATCACCATTACTCTGCAACCAGTGGGCGGTTAGAAAATGTAACTACTAACAGAGATACAAAAGTGGGCGGTAGGTATAAAAAGGTTGACTTACCCCTGCTCTGGGACATCCTTGTGATATTTTTTTTTTCCAACAGTCTCATCCAAAAAGCAGGATCAATTTCTTGAAGAACTACCTATGATGGTGGTTTTAGTGTTGAAAAAACAGGAAGAGTTAATGTATTTTGTTTGAATTATATACATGTTATATATATATCAGGTTTGTAAAGAATGAATCCGCTTAATCATTATTATTTAAGGAATAAAAAAGTAAAACACACAGCATAAAGAAATGGATATATGTTTTTAGTTTCCAAGGAATGAAATCTTTGGAAATAATATTTCTCTAAAACTGGAAAAATACATATCCCAAATTGAATATATATTATCTGATACTATGCAATACGACGTCAAATTATTCCTTGAGGAAAATGATGTGTTTTGTTAAGACAATAATTTTGATTGCTTATATGCAGTCACAAGACAAGTGTTTGGTTTTGTGCCACTATTGTTAGCTTTTTCATTCCAATTGCAGAGGCAGAGTCATTGGCTGGTGGATTATGGTGCAAATAGAAGCTCACAGAGAAATGAAGTGAAAAAAAACACCTGAGAGTTAGCAGAACTCAGAGACTGCAAACAATCAACTCTACAATTGACTTTCTTTTGTCTTTCTTCTGACCTTTTCCTAACCACATTGTGCAAAGGGTAAAGCATCTTTGATAGGACCTAAATAAAAAGCTTCGTGAAATGAATGGGTCTGAAGAAGGATTTAAAAGAGCTTTTGAACTGCAAAAGGTGACTTTTAAAAGCAGAGAATTCTCAGTCTTCCTTGAGTCAAAAGACTACAGAGAAGAAAAGATAATTGCCTTTGTTTTAAAAACTAGAGTTTATCTTCAGTTATAGAAAAATGATTATTAAAAACAATTATTAAAAATCCCAGCCTTTGCATTTTATGGCAGAGTAAATACATTTCTAATATGGGAAATGTTCCTTTTTTCTAATTCAGAGCAGTTGGTATATGAGCACTTGAAGTCTAAATTATCGTGTTTTTTGCTCCATAAGATGCACCTGATCATAAGATAGATGCACCTAGGGTTTTAAGGAGGAAAATAAGAAAAAAAATATTCTGAACAAAATTGTGTGTTAAAATGTTTAATAAAATATACCATAATAATATTTCAACAATGTAAACTCAACAGCAGTATTAACAACCATTAGCACTGTTATTAACGAATGAGAAGAGACTTTAATGTTCAAATACTCTTCTGGTTGTCCAGGGACCCCAGGAACTCATAATCGCTAGTGTCAGAATTTAAGAAGCTCAGTTGCTCAAAATCAGTGGTATCACTTTCTTCGCTATTTTCATATATGATACCATCTTCAGTGCCATCTAAGGCATTGCTAATGCCACATTTTTTGAATGACTGTACCACGGTTGCATTCTTCCCTGACTGCCACGATGTTTTCACCTATTCACAAACTTGAATGATAGTGGGTCACTTCATTCATCCAGTTGGTGTCAGATCATGATTACCAGCAGCCATGCATCTGTTCCACTCTTCTCGCATAAAGACTTTATACGGTATGTTTATGGAAATGTCGAGAGGTTGCAACTGGCAGGTAAGACCCCCAGAAATTACAGCTAGATGAGACTTCACTTCTTTAAAGTTGTGTGTGTGTGTGTGTGTGTGTGTGTGTGTGTGATTTCACTAATATATGCTCTAAACTAGTCAAGCACTAATAGGTCAGATTTTTTCATAAGCCCTCTAGGACATTTGGACCAAACTTTTTCGCACTCTTGGCCCCTCCCCTATATGCCAGCCAACCAGCCAATGAAATGCTATTAGGTTGGCAACAAGTGATATCAGCACTTCACACAGAGCTCCAGCAGCTGCCAGCCTTCCACTGCTGCGGTGCACCTTTCACGTCTGCCCGCGAAGATGCCAGATGAATGCGCCCACACAACGTTGCCTGCCTTCCCTCCTGCGCTGCATGCAACTGTGGCAAATGGAACCAGGAGATCACTTAGCAGATGCCAGGGTTCTGCACACTGCCTGGTGGGTATGATTATGCTCTCGCTGGCACTCATTCTACATATGTTTACTGGTGCAGCTCCCCACAGCAGCTAAAAAAAAAAAAAAGAACACTCCAGAAGACACATGAGCATTTTCCCCTCCACTTTTTGGGGAAAAAAGTGTGTCTTATGGAGCAAAAAATACGGTAGGTGAAAATGGAAATTTTTTTCTTGATTATTTTTTTCTTCTATGTAAGTTTTTCCTATTGATAAAATTCAAGTGGATTCAGGGATGGTAGTTTATTGGTAAAAAAAAGTATAAGTTAACTCTTCAAGAGTGACCCTCCAGTTTGACATCAACTATCAGATCTTGTTCTCCAAGGACATCTGTGTAAATTCATGCCACAAGAAATTATCCATATGAGTCATACATTTGTTTTTGCTTCTATTCAACATTAAATGTGTGTGTGTGTATACACACAATTAATGTCTATACAATTAATTGTGTATATATATTATATTTATACATATATTATATATAATTAATCCATATATGGATTATATATATATACACATATTACATATATAATATATATTCCAACAAACAACTTTTCATATATAAAAATTTTTTGACCTTCATCATTATTTCCAGATGAGTTTTACCACACTAGATAACACAGCTAATTGATATTTATTTCTTTTTACTACTGGAATAAATCTTAACAACTTTCATACTCACCAGAAAAGCCCCAGTTTAGTGCTGGTTGTTAATGAAACTTCCCATGCACCTGCTTTTATGGTTGGGAAAGAATCATTTCTCTCAAGGGTGCCATTTCTGTAAACCTCCTTTAAATTAGAAAGAAGATAGTATATAGGCAAAACTTAGGTTGCTCGAAATATTTGGTCTAGAATTTGCCTTGAAATCCAGTGGATATTAGAAGTAAGGATTTGAAACCCCCTGGGCTCAATTGGTTACTATTAAATATTTGAATGTTTTAAAAGGATTTTATTCAGATAAAATTTCTTAATTTTCAATTTATATCACAGACTTAAGCCTAAAAGTATAACTAAATTACATGACAATTTCCACAATTATTTTTTTAAATATATGTTCTTAAAGCTTTTTTTTAAAACCAAGTTTAATAATGATAATATCTATTTGGAGTAGGGATTTAATAAAGTGCCATTTTGGATTTACTGTAAAGCTTTATTCTCTCAATTTGATTAAAAAGTGCTTCTTTTAGTGGCTTACCAAGCTCAGCCAGAGAAATTCTAGAAAGAATATAGCTCTTGGCCTTGCATGTCCTGGAAACTAATTGTTCTCTTTAAGAGGTAGTTTTGTGGTCTTTGGTTCAAATTAATGCCCTATAGGTAGGGGTTTACATTTGCTTTATTTTGGGTTAAATATAACTCTTGAGTTTGCAATACAAAATGTTTCCTGAGAAAAGCTTGTAAAATATTTTGGGCGGTCTTAACAGCACTGTTCAAGTGAATCAGAAACATATGGCTTCAGATTTCTCTGAAAACACATGCTTACATATATTTGGGAAGATAATTTGGGGTTTTACTGCACCCCAAACTTGAGATGTGTGGCTGCAGGAAAGAGTTTCAGTATGTGTGAGAGTGTTCTCTGTAAAGCTGTGTTCACTCGTTCTTTACAAAAACCCTCTTCAGGAAGGCCTGGCTAATATTTCTATGTTTGGGAAAAAATGCATGGTGTGAATTTATTTTTCATGCCACAAGTGGTCTTGATGACTGCCACAAAAATTTTAGTTTAACCAATGTGTACCCTATCTTTCCGATGGTGAAATATTGCTTACAACCTCAAGCCATTTGGTTTTCAGGGGACCTCACCGTTGACAAAGTAAAATATATGATTTGCTCATTGAACCTCAGTTTCCTGTTTGGTCATGTAAGGAATGAGCTGGGCCTTACCACATGGGCTCAAAGATGAAGGAGAATAACTCTTCAGACTCATAGAGGTTGCTTCAATTCATTTTACTATCAAACCAGCAAGCAATCAGAGCAGAGACAGAAAAAGATCATGGACAAAGGTGAGTGTATGCAACCATATGATATTTTTCCCCTTAGTTTTTTTTTTAAAGATGACCAGGATGTTTGTGATTTACTTAAGCTTTTGAGCAGTGAAAATCTTTAGAGGAAAGAAACCAGAGCTTGTTGCTTTTTATTGATTTACTTTATTTAAGGTGGTCAAGGGAGTTCACATCAGCAATTAATGCTATTCTTCTTATATATGAAAATTCTCGCCACACTCTAGTTCCTATTTCCTATTTTATTTCTTCCTGTGTTAGGAGCCTACTTGAGGTCATTATGTAGCAGATCCATCCTTGGCCTTCTAGAGGTTGCATTAGATTTTTAGAAGAGGAAAATAAGGTTTATTCCAGATTTAAATCCTTAATACATAAAACTTGAAATTATCTCATGGTATGTCCACTGAGAGTGTCTTCATAAAAAATCGTGACATTCATTTCAATGAAACCAGAAAAACATGTTCCAGAAGCGAATGACATTTTAATTTCTAAACAAGCTGCCAAAATGTGATTCATTGAATTCTGAGTGTGTTTTTAACTGAAATGCTTCATTTTAAAGACAACAACGTTTGGTTAATTTGGCATGGTACAAGAATTGAGGTGCTCCATGAAAGAAACTTTTCAAATATTGAAAAAATGCTCAAGTATTAACACTTTGGTCTTTTTTTTTTTTTTTTTTTTAACTTAAAACACTTTTTTTTTGCCTGACCAGGTGGTGGCACAGTGAATAGAGCGTCAGACTGGGATGCGGAGGACCCAGGTTCGAGACCCCGAGGTCACCAGCTTGAGCGCAGGCACATCTGGTTTGGGTAAAGCTCACCAGCTTGGACCCAAGGTCACTGGCTCCAGCAAGGGGATACTCAGTCTGCTGAAGACCCGCGGTCAACTCATAGATGAGAAAGCAGTCAATGAACAACTAAGGTGTCACAACACGCAACAATAACTAATGATTGATGCATCTCATCTCTCCATTCCTGTCTGTCTGTCCCTATCTATCCCTCTCTCTGACTCTCTCTGTCTCTGTAAAAAAAAATAATAATAATAAAAAAATAAAAAATTTTTTTTCTAAATGTAATTCATACTTACCATTACTATAAAGGAAGAACAATATGATCTCTTCAACAGTCTCATGGTCAGTATGACAACTGTCAAAATAAACCAGAAATCTATTAAATGTATTCAGTTATCTCATTATTTTGATGACACGTATTACTACTGTCCCAATTTTTAGAAGAAGATAGAAAAATCAAAAGGTCAGACTCAAAAAGGTCAAGTTGTACCTGATTGTACTTTACCTCAGGCTGTCTGGCTCTAAAACATTTCACTCCTCTACTCTAGACATGCTTCTTCTTAGTGCTAAGAAATTAATATGTGAAATAGGTCACAGTAACTCAACCTGAGTCTTTCTTTTGTGACTTGAGCCAAATATCATTTTCCCATTTTTTGAGTAGCGTAGCTCATTAAGAAGAAAGAAAACATTTCTTTTCCTATCAAAGGAGGAGAAATGAGAAGGTTGGGCTTCATTGTGATACAACATCAAATTCTTCTTGACAGTCTTTAAGTACAATTTGAAAGAATATTTTTTCAAAGCTTCTCTCCTCAAGATTCCAAAGAGGGAAAGTGGTTTAGAGAGAGGTACAGAGATTGGAGCGCTATGGGGCAATATGAACAATGGTGGTACTAGTTTGGGAGTTCATACCAGTCTGCTTGGGCTCCCATAAGACAAAAACACAGACAGAGTGACTTAAACCATTTGTCTCCCAGTTCTGGAGTCTGGACATCTGAGATCTAGGTATCAACAGAGTTGGTTTCTGGTGGACCCTCTTTTTGGCTTACAGATGGTCATCTTCTCACCATGTCTTCACATGGCCTTTTCTCTGTATACATGAACTCCTGGTGTTTCTTCTCTTCTTAGAAGGTCATTAGTCGTCCGGGATTAGGGCCTCACCTTTATTACCTCATTTTACCTTAATTTATTCCTTAGAGCCCCTATCTCTAAATGTATTCCTATTGGAAGTTAAGGCTTCAACATAGGATTTTGTGGCGAATACAATTCTGTCCATACACAACTGCTTTAGAAAGTCTGGGACTCCAAATAGTGAATGGTCTGATAGCCTTTCTCTAGATCAGAAAGTACTGAGCCTTTAGGGTCTTCATGATAGGAAAGGTTTAGATGCCCAGCAGCAGTAGATGATGAAAAAAGCATCATCATCAGTAAAGTCCAGGAATTATTTGCTATGACCAGCTGTCAGCTGAATGAATAGGTACAACCCTTATAGCGTTCAACAGCCTGGGTATTGCATGGGTAGGGTCAGGGAACTGATTGCCCTCTGAGCTCCTACATGCCAAACCATTCAACAACGTTAGACAGATGCCTGCTTTCAGCATCCCAGGGAAGCTGTGGTAGAGATTTTCTGTCCCTATTCCCTGAAACTATATGAAATACTGTACTACATCTTTAGCTGGGGACAAGGTAAAGGGCTTTCCAGAGGTTGGACTGCTAATACCTTTAACCATACAGAACATCATCACAAATTTAGAATTCAGTGAAAATTCAGTATTGCATTAGAATGTAGTAATGTTTTTAGGTGCTACTGAAGTGTTTAGAACTGATTATCTCTGAGAGATATGTCCATAAAAGACTGTCATTTAAAAGATCTGTTGGAAGCTGTTACTGCATTCTCCTGCTTCTGTTATGCTGCCTGTTCTACACAAAATTGTTCTCATTAAGTTCAAAGATCACGTTTTTGTGAAGTAAAGCAGGTAGAGTTAAGTACTGAAAAATTTTTATTCAGATTTTTAAATGTAACATTTAATGCTGAATAGCAAAATTTACTAGAAGGTCCAGTTATTCTATAACAATTTAGAAGTTAGTGAAAAATTTCTCTCTGTATGTTTTAAAGCACATGCATTTTTAACATATTTTACAATAGCTATTTGGGTTAAGAATGTATCATATTTGCATATATATTGCTCTACTGTCAATTCATTTCTCATGCTGGCCCATCGTAAGTACGTTTGTCTGCCAAGCTGGAAGGGAGCAGTGTAGACTGGGAGGCGGGAGGTAAGTCTAAACTCTTTGTCTTGCTGTGCCTTATCACCTCCGTTGAAGTGGAATGGATTCAGACTTCATTGTCTAACATTGTATCATTGATTCCAATGCCTGACATTTTTTTCCTTTTTAAAAACCTCTGAAGCTCTTTTTACTTAAACAAACAAATTTTTCCAGAATTATTTCACAGAAATTATATAAAAGATTGGGGTAGAGAGAATCTAGAAATGTAAGAGTGAAAGAAAAGTATTATACATATTGTTTCTGCAGTGGTAGCTCTCTTAACGGATCACCACATAATTTTCTTGCCAGATTCAACATGTCCTTTTCCTCTGTAAAACCCACTGACAGCCATTGTTGGCGTGCCAATTTCTACCCAACGGTAGTGAGTCATTCTCTTGTCGGCTTCAGCCATACCAGTTTAGTGAGTACTCAGAATCAGTTGTTTGACCCCTCTTTCCCAAACTTAGTAAAGCTTGTAGTACTTGGTATGTAATTAAATTTAATTAAGCAGGACATAAATTATTAAAAGAAAACAACTGTATAAAAAAGAAAGTGTTGTTGCTATGAATACTGAATAGAATGCTTTGCAATGACAGTAAAAGCCATCACTAAAAATAATTGAAAATTTATTGTAAGCAAGTCAACTGCTGAAGAAAAACTATAAAAATCTAGAAAGATTCTGTACTCAGATGCATTCCTAACTATCTTTGTGATCTTATTTCACTTTAAAGAAATAGAAACCTGGAAATCACAAGTAATATGCTAAAGGGGACTCTAAGTGAGAATGGTGACACTGAGCTCTAACTAGAGGACTCATATTTAAAGAATGAGTTTTGGCACTACATTTATTCACTGGTAAAGAATACTTATTTGCGTGTTTTCAGTTAAAATATTTAGAATATGCCTGTGTCATTTTCATATTACTCTTCCTTAGTAAACTTTTCCTCCAAGTGTAGGTGTCAGTCCTATCACCCAACAGTGCTTTCCTCTGTGAAAAACAGACACATATTATTTAATCAGGAGGTATAACTTTGGTGTTAGATGACAGGAGGAAAATTTAAAATGATAATGCTAGTCTAAAATTATTGGTTAAAAATTTAATAAGATTGCAAAAGACACGCATAATTATAGGATAGAATAAGTTGGCCTCTGATCACTGAAAGTGACTACTTCCCAGAGAAATCAGACACTGGGTAAAGAAGGAGTTAGTTATTAGCAAAAAGGTTTAAAGTGCATGGTAACTTTGGAGAACAAGGACATTTTAATTAATGGGTTAGATCACATTGGCTATAGGTGAGATAATATATAAATTACTCCTTAGAAAATAAGAAGTCATTAAAGATGTCCTTAGTGAATTTACAAAGAAGGCCAATTTCAATTTAACTTAAAGGTGCATATACCTCCAATGAATATTGTTTGAGAATGCATATAGACTTATGAAATAGTAAGTCAAAAAGAGAGTCTACGTCAGAGTTCTTAAATAATTTTTGTTCAAAATGGATCCCTTTTTGGCAAACTCTTTTCAAAATAATAGAATAGAATAGAATACTTAAGATTTCAAAAAAGATTATATTTAAAATAATTATAAAAAATAATAAAAAGCACATATTTTTTACCTAGTAGGTTGTGGGTTTCATTATAAATCCACAAAGTAACAAGATGTAGCATTGGGTCTATTTAATGAGTACAGTGAATATTTAGAGATATCTGATATGAACATATGGGTAATTTGATTAGTGACTAAGTAGCAGGTACTGCTAGTGCTTCTGGGTTTGCTGCTTACATTCATTGAAGAAAGTGAAAACAAAGGTAAGTTTTAATTTTTTTTTACCCAAATTCATGGATTTTCTGAATTCCATTCTTTAAATAGAAGGCATGCAGGCTTATATGATTCTATAAAATATGTGCAAAGTTTTAAGTGACAATGACTAATTAGAAAGATTTGAAAGATTCAATAATGTATAGAGAATGACTAAGATACATTTTTCTCCTCTGAAGTTTTCAGAGCATTTCAAGAGAGAGTGTTTATAAGAGACTGCCTTTTCCTAAACCGTACATTTCCAAAATATTGAAAAATTTACCATAAGCATGTATTCCTATTAAAAGAAGAAAAAAATAATATGAAAAATAAAATAAATTTAAATTTTTGTTTTGTAATAATAGCAAGCAAGGAAAGGAAAACAACAACCCCCTTCCCATAACCTGCCTTTCCATCAATAAGGAAATTACAGTGCTCCCTACCTATAGAATGCTAAGGGTGTTTGTTAAAATCTTACTTTTATGGGCATAAAAAAACAAAACCTTAGACTGTCTGGTGGTGTTGCAAAGGTTGCTGGCTTGAAACCCAAGATTGCTGGCTTGAGCATGAACAGCTAAAGTGAAGCAGCTACAGGTTGATGCTTCTCACTCTCCCTCCTCTCTCTTTCTTCCTGTCTCTCTCTGAAAAAAACAAAAAAAAAAAAAAAATGAAAACAAAACCACCGCAAATAATGAAAAACTCTCCAAAACTTTAATGATGTATACATATTCATTGGGTCTACATTTGAGATGTTTATACTTCACTGTATGTAGATTATACCTTAAGAAAAAAGAAGTTAAACACAAACAGTCAAATCTTGAGGGGAGGCCCTGGCCGGTTGGCTCAGTGGTAGAGCGTCGGCCTGGCGTGCGGGGGACCCAGGTTCGATTCCCGGCCAGGGTACATAAGAGAAGCGCCCATTTGCTTCTCCACCCCTCCCCCTCTCCTTCCTCTCTGTCTCTCTCTTCCCCTCCCGTAGCCAAGGCTCCATTGCAGCAGAGATGGCCCGGGTGCTGGGGATGGCTCCTTGGCCTCTGCCCCAGGCGCTAGAGTGGCTCTGGTCGCGGCAGAGCGACACCCCGGAGGGGCAGAGCATCGCCCCCTGGTGGGCAGAGCGTCCCCCCTGGTGGGCGTGCCGGGTGGATCCCGGTCGCGGGCATGCGGGAATCTGTCTGACTGTCTCTCTCCATTTCCAGCTTCAGAAAAATACAAAAAAAAAAAAAAAAAAAAATCTTGAGGGGAACAAAATCAAGGAGAATAACCAGGACTGTAGTAGGTCTGAGAATTGATGCCATGTAAGAAATGACAGAAAGAACTGAAGAAATTAATTAAAAGGGGAGAAGAATGAAAAACTACAAGGTAATTTTGGGAACTGTTGAGTTTGTTATGCAATATTGGTTGAAAAAACTAGAAGCTTGGAGTTACAGGTTGTTGAGGATCCTCTTAGATAAATAGAGTCACTGAGATCCTTTCTAGTTTTAGCACCTCTGGTTCTTTGTTGATTGGTGTAGGAGCTAAAATATTAAGATTATTGGGAGCTCTTTTTCTTGAAAAAAAAAAAATCACTGTACTCTCCATATCTAAATCTTAGATTCATCTGAGGGGCCTGACCTGTGGTGACAGAATGGATAAAGTGTCAACCTGGAATGTTGAGGTCACAGGTTTAAAACCTTAGGCTTGCCTGGTCAAGACACATATGGGAGTTGATGCTTCCTGCTTTTCCTCCCACCTTTATCTCTCTCTCTCTCTCTTTTTCACTCTCACTCTCTCTTTTTCTTCTTCTGCCTCTCTAAAATGAATAAATAAAATAAAATAAAAAAAGATTCACCTGAGAGAACTATATACTAATGCATTCTATGATGCCCAGGTATGAAGAAAGTCAAAATTAGATGTCTAGATGGTAAAAACCTTGCTCACAGCAACCTCTGAACAAATCAATATGTGTCAAAGAGTGAAATATAAAAGACTCAAAAATCTGAGGAAATTTAATAAATAGTTATATAGTCATTATCTTGGGTTCAGGAATGACCAAACATTTATACATACAATTTTAATAATTAATAAAAATCCAGTGTTACAAACCAGTTTATCAGAAAATGAACTGTAGTTCCAGACTGAAACCTTTACTTAAATATTAATATCATCATTGAAATTTTAGGCTGTATATTCATAAAGTGTACATCTAATTATTGTATTCAGTATTTAAGTTGGTCTGATTGATTTAAACTATCTAGTGTTGGCTGTATTGTATGAGACCTAGGATAATTTTGGATCACAATTACTCAGTCAAATTTTGAATTTATCTCTTAGGGTTGAACAAATTCAAGTTTTTGGTGATTTGATTACAAATATAGGCATAATTGTGATTTAGTTGTGCTAGATATTGATAAAAAAATGTAAAAATTTGAAACTCTACTAATTTCGGTATTATTTGCTTAGCCACTCAGCTCCTAAAGTAATAGCATGGTATTATTTCAATAGTAGTATTTAGACTATATCAAATGCAGGCTGAAGAATAAGGTCACAATGCTGAAATTCAAATGTGTCAAATGTAAAACCATCAGAGATTTGGGCAAGATGAAAAGATGTGACTTCTGATTTGACCTGATGTAGCTGAGTAACTCACAAAGTCACAAGTCAGTTTCTGACTATAAAAGAGACATCTGATCCGATTGTCATGCTCTATGTTTAATGGAGTGTTGCAAGGACTTTGACACAAACCATTACCCACTATTTACTTATTCAAGACAGAAACCTACTGGAAAATTGAGTGAAATTATCCATACTTTAACAGCTTTAAACAGATTGCATTCTGATCAAAATTTATAAAACATACCTTTCTGAAGACGTGGGTATTACATACTATTGAGTTCTGTTACAGTACTTTAATCGTCATGTATTATGAGATTGTTTTTATCCTTCGAATATGAAGTAACATGGTGTAATTGCAGGAAAATTTAATACCTATGTTTGGATCTGTGATTCGTCAGTAGCTGTGCTATTTGGGAGGATACTGTTAGCTCAGAGGGCTGGTTAATTTCCACATTATTCTTTTCTCATCTGTCCTGTTTTATTTCTAGATTTCTAACACTTGTTCTTAATTTGAGTTCCTTGGACACAGCTACATGGTAAACCAAACATGAACTTTCTTGTGTTTTAGGTTAATTGAAAGAAAGTTCTACAAATAAAACAAAACAAAATTCTAAAACTCAGTGAACAGTTCAGGTATTATTATTTTAAAATTGGTTGTTAACATTAAATGGGAATGTGATATGCCTGTGGCTATCAGTGCCACTGAAAGTAAATTAGAGATATGTTTGTCATTGTCATTTCAAGGCCTTCCAAGGTCATTGAACAACTAAAATGAAGTAAATTATCAACAAAAATTAATGTGAAATTGTAAGAGTAAAATTTGTAATTAAATAAATTGTTCCAAAGACCCTTTTAGCCACTAGAATTAAATAAACTGGTTTATTGACAAACGTCTTATGGGTATACTGTATTATATTATCCTTTAACTAATGAATATAATGTAAAACCATAGACTTTCAATAGTTTTTCTGTTTTTTATTAAGTATTATAAACTTGATGCATATTTTATTTTCTTTAAGTTGTTTTTGAAGAGGAGTTTTGCAAAAATGAACTAATTGAATAATAGAGACCTGCCCATAATGTAAAATTTAATCATTAATACACGATGACCTTTGTCCTAGTATAATTCTTTGTTTCCAGTTTCCCTATCAGTTGAAAGTCTGACACACATTGTAAAATAAAATTAATTTTTTCATTGTACAGTCTAGTAGCATCAAGATTAGGGCCTAAGGTTAATTATATTGGTCAAATGCCTAATTTGAAAAAAATTTTACTGGAAAGCGCTTCAAATATCAGCGATGACATTTGAAGTAATTGCGAAGCTCAAGCACCAATTTAAATGAAAGGCTACCCCCCTCTGCTATGTTCTCTTTTCACTAGTTTAATATTATAATGTTACAAGCATCAAAGTACTATAAGGTGAATTAATAATGTGGTATTTTATTGATTGTTTATATATTCATTGAAGAATTCTATTTTCAGCCTAGAGATTTTATGGAAAGACCATTTTTAAACACACACTGTGCAAAGTTCTGAAAGTTACTGCTTTAAAAAAATGCTGTTTAAAGGGCAGTAAATTGTGAAGGGCCTTTTGGTCTTGTTTGAACCATGTATTCTGCTTCTAAAATGATAGTCATAATAAAATTCCTCAGAGAGTACCCCCTAATGAGCCTTCAAATGGTCGTTAAAGCCATATTATGATTTCATTATCAATCTAGGAGGTTAAAAATAGACTATCTTTTTACTCAATACATTATAGTAGACTGGCTGGGAATGGATGGGAAGAAACTAACCAAAAATGACTTATATTGGGACAAGTTAAGGCTTTTTATATTAAACAACTTGAAAGGTATTTAATAGATATGATATTTTACAAAGCTCTGACTAAATATTTTATTCTTTTAATATGGTAATAGATTTCAGTTGGGATCAAAATATTGTGTGCAGTGACCAATGAGAATAAGATGTAGATGAAGAAAGAAAAACTAAACAGATAATCCCAGACCCAGATATTTAACAACAAAATAGGGAGGAAAAAGAGTGAGAAGTATTGCTTTAAGGCTGTTGTGGGAAATGTGCTGGGTAAATATATACCTGTCAACAGTTGGTCTATCTTGCGTTCTTATATGGTAACCAGAGGTTGGTAAAACATCCTCTTAAATTAAGATTTGCTTCCTGGACCCACCCTACTTTTGTTTCTTGATTGGTTTGTAATACCAAGTATTGAAATGATAATGTGGGAACTATAACTTTACTTTATTAATAATGTTTGTTTTATTTTTTATTATTAAAGTAGTACATGCTGAGAATACAATAGATTTAAAAATGGAGAAAGGCAAAAAGAAAATTCAATGTAATCATAATTCTACAACATATACAATTATTATATATAAAATAATTTCTTTAAGAATGTATTTTGATTTTAGATGTCTTAAAATATGTTGCTTCCTTAAGACAATAATGAGGGCAGAGAGGAGACTTTAGGAGAGGACATTCTGTTTTCTCACCATTCTTGCCAAGGTGACCAGTTGTGTGATGGACCCCGCAGAAGCACCTGGGACAGAATGCTTGTATATCAGTTAAGATGCTTTCAGGTATGAGTGATAATAGCTGATTAAGAGCAGTATAGACCAAGAGGGTTTCCTTGAAAGAGATGGTTTTGAGGCTCTGGATTTTCTTCTCTTTCAGTCTTCTCTGCATGGTCTCAAAAAGTGACAGCTGCTACCAACACCATGGATGTCCACGCCATATCTAAAGGCAGGAAGACAATGTGGTTTGAAGGAAGGGATGTTTCTTGGGTGAAACAAGATCCTCCTCTTTTAGATCTCTTTTTATCAGGGAGGAATATCTTTCTAGGAAGGTGCCCAGAGAACATCGCCTTAATTGGTCAGAATGGGATCTTGTGCTGGGTCCTAAACCAATCACTAGCTGAGCAAAAAATAATTACCATAATTGGCTTAGATTACTTAGGTCATTTTTCCTTTATGCCTTGGGAATGGAAGGGAGTCCACTCCCTTCCCCCCAATTTTGGTGTCTATAAACTCAGAAATGGCAAGGAGAGGCTTGTAAAAGAGATAGTACCTGCCTGACCAGGTGGTGGTGCAGTGGATAGAGTGTCGGACTGGGATGCGGAGGACTCAGGTTCGAGACCCTGAGGTCACCAGCTTGAGCATGAGCTCATCTGGTTTGAGCAAAGCTCACCAGCTTGGACCCAAGGTCACTGGCTCAAGCAAGGAGTTACTCAGTCTGCTGAAGGCCCATGGTCAAGGCACATATGAGAAAGCAATCAATGGACAACTAAGGTATCACAATGAAAAACTGATGATTGATGCTTTTCACCTCTCTCTGTTCCTGTCTGTTTGTCTCTATCTATCCCTCTCTCTGACTCTCTCTCTGTCTCTGTAAAAAAAAGAGAGAGAGAGAGAGATAGTACCTGCCAGACCTCATCATTTCAGCTTAGCAAATGACCATCAAAATCATGCCACAATTCTTGTTCCCATCACTGTATCTAACCATAATGCTCACATATCTGTTTGCAGTTTGATATTTTGTTAACAAATTAGATCTTCTGGAACTCAAAACAATGGAAATAACTCATCTGCTTTCTGGTGGGTTTTTTTTTTTTCATGGTTTCTCATTTTCTACTGTTCTATTCACTATTTAAATTTTTTTGTTTGTTTTAAAGAATGAATAAATGAAAAACTGAAAGAAATCTCTAGTTCCAGAAAGGATTCAGTATTTTAAAAATCTATGTATATTTAATAAAAATAAGCTATTATTTAGAATGACAGAGATAAGAAATTTAAGGGTTGAAAAATAAAGTATTATTAAACATAAAAGTGATGTCAGAACACAAAAGCCATACCATAGACTCCTATATATTTGCTTGGAGTGTATAACAAATTTTTTTCTAAACTTTTTACAAATCACTTAAAAGATACACAGTACACAGATTTAAATTATAGCTTGATACAGAGATTGGTAAGATTTCTCCCATGAATTGCCATTAAGAACACACTGTATATAATAAATCTCATCCTTGGTAACAGTCTTAGAATTAGCGTTATTGTGTGTCTCTTTCTAAAAACTCTTCTAATATTAGGGTTATAATAACCTCCAAGCAGGGATTCTATTGAAAGACAAGCAATGATAGCAACACCACAGGTATCCATTGGGACCACCCTTGCCAACCATAATGTATGGCTGCCCTTTCAGTCAGAGGATGTCATCACTTTAAAAGGAGCATCAGTTCTTTTTGCTATATTTCTGTATATTTCTCACAATAGATATTTTAACTCTTTCGTACAGGAATACTCAGGTTATGACACAGTTCCATTCTTACGACAGTGAAATTTTGGTGTAAGTTGAAATACATCCTAACCTAACACAAATGGAACACTTGTGCTTCTAACAGTCCAAAATGGCATAGGTAAGCATACTGGAGGAAACCAATGCCCTTTCTCATATGCCCTGTTACTGTGTATTCTTCCACCAAACACAACTAAACTAATTCACCCACGTAGTTCATAAGTACGACCCTCATGGCGTAAGCTGAAACACTCACATCTCAATATTTTAAAGGTTTTATGGGAGTGAGCATCATAAACTCAAAATGTCTTATGTCGAGACTGTCATAATCCGAGGACCCCCTGTATTCTCTTTATATTTTCTAGCTCTTTTTTTTTTTTTTTTTTTGTATTTTTCTGAAGCTGGAAACGGGGAGAGACAGTCAGGCAGACTTCCGCATGTGCCCGACCGGGATCCACCCGGCACGCCCACCAGGGGCGACGCTCTGCCCACCAGGGGGCGATGCTCTGCCCCTCTGGGGCGTCGCTCTGCCGCAACCAGAGCCACTCTAGCGCCTGGGGCAGAGGCCAAGGAGCCATCCCCAGCGCCCGGGCCATCTTTGCTCCAATGGAGCCTTGGCTGCAGGAGGGGAAGAGAGAGACAGAGAGGAAGAAGGGGGGGGTGGAGAAGCAAATGGATGCTTCTCCTGTGTGCCCTGGCTGGGTATCGAACCCGGGTCCCCCGCACGCCAGGCCGACGCTCTACCGCTGAGCCAATCGGCCAGGGCCTATTTTCTAGCTCTTCATCCACCTCGTCCTTTCTGGCAAATAGCTCCATCTCTAACTTCAAGTGTAACAGTAAAATTTCATGGCAGAAACTCCTCCCACTCCCGTTGCCCCATTTAAACCTTCTTGTGTTTGTCTCTCCTGTTCCCAAGTATAGTAAATGGGGCTTAGGTCCCATTTACTCTCAGTTACTTCTTTAAAGATGCTTGGCTAGGAAGGAAAGGACAGAGTTTTGTAAGCTTGTTATCTTAAATTCCTCACCTCCCTTTCTCTGATCTGTTTACTATCTCATGGCTTTTGCCTCTAACTCTTCACAGAAAATAAAAGAAAGTCCACTTATCACAGTTCAGTGACCACTTTTTAGCTCTTGGCATTCTATGTCCTTCTCTGTCACTTGGCATTCTTGATCACTCTTTCTTAAATACCCATCCCTTCTTCATCTTCATCCTCTCCTTTCCCTCACTCTTCTTTAATGTATTCTGATTTTTCTCCCTTGGGTTTCTTCTGCCTGTTTCTTATGTGTGGAGTTCAACTCAGTAAGGGACAGTACAGTTTAGTGGGTAGAGTGCAGACTGAGTCCAGAATACGTGGATTTGGTTCCTCACTGTGTCATTTTCCATATGTATTGCTTTGGGTAGAACATTTCCATCATCTGGACTTCAGTTTCTTTAATTAAAAAAAAATATGATAACAATGTGTTGACCTTATATGCTTATTGTAAAGATTAAAAAAATTAAAATACTGATACTCTTTGGTTTGCGATGGGGTTATGTCTTGACAAACACATGATAAGTTGAAAATATCTTAAGTCAAAAATAAAGTTAAGCCCCGGCCAGGTGGCTTAGCATTGATCCCACATGCCAGAGGTTGTAGGATCAACCCCGGGTCAGGGCACATATGAGAAGCAATCAATGAGTATACAACTGAAATGGAACAACTAAACAATGAGTTGATGCTTCTCTCTTTCCCTTCCTTTCTCTCTCTCATATCAATGAAAAAAAATTTTTTTTAATTTTAAAAATACATTTAACAAACCTTACTAACTGAACATCATAAGTTAGTCTAGCCCACCTTAAACATGCTTGTATGGCCAGTGTCTGTCGCCATGGCCATGGAGATTCACACTGAATTCGGGCAGATGCTAAAGGAACAGTGGAGCTGGAGGATGGTGGCTCACCAAGACAGGCAAGCCAAAAGAAAACAAAAGGAAAAGAAAAAACCTGCTTTTCGCAGTGGAGGGTAAAGGATCAGGGAAATAAAAACCCAACCACAATTTTCAGTGGCGGGGTGTGATCCCTCTTATCCTCCCTGAGGGGAAGTATTTACATCCTTACAATAGTGCTGTCAAGTGCTCCTCCACTATTTGCACAAAGGACTTGCAGCGGGTAAACCTATGAGCAAGCCTAACACAGCCACTTGCCCTGCAATGTTCAAAACACAATATTCAAAAAACATTGGCAACACAGTGTATTGTAGAGTATGAGTTGCTTACTCTCATGATTGTGTGGCTAACTGTGGTTCGCCATCTCCGCTCAACATCTTTGGAGTATTACACCACATATCACTAACCTGGGGGAAAAAAATCACAATTCTAAATTCTAAATATAGTTCCTGCTAAACTTCTTATAGCTTTGCAACACTGTAAAGTAAAAAAATTATAAGCTGAACCATCATAAATTGGGGATTATCTGTACCTAAAACATACTGAGCTCTATAACCTGTTGGTTTAAGAACAAGATAAATGAAACCCAGGTGTTTCCTCTAAATTCTATATTCTTTGTTGCAAGCCTTATTTGATGAACCAATTTTCTCCAATGACTTCTTCTATCAACTATATACCGATATCAGCTATATGTTGATACAGCTCATTCCAGCCTACACCTCTCTCTTGAATATAGAGTCAAGCTGATGAACAAACATTTCTACTCAGCTCAGACTCAATCACCCAAAATGAACTCCTTACTTCCCTCACCCACACATTACTATTCTTTTATTTTCTTTCCTGGAAAATGTGTCCAAATTTGCAAGATGAGATTCTGGGAGTAATTTTTTATTCTCCCTCTTTTCCTACATCTAATTAGTCATCAAGTCTGGTCAAATACGCTGACATAATATCACTTGTCTCTTGCCTTTCCTCCATTCCCTGGGCCCCTCCCTAAATCAGGACACTCACTAAATCATGCCTGGATTACTGGATCAGAACCTCATTAGTCTCCTGGCCTCCCAACTTCTTCCTCTCCAGTTCACTTTCCACGGGGCTACTGGAGGGGTTTGAATTGACTGAAGAGCTGATCGGGTTACTCCTCTTTTAAAAGTGATTCATATGTTCCAGATAGTCTTCAGGATGGAGTCCAAAGCCCTTAGCATCTCATACCTAATCCTTCATAATCTGTATCCTCCTACTCCTACAGCTTTATTTTTGACACTTCTTTTCTTAAAATGTACACTTCAATCAAATGGATGTACATATGGAATCAATAGGTTCTAATCTTACCAAATCAACTTCAAGGTGAATTTTTATTGATAAAATAGTAAACTAAATTATCACTTGTATAAATGTTTATGTAACACAATTGAATTTTATGCAGTTTAATTTTTATTATTTAGTTTTTACTTTTTAACTAAAATTTCTTTTTTTATTTAATTAATTGTGTTTACATAGATTCTAGGGTTGCTCTGAAAGCATTCTTCCACCCCGTATTCCTCTCAGCATCTCCCTTGCTCCCCTCCCTACAGAGCCCTCCCCCCTTCCCTTCAGGTTTAACTCATCCTATCATCCCCTTTTCCTCTGTCCTCTTTTCCTCTGTTCCTTTTGATCCCTTCTCTGTCTCAGTTTCGTTCCTCAGTTCTCATTGTTCCTTGGATTCCTCAAATGAGTGAGGTCATATGATATTTTTCTTTCTCTGCCTGGGTTATTTCACTTAACATAGTAGTTTCCAGGTCCATCCATGTTGTTGCAAAAAGTTTCCTTCTTTTTCATGGCCCCATAGTATTCCATTGTACAGTGTGTCCGTAAAGTCATGGTGCACTTTTGACCAGTCACAGGAAAGCAACAGAAGACATAGAAATGTGAAATCTCACCAAATAAAAGGAAAACCCTTTCAGTTTCTGTAGGATGATGTGGCAGCATGTGCGCATGCGCAGATGATGATGTAACACCGTGTATACAGCGGAGCAGCCCACGGCCATGCCAATTGAGATGGGACAGTACAGAGGAAAGTTCAGTGTGTTCTGTGGCTTGCTAAATTTGAATCCATGACCAAAGTGCAATGTGAATATTGGCGCGTTTATAATGAAGCACCATCATATAGGAATAACATTTCTTGGTAGGATAAGTGGTTGAAGGAAATCATCGGCAGTTTGGTGGAGAGACCCCATTCTGGTAGGCCATCAGTCAGTGACGAGTCTGTAGAAGCTATATGAGACAGCTACCTAAGGAGCCCTAGAAAATCTTTGCGTGAGCCCACATTGAACTACACTGAATAGGTATGAAACTGGGAGAGTTCTCCTTTTATTTGGTGCAGATTTCACATTTCTATCGTCTTTTGTTGCTTTCCTGTGACTGGTCAAAAGTGTACCATGACTTTATGGACACACTGTAGATATGTACCACAGCTTTTTAATCCACTCGTCCTCTGATGGACACTTGGGTTTTTTCCAGATCTTCGTTATTGTGAACAATGCTGCCATAAACATGGAGGTGCTTTTCTTTTTTTCAGTTGGTGATATGGTGTTCTTGGAGTATATTCCTAAAAGTGGGATGGCTGGGTCAAAAGGAAGATCCATTTTTTAATTTAATTAACATAATCTCTTTGGGAAAATTATATTGTCTGTTAATTTGATATTTATTAATTAGGCATCTCTGTTTCAGAGTACTTACATTATATCTCAAAATTAATATTACTACTTCAATTTTCTTCTATTGTAAAATTTACATTATACCTGTTTCTCTTACCAAGTCTGTTGTTTTCTCAATACAATTTTGGAAATTAAAATTTTACCATGCCTCTATTTAGCCTTTATTAAAGTTTTCACTTTTATTATAATTTTAATATTATTTATTATAGGTTGGATAAAAACCTTATTTTATGTATCTTTATTTAGTTTAGGAGACCATAATAAACCACTGTATCAGCCATTTCAAGATTGTCCAGAATGGTCAGATGATCTATTATGTTGATAACCTATTTCTTTTATGTATGTCTTATCATTTTGTCTACCACATATTTATACTTGCAGTCCATGATTTGTCAAACACAGAACAACAGGGTTAAAATGGCAACACCAAAGTATCAAAATAATATGTTCAAAATGGTGGATTGGGATAGTTGGGTACAAATATTCTTTTTCTGTATTTGCTGTGACATGGATATGCCATGTTCTTGTCATCACATGTTGTTCTATTCTTAGAATGCCTCTGTGCTAGTCAGGACTCATTTAATTGTGAATGAACAAAACTCAATTCAAATAAACTTAAGAAAAATGTACATTTATTTGCTAACATGAGAGTTTTTCTCGCCCAGTATCTGTGGAGAAATATCTTGGGAAATATTTTTGATTGGTCCACCTTAGGTTATGTGCTCACCCTGCTGTAATCACTGTGGCCAGGAGGCTGGGGCATTGTGATGGGCTTTCCTGCGTTATGTGGGGGAGATGGCAGGATGTGAGAGGAATGGCTGGAGAGTATGGTGGAGCAGCTCTCCCTTCAAAGAAAAGTGTTGACTCCAGAAAAAAAGCAATAAATGCTAGAGAAACAGCAAGACTTTGCTGCACCTTCTGTTTGCCTCTCCTAACTGACCCTGGAACCATTAGACATGTTCTCCTAGCTACTATAAAACATACTGGAATTCTTCAACATTTGATGATCTCTCCTATTGTGTGGGAATATCTTTAAGATGGAAAAATTAATTGTTCATTTTTTAGTACCCTTTTTTATTTTATGTAACGTGATAAATAGCAAATAAATAGTAAGGTGAGAAAGGCAAATAATAAATATCTGTGGAGAGAGTGAACAACACAGGGATAGTTTGGGAATTCATCATCTCAGAATAATTTATATCTGACCCATGAAACCTTACTCTAAATTAACCAACTCCACGTTGGAGATTTTTTCAACTCAAACTCACCTGGTCTATTTGCATTTAATTTTAAATATGAGGATCACAATCATTAAGTGACAAGATAATAGAAAGAAAAATCAACAATGAAAGGAAAACATGGGTTATTTTTGAGCCTTAGAGAAAAAGTAACAAAAAAGATGCTGCAAAGTAGAGAAGAGATTAGAAATTATTTTTCTTTGAAATATTTTATACCAAGGGGACACATCTTTTTGAAAGATAGTCTAGTAAATGTTAAATTTGGGAAATGAATACAGATAAGTTATCACTAGGGTTGATAAAATGCAATGACTATCTGCCATTTTAGACAGAGATAACATTTTTGTAACCATTTTAAGTCATTGCCACATGTAAGGTGAAGCCATCTATGGAAATCATGAACAAAGGAATAAACCTGCCAACTCTCAAGATTTACAGCACTGCCAGGCAATGAACTCAAAGGTCACTCCTGAATTAAGTTACCTCTGTATGACTTTCTGTTCTGAGTGTGAAAATATACAGGATGGTGAAATCTATTAAACCACAGCTGACAGCAAGAGCGGTCCATTAATTCAGGAGTGGGAGTAGGTTTGCCTTTCTGCAAAAACCTCGTGGGAATTCAATGGGCATAGTTTGGTTCTTGGAGCCAAATGGAGCATTAAAATAGAGTAGGACTGTGGGAATAAAAGCAGGGACTAGACCCTCTGCCTAAAAATAGCCATTGCCTGAACAGGCTATGTGGTAGCCAGGGAGAAATCACATTTGTTACAGTGCAAGAAGGCTTTGCAATAATTATATGGTACACAAACTGGCAGACCACTCCTAGTGTACATTGGAAAGAGACCCAGATAAGTACAATGTAATGGAAGCTGGTACCATTGCCTCAGGCAGTAAATGAACAACCAGTAGAAGCTGTCATGGCCTTGCTGTGAGGCTGCAGGCTGCACAGGGCAGAGGTCAGAGTTTCTTAGACCAAGAAACAATTCATTGCTCCTTGAAAGTAGAGCTTTGATAGTAGCAGAAAATACTCCATTCCCCCACTCCCCCCAAAGTAGAATTAGATGAAGCTGCCTCCATAGTTCAATGTTGAAAGAGGTGTTTATAACTAATAGATTACTAAATGAGAAACTCAAGGGGCTCCAAGAATAATCTGGAGTGGGAGGACCCAGACTTCCCTTGCTCATGGGCACACCTCAACCTCTGCAGGATGCCACTGATCCCGGGCCAAAGCAAACAGCAGTGCTCATTTGAACGTGTTCTGGGAGCAAATTGAGACTGATGTCGCAGGAAAAAAGAAAAAGAGCCAAAAACAACCATCAAAGACCCCTCTTGTAAATGGTACTTTCTAGAAAGAGAGCAGCGTTTTCAGCTGGGGAAGATTAAAGAAGGTGCTTGTCGGTGCTAGATCAACCCAAAAGCAGGACCAGATTCAGATGAAGGGCTCATCTGGGGACATTTTTGTGCTGTTCTAAGTTTCAGTGTGCAATTCCTTTTTGACATCCAAAGAAAGTTTCAAGTCAGTTGGAACTTTAAGCTTATTACTTATTTAAATTGAGATGCAATTCAGGAACTAATCTAGGGTATGATTCGTGGTCTCATGCAGGCCTTTGGGAGGCAAGAAGAAAGGAACCAGGGCTATAGTAAAGATCTCAATCTGAAAGGGGACTAAAGAGATCTACAAAAGAATATTATTATTAGCTATTTTGAAAACTAGCTAAGCTTATTTCTGGAATAAACTTTATATGTAAATCCATTCCTTTAACCAATTAGCTTTAGTTGTATTGAGAAAGTGGAAGAAATAAGCAGACTAAAGCAGAGCTTTTGATATTTTCTGCATCTGTTGTGCCTCTACTGGTTGGATCAATCCATCTGGAAGATCTCCTCCCACTAGTCGTGGGCTTGGCCAGCATCCCTCTATGTGCTCTGGATTCCTTTTCCTGCTCTGTGAGAGACTCTATTTTAGTCATTCCCATCAACTTCACCACCCCCTGGCTTCTCTGTGTTCTTCTGCCCAACATTCAGACAAATTTAATTGTCTTTCTTTTGCAAAATTCTCTTCTTCCTTCTATTTTCCTTTTCAACTAATGCTTATATGTCACTAATGCTTCTCCTGACAGTTGATCTTAGTGTGTGTTTTGGTGGGTGGTGGTGGGACATTTTCAAATTTCAGAGATAACCTTCAATTATCTGCTTGCTGTAAAGATGGTCATCATATAGAAACACATGCACTCTTCATCTTCCAACGTGATATATACTTGTATCCATTCTTGGCAATATTTGGTATTATTTATCAGTGATTTTATTGATTCATCTTAGATTTATTAGCCATTTTAAAATTTGCCAATTGAAAGGAAACAGATGTCTCATTTTTTTTAACTTGGATTTCTCTGATAACTCTATCTTTGCATAGATTATTTATTATTTGTACTTTTTTCTGTAAATTGTAACTTTATGTTCTTTGTCCATTATTTATATTAAGTTCTTTCTTTGAAATTGACTTATGCCTGACCAGGTAGTGGTGCAGCAGATAGAGCATCGGACTGGGATGTGGAGGACCTAGGTTCGAAACCCCAAGGTAGCCAGCTTGAGCATGGGCTCATCTGGTTTGAGCAAGTCTCACCAGCATGAGCTCAAGGCTGCTTGAGCAAGGGGTCACTTGGTCTGCTCCAGTCCCCCAGTCAAGGCACATATGAGAAAGCAGTCAATGAACAACTAAGGTGCCGCAACAAAGAGTTGATGCTTCTCATCTCTCTCCCTTCCTGTCTGTCCTATCTGTCCCTCTTTCTGTCTCTGTCACAAAAAAAATTTGACTTACAACAGTTGTTTATATATTATATAAGGTCTACCGGAAAGTTCTGTTCATTTTTGGAATAAAACAAAATACAAATTTTTCTTACCATCAATAAACTTTATTAAATAATATAATTGTCATTATTATTAATGATTTCTTGCCAGCGTGAAGGCAATTTGTATATCCCATTTTTGAAAAATGTTTTATCTTTTGATGCGAAAAATTGAACAAGTGCTTGTTTGATATCTTCTTCATTTTTGAATTTTTTTGCCCTTCAAAAAATTTTGTAAGGACAAAAACAAGTGATAGTCGGAGGGTGCTAAGTCCGGGGAATATGGTGGATGCGGATGCGACAGACATGCTTTTGTAGGATTTCTTCCTTGTTGAAATTCGTAAAAATTATAGTAGCGTAAATGAACTTTATCAGTAGCCATGGGTACACTATCGCTTCACACATAAGACTAAGGTGAATCAACTTTGTTTTAGTTAATTTGCTATGTCAGTATGTATACATTAAGTGATAAAAATAGAGAGGCACACATGTGCCAAATAAACATGTGCTTATGTGTCGAAACTTGTAATAGAAACGGACAGAACTTTCCGGTAGACCTTATAAATATGAATTCTTTGTGTTTTTCATATATATGTATTTCCATCTATCTTTTGCTGGGTAACAAACTACTCTCAAACTTAGAGGCCTAAT
Source organism: Saccopteryx leptura (assembly GCF_036850995.1). Lineage (NCBI taxonomy): Eukaryota > Metazoa > Chordata > Mammalia > Chiroptera > Emballonuridae > Saccopteryx > Saccopteryx leptura. The sequence continues at coordinate 42,556,933 of NC_089506.1, forward strand.
TCAACAATGTATTATTACCCCACATAGTTCTGTGAGTTGACTGGGCTCAGCTCTGTGGTTTTCTTGCTTAATGTCTTTCATGTAGTTACACTGAAATGGCAACTGGGACTAGAGTCAGCTGAAGGTTTGACTAAGTTGATTATCCAAGAGTGCTCCCACATATTGGTGTTATCTGTCTTTGAAAGCTCTGCTAGGGGCTCAATTGTGGCTGTTAGTAGGAGTGTCTTCATGTGGCCTATTCATGTGCTTTGAGCACTCAGAGTGGTAACTTATTTTTAAAGGCATGTATTCTAAGAAACAGGATGCAGAACTACCAGTCTTTTAAATATTGGACCTAAAAAGTGACATAGCATCTCTTTTGCTCTAATCTGTTGTTCTATGTAGTCAGAGAGCCCACCCACATTCAAAGGAGGAGAGAGAAAAAACATTTTTAGAATTGTGACCCTCTTTAAGTCACCACTGTCCTTTCTCTTACTACAAATTACTTATGTATTTACATATTTCTCACATGCATATTTATACTGTTGCCCTTCCCCAGACCCTAATAATCCCTCCACACCTCAGATGTCACATGTACTGTGACAATTTCTAGTTCAAAGTTCCGGATTTTCTCATTTAAATTATGCCCAGGTATGGATGAGGCTCCTTAGGTGTGAGCCATTTTTATTTGAAATATTTTGAACCAAAGAGACAAGTTATCTACACATATACAGATGTACTAGACAGGCATAGAAAAAACGCAAATGACAATTCAATTTAAAAATAAGAAAAATGGGAGACCCTTGGCAGTCATTGGTCCATAGCAATTATAAAGTCCAGCTGGTCACATAGTGTCAGTTCTTTAAATTGTTCTGTTTCCTGGGAATGATTCTTCATGGTTCTTGGCTTTGGACCTTGGATTCTTGTTTCTTCCTTCAGCTCATCTTTATTTTTCCATAAAATATAGACTGTTTACATCTGAATATTTCTTCTGCCTTCTTTTCCCTCATTGTAATTTGGGGAGAGGGTATGCAAAGGCCCTTTCCATTTTGTACTCTCCCTGACTCCATCCAAGTTGATATATTATTTTAAAATTTTCCTAGAGTCTTTGTATATCAAATTATAATATAATTCATTAGACAAAAGCACTATTCACATTTTCCAAAATAGGCTCATTTTTTTTTTTTTGAGCCAGGAGTCTGGGTGCTCTGGAATTATGCCCCTAAGATCTCAGAGGCTTTTTTGCTCAGTTGGAAGGGTTTTTGAGGAATGCAGTCAAAATTCCTAAAGTACCTATTGTGTAACCGAGAAGATCTACGAGCAATAACCTTAAGATTGTTTGAGGTCCTACTAGGCACACACATACAATATTCTGAGGGTTTATCAAATTTTTGTATAGGCACACTACTGAAGTCATTACATTGAGGCTATGGTTTACCGATAGTGGCCATTTAATATTTTTATGAAGCCATTTTTTTTTTTGGATCTTTTGACATGTGGAGCAACTCAGGCTGAAAAATAGTTTGCATTTCTATCTCAGAAGTATTGTTTTCAATTTAATTTTTTGAAATTCAACTTGAAGGCTTTTTTAATATCTCAGCTTTCATCCTTTTGATACATAATTAAAATAAAAATTGGCACACTCAACATCCTGATGAGAAAAATTCTTAGCCAAATCTATCAGTGCATTATATATATATTTTTATTTTTCACAATACCGGTGGTGACAGTGTTATCAAAATTTCTTCTTTCTTAAGTTTTCTTCAGACTCCAATAGAATTTTTTTTACTCTCACTTAAGCCCTCATGAATAGTCCTCAAAAGGCTTTTATAACCTTTCTCTAAGTCTTCTCAAAACTCTCATTTTCTTTCCTCCATTGGGTCCTAGAGCTATTGTTGCATGTTTTAGAATTTGTCATAGAAGCGCCCCATATGTGGTACTAAACTGCTTTCTGGTTATCCATTCCTGCTAAAAACAAAACAAAGCAAAAAATATACTAACATTTAGTGTCTTAAGACCACATATTGTTTTTTATCACAATACTGTGGGTTTCCTGGGCACAGAAGAGCAGTTCTCACTTGGAATTATGACTAGTAGCTAAGACTGGTGTTATCTGAATAATTGACTGGGCTGTATATATAGGATGTACAGGATGGCATAATTCCTTGGCTGACTGTCAATATTGGCTGTTGGCTGTGAACTCTTTTTGGGCTGTTGGCGAAGGCATTGATAGGTGGCTTTTCTATGTAACTTAGATTTTCACAGCATACTCACTTGGCACCTGTCCTAAAATAGAGAAAGTGGAAGCTGCCTTTTTCTTAGAGCATTGGCTCAAAATCTGGTAAAGAAAAACTTTCAGAATATATATTTTTTTAAAGTAGTAATAGAAGCCACCTTTATTCAAAGGAAGAAATTATAGAAACTACCTATCAATGGGAGAAGTAAAACAAATTATGGTCATCTTCAATCTGCCACATATATTAATATGCTACTTATTCTCAGACCATACATTCTATTCTTTGTTTCAAAGGTTTCAGGATTCTGTGTTTTGCATGGGGGCACCATCCATACTTTAAAATTCTAAAGAAAAAGACTCCTGTATGTTTTATTACCACATTGAATATATTTTTTAATTCTTACCTCTTTAATTCATTAGAAATTTATTTTTGTCTATGGTTGAAAGTGGAACTCTCACTTTATCTTTTCTAATTAAGTAGTAAATAGTTTAACATTACTAATATGCAACCAGTTTTAAAATGTTTTATTTTCGTATTATAAAATTTGCATCCACAAGTCACTTTCTTATTTCTCTATTCTTTCCCATTAATTTCTTATTCCTGTGGAAGTAATACAGTACATCATTTTAACTTATATCAATGTATATTTTTATTTAATTTTAAATTAATTCTTTCCTACTGTTTTCATCAAAAGTTATTTTTCCAGATAAATTCTAGAATTAGTGCTCAAAATTTATAAAAAGAAAATAACAGTTTTAAAAATGTGATTATTAAATTTACATTAAATTTTATAAATTAATTTATAGAGAAAATGTCTTTAAAAGTTTTTACTTTTTTAAAAAATGTTTTATTCAAGAGTTTCTTCCTCTCTGATCTTAAATTCAAAGTTCTTTTCAGTTTTTTTTTAAATTTTTATTCTTCAAATGCAAATCAAAACGGCAATGAGATACCACCTCACACCTGTTCGATTAGCTGTTATTAGCAAGTCAGGTAACAGCAAATGTTGGAGAGGCTGTGGAGAAAAAGGAACCCTCATACACTGTTGGTGGGAATGTAAAGTAGTACAACCATTATGGAAGAAAGTATGGTGGTTCCTCAAAAAACTGAAAATAGAACTACCTTATGACCCAGCAATCCCTCTACTGGGTATATATCCCAAAAACTCAGAAACATTGATACGTAAAGACACATGCAGCCCCATGTTTATTGCAGCATTGTTCACAGTGGCCAGGACATGGAAACAACCAAAAAGCCCATCAATAGATGACTGGATAAAGAAGATGTGGCACATATACACTATGGAATACTACTCAGCCATAAGAAATGATGACATCGGAACATTTACAGCAAAATGGTGGGATCTTGATAACATGATACGAAGCGAAATAAGTAAATCAGAAAAAAACAGGAACTGTATTATTCCATACGTAGGTGGGACATAATAGTGAAACTAAGAGACATTTATAAGAGTGTGGTGGTTACGGGGGGGGAGGGGGGAATGGGAGAGGGATAGGGGGTGGGGAGGGGCACAAAAAAAACAAGATAGAAGGTGACAGAGGACAATCTGACTTTGGGTGGTGGGTATGCAACATAATTGAACGACAAGATAACCTGGACTTGTTATCTTTGAATATATGTATCCTGATTTATTGATGTCACCCCATTAAAAAAATAAAATTATATTAAAAAAAAAAAAAAAAAAAAAAAAAAAAAAAAAAAAAAAAAAATTTTTATTCTTCATCTCTCTCTTCACTCTCATCCTTTAGAATGCCTCTTAGATATCTGGAATTATCTTTTTTTAAGTCTTTCTGATAAAATAATTTCATTATTTTCTATGTGTTTTGGTAGAAATTCTGTGTTTCATGTACTTTTGTTTATTTGATTCATCTATGTTTTTTTTATTTTTTGATCATTTCAAAATTTTAATAATATGTTTATTTCTTGTAATGCTGACTTTTTTCTAGTGGTGGCCTGTTTAAAGTAATTGTATGCAGTTTAGCTTTTTCAATGTGAAGAAAAATAATTTTGAAGATTTTTTTTTAACTCTGTTTCAGAAATTATTTGCAACACATGTGCTAAACAAATAGTTACTATTTTGATATATAAAATTATATTGGTAATCAACACTTAAAAGAATATTTCAGAGGCAAAATGGACAAAGATATGAACAGACAAACCATTCCAGAAGAAACACAAAAAGCTAATAAATACACAAAAGATATAAAAGAATGCCCATATTAAATAATGAATTTATACAAATTCAATTAATAAAACATTTAAAATATATATATGTAAATAAAATGAGTATGCCAGATATAGCCAAGGTATATATGTAATCAAGAATGTTTACACAATTGATGGCAGTGTATAGTTTAACATAACTTTTTCAAAGAACTTTTTAACAACATGTATCGATATTGGAAATATTAATGTCTTTTGACTCATTAATTTCACCTCTGTAATTTTATTTTTTAAAAATAATCTGATGAGTTATAAAAGATCTATGCACAGCAGTATGTAATGCCAATCTTCTGGTCAAATGAGACGGAGAGAAAAAAATGTAAAATCTAAATTTAATAATAAAAATTTGGCTAAATATATTTTAGTCTATTCATTAAAAAAGATAAAATAAAACAACATATTTTGACCTATAAAGGTGTGTATAATATTTTGAAAAAGACTCCTGGTGATAATCTCCTTTTAAAAATATATACATATGTGAATAAAAATGCAAATTTCTAGAAAGCATATTGCTTATGGTGGTTATTTCTGAGAATTGAGATTAAGAAGAAACTTTTATTTCCTATTTTAACCACTTTTGTTTTATCCTATTTGATATATTTGTCATTAACTTATTTTATAAACAACAAAGTAATCTATTTCCATTAAAAACTCAATCCATGCTTACTGCAAAAATATTCAGAAAATACATGAATTTACAAAAAAGAAGTGAGAAATGGCCTACAACTCTATATATACTGGCACAGCCTGTCTTTACAACTTCCCAGTTGCCTCATTTATTATGGTGCATACACATACAGGCAGACACACATTTATCAGAGAGACACACACCAAGCATACCCTTCTTACTTTTTTTTTTAAACCTGGGTTTTACTTAGTAGTATTTGCTATACATCTTTCCATGGTATATTTGTATCTCTATAAACATCAACACTTTGTCTTACCATCATCCTGATTTTTTGTTGTGTATCAGACAACGTACACTCTGCTGTGCAAACATTAATCTTCTTTTCATAATTATACTGTGTTTGCCTCCGTCAGTCCTTCTTGCCTCAATGTGAGTTGATGTGCTTCATTTATCCTTATCTTCTCCCCATGTCTTGAGTTCAGCGCCTGATACATAATGGATTCTCCACAGTGTGAATGAGTGAATGAGCAAATGAATGAGTGACTGCTCAATCAATCAAAGCCCATTTTTAGTGAGCACCCTGAGACTCAGTCATCATGTGCCTTTGGGAAGATCATAAATTTCTCTGCGGTTAGTTGTCCATCTGGAAGCTGAGAGTAATAAATGCCACATCACAGGAAGTTTAAAAGGATGAAAGAGATAATATTTATAAAATACTTAACTTCTTTAGAAGGAAAATCCCTACCAAGCCCAATGTGTATACTATTATCATTGATTCTTCCCAAACCCATCAATCACACGGAGAGTTCTCTGGCTCACATTTTCTCTCAGCAGCTGCATTTCTAACAGTTTTTTCCATTAAACTATTCCAGGAAGTTAGGATGAATACTATTGTGCGTGAACATCACACCTTCTTTAAAATTGCAGTGTTCTACACTAATTAAAAAGGTGATATTTTTTAATCTTCCCGACATCTCACTGAGATAGGGGAGGAAAGCTATTATTACCCTAATTTTGCAGCTAGGGAAACTGACAGAGACCTCACTCACTCAGCACTAGATGGAAGATGATAATAGAGGCAGAACTTGAATTTAAATTTATTGCTTTCTTCCTTTAAGCTGATGAGCTAAAAATAAAATCATGACTGAGAATAAACTTTTTCAAATATGTGAAGAGAAAACCTTTTCTCTTTAAAATGATAATGTTTTAGAAATAACATATTGACTATGAAGCTGTTGTGACAGTAATTTGCATCAATTAAATTGCCTTGTAAAAAGCACGTGGAGGAAGGTACAGGGGGCTGGCGATTTCCTTACCTTTGGGGTTTTTAGTTTGTGGTGAAATCTCAACACAATCATGGAGTTTGTGATTTGTATACAAGACTACAATCATACATATTTGCAGTGCTGAAATTGAAACACTTTTCTATTACATTGGCAAATAATCCTGCCTTATTTTTTTTCAGCGATTATAACAAATTGCTTATTAAAGACAGACTAATAAAGTATGGCATATTTCTCTATTACTTATACAATTATTTATTGAGTACTGACAATGGGCCAGACACTGGATGTTGGAGATACTGAGATGAACCAAGAGCGTAAAATGGAGCTACATTGCAGCAGGAGCAACAAGGAACACATAGCAAATAGAATAATTAAAAGCAATCTAAAATTTCTGTAGTGATGGGTACAGAAAGAAAATAAAACAAAGTGTAGTTTGGAGAGTGATGGGGAATGGGTATGACAGGGCGACAAAGAGTGGTTCTCAGAGCAGAGACCTGAATCTTTTTTTTTTTTAAATTTTATTTATTCATTTTTAGAGAGGAGGGAGAGAGGGAGAGAGAGAAACAGAGAGAGAGAGAGAAAATGGGGAGGAGCTGGAAGCATCAACTCCCATATGTGCCTTGACCAGGCAAGCCCAGGGTTTCAAACCAGCGACCTCAGCATTTCCAGGTCGACACTTTATCCACTGTGCCACCACAGGTCAGGCAGAGACCTGAATCTTAAAGACAAAGAAGCTACCATCGAAGATCTGGGAAGAATAGTCCAAGCAGAGGGAACCAAAAAAATATGATATAAGGGCCCTGTTTAACCTGCCTGAAGAGTTTTTCTTTTTCCCATGCATCTTTCAACATCTTTCATCTTTCAGTCCCACATGGAATTGTTCATCTTCTCCCCCTCTTGGTGCTCCTTCGGCACATCTGTTCTTTCCTTCATTCCAGCTCCTCTTCCGTTACTTAGAGCAGTGCACTGCTCTACACTGGGAGCCCCTCAGCGCTAGGGCTTGGAGCATGTGTCCATGGAACCTAGCAGAGAGCCTGACACAGGAGCCGCTCAGTAAAGCTTAAAATACTCAGAACACAGACATATTTTGGCCCAAGCCTTCTACGCCTTTGCTGATTCTGAAAGCATTATGTGCCGCATAAAAAGGCTTGGTAAGCGATTAGCTGTCTAGCTGTTGGAATCAAGCATTCCAATGCTTCAATAGCTCTTCTTATCTTGTTTTATTTGCCCAGTTTCTATTTGGCACTAAGCTGAGGACGGGACACAGGCAACACCTTATCAAAACAATGATTTCTTCCTAATACGTCACTGATTTCTGGAACATGCTCTTGGCACCATGTGGGGACATTTCAACCCCAGGAGATAGATAAATTATGTTTTATGCTCACAGGACACATCCCTCCTTTGCTGGGTCTGAGGCACCTAAAGAATACAGGAACTAAACCACAGTTTTCTTTTTTTATGCCAAACACCAGTTGTTGAACCACAAAGTCAGCCAATTCTCTTGTAAGGCTGTTTCCAATTTCTTCATCTCCCTTTACCATTCTGGTTTTGTTTGGAGAGTAAAGAAAGTTTCTAAATATTTTGAACCCCAGGGTCCTTTGTGGCATTCTTGGGTCTTCTCTCCTTTCACTGAAACATAAAACAACCCACAATTGTTTGCTTGTATAACCCCTTCTCTTTTATATACAAGCAGTAGGTTGGGATATAATTCAACAAATCAATCCGTTCCCAGCTTCTGTCACATTCTTTCTGATGTGAAAGGTTTTTTGAATCACCATAAGAAACATTCATTTAAAAAACGGAGTCAACACAGATGGGTTATCTCAAAGACATAGCATGTGAGAAAAGGTGCTGGCCTCATGTTCAAGTTAGACAAGGTGCAATTAGAAGCTCACCCATTCGCCTCCTACGTCCCTAATGAGGTATTTCTGGTACATGATAATTAAGTCATGACTTTGAGGCACTACGGTGTGACTCTCACAAATGGGCCCACTCGTTTTCTCTAAATCATATCCAACGACTCTTTGATCCCACCTGCAACCCACACCTGTTTTGCTCAGCAGCCTGCTGGGTGGTGTGGAGCCTTTTCTCTCTGCACCATCCCCCACCTTGTGCCCGAGGAATACATACACCTGTTGCCTTAACCCATGTCTTCTGGCTTTGATCTCTAGGCATTGTGGAAACCATCGCGCTGTGACAAAGTTTTTGTTAGGCCTCATTGCCCTGGAATGCAAGTCTCAAGGGTTCTGCCCCTAGAAATTTGATAATGAGGCAGTACACGTTCCAGCAGGGTAGGCTGGCATGTCGAGATGTTTCAAAGATGCTATTCCAAAACACAATGAACTCTCTCCCTCCATCAAAACATTTCATAGATCAGAGCTGTAGTTAGGGGGTGGGTGGCTGGTAACATAAAAACGCTTGCACAACTCATTCTTATAGGGGATTAGCCCGTAGTGATATGTAGCCCGTAACTCTAAGGGTGGAATAATCTTCCAGAGTAGAGTGTGAACTCATTCGCCCCCACATTCATTGCTGTCTGGATACATTGCCCTCTGTAAAGATGGGCCTTGTGCTAGTCCTCCCCTCAGGGTTCTGAATCAGTAGGCTTACTTTCATCTCTACAAGCAGGTGGGAAATCTATATAAAAGTAGGGCTTCCAGTGTTGTACGGGGCTCGAAATATTTTCGCAGGAAGAAAACAACACAGCTGACCCTTATTTAAATCGAATCTCTCACAGCATAGAAGGCAAAAGCTTTTTAAAATTTTCGAAAGGGCCACCTAAACTGTAAGAGTCATTTGCCAAGAGCCACATCTGACTCAAATAAGCAAATCTGTTGTCTATAGCCTGTGCATGTAAAACAAAATCCAAATGCAAGTATGCATGCTTTCATGTTATTCAACTATAGCCATCCGTATCTTATGTGTGTGTATTTTTGATGTCTATTATGTTATGTCGTCTGAAATGATTACATTGCTTTTATTTAATAATGTGTTTTATAGTTGTTTTAAGTCTCTGAATGGAGGACACACACACACACACACACACACACACACAAAAGAGCTAAATTCTTACTTGCTGCATCTCAGCTTTTATGTTGGAAGCAGTACATGTTGAAGTTCTTAGTTTAAACAATTTATAGTTTTCCGGATTAAGATCATGTGGGAGAAAGATGAAAATCTTAAAAGCAACATTACATAAATACTCCTGCTACTCACAAGTAAATTAGACATCTGTGCACTCCAACTGCTGGGTACAATGGGAATTTTCTGAAGTGAGCAGAGGTGAGACTCTTCTGGAGAGTTACTGGAAGCAGGAAGATTAAAACTACTCCCCAAACCTAAATGCCCATGAAGGCAAATATGCAAGAAGTGAGCACACCGCTTTCAAATTGTTTGAGGGGAAAACAAACTCATTTATTGTCCATCTGCTGATAGGAATGGTAGGAAGGGCCTGGGTTGCTGACAGAGCAGTTCCCCATGAATTTGACTATTGTTTCAGGTTTCTATCTTTTCCTTTTTGATAGGAAGATATTAAAAATAAGTCTCTGGCAAAAAGTACAGAAAAACACAGAGTCCCTGAAATTGCAACTAGTACAGATTCCAGGCCAACAATCTTAATTTCTGGTGCTTGTCATCAATGAGCAGTTTGTATAATTTGCTCTCATCAAGCATTGGGAAACACTGAACTGTTGTAGAAGCTTGCAGGAATATCTTTGAATCTGAGAAATGTACAAACCCTTCCGAGGTGAATTTTGTGTTCTAGATGGAAAAAGTCTATGTGAACCTTGAGTTTGAGGATCACTGGCACATGTGAAGCTACCCTTTGCTTGTGCAGAAGCCACTTAAATTAAAAAAATAATCATACTTTGCATATTTAATTCTGGTTACAGGATTTACAGGTTGTAATATACTGGTACCTGAGAACAGAAAGCTGTTTATTTCCTATCTTCCACATGTCACATCTGTCCAACAAGTATTCATTTCTACATGAAAATAAATTCATAGCTAAGAATGAAAAGGTAGGTAGATGTCATTCATTTTGAGGATAAAAAAAACACCAAAAAAACCCCCCCCAAAAAACACATGAACTTTCCTCCCACCATGAAAATACATATTTCATAGGTCAGAGTTTCATGTGGGAGATTAAGGGTGGTAACATAAAAGCACGTGCAATTCAAATACTTGAATTTACTAAGGGTTAAAATCAATGTAGTAGTTCTTACTTAATGGAGTGCACAAGAGAAATATTACTTGTTCTTTTCCTGTTATGCTCATATTTATTTAAAAACAGTCAGCCTTCACCTTCATCATTTTCTAACAGGACCCCTCTTCAGTCTTCTAGCTTCAACCCCCCTCCCCCTTCTCCCCTACCACCATCAGCATTTTTTTTTTTTTTTTTACAAACCGCATTTGATTAAGTTATACTTTTGAGAGAGAAAATCTTTAATGACTCCCCTGTAGCCTTCAGGAAAATTCAAAATTCTTAGCTCTGTAAACCCTACTGGGCATCTTCTCACCATTTCTTCCTGATGGTTCTATTTTTCCAGCAAATCAAACTATGAAGGAAACCTACAGTCTTTCTTGTATCTATGGGAATATACTTCTTCTTTCTGGAAAAACCTTCTCCAAACCTTTATTAACTCCTAACCATCTTCGGGACTCAGTCCATGTATGCTCATCCTCCTCCTCCCATCCTGATCTGACCCTCCCTTTCTTCCTCAAAACATCTCTAATCCTCCACACCTGACCCAGGAGACACTGTGTGCTTGCCTGATGCACTGAGCCTGACATATTAGCACACAGTATAGTGCCATAACTGCCAGTTTATTTATCTGGGACCTGTGCTATATCAAAAACCTTGAGAAGGCAATAGAAATTTTATTCTTTGTGTCACTGGCATTTAGTACTGGCCCGGGACAGAGTAGGTTCTTAAGAAACACTTGCTGAAACAAATATATAACAATTACATTAAAGTATTTGTATAGAGATGTATATTTCACAATTTTACCATCTCAAAATTAAGGATTTTGATAGTTGAACATATATAATTTTATCATACATTGTTTTTTGTTGTTTATCTATTAAGGAAAAAGCAGGGTATTCAGGAAAAACAAGGCCAACTTTGAACTTGCTTGCCAGTCTCGTTGGGATCCTGCTGTGACTTACCTCTAGTCTCTGTAGAGAGAGCATCAGGGACATTTTTGGCTTGCTTGGTCTACCTGGGAAAGAATAGCATATTCTTAAAGAATCACAAACTCCAGTTAACCAAACGGGCTCTCCACAGTTGACACCGATGTAGAAAGTAAGATTCCATACTCAATGGTTGGTTAGGAGCTTGGGTTGTCAACCTTGAATGTTTGGGGTCAAACACTGCTTCTGTCATTTTCCAACAACTTAGTGCCTAAGTCTCCTCATTTGTCAAATGTTACTAATAATGCTATCTACCTCACAGGGTTGGTGTAAAACCTAAGTGTGTAAGTCCACACAAAGCACTTTAGTGCCTGATGCATAGTAAACACTCAGCAGATGTTAAATGTCATCATCGTCTCTATCACTTTGTCAAATAAGTCATTAATCATTATGCCCTTTCAGCACGCTCTTCTGAGGGTATGGACATGGCTCTGTTCTTGAGTATCTCCTCCCTGCCTTATCACGGTCCACTGTGAAGAGCCCACAGTCACTCTGACTGCCTGCTCCTCAACCTTACTATCACATTTCCAGCGTGATTTTGGTCGTGTAAACTTTCTGGATGGCGTTAAATAAAAGGTAGATGGAAAGAGGTTGATATTAGGCAAGGTATATGTCTCTTTTACTTCTTTTTGTTCATATTTTCCATGTGGTGCCTCCTTTTGGTTCCATATTTAAACATGAATTCTTACACTGCTCAGGAGCAAATACAGAGCTCATCAGCTTAATGGAAGGGGAAAAGCCAGGTATGCGTCATTGAGTATTTTCATCCATAAACACATAACCAGCCTGGAGAACTTTTTGAAAAATTTTCAGAATGAGAGTGACACAAATTTTTTGTAACATTTTCTCAAGGGTGTATTAATGGGACTAAGTAGTTTTAATGAAGGAAATTCCCATAGGGGATTTTAAATGCTACTCCCTGATGAACCACATTTTTCATACAGAAGGCTAACTCTCTAACACACTCCCCTCAAGGGATTTCTGTGTGTTGTAGAATTATTAGTTGCTGTACCCATGCATAGGCACAGCATAAAATAAGACCAAGATTTATTTAAAGAGGCTTGCTTTCAACAAATTTCCATAATAATGTAAGTTTAGAAAAATAAGTATTATAATCTTGATTGTGAAAAACAACTTTGGCTTAAAATTTAAAGAAATACATCTAATACCAATAAAATAACACTGGAGATTTTTTTTAACGAGTTAAAAAAATGACCCACTGCTAAAACATCTTTATAAAGATATACCTTATTAGTTTTATGAACTCTGCTGTATGACATAGTCTAATAATAGAGATAGCACTTATTTTATATTTTCCCTTAAAGGCAAGAAGAAAGTAAGTAGCGTTATTGAATTTAGCTTTGCTCAGAAAGTTTCTTTTGGAAATTTAGTAAAATGAGATGTCACAAGCTCTCAAAGTCCCTTCCATCTTAACTACAGGCTAAAGCTGGGATGTTGGTAGTAAGACAGCTGAGTGGGAAGACAGGTAGTTTGGAAGGGATAGGGCCTGAGATCAAAGAGTCAGTCTAGTTATGTGCTGTCCATTGAGGAAGGAGAGCCAATGTAGACTCCATTTACATTAGGTTAGATTGCCTAGAATATCCAGAGTATGTGAAGGAAAAAGCAGCTGGATTTTCGGTCAGGGATAGCAGGGTGCTAGGTTCCGAAGGCTGTTGGGTTTAGAGCCAGACTCCAGTCAGCAGCAAGGGTACAGAGAACTAGAGGTCTGCCCAAAGGTGATGACTTTGCCACTGAGTGATTGAAGACTTGTAAATACACTCAACAAACCGCTATAGCCTGGTCAGATTGCTTAGCATTAGAGAAGGAGATAGGATTTGAAAAGAAGCCTTAGACTCACTGAACTTCCCCTTCCAAGTTTCAAGATACTCTTTCAACAAATATTTATTGAGTTCCTGCCATGTGCCATGCACTGTGGTAGGCACTGGGAGTATGGCAATATTCACTGTACACACAGGATCTTGGTCTCATGGAGGAATAACACTGGACATCTCTTTTTTTTTTTTTTTTTTTCATTTTTTTGAAGCTGGAAACAGGGAGAGACAGTCAGACAGACTCCTTCATGCGCCCGACCGGGATCCACCCGGCACGCCCACCATGGGGCGACACTCTGCCCACCAGGGGGCGATGCTCTGCCCATCCTGGGCGTCGCCATATTGCGACCAGAGCCACTCTAGCACCTGAGGCAGAGGCCACAGAGCCATCCCCAGCGCCCGGGCCATCTTTGCTCCAATGGAGCCTCGGCTGTGGGAGGGGAAGAGAGAGACAGAGAGGAAGGCGCGGCGGAGGGGTGGAGAAGCAAATGGGCGCTTCTCCTGTGTGCCCTGGCCGGGAATCGAACCCGGGTCCTCCGCACGCTAGGCCGACGCTCTACCGCTGAGCCAACCGGCCAGGGCTGGACATCTCTTATTAATGTGTGGTTACAAATTCTGACAAATATTCTGAACGTTAAGTTACAGGGAAAACTAAGGAAGTTTAATAGGAGGTGATGATATTTGAGCTGAAGGATTCCAAGGAAAAAGGCTGTCATGCAGGTGAAATGAGGCTCCAAAGTATATAGGGGTGTATAGACTAACTTGGGTTTTTATTACAAATCAGTGGAAACTATGAAGGTGTTTTAAGAAGAATATCAATATGAACAGGTTAAGTAGCCACATGGGGAATGGACTACAGAACACCCAGAGTGCAACTGTTTAGGAAAAAATTACAACCACTTAGTCAAGTGAAGGCAGTGGAGATGGTGTAACATGGACAGAAATGGAGATCTCTTTGAGGGGTAATAGTTTTAGTGCTTGTACATCACATGTCTTTTTAAGAGAGGTTTTGAGGCAAAGGAAGATGAGGAGGATGAGGTAGGTTTGGGGGCTGTGCACCTGGGTGGACAACAGTGTCAGGGGTTGCGGGTGCTGGAGGAGGACCAGGGCTGGGGGAAAGGTTTGGGACCTGGCGAGTTTGAAGTCTTCAAGATATGTGAGTAGTGATTAGTCTAGTAAGACTCTGAGGTGAGAGTGGGTTGGAGATAAAAACCTGGGATTCATTGGTGTCTAGATAAAAAAAAAAAAATCACAAGACCTTGCGTTGGAAGAGAGTATGCAATGAGAAGAGCAGAGGACTGGGGCTAAGGTTCAGAACTTAGTATCTAAAGCCTGTGTTGAAAACAGTAAGCTGGCAAACGAAACTAAGAACGAATTATAAGAAAAGAAAGAAGTGAGCCAAGAGAAGGTTGTAGGTTAACAAACCGAAACCTGAAAAGGGTCAATTCAATTTAGTGATAGGGAGGTTATTGGTCAGCTCAGTAAAAAAATAGCATATACTAGGACTTAACGAAACAGCCTCATTTTGATCTCATCACTGTTATGTTGGGATTTCTAATCAACTAAGTTATCAGGTAGAAGATCAGAGTAGTGACTCCTGAGTGGCACTGGAGACATTAGAGTATGGTGCAAATGTTGAGTCAAAAGAAAATGGTGATTTTACCTTTAAAAAAAGTAACACAATGACACATCTCAAATAGATGTTTTTTTTAAAAAAAAGTATGATGGTGCTCATGCTGTTGCTTTTAATGAATCCATTTGTTTCTGATGCTTTTAATTATAAAGCTAATACTAACACAATTATTACTTTCTTGGGAATAAGAAAAAATGCGTCATTGTAGGCTGATAGTTTGAATTACCACCATATCATGCCATCTATGGATAATAGTGATTTAGACATGTTTGAGGACAGATTAAAAATAGTATGTAGGAGCTAACCTTAGCAAATGTGACCAGCTAATAAAAATTTAAGTGCCTAAATATAATTTAGGTAGACAAATTATTATTTTTTATTTAAGAAGCTATAAAGCCTGCTAATTTATACAATATTGCATTACTGACCACGTAGCTAACGGGTAAATGCAGACCTGTGGTAAAGTTTCAATTCTGGCTTTTTCATTTATTAACAATGTGACTGTGCAAACTCCCTCCCTTTTTTGTGCCTCAATTTCCTTGTCTATAAAATGGAAATCATATTGAAAGCAAGGTTTCAGGATTATTAGTCTTAATTAGATAGTCTATGTATATCACTTAGAACACCAGACATAGTAGGCACATCATAAATTTAGATATTGTCATTATTATTCTGTGATCAAAAAATCATCATAAATCTTTGTCAACTTTATGGCATTAGATATTCAAGCATTGGAATTACTAAGTCAAATGGTAAAATCATCATTTTGATTTTTTAGTTTTTGCAACTTTTTTTTTTTTAACAGAGACAGAGAGAGAGTCAGAGAGAGGGACAGACAGGGACAGACAGACAGGAATGGAGAGAGATGAGAAGCATCAATCATCAGTTTTTCATTGTGACACCTTAGTTGTTCATTGATTGCTTTCTCATATGTGCCTTGACTGCGGGCCTTCAGCAGACTGAGTAACCCCTTGCTCGAGCCAGCGACCTTGGGTCCAAGCTGGTTAGCTTTGCTCAAACCAGATGAGCCCACGCTCAAGCTGGTGACCTCGGGGTCTTGAACCAGGGTCCTCCGCATCCCAGTCTGACGCTTTATCCACTGCGCCACCGCCTGGTCAGGCAGCAACTTATTTCTTTAAATGATAATTGGACTAATTTTCAGCCATAACACATTGGTATAGACATACTTGTAAAAATACTAAAATACTGTGTGGAGTTTAGTAAACCACTTCTGGATGAGCCACTCTTACACACACCCTCTGTCATCCTGCCCCTTCCTGGGATCCCTCCCATGTCCCCGAGGCGCAGGAAGATCTCCAGGGTCCTCTCCACCATTGTGAACTGGGCTTGTTATGATAAGTCAGGCCCATACCAAGTCAGTTATTAATTATCTTGTACTTTGCTAATATGCGTTCTGACTAAACATGTCATAACGTATATTTTCAAGTAAATGCTCATCAGTTTTGCTTCCTGTTGTTATCTAAACTCTCTGCTAATTTGCTAGAGATAAAAAAATGCATTGCAATTTAATTCCCATTTTTCTGATTATTAGTGGGTTAAATATTTATTAACATGTGTTTATCATCCATTCTCAATTCTTCCTTTGTAAATTTCATACTAGTATTTTTACCCATTTTTTCATCAGAGATCTTTGTGTTCTTCTCAATGATTAACAGGTATTCTTTAAAAATTTCAGTTACTCATCTATTTTATGTATTTTACTATAAATGTAGTTTATAGTTTGCTTGTCTTTTAATTTGTCTCTTTCTCCCTAAAGTTTATTTTAAAATATCAAAAGTATTAAAGTTCTCCCATTGCTTTTATGCTTTGAAAGTTTGCCTCCTCTACACTAGAGGTCAGAAACAACATTCGATTATGTCTTCTAGTTTTTTTATGGTTCTGATTTTATGTCACGTACATTAAACTCTTCAATCCACCTGTAATGAATCTGAGTGTGTGATGAGAAAGGGGAGGATCAATGTTTTCTCTGTTTTGAAACAGCCTGTCTCCCCTATTCCACTGACTTTGGTGCTTTCTTTATTTTACATGCTTTTAAGCTTATATGTCTATTTTAATACTTCCTTTTGGAAAAAGAAAAGCTCTCCTGTGTTCATATTTCTTTTCTTTTAAATGTAATTCAGTGTCTCCAGTCTCTGACCAAATATGATGCCTCTAACTTCTCTGTGGAAATTTGCAGGATCAGAGTCCTTGCTGTGAGTACAGGAGCCAGAACAACTCTCAGGTGAAGTGAGAATTGTTCATACTGACTGGTCCGTAGCAGAGCGACTCATTACTCGAAAACATGAAGATTTGCCAGGACTTTGTGTTTCGATCTTTTGAATTAGGACTAGAATATTTTCTTAGAGAAAATGAGAAAATTCACTCATCAGCTCTGCCTCACAGACATTTGGATAGGACGCAGTCTAATCTAGACTATAAATTTATGCTTTCAATGAAATAAGTTTCCAAAAGAAAACAAAGAGTGTCTGAATTTTCAAGGATTGATTTTCATTGAATTCATAGAAGAAAGACCCTCTCACTGAAAGGGATTCTTGGATCACAAAACAAATTTAATTACTTCTTCAAGCTCTAATGACAGTACTTTTCCGTAATTTAAAAAATTATTTGGGTGAAACTTTCTTTTTTGATTCACTACCAGAGTAAGGCAAGCAGCAGGGAGCGTCCAGTGGGGAAACAAGTATCGCTTTGTTCTACTTCCGATTCTTCAGTAATTTCTGAGGTTATAAAATATACTTAAGGCTATAAACTGTTTTCACTGGCAGCATTGCATGTTGTAGCAACCCAAAACTATGTATTTTTAATTACTTATTTTCTAATGTATTCTACATTGAAAGGTCTACAGAATAATTTGTTTTTCTTCTCTCTCATAACAGTGGCTCTCCAGCTGAGACCAAGCTGATGCAGCAAATTTCGAAGAAACTTAAAAGAGTAATAGACCATGTAAAACTGGTGCATATGACTATTACAGAGAAGATTTTATAAGTATTATTAGAACTTTATTAATTTAATATAATATAATTTACTATTAATATAATACATTTAAATACAATTTACTATTACTATAATAATACATAAATTATTATTAATTGAGAAATAACAATTTATAAATTAATGCAATATAATTTACTGTTACAATAGTGTGATACTTTAAGATTATATCTTACAAGGTACCTTCGTGTATTTTAATAGAAGATACAGCATTTTTAGTGCAGAAGCTTTACAACGAGAAATATATTTTATAGTTTCTTTTCTGAAGAAGAAAAAAGAATTTATAACATTACAGCATGAATCACTGACAACTTACTGCCTGCCTAGTGTACATAAAATTCCAGAAAAAAAAAATCAAAATTTAAATTTCAAACTTTATTTTAGACTTGATGGTAAATTCTGTTATGCTATCAATGTGTCAGAGACTTTTTTGTCCTGATTTTTGTTAGCCAGTCATCTTAAAAGAAATGTAAGCAAATAGTATTTAGAACTAATATGTAAATCTGTCTGTGTTTTCAGAAGTGCTATAGCTTTCAAAGAGAGAGCATTGTTCTGCAAGTTGCCCAATAGAGCAATGAAAGTAGGGCAGGCTGGTTTAGTGCAAGATTCCCAAGTTGTGCTGGCATGTCACACTATGACTTAAACACCCTTACTTTACATTATCAGAAAAATAATTTATAGAATTAAATATCTTTGAACTAGCAAGACTGTTCATTAAAGGAAGTTATTTTGATCAGGCTGTTGGTTTCTGAAGTCTCTTGGCAACAATACAAAAATAGCTTTCCCTTGTTCACGAAGAACAATCTGCAAAAACAAATTAGAAATGTGTTAAGGACAAAATAAACAGACATTTTATTTTTTAAACTAGGGCGCCTCTGAATTTCACAGACTTCTGGAATCTGGGAAGCTCCACCCAACTGCTACACATTTTATTGCTCTGTTATAGGTTTGGCATGAGAAGAATAATTTTCCAACTGTTGGAACAATGTGGATTCACATTTTTCCAGAAGAAAAAAAAAAGGATCTCTATCTTACATATTAAATTCCAAATAGAGAAACAGTGTCTGTACCACTCTTCCCTCTTTATGGTGGAATTTGAGAACTAAGGGAAAAATTACACTTATAAAAATGGTATCTCTAAATGTAGTTGAAACCTACATCTGGTGAAAGGATTTTTAAATCAGTGGAGAAAAGTCAATTCACAGAGCATAGCTCCCATGTTGTGAAATCTCACTTAAAACAGTCACTCGAAGCCAGTCACCTGGGATTTGTTGAAATAACTCCCGTCTGGTTCTCACTACTGCATATTATACACGCATTGCTGGCTGCTAAAAAGAGCTTGGTATAACTCTAGCTGAGCTATAGTTCTTGAATTCTCGCTTAGTGTAATAGTTCCTTCTAGGTGATTAGAAATTATCATTGAATTGCCATTGTAACCAACACACCTGTTTAGGTGGGGTAAGTAGAGGTAATTTGCTAGCTTTTTAAAAATATGACATTGAATTTTTTTTATATTTTGTACAAAAATATGATATAAACAACATGAAACAGAAAGTAAGTATTCCATATTCTTCCCCTGTCCCACATGAAATGGGCAGGGGGAAAAAAAATCCAGGGCTGCTTCTAAATTTGTATGAAAAAATTCACTCATTGGGAACTGAAGCATGATTTAGGCACCACAGGGAAAGCCATTCATATTTTGTCCTCTTAGATTGAAGGCTGGTGCTAGAATGAAATGAAGACGGTGAAGGCAGAGCATCGAGTGACTTGGTTTATATGGGGAGTGGATTAGTTTGACGCACCAAAATGCACAAAGCATGTAGGTATTCGCATTTGTGAGAAACAGAGTCAGTGAGGATAATGCCTATGCATTTCCGACAGTATATGTGTGTGTGTGTATAAAATATATATTTTATTTATTTATCTATTTTGCTCAGGAACGACAATCATTGCTCCTTTTTTTTTTATTACAGTCATCATGTTCACACCCAGAATG
Source organism: Saccopteryx leptura (assembly GCF_036850995.1). Classification (NCBI taxonomy): domain Eukaryota; kingdom Metazoa; phylum Chordata; class Mammalia; order Chiroptera; family Emballonuridae; genus Saccopteryx; species Saccopteryx leptura. The sequence continues at coordinate 42,576,967 of NC_089506.1, forward strand.
ACATACTTGCTGAAATGTCAGCTTAGAAAACTGTTTTCCCTGGCTGTCCTCTCCACTTCCTGATGTCTGTGTTTCTGCTCATCCCAGGCTGTTCCTTTGTTCTCATCTTTCCCTCTCCCTGCTCCCCACCCTCTCCAGGGCTGACACTGCCTCTCCTCTGTCTCTCTGTCCCTTTTCCATGGTCCAGGGGAAGCTTTAGTGGGGGTCTCTGCAACAGCTATCAAGCCAGCTCAGACCAGGACTGCTTTTCCAAGGACCTCTGATGCAGGATCCAGTGGTAACTGGAGGGAGGGTTAGTTCTGTGAGATTTGTGACTTCTGTCTCTGGAGAGGCAGGCAAGCTGATATCACGGTGTTGAGAACTAAAGTATCTCAAGAGACCATCTGTTTCAGCCCTGGCTTTCATGAGGGTAAGGTATCACTACCCCCAAGAGGCAGCTGAGGTCTTGAGAGGTTAAGCGATCTGCCCCAAATCTCAGAGCTAAGGAATGGTGGATGGCTATATGTATGTGTGTGTGTGTGTGTGTGTGTGTGTTTGTGTGTATGTGTGAAAGTGACAGAGAAACTAGAATGTTGGTAGCTTCTTGCTAGAACTGACTTATCTTCCCCTCATTTGGAGGAGTTTTTCAAGTCCAGGAAAATACAAAGAATAAAATAACAATTACTTATTTTCTTCAGACCCCCATTTAAAACTATTAAAAGATTTTGCAATATTTGCTGCCTGTGTCTTTTTTATATCTACCTGTATATTCTTTAAGAAACACACAAGAAAATACTCATTCATACCCTTGGAGGAAAAAAAAAGAGGGCAAAAAAACATTAGAAACAAATTTAAAAAAAGAAAAAAACGCATTATTCTTGTAAGAGCCAGGGAGAAAAGAGAAAGATAGTAAATAACACCTGTGTTCCCTTGGACCCACACTGCAGGTTCATTCCCTTCTTTTCCTTCAGAAACTGAACAACCAGGTTGAGTCTGGTGAGAGTCCTTCATATTGAGAGCCATGAACAGTATACAGTATTGCTTTACATGTGTTTCAGTGTCATATTTTATGGGTCATCCTGACACTTGAACTTTCTCTACAAAGATCATTGCACAGATGAAACCCACACACATTTAGTTCATTAATTTTTAACTGGCATTTGGTGTACAAATCACATTTTATTTAAACAATTCCCTCCAAGGGTTTATTAAAGATTTGGGCTATTACATTTTTGTTCTAAACCATATCACAGTAAACAACCTGGGACATGCTTTCCTGTGCATGTGCTTCCTTGGAGATGGAATTTCACATTGGTTATGCATATTTTCATTTGTCCAAGATATTGTCAAATTGTTGTCCAAAGTGGCTGCAAGAGGTATATTCTCTCCAACTTGAATGAGGGATTCCATGTCTGTAAATCCTTCCCAGTAATTAATAGTTTTAGCCTTTTTAGTTTTTATAAAGCCGATTGAAATATTGTTCATCATTTCACTGTGCAAATAAAAGATAAGAGACTAGATCAGTGTCCAGAACACTTCTACATATGTGGAAATGTAACTGTGAGAGGACCCATGAGGAGACAGCAGACTCAACTCTGCCAAAACTGTGAGTTAAGCATAAGGTGTTTTACCACTTTTGCCATCTTTGTACATTTTTTATCATGATAGTGATTTAGCTATATTTAAGGACAGTGATACAGAGTGGTTAGCCTTCTATAGAAAAACATTTGACAGATAAAATGCTATATAGTTCATATTTGAATTCTTTCTCACAAGTAAACTTCTTGATTATATAGGTAAAAACAAACAAACCAAAACCCAGAAACTTTAAATGACGTATTCAAGATCTCTCAAGAAGGATTTTTATTTTTTTTTAAGAAAATAAATTTCAGAATGGTTGAAAGTTTGGCTGCAAAACATTGAAAAAAAACTAAGTGATCCTTATGGGCTCCATCTCATGGGGTTTCCTCATGATTTTATGCGCAGCAGATGCCATTTATGACAGTTTTTCTCTGAACTGAAGGCTAAAGCTGGACTATAAAAGATGCTAACTAAATATTAGTTGAATGAATAAATAAGTCAAAAGAACAAGTATATAAAAATCTCTTGGTGTGTTCATGCATTTGAAACATGCCTCCAGCAGATAAAAATATTCTGTCTTAAGGGAACCACATACCCAACCTATCCCCCAATCCTTTCCCCTTTTGCCTCTTAGTCCCTCCATGAGAAACTTAATTGCAGACTGACCCAAATAAGGGGGCAGTTAGTAAAGATGCTTAAAGTACTGAATAAACAGATTTTATGGAACAATTTTATAAATTAAAACAGGGGACACAGGTTATAAACATCATTAGGGATATAGATGAATAGACTATGTAAATTTTACGGATATTATCACTAACATGTACAATACATCGCAGGATAAATTATATTCAATTTTATAGAAATTGATGTAAAAAATGTAGAAACAATGTCTTTTTAAATAACTTACCGATGAGATGACATCTAGAACATTAAGCTAAAATCATTCTAAAAGTTGGCTGCATATTATTAAGTGCAGTTATTTTGAGAGGAATGAGTGATTAACTTTATTGATTAAAAGGAATGTTTTTCAGATAAAATACCAAGGTGTAAGAGTGCTAACGGTGGGTTTGAGAATGATAGTTATTTCATGAGATTTAGTAGAATGGGTTTATGTTGAAACCAGGAAAATGTCAGTGAATATGAAATTAACAAGAAATGAATAGATGGAGAAAGAGACTGCAATGAAAAGAGATATGGTGTGTGGCTTGAGAACCAGACAGTATTCTGGTAAACGCCTCCAGTCCTAATGTGACAAAAGAGACAATCACTTTCTTAACTCCTGTAATTTCTATGGCCATGATTCACTCAGATGGTGTCAGGGAGCAAGAATTTGCACCACAGTCCTCAATCTAAAGTCAAGCTTTGGAAGAGGAAATGAAGACTAACTTTCCCATATTTGGAAGTGACAAGTTTGGCGAGATGGCATAATACTTCTCTTGGAGGAGCTGTGAGTTTTCCACTAATCCTGGTTGTTACTCATCTGAAGGCCAACGCCTCCACCGGCACAGGGTCCCTTTTTACCTTCCTTGAAGATTCTTTTATTATAGAGCATTTATGTGTTGCATTCAAAGAGTTTGCCAAACATTTTATAATCGTTATTTACTGCTCTTTGTAACAACCTTAAGATACACTTCAGCCCTGCCCTGCCCTTTAAACTTCAGGAAGCAGCTGCTCTTGACACCCGGTACCAACCTTCCAAAGACTCCTCTTGAAATCTTTGGCTGGGGTACTGTTTAATCTAAATCAAAGTTAAGGTTTGGAAGTTTTCGTGGTCAGAAAGGAGAATAGATAATTTAGCTGTCTTTTGTACTTTTAGGATTACGATGATAGCAGATTTGTGAGAAAAGAAAATTCCTTTAAAATGAAAGACTGTGTCTTTGACTCTGGCAATATCTCTCAGTTCTAAAATAAATAAGAAGATATTAAAAGTAAAGAAAAATATATAAATACAAAAAGACTCATTGAAATTTATTTTTCAAACTGTTTGCTGAATGCAATATAGAAAAGTATCAGGAACAGCCTGACCTGTGGTGGCACAGTGGATCAAGTGTCAACCTGGAAACGCTGAGGTTGCCGGTTCAAAACCCTGGGTTTGCCTGGTCAAGGCACATATGGGAGTTGATGCTTTCTGCTCCTCCCCCCTTCTCTCTCTCTCTCTCTCCCCTCTCTATAATGAATAAATAAAATCTTTAAAAAAAAAAGAAAAAGAAAAGTATCAGGAACAGAACATTTTACACTAAAGAATTAGAATTACAAACAGAAATGCCCAACATAGTTTATGCCTCTTAAATCTAATTCTTTTTAGCATTTAAAATGTATACCATATTTATAGTGTGACATTTATTAAAAATAGCATCAGGTAATTGTTTGATGTGGAAGAAATTCCATAAAGTAAATGTTTTAGTTATGCTTGAAAATTATGTTTCAGGCCATACCATGAAGGAAATTTATTAGGATAATTTAAAATATTGCTGATTTTCAATTTATATGTTAGAGAGAATGCTGTTTGTGATTCCAGCAAGCATGAGGGATAGGCTATGGAGCAGAATTCTGGGAGAACTGGTACATATATGAATCATTTAAAGCTAGACTAAACTCGGGAACATTCCATCAGGAATTTCTTGCAAATGAGAATGAGTAAGACATCTTAGGAGTGGCCTTTTGCATTTGTGGTGCTATTTCCCAAGCTTTCTGCCCTAATTTGTCAGTTTTCTGATTGAAAAAGAAGCCCCAATGTGTGCTTGCTTTGCCAGTGCATATTTTATGAGATGTGTATATTATTATGTACACAATAAAATATTATTTGTTAAAAAGAAAGGAATAAAGATGAAATTGGTACACAAAAACAGATATTCAAAGAAACATACCAATAGTCAATTGATCTGAAGAATTTTTCTGAGAATATTTTACTTCATGTGAATAAGGAAGCAATTTGAAATAAGCTGGTCCTCTTCTATTCCCAAATCTCAAGGGAAAGGAGTACACATAGAATATTAAAATCCTCATGAAAATGATAAGAAACGTGAAAGAAAAATTCCATTTTTTCACTCATTAGTCATTTTTACTTCATAAAATAATAGCTATTAGTGAAACAGAAACTTTTACTCATTTTTTCCCTTAACAATGCAACATGGAACTTATTAAAACATAAAGTACTTATCAAGTCATTTATTAGTGGTCATAGGTCTTTTTTATATTTTCTAACCAATTAGTCCCAAAGTAAACATAATTTCTGCCATTCAAGGGATGTTCCTCCCAACTATTTTTTTTTTCTTTTAATTTTAGAAACTACAACTGGCTTATATGCACTGTAACGATGGTGATATTATTCTGCCAAGAGATAGCAGCATTCCTATAGAGTATAAGTAGAGCTGACACATTTATGGCATATATTTATAGGCTCCCAGACATAGTGCTTTGCCATCACAACAGTCAGAACTAGGAACAGAGCCCAAGAATTCAGCTTCTAGTTTCTTATTCTAACAACACTCTACCCCACTACACAAAAAGCCACCTTACCTTGTCAAGAAGAAAGGGTCTTCAGCTCCAGTAAATTGCAGGGCTGTAATTTAAAAAGAAAGAAAGAAAGAGGAAAATAAAAGTAAGGCAACTTTCATTTAAAATGTTTAGGATTCTGGTAAGACATATTGCTTTTCTATCTTTGAATCCTGCTCAAAGTTTTTGTTGAAGTACTTTGCAGTTTTCCCTGAGTGCATAGAGAGAACTCACACAGTTTTCTCTCCCTCTTTCCCCTCCTCTGGCAGCCCCACACTTTCCCTCTGATCCTGCACTGTGGGGTAGTGGAAGGGGCAGTGTTCTTTCCAGAGGAGCAGGAAGTTGATATTGGAAGGGATGAATGGAGGGGCTGCAGGCAGCCAGTGCTGTCTGCTGCCCTGGGATTAAGCATCCTCTTGATAATCGGTTGAAATGCTCACATTTTGGCAATGGGTCATGTTTGTGTGTTCCATTACTATTAGACTTGACTTAATAGAAAATGTTTCTTCAAAATATCTCAAAAATAGTTTAAAAAATAGTTTTTCTTGATGACACAAACATTCAAATTCCTGTATAATCTGCTTTTATAATGAGACTGTAATTGAAGAATGAATGGAGAAGGAACTTGGGTCTCTTGATGCTGTTCAGGTGTTGGAGTTCATCAAAATCAGATCAATTACAGAATGGTCTTTGCACAGGTATGCATGGCTATAAATGCTGTTTCCAGGGCTGTGAAACCTTCACCAAACAGGGAGAGGGCACATCAGCCCCGCTGTTCCATATCAGATGCAATCAGATTTTTTTTTTGTCCCTGTGAATCTTGTTCCTGTTTCTTATTTAGTTTATAAAAGTTGGAGTTACCCAAGTAGAGTTTTCTGCACTATTTTCCTTTTGAAATATGTGTGTGTGTGTAATTTTTATTTTGTTTCTGTCATTGATGAAAGATAGTGGGGTTTTTTTCTTGTCAGTATAGGATGCCTCAAACCATATTCTCCATAATATGCCATATTATTTGTTGAAATATAAAAGAGGCTAGGACATATATGTCTAATACATTACTTGAACACTTGTATGATTTTTTACCCAAGTCAGCCAGTGAATCAGTAAGTTCAGCAACAATGACAATAAATCACTGATGTCGGGGGCTTTGGGACTCAGTCTTGGGGCCTCTTCTCTTCTCAGTCTCCATTCAATCCCTCTATGACCTCGTCCAATCTCCTGCCCTGCTGAAGATGACCAAATTTATATCCCTAGCTCAGAACTCTCTTTGGAATTACAGACTCATATATTCAATGGTTTATAATATTTTGACTTAAAAGTCTCAGGGAAATTTAATTCTCAGCAAAATCCAACTTTGATTTGCTCTCCAAATGTGCTCTACTGCAGATTGCTGCTTAGTCAACCAACAGCAACTTCCAGCTTCCAGCTGCTCTGGCAAAAACTTGGAAGTCATCCTTGTCTTGTCTCTTCTCTTTTCCTGGTTCCCCATATTCAGACTGTGAGGAGGCTGTTGACTTCATCCCACCAACTTTCCAGAATCCCGCTGCCCCTCACGTCTCACCTGGATTACTACAGAGGGCCCCTCACCACCCTCCCTGCTTCAATCCGTACCCCCTTACGATCTCATCTTAACCCCACAGCCAAAATTGTCCTTTAGAACCTGAATCAAGTGTCATGCCTCTGCTCACATATTTGCATCATTCTCTATTTGAATCAGAAATAAAAGCTACAGGGCCATTGGGTCCAATGAGACTCTTTGTGATCTGACTCCCCCTAATTATGTCTTGGAGCTCGTCTACTGCAACTTCTCCCCCCATTACTTTGTCATCATGTCCTTTCTGCAGTTCTTGGCATGATACCTGTTCTTTTTTAATGCATTTTGCACGTTTGTTCCCTCTTCCTGAAAATATCTCATGGTCAATTCTCTCCTCTCTATCATCTTTGTTCAAAGTTTCCTTGACAATGAAGTCTATCCTGAAATGCCTCTTTGAAAAGCACCTTCAACCCCACAGTCTCCATTACCTGTCCTACAGCCTTTTTTTAAAAAAATCACTGCTAATATATAATTTATCCATTTATTATTTTTCTGTATCTTATCATTTTTTTTACCCTCACACCCTAATGCAGAATTTACAAGTAGAGATCTTTATCAGTTTTATTCTGCTGTATCCCAGTCACCTAGAACAGTGCATGGCATTCAGAGATGCTTAATACACTTATCCTGAATGAAGGATGTTTTAAATGTGTGTGGAGCCACAGAGATATGATAGAAAATAATCTATTTACAACACTTGAAACTAAGGAAGAGAGAAGGGAATCCCAAATGAAAAGTCACAAGAGCAAAATCTGCAGAACTTCTCATTAGACAGGGTACCAAGAGCCATGAAAGAATTGGGAGGGATTTAGAATAAATAGGAGGATCCCAGATAATATTTAAGTCACTACTCTCCTTTTGCAGGTGATGAAGCCTTACCTAGGTGAGGTAGCAGCTAGTTCCCTGAGAATCCCTTGTAAGCCTAATGCGAATATTAATAGAGTAGGGATGGATGAGAAAGCTACTCTCTGGTTCTCCCATCCCTGAGCCTTTGTAAGTCTGTTCCTTGTACTTAGATGCCCTTCCCCTGTCTTTTTACCTCATCGACTTGACTTAGACATTTCCTTGGGGTCTTAGTGTGCATATCACTTCCTGGAGCTCCTTTCCAAACCTCTCCCTCTCTCATAAGACTGGCTTCCTCTGCTCAGCGCTCCTGTAACTCTTTACTTTCTCATCAGATTAGCTTTGGAAGTCTTTCTTCCTGACCAGTCTGAAAATTCCTCAGGGCAAAGAATATCTTTGTCCTGTTCCCAGCTAGACTCCTAACACCCAGCAGCCGAGGAATGTTTGTGGGATGAATTACTGTCAACCACACCCTAATCCAGGCTATGTTAACAATTATCATCTACAGAGAACCTGGGATCTGACACTGGCAGGGCTCAGATTTCCCAGTCAGACTGTCTCCCAGTCCCACTGTACCTAATACCTTTATTCACAGAACAATGACTGACTCATCAGGAATATTTTGGAGAAGAGAAAGGGGTCTAAAAACTAGAGTCCTCTCGCTTTGTGTAATTATTTAGTTGGCACATTTTATGGGATATAAAATTTCATAGTTCTTTTCCTTGCTTATCAAGAGCTCAGAGCCCTGTTGGGGGAAAGTTAGTCACATTTATTTATAACATTGAAAACAAGTGGTTTCAGAGAGACATATTAATGCGACCATGGCAGCCTTGCACTTGGGTGGAAGGCTCAAGAACTGTCTTAGGAGACAGTTTGGCACATAAGTAAGGGAAGCCATACATGGAGGAGGCTCCGCTTATTCATGTGTAGCCTGTTTCTGTATATTTAAGTGGGGGGAATATTCTATGACACATAAATTATATGAAGTTCAAATTTCAGTCTCCATAAATAAATTCTATTGAAACACAGCCACACTCATTCATTTACATCCAACAGCAGGGTATCTGCAACTATATGGTTATAGTTTAAAATCTGAAAATATGCATTATTTGCTACTTTACAGAAAAAAAAAATTGTTGAGCCCTGAGTTAGAGAAAACAGCATGTATAAAGCTTTACCTGCATGCTATTCATCTTGATTCTAGTGTAAGGTAAGTGTGTGTGTGTGTGTGTGTGTGTGTAGTAGAGGGGTATACATGTGTGAAAAGGGATGGGCATGTCAGAAAATGAGTTTGGAGAGAGAGAAAGAGTGTAGTCTTGAACAGACTTCGTGCCGCACTCTGAAGCTCTGTGCCTTTCTACAGGCCTGGGGCGCTGACATGGAGGGAAGGGGGAGAGGGACCAGCTCAGACTTCTGTGCCAGCTGCCGAACCACTCGGTCATTTCTGTCTCTGTGGGGTGGCCTGATGGGTAGAAATCTTGAGACTTTAAGACACTTGATAATTAATTCTGTCAGTGTCTTTCAATTTTCCCACTTTTTATGCCTCCACCAACACTGTAGTAAACCTACAATACTTATTTATTTTCCCTCTGTCCTTTCAAGAAATTCTTTAGAAACTATTATCTTATTATTAAGATTACTTCACTCATGTTAGGAAGATATAGACGGAATTCTTAGAGTTTTCACGGAAAAAAAATGCTGCGTTTAAGTTATGATACAGCTGTAATTAAAAATATAAATAAAATGGGTGATTACTGATTACAGAAGTCCTGTTACCATGGAACTGGTAAGAAAAACGAAAGTTCACTTTGGGAGTTTACTTAGTTTATAAAGTCAAAACAAATTTTGACCTTATTAAAGGAACTAAAAAAAAAAGAGTGCTTCATGTGAGGACATTCAGAAGAACTCACAAATACATTCCAGAAAAAAGGAGCTTTGAAGACGTCTAAAGCCCAGAGCACACTGGTGACTGATTAGAACCTTTCTGTTCACTTACCTCTCCTTCCTCCGCAGCTCACTCCAGAGCAGGGAGAATCAAAGGCAGCCTGGTGGGACAAAGGTAGGACAGGAAAAAAAAAAAGAGGAAAGATTTATTCTTGTAAATCATAGTAATCATTTTACACAGAAAATAGCTTTCTTGATCTTGTTTTGAAACAAGAAGTTAAAAAGTTGTTTTTTGTAACACCACAAAATAAATTGCATGGTTAATATTAGAAAAAAAATCATGAAGATGTATCCTCCTAAAAAAGTCCTTTCATGGTGATCGCTGAGATTTGGTAGCAAAGGGAAACCCACCACGCTTGCAATTTGGCGATAATTGGATCTCAGTTGTGCGGTAGTTTATCCTGTCAGAGTCATACTTATGTTGTTAAAGAAAGGAAATGAAAAGTACTAACCAGAAAGTCACTCAAAGTACATTAAGGTCACGACAGAAACTAATAACAAGGAAATTCACAGCTTAAGCCAACCTCCCCTCCATGGACTCAAAGAAACATCTAAGGCAGGCTGTTAGGAAGACACCCTGGTGGGCCCAGGTACTGGAAGCCAGCCTTAACCATACATTTCCTTGTTTTCATTAGCTTGAGTTACAAACTAGACAATTTTTTGAATGCCCTTTTTGATAAGTGAACTTCCAAAGTGAACTTCTGTTTTTCTTACCAGTTCCATGGTAACAGGACTTTCTGTAATCAGTAATCACCCATTTTATTTCTATTTTATGTAATTTCATAATGAAAGACAAACTGATCCATTATCTCATAATTACCTATCTTGTCCTGTAGAACAATACTTTCTTTGTGGAACAAAACATTCTTCTAAGGATTTAGTAAAACTTGTCGAGCAGGTTCCCCTCAATAGCAGAAAGCAACTCAAACAGTAGCTCTCAGTTGGAATCTCAAGTATTCATTTTCACATACGAGTAGGTAAACATGAAGTATGTGACCAGCAACCTTTTTTTATTTTGAACACTCAAAGGTAGCGTGAAATTGCTGTCTGAGGGTAAAACAAAAATACTTCAAGTGTTTAGTGATCAGTGAACACAGGGAAGGAAACTCGGTGCTGGGAATTTTAGGAAAGAAATGAGCTGCAAGAGTCCGCAGCTCACAAAACGGCCTGTTCATCTCACTGTCATTCAAGGCAACCTGGAAAATAACCTGTGACCTGTAGGGCTCTAGCCTTTGGCACTTGTTTACAAACAAACAAAATGACTTAAAATCTAGTGTATGAATATTATTGAATTTACTTGTCAACTAAACACTGACGTTACATGATTTGTTTTTTAATAACCCAATGAGTATGCAATTTTTTTTCAACTGTCTTCACTGACATCAGTGAAATTGAGAAGAAACGCTCCCTATGTTATAATACTCTGTCTTTGAAATGATATATTTGACTATTAAATAAAAAAAAGGAATAGTTAGATAAAAAGTAAAAGTTTAAGGTAAAATTCCTCAGCTTTTTAAAACATAAACATAACATTTGATCAATATCACTAAATGCTAGTGACTCTTATCCTTGAAGCTTCTTCAAGTCAACAGTCCTCCTGGGATATCGCTTTACTGTAGCAACATGCTGAGTAAAAACTTAGTGTCTAAGCCAAGATGAAATCCTAGCGCCCCAATATTTGCATAGGTAAACATTTTCAAATTCATATTCTACATGCATGCTAAACCCCTTGGTGTTTATAAATGTTTTTGTGATGAGTCTTCAAGTTTTTGTTGGACAGATCTGTAAAACCTACCATTAGAAATGGGGTGTTAGAAAGTTCTAAATAAGAGCAACAATGAGAATATCATTCAATTAGCTTTTAAAACGATGCTTAGCTCTTAAAATGAAATGATAAAAAACAACAACAACAACAACTTGTTTAGACAAAAGAATTTGTAATTTTAATTTTACCTATCTTCAGAGTCATACCCCAAATTTGTCAGGATTATTTGACTTCGCAGCTGGGGAGTCACTGGCTAAGTGCACCATCCTGGAGGGATATGATGATTTTTTTTTTTCTCTCTGAGGCAGCCTCAACCAAAATTGTCTATGTGACTTCAAGTCTAGAATATGATAGTGAATGCACATGCAGTGAATTAAAACAGCAGTATACAGACTCATCTAATTATATTCAACTCACCCTAAAAAAAATCCAAGTTCTAAATATTGGAAAAAATATAAGAACTTTCTAACAAGGTGTAATTTAGCTGTAGCAAATTAAAAGACTCTCTCTAAAGTTTATATTACTTCAATGCATATGAATTTCACTGCACAAATAAGTTATAGAATTTATCTGAATCATTTCTTGAATGAAGCCATGAATATCAGTCATTTCAAAGATTAAGTTGTTTTCCATGGTACCAATGAGAGCAGCTGTTATTTTATATTCCCTGTTACTTTCACAAATGTTTATTTTGGTTCTCTTCAGGTAAAACCCCTTAATTTAGTGACCCAAGATATGGACCAGTTTTAGTAATTTTATCTGACTCATGGAGGTTTTTCAAAGAAGTTGTACTAGTTTGAGAGAAGAATCAAGAAACTCAGTATTTACATTGTCACTAATCCTTCCATTGCACATGCTTAAAATTTTCCCTTTGACAAAAAAAAAAAATTATTTCTCTCTGTCATTCTGCAGCATATTGTGTAAAACATAGATTATTTATTCTTTCATCAAGTATTTATTGAGCACTTACTCTGTGCCAGGTATTTTGCTAATGCAAGGAACCCAAAGAAAGCTAATATATTTACTATGAAAGAGCTTAGAGTGCACCTGCATAGGCTAATATGTATATTATTTATGAACTATTATGCATATTTTTAGGTATAAGAAACTTTGTGAAATAGCATAGTGTCTTTATAAAGAAGACTTTTAAAAATTTTTATTTAAAGATTACATTTAATGTGGTGATGTTGATCAATACGAGTACATAGGTTTCAGGTAAACATTTCTATAGCATTTGAATTGTTGATTATATTGTGTGCCCATCACCCAAAGTCGAATCCTTTTTTGTCACTGTATATTTATCCCTCTTTACTCCCCCCCACCTCCCCAGGTCTCATTTCTATGTCCCACCTACAGTGAAATCATATAGTTCTTAGCTTTTTCTGATTTACTTATTTCAGTCAGTATAATTTTCTCAAGGTCCATTCATGTTGTCGTAAATGGCAATATGTCATCATTTCTTATGATCGAGTAGTAGTTCATTGTATTTATGTACCACATCTTCTTAATCAAATCCACTATAAAAGGACACTTTGGTTGTTTCCATGTTTTGGCCACTATAAATAATGCTGCAGACAATAGGGTTGCATGTGCCTTTGTGTATCAATGTTTTCAAGTTTTGGGATAGATACCCAGTAGAAAAATTGCTAGGTCATATGCAGTACAGGGATTCAAATCATTTAACAATCTGTTCTCTGCCCTAATGAACGTTTTAAGTATAAAAATAACAATATACTGAAAGGTAGCTTATTATTTCATGCATTCAAAACTTACATAAGAACAATAAAAGAGATACACAAAACTAGATTATATTATAAGAAAGAGTTTTAAAATACTAATGAAAAATATTAAATAATACCTGACAAAAACCAAACCATTATTTAAGATATTTCCATATTGCTTCTTGGTTGATTTCCTCACTTGCATTTTTTTTTTCAGCTATGGACATATTGAACCTTGCTACAGGTGTTTAGAATATGCTGTTGAGCAGATGTACATTAAAATACAGTAAGGAATGTATATTTGTAATTTCTACCTTTGGCAGCTGCCAGGTGCCCACCTTAGAGAAAACCCTGATTACAAGTGTCATTTTAACAACTGGTTCACCAAACTCAACCAAATATAAGGTATGTGTCTGACAAACCGGTGTGAACTGGCTGAATCCCACCACTGGTCATATGGTAGTTCTATTCTTAATTTTTTGAGGAACTATCATATTTTCTTCATAATGGCTGTACTGGCTTACATTCCCACTAGCAGTGAATAATGGTTCCTTTTTCTCTGTAGCCTCTCCGACACTTGTTACTACCTGTCTTGTTGATAACAGTCAGTCTAACAAATATAGGTGATATATCATTGTAGTTTTGATTTGTATTTCTCTAATAGCTAGTGAAGATGAACGTCTTTTTGTATATGTATTTGTAGTCTATATGTCTTCATGGGAGAGGTGCCTGTTCAAGTCTTCTTCCCATTTTTTAATTGGATTTTTTGCTTGTTTGTTGCTGAGCTTTGTGAGTTCTTCATATATTTTGGATATTAACCCCCTATTGCAGCTATTGTTTATAAATATCGTCTCCTATTTAATGGCTGCCTTTTTGTTTTGTTGTAAGTTCTTTTGTTCTATGCAGCAGTTTTTTAGTTTGACAAAGTCCCATTAATTTATTTTTGTCTTTACTTCTGATTCCTTTGGGGTCAAATTCATAAAATGTTCTCTACAGACAAGGTTCATAAGTTTAGTCTCTGTGTTTTCTTCTATGAAATTAATTGTTTCAGATTTTATACTTAGGTCTTTGATCCATTTTGAATTAGATTTTGTACAGGGGACAAGGTGTAGTCAAGTTTTGTTCTTTTGCAAGTGGCTTTCCAATTTTCCCAGAAATATTTATTGAAGAAGCTTTCTTTTCTCTATTGTGTGTTTTGGGCTCCTTTGTCAAAGATTATTTATCCATATATGTGTGGTTTTGTTTAATAATGCAATTTTCCCTTACACCTAGTAAAGTGGATGTTGTCAGGTAAGTCATCATTGTTGATGATAGAGATTCTAGTGGTGTTAATGATAAGGTAGTGGTTCCAAAACTAGATTTTCAATGTGAATGAAAAAATATAACCTATAGATTAGTGAGTAACAATGTATTAGATAGAGATAAAGAACTGTGGAAAAGAGAGATGTATAGAAGCCCTGAAATGGTATCTGAAATAGATGTGATTTTATTTTAAGGCAACTGAAACCATTATCAGTCATCAGCAGAGAGAATAAATTGGCACCCTTACTTTTTAATATATCTCCTAAAAACTCAATCAAGTGTTTTTCTTATAGTAATGGTAAGTTCAGTTACTAGCTTAAAGGGTCAACTATTGATTAATGTCTTTGAAAATGTAAGTTTAGAGCGGCATGTTGGGGGATCTGCTTTGAGAGGCAGTTGGTTCTGAATTCAAAAGAAAGTTACACTTCAGGATATGAGTGTTGATCTCAGGAGGAAAAACCTTGGCTGGGCACAACTTCACATGTGTTGGCTTGATATTCCAACTATTTTAACTGAAACCTATTAGAGTCTGTTATGTCTATGACCATGGTTTTATGGAAGATGGCAATTGTCTCAGGTATCAAATATCAGACCCCTAAAATTTACCTTTTTAGTAATAATAACAGTAATATCTCACCTTTTTATCATGATCTTACAATGGCTGTGTATTAGAAGTAAAGACTTTATAAACATTATTTGAACCTTAAACAGTCATGCATGGTTGGTATAATTTTTATTTTGCCAATTAAGAATTTGAATTTTAGAGAGATCTACAATATATCTAAGATTCCACAGTTCCAAAGTGTCAGAATTGGTGTTAAATCCAAGTATCTCTAAAACCTGTGTTTTCAATATTATTTCATATTACCAATGATGAGATAAACCTTATGGCATAAACTACATGGCTAAATATTTTTAGACATAAAGTTCTCCATTTCTGATATTTTCTTATGTTGTGAGGAAAAGTCAGTAGTAACAATAAACCATTTAAAAGCATCAAATGGGTTTTGCTGTATATAGCAGAAAGACTGGAGGTGTCCTGATTCATAGGGTGATCATTATTCATAGTTGCACTTAGAGATTCTGTTTGTTGATGCATATCTAGGAAATGTGGTAGCAAACCAAGGGTAGACCAATTTGTTTATCGTGGAATTGTTGATACAGAAGGGCAGATGAAAGAGCAGAGGTGAAACTCCTGAGCAAAGGTGTTTAGCTATTTATTTACTGGTCTAATACATTTGTCAAATCTTTGTCCTGAGTGTGTGATTTCTTGATGATAACTCGAAAACTGCTGTAAAATGCTTTCAGAGCCAGAGATCAAAAGAACTGTGTTAGAACTGATAATGCTGTTGCTGCATTTGAAGTTATAAACACTTATTTTCTATATTGTTGTCCTTCCCTGATATTGTAGAGACTTCACTTTATCATAGTTACCTTTGGATGATGTTTACTATGAATTGATATATAGTTATTAAGTTTTTACTGTCACATAAATATTTTCATTTACTCAAAGAGGGACTGTATATAAATCAGAAGTGAATAAAATAATGGTTTTAGTGGATATAATTTATTAGTATTATGACTTTAATTAACTTGTTTGTAATAACAGATATGTGACTTATCCGTGGTTCTACCTAACAAATATGTATATTAGTCAGTGTTTGATCATCTTGAACATTTTCAATGTATTAGACAATAATCCTAATTGAGTGAATTCTAGTACTTCTATATCCATAAAAAAGAAACACAAAAAATTTTTAATTATGTTTACTCATATTATATATAATTTATTATATGGCTTGTAATGTGAGATTCTCAGCTCTATTTAGCTATATTTTAAATACAATAAAAATTTTTTATATACAGTTTGGTAAATTTTAGTAATTGATGCAATCATTTAACCACTACCAATTCAAAATATAGAACATTTTCATTATCCTAAAGAGTTTCTCATGCTCCCAGCCTCAGAAAACATTCATTTGCACTGATATATATATATGACTTATAACTTCTGTCATTATTGTTTTATTATTTGGGAAATTTATATAAATGGAATTATATGAGATATAGCCTGTACTTGTGAGAATTCTCCAGAAGAACAAAAATAATAAAATTCTTTCTCTCTATCTATCTATCTATCTATCTATTTATCTATCTTTATTTTAAGAAATTAACTCATTTGATTATGGGGATGGGAAGGTCTAAAATTTGCAAGGTAGGTTGGCAGGTTAGAAGGTCCAGCAAAAGTTGAGTTGATGTTGCAGTCTTAAGTCCAAACAGTCTGGATGCAGAATTATTTTTAAGGCCTTCAAATGTTTGAATGAGGCCCATCACAATATGTAGAATCAACTGTTTTATTTAAATATTACTGATTTAAATGTTAATCACATTTAAAAAAATACACTTACTGCAATGGTTAGACTGGTGCTTGATCTAACACCTGTGCATCATAGCCCAGCCAAGTTGATATACAAAAGTAGTTTTCACACAGCCTTTTTGTGTTTGATTTTATTCATTCCACGTGATGTTTGAGATTGTACTACTAACACTTATTTCTCTATTTTATAGAATGACTGTACTACAATTATGTATATATCTATCTGTTGATGAACATTTGGGTTCTTTCCAGTTTTTATTTAATATGAAAAATGCTGCTATAAAATATAACAATTAGATGGCTCTTAAAGTGACTTCTGAAGTCACATTAAAATGTAATCAATTTTACTCCACAAATTGATGCAGACAGATGGCTAATATTTATTTGTTCTTTAGCATTTACAGAGTATGTTTGCATTTTGCGATATTTAATTTCTATCGTATAGTTATGCTAATAATAAACATGCCAAATAGTGTTTTTTGTATATGTTTTTATACAGACTATCTTATTTAAAATGAACAATTCTGTGATTTAAGTATTTTTTAGCTTCATTTTATGAGAAAAAAAATGAAAGTTAAGGATATAAAAGTGTGACTTTTGTATCTAGTGTGACATCTTGACTAAGATGACTATTATAGGAAGTTACAGAGCTGGAATTTGGACTAAGTTGTTCTGACTCCAAGGACAATTAACCCTCTTCCACGGGTATCCCTCAAAATGATAAAATCACAATAAAGCATTGGAAAGAGTCACGGTCAAAGCTCAATCAACCTGATTAGTTAATTTCTCTGGTTTAAAAAGAATGCAAAAGTGAACCAATCATGCTAAATTTTAGGGTTGGAAAAATATAGTCTTTTCTAAGGCAGGTGCTGAAATCTCCATTTTACAAATAAGGAAAAGTGAGAATCACTGAGATTAACTTCTTTGCTTCAAATACCATTGCTTACAACTGGTTGAGTTTGGTATTTATTTCGGAGAAATGGAAACTTATTTCACACATAGACCTGTTCATAAGACTTTTCTTTTCTTTTTTCATGTGAATGACAAAGATAAGGAAGCAGGTTCTGGAATGGATCTGTTCTTTTAAAAAACAAAATATGTAATTTATAGAGCTTTCTTTGTAATAGCCCAAACCTGGAAACAACCCAGAAGTCCTTTAGTGGGTGAAACAGTGGTACCTGCTAGGCAGCAGACAATACTAGACAACAGTAGAAGGTAACCCACACATTCCTGACACAACAACCTGGATGACTTTCCAGAGAGAAAGGCAGAGTGAAAAACAGCCAACCTTAATAGGCTATAATGCTGCCCTGGCAGGTTGGCTCAGTGGTAGAGCGTCAGCCTCGCGTACAGAAGTCCCGGGTTCGATTCCCGGCCAGGGCACACAGGAGAAGCGCCCATCTGCTTCTCCACCCCTCCCCCTCTCCTTCCTCTCTGTCTCTCTCTTCCCCTCCTGCAGCGAGGCTCCATTGGAGCAAAGATGGCCCGGGCACTGGGATGGCTTCTTGGCCTCTGCCCCAGGCGCTAGAGTGGCTCTGGTCGCGACAGAGCGACGCCCCGGAGGGGCAGAACATCGCCCCCTGGTGGGCGTGCCGGGTGGATCCCCGTCCGGCGCACGCGGGAGTCTGTCTGACTGTCTCTCCCCGTTTCGAGCTTCGGAAAAATAATTTAAAAAAAGGCTATAATGCTATATTATTTATATACGGGGTATGGCAAAAGTAGGTTTACAGTTATTTGTATGAAAAACAATACAATAATTAATAAATAATAATACAGGAATTAACTCTGTGTTTTGAATACTCACAATTATAAAATTACTTTTGCTCTACCCTGTAATATAATTGAAATGAGAAAATTATAGAAATGGAGAGCAGATTAGTGGTTGCCAAGCATTAAATAAAATGGTGGTGGGGAGGGGAGTGGGTGTGGTTCTAAAAGGAATCCATCAATGGTAAAAATACTCTGTGTCTTGACTCTATTAATGTCTCAAAGTAAACATTTTAATTAAAAAAGAGAATTAATATCTGTGTGACTACAAAGGGAATTCTCTAATCCGGGGAAGGGTCAAAACCCCTTTCTATAAAGAGCCAGGTTATAAATATTTTAGGCTTTGTAAAATTTTGGGCTGTGAGTCAAAATTGAGAATGTCATCTAGTTCTTGTGTACTGTATTATCTCTGTCAAAACAACTCACCTGTGTGGTTGGTTGTAGCATAGAAACAGCTATAACTAACAGATAAGGAAATGGCATGGCAGTGTTCTAATAAATTTTTATTTGTAAAAACAAGTGGATTTAGCCCATACACTATAGTTTACCAACATCCACTCTAAACTTTGCTTTACTATTCCTCTTATTAAGGATTAGGGAAGAGATCTCTTTTTGAAGTTTATTTTTAAGTTATTAGATAAGTAAAGGGTTTCAAGTTAATGGTTTATTTAAAATTTTTGATCAAATACCATCAAATGAAATTTCGTTTTAGTGCCTGCTATTTATGAAAATGTGAGACAATGGGAAAGTGTTTCATGTTAGATAATGCTGGTATACTAAGACCTCAGAACACTGAATTAACTGAACAGTGAGAATGATAGTTAAAACATGAAAAGCAAAGCCAGATCACATGATAACCACTAATTTTCATTAAAAAAAAAAAAAGAAAATATGTTGATCTCTGACATATCTGACATATTTAAATCTCTGGTTTATATTTTTATTCTGTGAATAGTACATCAAGCCATTTATATGAGTTTGCTATAACAAATTACCACAAACTTAGTGACTTCAAAAAATAAATTACTGTCTTGCAGTTCCAGAGGTCAAGAATCTCACTGGTCTAAAGTCAAGGTGTATGCAGGGCTATGTTGCTTTTGGAAGCTCAAGGGAAGAAACAGTTCCTTGTCTTTTTCAGCTTTACAGGCTGCCCACATCCCTTGGGTCATGCAGCCTTCTTCTCCTCGTCTTTACTTCTGCTTCTGTTTTCAAATCTCCTCTGATTTTGATCTCCTGCCTCTCCATTATAGGGACTTTTGTAATTACATTGGGCCTGCCTGGGTAAGGCAGGGTCATCTTCTCATCTCGAAATCCTTAATTATATCTGCAAAATACCTTTTTCCATGGAAGATACCATATTCACCATTTCTGTAGATTAGGGCATTTTGTGGAGAGTATATTCTGTCCACCACATCAGTGATGATGAGCGATGGGGGTGAGAGGAAGACCATTTTAACAGGACTATGTTCCTACAGAGGCAGATAGCATCCTTCAGTTTGGGCAAGTCTGCTTAGTAAGCAGTCCTGTAATTTCTCACAGGAAAATATTGCATTTCTAAGGCCTCTTCACCATCTCCCTGCTGAGCTTATATGAAGTGGCAGCCACACTGACTTCATTTGCGTTTGAGAGTTTATCAGTATGCTGGCATTCTCCTTGTCTCTTTTAGCCAAGTAATTTGTACCATTCAAAATGTAGCTATTGTTAAGGAAATGATTTCAAGATGATTCAAATGTTGGTGGTATTTAGCACCTACTGAAAGGATTTGTTAAATTTTCTCTTCTTACTGTATTGCATGGAAATATCTAAAGGCTCCCTTTCAGAAGAATTTATATTAAAATACCCTATATTCTGAAGGCTATAGTATCAAACTTTGCAGGTATTATTTACTCACTCTTGTAATTGTTGAACAACACTGTGTTGTTGGTTTATCAATATTAAATCTTTCAGCATTTTATGGAGAACACCAGGTAAGGATTTTTTTTACCATAAAAAAAATAACTATTATGCCCTGGCTGATTGGCTCAGTGGTAGAGTGTCGGCTTGGCGTGTGTAAGTCCCAGGTTTGATTCCCGGGCAGGGGACACAGAAGAAATGCTCATCTGCTTCTCCACCCTTCCCCCTCTCCTTCCTCTCTATCTCGCTCTTCCCTTCCCACAGCCAAGGCTCCACTGAAGCAAAGTTGGCCTGGATGCTGAGGATGGCTCTATGGCCTCCACCTCAGGCGCTAGAATGGCTTCGGGAGATGGAGCAACGCCCCAGATGGGCAGAGCATCGTCCCCTACTGGGATTGCCAGGCGGATCCCGGTCAGGCGCATGCAGGAGTCTGTCTCTCTACCTCCATGCTTCTCACTTCAGAAAAATACAAAAAAACACAAACAAACAAAAAACTATTAGATGATGCTAGCTTGGTCTATACCAGGGGATTTCCAAGCAAACAGAGTGATATTCTTTGCATAGGGTCATTTAGATAAAGAGAAAGCAATGTGATGCGCTGAACTCTGATTCTGAAGGCATCCCAGGGGAAATTCTGGCAACTTTGTGGGAAATAACCATCTATACTAGTGTTCTGTTGAGATCTGAAAAGATGGGTAAGCATCTCGCCACTGCACTGAAGGAATCAAAGAGGACAGCAACAAACCTAGTGTTCTGTATTACAATGTAGCAATTGCTTCTTTGAATCATACTGGCTGGACTGTAAGTGTGGTGGCTGGAGTTGAATTAGAGAGTCAGATTGGTTTCTCAAATAGGTTACAGCAGTATCTTGTGGCTCTGTCTTTGGCTGTAGTGAGTGTGAATAATGGAATCCTATTTTGAAAGCATCAGGCTTCAGATATTTCCATATGTAGTTAATCACTGGCTGTAATACATAGACTGATGAGTAATTTTCCAACTTTAAAAAATTCCTTTAGAGAAGGATATCCCCCAACTTAAACACCAGGAAGCAAGATTTAAGTCAGATTTAAGAGCTGGCTGATGGTAAGGGTTATTAAGCACTGAAACCAGTTATTGAAAGAGATGGTGAAGTCTTCTCTGGAAGTCTTTAATAATGGTTTAGGTGTTGTCTTCCTTGAAGGCAAAGGATATTTTTTTGTGTGTTAAATTTGCATATTATGGATTTCAGGACATCTTTGAGAAAGTCCTTAAGAAACTCATTGGGGCAAAGTAGATATATAAGGACATCTTCTATGTACTATAGCTCTATGTGCCTTTAACAGCTAGTTATAATTTAAAGATGAGCTATCCCATAGCTATCTTTTTAGTGTAGAGAAGCTGTAAGAGAAAACACAAAAGGTCAATTTTAGACATTCTCAAGAAATTTTGAGGTGCCAGGTATTAAATCTATAGTGAAGAAACAAGGACATTCAGAAATGATTCAATGACTGTCTGACCCGTGGTGGCGCAGTGGATCGAGTGTTGACCCCAATGCTGAGGTCCATGGTTGGAAACCCTGAGGTTGCTGGCCCTGAGCTCAGCCTTGTCAGTACTGGGTCACTGGCTTGAACTGGGGGTCATCCACATGATCTCAAAGCCGGCCAACTTGAGCCCAGAAGCTACTGGAATGGAAAGCCCAAGGTTTCTAGTTGAACAAGGGGACTCTGGCTCACCCTGGCAAGGCATGTCGGAGAAAGCAATCAGTGTACAACTAGTGAAAGCAACTACAAGTTGATGCTTCTCATCCTTTCTATCTCTCTCATCTCAAAAAATAAAAATGAAAAATAAAGAAATAAATTGCTTAATGTCTAGACTCTACAGCAATCCTTAGTCCTGGGACCTATTCTTACTCAATGTTAAACTAGGAAATCTCAATGAGATAAAGACAGAAGCTTCATTAATTATGTTGAGATATAAGCTCTCTTGCTTGTAGAAAAGGTGTGGTCTACTGAAGATGAACATAGTTACAAGTTTTTCAACCCATACGTGCATAATTGTATAGGAATGTCAGGCCAGTGTGAAGGAACATGTTGTTTTTGAATGTGAAGCATATTGGTCTATTAAACATTATCCAGAGGAGGGAACAGTTTCTCTTAAAGGAAAGGGTTCTGACTGAGGACTGTCTTTCTAAAACAGGAGGGTTATTCAGAGTGAGAGGTTCCTTTTTTCTGTTTTCCAGTGTTTACTGTTTCGTGGATCTTCCTTTGGTTTGCTTTAGTCAGATGTTTATCTTTAAGTACTTTACGTGTCAGTGGTGGAGCCTATTGGCTTTATGTGTCTCTCATTCTTGATTAGATCCCACCCTTGAAGCCAGGTGCTATTTCACATTTTTGTTAATGACTTGAATCAAACTAAAGAGGCTCATGCTAACTAACTTTAGCGGATAGCAGAAATCTGGGCATAGTTGATACAGTGGAGAGCTGTATCAGGAGGCTGAACAGATGCTTATGTAGGTAAAAATATAGGTCAGAAACAAAAGTATGGAATTTAATGTCATTAAGGGTAATGTAGAATTCAACTTTTAACAATTAGTTACATGATATTAAAGCTCGTGCCCTGACTGAATAGCTTCATTGGTTAGTGTCCTCCTGGAGTGCTGAGATTAGCAGTTTGATCCCCAGACAGGGTACAGATATTTCTGTCTCTCCTTCCTTTCTTCTCTAAACAAACAAACAAATAAATAAACAAACAGATAAAATAAATAAAGCTCTCATTACAGTTTCTTCTGTGAGGTCAATACAATTGGCATCAAATAAAGAAATGACCCTTATCTGATGCTAAGTGCATCCCTTCAAACAAAACAGAAGAGTTCCTAAGTGATTGACAATTAAGTGATCAATATAGATATATCATATTTACAGAAAGATTAACTGTAGGTTTCCTAAGACTTTATTTTATATTTATTTATTTATTTATTTATATAATATTTTAGAGAGAGGGAGACAGAAAGGGGGAAAAGAAGAAAGATGAGAAGCATCGACCTGTAGTTGCTTCGCTTTTATTGTTTATTGATTGTTTCTCATACATGCGTTAACGGGGGTGAAGGGCTCAAGCCCAGCCAGTGACTCCTTGTTCAAATCAGCAACCTTGGGTTCAAACAAGTGACCTTTGGGCTCAAGCCAGAGGCTGTGGATCCTGAGGATTTCCACATTCAAAATGGCAACAACATGCTCAAGCTGACAAGTCAGTGCTCAAGCCTCTGAACCCATGTCGGGGATGGCAAACTCGGGGTTTTTCAAACTGGGGCTCTCAGAGTTCATCTGGAACACTCTGGTTTGGCAGAACCCATGCCTAAATTTTTGTTGAGTTTGGTGAACCGGTTGTTAAAATGGCACTTGTAACCAGGGTTCTCTCTATGGTGGGTGCCTGGGCAGCCGCCCAATGTGGAAATCACACATTTACATTTCTTACTCTTATTTTAATGTTCATCTGCATAACAGTATATTCTAAGTGCTTATAGTAATGTTCATTACATCTATAGTTGAAAAAAAAATTGCGAGTGAGGATGCCAATCAAGAAACAATATGAAAATATCTTAACGGTTTTATTGTTTCTTTTTTCAGGTATTATTTTATATTTTTCATTAATATTTTAACACTTTTATAACACCATCTAGTTTTGTGTACCTCTTTTATTGTTCTTATTTAAGTATTAACTTCATGAAATAATAAACTACTTTTTGGTATTATTGATTTTTTTAGACTTAAAATAGTCATTAGGGCAGAGAACGGGGTTTTAAATTTTCTGAATCACACCACTGATTCTGGGCCACTGCTCAGCTCACTGTGCTCCCACCGGTCATGCTTTAAGACATTTTTTATGTTTGTCCTTTTTCCTCTTCAGTAGTATCTATTTGCATTTACCAAGAGAGTTTCTTGGTTTATTTGTTCTTCCCTGAATCTATTGCGATTTTGTGTATTTTCTTTATAGACATACTATTATCATATGGAGTTAGCTTTCTCTCTCTCTCTCCCTCTCTCTCTCTCTCTCTCTCTCTCTCTATATATATATATATATATATATCATTAAATTATATAATAGCCCAATTCAACCTCAGAATTCTATCTTACAACCTTAACCCTGAAATAAAATTTTCCCCTATGAAGAATTATCTAGACTTTATTTAAATCTAGTACTCATAATTTTTTTCAGTTATACACACTATTATATGTTCACTTTAAACATAGGTGACACTAATAATTGCATTTAGTTCCTGAATTGTACTACAATATTTTACACTTGTTGACATGTATCTTTATAATGACCTTACATTATATGATTGATTCAGTGAGGAATATAATAGAGGATATTTATATTTTAAGGAATATAAAATTAACGTCATTAATGTTAATTATTTATACTCCTCAAATACACACACACACAGACACACGTGCACACACACACACACACACACACACACATAGATGTGTATGTATATATATTATTCAGTGAAAGGAAGGGTGGCAGAGACAGACTCCCGCATGTACCCTGACCGGGATTCACCTGGCAAGCCCACTAGGGGGCAATTCTCTGCCCATCTGGGATGTTGCTCTGTGGCTTAGCAACTGAGCTCTTTTTAAAGCCATGGAGCCATCCTCAGGACCCGGGGCCAACTTGCTCCAATTGAATCATAGTTACAATAGGGGGAGACAAGGAGAGAAAGAAGTGAGAGGGGGGAGGGGTGGAGAAGCAGATGGGCACTTCTCCTTTGTGCCCTGACCAGGAATCGAACCCAGGACATCCACACACCGGGCTGATGCTCTATCACTGAGCCAACCAGCCAGGGCCCTCAAATTTTGTTAACTCATATATTGCTAAAAAACAGTTTGGTGAAATATAATATTTGATAGAGAAGAGAAAAAAATGATTCTAAACAGAATCATCTGTTTATCACAATATTCTGAAACTTGATATAACATGACCTTGTTTCTAGAAAATTAGATTTAAGTGATAGCCATCTTTGGAAAATAACAAAACTTGCCACAAATGTGATAATTACAAAGACATGTGTTGGTTTGTGTAAGTAATATGTTGTAATCATTGTAACTCTTTGTAGAGTGTTACTGGGTGCTTATAAATAAACAAAGAGTGTTATACAAGAGCTCTGGCTTATAGGCTTAAAATTTATCACTTACTCAACAAAATTTGGACATAAGTATTGACAACAGGAAAGAATTGTGTCGTTGCTAGGTTATTGCTACAGAAGATATGTGAAGTTAGGTTTTTTTGTTTTTTAAAGATAAATCACTTGAAATCTGAAGAAGGAAATCATTACTATATACACATATGCTTATGTAAAAAGCAAAGAGGGAAATGGAGAAAAATGAGAAGTGGTTTAGGAGCATATAAAACCAAAAAAAGAAAAAAAATCCATTTTGATTGATTATAGTAGACCTGATTCCAGGTTAATCCATGGTTTAAATACTCCAGCCTGGACTGGATCTGGATGGCTAAGGCTGTGCCAAGCCTGGAGGAGTCATGGAGTGTGAGGATTTGTGCTAGTCATTCTGGATGTGGGGATAAATGAGACAACATTCCTCGCAGAGAACACAATAAGCTATAGAGTATTAGGCACCCATTACAGATGCAACGAGATGGGTGAGCACAGAGAGCTCATTAAAACCCAGGAATGGGACCACCCATCTCAACCCAGAGGGTTCAGAGGGGACATACCAGGGAAACTGATGAAGCATGTGGAAATTGAATTCTAAAGACCCTTAAGAGTGAAGAGGGGTTATATAAGAGAGATGGGTGCTCATGGCAGAGAATAGCCTGCAAAATAACACAGAGGTGAGCAGAAACGTGAATGTTCATGGGACTTCAAATTAGATATGAATTGTGTGATCAGAAAAATAATGGTCACACAAAGAAACCTAGGAATATGTCAGCTAACATGGCAAAGAGTGTGAAGATTGAAGGTGAAATTAAAGCTTCTAATCAGCTGACATTACTAGAGGAAGATTCTGGGTTATCTTGGTAAATTCAATGTCATAACAAGCATCCTTAAAGGTGAAAGCAGGAGGCAGAAGAGGAGGAAAGAACAATGAGGTGAGAGAAAGGCTCATTCTATTGTTAGCTTTGAAGACAGATGAAGTGGCCATGAGCCATGGACTGTGGGAGCCTCCGAAAACTAGAAAAGGCAAGGAAGCAAATTCTCTCCAGAGGTGGTCATCCAAATGGGAATGCAACTCTGCCACTGAGACTTTTGTTGGATTTCTGACCTCCAGAACTGTATGTAGTGTAATAAACTTAAATTATTGTTTTAAGCCACTCAGGCTTACGGTAATTTTTTGCAGTAAAAATAGAAAACTAATACAAATGACAACCATATTGAAAATGCAGTGCAAGGAGCAGGGAGCATGAAAGGCAGCCAAGGGTCAAGCCTGGGAGCACACTGTATGCTTTGCTCTCTGGTTTGGGTTTTAGCCTGACAGGAATGGGGAACTCCTAAGGGTTTAAGTAGGGCTGTGATATGACTATGTATAGACAGAAGGTCCCGAAACATTACTCATGCAACAAAAGATTAGAGAATGCACAATATTTAGGAGACTTTCAGGAAGAAGTACACTGAATTGGGAAATATTAGTTAGAATTGACACAACAGAGTGGTTGCATGTGTGCGTTGGGGGGAGGGGAAGGAATGGCAGCATCAAAAATGACAAGCATGGCCTGGATTGGAGAGTTGAAAGAATGATGGAAAATTTCCTAAGATGAGAAGCCTGGAGTAGAGGGGAGGTGAAAGGTCTGTTGGTAGAAAGTTGATGGGCTTTCTTCTGATGGCCCCTTAGTTTTCTGAGAAGTGTGAGGTAAAGTCATCTATTAAAAAATAATGGGATAGAGCTTAGAGAATACTAAGGAAGAAAACAAAGCTTGTGTCATTTTCTTAAATAGGACTTAGAATTTCTGTCCATAGTGAACAGAGAGGAATAATGAACAGTTGTGAAGTCCCAGGTGCATTTTGGGCCCCTCTACACTTCTTTCCTTATGCCTGAGACAGTTTCCTTTTATTCTTGGCCTAAATAGTGAGTAGCTTCCTTAAGATCCCAACCAGGAAAACATTTATATTCTTAAAAATCTTTTCTGAAAATTTAGGTACCTGTTGTGGACATTTCTGAGTTTTGTCTGTCTAGCAACACTTATGCCTTTTGAAAGGATTTCTGTTTTTTTTTTTTAATTCTTACTCCTCTGCACCTGTTGGGGATTATATCACACAACCTCACTTCTTCCCTATAAGGTTAGACATGATATCCAAGCTGGCCAATCAGAACATTTCTTCAAGAATTATATAGATGCAGATTAGACTTCTGGTCAAGATGGCACAGTAAGTAAACACTGTGCTTGCTTCCTCCTAAAACCACAACAAAATTGCAACTTAATTATAGAACAACCACTATTAAAGACCACCTGAAGACTAGCTGCACAGAAGTCCTGTAACTAAGGATGTAAAGAAGCCACATCAAGGCTGGTAGGAGGGGTAGAGATGGGAAATAGGCAGGTCTTACACTCAAGGTGTGTTGGTTAAGAATCAGGAAAGATGTTTCAGCTGCAGAGGTGAGGAGTGAGGAATCCCATCCTGTCACCCAGCTTCCTAGCCAGGGCTTTGTACTGGGAATAAAAGTTTCCCATGGTATCTGGCTGTGAAACCAGCAAAGATTGCATCTGAGTAAGACAGGGGGCTGCTGGAGACCTAGGTACTGTGGGTCTTAAAAGGAGTATGCACAGACTCACCTGCTTACAAGCACACTCATTCTGGGCTCCACTGCACAGAGATGGCAGCTCGAAAAGCACCAGGGACATGCAGGGAGGAACAGATTTGACTGGCTTCCGAACGAGGGCTGGAGGTGCAGTGGCAATGCAGCTCTTTTTAGGACAGACAACACTGGCAAACACCACTATTCCTTTGTTGAGCCCTCTCCCCAACAGAGCTGGTCAGTGACAAATCTGACCTCTCCGTTGACTTGGCTAACACCATCCTCACTGCCCTGATGATACCCTGAGACCCCTCCCCACCAAATCACATCCCCCACCCCCCCGGTAGAACCTCTTTCGGCAGCTCCTCCACACAAGCAGCCAACCTCAGCTTGTACTGCAGACTTTCCTGAAACATCTCAAAGGCCCACAAACCCCGAATAAACAGTGCTGGCTTTATGTGCCCTGTCCCTCTTGCTGAGCTACCCCAAGCCCAGCACAAGTGGCAACTGGTCTCAGTTTGTATTGTAAGTCTCATCAAGTAGCCCAAACATGGGACAAGCAGTGGCCAGTCTTGGCTTGGAACACAACTTATCTAAACTGCCACAAACTTAGCACAGATGGCAGCTGGCTTCAGTTGACATTGCGGTGTCCACTAAAGGGTCGCAAGCTCAACACTAGTGGTAGCTAGCCTTGGTTCACAGAATAGCCTTTCCTGAGTACCTCCAAGCTCAGCACAAGAGGCAACCAATCGAACAGCACTTTAGCCAGGCACAAGCAGTTTCTGACTTGACCTAAACTGGAGCTTCTTCCAAGAGGCTCCAGAATCAATATACCTGGTAGCCAGCTACAGATCACACCCAACCAAGTACCACCCACTCACCCTACAAACAACATCTGAAGGGCAGGCTCAGCTGGCATTAGAGCCCTGCCACAGATGGACCTGGAGAGTATTATGCTCATTGAAACAAGTTAGACAGAGAAAGACAAATACCATATGATTTCGCTTATGGGTAGAATCTGAAAACAAAATAATAATAATAATAATAATAATAATAATAATAAACAGAAACAAACTCATAAATACAGAGAACTAAATAATGATTGCCAGATAGGAGGGATGTTGGGGGGAATGAGTGATAAAGTGAAAGGATTAAGAAGAATAAATTGACAGTTATAAAAAAACTCACAGGAATATAAAGCACAGCACAGGGAATAAATAATATTTCAATAAGTATGTATGGTGTCAGGTGGGTACTAGAATTATCAGGGCGATCGCTTTGTAAGCTATATAAATGTCTAATCAATATTTTGTACAACTGAAACTACTGTAATATTGTATGTCAACTATGCAAACTATGAAAGAAGAATTAATGCGGGTGACGAGAGAGTGAGTGAGCACCCTTCTCCAGGAGACTATGAAGGACCAGGGAAACTGGAAACGGCAGGGGACTGCTCTTCTGTGCTTCAGAGGAGCCTGCCCATAAAGGAAGCAAGGAGTAGGCAAGTGGAAAAAGAGTCCTAAAGTCATTATTCACACCCCAGGTACTAGTTTACTATTTACACTTGCTGGTGTGTGAGAAAATCAATTTCCTTATTCACTCTATTCAGTTTGAGTTTGGTTTTAGTCACTTGCAAGTAAAAGATTTTTCACTAATGCGGTTCTCACTTATAGTTCCATGTAACTCCCCCTCATGACACCTGACATACTTTGCCACTAACTGCCCAATTACTCGTCGTGTTAGTTTTCTAGGCTGCCTTAAAGTACCAAAAACTAGATGCCTTCT
Organism: Saccopteryx leptura; assembly: GCF_036850995.1. Taxonomy (NCBI): domain Eukaryota; kingdom Metazoa; phylum Chordata; class Mammalia; order Chiroptera; family Emballonuridae; genus Saccopteryx; species Saccopteryx leptura. The sequence continues at coordinate 42,606,746 of NC_089506.1, forward strand.
TATTCTCATGGTGACAGTCTAGAAGTCCCAAATCAAGATGTTGGCAGTGCCATGCTGTCTCTGAAGGCTCTAGCGAAGACTCTGTTCCATGTCTTTCTCTTAGCTGTGGGGGTTGCCTGCAGTCCTTGGTGTTCCTTGGTTTGTAGTCGCATCACTCCCACCCCGCGTCCATCTCCACATGGCATTCTCCCTGTGTGCTTTTGCATCTTCCCCTCTTATGTCTGTTTCCACATGGCGTTTTCCTCTCTGTGTCTGTGTCCAATATAAGTTGATGTTCAAATCAGCGTATAAGAACAACAATTATTAGATCATACTGCTATAGTATGATTTCATTATAACTTGTATCTTTATTACATCTGTAAAAACACTATTTCCAAATAAGGTCATACTCACAGGGCCCAGGGGTAAAAACTTGAACATAGATTTCTTTTAATTTTTCCATTGATTTGAGAGAGAGAGAGAGAGAGAAAGGGGGAAAAGAAGAAGGGAAGAAGAGAGGGGAGGGAAGGGAGAGATAGAGAAGCATCTACTTGTTCTGCTTAGTTGTGCACTCATTGATTGCTTTTTGTAGATACCTTGACTGGGGATTGAACCTGTGACCTCAGCACTCTGAGATGATATTCTTTCCACTGACCCACCCAGACAGGGCCTTGAATATATTTTTTTTGGAGACACAATTCAGCCCACAATGCTTGTACATATCATATACTAACTTGTGAACTCTGACCACAGAAACCACATATATCATTTTCAGAGTTATCTTCAAGTGCCAGTCTGGGCCTAACACAGTTAGAGGTAAAAGAGTAATGTATTCTCAGTGAATCAAAAGGGAAGTGAACATTTCCAAGGGGCAAAGGCCAGGAGTATCAAGTGCCCTCAGAGTTTCAAATAAAGACAGCAACTGTAAAGCATCCACAAGATTAAACACCAGAGGCTTGGCTAGCGGTATGGTTTGGCTGAAGTCACATCTATAGCATGAAAAGAACATGAAAAATGAGAAATTGGAGTCCAATCATGCAGATTTTCCCTATGAAATGCAAGACAATGCTAACGCTGTTGGGAAGACCATATGGTTGAAGGAAGATCTTTGAATGTTTAAAAGTGCAAAGGAAAGTTTATCAAGAGAAGATCTATGCAAAGAGACAGGAAAATAAATGGACAACTGGCAAGCAGATCTTACTTTTAAGACTGAACTAGGCTCCTGGGGAGCTTTGGTTGTGAGTACCTGCAACACAGAGGATGTGGTTCTGCGGCTCGGTGGCTCACATGGCCTTTCCTCAGTGGCCTTGTTCTGAAGCTTCATTGGGAAACTATTATAAGATGGCCTTTTTCCTGAGAGTTTCTCTTTCCTTTTGATTTGGTTGCGATATTGAGTTGGAATGTAGATAACATTCATCTCTCTCTCTCTTTTCCATTTTCTTTGTCAATACATATCATTAACATTTGCAAGACTTTAAAAAAGACTTTGGTGGCTTTTAGCTGATGATCCTTCTCATTTGTCCTAAGATATTTTCCCTCAATTTTCTCTTTTGCTTTGACTTAACTTTGAGACAGTCTGTTGAAACAGTTTCTTCCCTGGATGTTGTATACTGGACTAGTTTGGAGCTCTGCCTCATGACCCCAACAACCTTCTGAGACAAATGCTGTTATGGGAGCTCATCATTTCAACATCTAGAGGCACTTCCCCATTCGTAGCTTTTTATAGAATTTTATATAATGTTAGAGTTGAAAGAAACCTTCGTTGTGTGGTTGAAGATCTTGACCACATGCCCAAATATCTTCCGAACTTTTCCTGATAAGTAGTCAAACACTCCTGATGAGGGGAATCACATGTCTTCAGATGACTGCTCATCCTGTTTTAAAATGTCTCTAAATCCTGAAAGTTCTTCCTTACACTGAACTGAAAGGAACCTCTCTATAATTTTCACAAGGTGATTTGATTTCTGGGGCAACATACAGGATTTAATCCTTCTTAAATCTGACAACTCTAAGTATTTGAAGACAGCTAACATGTACCTCTAAATCTTTTTTCCCCTAAGCTTAGCAGTCTCAATTTTTCAACATCATCAGCTTTTTCAACTGTTTTTAAATTGTCAGGTTTCCTTCCTTTCACTATCTTGACTAGTTCTCTTAAAGCACCATACGTTGTTATAAGTTTCAGAAAGTATGGGCACCAGAATTGGAACAAAGCCCTCCAGATGTTGTTTGACCAGCAAAACATAGAGCAAAATATCATCTCTATTTTCTATAATCAAGGAAAATTGCTAGCAATTACACTCCTAGGATACCCTTTTCCTATAAGCTCCTCTCACCAACCTCAGCTTGGCCTTCGCTATTGTTACCTCAATCTTGTTGTCGTGATCGATTCCTTCATTCAATACAATTCTATTGAGCGTGTTCTTCTAAGTATTCGGATGCACATTGAGCTTAAAGAATGGAATAAACCTTTCTCTGCCATAAAGCAGAGCAAGGTCTAGTTGAAGTAAAATACAAGAAAACATGATTGAGGGAAACAGCCTGGAAGAAGTTATTGCATTGAAGGAAGGAAATGTGAATGTTAGTAGAAATAAGAAGAATTACACTGATAAATGCATTCATTTACCCAGTGAATATTGAAATCTGTGCCAGTTTCTCCTCTGAGCACTGAAGATAACAGTTGTGAGCAAAAGAATGTGACTTTTCTCATGGATTTTACAATTTAATAATGGGAGATAGAAAAAAACGCAACAACTAGATAGCAAGTAAATAGTAATAACCTTCATGTAGAACAAGGGTCTGTAGACTATAGTATATTGTTACAATCTGGCCTATCACCTGTTTAGGTAAACAGATTTACTGAAACAGCGTTATACTCATTCGCTTATACATTATCTATGGCTGCTTCCGTGCTACAGTGACAGAGTTGAATAATTTTATGTGGAGAACACATAGCCCCAAAGTTTTGTTCTCTGGCCTTTTAAGGAAACATTTGCTAACTCCTGATTTCGAAAAATAAGATAGATAAGGGAGGAGTGATACCTGGGGAGGAGTGAAGAAGAGAGGGTTCCTCATTAAAAAGGTTGAATAGAAGAAACCAGGCTGATGAGGTGACATTTGAGCATAAACCTGAAGCAGAACACGGTTGCCAGAGTAACCATGTAGACATCTAGGAGAGAAATATTATAGGCAGAAAGAAAAGCAAAACCAATGGCCCGGTGGAGGGATTAGCCAATGGCATGTCCCAGAGTGTGTCTGGAGCTCAGCAGAGAAGTCAAAAGTATTAGGAGATGAAGCCAATGTACACAGGATGTTGTCAGAGCTTGATGATGTGAGCATGGCCTTTACTCAGGTGACATGAGAAGCCATGAGCAGGTTGTGAGTATAATAGCAATATCATTTAGATGCTATTACAAAAGGCTGTAGGGGCCAGGACAGAAGGAGAAGGGAATAAGAGAAAATACTGCAAGGGTTGGGGCTTGGACTAGGGTACCAATACTGGAAGTTGAAACAAGTGGCTAGATCTTAGGGATTATCTGACAGTAGAGTCAACATGTTTTCCTGATGACTTGGGTATGGGTTGAAGAAGGGAGGAGTTAGTGATAACTCTATTAAAAATTTTTAAAATTAGAAAATAACTTCAAACAGCAAAAAGTTGCAAAATTAATCTAAGGAACGCCAGTTATAGCCTTTACCTAGACTTACCAGTTAACAACTTACCCTGTTTTTTTTATTTACCCCACTCTTCTTTTGATATGTGTACATATGTATATATACACAAGTGTAATTTTTATACTGAATCATTTGAGGATTAATTATATTTGTATGGCTCTTTTCTCATCCATATATATCTCAGTGTATTTTCTAAAAAATAGGGATATTCTCTTAAATAAAATGCAAATTGAATTTTTTCCTTTTCTTCCTTCTCTCCCTCCTTATTTGTGTATGTATATTTGAGCAAGTTGTAAAATACTTGCTAATCACTTGAGATGGGGGGCACATGAAGGAGCAGCCGGAGTAACTTTTGGGAGAAGGAAATAGAAAGGTATTGACTGGTGAAATATGAATTGTCTATTAGACATTCAAGAGACTGTGTCAAGTTAGTAACAGGACAAAAATTTTGGAATTGTGGAAATAAATCTAGCCTTATGAATGTATTTACGATGTGGAGATGTTTTAGATCACTTAGGAAATAATGGAAAGAAGGAGTCTGAATCCTGTAGTTTCTGAAAATTTAGATACCAAAAAGAAGAGAAAAGGAAGCAATGGACACAAAGAAAGAGATGGCTAGGGAAAGAAGCATAGGAGAAATCCATTGGTGGAAGGAAGAATCGGTGGTGTGAGAATATTGAAGTTTATTCTGGATTGGAATCATCCTGGTATGCTCTTCTGATGAAAACCAATCTAATAGAGAGGGGGAAATGATGATGCAGGAAAAAAAACAATTCCTGGAGTAACACCCTTGAGTAGGTAAGACCTAGTGGAAGCCTTGGTCTTCCGTAACACTAGGCAGTTCTCGTTGAAGGCAGGAAGGCGAGGATGTGAGTGAGTACAGATGGAGTTGGGTTGTAAATCTGTTTGAAAGTGTGTGGAATTTTTCTTATAAAAATCAAGGACTCACTGAAAGTGGGGAAACCAAAGATAAAATGCTACATGCTTGAAGAGAGAAAAGCAGAGGAATAATCTTTTAGAAGGTGGGAAAGAAAAGATGGAAAAGAAAATGCAGGGGATTACTGACAGTGCTGAGGGCCTCCATACGTTCAGTGACCACTAATGCAAACCAAAGCCAGTCACCATGCTTGTGTGTCGTGTGTCTTCTCACTGGCCTTCAGCCATCCTGGTAAAGGATGTCAATTTGGATTGTACCAGGTTGGGGTTTTGTCAACAAGTATGAAGGAAGACTGGGAATTGAGGGTTTATTCAAGGGAGTGACTATAATGAAAGAGCTGGATTCTACAATAACTGAGGAATGAAAAAAGGAAGATCTATAGGGGCCACGGGAGAATGAAAAGGTGGTGAAATTAGGGGATTATGGACCCTAGTAGAGGAGATGCAGTTTTTAAGACTGGCCATTAGGAAGAGATGGACAGGTAAAGAGGTGTTGTTTAGAGACTCGGCTACTGAAGTTGAGTTGAGCTTGCATTCAGAGGAAAATGATTGGGTCATAACCACAAGTCACAGTTTTATATGCTGGAGTGTGATGAATGGTTATCACAGGGGCAAAAGATAATATGAGCACTCCTGGGAACAAAACACTACCCCGGTATGATGGGGAAGGCTGCCATGTCAGAGAAAGCTTTTTAACGAGACCCACATCTGAGTCTTGATGTTATCCTTGTAGTATGCACCTGCCCTTGAGATTTTCATGGCTCTTAGGACTACTTCTTTCTGCAACAGAGAGTAGAAATTATTCTCATTTTTAAAATATTATCAAATCAGTTACTTTATTTTCAATTTGCTAAACAGTTTAAGTGTTAGATTTTCTTCAGATCTTTTATTCAGTTTTCTATGTGTCCTAACTTTCAGATTGTTATGTTTCATAATGGTACATTTTATAATACATATATCTTTATCTCTAGTGTGTTAGCATTTTAGTTTTGTGCACTTATTGTGGAGAAATTGCACAATTTAAGGGCTTTTTCAGTCCTCTTTGATAATATTTATACTCTTGAATAAAACACTTTTTAAGAAAACATTATAATCACAAATCCAAAAAAATTTACTTAATGAAAAATGTATAATTTTTTAAAAGCAGAGAAGTAGCTATGCCTCCAACTTGAAATAATTAACAATGTTTGACAACTAGGCACACTGTCAGCGTCAAAGGCACAGTGACCGTTTTGGTCTTCTCTAAATTGTATTGAACTAGTCTCATAATTAAAGAGCTTCATATTATTGTGTTCTACCAGACCATGTAAAACTTTACTTCACAAAACTTTCTGTTGAGCAACTGGAAAAAAAGGGGGAGGTAAGCTTGGTTTACTTGGGTAATGCATTTTAGAGAACATAAAAGAAGGTTGCCATTGATTATAGAGAATAGAGACAAGGGATAAGATTCAATAAATATACATTTACAACCAATTACTTTTAGGTTTTAATTTAATTTGGTATTTTGCTTGAAGCCAAACTTTGTCCTAAACTAATGGATAGATTCTTCACTTGTGAAACTTTTAATTACTTAGTAGTTCTCTCAGAAGAGAATCAAGCTCGTGTGTTTTGCCTCTCATCATAATCCTTGGATAAGGGCAAGCAGGATCCTTTTGAGAGATGAGGCTTTTGAAGGAAAATGCATATGTAATTGGTTGTGTGGTTTGGATGAGGAGGAAAGAGATTTAAAATTTGTGGGCCTCATTTAAGGTTTAAAATGCAAGTTTTAATCAAGCACAGATCTGAAAAAGCATAAGGGTCACTGCCAGTGATTGGTTGAAATATAACTCAGAGAATGTATTTCAAGTGTGTTACATTATCTCTAGAGTTTCTTACTTTAGCCAGATTTAATGTAACTTAATGCAGGCAAAAACATCAATTGAAAATTGATTCAAAAATACATTTAGCTAAGGTGTTTTCTTTGCATAAAAATGGAAACAACACACTAAAATATCCTGATTCTAATTGCCTATTTTCCCTCTAAAAACATACTTTTACAAAGTAATGGTTTTTATTAGTTTATATAATGAGTTGTCTTTAGGGCAGGAACTGAGTCATCTTTTGTAAACCAACTAAAATACTATCATTATTTTTTATGTTCTTTTATGAATCTACAATGCTGTACTAAAGGAAACCTATTCATAGCTATTTTAAAGTGTCACTTCAAGATTTATGATTTCCAGTAGCTGATACATAAGGCTTAAGAAATCATTATCTTCTCAATAAGAATCCTTCAGTAAATGTGCATTGAGTAAATGTACTTACATTTCCACATTATATACTTGATATTGGTGATGATAAGTTATGGGCTTTCTCTAAATGACAACTGTAGCCTAGAATACTGGTTCTCGGTTGGGTATGATTGTCCCCAGGGGACATTTAGAAATATCTGCAGACATTTTTGATTGTTAAGACTGGAGTAGACATCTAGTGAGTAAAGGACAGGGCTGGCGAGAAACATCTAACAATGCATGGGACATGCTAAAAGTGACAAGGCTGGAAAACCCTGGCCTAGAGGGGTCATATAATTAACAGCTACAACTCAGTAAAATAAGTAGTAAAATGAAGCTATTATGTATATAGTGTGTTCTCAGAAGATGCAGCATTTGATCTTGACAGTGTTGGATGGAGGCAGGTTTGTATGGTAAGGCTTCCTGAACAAAGCATCTTCTTAGTCAAGTCTTAAAGGCTGAGTGGTCATTTGCTTGACAGTTGAAGAGAGGTGGATTATGAAGTGGAGGAAGCCTCTGTGCAAAGTCATAGAAACAAATGATACTGGGACGGACATAGTTAGTATAGCTGGAGCTTAGATTCATGTGAAAGTGACTTGAATAAAACCTTTGAATTCAGATGAGGGGACAGATAGTGAAGAGGTTGGTGTTAAGTAATGAAGAGGTTGGACTACCTCATCTTCCAGTGGAAAACCACTGAACTAGTATAAACAGGGCAGTGACCTGACTACATTTAGTCTTAGGTCCTCTTGACAGTTCTGTTGAACATGGCTTGAAACCATGGTAACTGGAACTAATTAAAAGCGAGAGATAATGAAGTAGAGGAGGAATCTTTGAAGATATTTAGAAGGTAGAAATAGCAGATCTTTGTAACAAATTTACTGTGCTGATTGAGGAGGAGAGGAAAATAGAAAGCATTCCTAAAGCTTTTGGCTTAAGATCCTTAGTGTCATCACAGGAAACGAAAAAAAGTCAGTGATGGAAAAAATGGTAAATTCAAGTTTGGACTTGATGTTGTTGGTCATTTGGTCAGGAATAGAGGTCTGGGAAAGGAAACTGGCTGTCCTTGAGAGTGCTCAAGGTGATTGTATAAGTTCAGAAGAAAAAGATTCGGTGCCAGCAATCTTAGGAGCACTGAGATCAACAGGCAAGAAACCCACAGGTGAGTTCATGGAGTAAAGTAAGTACTGACCAGAAGTACTACTATACTATATGGGAATCACTAGAGTATTGTCAGTGCTATAGAATGTATTTATATTCTAACAATACTCTTATGTTGAACTTAATTACCAATGTGTTATTTGGAGATGGGGCCTTTGGGAAATGATCAAGTCATGAGGGTCTTCATGAATGAGATGAATGCCCTTATAAAAAGGATCCAAAGAGCTCCTTCACTCCTCTGTCATGTGAGAACACAGTGTGAAGATGACTATTTAGGACTTAGGAAACAGGCTTTCACCAGATGTACCTATTGGTGCCTTAGCCTTGGTCTTCCAATCTTTAGAACTAAAAGAGAGTTCTGTTTATAAGCCACCCACTTTGTGCTATTCCATTACAAAAGCCTGAATGGACTATAACCGAGTTCCAATTAATATACAGTGGTACCTTGAGACATGAGTTTAATTCATTCTGTAACTGAGCTTGTAAATCAGTCAACTTGTATATCAAACAAATTTCTCCCATTTAAAATAACTGAAATAGATTAATCCATTCCAGTCCTGTGAAACATACCTGAACCATCCTAAATTATGAAAAAAGACATGTTTTTAATTATGAAACACACATGTATACTTTACCAATGCATAACAAAATATATGAAATAAAAGAAAAAAGTGTTATTTAGTACTGTATTCTTACCTTGGAGATGGACAAGTGCAGCTAACAGAAGTGAATGGTGGAGGAGGAGGGAGGGAGGAAGGGATGAGGCACTGTAGACACGTAAACTAAAACTGCACTTTCTTAACACTAAATGTAAACTAAAACTGCATTTTCTTTACTTTAAACAAAACTAAAACTGTACTTTCTTTACTTAAAATAAAACCACAAAAAATTAATTGTAAAAAAAATGCACTTTCTTAACTTTAACCTTAACCTAAGATTAACATTACAGTACATATTTTTCATTTAATCATCACCTGTTTTTGCCTTTTTGGCTGCACTTTCAGAACTTTCACTTGCAGGACTTTTGAATAAAAATCTATCAAAAGAGGTTTGCTTTTGCCTGCTTTTTAAAATGTTATGGAAATATGACAAACAAGTGTCATTAAAAAGTGCTGAAGCACAGTCAGTTGAAACTTTTTCTGGGTGTTTCTTTTCAATGAAACTTGAAAAGATCTCCCACATTGCCAGCATGTCTTTAATTTCACTTGTAGAAATCACTTTCTCTGACTCTACCTCCTCCTCACTACTAATCTCTTGCAGAATCTCCGTACGTTCATCATCTGTAGCTCCTTCAACTCCTCAGTTGAGAGTTCCTCCTCATGTTCCTCGATGAGCTTGTTTACATCACCCTCATCTACCTCCAGACCCATCGACTTTCAGTGGGACACAATCTCCTCCAATGCTTCTACCTTGGTCTTTGTCTCTGGTTCAAATCCTTCGAAGTCCCTGTCTGCAACAATATCAGGCCATAACTTTTTCCATGCCGAGTTCAAGGTTCTTCTTGCAACCTCTTGCTATCCCAAGTCAATAATGCGTAAACATATCACGATGTTGTAGTGATCCGTCCAAAACTCTTGAAGAGTTAGATTTATATTCTCAGTCACCTCAAAGCAGTGGCAGAACAAGTGCTTTGTGTAAAACTTTTTAAAGTTGGAAATGACCTGCTGATCCATAGGTTGCAAGATTAAAGTCATGTTGGGTGGGAGGTAGAGGACTTTCACGAATTTGAACTCATCGAGAATGTCATCTTCAAGACCAGGTGGGTGGGCTGGAGCATTTTCAAGGATTAATAATGGTTTCATTGGCAGTTTATTTTCTTGAAGATATTTCTTCACTGCAGGACTAAAGATGAGATTTACCCATTCAATAAAAAACTGCCACGTAACCCATGCCCTAGCATTGGCGCGCCACATAACCTGCAATTTTTCTTTAGGAATCTTGTGAGTCTTAAAGGCTCGAAGATTTTGTAATGATACACTAGAAGTGGCTTTACTTTACAGTCACTGCTAGCATTTGCACACAATGCAAGGGTCAGACGTCCTTCATGGTTTTATGGCCTGGCAGCTTCTTCTCCTCTGCGGTGATGAAAGTCCTCCAGGGCATTTTTTTCCAAAACAATTCTGTTTCATCACAGTTGAACACTTGTTGGGGGATGTAGCCTTCCTTTGCGATAAGCACAGCAGAACGTGCGATGTACTCCTCAGCTGCCTTAACGTCAGCACTTACAGCTTCACCACGCCTCACCACCGAGTGGATGCCAGATCTCTTCTTGAAATTTTCAAACCAGCCGTGACTTGCCTTAAACATATCTTCTGCTGCCTCTTTTGAGGTCGATGGTTCTTTCTTCTTTAAGTTGTCATAAATAATACGTGCCTTTTCACATATTAGTGTCCGTCACTATATCTCCTGCTAGCTCTTTCTCTTTCACCCACACCAGCAGAAGCTTCTCCATTTCTTCATGGATATTTGTCCTTAATTGGGACAGAATTATAGTTCCTTTTGCTGGATTTGTGCTTTTAATGGCATCCTTTTGTTTAAGAATGGTACAAATTGTTGATGTATTGTGGTCATACAGCCTTGCCAGTTCAATCACTCATACACCAAGCTCATGTTTTTCTGTTATTTCTTGCTTTACTTCTAGCAACATGATTCTCTTCTTCTTCTCACCACTATCCTTTACACTCACTTTCTTTGGCCCCATGATAGCACACAAAAATAGTAAAAAATGCAAAAATGATGCAAGAACAAGTATAGCACATGAGATTCGACTTGATTCTACAGGTAACATGTGAGAAAGAATGAGATGCTGGTGTTGTGCTGCCGATACTGGACCCATGCAACAACCCGCCAACTAGCGGCAGCTTCCCGAATCACGACTCGTATCTCAGAATTTTGCTCAGATCTTGAACAAAAATATGGACCAAATCACAGCTCGTATCTTAAAAAATTTGAATGTTGGTCTACTTGTATCTCAAGGTACCACTGTAGTTTCAGAAATGACACTATTATTAGTGTCAAAGAAAGATAATAGGTAACTTGATGAACCCATTGAGTTGGCCAACAGAAGTTGCTGGTCATCTCCAAGGGAACAGTTCTGCTGGTAGCAACATGCCAGATATACTGGGGTTTGGAAGGCCAAGTGAGGGTGGAGAAAAGCAGACAGTGAGAGCAGTGTACTTTTTAAGGAGTCTTGTCTGAAAATGAAAAAAGGTCTAGAGGGGAAATGGTAATGCTTAAAGCTGGTATTGATGTGGGCTTACTTATCTGCTGAGCATGCAGGACCAGCAGTGTTTTATTATCTTCTTTGATTTTTTACCGTTGTTAATATTTCTATTTTTGAGAGATTATAATTGTTACTAAGGTTGTATTGAACCATCAACCTCTGCTAGACATAATACCAAGAACATAAAAGGATGTAGGCTTGATTGAAAACATTCAACATTTCAGTTTCTTTACAACAAAAGGGACATTCCTTTTAGATTAGATGAACCTTGGGTGGGAAAGTAGTTCATGGTCGAAACAAGCAGCTGAGAGAAGTGTGGGTGTAGTTTGTTTTTCGTGGGAGGAGCAAAGAGGTAAGCTCTGAATCTCATAGCAAAATGGAAAGTACTTTGTTTTAAGGCTTTGCTAGTTTTAGCAACAGAATGAACTAAATTAAAAAGAGTAGCCCAGAGAGTAACTTCCTGCTTGGCATACTGAAAACTTTTAATTATAAATGTTTAGTTGACTTTGGGAATGTTAGCTGATTGAAGGCTCCATAGAAGCATCTTCACCTAAAGTGAGAGAGAAATGGTTGCAAAGGGAATTTTGTGATTATATGCTCAATGTGCAGCCGTTAAAAAGAATTCTGCCTGATATTTTATCATGTAGTTCTTTGTTACGTACCCTAAAATGTTATGCTGTTTATTATGCTCATTAACTTTCTGCTGATATTTTTCCATTGTTTTTTTAAGATTCTAGTTAATTAATGCAATGTTCTCCCTATCCCAGTAACTTTTTATACTTAAGAAAATTTATACAGAACAGATAGACAAAAAATGTTTGTGTACATTGAACTGAGATATACCCACTAGAATACAGAATTAAAAAATGGGGAGAAGCAATCTAGATATAATTTTAAAAAATGAGTGTATACATCTGGTATTTTTACTGGTATAACTTAATTAAAATCATATAAAGTAAGCATTTATGAACTCTGTAAGGCCAGTAGTCACAGCCATCATTGTGGCCATATACATGCAGGTTCTCATTGAATTTGGATAGATGGTAAAGAAACATTGGAGCCAAAAAATGGTAGGTCATTCCTTTATTTTTTATTTTATTTTTTATTATTTTTATTTTTCTGAAGTTGGAAACGGGGAGGCAGTCAGACAGACTCCCGCATGAGCCCGACCGGGATCCACCTGGCATGCCCACTAGGGGGCGATGTTCCGCCCATCTGGGCCGTTGCTCTGTTGCATCCAGAGCCATTCTAGCGCCTGAGGCAGAGGCCACAGAGCCATCCTCAGTGCCTGGGCCAACTTTGCTCCAATGGAGCCTTGGCTGTGGGAAGGGAAGAGAGAGACAGAGAGGAAGGAGAAGGGGAGGGGTGGAGAAGCAGATGGGCGCTTCTCCTGTGTGCCCTGGCCGGGAATCGAACCCGGGACTCCTGCACACCAGGCCGACGCTCTACCACTGAGCACATAGGTCATTCCTTTATTAAAGTCTCACACTGGCTAGTGAGCAAACACACAGGGAAAACCAGTTCCCTTTCACTCAGGACTCCCAAAGCCACTGACACATTCTCTGGTTCCACAACCAGGAGAATCTTCTCTCATTTCTTCTAGAATCAGAGGCCTCACCAGTCTCAGAAGGGCTCCCAAAGCCCCTCATCTCTGGTTTTCTATCTCCACACCTTCTCTTTCCCTGCCAACATGGCTTCTTCTTCAGCTCTCTGTGTTCTCTCTGGGCTCATTCTACAAACATGGCTTCTTTCTGCCTCATCTTCTTTCCTCTGCTCTTTTCAAAACTTTCTGGCACAAAAACCTCTCCTCTAGCAAACATTAGTAAAACAATAGCCCTTCCCAAGCAGGAAAGTAATTTGCAATTTCACAGACCACATACACCTGGTTTTGCCTAACCCCCAGTGTAAACTATAAGCGAACAAACATAAAAATCATATTTTACTAACTCTTATTTGACTAACAAATTCTTTCAGATCTATTGTTGTTAAAAGCATCTAAGGAGTCAGCATTCATTTAAATTCTCCAATAAAAATAGTAAGTTCAGAATTTAGGAGAGAAATTTAATTGAATCCCTAACAGAATCAAAGAATAACTCTTACTATGTTCCTTGTAATTTCTCATTAATTGGTTCATCTCTGTTGGTCAAATCATGTAAAACATGATTTTTATGTTTGCTAGCTTATAGTTTGCATTGAGGGCTGGGCAGTGCCAGGTATATGTGATCTGTGAAATTGCAAATTACCTTCCTGCTTGTGAGGGGCTATTGTCTTGCTAATGTTTGCTGGAGGAGAGGTTTTTCTGCCAGAAAGTTTTGAAGAAGAGAAGAAGGCGAGTAGGAAGAAAGAAGTCACCTTTGCAGGGAAAGAGAAGGTGTGGAGATAGGGAACCAGAGGTGAGGGGCTTTTGTGAGGTTTGCTGAGACTGGGGAGGCCTTTGATTCTAGGAGGAACCGGAGAAGATTCTCCTGGTTGTGGAACCAGATAATGTGTCAAGGCTTTGTGAGCTCTGAATGAAGAGGGAAGTGTTTTCCCTGTGTGTTTGCTCATCAGCTAGTGCGAGATTTTAATAAAGAAATGGTCCACCATTTTTTGGCTCCACTGTTTCTTTACTGTCTGCCTGAATTCAATGGGAACCTGCATGTGAATGGTTGTGACAGCTGCAACTACTGGCCTTACAATCTCTAAAATGGACAAAGCACTACCCACTTCACAGGGATAATACAAAGTGTAAATCAAAATTAATGTTAGTGTGTTGCTTCTGGAGTGAGAGATAAAAGTTTTTTATTTTTTAAAGTATTTTGGAAAACAGTTCAGAAACTATTTTTGTACACCGATGGAATGGCAGAAAAATATTGGTGATTGATCATCCTCCTTAGTTGAGAAAAAATTATCTCCAAGAGTTATTTATGTTATCAGGCTAAAAATAAGTCTATTTATTATAAATATATTGAATATATTGACTTCAGTATATCCAGTATCTTTTTAAAATTAGGTCAAATCATATGAAATTATTTTTATAGGTCCAAAAAAGTTAACTAATAGCAATTTCAAGTGGTTCAACCTGACAAGAAGCTACACTTAGCTTTAAAAATTATATTTCCAATTTTAACATACAAGCAGAAACATAGTGGGCTGGTATATATTCCCCTGTAAGCCACTGGTTCTCAATATGGAGTTAGGTATTTTTCCTATTGCTTTAAAATGCTTGGCATAAATTCTGTTATATTATAGTGTCACCCCACCATAAATTGGAAGGTGATGGGGACATTTTTTTAAAGAAGATCTAAATTTGGATTGGAATAGCATATTATACAGCATACAAGCAAGTCTACAGGCACTGTTTAGCAGAATTCATCAAAACCCATGGTGAAGTTTACTTGAAAGTTAGACATGTCTTTTAGAGTGATGCCCATTAAAAAAATTCAAAAAAACTTAAAAGCTTTATCTTAGTAGACACTGTCTCCTTTGAGAAATACTATTATCTTTTATTCATTAAATAGAACAAATCAAGTTCCAAATGCCATATTGAAATTACTGTGCTTTTGTTGTTTTTTTTATTACAAGAATAAAAGAGTCTAGTCCTTCTTTCTCTTTGCCTTTGAGTGGTGTTTTATAGAGGAAGTCAGGCATTATTTTGTTTATAATTAAAGACTATGTACTAAAGCACAATTTGAATAAGCAACTTTAATTAATCAAGGGAAAAACCCCACAACCTTCTACACTCATATTTCGGTTTCTAAGAATGACTAAAAAGGGTTGTCTTTTTTCCCCTCTGAGGTTAGAAACAGGTCAGGTCAGTAATTGGAGCTGGCTAGTCATCAGCTGGTTTGACCTGCTAGGCTAGAATTTTCTTTACTACGGGAAAGTGTAATCAGAAAACCAGATGTATCCCCATCCTGAGACTGGAGTATAATGAAAAGCAGGCAGTTCATTTATTTTCTCCAAGCTTTTCAGATCTTCATTCAGCCATCAGGGGCTTGACTTTGCACTAGGCCGAGGAACTACAGTGAGAGACATTATTTAACTGGATCGCAGGACAGAGATTGAGAAATTGAGATTCAGACGGTTGCGTTGTCTCCAATCTCCTATTTTCTTCAGAAGTTGATAGCTATTATGTACTTTTTGCCTGAAAACAAGCTAGAGATTTCTAAATAACCGTAGGAGCCTGTCCATTACAGGCTTATTCTGATTATTGGAGCTTTCTCCTGAGATCCTAAAGATTATATGTCAATGATTAGGGTAGAGTGAATGGGAAACCATGTCCTTCTGAGTAGTGGAGGGAGGGTCACAGCCAGTTTGAACATGCATAATCTATGTAACTCTTGTTTTCATAACACAAACTATCTTATTCGGCTTTGTACTTTTATATGTTTTTCTTTCATCCTAAACCTATCCTTGTGTTTCCCAACTCCATTCTCTTAAAATTTATCTGTGTATCTTACTTTTCATTAAAAAAAAAAAGGTCATCTAAAAGTTAATGTTTTGTTTTATTTTAACCAAGTTTTCATAGACAGTCTTGTATGTCATGATACCATTGGAATATGTTATAAACAGGTTTGAACTTTTTTTGGACATTAACTGTTCAAAGGTTCTCTTAGAAAAATAATGAGAACAATATTTATTAGAAGCATAAATGAATAAAGAAAAGAATTCAATTTACGAAGCCATTAGTCTATAGGAAGACATTTTAAAGACCACAATTAAGGAGGATTCCTCACGACAAACTACAGAAGAGACTTTTCTTTAAACTTCTGAAGGGCTTTATCAAGTAGGGTGAAAGGGTCAGTGCTGTTCTTTACTTTCCTAACTAATTTTCAAGGAAGTTAGGTCAGAAATGATCCAAAGAATCAAGATGCTTAAGTATCATACATGTATGAGTCAAACTGGAATTGTGCCTAGGATATCGAAGAGAAATCTGGGATTCTTTAGTTTCTGATTGTAATTCAGTGAAGGTGTTGAAGGAAATAAGTAAAGCCTGGTGGAGTCTATTCTTTTATGTGGCTTGGATATAGTTTAAAGAGTTGAGAGAGGAAGATGGAATATAGAGATCCAAATAAGAGATCTGCAAAAATAGTTGCAGAAAACATGTAGTACTCTTTCTCTTTGAGTTACTTCAAGCACCACAGAAACTTAGATTGAAGCACGGTGGTTGTGATTATTCATACATACAGTAGATATCTGGTCAGAAAAAAAAGTTGGGATGATCCATCTCCCTATCTCAATCATCTTGTACCAGGAACCATTCTTGAAAATACTGAAGAAGAAAAACTGAGAGTTGAATCAAGTTCATCTCTATAGTCTTTCTCAAGCCAAAAAAAAAAAAAAAGGCTGGCTGCTTTTTCTCACTCAAAGGAGAAGAGGGAGTTCTCTTCTTGAAAGTGTTTAAGGTTTTAGTTATGAAATACAATAATTCATGCTAGGTTGGATTAGGACAGTATAGAAGTTTATCCTATAAAGTTATTTTAATGGATGGGGGATGGAAGTTCTTTGGATCAGTGTTTTCCAAGTGGCTTAGGCATTTGCAATGAAAGGGAGGAGAAGATAAAGAAAATGTTCCAGACAGATTTTAGGTGGTGTTCACTTTCCTCCCTTACTTCTAAGTAATTGTAAGCTGCTCCCACAGAACACCCTCTCTCAATTTGTTTTTGTTTTTCCTGAGGTTCCCTTTCCTTTTCCCTTTCTTTGATTTTTTTTTCTTAATTTCCCCCATTCCCCAGTCTTCCAATGATTCAAGACAGATAAATGGGAAGGAATGAGTGAGATATCAGTAGTCATAGAAGAAAGTCACTTTGCTATTTAAGGACCTGGGTAACTAAATATGCTATCTAAATAGTAAAACAGGCTTACTCCAGAAAAACATTACAGTTAATGTTGGAATTTTAAAAAGAAGACAATGATTTTCCAGAAAGAATTTCATTATACTTTCTTACTTGGAACACTGATTTAAGTTCTAAGCAAATTTTTTTTTTTTTGGTTTGTCAAAAATATGTTAAGGAAAAGAAGAAAATGTAGGGACAAGGAAACAACAGAATAGCTCTGAAAAAGCCAGGATACTGAAATGAGCATCCAGAATATAATTCCGGTCTTCTGTAGATCTTTCCGAGGCTCATTCCCTGGGCTGAATCATGGCTTTTCTTCTCTTGGGCCTAGGAAAGCTTATTATTCTGTAAAGTTTGTCTTTCACATCTGAATAACTATCTCTCTCATCACGCAGGCACTCTCCCTCTCTGTCCTCTGGCCCTTAGCTCCTAGTACTTCCTCTTTCTCTGTGTCTTTCTCATCATCCTCAGTAAGGTGCCTGTCTTTTCCCTTAAAGTCCTGCTCCCTAAGGTGACCACTAAACCTGAAATTCATGCAAGCAAAAGCTGTTATAGAAAGCTAGATTCCTGATTCAAACTTGACCCTAGGAAAAACTCATACTAGAAGGCTTTTTTAAAATTTTGTAGACTAGGAATGAAAATTATCCTGGAACTACTGTGACTTGGTTCTTCAAATTCTATTCTACAGACTGCTAACTTGAGCCACCATAATTAATTCATTTTGCTTTTCCAATGTTGATTCCTTCCATTGTTAATGGTCTCTATTATTTTTCATTCTACTAACTAAAGTCTTTTTTTTTCTTGCAAGCACAGACTAAGCCATAGTTCTTTATCCACATTAATCAGTTAATATAGTTTGAAGTATCTAAAATAAAACGAAAGATAGCAGATAGCAGATGTGTATATCAGATAGCTAACATGGAAACGACATTCCACTTAAAAAAAAAACAAAACAGATCTTTCAGGTTTGCCTGCTTAAAATTTTTCAAAGATCTTAAAACCAAATATTTTATCCTAGCTGCAAAAACTTTGTAATTTCAGTAGCTTGAGTCAGGATAACTGATCTCTTTAAGGATGTAAATCATTCTTGTTTCTTTTTCCTTTTTTTTTCTTAGGTAATTCTGTATTAGTGTATAGATTTTTTAAAAAAGACTTTATTTATTCATTTTAGAGAGAAGAGAGAGAGAGAGAGAAGAGGGGGAGGAGCAGGAAGCATCAACTCCCATATGTGCCTTGACCAGACAAACCTGGGGTTTTGAAGCGATGACCTCAGTGTTCCAGGTCGATGTTTAATCCACTGCGCCACCACAGCCAAGCAGTGTATAGATTTAAAACCAGAAATATCCTGGGAAAATGATTATTATAAATTTAAAGGATGACCAAGTGGATATAAAGATGGGCAAAACCCACGATATTAATTTTATAATAGTGTGTCACTGAATCTTTTTAAATTTCATGTACGATTAATCTTTAACAATTCATGAGAAAAATAGACATCTTATTATCTTATACACAGAAAGCTAATCAACAAAGTTAATTTCTGTGTTTTAAGATTTATGGTTAGCAACTAAAAGAATAAGCTTTTGACCAAAAAGTTTTATTTAATTTGAGTATAAAACTCTTCTTTAATGCTTGTACACAGAATCCTAAAGATGAGTCAGTCAGCTTCTAGAACTTATTTATATTACATTTTGGGAGTAGAGATGGTACTTGCTTTTCCTAATTGGAAATCTAGTCAATTTACTTTCTCATTTTTTTTTTTTTATGATTAGTGTAAAGGAATTGTCTTGGCTTCACTTCTGAATGAATGTAGATGGTTCTCATTGGTTGCAGATGAGTGATAAGAAATATTACTAGTATTATTAGCATTTGAGTGTAATTATGTTTCTTCAATAAAGTTATATAACATTATATAACTAGATAAATTAGATAATAATTTTAATAAATATACAAATAGAAAAAGGGTGACATGTTACTGTCAAAAGAGAAGGCATAATAATACCACAAGCTAAATTTTAATGTATGCTAAATAAATCTTGAAATTAAAAAAAAGTAAATATAAAAATAAAATTAGAAAAATGAGGAAGATATTGTTGCATATTATATAATAGCTTAAGGATTTTGAGGGTACTGAAACAAATTCTATTTAATTTTCTCCACTGAAGTTTTTTTTCCCTTAAAAAGGGGATATTAATATTCACTATTTACTTAGTTGATTTCTGATACTTAGCCACTTCTACAATAGTAATACTACTTCTGATTTAGGTGGCCTTTAACATTGTTATTTTTAATCACATTGTAATCGATACTGTTCTGAATGCTCTTCTTCCCTTATCACGCACTCCTCAGCGTGATGTTTCTAAGAAAACTACAGAATGGGGACATATAATGAAGAATTTTGAAACATATAAGTTGGGAGCCACTGCTGCTGCTCTCCTGGGGGCTGATCTAGAGACTAGAGAACCTGTGAAAGATTTACAGCAGGCTGGTGAGTTTTCTGTTAGCAAACATGAAAGATAGGTTGACCAGTTCACTTCACCAACATCAGTATGAAATGTAACTTACCAAATAGTCAAAGAAAAATTCTTTGTAAATATTATTGACTGGATTGTCATATGTCTTCCCTTTGATTACTGAAACACAGATTCAGAAACATTACCTGAATTTACCATAAATCTTAGGTTTATAGTAAGAACACTATTTCTAATGTATCCTTTTTGGCATGGGCCTACTACATGATTCAATATCGAGGATTGTTTTAATGTTTCAAGGTGTCTACATTTTCTGTTTTGCTAAGTTGGTATATGGAACTTATAGATGAGGGGGATGCAAATGGATGTGGTAAAACTAAAGAGTTAATATGTTATGTATTATGTCTTTGCAATGTAGATAGAATCTGTGAAGGTTTTTATTTTTAATTCAAAATTTTAAAATTTATTCATGAAGGTAAGTACTATCCTCTAAATACTTTCCTTTAGACTATTTAGAATTTTTTTTTTCAGAGACAGACAGAGAGTCAGAGAGAGGGATAGATAGGGACAGACAGACAGGAATGGAGAGAGATGAGAAGCATCAATCATCAGTTTTCATTGCGACACCTTAGTTGTTCATTGATTGCTTTCTCATATGCGCCTTGACCATGGGCCTTCAGCAGACTGAGTATCCCCTTGCTCAAGCCAGCGACCTTGGATTCAAGCTGGTGAGCTTTGCTCAAACCAGATGAGCCCACACTCAAGTTGGTGATCTCGGGGTCTCGAACCTGGGTTCTCCACATCCCAGTTCTACATTTTATCCTCTGTGCCACCGCCTGGTCAGGCATAGAATTTTTTAATGATTGCAGTTACTTAAATCTTCTCTTAGAATTGCTTTTGAAGCCCCGATGGGTTAGCTCAGTGATAGAGTACTGACTCTGCGTGTGGATGTCCCGATTCACAGTCAGGGCACACAGGAGAAGCACTCCTCTGCTTCTCCACTCTTCCTTTTTTTGCTTCTCTCTCTCTCTCTCCCCCTCCTGCAGCCATGGCTTGATTGGAGCAAGTTGGCACCAGGCACTGAGGATGGCTCCATGACCTCCACCTCAGGCACTAAGAAGATCTCAGTTGCTGAGCAATGGAGCAGCACCCCAGATAGGCAGGGCATTGCCCTTAGTGTGCTTGCTGGGTAGATCTTGGTCAGGGCGCATGAGGGAATCTATCTCTGACTCCTCTCCTCTCACTGAAAAAAAAAGAAAAAAAGAAAAAAATTGTTTTTGAGTCAGTCTATGAACCACATAGAATAATTCATTGATTTCTTTTTGAGAACAGCACTTATAACCAAGCAGCATTTCACAGTGTGGTTACTCATGCATATTTACCAAACTTGCCTCTGAATAGCCATTGTCCTTTTTTTCTTTCTTCTTCTTCCAGAAATAAAACAGACAAAGTGTGAAGAGTGTCCGTCACTGATAACAGTCCAAAAAAAGGCTTAAAAAAGGATTCAAAAGAGGAATCCCAAACATGAAAATTCATTTAAGCAATGGCAGCATCACAGGAATGATATTGTCATAAAGCCACAAATGTGAATGTCCAAGTAGCCCACAAGCTAGCTAGGCTGCTGGAGTCGTGGAGTTGGGGTAGGATTTTTTTCTCAAAATATTCAGGGATGCCTGACCTGTGGTGGTGCAGTGGACAAAGCGTCAACCTGGAATGCTGAGGTTACCGGTTCAAAACCCTGGGCTTGCCTTGGCCGGTTGGCTCAGCGGTAGAGCGTCGGCCTGGCGTGTGGGGGACCTGGGTTCGATTCCCGGCCAGGGCACACAGGAGAAGCGCCCATTTGCTTCTCCACCCCCCCTTCCTTCCTCTCTGTCTCTCTCTTCCCCTCCCGCAGCCAAGGCTCCATTGGAGCAAAAGATGGCCCGGGCGCTGGGGATGGCTCCTTGGCCTCTGCCCCAGGCGCTAGAGTGGCTCTGGTCGCGGCAGAGCGACACCCCGGAGGGGCAGAGCATCGCCCCCTGGTGGGCAGAGCGTCACCCCTGGTGGGCGTGCCGGGTGGATCCCGGTCGGGCGCATGCAGGAGTCTGTCTGACGGTCTCTCCCCATTTCCAGCTTCAAATAAATAAATAAATAAATAAATAAATAAATAAATAAATAACCCTGGGCTTGCCTGGTCAAGGCACATATGGGAGCTGATGCTTCCTGCTCCTCCCCCTGTTCTCTCTATCTCTTTCCTCTCTCTCTCTCCCTCTCTCTCTCCATTAAAAATGGATAAATAAAATCTTTAAAAAAATATTCAGAGAGACTAGAGAAGTAGAGGGGTGTGAATACCCATTCCTTCCCAAGCCAGTGTCCAAAGACGTCACATGGCCAACACAAGGATGCTGGAGTAGGAACCCCAACATTGTATGGCATAACTGTAAATGCTCCAGTTCTTTCACTGGTGTGAACAGGAGGTTGGAATGCAGGATGTTGGACGGCAGAAACTGGTATCAGTTGCTAGCTCAGCCCTGGGCTGCATGACAGAACTCTAGTCCAGTATGCTGATGTCCATGGGCTCTCTGGGAGGCTATTCTCCAACTTCACCTCCCTATTAGTTCTGCCTGAAGTGACCACTTTGATGATATCAGTTGCTAGCTCAGCCCTGGGCTGCATGACAAGACTCTAGTCCAGTATGCTGAGTCCATGGGGCTCTCTGGGAGGCTATTCTCCAACTTCACCTCCCTATTAGTTCTGCCTGAAGTGACCACTTTGAACGTGACAGCATGGGCTGATATAATGGCACTAGAGTGGGGGCAAGTCCTGCATCTCACTATACCTAGATCTGTGACCTTGAAAAAGTCACCTTACCTGCCTGAGCCACCATTTCTTAATTTCTAATACCAAGCAGTTCTAGAATTTTTTTTTGCTTTTGCAATGTTCTATACTCTCTGTATGATTAAGTACCTAATGAGCAACAATATAAAGAATCCCTATTTTAGAAACACATGTGAGTGGGGAAAAACAGTCTTTTCAGCTTTGGTATAGTACATAATACATCATTTACCTAGATGATAAATACTTAGAGCAGGCGTGACTGACCTCAGTAAAAAATTAGGGTACACTTTCTGTTGTTCAATGCAGTAGCACTTTTAAATTTTCTACAAGCTTGCTTCCATTTTGTTTTTAAATAAATTTCTACCTCATAATTCCTTTAAGTTATCAAATAACTGGAAAAAAGTATTTGATTCATAAAAGCTCACAGTGGGCCTAAATGAATTACAGACACATCTTACATATGTATACGCTGGTCAGAAATGCTTTCTTTCCGAAGTTTCAATTTTATTAAGTTCTTTATGGAGCTTGCCTTGTATGTAACGACGTTCTCCATACGTCATGTAGATTGGTATTTCTTTTTTGAAATATGCCTGGATTGCACACCCTGACATGCTTATAAACTAAATGCAGAAATGGCACTGCAGAAATAATTATTTCATGCCCAGCATCCGCAACTTATTTCCACTGTTTAACCTCACACACATTGTTCTCATTTCCACTCTTCACAAGACATTTGTTCTTTTCACTGTTCTCTGCTTTAAGTGGATGAGGTTCATCTGGTTTGTTGATGTTATGAAATATGGAATTCTCATATTAATGGTTCTAAAATCATATGGGAATACTTTACACCGTGTCTTTGCCATGATGCGGCATTACCTTGTATCATATAGAATGAGTTAACATGATATTAAATTACTCCTTTTTATGTCATTCACATTTTTTATTTTGCTGAGGACCTTTGCCTTCCTATTTGTGAAACATACAACTATGGCACCAAAAAAGGAAACCTCATAGCATTTATTTAACAGTTTAACTTCCACGTAAAATTATGTATTCAGGGTTTGAGAGAAAAGATGTTGAAAAGTGACATCGGAGGATGTTAATTATTTTTGTTTGTTTGATCAATCTAGTCAGATAAACACATCAATGGGTTTTAAAAAATCAGAAAGTGCTCTGAGCTTTCCAAATAGTGTTGCCTGACTTTTCTAGAATATTAATTTGTTTGCCTCTGATAATGTGGGTCAGGGATCCTTTTACTAAGTGAAAACAAGCAGATTACATTGCTTAAATCCTTACTTTAACCACCTGTGACCTGGTATACTTAAAGATAACAACTTCACCAAGAGTCAAATTATTATAGCTGCCCTTATTATAGTTTTGCTCTTTGCTTTAAAATCTTGATGTTTAGTAAATTATGCAAAGACCGAGCACTGGTTCTCAAACCTGAGTGTGCACCAAAATCACATGAAGGGCTTATTAAAACACACTGTTGGGTGGTGTTAACAAGATTTTAATTCAGTGTGTGGGGGGTGGGACTGAGACTTTGCATTTCTAACACATTCCCAGGTGATAACAATGCTGAAGGCCTGGAGCTCTCACTCAGAAAAATCACTGGCGGAGACCATGAAAGGGAGAAAGGGGGAAAAGAGGGTAGTGATCACTATACAAATGACATTTCTACTTTCAGTGTAACTGAAAATAAGATTCAAGATTCAAAATGCCAGAAGCTAAATTCAAATCTAAATCAGAATTTAAAAATACAGATTTAAAAACATATTCAAAAACTATAAGCTCTTGAGAGTAGGCTCTTTTTTTATTTTTTCCTTTCCCATAATTATTCATACTCAATGGCTGCTGCCCAGAGAATCCTCCTGAAACAAAGGTTTTTGGAAGTGCAAAGGACAGCTGAGCTACTCCCTTCAGTGAGCCTGCCTGATTGGGAGAGAGCAAATCAGTGACTTCCATGGAAAGAACACAGGTAAGAATACAACACATGAGGCAATGAGCCTCAACTCCTGCACTTCAGTGTCAAGAAATTAAGGGACATAGTAAGACACCTGCACCTTTCCTAAAAGGGAAGAAAATGAACTTGTCCTTTGAGTGTTCAGCTGTGATATCAACATCTAACAGAGCCAGGTGTAGATGTGCAAAAAATGACCATCTAAAGGAATCTAAACCTGCTGGGCAAAACTCAAAAGCAGATTAAACTCATTCTTCTATTTCTAGAACAATGTTTCCATTAGACAACTGATGAGTCTATGAATGAACTCAAAGAGTCATTCATTCATACAATGGGAGCATCACTCCAGAGAAGAGAGGTACACGGGCAAATGAAAGTCGAGTACTCAATTCCAATATAAGTGTCCCGGTTGCAATGCTGCTGGAAGTAAGTTTAGCCAAAAGCCATCCTATCTGTGAGTGGACAGTTCAGTGTGTCTTTGCCTAATGCCATTAGCATACCCAATTCTTTCAACCCCTTAGTTCTTAGTCTGTGTTCACACTGAACATTCTAATTGTGGTCTGGCTTCCCCTGGGCAGGTCTGCCAATTTCAAGATTTTGGTTTCTGCAACAGTAAATTCTCATAGTTAACAAGTGAGTTGGTTTATTATATAGAGAGAGCTGGGTACAACTCTGTGAGGTTCCCCATGCAGTAATTCTTTTTGGTATCTCAATGAAGAGACTCCTGATTTTGCTTGGTTTTTCCTATAGCTTAACCTTAGGGACGGAGTATGCTGGTCATGCTGAGTCTGTGTTGCAGTTTTATTTCTCTGAAATTATTAAATGGCATTCTTGCTTTGTACTTTAGACTAATGAGCTTGGAAAATGTGCTTCTGTCCCCAAGTAGCTGCTTGTAAAGCTAAGGGCCAAACCGCAGACCGTGGTCAATCCTCCAAGTCATAAATGCCCTTCTTGGGGCCTTCGGGATCTGTTCTGTTGGCATGGGTCCTTGGTGGTAATAACCAGACATGGCTGCATGGTGAGAACCAGCATTTCGTTTTCTACATATACTAGCTATTGTTATAGTACAAATTACTTAACTCTCTGGAAGGCTCCGATAATAGGTTTGATGTCTGTTCTAATTTGGAATTTAATATACTTCATAATCTAATGCAGGTTTTGGTTAAAAATCTCATATTTAAGACACTAAGGATTTCTGCCAATATGTGAACTATACTTATTACCATTTGCACTTCATTTCACAGGCATCATTTCCTCATCATCTACTGATACATTTCCTTTGCCTTTAGCATTTCCTGTATGTTCACTTTTTTTGTCTTCATCTCTTCTCTCCACTAAGGTCAGCTTCATGTGAGTGAGATCTATCTGGTCACACAGGGCCCCATTCTCAGAAGAGCCCTGAGTGTCACTTAATGCTCTGTTACTGTCTTGAAATTCTTGATATATTTTCTTTTTTTTTTGCACAATGAGCTACACTGGCCTCCCAAGATGGCCACTTATATGCTGATGAATTCAAAAATCTATATCTTGATTCTAATAGTCACTGCTAAACTCCAGATAAAGTCTATATAACTGTCTAAAGGCCACCATCTAGACAGTAACATTGCAAAACTGGAAGAATTAACTTTTTCCTGCCCAAGAAGGTATTTCCCAACTCAGTGGAAGGGGCCTTTACTTATTTAGTATTCTAGCCATAAATCCTGAGCATTTTCCCTCCTTCTTTTCTGGCCAGGCATTAAGTCAGTTGGTCAAATAATTCATTCTCCTAACAAACTTTTATTTATGGACTCTCTTCCCATTTTCACTTTCTGTGCATAACGTTTTCTCTGTTTGTGTGTTCCTGGTGTTTTATTACTCCCTTCCAGTTCCCACTACTGTCTTTTCAAAGGTATTTCTGGCAGCATCCTTCTCTTGTTTTAAATACTTCAAGATAAATTCTTCATCCTTTCTATGGCATACAAAGATGTACATTTGTGACCATTGCTTTTAATTATAATGTACCTTCTGATGGGTCTCTGAGCTCAAACTATATCAAACTCATGATACGTTTTCTAAAATCTCTAGAATTTTTATGTTCCTGGGGCTGTCAGCCTTTACAAATACTCTTCCTATGGCCTGTGAGGTCTATTGCCCTTTCAACTTCATGGAGTCTTAGACATTTTTTTCCAGATCAATCCTAATCATTATGGCTCTCGCTGCAAAGGCTCTTAGACTTTCCCAGATAGTAGATGATGCGTCTTGCAGCTTGGGTTCTCATAACTCCATGTTTGTGGTTTCATTAGCTCATTTATCTCACTAAACAAAATTTTCTTGTCTTTTTTTTTTTTTTAGGAAGTGATATTCTTTAAAACAGGCAATTAGTGAGATTCATTCAGCTTATGAAAGGTCAACACCTTGGAGGTGCTTGAGAAATGTTTGTAGACTACAGGAAGGACCAATGATTGTGACAGTGTTTACCGGCCATTTACAAGCAGCTTGGACAGTCAGGGAGCCAACTGCAGCTTGAATATTGGCTCTTTCACTTTGTACCTGATTGTAGACTCAGAACATAGCTCTGTGCCTAAACATTCTTTTCTGTAAAATAGGTACAACAATAATACCTACAACAAGGGTTCATCATGAGGATTAAGTAAAATTGTACAGGTAAAATGCTTAGAATGATGGCTGGTACTTAGATACTATTTATAGCATGCTTACTATCATTATTATGACTAATAGACATTCACATACAGAGAGAGAATACAATCATTTAATTCAGTAAGTATCCATGGGAAAATATTATTCATAAAACTATATTATATATGCTGAAGGACACAAAATAAATTTTAAAGATGTTCCTGTTCTCAGGAATGTATGTTTTCACAATCAAACATATTTGCAATGGGACTATTTGAGAATGGCAATACATTTTACTTATTTCTTTCCTTATCTATTCTATAAATATCTGTTGAGCACAGTATACAACAGACACTATTTAGGTGTTGGGTAGAGAGCTGGGAATAAGCCTAACAGGGTCCATGCTGTTGTGGACTGAGGCTTGTATTCTGGTGTAGAGATGACATGATTTTATAAAAATGAACAGTCAGTCTAATGGATAAAAATGTGGAAAGCATAGGCCGGAGGATACACTCTCATTCTAGCCCTGGAATCAGGGGTCTGTTGTGGGCAAGGCATCCCACCAAGAGGCTGCTTGCTCCACTGGGGCAGATACAGTGTTTCACATTTCCGTGGTCATTGCAGCTACAAGTCCAGATTGTCCTGGTGCTCCAAGGATACTGAAGAATTTAAAAGTATTTAAGGTGAGTGAGCAAGATGGACTAAAGCTCAGGAAAGGTTATGGGCTTGGGTGTGTTTCTGCTCAGTGATGACATAGCTAAAGTATCTAAAGCTCTGTCAAACAGGAAGGAACTTTGTCCCTTTCCCTCACCGAGTCTCCGGAACCTAAAACCTTCTGTAGAACCAAATAACCATTCAATTATAAAATATGTTTGTTGAATGAATGGAAAAAGGAGTGTTGAAAGTTAGTCTAAAGAACTAGATGGAGCCTGACCTGTGGTGGTGCCGTGGATAAAGCATCAACCTGGAAAGCTGAGGTTGCCAGTTCAAAACCCTGGGCTTGCCTGGTCAAGGCATATATGGGAGTTGATGCTTCCTGTTCCTCCCCCCTTGTGTCTCCCTTCTCTCTCACCCTCTCTCTCTCTCAAATGAATAAATGAAATCTTTAAGAAAAAAAGGACTGAAAAGGTTTCCTTAGAGCAGATAGTGCTATTAAAATATTCTGAATAATAAAACACCAAAAGAGATGCAGTTTTAGTTAGACTAACCCTAAGGAGGTATAAAAGGTGAATTCAAAGTAGAAACCAGCAGCAGAAAGACCAATGATACACAAACTGTTAAAATCATTCCAGTATGAGGAGAAGACTTGGATTAGGGTAGATGAAGGAGAATGATAGGGAATTTATATTTTGTGGTCTGATTACATAAGACTAACCTAGAAAATAAAGTTTAAAATGGCAGAAAGGCTACAGACAAGTGAAGTCAACAACACGTGGGCTGAGGCAAAGGTCATAGAAGTGTTGTGAAAGGCAGAAAGTAGATTCTGACCACTGATGGCACCCACGCTTTGTTGTTCTGCGACAGGTGGTGAGTTGAAGTGAAGACATGTATCTAACCTGTGTGCCTGGGTGGCAGGAGTGGTGGTTTAAACTGGTGCCCTTGTCTTTTGGTTATGGTTACTGATTGACTGAGTGTGCCCATGCCTGTACCCAGCCTTATACCTGCTCAAGGTACACATATTATTTTCTCCATTCTGAGATGTACTGTGGTTTGTTGTAAAAAGAAAGTAGTACAATGTCTGTACTAATATATACCAAATATATCTACCCTGTTTAGTATTGACATGTGCTAGATGAGAAAGTTTTTCAGATGTGGGGTAGTTGGAAAGTAAAAGAAGAAAATCGTAAGTACATTGAAGATATACTACTATAAAGTCACTTGGGTTCAGAATAGCTTAAAAGAACATAGAAGTCAACATATAGAAGGCATAAAAGTTTCCATTTGTTTCAGTGGAAGAAGGCTCAGGGCCTGGCTGCAACAAAGAATGAAAATGAATGTGCATGGGTGTTTTATCTACTCATGCTGTGAACTGAATGTGTCCCCCATCCTTGCCAAATATCATGTTGAAATCCTAACCCCCAATGGGATGGTATTTACAGGTCTTTTGTAATTAGGGTTAGATGAGGTCATGAGGATGGGGCGCTCTTGATGAGGTTAGTGACCTCATAAGGTGAAGAGGAAGCACAGAGAATAGGCCATGTGAAGACACAGGGAGAAGAGGGCCAACTACAAGCCAGGAAAGTGAGTGCTCACAAGAACACAACCATGATGACATTCTGAGCCGAACCTGCAAGAAAGTAAATTTCTGTTGTTTAAGCCACTCAGTCTGTGAGTCTGAGATATTTTGTAATGGCCGCCTGAATAGACTGAAATACCATGTCATCATTAATGCTAATCTGCTTAAAGGAAATCATATTTTTAAAGTATGTAATGGTAGAGTACTCAGTATGTATACATATTTTGCATCCTTCTGAGAATTTTAAAAATTTTCTGCTGAATTATCCCAAATAGCAAAAGAAGCTGTACATACATTTATTTAATCAACAGATATTTGGTATCTCTCTGATAGAAGTAACATACTAGGCCCTGGGGATCCATCATGGGCAAAATAAATAATTTCTACCTTCATCAAACTTACAATTAAGTTGGACAGAAGTCATAGCCCAAAGGAATATGTTTCTTCAAAGTATGAGTTTCCTTTAATAAATTCACATAAATATAAAGTACTTCTGTGCTTACTTTAAAATAAATATTATATATACTTAAAGGAAAAAAACCCCACTTTATTTTCCATAAACTAATTTTAGGGCCACTTTTTATATGGTGAGCAGGACATTTTAACCTTTGTGTTTAATTCTCCCTCCTATCCTTCTAAACCTGTACCCTTGAAGTTTGAGGAAAATCAAGGTGCTGTGATTAGAGACCATACGCAAATCAATTTCTGCCATCTATCCTGAGGATTGTTGTGCCCACAGGACAGTTCCACCTGAGTCTGGGGACCCTATATCATACTTAGAAAATAGGTATTTTCTTTAAGTGTCCTCTATCTAAAACCATCCCCAACGTTCTGCCCCTGGGCTCTGGTCAGCTTCATAGTTCTGCCTCTGACAAGCATCCAGAATCCATAAAACTCTCTCCTGCCAGCCTCTTGCCAGACAGTCTGGAGAATCTCTAATCTTAAGAAAACCTTTCTTCAAGTGTTGTTGCAAGAATATTTTATTAGCCTGACCAGGTAGTGGCACAGTGGATAGAGTGTAGGCCTGGGATGCTGAGGATCCAGGTTTGAGACCCTGAGATCTCTGGCTTGAGCGCAGGCTCACCAGCTTAAGTGTGGGGTCTCTGGCTTGAGCGTGGGATTATAAGCATAACTCCATGGCTTCTGGCTTGAGCCTAAAGGTTACTGGCTTGAGCCCAAGGTAGCTGGCTTGAACAAGGGGTCACTGGCTCAGTTGGAGCCCCCCCCCCATCAAGGCACTTATGAGAAAGCAATCAATGAACAACAAAGGTGCTGCAACTATGAGTTGATGCCTTTCATCTCTCTCCCTTCTTGTCTATCTATCCCTGTCTGTCCCCCGCCCCCCACACACACACACACAAAAGGATATTTTGTCAACATTAAGTATTAACCTTTTTTCCCACCAGAATATGACCTTGTATATTCCTTAAGAAAATAAGTTTAGCCCACCAAACTGACTTAAATGGTGGTAAGAAAAGGGACCTGATGTTCAGGAGGAAAACAAAATACAAGTTAATATCTTGGTTAAAGGCAAGAAATTCCTAACACAAATGATTTTCTTTTCAAATCTTCCAGGAAGTTGTATCATGTATACTTTGTAATTTCTACCTCTGATGTATAAATAACTCAAGTTCTCGCATTCAAATATTTGTGGAGCACCTCTTACATACCAGGACTGCTCTAGACATGGCTAATACTTTGGGCAGAAATTCCTGTCTGTTGGGCAGATAAAATATATTATGCTCACTTTGTTAAAGATGGCGCTGCCCACGTGGAGGCCATCACCCAGGTGATATTAATGTGTGTTGGGGGCGGGCTGTGGGCAGGCAGAATCCTTGTAGCCTGGGGCTTGGTTTTGGGATTAAGCCTTTCCCACCCTTTTGATGTGGGGTGGTGCAATCCCATCATGCCCCAGATAAGTGACTTTGTATTAGAGACTTCCCTATTTTGTATATTGGATTAAAGGTTTGGATTTCTACACTATAAAATGGGGGCAGAACAGGAGCTTGATCTCTGGGATCATTAGAGGAGAGAGAAGAGAGGAGAGCAGAGAGAGGCCATGTGGAGGAGGCCAGGAGAAGCAGCTAAGATGGCCGAGTGTTGAGTGAGAAGCCAGTTTGTGCAGAGTTTGTGTAGGGAGAAGGAAGGAGATGGGAAACAGAGGTGAATAAAGTCTGGTGAGCTAGAAACCTTTGATTCTAGGAAACTCGGATAAGTCAGTAGCTTTGTGAGCACTGAATGTGAGTGGGGTTTGGAGCCCATTGTGTGTTTTTACTTGCCCGCTGGGTGCAAGCTAGGATTACAAATGATGGCCCATCAGTTTTTGGCTCCGTTGTTTCTTTACCAACTGTTCGAATCCATTGCGAACCTGCATGGGCCAGGCTGCTGTGATGGTGGCCTTGGTTGCTGGCTTTACACTGTCCCACACAGTTACTGTTGTAGAGCTGAAGAGCAATGACTGAAGGAAGATAGTCTGGCTGAAGTGTCCTTGGTCTTGATGTCATCATCTGGTCACTTAAAGAACTTTAAATCTTTCCCAAATGTAAAGCCAGGAGCCAGGGCCAGGGCCATGCAGGTTCGCATTGGATTCAGACAGTCGGTAAAGAAACAACGGAGCCAAAAGCTGATGGGCCATAGTCTTTAATTCTAGCTTGCACCTGGCGAGCAAGTAAAAACACAGACTGGGCTCCAAAATCCACTCACATTCAGTGCTCACAAAGCTAATCCCAAAACCAAGCCCCAGGCTACAAGGATTCTGCCTGCCTTTAGCCCACCCCAACACACATTAATATCACCTGGGCGAGGACCTCCTCGTGTTATCTTTAACAAAGTGAGCATAATACATTTTATCTGCCCAACACCAAGGCTGAGCAGAAAGCTAAGCATAGACTACTTGCTGATTTTTTCAGTCATTTAAGGAGATTTTGAATAGTATAATGATTAGTTGGTCACAAAAGCTATAAAATTTAACTTGAGGAAGCGTCAGACCACTGACCACTGACCACTTTTAAAAAGATCACCTTCTTCTTCTTCCTCCTCCTCCTTCTAACTTCCTAGAAAACTTCTATGAAATAACTAGAAGATATTTCTTTGAGTCCCAGAGAATTATCTTTCTGTTCTTTCTTCCTTTTTTCCCCCTTACCCTCGGGGCTACTTTCTTCAGTTTCCTTACAGTGTTTGTTAAGCAGTTATTGTTATGCATTGCTAATGCACAAACACAGCTGGAAATAATACATCATGGAAAATCCAAAAGGCACAGAATACAAAGATAAAATATTCTCTGGGTATCCTTCATGTAGATTTGCTAGGCCACCAGAGGGGAACAAACTTAAAAGTTAGATCATCCGCTTGGAAACCCAGAAAAGCAGAATTTTTCTCCCTTCTAAAATGAAGAAGTAAAAAATCTAGGTCGTTGTAAACCAGCAGGCAGAGGGCAGAAAGAGGACAGGATTCCTAACTTAGTGTGACAGGCTTGGTCATGGCAACAGCAAAGGAATCCCCACCCCTGGGTGTATGTGGTTCACAAACAAAAGGGCTGCCCTGTCCTCTTCGAGGGCGAAGTCTGGCCTTTTATCTTCTGCAAGTTCCCCAGGCGCTGGGAAGGCCAAACCAAAGGGGTGTTTTCTTCTGAGCTCACCCAGTCCCCTAGACTGGGAGGTTGCTTGCAATCTCTTTCCCTTCCTACTCCCCTCCCTGCCTCCATGCTGCTAGGTGCCCATCCCCACTCTCCAAGTTAGCCTAGCGTGTCACCCCAGTGCATCCCGAAGCACATCTCTGGGAACAGCCTCAGCGTCACAGTCACCTGCCCATCTTATGTCAGCCAGTCCCTCAGTTTTAGGGAGGAATTTACCTGAGCACGGACACGATGGGTGGGAAGGGTGTGTGGCACATGGGACTCATTAATTCTGATAAGTTCTTATATGTATTTACTTTTTCCATGGAAAGGAACATATCACTTAGAAAGAGGAGCACCGAAACAAAGTTAAATGAGAGCATAAAAATACGATCACTAGAGACTGCGTGGAAGCGTGTGGAATTGCTGCGTGAGCACCCGGACGCCAGTCCTTTGTCACCGTGGCCCAGTTACCTTTCTCCAGGGCCACGTCTGCTTTCGCTGAGCATTAAAAGCATTGTCCTGTTGGAAAGCCATCATCAATTAAACAAAAAAAATTTTTTTGAACTTTTATTCCTTAATCATAACATGTCCCCAGTCCCTGATCTTATCTTAGGGCAAGGCTGCAGGCAAACAATGGCCACTGAACTCTCACCTCGGGCTTCCCCAGCGCCCTGCCCCCTCCCCGCTTGGCTGTCTGGCGGCTTTACACATGCAGAGCATGTTTCCTTGTCACAGACTGCCAGAATGCAAAATGATGAAAATTAATGCTATTATTAAAGGATTTTTCAATTAAATGTGCAGTTTAGAGCCAGATGCTGCTTTCTTAAAGGAAGAGAAGTTTAAGTAAAAAAGTCTGACAGATATTCGTTCCATCTAGCGTGGCAGAATTTATAGTAGATTATAGTCTTTGATTTCTGTGGGCTTGGGTTGTCAGGTCCACTTGCAAATGGGCTGTGGGAAAGAGTTGCACTTTTGTAATTTGAAAACATATGGGACATATGGTAAATATTACACCCATAACTGTTATGATGTTTTGCTTCCTTTAAGACCCTTTTTACTTTGCCTCCAGTGAGTTATTTGCAAGAACCCATTACCTTTCTACCTCTATTTTCCCTTGGAGTACAATTTGCTTTATTCTGATGTTTTAGAGTCCCACTGAAAAAAATCTAAAAATTGTGTTTCTATTCTTCCATGTATGACAATGTGATATTCTACAGCCTCTGATCCTCTCTTGAACTAATGTTCATCCCGATTTTTATTTTTGCATGCAAATATATGGACTTTATTTTTATTTTTATTTTTTTTGGTATTTTAATTTAATTTTATATATAACATGCAATGGAAACATCTTAAATCCAATGACTGCTTTAAAATAAATGAGATACAATATCATATAATCAAATCAAAGATATTTATTGATATTAACTTAGAAGGGAGATAGACTGTTTTAAAAGTGAGTTTAAAAGCTATGGTTTTTTCTGAGCCCACCTTCCCCCATCACTTATATCTTCAAGTAGATCAATTGACTTAGTAGTGGCAAGTGCTTGTGCGAGGCAAAAGAAAAAAAGGCAAAATACAAATGTCAAGAACTGAGAAACTATATTATACCTATAGTTACTAATGCAGTATTGTGCACTTTAAAATATGTTCAGAGGACAAATCTTAGATTGTGTTCTTACCGCAAAACAAAACTACTAACAAAAAACACAGAAGAACACAAGAAACTTTTAGAGGTTATAGATATGTTTAGCACATTGATTGTGGTGCTGTTATGGGTGTATCCATATGTCTAACTGCATTAAGATGTAGACATTGGCCCTGGCCAGTTGGCTCAGTGGTAGAGTGTTGGCCCAGTGAGTGGATGTGCTGGCTTTGATTCCTGGTCAAGACACAGAGAAGAAGCAACCATATGCTTATCCACTTGTCTCTCTCCCCCTCCCTTTTTTCTCTCTCTTTCTCTCTTTCCTTCTTGCAGCCATGGCTTGATTGGTTTGAACTCATAAGCCCCAGGTACCGAGTATGGTTCTATGGAGCCTCCATC
Source organism: Saccopteryx leptura (assembly GCF_036850995.1). Taxonomy (NCBI): domain Eukaryota; kingdom Metazoa; phylum Chordata; class Mammalia; order Chiroptera; family Emballonuridae; genus Saccopteryx; species Saccopteryx leptura. The sequence goes on from NC_089506.1 coordinate 42,641,560, forward strand.
ACAGGTGCTAAAAAAATTACTCTGTTGTGAGCATGGCCACAGATGGGCAGAGTACTGGCCCCAGCTGGAGGTTGCCAGGTGGATCTCAGTAAGAAATCATGCAAGTGTCTGTCTATCTCCCCTCCTCTCACTTAGAAAAAGAAGAAGAGGAAGAGGAAGAAGGAGGAGGAGGAGGAGAAGGAGGAGGAGGAGGAGGAGGAGGAGAAAGAGAAGGAGGAGAAAGGAGAAGAAAAGAGAAGAAAGAAGGAGAAGGAGAAGGAGAAGGAGGAGAGGAGGAGGAGGAGGAGGAAAGAAGAAGGAGAAGGAGAAGGAGAAGAAGAAAAAAGCTGTATACATTAAATGTGAGGCCGGAGATATCCACCAACATGGCACGTCAGGCCATTACCATCTCTCACCGAGATTACTATAGCAGTGGGATAACTTATTTGATTATCCCATGCAATCCCTCTTTTTTATTAAACTCAGCATGAGTTTTCTAAAATGACAGATCAATTCATATGCCTTCCTGGTTAAAATACTTCACAGGCTCCCTATTGCCTCCAAGGAAATGTCTAAGCTTTTTAAGACAATATATTCATGATCAGAGTTTTGCCCATTTTTCCGTTACATTCCTTCTCATCACCCTTTCTACATGGACACAGTTCCATTGAAACTCTTTTTTCTTTTTCCTCATCTCCTCTTTCTCCCATGGTGGAGTTTTCAGGTGGGCCCACTTTTCCTGTATGACTCACCTATTTTGATTCTTCCTCCAAGACTTCTAGATACCAATTCCTGTAAGAACACTTCCCTAACATTGTAGTCTAGCCCAGAAGTTGGCCTTTTGTGATATCATAGCAATTACTGTGCTTTTAAAATAATTGTTAATTTGTTGATTACCTACTAGACAATAAGCTCTGTGAAAATAGTTAACTATTTTCTATTATTATTTAAGTATTATTATTCTGCAACCCTGTATTTCTAGAACCAAGTACTGTATCAACACAAAATAAATTTACTACAAAAATTTTTGAAAGAATGAATGAATAAGGTAAATTGAAAACATATTCCTCTTGAGGTTCTACAATAACAAAAACTGAGGAACAAATTTTACAAACAAACAAAAAAGATTCTAGCAGATCTCTCAGACTTTTGGTAGAGTGTAATAACTAACTTTTTAAACAATTTATATTTTTTAATTTGCTGCTGAAGTTGTAACTAAATTATCTAACAGAATATTATTTTAAGTGATTTTTACTGTTGTTATGATTTCTTTTAAATATATCCCTCAGATTAAAAAAAAAAAAACTAGCCTAAAGTCAGTTGCTTCAAGTATCATTCCAATATGTGACCTCTAAAATACTTTTTGCCCACATCTAGTGATCATCTACTTAATGTAAATATTAATATTAACTAATTAGAACTAATAACTGATGTTCACTAAATACACACAAATAGTCCAGAAAATGTATTAGAAACTGAAGTAGCATTCTTGTTAAAAAATATCATGTGTTGTAATAAATAATGTTTAAAATAAAATTTGCTTCTTGAATTTTCTAAAATTCTAGTGAAATAATGAGAGATGTTGCTCCTGATATTTCAGGAAGGCTCTAAGTCAGGGGTCTCAAACTCAACTCAGCATGTGGGCCGCAGAGCAAGATCACAGCCCTTCGGTGGGCCTAGGTCTACAAAAGGCAACTGTTATGCAACACTTTTCTCACTGCAGTTGAAAACAAAAAAAAAAATCAGTACAACAAGCACAATCGTACATGCAGTTTACTCAGTGTCACAAAACGACCAGAAACTGTAGTTCGCATCACAACTGCTGTTAACTAAGCTAATATCTAGCTAGGATGCTAGAGAAATGAAAAATACAAGTAGGCCCCTAGGCTTACTTAATTTTATCCAAAATATTTTGAACTTCGTGGATTAGTCTGCGGGCCGCACAAAATTGTTCAGCGGGCCACATGTGGCCCGCAGGCTGCGAGTTTGAGACCCCTGCTCTAAGTCATACCATAACTGCTTAATTATCTTATAATAATCTTGTCAGTTTTAAGTGGCTTTAGGAAATTTGTTTGCATTTACTGTTCTAATAACTGTAATGCCCCCTTGTTTAAGGAGTCTTAACTGAGGTTCTAAACTGACCTCTTAGTTGTTCTATCAACGGATTTCAAGGGAGTGGGAAATATCTTTGTACCTTCTAAAATTGTGTATAAATGTTTGTATTTACTTTTATGCTTTCCCCAGGGAAAGGCTCTTTAAGTTTCATGAGCTTTTCAAGGGGCTCTGAGTTATCTTAAGCACTGGGATGGCTGAGTCCTGAAGTTTCCTTAATGTATCATAAAATACCTGACCACAAAATAAATATATGTTACCAGGAAATAGGTCAGTAAAAGTGACTAAAGCAGCAAAGAAAAGTGCACAAAGTCCAGGTTTTATTGCTTTAAATGGCTATAAGTGTGACAAGGCCAGGTGAATCAGGGTTGTCACGGTAGAAGCAAACAAGTAGCAAGGTCCTTGGTCAAATTCTTAGGTATCCCATCTCATGAAAAACACTTTGGTAGTGCTACGAGTGATAAAAGCATAAGGCATGCTATAGAGTCATGTGGACTTCAGTTCAATATGCCACAGGGACAATGACCATTCATTTAAAAAAAGATTGATTCCAACTGGGAGATTTAGAAGGGCTTCTGGAAAAGCTGGTTTTCTAACAGATAAACCGAAGAAGAGTGACTAAGCTATTGCAGACAGAAGAAATAGGTGGGTATAGGGTGAAAGGAGAAGAGCAAGGGTCTATTTTTGGGTCAGGGAGTGGAGCATTGTAGCAAATATAGGTGGTTCTTGGGAGTGGAGTATAGTGCAGAGCAATACTTGAAAGATAAGCAGAAGGCAAATAAATATTTGAATGCTGGGTAGGGCATTTGTACTTTACTCCATACCAGGTAGGGAGTCATCAAAACTCTGTGGGTATACAATAATACAATCATATTCTTGTTTAGGAACATGGTTTTTGAAAGCACTATGTAGAATAGATTGGAGGAGGAAACACTAAAGAGGTCTACCCTGCAGAAGACCATGTTAAAATAGTCCAGGTGGGAACATGATGAAGAGCCTTATCTATGAGAGTATGTCAATAGAGTAGAAAGGGAGAAGAGGTATCATTCTGTAGAGAAATTTTTCAGGATTTTATGTATGATTGGATGCGGTTTTGAAATATAGCAATATATGAAAGATGATTGCCAAGTTTTAACTTCAATTTCCTGGGCAGTTAATGATGCCATTAGCTAAAGAATGAAATACGATTAAAAACATAACATTCCTTTCTTTCTTTTTTTCTCTTTTTTTTTGGAGGGTAGGCAGCTGTATTCTATTTTGAGCATGTTTTAAAGATGCATTTGGACAAGTCTAGTCCACAGCTGGAAATGTGAGTGTAAAAAGATGCAGACTTGAGACACGAACAGGGAAGTAATTTGCACACTGTTGATAGTTGAATCACATAATACAACTTTTAATAAAATAAGACTGTCAAGAGAAGAGGGCCAGGCCAGAGGGTGTTAAATACCAGAGAGGTTCCCCTGGGTGGGAATGGAGTGGTGGCTGTGGGCTTGAGAAGGCATTGGCTGTGGGAGAAGACATGAAATCATCAATGAAGCAAGGTGCTAGAGCAGTGGTCAAGCACTCTGAAAAGAATACATAGAAAATAGACAAGGTATAAAAAAGGAAAGATTGTCAGCTATGAAATTGAAGTGACTTCAAAAGGCAAGGACTGGCCTGACCTGTGGTGGCGCAGTGGATAAAGTGTCGACCTGGAAATGCTGAGGTCGCCGGTTCGAAACCCTGGGCTTGCCTGGTCAAGGCACATATGGGAGTTGATGCTTCCAGCTCCTCCCCCCTTCTCTCTCTCTGTCTCTCTCCTCTCTCTCTCTCCTCTCTAAAATGAATAAATAAAATAAAAATTCAAAAAAAAGGCAAAGACTTATAGACTCCTTATATAGCTCTGAACCTCTAGAGCAAGGAACTTTTGGCTGAACTTGACAACAAGCAACAATAGCTTATTCATATTTTACAAGTGTTACCACTTCAAATTTTGCTCAGTGCAAAGAGAAATCAAGAGAAACCAAATGTCAGGTTTGTTCCCATCTGCTTTAGAAGCATACACTCCTTTAGCATTTGTATTTTGATGACTGGGACACAAAGCATCCTATAGATTTACAGAAGAGTTGTTTTAAATATAAAATATTTATTCAGGCTTCAGGTAAAACTCTGTCATGTTTTTTATTAGTAAACCATAAATCAAAGCCTACACTCAAATACCACCTATAAGGAAAATGAAACTTTTCTGGAAAAATTGTGTTGGTTTTTATAAACAAGTTTTATTTAGTTTAATATAGCAGTCTCCTAGATTGGATTTGTATATCCCCATGGTGACATACCCTAAGAAAAAAAAGAAGACACCGTGGTTACATTTATTTTCTGGTTATTATCCCTAAAGTCTACGATAAGAGAAGTGTGAAAGTAGAATAAAATTTGTAATTTGTACAACCTGATTTATTCTGAAAATATATAGAGAGAGCTCTTATAAATGAAACACTGTGCTAGGAGCAGTGGGGCTTACAAAAATGGAACTAGTAATACTGCTGGTAGAACTACCATTTTTTTGAGATGTGAGGAATGGTCTTAAATACTTTATTGTTTCAATAACTTAATATTGTGTCACTATATTTCAGATGAGAAAACTAAAGCTCCAGAAATCAAGTAATTTCTTCAAGGTCACACAAAGGTGCTCCGGGGTAGAAAAAGGGTTTCTGGGCTTGAGGCTTTTTTGTACTAGCTCAGGAGAACAGATTTTTAAATTTTCAGAAAAGTTGAAGCTGATTGGTAAACATAACCAATACTAAATTTTAAACGAGGCAAACTTACAATTACATATATTTTAAAATATAAAAGTACTCAAAATTCATCACTTGCCTCATTAATTCATCACATTTTTCTTTCATCTCTGCTTCTGAAGTTCTGTTCAATCTATTGGTGTAATGAAAATACTTCCTCTGCCTACCTCTTTCCAGCTTTGCTTCAGTGATACCATGTAGGTTGCTTGGAATTGACCATCATGGGTGTACATATTTATACCACAGAAATGGCCAAACACCACAAATCAGGGCTCTTTTCCCCCCTGCAGTGGTAGTTGTTAAGCATCTACTGGCATTCCACTAGACTTGGTGGTCTACTGACTACCAAGTCTACGCTTGTCTAGTGCGGGCGGGGGTTTATGAATATGCACATAGGTAACCATATTCCCCTGGCTTTGCTCAAGTAATAGTGTGCATAAATTATGATATAAAGCTTTGTGAAAAGTTATAGCAGGCAAGGATCTAGACAGCAAGGACAGATTCAGAGAAAGACTGGATGAAGGAGTTACCATTTGCTTTTGGCCTTCATAGAGAAGTCTAAATTAGACAGGGAAGGAAGAGCTTAGTGGGAGGAACACGAGTGACACAGAAGGAGGATGACTGACACACATGAAGTGTGCAAGGGAGATAGCAAGTCATTTGGTTCGGGGGTAGTATGAGGCATATGAGCGGAGGAGCAGTGGGGAGCATTTGGTTTGGTCCATATAGTGTAAGGAAGGCCCTATACAAGCTACGGATGCTGACTTTTTTCATCAAGTATTTGAAAGATATGATCAAGAAATTAGAAAATAAGGGCTTTGCATTAAAGAAAATGACAACTCATCAGGTACCTTCAGACTATTTGTCTCTAAATTGACACGTTTAAATTAGGGAAACTAGTCAGGAATTAGCAATAAAACTCTCCCAGTTTGATATGTTTGTTTGGCTTAATTTGGTGTATTTTTCTTATTGGAACAACGTAACTTCTTTTTATTCTCCCATCTTACATTTACTTTGTTTTATGAGTATTTGTATATAATATGTACTAAAACCATCTGAGAAATGTTCATTCAAATTTTAATGATATGGCACAAAAATAGGCCCTTTTAAGTAGTGGGATTCAGCCGATTTGCACCAGTTCGGCAGAACTGATACCTAATTTTTTGTTGAGTTCAGTGAACTGGTTGTTAAAATGGCACTTGTAATCAGGGTTCTAAGGTGGGCATCTGGGAAGCTGCCCAATGTGGTAATCACAAATTTCTACTCCTTATTCTTTTTTCATGTTTATCTGCTCAACAGTGTATTCTAAGCGCCCGTAGTAATGTTCATTCTATCCATAGGTGAAAAAAATTGCAAGTGAGGGTGCCAATCAAGAAGCAATATATAAAATATCTTAAATAACAGTTTCATTGTTTTTGTCAGGTATTATTTAATATTTTTATTAATATTTTAAAATTCATAACAAAATCTAGTTTTGTGCACCTCTTTTATTGTTCTTATTTAAGTATGAAATGCATGCAATAAACTACCCTTTGGTATTTCAGTTTTTTAATACTCAAAATGGTCACTAGGGCAGAGAACTGGTGTTAAATTATTTGAATCCCACCACTGGCAGTTCTACACTTAATATAATTTGATTTTGCATTTTAAGTTTTCCCTTTTCTTGAACTAATATTTGAAATCATAGAATCTGATTTGCTACTTCCTTCTTTTGATACCTTGGACAAATAGAAGTTTTCGTTCTCTGGATCATTGTGTACTCATCTACAAATTGAGAGTGGTCATAATTTCTACTTCCTAGTGTTTTCAGAGTATCAAAAGGAATTTTACCTACAAAAAGCTTTTTTTTTGTATATTTTAGTGTGTTGTCTTAAAAAAATTGATCTCACAAATTCATCGCAAGAAAGCAATATTGTTAAAGTGTATTTTAAAATTTTGATATGTGAAAGAATGAGATGCATTGAGGTAGGCTGTGGACCTAGTCAACATTTTTAAACCTGCATTTTGATTTTTTTTTCTTTTTTAGGTTCCTCTGAGCTTATATAACACTTGCTTTATCACGAGCCATGGCATGTGCATCTTAACGCTGCTTCTTTGATTGCTTTTAATGTAACTCTGAATTCGGAAGGGTCACACTGTCCCTTTCTCCCGTTTTCTGGGGAGCGCTTCCGCACACTATGAGAAGGAGATGGCCGTGAGCGGGCATCAGCTCTCACATTCAACCGTCTGCTGTCCTGGAGGAGCCGGCGCAGCTGACCTCCACCTAGCCACACCCCTCCCTGGAAGCCTGGGGAGCACATGGCATTTTGACACAAGCTGGGATTAATTTAGGATCAAAGTTGTCCCTCCATCTGCCTCTTTCCAATGATTTAGTATGGTTTATAGTGCTTTGTTGGTTCATTGTTATAAGTTTGGTTCAAAAATCTTCCCCCTATTTGGAAACATTTTGGTTTTAATGCAAGTGCCACTCTTAGGACACCATAACTCTGGAGTCAGATCTGTTTATTCTCCTGCCCTATAAAGTCAGAAAAGACTTTCCTTCTCTCTGTGCCCGTTATAACAAAGAAACGTCTGGGGAGAGGCTACGTGGCTCTGTCGGTTGCATCTGCTCTACAGACTTTAATTGATGCCCCTCCTGCCTGCCAGGGTAATACATGTTGTTTTGCTTACCATGGTTAAATCATTTCTCAAAATTGGGTGATTTGGCTACTTTAAGATGTGAAATCCCTTTACATGATGGATTTTCTCTTTTCTTTCTGAAACATGCTTTTTGAAATAGGGCTGATGTCTCTGTTATTTTTCTTATTGTGAAGCTGTGTTTTAACTGCTAATATATTTTCTTGAAGCAAGCAATTGCCAAGCAACTGAAAACATAAAGGGAAATTTGTACTATGCAAATGAGGGACTTAATGCATTAATTAGATGGATTGGAACATTGTATTTCCATGTGTTTCATGCCTTAATTCTCAAACTGAGACTTGGAACTGCTGGGAGGGGAGGGCTCTGATGGAGTTCCAAGAGAATTTTGGAAACCAGAGCGTTGGAGTTTTTGAAAAGCTGTGTGGTCATGGCAGGAGCCAAATGAAGTAGGAAAGAGTGATGGATTCTCTTGAAACTGTGTTATGTTGTAATAAGACAGTAGCTTAGAGTTCTAAGTGCTATTTGATAGACATGGTCTCTAATAAATGAAAATTATACTTATTTTCACTTTCCACAGTGAGGATGAACAAGCACACCGCTTTCCTTCCTTATCAGAGGGAAGCCCAAAATCAAAAGAATTTAATCAGAGCTGGCATTCCTGAAGCTGGCACTATTCCTTCTGAATAGCGAAGACAGCAATCAGTGACAGCTCCCAAAGTGTCTCTTGTAACACAGCCAAGCCTCTGTCAGGCCAAGAAGGAGCCAGTGCTACTTAGTTTAATAATGGTGGAGGAAAGTTGGGTGGGAGAGGTTTTTTTCCCCCTCTAATGTCAAAGCTAAACTCACGTTAAAAGGAAACATCTTCCATGATATTCATTTTTGTCACTCATTCAATATTTACTCAACAGCACCTACTACATATTATACTCCGGGGTGGGGGAGGGGATATATTAGAAAACTAAACAGACACTAGCTTCTTTTTGTGAAGGTTAATGTAATAGTAAATAATATTACTGCTGAATGTATAGTGACAGCAAAAGATACTTCTAGAAAGAGGAATGCAGTTCTATGAAAATATATTTCCAAGGAACAGGTGGGGGGGAGTGGGGAGGGGGAATCAAGAAAGGATTATTTAAGAAATTGTTGTAATGGGAGCTAAAGGGCAAGCTCATATTCAGGTGGTGCTGGTGAGTTTATGGAAAAAGAATCAGGAAAAGATTTTTTGAAAACTAACAGAAGATCAATGATTCTGGAGTTGAGAGCAAGGGACATGGTGGTGAGGCTAGAGGGGTGTGAGGGCAAGACCATCAGTGTTCTGTAGATCATGTCAATGACATGAGTCTTCATCCAGAGAGCAAGGGAAGGCACACATGTTAGATGTAGGAGGCAACACTCTAAGTTATGGGACTGAGCTCTTGCCTCTAGGGAATTAGAATACTTTTTCTGAAGGTGTGTTAATGTTTACAGATATGTCATCTATATATAATCTCTTGGTTAAACTGGTAAATTGGAATTGGGTTTGTAACATTATCACCTATGGACCTGGTCATCAAGCTAGGAGCCTTGAAGTCATGTTTGATTCCTCATTCTTCTTTTACATTCACTATCACTCACTGAGTTGAACAAGACCACTTGCAAAATGTATTATAAATTCTCTTTCTCTTCTTATACAACACTTCCTATTCGGTTTTATCACCTTTGATAACACTGATTTCAATCTATCCTATTCTTTTTGGCAAGGCTTGTTTTTTTGTACATGTTAGTTTAATGCAATTGTCCTGACACTGATAATATGATAAGACCCATTTTATTCAGCTATTTTGGTAAAGGGGCAAGTTGAATTCCAAATAATCAAATTAACTTTCTTCCTTCCTCCCTTCCTCCCTTCCTCCCTCCCTCCCTCCCTCCCCTTCTTCCTCCCTCCCTTCCCCTCCCCTCCCTTCCCCTCCCCTCCCCTCCCCTCCCTTTCCTTCCTTCCTTCCTTCCTTCCTTCCTTCCTTCCTTCCTTCCTTCCTTCCTTCCTTCCTTCCTTCTTTTCTTCCTTTTATTATCAAGGATAGCTTTCAACAGACATCCTGATGTCACCCTGAGTTGCATCTGTCCTTGATTCTTATGACATTCTTAATCATCCTATACCATCCCCTCCCACCTTATACCTCATCCCAAGTCTTGGCCCAACCCTTGCTTTATCCAAGAAAACAGATCTTATTTACTCCATTTTCTCCATAAAACTAATTATTGTCCCCATAGAGAGTGCCTTCTCTTAACTTACAGAATAAATTTCAGACCTTTAAATGCAGATTTAAGGATTTCCATTGTCTATTGCTATGACTGATTCTCAGAGCCCTCTCCTCATCATTCATACTCTTACATCCTAACTTATCCCAATCAGCCCATTTTGTAGGACCTCTATGCTTTTTCTCATCTTATTTCCTTTGAATAGAAAAACCTCCTCATGCATCATCACCTGGTGAAATCCTCCTTTCCCTTTTATGACTCATTCAAATACAATGGTTCCCGATGCCAGAGGGCAGAACTAATTATTTCCAGATATTCTCTCTCTCTTTCTTTCCTGAAACTCCTTCTTTTATCTGCCTGTGTCATTGCAAGTGGTACGTGCATCTTTCTCCCCTCCACTAGACAGTGAGCATGTGGGGAGCAGGGGCCATGGTTTTCCATCTTTGGATGTTCTTAGTGCACTACAGTTGTGGAGTTTTCTTTGAAGGTATAACACTACATATAAGAATTCTTGCAAAATAATAAAGTTTATTTGTAGAGAGGAACACTTCCTGTATGATGGTCAACTTAACTTTGTGCAAATTGTTCTCATAATACACCTCTGAGAAGAACACTTTTCCTCTCTTTCCCAATAAAGGAAATGCCACATGTGTCTACAATAATATGCCAAGAAAATGTTTTATTGTTTTTGTTCATTTAAAACTTGGCAGCATATCTCCCTTTTAATTTGTTAATTGTTCTTTTTGCTTTTCCACTGTTTGCACAATTTTTCCTTGGTATGGAATATTGTAAAAAAGGAAAATAATCTATGAAAACATAAAACTCACCTTATAATGTGCTGCTTATATTTACAATAAATTTTTCTCAAGAAAAATCTTTAATATTGACACATAAATTATATCTGTATGCATCATCTTTTGAAAAATACATGAATTAAGGTGTTGTCTAAGAAAGCTTAATACACTTTATTTTTTTGATTTAGAAAAACATAATTTTACTATTTAGGTGAATAACTTTATTTAAATGATTTTAATACTGTTTAAGAAGCTTATTGATAATCATAAAAATGGACAGATTAGCCATTTTGGTTAATTACAACTATTTTCATTATTAGCATTTAAATGTTAGGCATGCCTTGTTCAGTCTTATTATCTTTCTTAAGTAGTCACAATGTATGATTCTAGTAGAACATGAAAAGCAATTTTGTTGCTAAGATGCAAGGCAGTATAAAAGGAATATTAAAGTTTTATTCAAAGTGACATAAAATGCAACTTAAATTTATATCCTTGGTAATTAGCTAGACCTAGCAACCTACTAACATCGTAGTTGGGGCAAAGATCTCCTGTCCTTTCAAGTCACCCTACAACTTACTACACACTATTCCCTCATGTAACTGTTTATTTGATTAAGGTTGTGGCTTATTTGTATACTTAAATAAATGACAAGTCTACCTTCTTCAAATAAAGTTGAAAGAAATCTTATGTTCTTGAAACTAACTAGGTCTGGGGAAGTAAAAAACAGAATAAAGAATTGAGAGCTCAGAAATATGATATTGGCAATCTGTTTGTTTGTTTGTTTTGATGCAAGACTAATAAACTTACTTGACAGTGGTGTATTTTGTTCTGTATTGCAAGTTCAATAGTGAACACAATGCCTTGTTACTCCAAATCTGCTGTTATTGTTTTGAAACAATGTCAGAACTGATCTGCTCAGTAAGTGAATGAATGAATGCCTAAATAAATAAACTATTGTTTAGTTTTAGACTAAAAAGAAATAAAACACTTTTTGACATTTTTATTGGATTATGTCACTGTGATGTTGATAAAATTGGAAGGTCAGGTTTATGGGGTTTTGGTGCAGAGAAAGGGATTTAGAGTGGGAACACATGTTTGCATCATCTTTTTCACATTTTATTTAACATGAATTAATATGCTTTTCAAAATAGTAGAAAATTTAGCTCATTATTATATTCACTATTAGCTATAATAGGTCTATTGGTATACTGATTACAAATGAAAATATCTGTAGCATTTTATTGCGTGTTGTTCTCTCTTCTATGTGATATTTCTCTTTGTAAAATTTTAAATCCTTAAAACTGATTTAATAAATCTAAAAGTATAGTCTATAGAAAGATTCTCTATAATTATTTGAGAAAAGTAGTTGGGGTATATATAAATTCTGTTTTGTCAGAATTAATGTATAAACCTGATTAGATCATGTGAATGTGAATTTCTTTATGAATAGAAGCAACTTCCTTTTTTTTAATCAGAAATTAAAGCAAAGGTTACCCAGTATGTTTGAAACTATTCATATTAGAGGGATGTTTGTTAAAAATGCAGCTTGCAGTTGCCAGCCAGCCCTAAGCATGATAATCTTGGAGTTAGAGCTTGGAAATCTGCGTTTTAATGAAGTGCCACAAGATACAATTACATGCATTAAAGTTAGGGAAACACTGGTTTAATAGTAACTTACCAAGTCAGAGCAAGATATGAAAACAGTCCCAGTCAGGGGTGTCCCAAGTTGAAGGGAAACCCAAATATCTGCTGAATTAACAGCTTTCACCTAGCTTGGTGGGTTTTTGTTATTGTTTCGTATTTAAGTAACTCTTGGTTATTTCTGGAAGTTCCCTAAACTGTCTTCGAGGAGAAGAAGCCCACTGACAGCCTGGCAGATGTGGTCCTCAGGTGGTAGCCAACCAGTGCTGATTCTACGTTCTCTCTGATTTGCACATTTTACTGCCTACCTCACCCCTGCGAGGGGCCTCACTATCACTCTAATCATCACAATTCCAATGTTCAAGATAAGGGACAGATGCGTCCCAGGCTCCCATTCTCAGTGTGCTGATTTCTGGGCAAAGGCCCAAGTTGAGTTTTCTCAATATCCCTGCTCCAAACTTATAGCCTTGGCAATACTAGCTCTGTGGGTTCAAAGATCCACTGTCACCCTGCCCAACTCATCAGCATGTGACTTTACTCTGACAACCAGAGAGGGGGCTTGAACCTAGGCTGCAGAGCTGAGCATGAAGGAGAAATTATTCCAGACTTCCATTTTATCACCTCTGTCCCCCCCCCCCCGGTTCTTTAAAGTTCTACCTTTACTAAATTTCTTCCTCATCACCACTGAGGTTTTTTTTTAAGGTTCTTTTTTTTTTGCATGTGACTGATTTGTTTGTATGTGTGTACTTTATTACAGGTAGATTTTAATCAGTGACTTAAAAAGAAGTGAGAAACAGATAATTTTGATACCTCGAAATTAAGGGTAAGTTTTTCAATCATGAAGGTCAAGTACATGTCTAGTGCTTTATGGCATAACATATTAAAAATGTAGGATGGACTGTTTGGGAGTAATAGCACTTGACATTATTAGTCAACAGAGAATAAATGTATCTGCTACAATGAAGGGAACTTGAATGTGCAAAATTGAGAATAAGAGGAAGTTGCCAAAGGTTCTTCATATAAAACCAGGGATGTGCTGTTAAATATTTACCAACTGGTCCTCTCTTCCACAAAACAGCCCTGAGTTGTGTCATTTGCCAATTTCTGTTGTATAAATATTCCCATCATGGTCATTTAAACCACTAACATGGCTTCAATTGCTTGCAAAATTTCTAAATATTTAATATTTTGCCCTTGCTAGCTGATAGGGGCACACTATGTGTGTTTGGAGAAAAGAAAATACAGAGGAAATGGAGGCAAATGTCCACTAACAACATTCCAGGCACTGGGACAACCGATTTCTTTCCAAAGACAAGCAGCATGGGTCAAAGTTGGAACTTCCCCAGGAAGCCTAGTTCGCACAGCGGTCTCAGTGGGGCAGGACTGCCTCCTGGAGGATCTCTCTTCTAGGGAAATATATGGGGACAGATTTTTTGTCCCCTCAATGAACTGGGGGCTATGGCGATTATGAAATAAGAGGCCAAGGCTTTTAGACATTTTGCAGAGATCAGGTTCCTATTGTATAACAAAAACTTATCTTGAGCTTTGCACAGATTTCTAATGTTTTACCAGATAATCATTCAGGTGAAAAAAAAATGCTTAAAATGATCCGAGCTTAGAGCTTAACTCTGTTTTATGTTATGCATTGTTGATGTAGCATTATTATAAATAGCAGATATTTTAAGAGTGCAAGTATTGTGCAAATTGAGGTACATTTACATTTGTTAGTTCAAAATCTTATCAAGAGTCTTTTACCGTCCAAGTCAAGGGTAGCACTCATAAGATCTGTATGTCAGTAATATACCTGTTATCTGTCAGGATTTTAAACTATTGCAGCCACTATGTTTTGAGCAGTATACACAATATTAAGAATAATATATATATATATATATATATATATATATATATATATATATATATATATACACACACACACACACACATACATACAGGTATGGTATATTGTGAATTTTAACCCAGCATGGGAAAAAAAAGCATTAGTCATAGTAGAATTTAAAACAGTAATATTAGTGGCACTTCTCAAAATTTGCCTGAGCTTGTCATCCTGAAATCAACACAAAGGCAGAATGGCTCAGGGGCAGCCCAGCAGAGATGTAATGGAAAATTATGCTATCTGTTCCAAATTAAAGTGCAAAAGGTACAGAGTTTAGGTTATTGCCTAAGCTCTTAAATTTCTTGAATGTGATGTGACACAGAAACTTAGCAAAAGCATATATTTTGTATCTGTAGAAGGAGCCATGATCACTATCAATCATAGAGATACATTAAGATATAAGATGAGAATAGAACAGATATGTACACATAATTATATATTTATATAATATCACCATAACATTAGGAAAAGTAGCAAACTCAATTTGGCCATACACTGTTATAAAACATGCTAGGATGTGTTTGTGTGAATAAGTCTCTGAACACTTTGAGACAAAAGCCCAAGAGTATTTTATTTGTATCTCTAGCAGTAAATAAGATGCCAGGCACAGAGTAGATAACTCAATCAAGTTTTGTACATTCAAGTGTGTTTAAACTGACTAATGTTAGAATTGCTAAATACAATCTTTGGAGGCAAAAGAGCGTCTAATTACTTGATGCTGTCCTATCTAATGGACACAGCACTGTAGGGCAGTGCTTCTCAAATTTTTATGTACATATAAATTTTGTTACATATAGAGTATAAACCAGTAGGTCTAAGATGAGGTCAGAGGTTTTCGTATTTTTAGCGAGTTCCCAGCTGATCCTATCATGCTGGACTTGGGTCCACACTTTGATTAATGAGGCTCAGGGTTTCCTGCCTAGCATCGCCGTGGTTCTGTGTTCACATGTCAGGACTAGGATTTTGCAGGAGAAAAATTATGGTAAATAAAAAATTTCTATTTTTTTATATTTTTTATGTGAATACATTCTGGTTTATTCATTTTGTTGATAAATGTTTAGGTGGTTTTCACTTACTTTTTTTGTTTTTGTAAACACTATAAAGATTTATGTACCTGTCTCCTAATATATATGTGTGGAGCTTCTCGCCATATCCTCTGCACCCCTTCCCCCTAACATCCCAAATAGCTGTGATATAGGATAAGTGTTAAACATTAATATCAACTTGTGGTCCAAAGTGGTTGTGCTAAATTTTTCTTCCACCAATACTGCCTTAGTCTTTCCATTGGTTCACACACCAAAATTTAATATTGTTAAACACTATAATTTTTAAAACCTAAGGGGGTATAAAATAGTACTTTTTCTTAATTTACATTTTAATGATTACTAATGAAGTAGAGAATCTTTTCACATGTTTTTGGGGCCATTCACATTGATGGATGCTAATATTCATTGCTATAGAATTTCTGTAAGATGATCATTTTCTTTGTGATAGTGTGGATAGTCTTAAACACTGTAGAAACTAATATATACACATGTATATATGAGATGTGTATATGTGTTATATGTGTTGCAAATCATCTCTCAGTTTATATTATGCCTTTCATTTTTTTTCTGGTAATGCCTAATGTGCAAAGAAGTCTTAACTTTATTGGAGGCCAATTTTAAACCAAATGCTTCAAAATGTTTATTTTTAGGAACTATATTTACTCTAGGTTATGTGTAGGAGCTTTTAAGTTTTTAAGGCATCTCATTTACTTATAAGATTTTTATATCAAGGCTGGATATCATTGTATCAAATATATTTTTAGCATCTATTGATTTGCTTATGTGGTTTTTCACTTTGATCTTTTTGTAGTGAATTATATTTATAAGATATTCTTATTTAAATCTCTCTCTTTTGCTTTCACAAGTTAAAACTCACCTTGATCATTTCTTTTTTCATGGCTTAATTTGGTTTGCTAATACATTATTTAGAAAAATTGCTTCTACATTCCTCAGTGAGATTGTTATGAACTTCTCTTGCATGCTCTGTCTTGTTTATTTTGGGGTCAAGGTTATACAAGCCTCAGCGTAGGAGTTTTCAGAGCAATTCCATGTTCTCTGTTTTCTAAAAGAGTTTATATAAAAGTGGAATAATATAGTAAAGCCCTAAAAAAACATTTGGGTCAAATGTTTTTCTTGTGGAAAGATTTTAAACTATTTATGCAAGGTATTTTTTAAGGTTAGAATTCGTTAGGCTCTTTTCTCTCAAATCTGTTTTTAAAAATTATATTTTCAAAAAACTTGTCAATTTAGCCCATTTTTCAATGCCTTGAGATAGATTTGTTCATCATATTCTCTTACACATTTAGCCTTTTTATCTGTGGTTCTATCTCCCTTTTCATTCATGATATGTGTATCTAACAGAAAGACTTAATCCACCCTGCCCTAGCAGAGCCAACACTAGATAGACACCAAGAACAGCGGTGGAGAAATATTGGTTGTTTTATTATGAATGGCATCATCTAGGAGAACAGGGAGCTAATACTCAAAAGCCCAATTCCTTGAAAGTGTGCAGTTAATAGATTACAAAGGGCAAAATGACAAGACACTATAGGTTAACAGGTTTGTGGTCATGCTGGGAGCTGATTGGTCACAGGTGAGGTAAGAATGAATGATTCTTCAGATCTTGAGGACATCTCTGAGGTCTGTTCCAGTTCTCTCTGTCTGGTTTCATGGGAAAGTAGCCAGGGAGTTGTTTTATCTTAGGGCTCAGGAACTGAAACATAACTTAGGTCAAGATGTTATCTTGTACCTGCCAGAGGTCCAGACCTTGTGACCCCTAGTTAGGTCTGGTCTATTGTCTTCTCCTGCCTTGATGTTCCTGGTTATCTAGGTGAAAGGCTTGCAAGGTCTATGCAGGACAGGCACACACAGATTTCTAGAGCTAGGATTTAAAACTAAACAATCAAAGTCATAGGGACCCTTGGTTTTATAATGGGTATTATGATACCATTCTATCATAGATGATTGTTTTGTTAGATTTCTCTAAGAGCCAATTTTTGGTTTTGTCGATTCTTTGTATGGCATATTTGTTTCTTCTATTTGATTAATTTCTGAAATAGCTCTTTTACAAATTTTTGTTCGGACTGATTCTGTTATATTGTTACTAACAAGATATTTATCCCATCATTTTTTTTCTGTTGTAAAAATTTAAGAATTAAATATTTTTTGAAATAGTATTTTGCTGAGCTCCACAAGTATTAAAATATATTTTCATTGTTGGTTTCAAGTATTTTTATTGTTTTCTTTTTATTTCGAAGTAGCTTAGATTTCCAAAAAATATAAAGATATTCAATTTACCTTTCTGCTACTGCTATTTATTATGTTATTTTTCTTTGTGATATAAATCCTTTGAAATTGAGGCTTTCTTATGAACTAGCATGTGGCAATTAAAAAATATTCCATCTGTGCTTGAAAGAAATGCATATTCTGTCTGTGCAAGTTTCTAGGGAAGTTTATTCTGTCAAGATTTTTATTCTTTACAAGTTTTCTATGTCTTTACTAATATTTTTGTCCTCTTCACCTATCAATAATTGAGATTTCCTGCTATGATGAACTTGCCCACATCTCTCCACAGTTTTATTAGTTTTTCCCATGTATTTTTTAAAATAAATCTGTCTATAGAGATGATGTCTTTACTAGACTTTAAAGGCATGGGACATAACTTGTCACCTCCTTATCCCCCAGGGTGGCAGCTGCTGAAGGAACGCTTGAATGAATGAATGTACTAGGAAGACTGAATGGATTTATTAATCTGACTTTTTGTACAAAATGGAATGCCACAGTCACAAGAGATAATCTGAGACTGTACAGGAATGGATTATGTCTGACAGAGCTTTCCATTAAGTATCACTTCACAATACGCCAATGATCTTGTAACATTAGTGAAGGACCTTCCATCAAATCATGTTTACTATCATCATGGGTTAGGGTTTCAGAGGAAAGCAGTGGGAGTTCTAGAATTTGGAGACATGCCTGTTAGTTAAGTGAAAGGCATTTCACACATTTGCTTTTATCAGTTTATTCATGCTGATAGGTGCTTTTAGAGGGAATTCACAGCTCATGAAAGGCTCTGAATGAAAAGATCCAGTGAACAAAGTCTTCTGTTTATCTATAGAATGTGCCTTAGGATGGATATCAGCAGTGCCACAAATTTCTCCTCTGTGTTTAGACACATAAATGGAGGAAGAGTAACCAAGAGTTTTTTGTTGTGTAGCGTGTGTGTGACTTGAGCTCGTTAGATTAAATCAGGATGTGGGCCCATACATAACTTGAAGGCACATATTTAATACTTGGGCTCATTTTATAGGTGAAACTAATTATTCTTTAAATCATTTGAAGTGTATTTAAAATTTTTAGAAATACTTATAATTTTAACTTTGATTCATTTTCAAATCATTGTCATTCTGAACATAGTTCTGTTTGAAAGTTTTAAATCAGTAACATAGCTGCATAAGAAATAAAAATGTGATCTTAATGTTTATCGTCCTTTTTTTTAACATGTGCTTGAATACAGAATGTTAAATGTAGTGATGCTGTGTTTCAAAATTCTTCTAATTTCACATTCTCACTGTTCAGCAATCACTATTTTATTGATTTGTCATTAGATGTCTTCTTTCAACACCCATGAATTCCCACAAAGCTCTTCTTTATTCTTGCCTTAAAGCAAGAGTTATTTTAAATAGTAACATAAAAGTTACTCAAAATAAGCTTTAGATTTATGCAAATACTTTTTTGAATGTGAAGCAAGAAGTAGTAAATGAAGCTGAGAACCATTTTGCTATTGATTGTTCACTCTCACCCTGGAATAAATATCTGCCAGAGTCTCTAGAATTTTCTTTTTTGCTTAATTTTTATTATGTGCTCCAAAAAGAATGAAGGGTTTACTTTCATGCTGTTTGTGGGAAATGGCTGATAGTCTCTTCTAGCTCTAAATTGTCAAGGAAATTTTATGCTCCTATGGAATATGAATTTCTCCTCTTTCTTTCTTTCTTTCTTTCTTTCTTTCTTTCTTTCTTTCTTTCTTTCTTTCTTTCTTTCTTTCTTTCATCTTTCTTTCTTCTTTTTTGTATTTTTCTTAAGTGAGAAACGAAGAGACAGAGAGACAGACTCTCACATGCACCTGACTGGTATTCACTCGGCAAGCCCATTAGAGGGTGATGCTCTACCCAGTGAGGACATTGCTCAGTTGCAACCGGAGCCATTTTAGCACCTGAGGTGAGGCTATGGTGCTGTCCTCAGTGCCCTGGTCAACTTGCTCCAGTGGAGTCTTGATTGCTGGAAGGGAAGAGAGAGGTAGAGAGAAAGAATAGGGAGAGGGGTGGAGGTTACTTCTCTTGTGTACCCTGACTGGGAATTGAACCCAAGATGTTCACATGACAGGCTGATGCTCTATCATTGAGCCAACCAGCCGGGGCCTCTTTTTTTTTTTTTCCTCTGATGGGACATGTGCCATTTTGGTTGCTACAATGAGTTGTGAGAGTTCATTGATAATAAATAATGGTAAGTGATTATAATAATTGACAGGTCCTTGACTTTAACATCTTTTAAATCTATTAAATCACTGTCTAAAAAGCAAAATAGAGTTTAAATGCCTACCATATTGCAAAGAAATAGGAGCAATATGTATATTTTAGTAGCTTGGCTTTATTCTTGAATAGGTAGTAATCAAATATTTTAAAATTAGAATACTATACATAATTATTTGAAAATGATATAGTATCCCAAAATACTATAGACTTATAAGAAAAATTGTTTTCTGAGATATTCTAGGTTAATTTTCAGCTAATTTTACAATAAATAATTTATTATTATTATTATTATTTAGTAAGAGGAGGGGAGGCAGAGACAGATTCCTGCATGAGCCCTGACCAGGATCCACCCAGCAAGCCAACTAGGGGGTGATGCTCTGCCCATCTGAGACCCTTGTTCCATTGCTCCAAAGCCATTTCTTAGTGCCTGTGGCAGAAGCCATAGAGCCATGCTCAGTGTCTGGGGCCAACTCGCTCCAATTGGGCCTTGGCTGCAGGAGGGGGAGAGAGAGAGAGAGAGAGAGAGAGAGAGAGAGAGAAGCAAGAGGGGGAAGGGTAGAAAAGCAGATGGTTGCTTCTCCTGATCAGGAATCGAACCTGGTACATCCACACACTGGGCTGATGCTCTACCACTGAGCCAACTGGCCAGGACCTTCACAATAAATTTATATAGTAATATTATACTAATTATTTATATGTCATGTTTCTTGGTAAGACCAAATGCTTTTTTTATGTTGTCGATTCCAAGCAAAAATTTTAAAAGATTTTGAAGGTATTTAATGTAAAATTATAAAATTTAAGCAAAAATAGTACATAAAACACATTGTTTCACATAACTTTATTTTAATCTATTTAAAGATTATACTTTTAATACCAGGACATATAAAAACTTGCAATTTAGACAAAACTAAAGATATTTAAAATAACAAAGAATTTACTATATCAAATTTAAATTTGTGAGCTTCTTTCTTCCTATATTTTCTTCCACTTAGTACAGAAAATCATCTTTTTAATTCCATCCCTCCACTAGCTCAGATTAAAATTATTGCTTGTTCTTTGGTTTTATCTTATTACTGTTTGCTATTACAGCTGGGCCCTGGAACGTGAACTCCCAGGGCAGTAATTGTCTGACTTTTAATCTTTCTGTTCCTTCCTACCCCATGTTGACATCTCACCCTCTCTCCATATGGAAGACCACCTTTGCATTCATACCATCATCACACTTTTCCCTTCAATCTTTGATCTCACAATTTCCTCTCTTAATTGCTTTCAGAAGTCTCTTGCCACTAACCAATTTTGATTAAGTGTTTTTGAGTCTCTTCCCACACCCTGTATTTAGAATCTGTCCTGTATTTTACTTCTTAAAAGATTATGAGCAGATTTTCTAAGTTGTGAGAATGTCAATGTTATGCATGTTGTCATAAACCTCAAGCTTCACGTTATTTTTCAACTTTCACCTTAATTTTTCTTTTTTCTTTATTGAGGTTTAATTGGCATATAACATTATATTAGTTTCAGATGTACAACGTAATGATTTGATATTTTTAAATATTGGAAAATGATCACCACAATAAATCTAGTTAATGTTTGTCCCCATACGTAGTTACAATTTCTTGTGATGAGGACCATCTCAATATTTCTTAATAGATATGTTAATTTTATGTTGTTGCTTCTCAAATTTTTTTCTAGTTTTATAATACACATTTTCTTTAGTATATAAGTAATATTTTATTTACAGAGTGCCATAACTTGACCCAACTTTGACCATATTCTCATATGTTTGAAACTTGCCTATACTTCATTTCTCATTTTTGTCATTAATATTAAGATATGAAATCATTCCTCTACAGAGTCACAGAGATTATTCCTATTTCATCTTCCCTGCTTTTTTCATGGGTATATGGGAGATGGATTGTGATGGGCAACAATGAGAAATGTAAATGCCCAGAGGGCAGGCACAGTGGCTTCCCTGATAATGAAATAAAGCTAGGCAGCACAATATCTAGTTAATAGTAAGTGGTCAGTGATTAAATTAATAATCTGAACAATGATGATAGTATAAGGCTAGCAGCCAGTAGTCTTTCCTCACCTCTACATACAATATTTGACTAACTTACTGCTGTAAAAAATATGTAGATTTGAGTAGAAAGGTTTAAATAAGAAAGAGTGAGTAAAACCAACAAGCAAAACATATATCCAAAGGAAAGATAGAAATGCTGATTCTCACTTATTACAAATAGAAAATGGAAAAGTAGATTAGGTCAATGGTCAATGCTTCATCATTGTCATAAAATTGGAGCAAACAGCCATCTAATGTGGTGAGTAATTTATTGATAAACTAAGTTTTCTGTCCCTCCTGTATTTTCTCATTGTGACACACCTTTTTCAAGCTCTCTTTTCACCTTCCCCCAAGCCCATAAGTTACTTAGGTTCTTTTTTGAAAACTCAGGTTTTGCACTTGCCTTATATTTTCATAAACCTCAAAGCAAGCACTGATTAAATATGACAATTCTTCTTATCTTTTGTAACAGCTTAAATGACTAAAGTGAAGATGTTAAGGATAAATACTTTTGAGGACCAGTAGAAGAATGATGTTCCCCCTCAGACTGAAGAAAGATCAAAAGGTGGAGGTCTCCTAGGTACAGTGTAAGGGGCTGCACGGTCCGCATATGGGGTAACAGATTTATGTATCTCACACGCCAGCTTCTGGACAGCCTCTCAGGGTTTTCAAAGACTTCCAGTGCTTCAGACATGGCTTGGAGGTAGCAAAGTTGTGAGATCTAAAAAGCCAGGCAGAGTGAGACCCTTCATGACTAAGTGATAACAACAGTGGATAGATAACCCTTTTCAGAACTGGTCTCCAGATCAGTTGAGATTTAAGCAATTCACCAAGAGAGACTTGATCCTGGAAGAATCTAAGTTTCAGTTTCCTGCCAGTGTGTTCAGATGGAGGGGGGAGGTTAGTGTCTGTTGCAATTTTATTAAAGAAAAACAAAAAAAGGGGGCTTTCCTTGTAAGGAGATAATTTACTGATAAATTAATTTGTACAGTCCTTCTGTATTTTCTCTGTGGCACATCTTCTGCACAAGAACTCAGGCCTGCTTTAGTAATAGCTACATTTCTTGATTCAATTAAGTTTCTTTAGACTTTAGAGTAAGACAAAAAAGTAGAGATTAATGTGATATTTACAAAAAAAACCTCAGCCCTAAGATTTCTCCTTTTCATGAAATATTTAGACTGTGGTTATGCCAAATGTATTTTCTTTCTTGGTTTACATATGAAGTATAGCACAATCTGAAAGAACTTTGCTAAGTTGACATTCTCCAAGATAAAATGCACTCATTCTATGGACCCAAATCACTTGATTTTGTTAGTTCTGAGTAATTATTGTTAATATACTGTAGCTTTCTGTAATTTGAGGCTCTGGGAGACAGCAAAAGGATCTGTAGACAATGAATGTATTTTATCGGATGGGAACACATTTTAGAATCTAGGTCCTTAAGTGTCACCATGTAGTTATTTAATGCCGCTGCTGTTTGCTGCAATCCTGTGGCTAAGCCCGATCTATCCTCTGCGGGAGGATTGCTGAGCCCTCTTACTGGTTGTGGCTCAGAGAACTAGCTCCTCATCTTTCTCAGGTTATCTCCTCTGTTGGTGGTCTGCTTCACCATTCAAGATTGCTCACTATTTTGTTTGTATCAAGGCATTTAGTGATCATTTCAAAAAATGTTATCTCTATTCATCAAGGTTCAATCATTTGTTAGAGTCACGGTTAACTTTCTTTTAAAGTAATTTGTCTTCTCCCAAGATGCTCAGGATGATACTTCTCAGGAGGCTGACCCTGTTCTGGGCACATTCTCATTTGTCTTTCCTGTGATGGGACAGGTAGCAAAACTGAGAGCCTGTTCCAAGTTCAGTTTGAATACATGAAGAGAAGATTCATTCTTCAGGAAGGAATTAGGTGTCTGCAGTAGTTTCTGTATATTCTTCAAAAATAATCTAATAGCTAATTTATTTTCCTTTATTTAGTCTTATGACTATTATTTTCAACTCTCACTTCAAAATTCTTTCATACCAAAAGACCACCACCTATCAAGACATCAATCAGTTCTAAAACAGAAAAAGTAATAAATCAATAAATCAAATTGTATGTGGGGTTATCATAATAAACATGGATTTATTGATATTTGCCAGTAATATGCTACAACAAACAATTTAGATGCACTCAGTCAAGATTTTCATATTCTGTAGCTGTTGCTTTTATCACTCTTTTAAAAAAGCACTACTTTTTTTTTCCCCCTCAAGAGTCTTCCCTCTTCAGCTTTTAAGAGTTTACATCTTTCTTCTGGAAAGGGTAGAATGTTTTCAGCTTTCTTTGCAAATGTAATCATTTGCAATTACTTATTCATGGACAGGAAAATGGGACCTTTATTCTAAGATCTAAAGTCCATAATGTTTTTGACCTCTGCCACAATCTAATGCAGGTCAGAAAACAATAGTTTATGTTCACTCAGAATTCCTTCCAGGTGAGAAGATTCTACTTTAGCCACACCCAGGAAATAAGACAACCAGCCGGAGAGATGGAGGAAAAGAGATGTATTAGGAAGTTTGGAGGTTGCTTATCTACATGGCACCATAATTCAGTAGAATCAGACAGCAAGCAGTGTTATATTCTTATAAATTGCTTAATTTACGGTTCCCATGTAGCAACAGGTCTCACTCTGCTTTTTTCATAGGCAGTTTTGGATCTAAATCAGTCGGGATTATATTTCTTTCCTCACAACTTCTGATCCTCATCATATAAAGTGATAATAAGTTTATATGTTGTTTCAAATGCTCCTTATTTCCTAGAAAAAGTAGAAAAGTTCTGTCAGTTTCACTCACCCCCTCAAAATCCCATGCATCGACCTGAGAGTGCTTCTTGCATAAATGTTATTTGCAGACAGATGTGGAATAGACATGATGCTTAAGTTTTTCAGGATTCATGCTGTTGGGAAGGAAATCAGGTTATTTCTATTTTTTTTTAAAAGCATGTACCACTGAAGTTACCATATATTAATTAATAATTGAACATTACTAAATATCATACATATTATGAAATGGTATACTTGAAATCTATGTAATTTTATTAACCAATGTCACCTTAATAAATTCAGTTTATAAAAATTTATACTTATTTTTCCTCTTTGTAGTTGGGTTATGTTACACTATACTTACCATTTTTTTTTCTTTTTTCCCCAGTGTAAAGATGTTTGTATGATAATTGAATATGTTCATTTAAAATCTGATCAAAATCTTTGCCTAGAGCTATCAGATTAATCAACTTTATAAATTTCTTCACAGAATATATTACAACAGTCTCTAACCAACAAATAGCTATATTCTAAAACTTTACAGGGATGTTCCTTTAGAGAATATTTTTCTCTATAAGTTACATACATGGTGGTTGTGATTGTAGGTCATTCCTTTGATTCTTCAGACCTTAGAATGTTCCTGAATTAATAATACAGTCTCAATAAAAATATTGGATAGTATCACCAGCTGTCACAAGGCTTCCAAGGGAAGATGACCTGGGTTTCCAATGGGAAGCCCCCAGAACACCTGTTCCAGGTGCATCTGCTAATGGGTTCAAGGACTCCTCCTGCTCTGACCTTCTCTGAGTGGTGATGGATGAGGTGTCTACAATCCCTTGTGCTAAAAGTCACCTGTGATAGTTTTAAAGCAGGGCTTCAGCATGTTGGTGATTGGAAGGTGGGGTGAGGCTCCCAAGAGACATTTGAACAAAGAAATGGGAGGAGAAAGTCCTAATTTGTGCATTTGTAAACCCTCAAAAGAAATGATTAACTTACTGGTTTTCTCAGTCACCTTTTTAATGACTCTCTTTCTTTCCTCTCCTTCCCCTTTCTCTTTTTTCTCTCTATTTCTTTCCCTTCCAGTAATGCCAAAGTTATATGCTTTATTTTTGATGGCCAACAGCTACTGATGCTGACCTATTTCTGCAGACTCATGCTAAGATAGGACATTATTTAGGGTGATATCTCTTCCATCTCTGTTCCCAGTGTCAACATATGTTTGTTTTTCTTCTCTATTTTTCTCATGCAGTGCTCAAACAAGGCAAAAATATTCTCTCCTAGCCTTTCTTTCTCTCCTTATGAGTGGTGATGATGTACTGATGTGTTGGGAGACAATTCTCCATGTTTTGGTTTTTTTTGTCCATGCATCTTTTAGGAGAGGCACTGATTGTTCATTGTTGTATCCTTTCAAGGGTGCTTATACAGAGAATAGTCTTGAAAGACAGAGGTGGTATGTCCCCATGGAACAAAAGGCAAGCATGCTTGCTGTCTAGTATAATGAAAATATCTCCTCCTAGCATACTTAGTACCTATTGTAAAATATTTTGTTTCCTGAGCTCAGAGCTCCTCTCCTGTTAACACAACCCACTATCTGGGCATGTGACACCTGATCTTCTTTACACTTCCTGTGAATATTGGGGCTTGGCCAACCCAGAGAAATGTCAGTTTTCTGGCTCCAGTGATTGGATTGTTGAAATAACAGATCCAGGAATCCTGTGTCTTTGCTGGTATCCTTGATACTGTCACAGACTAACCTGTTAATTTAAAAGTAAGGTAAAAGCTCAGACCCTTCTTAATTCTTTTTTCTTAAGTAAGATAAGGAGAGATAGTGAGGCAGACTACCATATGTGCCCCAACTGAGATCCACCCAGCAACCCTATCTGTGGCTGATGCTTGTGTATGGAGATATTTTTAGCACCTGAGGCTGATGCACTCAGACCAACTGAGATAGCCTCAGGGCCCCAGGCCACACTTGAACCAATTGAGCATTGACTGTGGGAAGGGAAAAGGGAGAAAAAGGGGAGAGGGATTTTGGGCGAAGCAGATGGTTGCTTCTATTGTGTGCCTTGACCAGAAATCAAACTTGGGATGTCCATAAGCAGGCCTGACATCCTATCCACTGAGCCACCAGACAGGACCCTTCCTAATTCTTGATGCTGTATTTCCTAAAGGAATTAGGTTGAATTTTGAAATGGTAATGATGAAGTGTGGGGACAGATGAAATGGTAGAAAGAAGGAATCTTTAGTAATCACCACATGTCCTGTTACTTCAGACCTTGTTCTGGAACAATATGGGTTAATGTGAGAAATGGGGACAAAGGATGGAGAGGAGAGAGATGGATAGTGCAGAGGAGGATGGCCAAAGAGGAGGCTGAGGAGGACACATGTAAGAGTGAGGAAAATTCAAAATGGATGCAGAAACAATGGAAGGACAAGTCAACAACCTGACCTTAATATGACCACATGGTTAAATCACTTGCTGTATCTATAAATTAAAAAAAAAATCTTTTATTTATAAGGGATACTTACATACTGTGGATCAGTTGTCTTCAATGGCATATCATGTGTAAAACCTGAATAAGTGACACTTTTTAGAGAAGGAGAAGTGTTTGGAAAATGACTTTATTAAAACATTTTTAAACTACATAGGCCTGAGTTCTGTGATACCTTGATTATAAGTAGCAGTTTTTACTAAGATCTTTTTTTTTTTTTCTTGAAAATGGTAATTGTACTCAGGGACAGAGCAAGCCCTTGGTCAAGTTCCATGTTTAGACAACAATGAATTCATGGGAGCCTACTCATGCACATTTTCTTAAGTTCAGAAACATTAGTCATTTTTTTTTCAAATCTAACAATCCATATATTGTTCCACTTGGCTCTGTAAGCCAGGGAGAAGGATTTTCTTTTTGTTTATATCCAAGGAGGAAATTCTAAACTTTATCTTTCTTCTTTTCTACACATAAATATATTTCTTTATTCTAATATTTGTGTAAAGAAAGCAAAGGAAGCTGTTTCGGAAATAGACATAATCCAGGTATTTAAAAATATTCAGAACTCCCCCCCCACACACACATATTTTGCAGAGGAAAAATATCACAGTTTTAATAGGTGCTTAAAATAAAAATAGAATACATGAAAAATTAGCAGCAGCACCACTCTGTATGGCTAATATTTTCATGGTCCTGGGAAAGTGTTCTGCATTTTATTCTTTGTTCATTTCAGGTTCGTTTTACTCCTTTTTTTTTTTTTTTTTTTTACTTTGTTTTTCATTTCTTTTAAGTCCTGACTTTTTGCCTCTATAATAGTCTAAGTGTGATGATAAACAGAAGCTCTATTTAATTCTGTGGTTTTGCATTAGGGTGGCAGTTCCTGAAGAATCCTGTCACCTCTGTCAGCATGGAATTTTTGTTTCCAATTATAATGATTCTCTAAATAATTCGAAAGAACAATAATTAGATCTGGGTTTATTTTTTACGTGCTGTGTGTGGTCTTCTTATCCTGTAGTCTCCTAATTTAATCAAGTTAAGTTATTTCTAAGCTCCTAATTTGTACTTTTTCTATACTGAAATGCTGACATTTATTGACCTATTTCTGTAACTTTTGCCATCACAAGCTTATCTACCTTAGACTTTGGTTTTTTGAAGGGCGGGTCCTGTCATTTTCTTTGCACAGCTGGTTTTGTCTCCAGACCACCCATCTGGATTTAAGGTTTTATATTTTCTATTCCATAACACAGTCTAGGGAACAAGAATGAAGATTTAATTGATAGGACACATGATATTAAGTTTACCTCATTAATTGGTCAATTCAATTATACTTAAATGAACCCTAGGATGACCTTCTATGCACTCCAAGCAGTATTCAATATTTGATTATTTGACACCTGTCAGTGGGAGTCAGTGTGAGAAGAATTTCTGAGTCTATCATCTGGTAGGGTCCAATTCATGAAGAAGTATATTATTAGAAGTGGGGCATTGAAGCAATAGTGGAAACACAAATGAAACTACACATTTAGTGTGGATAGAATTATCTATGATCCTGCATGGGTTGAAGTGTATCAGTTTAGACTCTCAAATAGTTCTCTCTTTTTTATATTTTTTCTAAAGTGAGAAGTGGGGGAGGTAGGGGGGAGTGTGTGGGGGGGAGGCAGACAGACAGATTCCCGCCTGCGCCCGACAGGGATCCACTAGGCATGCCCACCAAGGGGCAACGCTCAGCCCTTCTGGGGCACTGCTCCATTGCAATCAGAGCCATTCTAGTGCCTGAGGTGGAAGCCATGAAGCCGACTTCAGCGCCTGGGCCAACTTTGCTCCAATGAAGCCTTGGCTGCAGGAGGAGAAGAGAGAGATAGAAAGAAAGGAGAGGGGGAAGGGTGGAGAAGCAGATGGGAGCTTCCCTGGCTGGGAATTGAATCTGGAACTTCCACAGGCCAGGCCTACACCCTACCACTGAGTCAACTGGCCAGGGCCTCAAACAATTCTATTCC
Source organism: Saccopteryx leptura (assembly GCF_036850995.1). Lineage (NCBI taxonomy): Eukaryota > Metazoa > Chordata > Mammalia > Chiroptera > Emballonuridae > Saccopteryx > Saccopteryx leptura. The sequence goes on from NC_089506.1 coordinate 42,670,546, forward strand.
AGACTTGCTAGTTTTATTCCAGTTATGGAAAGAGTAGTGCATTATTTCTTTATGTCTGTCAAATAAGGACTATAATATCTATTTTGGTTAATAACTGGCTATTAGAAAGATACAATGAAAAATAATGAAAACAAAGCTTCCAAATAGAATTTGTAAATTTCAATGAAAATTCATAAAACAGTATTTTAATAGCTTTATTGAGATTAGAATCCATACACCATACCTTTCACCATTGAAAATATAAAATCCAGTTGTTCTGCACATTTACAAATATAAGCAATCATTACCACAGTCTAATTTTAGACCATTTTTATCACCCCCAACAGAAACTTCATACCCATTAGCAGTCATTCTCCACTCCTCTATCCCCGATCTTTGGCAATCACTAACCTAATTTCTATGTCTATGAATCTGCTTATTCTGTATGTTTTATATAAATGGAATCATACAATATGTGGTCTTTTGTGACTAACTTTTTTCACTTAGCATAATTATTTTTATTATTTATTTATTAATTAAGTTGATAAGAATGACACTGGTTTGCAAAATCATGCAATTTTCAAGCATGCAACTCAATAAAAAAATCATCCATCTTTAATATTTTTATTGCTGTGTGGAATAACATTGTTATGGATATACACAGTTTGTTTACCAGTCTACCTACTGATGGAAGTTTGGATTGGTCCCAGTTTTTGGTTATTTATTGTAATAAAACATTAATTTTTTAATTAATTTATTGTAATGAACATATGTAATTGTTAACTTCTTATGTAGACAAATGCATCCATCCATTCTTAAGTGAATACTTAGGAGTTAAATAGCTAAGTTATATAGTTGGTAACATTTAACCTCTTTAAGAAATGGTAACCTCATTGTATTCAAAGAATTCACCCACACTTAAGATTACACAGTACATATATTCCAGGGGATAAGAATCTTAGAGATTGTCTTAGAATTCTGTCTAAAACAGTCAAGATACATTATCCTTTACAATATTTTAGTCGATTCCACTTATTAAAGTTTTGCTTAGAATTTAGGTATCTATGTTTATGAGCTACAATTTTCTTACAATAACTTACTTCTTGTTATCAATGTAATTCTAGGTTCAAATAATTATTTGGGAAATATTAATTCCTCTTTAAATGTTCTAGAACATTTTCTATGAAAGTAGAATGATTTACTTCTTAAACATTTGTTAAGTGAGTTACTATCTGTATCTGGAGTTTCACTTGTCTTATCAGGATTCTTCAGTTTGTGTATATGTGTGTGAGCATGTGAGAGAGAAGAAACTGGGGAAAGAGAAAGAGGAAGGGAGAGAGGAAGGGGGAGAAAGAGAGAGAATATGCATGAGTATATGCATGCTGGTAGTTTGTGACTCTCAAGAAATTTGCTCATTTTATCTTATTTGTTGAGCTTACTAGCACAAATTTGTGCATAATATTTTCTTATAATAATTTGTCAAATTAACATATTGTAGAAGCTGTAGTGACATTCCTTCTTTTCCATATAGATATTGATATTTTGTGTCTTTTTTTCTGTTAAATTTGACTAGTGGTTTGTCAAATTTATTGATTTTTCTCTAAGAAATAGCTTGTGGTTATATGGATTTATTTGGTTGATTTTTTATTTCTAGTTCATTAATTTTCACTTTGATTTTTATTTCCACTTCTTAGTTTGAGTACTAATTTTTGTTTCTCTTTTCTAGATGCTTGATTTAAGACTGTTCTTTCCTTGTACAGCTTTTATTTTGTTACAAATTTTTCTCTAAGTTAATCTATAGGATTTTACAGATTCTGATTTTTCTATTCTAATTTTCCTCCAGTTCAAAGTATTTTCTAATTTTGTTTTGATATCTTTTTTAACTCATGAGTTATTTAGAAATGAATTACTTTCCAAATATTTAGAGGGTCTCCAAAGATCTTCTATTATTGATTTTTAAATTCATGTGCTCATAGAAAATATTTTCTAATAATGTTAATCTTTTTAAGGCTATTGATACATGTATTATAGCCCAGAAAGTTTTCTTAGTAAATGTTCTGTGTGCACTTAAAAATAATGTTTATTCTGAAGTTGTTGGGAGGAATGTTCTATAGATGTCAAATTGACTCATAATATTATGTAAATGTCCAATATCCTTTACATATACTAGTTGTATCCATTATTAATGGCATATTAAAATCACTGTAATTGGGAATTTATCTATTTCTCATTGCAGTTCTAGGAATATTTGCTTTATGTGTTTTGAAGTTCTATTATTGTGTACATAGATATTTAGAATTTGATGACATGCTTTGGTGTTGCTTTTTTCATGTTTATTTGTATAGAGTTAGTTAAATTTCTTAGACATGCAGGTTGTTAATTTTCATAATATTTATAAAAACGATAGCCATTATTTGTTCAAACATTGTATTTTTTACCTCTCTTCATCTTCTCTCCTTCAGGAATCTGGAATACATGTATATTAGGCCACTTGAAATTGTCTGCTGCTCACGGATGCACTTTTCATATGCAATCTCTTTTATCTCTGTTTTGTTTTGGATAGTTTTTAATGCTGTATATTTAAGTTCACAAATCTTATCTTCTGCAATATCTAATCAGTTATTAATTTTATTATAAATTTTTGTTTTATTAAATCTCAAGCATTGTCATTTTAAACTCTAAAAGTTTGAGTTAGATCATTTAACAATATTTTCCTTGCCTCTACTGCACTTTTAAATGTGCAGAATGTATTTATTTATAATACCAATTTTAATGACCTTTGCTAATTCTACCGCTAATGTCAATTATAAAGCATTTTTGATTGATTTTATGCCCTCATTAGAGGTCATTTTTCTTGTCTCTTTGATGTTAACATAATTTGCTTGGTTGCCAGACATTGAACAATCTATTGGATATTGTTTTTAAGATTTGTTAGACAGGTCCAGAGAACAATGTTTAGTTTAGGGCTAATTATTTCTCCTTCCTGAGACAATGCCCTTCTGTGTCTTTTACTTAATACCTGTAAATCTTGAGGTTTACCTGTCTGACTGGTGGGAACAGGCATTATTTCTAATCCTATGTCTGTGTTGGGCACTGTTATTAACAATCACTTCCAGTGGTTCTTAACTCACTCCTCAGTAGTTTTCTTAACTGCATGTGCTGACCAACCCCATAAGGTAAAGCAATTGTAGAACTTACCTTATTTTTTCCTGACTCTTCGAGATCATTATTCTCTGTGAATTGACATAAATGTCCATTGTCTTGGTTAGTGTTTCATAAATTGTTTTCTTTGTTTCAAATGAAAGGCTAAATCGCATTGTATTACTTCATTCCTTTTATACAAGCTAAATTTTATTTAATTGTGTGGCTTTACCTTAGTTTATTTTGCTAATACCCTGTTGTTAAACCTGTGTGTTTGGATTTTCTTTGTAGATAAATGTAAGCATAGGACATTTTAAAAGTGTAATAATTGAATCAAAGGACACATGCATTCACAATTTTGATGGATATTTCTAGAATTTTTTCCATAGGTAGTTATTGTACCATTTTGTTTTCCCTCTAGCCATGTTTGAGAATGAATACTTTTTATTGGTCTGATGATATATACCAAAAGGAAGAAAGCCCCTTTGTTTAAGAAAAATTTTATTAGAGTTTATTCATAACCCACTTTTCTGACAGTTTTGTGACATGCATAAAAAAATATTGCAAAGCTAAGTTTGTTTGTAGAGTCAATGAACTATTTTCTTATCCTAGAGCTAAGAATTAGGATGACTATAATATCTCATTTTTCTATTTTTATATCAATTTTTAGAAGCAATTAGATGCTATATATTTTTTCTCTGAAAAAAACATAATTTGTGTTGTGATATTCAATTCCCATTTTCTCAATTAGAATGTTCAGTTGATTTGATCAGTTCTAAGAATTGATACTCCAGACATAAACTCCTTTCTAGGAATCTAGGGAACATATGAAAATTTGTTATGCCAACTGCAACTTCTTCAACTACTGTAATTATATGCCCATCTTCACTGCATATCCTTATGCTCTGATATTGTCTACCCAAACTCTGTATATAGGTTCTGTATTGTAGGGTGCAGGAAAAAGAATGCTTTAAAGTTGATGTGACTCGAGCAATACTTGTTCTCTAGACTCGCTACTCATATCCAAATTTAAATCTTTATTCAGTTATCCCTTTTATTTGAATACATTTTTTTCTTCTCATAATTTCTTCTAATGAACATAAATTTTAGTAGTGGCACTCACTACCCAATAGTAGACAATGAGAGATGGGTATTCAAGATGGATGTTTAAATGTTCAAGCAAAATAGTGGGGGAAAGATTACATTTACTCATTGTTCCTTGTGACATGAGTGGATAGTCTTTCAAGATTGCACTTTCTGTAATGTTTAGGTATTTTTAGAATTCTGTTGGCTTGACCAATCTCTTCTGAATAGCATGCAAACTTTTAGTAAGTTCTCTCTTTCCCTCTTCCACAAACATGAAATAAATTACATTATCATGAATATATAAGAGCAGGGGAGGGGATTAAGAACAGTTTTAAGATTATTCTTTATCCATGCCTATGTGGACTGGAATGAAAATATTCAGATACAAAAATAGTTAAGAAATTCAGATCACTATACTTAAAATTTTTCTCTCTGATTCACTTCACAAAGAAAATAATTAATTTTTATTTATTTAAATTGCTTTTTCAAGTTATATTATTAACTTAAATATTAAATTAAATTTAAATTTGATTTAAGTAGTATGCACAATAATTACTTTTCTGCATAACACAGCCTAGGTAAATAATTTTGAGGTAAAGTACTGGGAAATCAGCAATGCTTTTCAGTTTTTTATGACAATAAAAATTTGAACTCTCTAAATAAAGAAGCAAGAATAAGAATCAGGTTCAGTGATGACCTAAAAATAACAAAAACATTATAGTCAATTGCTTGACAGTGATTATAGAACACCTGTCACTCATAGGAACATTGCATGATTTGTCACTGTTAGAAGGATAAAGGAACTAATTTTTAGCCATTTAAAATTATATGTATATAACTGAGGTGGATAAATATATAGGGGAGTTGTTTGTTGTATACTTATAGCCATAACTGGTTTTACTGATCATTATCCAATCCAACATTTCAATAAATGTTGAAAAAATTCATCATAAGGTCAAGTCCATTTTCCATGTCACACATAATGATTTTATCAGGAATTGTATATTCCAGTTTCTCACTATTATAGTTTATATTTTTAATCTGACTTTAATATTATAATTTAGAAGATGCCATTCAAATTTTATTATTAATAGCAACATTGAAAACAATGATTTACAATCATTGGGTTATCAGTGACCATAACCTAGAGATGAATGGTTATTAGCCTTTCACCATACACCAATCATTATGAATTAATGACGTCTGAGTAGAGCTAAATATGAATTACTAACTGATGTGTAAAACCATTACACTAGGTGCAGTGGTGCAGACAAATATAAAACAAGTTCATGATCTTCCAGAACTTCTGTTTGGGTTTATGGTGAAAGATGAAGTTACCTGAACATGTATGACAGATGCTAGTTACAATGAAAATGGACCACCAAGCATGATGGTAGTGATATATCTAGGAAGTTCAAGAGTTCAGAGACTCTGCAATCACCTTGAGATAATGGAAGAGGATGCAGAAAGCCTCTAAAAAGAAAGCAACAACCTGGTGGTCTTTGGAGAAAAGCACATGATAAACCCGAGGAAGGCATTCCAGGTACTTAGAGAGTAAGAGCTGGGAGGCACACAGCTTGACTTGTGTTTGGAAAGTAACCAAGGCATCACATTTGTCTGACATCAAAGTTTGGAAAATAGTGAGATGGTAAGAGGCATAGCTTGCAGGCTGGGGAGGGGGGCAGGTTGTGGAGGTCCTCAAATGCACAATGCAGGGTTTGAACTTAATTTTTTATCTGCAATGAATTATGACAGAAAAAGGGTGAGTTTTCAAATTCTTAATGCTTCAGCAATTTCTATTGAGCACTCTTTCTCTTCTACTCATAATGCCAAAATGAAGCAAGAAATGGTTAGAAAAATGTCTCTAGAATAGTATCCAAGATCTTTATATTCTAGTACTATGCCTTTTAGAGAGTTATTTAACATCACCAATGTCTAGTTCACACCGGCATTCATTAAAGAAGTTTCTCTCTCTTACTTCTCCATCCCCCAAACCCATGCCTATCTTTTTTTTTTTTTTTTTTTTTTGCATTTTTCTGAAGTTGGAAACGGGGAGGCAGTCAGACAGACTCCCGCATGTGCCCGACCAGGATCCACCCAGCATGCCCACCAGGGGGCAATGCTTTGCCCATCTGGGGCATCACTCCGTTGCATCCAGAGCCATCCTAGCGCCTGAGGCAGAGGCCACAGAGCCATCCTCAGTGCCTGGGCAAACTTTGTTCCAATGGAGGCTTGGCTGCGGGAGAGGGAGAGAGAGACAGAGAGGAAGGAGAGGGGGAGGGGTGGAGAAGCAGATGGGCTCTTCTCCTGTGTGCCCTGGCCGGGAATCGAACCTGGGACTCCTGCATGCCAGGCCAACGCTCCACCACTGAGCCAACCGGCCAGGGCCCATGCCTATCTTTTAACGTTGAAACCAGCTAACAGTCGAGGCATGATAGGAGTGGGAAGTGAGGGAGAAGACCATGACCCTGGCTGAGGCACATAAACAAGCCTCAACTCCATGTGAAGTTTGAAGTAAAAAATTCCAAGGAAGGAGAGATTTTAATTAAGGGGATAAGAGATTTACAGTGACTAGAACAATAGGTTTATTATATGAGAGTGACAGGAAATACTGTGTTACTTGGTGAAGATTGTATTTTGAAGGAGGGGAGGACAAAGGACTGACAAAGGTCTTCACGGGGCAGGTGCAAGGGCAAATACACACTTTCCTCTATTCTGTGAGGTCTAATCTTTTGGAATATTGGTTTTATCTATTAAAAATACTGATTATCTAAATTTTGGGTTCACAAACTCTTTCTGTAAAAGACCTGACATGAAATATTTTAGGTTTTATTGGACAAGGGCAAAAGCAAGGATATGATGTAGGTATTTATGTAACATGAAAGGACACATAGTTGGACAATTTTAACTGGTGAAATTTAAAATATAATAATTGAGTATAATATCTTGTAAAACAGATCTATCTACTTATAAGAAGAACAAAATTCTTTTCTTGACGGGTGTTTTATTTTTCTTAATTGGTGTTAGTATCCCCTCTCATCAAATTAATAGCAATGTTCATCCATATAAATCACTCTTAGTTTGCAGGCCATGAAGAGAAATAGGTGGAAGGCCAGATGTGGCCTAAGGGCCATATTTTTTCTAGTTTGCTAAAACTGGTATTAAAAGTAAATATTTTATCACATTTATGAGAAGGAAATAAATAGAATGAGATGGTATTGCTGGTATAAAATACATTAAGTTTGATGAGGACAAGTTGGGGTAATACATTGTGTCTGTAAAGTCATGGTGCACTTTTGACCAGTCACAGGAAAGCAACAAAAGATGATAGAAATGTGAAATCTGTACCAAATAAAAGGAAAACTCTCCCAGTTTCATACCTATTCAGTGCAGTTCAATGTGGGCTCACGCACAGATTTTTTAGGGCTCCTTAGGTAGCTATCCCGTATAGCCTCTACAGACTCGTCACTGACTGATGGCCTACCAGAATGGGTTTCTCCACCAAACTGCCGGTTTCCTTCAACTGCTTATCCCACCGAGTAATGTTATTCCTATGTGGTGGCACTTCGTTATAAACGCGCCAATATTCATGTTGCACGTTGTTCACGGATTCAAATTTAGCGAGCCACAGAACACACTGAACTTTCCTCTGTACCATCTACATCTCGACTAGCATGGTTGTGGGCTGCTCCGCTGTATACACGATGTTGCGTCATCATCTGTGCATGCGCACATGCTGCCACATCATTCTACAGAAAATGGGAGGGTTTTCCTTTTATTTGGTGCAGATTTCATGTTTCCATCGTTTTTTGTTGCTTTCCTGTGACCAGTCAAAAGTGCACCATGACTTTACGGACATACTGTAGAAGAACACCCTCACAAAGAAAGAGCAAAGGAGGTCTTTCTCTGCTCTTTAGTATGATTCCATGAATCAAGAATTAGAATAACTGGAAGTATACCTTGATATTAAATTCAAAATTTTACTTCATTCTCAGCAATCACAAAATAACTGATCAGTATTTGAATGCACCCTTTCAGGACTATTAAAGTCCAAGAAAGGGCAAATATTAGTCAATTCCATTACCTTTTCCTGGTACATGGCAGGGCATGAAAATACTTGTCTAACGCTACTTTTTTTTTTTTTTTTTACAGAGACAGAGAGAGAGAGTCAGAGAGAGGGATAGATAGGGACATACTGACAGGAACGGAGAGAGATGAGAAACATCAATTATCAGTTTTTCATTGTGACACCTTAGTTGTTCATTGATTGCTTTCTCATATGTGCCTTGACCATGGGCCTTCAGTAGACTGATAGCCCCTTGCTCAAGCCAGTGACCTTGGGTCCAAGCTGGTGAGCTTTGCTCAAACCAGATGAGCCCGCGCTCAAGCTGGCAACCTTGGGGTCTCAAACCCGGCTCCTCCGCATCCCAGTCCCACGCTCTATCCACTGCACCACCGCCTGGTCAGGTGACGTTACACTTTTTAACAAGATAAATATTATTGACATCTAGGCTAAAAATTGTGTGTGTGTGGTATGATGGAGAAATCATTGTGGTTGGGGAAAGATGGAGAAGATAAACAGTAAAAAAAGAAAAGGGAACAGAAAAAAAGATCATGAAAATCAGCCGCATAATAAAACAAGATGTGGAGTGCTGGGGCAGGAAACAGCTTGGAAACTTTAGACTATGATATACCATGTTTGGAAATCATGGCTAAAATATTTCTCAGATCCAATGGTCATGTGCTGTTTAGGACCCTTAGACATTTCTGCACCTCCCATTATCAATATACACAAAGTGAGAAGATTAATATGGGAAGAACATTAGTGCATTTATCATAAGTAATTGCAGATTGAATTGGCCAGAGTTGGAGATTATTAACCATCCAAGTCATCGAGACTTATAAAACAGTCACCATTAAAGCTACTCATGTAGATATTTTTTACTGCAGGTATCTTGCCATTTTGTATTGCATTTAGATCATCTGTTATTCATTCTTTTCTTTTTTTAGTGGTGTTAGTATACAGATCTGTTTAAAAATAAAAGCTCTAAGTGAATGAAACCTCTAAAACTGTCAGTAGAAACTCATTATTGGTCCTGTCTTGTTGGCTCAGTGGTAGAACATTGGCCTGGTGTGTGGATGTCCCAGGTTTGATTCCCAGTGAGGGCACACAGGAGAAGCAACCATCTGCTTCTCTACCCCTCTCCCTCTCTCTTCTTTCTCACTCTTTCTACCCTACCTGCAGCCATTTTTCGATTGGTTTGAGTACCCTGGCTCCTGGGCATTGAGGATGGCTCAGTGGAGCCTTTGCTTAAGGTGCTGAAAATAGCTTGTTTGCGAACATGGCCCCAGATGGGTAGAGCATCAGTCCCAGATTGGGGTTGCTGGGTGGAACCTGATCAGGGTGCATGTGAGTGTCTGTCTCTCTTTCTTCCCTCCTCTCACTTGGGAAAGAAGAGAAAAAATAAAGAAACTCATTCTTGGTGAGGATACACTTGCTAGTTTAAACTGAAATCTCCTTCTCTTTATAGTCAGGATGAAAAAAACAAACAAACAGTGCTGTTATGTATTGTATATTCACTTTACTTCTGTTAGTGTGTAACACTGTTATATCTGAAGTCACCCTGTTATAATCCTTAAATCTTTAGTAAATATTTATTGGGCACTAGCTGAGTCTGTAATCACATTAGACACCATGAGGTTTCCATTTGGAGAATTCTCCATTCCACAATATTTTAGTCTTGACAACATTTGCTATTATTTTTAGGTGATAAATCAATCAAATATAGATATACCAAATTATATTTCAAAAACATATCAACTACAAAAGTAATTATGTTCATTTTTCTTATAAGATGAGAATTCCTTTATTTTCACCTATATTTTAGTTAACTTAATGAATTAAGCTTTCCAACACTACTCATCTGTTTACTTTAGTGTCCTATAACACATTTAAAACTTCTCATTTGTTTCCTTTTATCAATGCTTTATTTGTATTCTCTGGTGAGCTTATTTTGATTTTTTTACTTTAAAGTTTAGATGACTCGAAGGACAAATTTTAAGAAATAAAATATGCACATTACAGATTTTGAGCATTATTAGGAAGCCAAAAATTCATTGAGTTTAACATCCACCAGTGAAGAAATTTTCTGCACCAGACTTTAAACACAATGAATGACAAGAAGCCTATGATAAAACATATTTCATATTTATGAATTTTTTTATTAGAAAAGTAGAACAGAGAGAGAGACTAGTAGACTGACAGTTGAATCAGTTGATTCTTCAAAATTTGTCATAAGCATAGAATTTTAGGTTGCACACTCTTGATCTAGATATTTAAATGTCACAACAAATGCAACTGTTTATATCAATACTCATTTATGTGCTTTAAATAATAAAATAATTTAAACACTATGATCACTTCAAAAAACTAAAATTAAAAAGAAAATATAATAATTAATAAAAACACTAATCATCCAGCACAGGGTTCTCAAATTTAGCTGCATTATAGAATCACACCTAGGTAACAACCAATATCACTGGGGAACAATTTTTTTTTTCATTTTTTGCTGCATGAGGTTTTATAACTGTTTCTATATATTTCCACATCGCTGAATTCAAATTTGAAATCCGTTTATTTGTGCATGCTCTATTTTTTATGCAATTTTAATTTCTTTTTTGTTACAGTTAATGGCATGCATTTGGTTTTTAAATTGGAGTTAAAGGGCAATGACTCTTGGATTGTACATAACCACAAGGCAATTAATGTTTTACAAACATCACTTTTACATAATTGTAGTTGTTTTTAAATGTAAAATATTATCTTATAAAAAACACCGTCTTATTTTGTTTTAAGATTGAATCATGGCTTCTTCAAGTAGGCGTAAATGTAAGAAGAGTCCTGACACCTTCTGTTATATATGTGCTGTTACACACTTCAATGTCAAAGGCGCAATATTTCATCATTTGTGACACGTGCATACATTGCCTATTTTCAAGTTTCCCTTGGCGATCAAGACAGAAATTGGGCTCCTCATATTGTGTGTCATAATTGTGAAGAAATGCTTTGTGACTTGGACAAAAAGAAAATGCAAAGGTATGCCTTTTGGTATTCCCATGGTTTGGCATGAACCTAAGGACCACAGCAGTGACTGTTATTTCTGTCTGATCCATACAAAGGGCATCGGCAAGAAAAAATGGCATATGATTGCATATCCTAATATTCCTTCAGCAATACGACCTATCCCACACTCTGAGACACACCCCATTCCAGTTTTCAATGGTTTTATTACTTCTGAGGATGAAGAAAGTGAACATAGTGATCAAGTGTATTTTGATAAGGTGCATGAGGAAATGGTTGTAGAATCTGAAGGGTCTTCTTCTGATGCCAAGCAGTCATTAACCCCTCAGTAGTTTAGCCAAGCCGAATTGAATGACTTAGTAAGAATGAAATAAAAATTGTCCTCGACTTTCTGAAGTATGAGGAACATAAGTGGATTATTTGTGTGGATCTTTGGGCGTGTGTGTGTGTGTGTGTGTGTGTGTGTGTGTGTGTGTGTGTGTGTATCTTAAAATGATAAATTTCCTGCTAAGACAACAGAGAACTTTTACAAAGTATCCTTGCTTTCTGTGTTTGTGGGACAGCCGAGCTGGGGAGAAACACGGAACACAGAAGGAGAGGCCGAAATGCAAAGCTCTGGAAGTAGGGATGCAAGATATTGTGAATGAACCTGTAGTTAATTGAGACAGGATCATTTTTCCCCACTTCACATCAAACTTGGCTTAATAAAGCAGTTTTTTTCAGGCTTTGACTAGAGAAAGTGAATGCTTTCAACATATTATTTCTGCTTTTCCTGCCTTGTCTTTCGAGAAGATAAAAGCAGATGTATTCGATGGACCTCAAATTCGAACCCTCATACATGACAAAGAATTTGCTAGGAAGATGAATAAGGAGGAGAAAGCAGCATGGCAGTATTTTGTGGCAGTTATAAAGAACTTCCTTGGCAACAAAAAAGCAGAAAACTATCAACTTCTGGTTCAAAGGATGCTGTTGGCTTTCCGTGACATTGGATGTTACATGAGTGATAAGATTCACTTCCTGAACAGTCACCTTGATAAGTTTCCCGAAAATCTTGGAGCTGTTAGTGATGAGCAGACTACTGCTGGAGCATCAAACGAGATTGTCCTCAACAAGTACAAAAACACAAGAGCTATAAATGCAAATTTTTGCCTGAATAGAATTTAAATAAGTTTTGCAAAAATTTTATGATTAAAATAAGTGTTTTAATATGTTCTATTTTGAAATTGTAGACAAATTCTAATGCAATCATCTTTTAGTGTATTAGTGTATTCACTGCATTATATAAATTATTATATTTTCACAAAGATGATGTCCAAGAAGACATTCTACGTCATTATGTTAAACTAAATATTGAAAATTTTATAATAAGATGAAAACCTAAAATCTTGAATTGCAAAAAAATTGTAGCTTACAGAGAAAAACTAATGTCAGATTTGATATCAGCACACTCAAATTAGGTAAGAACAGGTGTTTTTGTGGATGCAACAAAAATTTTGTTCCCCATTGATATTTATTAAATTAGAACGTCTGGGTATGGGAGTTAGACATCAGTCATATTTTTCTAATTTTTTGAGCAGTTTCAAGTTCACAGCAAAATTGAGCAGAGAGCTCCTGTATTACCCCTGCCCTGACATAAGAACACCCTCCTTATACTCATCCAGAGTGGTACATTTTTCATTATGGATGAGCTTACACTGACATATTATTATCTCCAAAAATCCCCAGGTGAGTTGACTGTGGAACAGAATTGAGAATCAGTGATCCAGCAATGGACTATAAACACAGCCAATGGTGCACTAGTTTGTACCCGCGTAGTTATCCTTAGCATGTACAGCTCAAGTTCAGGCTGCTTGGTCAGGAGTCTGAATGAATAGTAATGAGTAGTCAGCGGCCACATTATACTGTTAAACATTTTGAATATCACACTAGGATATGACTACAAAATCCACCTTGACAAAGACTTTCTTAGTATGAGAACACCCTCCTTATATGAATTTGGATGTTCATGGATGCTGAGTGGGTTCAAGCATTCTACTTTAATCAACCATGTTCACATGAAGAATTGAATATCCAGGACAGACTTTGTCACCAATATTTTTAATTCCTTTTGAAATTCTTTCCAAAAATAATCTTCAATTTCAAAGTAAAGGTAAAAAAAAGAAAAGAAAAAGCAAGATAGTAAGACAGCAGATGAAGATTCCATTACTTTCCTCATCCCCAGTGAGAAGCCCACCCATCTTGCTATAACTGATCACTGGAGGATGTTGTCTTCACTGCACCTCATTGGACAGGTTTCTCAGTCTCTTTAGGCTTCTACGACACAGTACCATAGATTGGGTGGCTCATTAATAACAGAAATTTACTTTTCACAGTTCTGGAGAATTTAGATTCAAGATCAAGGTGCTGGGAGATGCACTGTCTTATAAGAGCTGCTTCTGGTTCTCAGATGTCTTTGGTGTAGTCTCACTATGTCCTCACGTGGTGGAAGCAGGAGTGACAGATTTCTCTGGGGTCCCTATGATGAGGTCTCTAACAAAGGGTAATATAAGGGAGTCAATGACAATCTTAAGCTGTCCATGACCTACAAAGTATTAATCACTGACCTACAGTCATTGAGTTCTGGAAGATGGCAAATATTTTCCTCTTCTTTATCTATTCACCTTTCTTTGTACTTTGAATTATCCTCTCAAAATCCATTTTGGAGTAAGCTAGAATATAAGCACACAAACAATGGCCCTGGTAAATATTTTAATTAGTAGCTTGGGAGTTGTTCTTCTAAACATTTAAGTTTTATTTCATGAGAGCTGTGGAAAATGCAGTCTCTATGTAGACAATCGAGGGCCTGTTATGTTTCGGTTGACAGTTTGGTTACCTTCTTATGCCTCAGATTCCTTACCTATAAAAGAGAAATAATAATGTTATTCTCCTGTGTTTGTCAAGAAAATTAAATGAAAGGACATACAGGAAAATGCTGCTGACTCAATGATAGCTTTTAATTTTTAAATTTTGCCTTAACAAATGTGCTAGACTCTTTTCCAACTACTTGGTAAGTGTTCATGAGTTAAGTATTTATAACAATCCTATGGTGTAGGTATATGATCATCATCGTCCCTAATTTATAAGAGGAGAAATTGAAGCACAAACAAACTGAGTGTCTTACTCAAGGTCACACATCTGTGTGGAGGACATAGAATTTGAACCCCTTGTCTGTAGAGTTCATAGATTTTTTTTAGCCCCAGCACTCTTCTCTGTTACCTCCCAACAGCTGGGGGAAAAACTGTAAAGGGTATCTGTGAAGAATGAGTAAGATGTCTTTTTTGTTTGTTTGTTTACTTGTTTTGTTTAATGTTTTGTTTAATGTTCTTCTCTACAAGGCTCATTCCTGGACTGATAGGAGAATCATTACTCTAGAGCTGGTGGTCCCACAGCTGTTGGCAATTCAGCTTTCATATAACCCTGCAGAAGTGTCAGAAAGCAGCTGTTGGGAGCTGCTGAGTGAGCCTAGAGTACCTCACCGCCTAAGATAGGGTATCAGCCAGTGACAAAGGCTTAGCCTGTGTAGCAGGCCAAGGCTGACAAGGGTGAGGGCAAAAAAATCTCCCCGCATTTGAAATTTTTTTTTATGGGAAGGTTTTGGAAGCAATAACTGATTCCAAAACATGGAAGAGTGTAAAGACATCTTAGTGTTTATAGAAGTCACACTCAGGAGCACATGTGCTCTCCTCAAATGGGGATTTAATTCAAAGCTGGTGATTAATGGATATCCTAGAATCTGTATATGTGTAACAGTCATGTAAATTCTATACGGGGTGAACAAAACAGTCATTTATTTGAAGATATATTTTCTTTCTCCAACTTCCCAATGTTCCTTAAACATGTTGTTTATATAAAATTTATTTATAACAGATTTTCACCCTCACTCAGTAATCACTGAAGAGAGATATATGTAAACAGGAAATGTCTCCCTTTAATTCCAGCTAACACCTTTGTTATTTATACCAGCACACATAAGTCTCGCTTTATGACATAACATCTGGGGCTGGAAGAATAGTTTTGTTGGCAGAAATGAGTAATATATTTTGAACCAAGCAAAAGAAAAGATCAATCATGTATGAGAAAAATAATCTTGTTCCATACATTAACTATAAGTCAGACCAAACTAACACACTTGCATGCAAATCAACACAGTGATGTCAAGTTCCTCCTAAATCACTCATAGATGGCAACTCAAGCTGAGCTTGGACTGTATGTCCACTCATGTAGATGATCTTACAAGCTTTTAGGAGCTGTATGGTTTATCCCATTCTTGATGATGACATCCCAGTTTGTGAGAAGTTTGTATCTGTGGCATTTTATATTGGCCCTTAGCCATTCCATTTCTTAAAGTTGTTAACATTTGTTTTGAAATTACAGTTCAACTAATTCTTGTTTTAAAATAAACATCTTCCAGTGACTTAACTTCTGTGAAAAAAATTTTACTTTCTTAATGGAACATATATATTTTATTAGCTGTATCTTTGCTAAAACAAAGCAAACTGAGGTAACTGTGGGTTTGGATGAAAATCCAAGCCTCGGGGAAAATGTATCCTTTTGGAGGATTAAGTATATTTTAAAAATTATGAATCTAATATGTGTGCAATGCATAAAATTTGAAAAATATGTAAAAGCAGAAAAACAAAAATAAAACTTGCTTATAATTTACTTCTTAGGGACTTGCCCTGACATCAAAAATCCAGAATGGGGGTGTTGGATTGGAGAGGAACAAAAATTGCAAAAGTTACTTGAAGTAAATTTTTATTATAGTTCATTTATTAGCCCAAGATGTACTGCTTTGGGAGAAAAACAAAACATAAATACTTGGAAAAAAAAAGATCAGTATGTGTCTTCCAAGTTACCATTTTATATATCATTCATATTTTATAATTGTTACTACTGCAAAGTTTTTCTTGAGATTTACAAATCCCAATAAGATTACAAGAGCATCTGTGATTCCAAAAGTGGAGGCTGATTCACTTGAACAACATAGCAGTTTAGAGTGATTTTGATACTTCCGACAAAACAGATTGAGAAGAATTACTTTTGTTAATTGTCTTTCCTTTCTTTCAATAGTTTTATTTTGAAAAGAAAACAGCAAGTTTATTAATGATGATCTACAAACTAGGGCTATGCCAATGGGGGTAAAAGGAAGAAAAAAACATATTTGTTTTCAGATTCCCAATATTAGAAAACCATTAAAATAGATTCTAAAATGATGAAAGATAATTATACTTGATTTTATGTTAATATAGGTAAATGTGTCCTTCAGGCTAAAATTGCAATAATGCTTTAAATCCTCATCTATTTGAAGATTTTTTTTTTCATTCCGGAAAGCAAAGCTGTGCCTTTGGGTCTATAATGAATTAAAGGCATAGAGTGTTTTCCAGAGCAGCAGGCACCCCATCCCCAGCACTGAGTGCTTCTCCAGTCCTCTACCGACGCTTGTTTATGAGCCAGGGGCTTCACTGGTTCTTTTAGCATCTGAGACCTCATTCTGGTCTTCAAAAGCTTTATGTATTCTGCTCTCTCTTTATAAGTGGAAGTTCCA
This sequence comes from Saccopteryx leptura, assembly GCF_036850995.1. Lineage (NCBI taxonomy): Eukaryota > Metazoa > Chordata > Mammalia > Chiroptera > Emballonuridae > Saccopteryx > Saccopteryx leptura. The sequence goes on from NC_089506.1 coordinate 42,687,417, forward strand.
CAAGATTTAATTCTTAGACTTTTGCTCCTGCCTTCTGCATTTTCTACTTTGTAAGCCTCATCTAATCTGAGACTATGTTGATATTAACAAATTGATGGTTCCCAAATTTATATTTTTGGTTTTTCTCTACTCCCTGTACATCCATCCTGTGAGCTGTCTTCTCAGAGATGTACTGATATCCCCTCAAATGTACCATGTAGGAACAGTATTTTTTCACATTAAAACCTGTTTTCATTATCAGATGACATTGTTTGAGATGCCAAAAGTGCAACTTTCAGAGAATGATTAAAGCTATTCTCAGTTTTATGCTGGTAAATACTTAATAACCAATTTTCTCAACAATGCCAAAAATTTCTGATACATAGCATGTGCTGATTACAGTGAAGTAAATATTCCTACCATACTGATTTAACCTACCAAAGAGCATCATTGACCATGGAGTTGTTTTTGTTTTTTTCTGTTTTTGTTTTTGGTTTTGTTTTTGTTTTTGCAAGAGAGAAAGCAAGAGACAGGGACAAACAGACAGGAAGGGAGAGAGATGAGAAGCATCAACTCATAGTTGTGGCACCTTAGTTGCTCATTGATTGCTTTCTCATATGTGCTAAGCCAGAGCTCCTTTGCTCAAGCGACCTTTGGGCTCTAGTCAAAGACCATGGGGTTATGCCTATGATCCCATGCTCAAGTTGGTGACCCTACACTCACTCTGATGAGCCCACAAATCAAGCCAGCAACATTGGGGTTTCAAACCTGGGTCCTCAGCATTCTAGGACAATGTTTTATCCACTGTGCCACCATCTGGTCAGGCTGACCATGAAGTTTTGAAGAGATTTGCAAAATTGATTCTGGTGAGCTAGAATAAGCCAGTATAGCACACCACAAGCTACCCTGAAATTAATTCTGGTCAACCAAGGAGAACTAATGTAGGCAATTAATAAATGTTAGTTGAAAGGATAAATAAATGACTCAACAAGAACACGTAGAACTATTCAATTTAAGTCTTGTTTCCAACCAAAGAACATGGTTCTATACGGAACATACATAGTCTTAGATATTTATTGGGTGGGAGTGAGAGAGTGAGCTTTAATTTCAGCAGTGTAGTTCAAAAAGTATATCATGAACTTTGTATAGAACTTGGAGAAATATAAACTGAATAAATAGTTATGTGGATGAATAGTTCATCAAGTCACTACTTAATAGTGTTCATTGATGAAACTCAATCAGTCTGGTTGTAGGTCTCTAGTGTTGTACCACTAGGTTCAGTCTTTGATCATCTCAAAATGTATGGTGTAATTATAATATTTTTCATTAGCCAAAGCTTGGAGGAGTAGTTATTACAGAGTATGACAAAGTCAGTGTGCAGAGAAAATTTTGACAAATTAAAATGATGAATCACCATAACAACATCAAAAAAGAAACGTAACAGCAGTGTCAGACTCAGCATTAGGTTTAAAAAATCATTTACAGAAATATGTGTGTGACCTAGCCTTACAATATTTTCTAAAAGAAAGATGTGCAGGTTTCAGATGGTTGTAAACTCCAAAAAAAGGAATAGAAAAGATGAATGCTATGCCTGCCAAAAAATCCTTAGATGATTTTAAAGAAGTGCAGCATAGAGCAAGATATAACCACACTATCACTGGCCAGTCTAGTAGATTTGGAGTGAGGGTCTACAAATTAAAGAGTCCAGGGAGGTACATTCTGCCATGCCCATTACCTAATGGCTTAGGAGATCATCTCCTCTTCTCTAACATGTCCTACAAACTCATGTAATTTCCATACTTGCCTATACTGTTTCATTTGCCTATAACTTCTCATTCTCTCCAATTAAAGTCCCCTATGTTTTAACCATTACTTTTTTTTTAATGCCAAAATAAAAAATAATCAAGTCTTCTACTCTACTTTTTCAAGGGTGCTTATACTCTCATTTAGCAAACTTCTCCGAGGTTTTGGGGCTCTTTATCAGTGTAGTGACCTGGTATGAATGATATTTTGACAAGGATGCTTTTTATTCATTCATATATGGGCCAGACACTGGGCTTGACTTTAGAGAGTCAAAATGTTTTATTCAAAACTTTTTTACTCCAGGGATCCATTTTAAATGGTTAGACCTTGACAAAATGCTGATTGTTGCCTGTGAGTTGTTCTCAGAGTGAGACAATCTAGTTTAAATTATACACTTGCACTGCAGTTGTTCTCCAGCGTTTCTAAACAGTCAAAAAGAAAATGCCCAGAAAGAATCCATAACTGTGGTTTGGATGGCTACTGTGATAAAGCCAGTTGAGAATCCTCAGTCTTGTTGGGACTTTCCCTTCTACTTACCTAGTTACGTCAAATAAAATCAGAGTTTGGGTGAAAAGAGCGTCTTATTAAGGACTTCTTAGGCTCTAATTCCAGGCATCCCAGTAAATCAGGAAATCAGAAAGCCCAAGAGAGAGTTCCCAGATAATTTGTCCACTTGCTTCAAGCCCAATATGAACAAACATTTTACGATGTGCTGAGTGTGTACACCCTCTCTCTTTCTGTTGTATTAACATGAACATGTGTAATAAAAATTAGGGATGAAAAATAGTTCCTTAACAAAAATTTTGAATTTATTTATCCTTTGTCAACAATAAGGTCTACATAAAAGAGATTCTTTTAAATTGTATTTTTAATAGTATTATATTTCTTTCACATAGTACTGATCTATTTACTTGGGAGCTGATGGCTACTAATTTTGAGCTTTAGATTAAATATTTTAACATGACATAAGGGAGCATCTTATTAAATATAAATACTGCATAGTAGAACTTGAATTAGTAAAAATACTCAAGTATCTTTTAGTCTGGGAAGTAAAATGCTTCTTATTTCTTAAGTCATGATAGATAGGTTGGTATCATGTGTATATTTACATTGGGTTGATTCATCATTTTTTCTTTTTACTGTGGAATTCAACATGTCTTTACTCATGTTATTTCTGTAATACTCACCGTGCTGTGATAGGAAGATGTCAGATGGGATTTCTGCCAATTTAATATCTGAGAAGTTGAGTCACAAAGCAGTTCAATGACTTGTCTAAGGTTGTGACCCAAATCAGCAGGAAGCAGAGAGTATAACTTTAAAGCTGGTGCTAACCCTTCACAGGAAGCTATAATTTCTATTACTTTGTACTGTTATGTTCACTATAAAAATATGACTACAGAACATTTTCTCTTTTGTGCAGCCTCCATTCCTCTTGCTGATGGCAGCTGTAACTCTTGGGGCTTATCTCAAAACAAAATTGAGCTCACAGTATTTATAGAATTTGCTTTTGAAGGGTATCTTTCTCCACCCCCCACCCCCCATAGTGTACTCATGTACTTTGACTAATAATATTTGAAATTGGGGGAGGGGTAAAATTACGCTGGGGAAGAATAAGGAAGATTGAGGGACTGTATCATTCATTCTTAGTGTACAAAAAGGCAGGCTGAAATGAGGAAAAAGAAGAATAGAACTTTGATTGTTAATAGATGCTTAAAGACTCTGAGATTATTGTTAAACAGAATTTTGGTTCGCACGTGCAAATCTTTAAGATTCATTTTGAAATGTGTGAGTGTGTGTGGGTATATGTCTGTATGTGTGCATACAAGATGTATGTGCGCATTGGTTTACGTGACCATTGCTGTGGCTGTTCTGGGTGTTTGGACTATCTTAATAAATCAAGCTACTTTGTCACTTTATAATATAAACTAAACCAGAAATGTAAACGTATTCAACTTTGGTTTGTTTATTTTTTTATATAGAGGTGAAATATAAAAAGTAATTCACCTAAAATTAATTTGAAGGACATAATTATAATTTTAGGCAACAAATTGGTATTTATAAAGCCCATAAGCCCTCTTCCATAAGAAGCAGACATTAGAACCTTTGGGAAATTCACTTCTCTTTAATTGGGATGAAGAGTTTGTGAGATTACACTAACAACCAATCCTCTATCACTTGAAGAATAGATTCTAGCACAGTGAAAGTATAAATTTTGGTAGATTATTGAGAAAAATCAGGCTTGGTAACACACACACAAGCCATGTGACTTCCATTTTGGTGAAAGTACTGGTAGCATTATATATAATCTAGTTTTGTGATTTTTTTTGTGAAGAAATTCAAAATACACAATGTGTATTTTGAATCCTACATTTTAAAAAGCAAGAGGTATTCTTGCTTTTTACTTTTTTTTCATTTAAATTACTCAAATTTATTTCTCCATGCCTGCTTTTTTGTTGTAGAATTTTATTTTGAAAGTGTGTGTAGCATCACTATATTTATAATTTATATACATAAATGTTGAGCAACCCTTAATTTATTTTCCACTATCACACTGAAAGGGAGTGCAATGCACTGTATTTTCTAACTCCTAAGTATAAACGATGACTTTCTGGTCTTTTGAGTTTGTTAGTAATTTAATGTAGGTTGGTTTGTTGTAATGGCAACTCTAGTAGTGTAATTTTTCATAAATAAAAATCCTTACAGCAAGTATAAATAGTTTTCAGGATAATACAATCACAAGGTTCCATAATAAAGTGTTAATTGTAACTTGGCTTTAAATATTACATTTTGTATGCAAATTGGCCTGCAGGGAGTTGTTATTTAGTGTACCATTGGTAAAAACACTAACATCAGTTTGCAATTTATTTGAAGTGGCACACCATTATTACTAATATATTAGGTGTAGTTTATAGAAAAAATATTGCTTCCTTATAGATGAAAAAAATGTTTTGTTGTTGTACTTTGAAGGAATAAAAAGAGACTGGTCAGACTGAGGCCTGAGCATTTCCTATGGATAGAACAGAAAGGAAATCTGCAGCACATTATACAACTCAAATCTTCATTCACTCCAAATTATGTGTTTCATATCCTCATTGCAAAGGCTGTTTCTGGTTTTAAAAAATATTCTGATACTGGTATTATTTTCCTTCTTATATGTAATTAATCTGAAAAATGCAAACAGTAAAATGGCTTTCTTATTGATTGAGGTGAGCAGCAGAACTGAAGTTTGTTGAATAGTAGTGGTTTCATTTCAAGTTGCCTTATGGGTACTTCTCCGGATGAGTGATTTGAAGTGTGTGTGTGTGTGTGTGTGTGTGTATGTGTTAATGCATGAACTATTAGGCTGGAAATGTGACAACTGAATACATACCATTCCTTGACTTAGTAACAAGTAATAATAGTGCAGCAGTATATGAAGATGAGTGTAGAAGGAACATTCACATCTGTCTCTATATTCCACTCGTGCTTTTCAGAATTTAAGTTACTATAATCACTTCACTCTTTGATGACTATTATACATTATGACTGTTAAAAGATAAAAACAAACAAACTACCTCTAATAATTGACCCTTCTTAAAATGAGCCTGAGGATAGGAGCAGGCATCCCCAAACTATGGCCCGTGGGCTGCATGCAGCCCTCTGAGCCATTTATTCCCCCCCCCCCCCCGCCACACTTCCGGAAGGGGCAGCTCTTTCATTGGTGGTCAGTGAGAGGAGCACTGTATGTGGCAGCCCTCCAACGGTCTAAGGGACCGTGAACTGGCCCCCTGTGTAAAAAGTTTGAGGGCCCCTGGATAAGAGGATAGGGTTTTCTCTTTCTGACCTAGTGAATAAGAGCAAATTGAGTCAAGACTGTTGGGCGTAAAAGCAGAATCTTGATGCTTGGCTTGACTGAACTTAGAACACCACTGCCAAGATATCCACTTCACTGAAATTAAATTTCTGCTGGACATTTGACAGTGTTTATGTTTCAGGTCTCATTAATAAGTTCAGATAGTAAGTAAATCATGAAATAGTTTGCAAAAAACTAGCCAGTGAGGAATGAGCCCATTCAAAGTAGTTTTACTGGCTTTTAAATTTTATTTTTAAATAAAGTGTCCATGATAACAATGTTTTGATACTATTATTTCTAAAAATTAACTTTCATATAACTGTGAAACAATATAATAAAATATTGCTCTTTCTAAATAAATTTATCTTTAATTGTGCTAACATGTATCTGTGTTCTATACACTTCATGACCAGACAAGGAAACCCAGCCTTTTGTATGTCACAAGCTCATTTAGGAGAAGTGTGAGGTGTGAGATGCTCTTAGGCAACAGGCAAGAAGCAAGGGAGTTCAGGAGGGTAATTGATTTGAAGAATAAATCAGCAAGTTCACACTGAGGCTGGAAAACAAAGCCTCCCTCAGCATTTTAATAGATAGGCAATCATTAATTTTACCCCAAATTACAAGCATGCTTATAATATTTCAACAGCTGTTGATTAATTGTTGAACAGCAATAATGGGAGGATGAGAGAATCTTGTTGATGGAAGGTTCATGAGGGTCAGCAAATTTACGTGGAACACAGCTGTCCCTTCTAACCTCCAGTGAAACTGTCAGACCATAGCTTTGCCTTGAACTTGCTCTTGTGGGTTATAGGATGCATTTTTTAAATCTTTTCTTCTCTCTCTCTTTTTTTTAATATACAGTATTAGGCTGACTTGTCATTATAGCTACTGCATATTTTTTATGTGAATATACTATGCAATTTGAATATTTCAAGAGGGTTCAAAGACAAGAAATTGTTGGTAATCTATTTATGTTTCTTATGCAGAAAATCTGAGGTCATGAAGATCTGTCTCTCTGTTGCTGCTACTGGACACTAACTACATTTAAAAAGGTGCATGGGCATGTTACTGATAAGGTTGACATTTTTAGAACTTTAATCTCTTTGAGCCTTAGTTTCACAAGTTCTAAAATATTAATGATAATTCTTACCATGCAATGGTGTTGGAATAATTGAAGAAGACAATATATATGATCTCTTGGTATAAAAATTGGTCCATTAAAGATATGTAATAAATATTTCTCTACCCTTTCTCTTCCCTTCCAAATGCATGTAAGATTAAAGGGATTGATTTCAGTTGTTGAAAAGTGGAAGAAGTTAAACAATAGGTACCTTTTATTTCTTATGTTGTATTACTTCCTTATCCTTGTGCCATTTCAATATTAGGGAAAATTGAACTAAATGTAAAGTATTGTATGGCAGAGTTCAGAGCATCTGTTTCATTAAAGTTTGACAAGAATTTGTGTATGTATGTGTTTAAGAAGTAGAAATTATATACATGCAAGAAGGTTAAGCTTGCAGCTGTCATTTCTAGATTATTAGAAAATAAATAAGAAAAAAATATACCTGAAGAGAATATTATTTATTTTTTAACAGTAAAGAAATTTTTATATATTTATTTTATTTATTCATTTTGAGAGAAAGAGAATGAAAGAGAAAACTGGGGGAGGAGCAGGAAGCATCAACTCCCATATGTGCCTTGATCAGGCAAGCCTGGGGTTTTGAACCGGCGACTTCAGTGTTCCAGCTCAATACTTTATCCACTGCACCACTTGAGGTCAGGCCTGAAGAGAATATTTTTAAAAAGTTATTACCATAAGTATGTCAGCAACAGTGCCTGGTGGAAGTGCCTTTTAGGATTATTTTAAATGGATAACAGAGCAGCTGAAAAGTAACATGTGCATGTGGGTAAATTTGAACTTTAAGTTAATGGGACAAAAGAGGATTCTCTATCATAATCACAGCTACAAGTGTGTAGGTGAAGAGGATCTTCCTGTCTCTCTTTAGCCATCATCATTTCTAAATAATATCATTCCGGCCCTTGCCGGTAACTCTGTGAAGAGTGTCGGACGTGCATCAAAGTTGCCGTTTCGATCACCGGTCAGGGCACACACAGGAACAGCTCATTGTTCCTGACTCTCTCTTTCTCTCTCTCTCTCTCTCTCTCTCTCTCTCTCTCTCTTCTCTATTCCCCTTCCTCCTCTCTCTCACTAAAATCAATAAATCTGGTGTGAATGAGTTAACATTAGACATAAAAATAAATAAATAAATAAATAAATAAATATCATTATAGGAGATCCAGTCTCTACCTGTCAGCCAAGATTGTCTGTAGAATGGTGTGAAAAACATCTGGGCAAGGAGTCATATATGATTGCTGCTGCAGCAGTTCAATCAGAAGGGAAAAAAAACCCTGTTTACCTGAAATATATAGACAGCCATGTTTTGTTTTGTTTCTTAGTTAATTTTAGAGATACAGAGGAAGGGTCAGGATGACACTTTAACAAACTGAGCTACCCGGTCAGGGCTATATTTTTAATTTATTTTTATTTTTGGAGTTGAGTTTGTTGTTAAGGGGCTACACTCATAAATAAAGCAATAATGCTTTAAATTGGAAAGATGCAAATGGAGCTTCTAAGTTTATCTGTAATATGGTAGCAATGAAGGGAACCAATGTCTAATTCTCCTGTCTCAGAAGACACTGTATGTTAGCACCTACCAAGGCAGGCCAGCTGCTTTGAGGCAGAGGCTTGATCTTGAAGCAAACATTGCCTAGATTAACTGTCCAGAGAGAGATGACTAAATGCCACATGTTTTCAGTGAAAATATATCTCTAACTGCAGGAATATCCTTCTTGTTAGTCTCTAACCAGAACTGGGTAGAGTATTTTGGACTTTTTTTTTTTTATTATCTATTTAAATTTTGTTTTGTTTTTTAAATTTAAGCATAAACGATTCCCTAAAATAAGCTCCTATAGTAATTTGATTTGCCACTCTTACAGCATTGAATGCATTTTACTTTAAATAAGAACCTCACAAAAAAGCACTGTACAGACTGAAGTATAATATTAAAATACCTAGCATTTGTTTATATTCCTTATGTGCCTGTCATATTTTTTACTAAATTTTAAATTACTTAGTGGCAGATGTTGTGACTTTTTTGGTCTTGAGCATACTAAACACTTAGTAAAGACAGGAAACGGACACTTAACACATATGTATGTATTATGCATATGAATGACCGCCCCATGGAGGGAGAGAGACCACAGAAAACACTTAGAACACATATTGATCCACATTTACAATTTCCATCCTGTCCTTTCTCTTCTTTACATTCTTTTCAAGGCAGTAGAGGATTCCTCCTGCCCCTAGTCCTGCTTACTCTGGACCCCATTCTTCTCCCTTTACTACAGAATAGAGTTGGACAGTTGTTATTTTCAGGCCTACCATGATTAAATCTACTCAACTAAAGGTTTCAACTTGGAACTTTAATTTTGTTTATCCTAATCTATTCTTACCCAGTACTTTTGAGGGAGAGAAAATCTTGTACTTGTATCTGTTACCTTATTGGATATCTTGTATGCCTAGATTGGTTTCTTGGGTTACCTCTCTGCTCAATTAAATGTTGACAATCAAACAGGGAATTTGAAAGGCTCGCCTACATTGGTAAAGTAAACAGACATGGCTGCCCCTTTCACAGTACTGAGTGGGAAGCCAAAGGTGAATAGGTAATTTCCTAGAAAAATATGAAAATATGTTATCATAAGTTTTTTATAAATTCAGGGAAAAAAGACTTAAAAGAAAGAAAATAATAGCATGTGGGTAAGTTAATTTATATTGGAAGAACAGGAAAGGGCTTACTGAGAAATGGCATTTAAATGGAGGCGTACATCTTTGGTTGGAGTGAGCTGGGAAGGCAGGCGAGAGCAGTATGACATTCCAGGAAGAGCAAAAAAATGTTTGAGAAGTGTCTGGATAAGAAAAGAGTTTAACCTCTTTAATAAGTGTAAACCCAAAACCACAGTGAAAAGGGAAAACATGCAAATGAGTTTATAAGACCAAGCTTGGGACAAGTTCTGTAGGTCTTAACTCTACACAACTCATCTTATATTGAATAGTAGATGGGAAATCATAGATGGGGGTTTGATTATAAGATCAATACTTTCCAATCTATCTTTTAAAAAGATTAATATATTGCTGTGAGGAGGATAGATTAGAGGCAGTCAAGTGAGGAGGCTGGTGTTCCAGTGCAGAGATTTTAACAGTTGCAGGCAAACACTGAGAAATGGTCTTCATATGGGATAAACAATGCTGTGTGTTAGGTTGGATGTCCTTTAGAAGTCAAATGAAGTATGAAAGTGGCCATTTGTGTTACTACTATGAGCAATGAGATGTAAAGAATTATGTTAAACAGTGAAAGATACAGATGGGAAGGCTGTAGATCCCAAGACTGATTTCATATATGTAAGTTTGAGATAACCATAAGCACTCGAGGTGAGATATCAAATAGCTCAAAAATGATTGTGGGCTAGAGAGAGAAATATGAGATTGGTGCATATAGCTACACTTATAGCCATGGACAGGGCAAGGATATCACTTATGTTGAGTGTCCAACATACAAATCCTTGCCCATGTTTGGATAATTCTCTACTTTATTGAGTCTTAGGGTTAGAAAAATGTTTCTCCCATAGGAATTATTATTGGCTACATTCCCAGCCTCCATTACCATCACAGTTTGTGGCTCTGCCAATTAGATTTACCCGTTTCAGATTTTACTCAGGAGCTAGAGTCCCACAGGGAACTATCTAGGTGCTCTTGCTCTTAATTGAGGTCAGCAGTAGTCAATGGTAGGGTTAATTAGTTAGTACAGAAGTGACAGTGGTGGTAGTAGTTGAAGTAAAATTTGAATCCTGGTGTGATAGGGACAGAAGAGAATTGATGTTGATATTCTGTCAAACCAGTCTATGTCATGGAAGGAAATAGGGTATTGCTCCTGTCAAGTTAGCCTTAACTCTGGTTCTCCAGCCTTCCCAACAATTTGGTGAGCTTCACTAAATCCTTTAACAAATTAATTTTTTAACTTAACTAGGTAGAGCCTGCTTTTGCTATTTGCTACTAAGAACCTCATCTAATATACACAGGGCTGGATGGGACTTCCTCAAGGGAGAATAAAATGTGATCAGAAATGGAGGCCCAAGACCTGGCCCTAAGGATCTCCATCATGTAGATGGAGAGTTGATGTCAGAAGAAACTGAGAATTCACAGAATGGTGGAGGGCCTTTGAAAGTTTGTTGAAAGCAGAAGCAAAGAGAAAAGAGAATTTCAAAGAAGATATAATAGTGGTGTCAAATCCTGCTAAGAAGGCAAGAAATATTAACTTTGAGAAATGCCTATTACATTAAGCAACATGAGAGTTTTAGAGTAAACCTAGCAAGAGGAGCCTTAGTGGATGACAAGACAGGAGCCAAACCACAGTAAGTGGGAGAGAGTGGTGAGAAAAAAAAAAGAAGCTGGAAACCCAAGGAGGCAAGAGAGGGCACAGGTTCCCAGAAATACATGGCAGTTCTTTAGCTATAATAAAAAAAAAAGAGGGTACAAAGGCATAGAAGAGTTTATTTATTTTTATTGACAACAGAGACTATGGTTGACACCAGTTTCACCACTTGGAAGCCATAAGACCTTAAACAAATAAATAACCTCTATATGCTTAAATTCATTAACTTATAAAATGAAAAAAGTAAAGTACTTACCTCATAGGATGGTTGTATTGATCAGTGAATGTATGTAAAGAGCTTTCCAAAAGGGCCAGACACTTAGAATGTACTCTTTAAATATTAGTCATTACCATCATCATTATCATTAGTAGTAGTAGTAATATTTTATTCTTAGGTTTATTTTGAGGATAAATTATAAAGCTTTTAGTGCCATACATACATAGAGATGCTACTCAAGCAAACATTGTTGCCAGTGACAGATTTGGGTCAGTCAACCAGAAAATGTGAGGATATTGTTAAAAAGTAAATGCTTTAATTAACAGTTCAGTTTTGGGCAATTGAAATGGTCAGAGTGTGCCCAGGAGAGGGAGATTCAGGTGGAGTGAAGAAAAGATCTTTGAAGTTAAGGAGGTATGAGAATAAAGACTCCGATACTGAGTGGGTCATCCACCTGCACATAAAACTTACTTAGCATGAGGACAAGATTTGGGATGGAGAGGTGCGTAGGTCCTCACTAAGGAAAGGGGGATGGAGGTGGTCAGAAGACTTCTCTGAAGTCAGGGGTTGTGAAAAGGGGGACTAGTTGGACAGTATAAGCTTTCAAGGAGTAAGGATCTTTTGAAAAAAGGAAAGAGGATTCCCGGCCAGGGCACATAGGAGAGGCGCCCATTTGCTTCTCCACCCCCCCCCACCCCCCCTTCCTCTCTGTCTCTCTCTTCCCCTCCCGCAGCCAAGGCTCCATTGGAGCAAAGATGGCCCGGGCGCTGGGGATGGCTCCTTGGCCTCTGCCCCAGGCGCTAGAGTGGCTCTGGTCACGGCAGAGCGACGCCCCGGAGGGGCAGAGCATCGCCCCCTGCTGGGCAGAGCGTTGCCCCTGGTGGGCATGCCGGGTGAATCCCGGTCGGGTGCATGCAGGAGTCTGTCTGACTGTCTCTCCCCTTTTCCAGCTTCAGAAAAATACAAAAAAAAAAAAAAAGGAAAGAGGAAAGATGATGTGATGGCTTAGGAATAGCAGAGGAAAATCAAGTAATAGATAAATGTGTAAGAAAGTTCGCTGATCTCAGAGCTGTGCCCAGAAGACACAGTAAAGGAGGAGGGTACACGTGGAGCAGTATAGAGATGGCACTGGAACCCTGAACTTAAGAAGTTATGCTTATTAGATGGAGGCTCCAGCAACCGGATAGCCCTTGTCAAGCTATTCATCCATAAGGGGGACCCCATATGTTTTCTGTCTGCACTCCCGCACCGCTGCACTCTCAGCCAGGGACTGAAGTGGATGATGTTTTCCTTCCTCTAGGTCCCTTTGGTTGCCCTTTCTCATCTTCCGAATCAAGCCTTTCAGATACAGCCTTAAGATTCATTTTGTCTTTTCTAATAGGTTGTTTCTAATAGGTTGTCCCTGATGGGAAAAGCCTGGGAGGGGGTATCAGACTCACAGCTTTAGCTCGTCCGTTGTTGGCTTTCTCCTGGTGCCTTACTTCTGAAGTTCCGGTTTGCCCAGGGGCTGCCTTCGCCCAGCTTATTCCAATGAGTACAACAGTCAATATGGACAGAATTGAAACATGCGTGCCTGCTCTTGCTCACTGTTGTGTTCTACCCTTACCCACCTCTGGTCTCACTATGAGTGACTTTCTTCCCTTTTCACACATCTTCACCATTTTTAAACGGTTGCTATCGGATAGATATCCAGGCTGTAGAAATCTAACATAGTTGCATCTTTTTTTATTTTATTTTATTTTTTTTGAGAATTGCATTCTAGCTGCAAACAATTCAAAAACTTTTGGAATTCCACTGTTCCAGTTATAAGGAAGTACAATATTTTTTGTTTCAATGTAAAGCTAGCGATAATTTTATTTTAAAAATTGCAAAGTATAAACAGTGTAGAATATTATTTAAATAATAAAATATCATTCAAAATTCTGCCCTAAAATAATCACATCTTTGGCACTCCCTATCCTGAAAATCTGTTTAGCCCTACATAATTTTATGTAAGTGGTAACAAATTTCTAATTATCTTTAAACTTCATTCTCTACAAAAAATATGATAGTTTAAATAACTAAATATCTTCTGTATTTTAAAGAAGCATATATTACATCACCAATATTAATAGACATACTTTTTTAAAACAATTGCTTCATATTGAACTTTTATATTGTTTTCAGTTTTTTAGCATTATAAAAACACTCTGATGAGCATTTTTGTGCATATATGTTAGAGACTAATTTTTTTTAATAATTTTATTTTTTTAATGGGGCGACATCAATAAATCAGGATACATATATTCAAAGATAACAAGTCCAGGTTATCTTGTCGTTCAATTATGATGCATACCCATCACCCAAAGTCAGATTGTCCTCTGTCACCTTCTATCTAGTTTTCTTTGTGCCCCTCCCCCTCCCCCTTTTCCTCTCCCTCTCCCCCCTCCCCCCGTAACCACCACACTCTATCAATGTCTCTTAGTCTCACTTTTATGTCCCACCTACGTATGGAATAATGCAGTTCCTGTTTTTTTCTGATTTACTTATTTCACTTCATATAATGTTATCAAGATCCCACCATTTTGCTGTAAATGATCTGATGTCATCATTTCTTATGGCTGAGTAGTATTCCACAGTGTATATGTGCCACATCTTCTTTATCCAGTCATCTATTGACGGGCTTTTTGGCTGTTTCCATGTCCTGGCCACTGTGAATAATGCTGCAATGAACATAGGGCTGCATGTGTCTTTACATATCAATGTTTCTGAGTTTTGGGGGTATATACCCAGTAGAGGGATTGCTGTGTCATAAGGTAGTTCTATTTTCAATTTTTTGAGGAACCACCATACTTTCTTCCATAATGATTGCACTACTTTACATTCCCACCAACAGTGGATGAGAGTTCCTTTTTCTCCACAACCTCTCCAACATTTGCTATTACCTGTCTTGTTGATAATAGCTAATCTAACAGGTGTGAGGTGGTATCTCATTGCAGTTTTGATTTAGAGACTAATTTTTGAATTATAATAAAAGTTGTTAATATTAAAATTTTTTCTAAATGATAAGGTTGATGTTCAAGAAATTTGTGTAAATTTATACTTCCACTTAAACAATTGTCTTTCTCCTCACACCTAACAATAGTAGTTAGTATTTTAAAATTATTATATACTTATTAGGTAGACAAATGCTACTACTCCATTTTACTATTTTGACTTACTTAGTATTGAGGCTAAGTTTAAAAAAAATCTATTTACTGGTCATTTGTATTTCTCTTTTTATTACAGAATGGTTTTTAAAAAGATATTTTCAACCTTCTCTTGTTTCTTATGAAATTTCTTTTTACTTTCTAGTTGTTTAAGAGCTCTTTGAGTGTAAGAAAATGGCTTTTCTTATGACTTATTTATTAATTATTCTTGATTGGGCTATTTTTTTTGTTATAGGATTTTCTTTTCCTTATTTTTATATTGAGTTGACATTGGTTGATAAAATTATATAAGTTTCAGGTGCACAATGCTACAGTACATCTGCGTATTGTATTGTGTGTTTACCACCTCAAGTCAAGACTCCTTCCATCACCATTTTCTCCCCTTTCCACTCTTCTACATTCTCCAGTCCCCTTTTTCCTCTTGCAAAGCTCTTTATCAATAGGTTATTGATGGTTTATTCCTGTGTGTTAGTATCAGTGTATACTAGCATGTAAATGGAAATACTTCACTTGTGTACTCTTTATGTCAGAGGTTTATACTGAGCCATTACACAATTAAACATCATCTCTTCAAATGGAACTTGTTTTCTATCATGCATCCTATGCGCGATAATGGATAGGAGAAAGAAAAATATGTAAGAAGAAGTTGGAAGTTTGCCATGATCAGCAATGGAAGACTTTCTTTACTAACCCAAGAGCAGGGTGGGGTAGGGATTTTAGATTTTTAGAAGAGTGGTTTCATTGCAAAGCTCACTGTGCTAAATATTAATGAGGGTAGGGGGCATTGTCTGTCTATTGTTCAACTGTTGATATATTAACTAGAGTTTCTTATTTTAATACACTTATTTGGTGATGAAATTTAGTGGGGCACTGCTAGAGGTATAGAGTGTTTTAGTAAAGCACTAGGGAATTTTTAGTTTATTGACATATTTTAAAAAGAACTTCAACATTACTTAGGGAGCCAGGTCACCTGCATTGATAAACATGTTTGGTATTGTCACAACTCTCAATTTAACTCCTAGATTATTCTCTAGATGTGTGGGCGAAAAACTAGTCAGACCACATCATATATCTATGCCCTACCTGCATGTTAATAGTAGTTTAGAAGACATTTAGGTAAGTTACAGCTGTCAGAGAAGCCTTGATGACACAGTTTATGGTTGGTTAATAAATGCTATAAGTGTTGTTATCAATAAAATGCATTTTATGAGACAGGCATTATTCTAGATACTTTACATAAATTATCTCATTTGATCACCATTTCTCAGATAAGAAAACCAAGACTAGAAAAGTCAGGAATCTTGGTTTAAATCATCTAGCTATGTAATTGTCAGAATAAAGCTTCTGAACATTTTTATTTCTGACACCTAAATCTACATTAGCACTATTGAAAGAATTCTAAACTGGGGGCATGTTTGAAACCATAGCTATCTTTGGCACACCTGGGAGTTTTGGTCAAAACAATGAAATGTACTGAGTTATCTCTAGCCACTAGGGATTTGCAGCAGCTCTCGTAGAAATAAAAGCTAGTCTCAGCATCAGAAAATTCACCAGAAATTTGACAATATTTTCTGACTGTTAGAAATTTTTGGCTACAAAATGAGAAATATTTCTCTAAAGCATAGAAAATGTGACATGCAGTGAAAAATTGGCAAAATAACAGTCACAGATTATCCAAAGCGAGGTAAGAATAGCTGATGTTGATATGCAGAGCTTACGGGAAGTTTATAATATCTGCAAAGCTTAAACTACTACATGGTAACTCAAGGAATTACATACAAATTTATGTTTTCTGGGGCAAATCTTTATTTTGTGTGTGAAAATAATATCTCTCTCTCCTCAGGGTAGGAAGTGAAAATGGATACCCCAAAAGTAATCAAGCCACAGAGAAAGACAGGTATCAACTTTAAGTGCTCTTTTGGTTAACCCCCCTTAAAAGTATGTTGCGTTGACTGTGTTGCTTTGAGAGCTTGGAAACTGTCAGACTAGTTGCCGTTAATTTAACCATCTCAGTAAAAATTTCAATGGCAATGATGTCCTCGTTTCTTCATCTTACCATAGAACATTTAAAGAATTTATTGTTGTTGAATATACTGTGGTCATCATTGTAGAATACACTTATTTGTTGAATGTTCAATGCTATCTGACATATGTCCACTCCACTTGACATATATGAAAGTAAATGAACTAGCTGTTTAGAAAATTACTCTGACCTATCTTTTCTGTTCATATTTCTTAACTTTGCAATAACACATAGACATCTGTATATACTTCCAATCCCGAATCATTACATGTTATAGAAGATGAATAGCTATGTTTTAGTAGGAATTGTAAGAGATTTCCAGGTCTACTGGTATCTGTTATACTCTCAGAAGCAAATCTGACAATTAAACAATGAGTCTATGTTGAACTTATTTTTTTAATAGTAGAATTAAAAACTAAACATTTTCAGATTTAGTTTCCATTTAAAAAATCTACATATAAACACTGATTACTGTGTATTATTTTTAGGTACATATATTCATGTGCACTTCCATAATAAAAATACTAGAAAAGACAAGAAACTATATGATAAATAAAAAAATATGACATAGAGGCATAAATTCAAACAAATGTATATACATTAAAGAGTCTTTTAATAATTATGTTGAAACTAAATTGAACACTTTAGAAAACATCAAATGTGAGGATTTGCATTTGTCAGTTTTCATTAGAGATTTTTTTACCTCAGCACTCCCAGTTTAGATAAAACCTGTGCTTGTATAGACCTAATCACCTGCTAAAATGGAAGAAATAGACTCAGTTCTTAGACAAGAGTAAACAAAACTATGTCCACAAACCACTGTATTAACTGGCATCACAGTAGAAACAAGACAGTAAAAGAGCAAAAAGATATTTTGATGCACTTGTCCTAGAGATAATCCCTCAGTTCTGAATCACATTTTGTAGGGTCTGGTACGAAGTAATGCTCCCCGCTCTATTCTAGTAATAAAAGACCTGAGCATCCATGGTTGTCAATTAGTCTTTAACTCTGACTTCTATTCTTAAATCCATTTTAAGTACATTTTCATGAATGTATTTGATCTTGATTTGATTAAGAAGATGTAAAAACAAAACAAAACTTTGTTATATATTCTTTTATCTAGAATTCCAATTTCTTTAAAGCATAAATAAAATTGATCAACCTTACTTTTCTTCTGACTGTTAATTACTCTTTTCCTTTGTTAATAATGGCAAGTAGAGGTTCTACTATTCTATTATTATTTCTACTTTTTATAGTTGAAACTTTGCATCTAGAATTTTGTCTTTAACTTCAAAACCTAATGTTAAAAAACTTGTGATGATACAGAAACAATTTTTTTTCTTATGATATAATTCAAAATGGGATAAGAAACAAGGAAGAAAGGCTACTCTTATTTATTCTTCCATGATCTGTTTTCTTTCCCAGTCATGACTTGCAAACTGGTGAGAGAACTGAGACAACTTCCATCAGTTTTTAAAAAGAGTTTATTTTTTGAGAGGAGTTTTAGGTTTACAACAAAATTTAGATAAAGGAAGATTCCCCATTATTCTTCATCCTTTTCTTTGCTAGTTGTTTAATCCCCAAATTTAGGTAACCTAGAGGTGAGAGATTCATATGACAACAGATTTAGGGAATTGTATCATAGACAGTAACTGGAAATGTGATTGGGGAGAGTTGAAGTGACCCTGTCTCATGGAGGGGGAGCGAAGAAAAACACTACTTATTGATTCTTTGATCTGCCTGAGTTTGAAGTTTGAATAGAACAACAAGTACATTTATAAATCAATTCAGTGTGTTTTCTGTAGGAAGCACAAAGCATTTCATGTTTAGCAATACTAGACACATTCATTCAGGAATTTATCTGCCTTTTTTTTTTTAAAAAAAATTCTTACCCAAATATTTCAAATGAAAACTTCCAAGACATTAGTATGTCATATGAATAATTGATGTCAATGCAACTCTCCAAGAAATCCTCTTTTATTTAATGTTTGATCCCCATTTCAGTGTTTTCTCCCCATCTGGCAGTTGTCACTTAGGCAGATGGCCACCAGCTGGGAGGGCAGCCTGTCTTCCTCCAGGATCCATGGGATTCAGTAGACCTGATGTGAAAGTGAACCACGTCACTCCATTAAGCAGTCAGCAAGCTCAAATACTAACTTGTCACCACCTGAAGTCCTCCAGAGGAAACTTCCTTATGAATATGGCATCTTATGTTGCATTTTACTGATGTCATAGTATCCCATACTGGCTCTATATGAGAGAAAGTAACTAATATACCTATATAATCCAATTCTTCTAATTAATAAGGAGACACATAGACACATGTGAAAACAGTAAGAGTTACTTTAGTAAGAAAACTGAGGGAGAGAAAGAAAAAATAATATTGAATCTTCAAAGAAATATATTCAGCGTAGAATCCTGGCATAGTTTAATGTATAAGGAATAGATTTATTCTAGTCTAATAAATATGTCCATATTATTATGACCACTTAGTACTAACATTATTTAAATAAGATTTGTAAGTAATATTAGTTTTAATGATCTACGGGTGTGCTGTGTGTAAAGTATGTACAATATTATGCTGCTAGGGTTCTGAAAGAGATTTCTACGTTTTTCAAAGATCATCTTGTTGCTCTAGGTTCTTCCTGTCCAGATCACACATTAAAATTACTCTTCATTAATTTCATCATTGCAGCTACTCTTTGAGAAGTCTGTTGCTCTGTGCATTTGAGTCCCTAAAGCTTCAGGTCAGCCAGAGAGATGTGGATCTTCAGAATAAAGTCTTTTTTTTTTAAATAAACAAATGCTATTTTCTCCTTTCTTTTGTATTACAGTTGCACTTTCATGGGTGGACAGTGGGTGAAAAGAGACAGAATATCTAATGAGTTTAAAATGAAGATTTGGTCAATGTGAGTTTATCTGTGTGTTTCTTTGTGTATAACTAGACACATCTGTGACAGGCAGAGACAGACACGTGGCTGTTGTGCTTGTATGTTTATAATCCAGGTCAAACCATGTACTGTATATTCTTTTTTTCACATTTTTTATGCAGTGAGCATGTTATAATTCAGATAACTCCATGTTTTTAATGTTTGCATACTTTCAAGTTTATGGCTAAACCATACTTACTTAAATATTTCTTTGGTGTTAGACATCTAAGTTCTTTCTGATTTTTTTAAGTTATAGATAACATTAAAAACATATTTGGCCATTATATTTTAAGCATATATATTAAAATTTAATTCCTCCAAGTAAAATTTCTCAGTCCCAGGATGCATACAGTGTAAAAACTTTAAAATTTTTATTCTATCCAACTTTTCAAGAAGAGTACATTGACCAGGAATGAATGAGTGCTTGCAAGTATTCTATTTCTGGTTGCTCTCTGTGATGTTGGCCTGTCTGCCCTTTGTTTATCTCTAGACCTTGGCCCTGCCACAGCTTTGAAGCTCTGTCTCAGAGCACCTTTGGGACTTTCTATTCTGCTTTGTTTTGCTTTGACACTTCTAGATCACAGTAATTCAAGGTCAGCTCATCGCATGAGAACTCTCTGGGAACCTTACAGCTTTCTGTTGTCTGCACACATTCAGGCCAGACTTTGATAAGAATATTTTCACAGATGGTAGAATGCTCATCATAAAACAAATTGAGCTCTTCACTATTTTTGGTCATGGTTGATGAGGTTGATTTAAGATGTATGCTGACCTTTCTCAACCACAATTTCCTTGCCAAGGTAACCAGAATGAATATTTCATAGTGATATGTGTACGTCTCCTTCCTGACATGTGGCACAATGTAATTTTAGATTCATTCAAGTTAGAATTTGAGTAAGGTCTGCCATGCAAATTTTATGCTCCATGACCAAAGAAAGTCTGGTCTTATTTCCCATATTGCCTCCTAGCACCCAACATAACTCCTGATATTCAATCATGGCCAGTTTAATAAATTACTGAATGAATAGATCAATGACTTCTGGCTTTGTTTTAAGACCTGGATGATGTGAGGGTGTTTGAAAGCATTTTAAATAATTGAGAAGACTACAAGTGACTGCTTTCATGCAAGGCTGTGGTCCTCAAACACTTGGTTTGTGTGTATCATGTTAACTCAGAGTTTGATAATGATACCAATGACAGACTCACCCCCAGAGATTTTGATTTTGGTGCAGGTGAAGTGATTTTGGTTTGGTGCTCACAAGAGGTTTGGAAATTTCTTATTTTAAGGCCTTCTGGTCTGAAATTGATGTTCTTTTTCTATTGCTGTGTGCTGTATTTAGTGTGGCAGTTTCCATGTACAACTCTGACATTTTCTGAGATAGAATCAGGACATGCAAGATGAGAGCAACTAAATCCACTTACAAATGAAGAAACTGAGACTCAAAGTGGTGTCTTGCATCAGAACTTAAGATCAGGACCAGAATACGAATCCAATTCTAACAAATTCCAAAGCCCACATTCTTCTACTGCAACAAGATACTTCACTCTTTTTATTACTTAGAAGTAACTAATTAACAAATATCAGAAAACCTTAAAATGTTACTCATTCAGTAATTGAGTTAAAGTATAAAATATAAATTTTGACAAGCGAGTTAATTTATGAAGTCATTGCACAAATATTGAGTG
Organism: Saccopteryx leptura; assembly: GCF_036850995.1. NCBI lineage: Eukaryota > Metazoa > Chordata > Mammalia > Chiroptera > Emballonuridae > Saccopteryx > Saccopteryx leptura. The sequence continues at coordinate 42,708,564 of NC_089506.1, forward strand.
CCTGTTGCTGCCAGGTCTTCGAGATATTGCTAGAAGCTTATTATTACACAGGCATGAGTTTTTATCTTCTCATTTCTTTTCTTTCTTTTTTTTTTTTTTTTTGTTTGACAGAGACAGAGAGAGTCAGAGAGAGAGACAGGGACAGACAGACAGGAAGGGAGAGAGATGAGAAGCATCAATTCTTTGTTGTGGCACCTTAGTTATTCATTGATTGCTTTCTCATATGTGCCTTGACCACGGGGCTACAGCAGACTCAATGACCCCTTGCTTGAGCCAGCAACCATGGGCTTAAGCTAGCAAAACTTGCTTAAACCAGATGAGCTTACACTCAAGCTGGCAACCTTGGGGTCTTGAACCTGGGTCCTTTGTGTCCCAGTCCAACGCTCTATCCACTGTGCCACTGCCTGGTCAGGCTCTTGTAGTTTTTTTTAAAATGTTTTTTTTTTTTTTTGTCCCAATGTTCTACATGTGTTTCACTTCGTCTTATTTTTGTATGTTGTTTATCTTTAAAGGCTTTAATTATAAAATTCATGTATTGTTTCTTGTTCAAAAACCATTTATTGATCTTCTACTATGAATAGAAAATGCTTCCTCCTGTTTTTCATGACTTTAAGCTCTTTTATCACTGAATATGCCTCCTTGGTCAAAAAATGTTTCCCATTAACCAAGATAAGAAATGCAGGTGGATAAATAGATGTGAAAGTATGGTAGAAGGATAATGTTAGCTTTAGAATTATTGATTGATGCAGAGAACCCAGATTCGAGACCCCAGGGTCACCAGCTTGAGCATGGGCTCATCTGGTTTGACCAAAACTCACCAGTTTGGACCCCAGGTTGCTGGCTCAAGAAAGGGGTTGCTGGGTCTGCTGCAGCCCCACGATCAAGGCACATATATGAGAAAGCAATCAATGAACAACTAAGGTGTCACAACAAAAAACTAATGATTGATGCTTCTCATCTCTCTCCATTCCTGTCTGTCTGTCCCTGTCTGTCCCTCTCTCTGACTCTCTCTGTCACTGTAAAAAAAAAAAGAGAGAGAGAGAGAGAATTATTGACATTGGGCTTTTTATCGTACTACAGGCAAATATTTCCAGCAGCAATTGGATAGATGGAGTTTGATAGTAGAAAAGACATTTCAACTGCAGATAAAGATTTAGCAGTCACTGTGTTTAAGAAAGTATAGATGTGATTCCTCCATGGAACCTATTAGTGGCCTAACAAAAGAAGAGAACCTAGGACAGAGTTCTAGAAAATTATTCACCTATAAAGACTAAGCAGAGAAAAGGAAACATAGAGGACCAAGAAGTGGTCTGAGGAAAAAGACCGAACACTCTATGAAGTGATGTCTCAGAAATCACGAGAGGAAAGTTTTCCAAGATAGCATATGTTGAGAGATGAATGGAGGTCAGAATAGAGAAATGGTTAGCACAGACTCTTCTTTCAGGATATCTGACTGTGAAAGCAATTAACGAAATGGATGATGCATAGATGCATAGGGTAGGGTGGCTCGGGAGTTGAGTCAAAAGTTCATAAATATATGGCTCATTCTGAAAAAACAAATGGTCATTTATTATTTGTATCTGTTATTGTTTCAGAAGCAAAGTCACCAGAAAGTAGTAACTTGGGAGTTCTCTTTCCAGTTCTTAGCCTCAAAACTTGGAGGGTTTCCCACATGTCCAAAAAGCGTATTTCCAAACCTCCTTATATCCTGTGGTACATCTGCCTAAACACTCCATGCAGTTTTGTTTTATTGTGAAGATAAATTGTTCAAGACAGTATTTAATATATATACCAGTTTTTACCAAAATGGAGATGATAGCTTAGCATGAAGGTAAACTGTGGAACAATCTTGTTTACTAGCTTTTTAGATGCACTTGACATAGGAATCATAAAGTTTTCTTTAATCTTCTTATATAAAGTAAGCAGCAGGTCTCCTGCACTATACCAATGGAAAGAAAATCGCATTACAAATTTTGTATACAACATTTAGAAAATGTAAAAGAATTTTAGCTAGTGTCTTTTCCAGTGATCTAAAATTTAAGCCCTTTGACTCTCACACTAGTGATTGCTTACCCAAAAGTCGGAATGATCATATTTTGTATTTCTTTGTTACTTGTAGACATACTTTTGTGATTTAAATAAAAATGTATAAATGAAATGTTTAATATTTATTTGATATTACATTTAAAAGTGGTGTACATACTTTTGTGCAATGATGAAAGAATAAATGAATGACATTCTTGTATTTTTGAAAGTTAAAAAATTTGTACATATTTTCAAATCTGTCTTAGTAGATAAAGAAGTGACAATCTACCCAATATGTTTCCTCTCTTAGATTGTCGGATGCTCAAATGTGGAGGAAAAGCTTATTGTATTGTTTATTAGAGAGAAACTTTTTTTCATGGCTGATGTTTTGATGGGTTGTGTTAGATTAGGTTAATGTGCAGATGCCACCAGCACACCAAGCCTGAATTTCAAATGGTCACCCTCTAGGAATATTAAATTCTCTACTTTATCTATGACTAATAAATTTTTACCAAAATTTAATTACACATTGAGACTTTTTAAACTTAATTTGTGCTATTGCACAGTTTAGAACTATTGCCCTTTTAAGAATTTTTCCATGGTTCTTTTTTACTGTATTTGAGAACCCAAGATTACATTTTTTTATTTATCTTTTTTGCTTAGATTTTTAATTTCCATAGCTGGCTTATAGTTTTATCAGTGAGTGTTTGATATGCAGATTTATTTATTATTGCCATCTGTTTCTGTGAAAGCTATTTAAGTGCTAAGCAGTTGCCTGAATGATGTTCAGGTCTGTATGGGGGTAATATTGGAAATTAGAATCCCACAAAGACAAATGCTGTATATGAGACAAAGATCAGACACAAATTGGCTTATTTATCATTTCATTGTGATCCCACCACAAGTAGGCCATCTGTATCTATGAGTTCAGAGGATGTTCTATCTTTTCAAGATTAATTGCTAGTAAGTGTTTTCTTGTGTTACTAAATTATCTTTCTAACATAGTTAGAATATTACCAAATTAAGATTATAATTCATTCAAATTCATTTAGAGATGATAATTAATGTCTTTATCTCATCCAGATTATTTTAACAATCCTGGAATACACGTTCAAAATTATAGCAAAATGAGATTTAAACAGACATTTCAATGGGTTCAATTCCCAAGAGTTCAAGTGGTTTGGGAAATAATGTTTCCTTGACTTAATCAGAGCTGGTCAATTGAATGGAGCACATTGGAAGGAATTAATCTTTCAATTGAGTCTCTTTTTGTCTCATTCATCTATTTCCAGACTCTGCCTCTGGCTTCATTAGATCTAAAATATTCTTGGAAGAGTTTGGCAAAAGTCCAGTCATTTTATCCAAACCCTTTCCAGTTCATTTTTACCAACTCTCAACTCATGACATTTTTCTGTGTTTTGATAATATTGCATGAGAGTCTCTTATTAAATACCATCTTTTAAAACTTAAGATTGTTTAGAAGTTTCTTATCCATTTTTTTAAAATAAATTTTTATTAATGATAATGGGATGACTTTAATAAATCAGGATACATATATTCAAAGAAAACATGTCTAGGTTATTTTGTCATTAAATTATGTTGCATACCCCTCGCCCAAAGTCAGATTGTCCTCCGCCTCCCTCTATCTAGTTCTCTGTGCCCCTCCCCCTCCCCCTAACTCTTTCCCTCCCTCCCTCCCATATCCTCCCTCCCCCCACCCCTGGTAACCACCACACTCTTGTCCATGTCTCTTAGTCTCGTTTTTATGTTCCACCAATGTATGGAATCATGTAGTTCTTGTTTTTTTCTGATTTACTTATTTCACTCCGTATAATGTTATCAAGATCCCACCATTTTGCTGTAAATGATCTGATGTCATCATTTCTTATGGCTGAGTAGTATTCCATAGTGTATATGTGCCACATCTTCTTTATCCAGTCTTCTATTGAAGGGCTTTTTGGTTGTTTCCATGTCTTGGCCACTGTGAACAGTGCTGCAATGAATATGGGGCTACATGTGTCTTTACATATCAATGTTTCTGAGGTTTTGGGGTATATACCCAGTAGAGGGATTGCTGGGTCATAAGGTAGTTCTATTTGCAGTTTTTTGAGGAACCACCATACTTTCCTCCATAATGGTTGTACTACTTTACAGTCCCACCAACAGTGGATGAGAGTTCCCTTTTCTCCGCAGCCTCTCCAACATTTGCTATTACCTGTCTTGTTGATAATAGCTAATCTAACAGGAGTGAGGTGGTATCTCATTGTAGTTTTGATTTGCATTTCTCTAATAACTAATGAAGCTGAGCATCTTTTCATATATCTGTTGGCCATTTGTATTTCTTCCTGGGAGAAGTGTCTGTTCATGTCCTCTTCCCATTTTTTTATTGGATTGTTTGTTTGTTTGTTGTTGAGTTTTATGAGTTCTTTGTAAATTTTGGATATTAGGCCCTTATCTGAGCTGTCGTTTGAAAATATCAGTTCCCATTTAGTTGGCTTTCTGTTTATTTTGATATCAGTTTCTCTTGCTGAGCAAAAACTTTTTATTCTGATGTAGTCCCATTCATTTATCTTTGCCTTCACTTCTCTTGCCATTGGAGTCAAGTTCATAAAATGTTCTTTAAAACCCAGGTCCATGATTTTAGTACCTATGTCTTCTTCTATGTACTTTATTGTTTCAGGTCTTATATTTAGGTCTTTGATCCATTTTGAATTAATTTTAGTACACGGGGACAGGCTGTAGTCGAGTTTCATTCTTTTGCATGTGGCTTTCCAGTTTTCCCAACACCATTTGTTGAAGAGGCTTTCTTTTCTCCATTGTGTGTTGTTGGCCCCTTTATCAAAGATTATTTGACCATATATACGTGGTTTTATTTCTGGGCTTTCTATTCTGTTCCATTGGTCTGAGTGTCTATTTTTCTGCCAATACCATGCTGTTTTGATTATCGTGGCCCTATAATATAGTTTAAAGTCAGGTATTGTAATGCCCCCAGCTTCATTCTTTTTCCTTAGGATTGTTTTGGCTATTCGGGGTTTTCTATAGTTCCATATAAACCTGATGATTTTTTGTTCCATTTCTTTAAAAAATCTCATAGGAATTTTGATGGGAATTGCATTAAATTTATATATTGCTTTGGGTAATATGGCCATTTTAATTATATTTATTCTTCCTATCCAAGAACAAGAATATTTTCCATCTCATTGTGTCTTTTTCTATTTCTCTTAATAATGCCTTGTAGTTTTCGTTATATAGGTCCTTTACATTCTTTGTTATGTTTATTCCTAGGTATTTTATTTTTTTGGTTGCAATCGTGAAGGGGATTATTTTTTTTAGTTCGTTTTCTAATATTTTATTGTTGGCATATAGAAAGGCTATGGACTTTTGTATGTTAATTTTGTATCCTGCGACCTTACTGTATTGGTTTATTGTTTCTAATAATCTTTTTGTGGAGTCCTTCGGGTTTTCGATGTATAGGATCATATCATCAGCAAAAAGTGATACCTTTATTTCTTCTTTTCCGATATGGATGCCTTTTATTTCTTTGTCTTGTCTGATTGCTCTGGCCAGAACTTCTAGCACCATGTTAAATAAGAGTGGAGAGAGTGGACAACCCTGTCTTGTTCCTGATTTAAGGTAGAAAGTCCTCAGTTTTATGCTGTTTAATATGATGTTGGCTGATGGTTTATCATATATGGCCTTTATCATGTTGAGATATTTTCCTTCTATACCCATTTTGTTGAGAGTCTTAAACATAAAATTGTGTTGTATTTTATCAAAAGCCTTTTCTGCATCTATTGATAAGATCATGTGGTTTTTGTTCTTTGTTTGGTTGATATGGTGTATTACGTTAACCGTTTTGCGTATGTTGAACCATCCTTGAGATTCTGGGATGAATCCCACTTGATCATGATGTATTATTTTTTTAATATGTTGTTGTATTCGGTTTGCCAGTATTTTGTTTAGTATTTTAGCATCTGTATTCATTAGAGATATTGGTCTGTAGTTTTCTTTCTTTGTGCCATCCTTGCCAGGTTTTGGTATGAGGGTTATGTTGGCCTCATAAAATGTGTTTGGAAGTATTGCTTCTTCTTCAATTTTTTGGAAGACTTTGAGTAGAATAGGAACCAAGTCTTCTTTGAATGTTTGATAGAATTCACTAGTATAACCGTCTGGGCCTGGACTTTTATTTTTGGGGAGGTTTTCAATAGTTTTTTCTATTTCCTCCCTGCTGATTGGTCTGTTTAGGCTTTCTGCTTCTTCATGACTCAGTCTAGGAAGGTTGTATTGTTCTAGGAATTTATCCATTTCTTCTAGATTGTTGTATTTGGTGGCATATAATTTTTCATAGTATTCTACAATAATTCTTTGTATATCTATGATGTCTGTGGTGATCTCTCCTCTTTCATTTTGGATTTTATTTATTTGAGTCCTGTGCCTTTTTTCCTTGGTGAGTCTTGCCAAGGGTTTGTCAATTTTGTTGATCTTTTCAAAGAACCAGCTCCTTGTTTTATTGATTTTTTCTATAGTTTTTCTGTTCTCTATTTCATTTATTTCTGCTCTGATTTTTATTATCTCCTTTCTTCGGCTGGTTTTGGGTTGTCTTTGTTCTTCTTTTTCTAGTTCCTTAAGGTGTGAAGTTAAGTGGTTTATTTCGGTTCTCTCTTGTTTGTTCATATAGGCCTGAAGTGATATGAACTTTCCTCTTATTACTGCTTTTGTTGCATCCCAGAGATTCTGATATGTCGTATTTTCATTTTCATTTGTCTGTATATATCTTTTGATCTCTGCGCTTATTTCTTCTTTGACCCATTCATTTTTTAGAAGTATGTTGTTTAGTTTCCACATTTTTGTGGGTTTTCCCCCTCTTTTTTGCAGTTGAATTCTAGTTTCAAGGCTTTATGATCAGAAAATATGCTTGGTACAATTTCAATTTTTCTAAATTTGCTGATATTGTCTTTGTGGCCCAACATATGGTCAATTCTTGAGAATGTTCCATGTACACTAGAGAAAAATGTATACTCTGTCGCTTTGGGATGAAGTGTCCTATAGATGTCTATCATATCCAGGTGTTCTAGTATTTCGTTTAAGGCCACTATATCTTTATTGATTCTCTGTTTGGATGACCGATCTAGAGCCGTCAGCGGTGTATTGAGGTCTCCAAGTATGATTGTATTTTTGTTAGTTTTTGTTTTAAGGTCAATAAGTAGCTGTCTTATATATTTTGGTGCTCCTTGGTTTGGTGCATATATATTAAGGATTGTTATGTCTTCTTGATTCAACTTCCCCTTAATCATTATGAAATGACCATTTTTGTCTCTGAGTACTTTTTCTGTCTTGTAGTCAGCATTATTAGATATGAGTATTGCTACACCTGCTTTTTTTTGGGTGTTGTTTGCTTGGAGTATTGTTTTCCAGCCTTTCACTTTGAATTTGTTTTTATCCTTGTTGCTTAGATGTGTTCCTTGTAGGCAGCATATAGTTGGATTTTCTTTTTTAATCCATTCTGCTACTCTGTGTCTTTTTATTGGTAAGTTTAATCCATTTACATTTAGTGTAATTATTGACACTTGTGGGTTCCCTACTGCCATTTTATAAATTGCTTTCTGTTAGTTTTGTATCTTGTTTGATTCTTCTCTTTTGTTTTTCTATCATTTGTTTTTGTTTGTTTGTGTTCCATACTTCTTTCCTCAGTTGCTACCTTTTTTAAGTCAAGTGTTTTTGTGGTGGTTTTTTTCAAGGGTGGTTACCATTAAGTAATGAAAAGGGTACCTACCATATTCATTGTAGTACCCTATCTTATGAGTATTTCTGCACTTCATCGTCCTTTGCTACTGTTAATCTCCATCCTCTCCCCCCTTTTTTTCCTTTGTTGTCACAGTTTAAGTTTGGTTTTATTGTGTTCTTGGTGGAGCTGTTACTTGTGGTGTTGTTTTCTTTTGTTCTTTGAATCTGGTTGGAAAACCCCCTTTAGTATTTCCTGGAGTGGGGGCTTTCTGCTGATAAATTCTCTCATCTTTTCTGTATTTGTGAATGTTTTTATATCTCCTTCGTACTTGAAGGATAGCTTTGATGGGTATAGTATTCTTGGCTGAAAGTTCCTCTCTTTCAGGGCTTTAAATATTGGAGTCCACTCTCTTTTAGCTTGTAGAGTTTCTGCTGAGAAATCTGATGATAATCTAATAGGCCTTCCTTTATATGTTGTACTCTTCTTTTCCCTGGCTGCCTTGAGAATTTTTTCTTTGTCGTTGGTTTGTGTCATCTTTATTATGATGTGCCTTGGAGTGGGTTTGTTGGGGTTAAGAAAACTCGGTGTTCTGTTTGCTTCTTGAATTTGAGGCTTTAGTTCTTTCCACAGGCTTGGGAAGTTCTCGTCTATTATTTGTTTGAGTATATTCTCCATTCCATTTTCTTTCTCTTCTCCCTCTGATATACCTATTATTCTTATGTTATTCTTTCTGATGGAGTCAGACAATTCCTGTAGGGCTTTCTCGTTTTTTATTATTTTTGAGTCTCTTTCTTCTTCTCTCTGTTGTGCCTCAAGTTGTTTGTCTTCTATTTCACTAATCCTATCTTCTAACTGGGCTGTTCTTTTAGCTAAGCTTGTTACCTCGTTTTTCAGCTTGTGAATTGAGTTTTTCATTTCTGTTTGATTTGTTTTTATAGTTTCAATTTCCTTCGTAATATATTCTTTGTGTTCATTGAGTTGTTTTCTGATCTCCCTAAATTGCCTTTCTGTGTTTTCTTGTATATCTCTGAGTATTTTTAAGATTTCTATTTTAAATTCTCTGTCATTTAGCTCCAAGGCTTCCAATATGTTAAGTCTTTTCTCCATTGATTTTTCCACATCTATTTGTGTTACCTCTCTTTCTTTTGTATCCATAATATTCGATTTCCTCTTTCTTATTGGCATCTGAGGGTGGTCTTGTTGATAGCACTAATTAGAATTAATAAAGAGTAAAAAGAAAAAAAAAAGGAAAAACACCCCAGAAAAAATAACAGTAATAATTTATTATTTCCCCCTTTTTTCTTTCTTCTCTTTCCCTCTTCTCCTCTCCTCAGGGAAATATCGTGATGACCTGTGAATTATATTATGCTAAATGGAACAAAAACTGCCTATAATGGAGGGCCTGATTTGGGGTGAAGAGTTCAAGGGGCAAAAAAAGGGAGTAGGGACCTACTAAATGCAAAAAAAAAAAAAAAAAAGGAAGAAAATCTTAGACAAGCATAAGATGATTTGCTTGTAAGTGATGGTTGACTAAGAGATATAATGAGAGGGATAAGAGGGAACCAGAAAAAAGGAGAAAAAAAAAGAATAATAAAGAAAAAAATTAAAATAATAAGTAAAAATCTGTTGTATTAAGTGGAGCGAAGACTAAATACAATGGAGACCTTGGGTTGGGAGGAATGCTAGTGAGTTAAAAAGCAACGTAAAAAGTACCCAAAATGCCACAAAAATAAACAAACAAACAAAAACAAAAAACAAAAACAAAAGCGAAAAAGAAAAATAAAACAAAAAAAAAACCTTGAGTCCCAAATTAACTAATTTGTTCATGATTGAGGATTAAATTGGAGGAAAAGTAAAATGAGAAAAGAAAAAACGAATAGAAAGGAAAAAATAAGAAAAAGAGAAAAGAAGGAAGATAAAAAAGGAAGAGAAAAAAACAAAATAAAGCAAAACAAAAAAAAAAAAACAAAAGAGGAGAGAGTGAGAGTTAAGTGTTTTGGAGTATAACCTTAAAGGAGGGTGAGGATGAAGATAAGAAATAAAATGTAACACTCATGGGTAGTGTAGTTCAAGAAAAGGGAAGCATAAGATGGGCAGAGAATAGAAGGACCGAGGTAGAGGAAATAGAAATAATAATAATAAAGGCAATAAGATAGAAGAAACAAACAACAGCAAAAAAAAAAATTAGTGGAACAAGTTGTAAAGTCTGTGGATTTTTCTTGATTTTGAGAGGTTAACTTCTTCCTTTTTCTTTTCTCTCCCTCTTCCTGGTCGGTGACTCTGTACCCCAGGCTCTGCCCCTGTGTCACACTTAGGTAGGGATTTGCAGTTGATGGGATTCTATGGCAATGTCATATAATTGGCTTTAGTCTTGCTGGTAGTCAAGGCTTGTTGGCGTTTGCAGGGTCCAACGATGAGAGAGTTTGCTTTCCTGGAGTCTCTCTCCTAGTCCCCCCTTCCTGAATTAGCAGCCTGGTGATCCAGCTATAAGGCTGCTACTGCTTCTGCCTGGGGAGTAAGAGGCTCAAAGAGCTAGGAAATCCCCACTCTATCCCCACTCAGCGCAAGGCTTTGGGAAAGGCTCTGGCAGTCAGAGCCTCCAGTGTAATCAGGCGGGGGTGGGAGTCAATTGTTGTCAAGGTGACTGTTCAGTGCCTAGCATTCAGTTGGACCACTCAACCCAGGCTTTCCACACTTTGTAGCCTGTTTTGGCTGTGAAGAAGAGGCACTAGTCTCTGCTTGCGACTAGTGTAGTAAAGATCTTATTATCTGCCAATTCCCTCTTGTTAGCGTTTATCCCTGAATATGGAGGCTCTATCAATCAGAAGTTGCCCCCGCCCCTTTAGCGAGAGGTACTAAGAAATATCACGCCTCTTGTCTTGGACCGCTGAACTGAGAGAGATCTTATCAATTAGAGCCTGTGGGTGCGCAGATTTCATGGGTTAAGCTAATTTCAGTGATTGGGTCCGCAGCTGTGCTCCCGAAGGTATTTCAGGCTGCCTGCGCGCCCCTCCTCCAACGCTTGATTGTTAGCTTGAATGGCTGGGTGAGGTGCCCCGCCCGCGGAGAGAATCTCCCAAGTAGGGAAGACCGCCCTGGCGCCTCTCCCGCTCGCCCCGCCGCTGGCGGCTGGAGCTCACCGGGCGCAGGATAATGGGGCACCCTGGGTGTGCGGGCCAGTAGGGCACATGCGCACGAATGGGGTGCTCCAGGCACCGGTGGCTGGGGACTCTCAATCGCAGTGCGCGGGCCGCTGGGAACGTTAGCGGTGCTCGCTCTGCAACCAGACTGGGCGCGTGCCGGCGGCTGCTCGCCGCTCCCGAGTGTGGGCCGACTCACCACAGGCGCACTCCCTCCGCGGCTTGAATGAACGTCCCTGCGGTAGTTAGCTTCCTCCACACCCTCCTCTCTCAGATTCAAGTGATAACAGTCCTTTCGCTTTCAGTTTGTGTGGAACTCCGGAATGCTCCGAGGATAAATTTTTCTGTTTTTAGTTGATAAATTTGTTGTGATTTTGGGGAGATCTGTCGGACGCGCTGCTCACGGCGCCATTTCCGTGACCTCACTCCTTATCCATTTATTTTAAACTGCTTTAATGCAAACTCTAAGTCATCTCAGTACCTTTTTTGTTATTTTTTAAAATTATATTTTTTCAGTTAAAATTAAAATGAACAGCTATTGATTATAGGATATAAAGTTTTATAAAAAAATAATCAGATGCTCAAATAGAATTCCTCTAATCTCTCCCACTTCTTTTTTTAAATTAAGTAATGTATTATGGGGTTTTTTAGGTCAATATATATCTACCTAACTCATAATTTTTAATATTCAAATTTTTAATCTAAATCTCTGATGATGAATATCAGATATTTCCCCAGATTTGTTGTAGTTACTACCGTTGTCATTTTTTACTATAAAAATACTGCAATAACTATCTTTATACATGTATATTTTTTATACTTATCTCTATATTCCAGCTTTCAAGAGGGCAACTACTAAGTCAAAGTCAATATGTATTTTTAATTTAAAAAGTTATTTCTAGAATAGTTTTTTAAAAAGGTCAAGTAATTCACTCATCTACTAGAAATATATATAAGGGACAATTTTCCTGAATCTTTTCCATAACTGGTTGTTATTTCTTGTCTAATTTTTGATCCTCTTGTACTTAGGCCAGAGTTATATGTAGTACATCCTCAATTCTTTGTTGAGATAAGTCACTTTAGTATTTTGAAACTACATTTTCCTTTTAGTCTTTATATAACACTAATTTTCCTTTATATATATATATATAAATGTATTGATTTTTCTTAGAAAATTTTAACTATGAACTTGGATCAAAATCTATGTATATAGCTCAAATTGTGTTAGTATTAATTCACTCCCTTGGTTATGAACATCTTTGATGTTTTTCTCTGTTTCTCACTCCTACCTCTTTAATACCTTATATTACTCCTACTTTTACTACCACAGTTTCTAATAACAGTTCTTTGTATTGATAAGACATTCTTTTGCCATTGTTATTCTACTTTTATAGAAAAAAATGCAATGTCAGAAGAATTAAGTCTGCTTTTATGAATTCTTGAAGGTGGATATTTTCTGATTTTTTTTCTCCTATCTTGCTGTTGTGTGATTCTGCATTATCTGTTATTTCCTTGCAAGACTCTTTGTGGAAAAAATAAATAAGTAAAACCAGTTTTCACCATTATTTTGAATAATCAAATCATTTTTTGGGTTCTATATATGCCAACAATATTAATCAGAGTACTTAAATTTTAATATGAAAGTTTAGCACTAAATGTGCATTTAGTATTAAAATACCACAACTTAAAATTTAATACTAAAACAATATGTGTCTAGTGGTTATATATCTTGTAAAACATATTCTTTTAAAAAAATTTAATCCTTTCTATAACCCTAAAATATTGGCGTGATATATCCTGGCTAATTTTACTTACATAAACACTGAGGTTTCTGAAGAAGTTTTAAATGATTTCTTTAAGGACTTACAGCTAATAAACATAAGAGTTAAGATTTACAGCAAAAATTCTTGATTCTAAGTCAGATAATCTCTGACACTGGTTCTTAGAATCTTAAGTGCAAACAAGATCCTTCAAATATTTCAATGTAAACAAGAACTAATTGAACAAGCAATTTATATATCTATTGATGATGTGCTGTGTAGTTTTAGTTAAATTTGTCTTTGATTAATATAATAAAAATAAGTCAACTCTAAATAAATTTAATTTTTCTTTAAAAGAAATAAAAAACCTTTTAAATCATGCAGTTCATAAAAATAATAAAGGAACTTCTTAATTTGTTAAATATTAGAAATTGTTCCTCTAAGGTTGATCAAATTTTAATTTATAAATAAATATCACTTTAAGATCAACCTTGTGAGACAGTATGTATGCTACATGAAATAAGCCAACCATAGAAGAACAAATACTGCATTGTACCACTTACATAAGGAATCTAACGTAGTCAATGCATAGAAGCAGAGCATGGAATGATGGTTGCCTGGGACTGGAGAGAGGGAAAAATGGAGAGGCATTAGTCAAAGGGTGAAAATTTTATTTTTGCAAGATGAATAATTTCTAGAGATCTGTTGTATAGCATAGTACAGATTTGACATAGCAAATACAGATTTGACAATACAGTATTGTATATTTAAAGATTTGCTATGAGGGTAGATCTCAAGTTTAATAATAATAATAATAATAATAATAATAATAATAATAATAATTAAGAGGTTGGCCCAATAGTAGAGTGTTGACCTGGCATGTGAATGTTTCAGGTACAATTACTGGTCAGGGCACACAGAAGCGACCATCTGCTTCTCCACCTCTCCCCCTTTTCTCTTTGTTTGTCTCTCTCTCTCTCTCTCTCTTTTTCCTTCATGCAGCCATAACTCGAACTTGGTTTGAACAAGTTGGCCCCTGCTGCCAAGGATGTCTCCCTGGCCTCTGCCTCAGATGCTAGAAATAGCTCTAGCTTGGAGAGCATCACCCTGGGAGTGGCCTTGCTGGGTGGATTTGGTGGGGCACATGTGGGAGTCTCTTTTTGCCTCCCCTCCTCTCACTTAATAAAAAAGAAAAAAAAAGAGGTCAGGAGAAAATTGTTGGAGATGTTGAATTGTTTATAACATAGATTGTGGTGATGGTTTCATGGGTATATACTTTTCTTGAAATTCATCAAGTTGTATACATTAAATATGTTTGTCAATCTGACCTCAATAAAACGAGATTTAAAAGAAGAAAAACAAATAGTCATAGAAAATGTTGCAGACTTAAAAAAAGTGTATATGTGTGTGTCTGTGTGTACATACTTACTTTTTACTTCTATTTCTATTTTGTACTAGTTTTGTTGGTATCATTTACAAATAATTAATTCTCTATTTTTAGAAAGATGTGCATCTAGATTCAGTTATCACTACAATTATACTTGCTTGTAATGAGAAAGGTAGTCTATAGATATATTTTTGTGTTTTCTAAATTTCTTTAGACTAACCCTAGTGTTAAGATGCATTTTCAATATATTGTCAGTTTCATGTATCAAGTGGGACTATAAAATCTTGAGGTTTTTCTGTTAAAGCTCTACATATTCTTCCCTTAAACCTACTTAATGAGATGCTTGAACAAAAGATATCCTTTAAGGAAAAAGGGGAAAGATCTATCATTTTATTATTTACCTTTGTTATATTATATCTGCTCCAATAATATTCCCTACGAGCAATTAATTACACAGGTCCTTAGATTGACAATTAATTGTTTTTTATTCTTTTTCTATTTGAACAATGACAACAACAAATTCTGGTTGTTGTTTTTTTTTTTTGAGTCTATTTTTTCTAATCTGTAGTTTGGCTTTGAATAAGTATTTGCTCCATTTTTTGCTGTTGATACTAACACCAATTTATTAAAGGGTAAGACACCATATGTTCATTTCAAAAATACCAGTTCCGTTTTGTTCATTTTAAATTTTAGTGTTTGTGAACCCATTTATTATTTATTTTTAACTTGCAGTAATTTGTATCCTTTTCAATGTTTCTCTTTAACTTGAAGGAATTTGTAACCTTCCCATTTTTTTCATTTTGTCTTATTCCTTTCATTTTCAAAGAATGTCATCACCTTTCCTATATATTTTTTTAATTTTGTTAAAATATATATTTTATTATATTTGTTGCAAAGAAAAAGTGGAAAAGGTGGGCAGGAAAATTTTTTTATTAAGCATAGTTGAAGAAATGTGGCATCAAGTTTTGAGACCAAACATATACATTGCTATTTCAGTCTAGTAAAAATGACTGACAATATCATGCAATGAGCAGAACAATAAGTCCGGGTACACTTGCATAGGCACTAAAAAGAAAATGCACAAAATATGTCCCAGTCCCAGCACGAAAGCCAAAGCAAAATTATGAAATAGTCATTCTTACATTTAGCCTACACAACAAAAAATATCTGTATAAGTCAATTAAAAATTATAAATTTCCAGTTACTATGCAGAATTAAGATTCCACTTAAACTTGGCTTTCTCAAGAACACACACTTAAGATAATAGCTCATCATTTTCAAGATAACTCTTGAAGTTCAATGCTAAGAGTACATATCAATTAAAGACCATTCATTAGTGTAACTGTTTATCTTTTACAGTTATGTCTGACTTTTAGTGACTTACATTTCAGATCTAAGAGGGGGGTAAATCAATAGTAATCAAAACAATACTAATTATGGAGTAAAAAAAGTCAATTTAACAGCTCAACTCTAAATAATTCTGTATCCCACTGAGAATGTTGGTGAAAATAGTCATGTTGCATCTTTCTAAATTCTTAATTTCCTTGAAAATACACACTATTAGGCAGAAATAAGGGATATGATTTTAAATTAATAAGTACAGATGAAGTTCTAAACCAATGTAGGTGTTGAAAAGGAGAAACTGACATTTTCAGACCAAATCACTAAGTGATTAGAAAATAACTTAAAAACCATTCTGATATAGTCATTATAGCAAATAACACTTCAGATTTCTAGAATTTGCATGACCTACACTAGAATGTCTTTTTTGAGATTTATTTTTACTTTTGCAAGTGATGCCACTTGGACCATATTGGACAGTGATTTTCAAAAAAAGTCCTATCTCAATACTTTATTTTTTATTTTATTTTTTTATTTATTCATTTTAGAGAGGAGAGAGAGAGTGAGAGAAAGAGAGAGAAAGGTGGGGAGTATGAAGCATCAATTCCCATATGTGCCTTGACCAGACAAGTGCAGGGTTTTGAACCAGCAACCTCAGCATTCCAGGTCGACACTTTATCCACTGTGCCACCACAGGTCAGGCCTCAATACTTAATTTTTTTGAAAGCACATTTGTAAACAGTTTTTACCTCACTCCTAGTCATTGCCTGGATCTTGCACAACAATTATTTTTTACTTTTTTTCTTTCTAGAAAAATAGTAAGATACTTCCAACATGAAAACCATTTACTTTGAGCATTTGAAACAGCATCGATTAGCTGAGGCAGGATAAACTCACAGAGCCAGAAGCAACAATAGAACTTAGAGAGGAAAGTCTACTAAGCCCAGTTAATATAACACATACAGCTAACTGAGTATACTTGAACACTTATTGAACTGAAGGAGTCCTATAAAATAGCATTGCACTACTCAGTCATAATCCAGGAGTATTGAATTGTTACCATCGGTCACGAAAAAATAAATATAAGATTATGTCAATTGTGTACTGTGTCATGACATAAGCAAAAGAATTCTAAGGTTTATATAGAGAGATTAGGTTACAACATAAACTCCATTTCTTATTTTTATATGAAATAGTTCTATTAATTTGTTAGAAAATGAAAAGGTTTGTATAATGTATTATAGGTGTATGATGAACTGACACTTGTTACTATATGTTTAAATATAAATGTGTGTGTCTATACACACTCACACATTCTTTTTTATTTCGTTTAGAAAGTTAAGAGAAGAGAAACAAAAGCATCGACTTGAGTATGCATACACACACAAACACACATAACGTAATCGATTATGTTACCAAAGGCAAGCAACTGCCTGAGTATTTATCCTCTCTTTGATGTGTAATCTATTGCTTTTTGCTTAGCAACTTACTAATTAAAGGCTTGAACTGAGTGTACAAAAGCAAGTGGAAAACTCTTTATAAAGAAGACAGATGCTATTGCATGAACATGTGGCCATTGACTATTACTGAGAGAACCCACAATTTATTTTTTTCCCAGTTCAACTCAATGAATATTACATGATAGTTGAATTCTCAGTGCAAATCAATGCAGAGTTTGCAAGAATGTAACCTTTAAGGAGTTTAGAAAAATTAAGGAGATAGAAAATATTTACAATTCACCTTACTGTAATATAGAGTATGTTAAGTGTTATAAAGAGAGACATATATATGTCTTATGAAGAAGAGAGATGCAAATGTGTTTTGGAGAGAGTAAGTTATAAAAGCCACCACTCAGACAATGACATATGAACTGGATCTATTTGGTGGAGATGACTGTAAGAGCAGTCCAGATGGGGGACAGTGTGGGGCAGAGGTTTGGACAGAAAAGGGCTTTGAGGGCAAGGACAAGGAGATTGCGGTATCAGGAAAGGGTCCGAGCAGGTCATACAACTATAGCATAGTTGGAGAGCAAGTGTTGGTTCTTGGAGACCCAGGCTCAGGATTTTGACTTTGTTCTAAATGTCAGTGATAATCTTCAAAGATTTTGATAAAGAGGTTAAATGATAAAGTCAAAGCTGCACAATAGGAAAACTAATCTCATTTCTATACAAAGATATGAAGCAGAGGTGAGTAGGATCAGAGCCTTGATGCCACCAATGGTTAATTGTTTATATGACAAGCAATTACTGAGCACAAATTTGTTCTGATGGCTAGACAGGATCAGTACTGTTGGAAATTGCATCAGTTTCCTAGGGCTGCCATAATAAAGTACAAACTAGGTGGCTTAAAATAACAGAAATATATATTTTTTATAGTTCTGAAGTGTCAGTAGGGCCTTGTTTCATCTAAAATTTCTGGGGGGAGGATTCTTCCTTGCCTCTTCCAGCTCTGGTATTCTCAAGCATTCCTTGGCTTGGGGCAACATAACTCTAATCTCTGCCTCTATTTTCCACATGGTTGTCTTTCCTCCTGTGTTTCTGTCTCACCTTCTCCATTAATAAGAGCCCCAGTTATATCTGATTAGAGCCTCCCCTAATGGCCTTATTGTAATTTGATAACATCTGCAACGATCTATTTGCAAATAAGTTCACATTCACAGGTGTAAGAGATCAGGACTTCAACATACCACTGGTTGATATGATTCAACCTATAACAAGAATGGACAGTGGAACCTAGTAGGGAAGGCAATCTCAAGGCAGAATTGATTGACAATATTCAGGCAGAGGAAAGAAGAGGTGCAAAGTAATTCTAGTCTGGGAGGGGAAGAAAATATAAAACCAGAAGAGTCAGGCATTTAGAATAGGTAGAAAAGGAAAACTATAGAATTGCAACAATATGGCTCTAGTATCAGTGAAGTTTTGATTGCATTTGTGAGCCCATCTAAGCCAGTTCCATCATGCAGCAATGGTCAGGAAACCTCTAGCAATTTACCTGTAGGTAGAAGGTACACATATTCTCGATTAACGCTTGACTGTCACTACCACAACTTCATTCAGTTGCTTTCATTGTGAGTATAGCATAGATACTCACAATGAAAGCAACTATCAAACTGAAATCCTTCCAAAGGGCAAACATGATTAGCAATCAAGAAAAAAAATAATAAGCAAACAAAAAAGTCATGGAGATATTTTAACTACGGAAGTATCAGCATTGTGTCTTCTGCATTCTGACAAGCACTTTGCTTGGAAGGTTAATTCAGAGATGGATACAATGGTGATTTGACAGAGAATTGGCCAAATTTCCAGTCAAGCAAGGATATAGAGTCCTCATTTATAGTTAGGAAGTAGGGTGGACAGGAAGAGGCATGAGATAAGTAGGAAACAGAGACAAAAATGAGAGAGAGATTAGGAGTTCGAAATAAGGCTAGACATAGCTCTAGGCATGAGACTACATAAAACTAATGTTACTGGATTCTTGCATTCCTATTTCTTCTGCCTCATCATGGAAGAACAATGGGCTCAATGAAATGTTTCATGAGTACTATTCATTCCACCAGTGAGAAATTATTTCTGGCATAATTTACAAATGAACCAGTATAATGTACATAATGGTATTCAAATTCCTTGCTGTTGCAACTATATAGGCTACGAATTATTGATTAAGATTTCAAATATTAACAAAGCAGAAACAAGCAATCAAAATTAGCTTATACACCTATGGACACAACACTCTATACAGAATTATTTTGATGTAATTACCATGTAGAATTATATATGTTTTTGAAAATACTCTCACAACCCATTAGATGTATAGATTTTCAATTAAAGATAGAAGCCGAGACTATAGAAGAACAGAAAAGTCTCTGGGGCACTGAGGGTAAGAGGAGAGGGTGGGGCTGGAGACAGATGCTTGAAGAGGCTTACCTTTAATGAATAAGTCATAGGAAGAGAAGCTAGTTAAGGAGCCCCAGAAAGAATGAGTAAGGCAGTAAATAAAAAAGCTTAAAGCAGAGGAGGAGTAAGTTTCAAATATGAGTTAACAGAAATCAAACATTGTAGAGAGGTAAGATGCATGAAGGTTGGAAAGTAGAATTTGGAGTGAGGAGGAGGAAAACTCTCATTACCTTCAAAAGAGAATTTGCTGTAAAGATGAGAAAGAGAGTCTCAGAGTGGAAGCGGCTTATGTGGGTGGATGGCCATAAAGAGTGGACTGTGGGTGGGCAGACATGTAAGGAACAGGGCTTGTAGGGGAAGAGAAGGTAGTGATTGATCATATCTGTCCTTTTGATCACCAACATGGCAATGTGGGCTCAGAATAAAAAGGAGCATGGTTTTTGAAGGAAAGTCTGAGGCTGAGGCCAGGTAAGGGAGCTTGTTTAGCACTATGAATACCATTAACTTATCTGGATTTTAACACTCTCTCTAACTTCACAAGACAATTGACTGCAATGTTAACAAATTTTTTTTTTTTTTTGTATTTTTCTGAAGCTAGAAACGAGGAGAGATAGTCAGACAGACTCCCGCATGTGCCCGACCGGGATCCACACGGCACGCCCACCAGGGGGCAACGCTCTGCCCACCAGGGGGCGATGCTCTGCCCCTCCGGGGCGTCGCTCTGTCGCGACCAGAGCCACTCTAGCACCTGGGGCAGAGGCCAAGGAGCCATCCCTAGCGCCTGGGCCATCTTTGCTCCAATGGAGCCTCGCTGCGGGAGGGGAAGAGAGAGACAGAGAGGAAGGAGAAGGGGAGGGGTGGAGAAGCAGATGGGCGCTTCTCCTGTGTGCCCTGGCCGGGAATCGAACCCGGGACTTCTGCACGCCAGGCCGACGCTCTACCACTGAGCCAACCGGCCAGGGCTATTAACAATATTGAATACTATGAAATATATGTGTTTATTGATATATATTTCTTTTCATTTTTATGAGCCACATAATTGTTTTAAAGTATTATGTACAAGGTGGAGCAAAAGTAGGTGTACAGTTGTAAGTACACAAAACAGAGTTTATTCTTATATTATTATTTATTATTATTATTACCCAAACAACAGTAAACTTACAACTTTTGATCCACTCCGTATTTCTCAATAAGTACTAATTGATTTAAATTTCCTTTTGAGATCTTGAGTCTCAGTTTCCACTGCCAATCTATTTCTTAAAATTTTTGAAAAAATGGTAAGCAGATTTAACATGATAATATGCAAAATATAGGGAGTGGTCTCCAGGAAATAGATTCCTGCTTTCCTGGCAGCAGAGCCAGTGTAGATTATTTTGGAATACCAAAGCCCAGTCATTAACCATATTTACAAATGTAGTAGTCGGGAATATTTATTAAGTTTCTAAAAAGTATAAAATACCATATGAAGGTTACTGATGGAAGAGAATACGTGTATGATATTTTATGCTAGATTTAAAATGATACATTATAATTCCTTTACAAGGACTGTTAAAATCAATGTTATTTCCTGGTTTCTAGAGACCATTTTGAAATATATATATATATGCAATACTTCTCTAAGACACCTATGAAGGCACTTATATGTATTTATGCTTCTATGTTATGCTTTGTATTTATACACAATTCTAACACTATATTCCCTGTTTCTAGTCTTACCATGTCATGTATTTGTTCCAGGATATATATTTTTTAATCTCGGGGTATGTTATTGTTTATAAATGTATGGTAAATAGACTTTTTAATTGTAAATGTCTTCTTTTCTTTTTGATTGCGAATATACGTTTGTACTTACTTTGAACATTTATTTAGCCTTTTGATCTAGTCTGAACAATTTATTAAAGAAGAGTTAAAGAGCCATCATTTCTAACCATCTTTCCTGAAATTGTTTCTTGGACATTTCAATACTATTAAAGAACAAACTCCAACTTTATGGTTACTAATAAAAGTAATTTATATCTACATAGACTTTACTGAAATGAACATTTCCTCAAAAAAGTTTCTTATTTCAGTATTATTTGACCTTTAAAATTTGTATGAGTTATGTTAGGGTGTAAACAGCCAATACATGGGGAACATGACCGATTGGTGATAAGTTAGTGGCATCATTTTTATGAATGCATCAATAATATAATGTAACTGGAGAACATCAAAACAAATGACCATTACAGTGGGCTCCATTCATTGCGTTCTGAAAGTTAATGATGCCTTATTGAAGGAGCATTGCATGAAGCCCTGTGACATATGCCTGCTGGTGTTACATAATTTCATAGTCCACAAACCATAATGTTTCAATTTTCTTGGAGGTGTATTCATCCATTTACATCTGGTATTTATTCCTTTTCACTGTGTACTGATTCGGATGTTATATTATTATTTATATAAACCAGAAAATGGCCAAGAGGGAAAAAGATAATACAAAGTGAGCGATTAAAGCTATCTTTCAAATAAATATACATTCAATTTACTCTTTGAAAACCTAGATGCAGGTTTACTTTTTAAAGTAGAATTTCTACATCTTTAGTCAATGGATTCATTCATTCAGAGATATAGCAGATACTGGTAAGCATCCACCCTGTACCAGGTCCTATGCTAGGCATGTGCTGGATACAAAGGTGAATTTTGAGAAGTCTTGCCATCAAGGACTTTACCATTCAGTCGAGCGGATAAATCATGCAACCTCCCATATCATATAGTTCCCTTTAAATGTCAATGTACAGATGTTGAAATTAATCAGAGCTTTACAGTTCAGTTGAGGATATCTAAGACCATAATATAGACAGAGAAAATGAAATGCTATGGATGTTTAGAGAAAAGAGAGAAACTTACTCTGGAAAGATTTGTTTAAATTGGTAAAAGGGGATTTCTCCCCTTCGCCTCCCCTGAATATTGTCATAGATTTCAATTTCTTCTGATGTTACACATTCTTAAAAGGCTAAATAACAGATAATTGTTTATAACATCTGGGAAAGGCAAGAATATAGTCACAGTAAACATCAGTGTTTATGGCTGAGGTTAGGGGAGAAGTGAACTGCAAAAGAAAAACCAGAAGGAACTTTTTTTGGGTGATGTACTGCTCTATATCTTAACTTTGGTGCTAATTATACTACTATATGCTTGTTAAAATTCTTACAATTGTATACCTACAAAGAATTAGTTTTGTTGGATGTGCATTTTACCTTAATAGACCTGAGTTTCACTTCAAATCCTTGTATTTCCTTTAAGGCAGCGGTTCTCAACCTGTGGGTCGCGACCCCTGGGGGGGGGGCGACCCCTGTGTTTTGGTCGTTTGATCCCCGCCGGGGTCGCGACCCACAGGTTGGGAACCGCTGCTTTAAGGAAAAGATGTAAAAAAAATTTCCCCTTTCTGCACCACCCTTCTTAGTTTTGCATTTAGTAGCTTCCGACTAAAATTACAAAATTATTTTGAGATTATGAACCAAGGGATTACAATTACCCAAGCACATGCTGTGTATAGAGAATTCTAATTTGTAACTGGAAATAGAGATGGCTAAAATAAGAAACACCTCCCAAATACCATTAACCCGGATACTTAACTATCACAGGGCAAAAGTAGACTCTGCAAAATTACATTTGATTGCATTTATGAGCTGACCTAAACCAATTCCATCATTCAACAATGGTCGAGGGACCCCTAACAAGTGACTTGTTGCTAAGGGCTACACATATTGTACTCTCTGGCATTTTAGAATAATTAAGACAATAAAAAATTAGCTGGCTTTTTTTCAGCCATAAAAAATAAGGGAGTTTGCCTGCCAGGTTAACTCATAGCTAAATGATTACAACCACATTTTTTTAAGACTAGTGGTACCGAAAGCTCTGACAGTTGGGAATCTGTTGTTTACAAAAAAAGCTCAATACTTTGTTCCTTTTCAGGAAACTAGTAAAAAAGAGAGAGAGACACTAGTTCTCAGTTCTTTTGATGTGATCTGGGTGTATACTTGAAGATGGAAGGATTTTCAAAACTGAATTACAGTGCTCAATTTTATATTACACATTTTGTGGTTTTTAAAGAAGTCAAGGCAATCTTTCTCTCCTTCCCAAGGAGACTGTTTTCACTGGTAAGAGGCATCATAGAGCTGTTGACTGAACGTTGGATTAGAATTCCAAAGACACATATTCCCGATCTAGCTCTGCCGTGCAGCTCCCTGTGTGACACTAGGAAGGATGTGGGGAAAGCATCACTGCCTTGGCTTGCTTCTCCTCTGGTTGAGCTGGAAATGAGCAGAAAGTAGAACTCTGTGACCCTTGAAGATGTTTCCTTAAAGTGAAATACATTTTTCAGAGATGTTCTGTATTTTATTATACTGTGAATTTTGAGTGACCTCCGTTTTCCTCCTTGAATTTCATACTTTTGACTATTCATGCTTTTTCTATCAGGAATGGCCTGAGTTTATTCCTAATGTATTTCAGGACATTGAATTTAGTGTCATGTCCTGACCTTCTATGGTTCTTCCAACCTTGACAACTGCCACGTGTTGCAATGAACAGAAGTCATAGACACTGGCAAGTACTGAGGCTTTCTAAAGACTGCATTCAGCTCTACTCAAATAGTGTTCTTCAACAGCTTGGCATACTAGCTTTTAGAATTAATGAGATTTCAGAATTTAGAACACATAGCTTTAAAATGTAAAAGCATCTAATTTAACATTAAATTGTATGTATTGTTATACATTTTCTCAATGAAGTTGCCATTGAACTGTGAAAGCTTCAGCCTTTTAGGCAAGAACAATTGATTAATTGGTGAGGCTGCGGTGAATGTTAAAAAAAACAACAGAAAAAAAACTCGGAGCTAGGACTCTGAAATAATTACTTCATAAAAATAATTGCAATTAGCCTGACCTGTGGTGGCGCAGTGGGATAAAGCGTTGACCTGGGACGCTGAGGTTGCCTGTTCGATACTCTGGGCTTGCCTGGTCAAGGCACATATGGGAGTTGATGCTTCCTGCTCCTCCCCTTTCTCTCTCTCTCTCTTTCTCTCTCTCTCTCCTCTCTGAAAATTGAATAAATAAAATCTTTTAAAAAAAATAATTGCAATTATAAAAACATCAAATCTGAGAAAACATGAGATTATTTACCTCTCATTCAGTTTCATGTCAGACTGAATTTTTTTATGTGAGAGTGTTTACCTGCATCAATTGTGGGCCTGAAGTAGTAGGAATGTTTTTGTTGTGGGATTCTGCTTTGGGAAAACATGAGACAAAAGATGATTTTCCAAATGTTTTCCTTGCTCTACTGTGGTTCACTTAAATTATTCCAGATATTTCTGTTTCCTTCCCAACTCTAAAGGTCCTCAGGAAGAAATTTTACACTGTTGCTTATTACAGAGACAATGTCTTCTCTGTCAGGAAATTCCTGATACATTGAATATCTCCTCCTTCTGTTTACTTCTACTGCTTGTTCAGTCTTGAGTGGGAGTACAAAACTGAAGGGAAAGTTCACTGTTCTTTCTGGGGCGATCCCCCACACAGTAAAGCAATCTTGGGAAAATGAATACTTGTGTGGCAACTTGCAAAGTTGGAACTAACAGGCAGAGCAATTAAAAGAAAAATAGAAAATGAGAAAAAAATAGAAGATAGTTTTAGAATGACTGCATTACCATTTAACTTTTTAGGGAAAGAATATAACTTGTTGGGGTGTGTCTCAGTGGTATAGACTTGAGATAGGCGCCTACTAAGGTGTTGGCAAGACACATGGAAAATATGAAATAGTTAGAATATGATCAATAGTGAAAATTGGCTGGGTAATATTTTGGAAGAAATAGAGTGTTGGGAACAAATGCAAAAAGTCAGAAAACTATATGCTTTAAAACCATACGTGTCTTTAAAAAGAAATCCACGCAGGGAAGGGCAAGGCCAGGAGTTTTGCAGGAGTGTTGTACGTGGACTTGCTGAACAAAATTCTTTCATGTCAAGTTGTTTAACGTTTCTATTACCTTGAAAAAATTTGGATATGGCTGTGATGAATGTCACATTCTCTTTACTAAAACCATAAAATGGAATTCATGCAATGCAAAAGACTCTGGGGTAATTATTTTTGCATCATTAATTTCTCCATAATTAGAACCTCCTCCCCTTTCACATGTCATAAGCCAATTATGTATTACACAGTGGATAATGGCTAAGCAACAGTGGAAAAATTGGCAGGGCTACAAGGCTCTTCTTATCTTTTCTTTTTTCTATAGCCAACTATTCATTTACAAGGTGGGTCTAGATCTATGGTGCAACTCTCTTGGGACAACTCATGTTATATGAATAATCCCTTCCACATTTTTCCATTTATCCTCTATTCATTTTAATAAGTGTTTAATTAATGTCTAATATGTTTTAGGCTTTCCTTTAGGCAGAGATAATTCTTAAGTGCCATTGACTGATATTTTCAAACTATCATTACTTTTTTTAAACATTTAAAAAAATTTTAATTATTTTTTTAATATTTTTTTAAATTTATTCATTATAGAGAAGGGAGAGAGTGAGTGTGTGTGAGAGAGAGATAGAGAGAGAGAGAGAGAGAGAAGGGGGGAGGAGCAGGAAGCATCAACTCTCATATGTGCCTTGACCAGGCAAACCCAGGGTTTTGAACCGGCAACCTCAGCGTTTCCAGGTTGACGCTTTATCCACTGCGCCACCACAGATGGTATTGGCAGAAAAATAGACACTCAGACCAATGGAACAGAATAGAAAGCCCAGAAATAAAACCACATATATATAGTCAAATAATTTTTTGATAAAGGGGCCAACAACACACAATGGAGAAAAGAAAGCCTCTTCAACAAATGGTGCTGGGAAAACTGGAAAGCCACATGCAAAAGAATGAAACTTGGACTATAGTTTGTTCCCCTGTACTAAAATGAACTCAAAATGGATCAAAGATCTAAACATAAGACCTAAAACAATAAAGTACAAAGAAGAAGACATAGGTACTAAACTCAAGGACCATCGTTTTAAAGAGCATTTTAGGAATTTGACTCCAAAGGCAAGAGAAGTGAAGGCAAAAATTAATGAATGGGACTACATCAGACTAAGAAGTTTTTACTCAGCAAGAGAAACTGATAACAAGATAAACAGACAGCCAACTAATTGGGAAATGATATTTTTAAACACCTGCTCAGATAAGGGCCTAATATCCAAAATATACAAAGAACTCCTAAAACTCAACAACAAACAAACAAACAATCCAATAAAAAAATGGGAAGAGGGTATGAACAGACACTTCTCCCAGGAAGAAATACAAATGACTAACAGATATATGAAAAGATGCTCATCTTCTTTAGTTATTAGAGAAATGCAAATCAAAACTGCAATGAGATACCACCTCACACCTGTTAGATTAGCTATTATTAACAAGACAGGTAATAGCAAATGTTGGAGAGGCTGTGGAGAAAAAGGAACCCTCATCTACTGTTGGTGGGAATGTAAAGTATGGAAGAAAGTATGGTGGTTCCTCAAAAAACTGAAAATAAACCCAGCAATCCCTCTACTGGGTATATACCCCCAAAACTCAGAAATATTGATACGTAAAGACTCATGCAGCCCCATGTTCATTGCAGCATTGTTCACAGTGGCCAGGACATGGAAACAACCAAAAAGCCCATCAATAGATGACTGGATAAAGAAGATGTGGCACATATACACTATGGAATACTACTCAGCCATAAGAAATGATGACATCAGATCATTTACAGCAAAATGGTGGGATCTTGATAACATTATACAAAGTGAAATAAGTAAATCAGAAAAAACAGGAACTGCATTATTCCATACGAAGATGGGACATAAAAGTGAGACCAAGAGACAATGATGGGAGTGTGGTGATTACTGGGGGGAGGGGAGAGAGGGAGAGGGAGGGGGGAAGGGGAGGGGCACAGGGAGAACTAGATGGAAGGTGACAGAGGACAATCTGACTTTGGGTGATGGGTATGCAACATGATTGAACGACAAGATAACCTGGACATGTTATCTTTGATATATGTATCCTGATTTACTGATGTCACCCCATTAAAAATAAATAAATAAATAAAATTAAAAAAAAAATTTAATTATTTTTTTTAAGATTTTTTAAAATTTATTCATTATAGAGAGGGAGAGAGAGTGAGTGAGAGAGAGAGAGAGAGAGAGAGAGAGAAGGGGGGAGGAGCAGGAAGCATCAACTCCCATATGTGCCTTGACCAGGCAAGCCCAGGGTTTTGAACTAGCAACCTCAGCATTTCCAGGTTGACGCTTTATCCACTGCGCCACCACAGATCAGGCCTAAACATTTTTTAAAAAGTCATAATATAAAGTATCTTGAATCTCCAGACATAAAACATTTTTTCACAGTTAATCTACTGTTAATATAATCATTTGGTAATTTTCATTTTGTTTTTAAATTTTTTGATTAAATTTTATTGAGGTGACACTGCTTAACATAATTATAGAGGTTTCTGGAGTCCAATTCTACAACGCATCTCTGTGCACCATATTGTGTGTTCATAACCCCAAGTCAAGTCTTTGTCAATCACTATTTATCTCTTCTATATCCTCGTCTCTTTCTCCCCCTGACAATCACCACGCTGTTATTTACTCAATACATCTTTGATGCCAAGAACTGCGTTGGTAGTGGAAAACCAACAAGGAGAAGAACAGAGAAGTTATAGGCACTCATGGTGGTGGTTACGCTCATATAAATGATTGAGGCTTGAACAAGAGACAAGATTAAAAGTATTTTGATATATGTTATGAATGAAAAAGAAAAACGGGATGCATTTGAGTGAATGTAGTGGCAATTTTGATTTTCTTTAGTCTATACACTTGTAATTCAATGAAACGGTGCCCATGAAAAATTTATTATACTCTGTAGAACAACTTAGACCCTTAGAGTGGGATATTTGTTTTAAAAAATAACCCAGAGCAAATCTACAGACTAGAAATAGGTTTATGTTTCTTAGTTCCCTTATGGAAGAAAACTAAGTCATCTGATGGTACATTCACTGTGTCTCTTTCCAAGTTAGTGTTGTCTCCTGTCATTTCAAGATATAATATTAGACTTCCAATATTATAATCTATATTAGACATAGCAACATTCAATGTCTTCTGGCTTAGAATTAAGAGAATAATAGGGCTTTGAGGATAAAACTGTGCAAAATTTATGGTGCAAACATGATTAGTCAACTCTTGATCATACTTAATGAGTGACAATGTCATGGGGTTGATGATTAGATATGTTTTCAAATTTCTTCCCTTATTTATGGTACTTTATTACCCTCAGTTTCTGTATTGGCAATTGGAATAATTATATTAAATTTGTGAGGTTCTTGTGAAGGATGAGAATAACTATGTGAAGCAACTAATTCAAGCTGTTCACATTTTTTTTTTTAATTTTTCTGAAGTGAGAAGCAGGGAGGCAGGAAGACAGATTCTTACATGCGCCAGACCAAGATCGACCCGGCAAGTTCACCAGGGGTACTTTATTATCCTCAGTTTCTGTATCTACATCCTGCCATGATGCTTAATGGGCCAAAATTCCAAACTAGATGTTTTTCCTTGCATTGCTTCAAACAACTAAATAAATATATATGTTTCATTTATAACCAACAGGCTATAAGCCTTTTGTAGTCTTCTTTTCCAAGTTCAAGCACCAGAATTTTGTGATTAAAGTGCCATAAAGATTAAAGTGCTCTGCCCATCTGGGGCATTGCTCCATTGTAACTGGAGCCATTCTAGCGCTTTAGGTGGAAGCCACGGAACCATCCTCAGAACAAGGGCCAACTTTGCTCCAATGGAGCTTGGCTGTGGGAGGGGAAGAGAGAGATAAAGAAAAGGAGAGGGGGAAGGGTAAAGAAGTAGATGAGTTCCTCTCCTGTGTGCCCTGGTCAGAAATTGAACCCGGGACTTCCACACACTGGGCCGACGCTCTACCAGTGAGCCATCCAGCCAGGGCCAAACTGTTCACCTTTTATCATTCAGCTATATATATTTTCAAACATATACCAAACAGGTTATTTACCTCATTAAAAGGGGAATTGTTTACCTTCATGTAAAATGAGCCATTTGGGGTTGTGTATGTGTAGGTGGAGAGCATAAGGTTAAATGTTTTCACATAAATTTAATAAAAAGTATAGCGGAAATTGATTTTTTAAAATACAAGTTCTTTGAGAATAGGTGATACCCTAATTTACTGACTTCCTCAGGCAAATAATACACTGCTGTGCAACTCTAAGGTTCATCATGAATAAAATTATTAATTTATGACATCCATATAATAAAAAATATTGCTTATATTTTATTTTAGAGTATGTAAGATTTACCTCTGACCTAGGAGAGTTTATACTAGTTAACTGATGCAGAGCATGTATTTATGTTTGAGTCAGTGCATAAAAATACATAAATCACTTTCATTTTGTCTTAAGATGAGATGAAAAGGGCCACACAGAGAGGATTAAGATGAAGGATGAAAAAAAATCCTTCAACATCCTGACTGCTCCTTCTCTCGCCAGTTAGATCCATTTCTCTTTAAACATTTGGAAGAGGATAGAAGTTGTCATCACTCATCTATTGTTGGGATGTAGCCTCACATTAGCATCTAGGTGGGTTTGGAAAAAAACGAAGAAGTTTTCCTTCAGAAATAAACTCTTAATATTGCTTCTGCCTGGGTCTACATAAGCTTCTCAAAACTTTAATAGAAAACTGAACACTTTACTGGACCAGTAGTGCCAACGTCCGGTATACATTCAGCATCTGGTTCTCAGCTAACCACACTGTAAATCAGACAGAAGATGCAGCTCCCTTAAGGGCCCAGTAAAAAGCTTATTTATTTTTTAATGGATAAAAAATAATGCCAAAGAAATTTCTACATCCTGCCATGATGCTTAATGGGTCAAAATTCCAAACTAGATGTTTTTCCTTGCATTGCTTCAAACAACTAAATAAATATATATGTTTCATTTACAACCAATGTGTTTTAAGCCTTTTGTAGTCTTCTTTTCCCAGTCCAAGCACCAGAACTTTGTGATTAAAGTGCCATTAAAGAACTTTGCTTTTTTTTTTAATTGTTACTATATGCATGCTGCTTGTAAGATACTATACAGTTGTGCATGACCGAGAAAATAGCAGAATTACACTTACACAGTGGGAAATTAACAATGCAGGAGATAATCATGCTTGGATATAGATAATGCATTCAGTGCTTAAAATAGCAGTTTGCCATCTATGTGTCATATCACACCAGATGGTTGGAAGGGCACAGAACTTGTTTTTTATATTAGAAGGGTACATATAAAAATCTGTTAATAGCAATGCACCAAAAAAGGAAAGAAGATCTATAATTTATGATAAGTGAATGTTTGTCAAACTGTCTTAATTTATATCAAGCTCAAAGCTATTTTAATGTATTTAGTAAGTAAAAATATTCTGGTCTGTGAAATAGCAAAATTGTAATATTCAGCTTTTCCAGAATATTTGATAGAGATCATCTTGGGATTCCAGGGCCCAGCTTGAACAGGTTTACTGAAGCTTCAGAGACAAATTTCAGCTTTGGTTAAATTATTATTTCATTTCAAATTCAGAAGAAAAGTCATTGTCACCCCAGTGAGAGAGGATAAGACGGTACCTGAAGGTAGAAATCATTGTTTACTTCTTATATACAGTAAGACTATGCCCACCCAAAGGTCTTGCTCACTGTAGACTTATAAGAATATTAATTAAGTTTTCTAACCTTCAATCTGTTAAAGTAACATTTGAGTGAAAGTATAAGATTCTGAAAACACAGCATTCTTTTCCTACACACTCTACATCAACCTGTGGATAATGCAGAACTATTTGTGCTGAGACTTGAAACCCGGGTTTTTTACTTCTGGCAATACCTGGAGGCATTTTTGTTGCAACGGGAGGGTTGAGGATCCTACTGGCATCTAACAAATAGAGGTCAGATATGCTTCTAAACATCCTAAAATGCCTAAAACAGTGTCTCTCAACAAAGGATTATCAGTTGGTCCCTGTAATAATTAGTTGTATGTGTCAATTTGCCTAGGCTATAGAACCCTTTTATTTAATCAAATGCTTTTTCTAGGTATTTCTATGAAGATATTTGGTAGATGTGGTTAATACCTACAATCAGTTGACATAAAGCAGATAACCTCCATTGTGTGGGTGGGCATCATACAGTCAACTAAAGCCCTTAAGAGCAAAAACTGAGGTTCCTAGAGTGGGAAACTAGTGAGATTACTGATATATATATTTCCTTAATATATATATTGCTACATTTACACATATATAAAAAATATAGAGTTGACCCTTGAACATCACAGGATTGGGGTGCCAACCACCTGCACAGTTAGAAACCTGAGTATAACTGAAATTGACCTTATGTAAAATCCCAACTGTGGATCAAAAATACATTTGGTCTTTGAACAATGAGAGGATTTGAACTGTGTGGGTCCACTTATATGTGAGTTTCTTGTGTGGTTCAAACTCACATTGTTCAAGGGTCACCTGTAAACAGCTCCTCTTGGTTATTTTATTCTGGTGGACATTGTTATGAACTGAATATATTCTTCCAAAATTCTTATGTTCATTCCCAGGGTAATATAGTATTTGAAGGTAGGGTCTTTGGGAGCTTTGGGAAGTAATTAGAACATAAAAGTAAAATCCTAATGAATGATATTAATATTCTTATAAGAAGAGATAAAGAGAGATGATCTCTGATATGAAAACACAGCAGGAAGGTGGCCAGCAGACCAGGAGTGAGCCCTCACCAAGAGGGAAGATACCGACCTCTTGATATTGAACTTCTAACATTCAGAAACTCTAAAAAGGAACAAACAAATATTTTTTTAAGCCACCCCATCTATGGTACTTGGTTATAGAAGCCCAAACTAAGACAATCCCTGGGGTAGACAGTCCTAAATGCCAACAGTGCCATGGTTGAGAAACCCATGTCTAGGGACAAAAGTGTACCTTCAGACTGCAAGAATATTGCACAGAGCCTTAGTCAGCTTTTGTACTCCTGTGGCAAAACCTTCTGTAAAACTGCATGGAAATTGTCTTCTTCCTACTTGTTGCAATTATTTTCTGAGCTCTGCTTATAGATCTAGGAAAATTAGGATCTGATTGTCCATGGTTGAGGCCCTTGACTCAGTTGCCTCAGCAAGGACACAAATATTGCTCCTCCCTACTGCTGGGAGCAAATTACAATAATTCAGAAAGCAGAAGGAGCCCAAATCAAAACTCTCTCTTTTTCATCCTCTCCCTTTAATATTATGACTCTTCTTCTCAAAATCCCTGTGCCACTGGCATAAATGGCCCTCTAAAATAGACTCAGATGGCTTTTACATTTTGCCTTTTGATTCATTCCAGTGTTGGGGGAATATAGCTCTTTATCCTTAAAGTCTAGCCTTTAGCATCATCTAGTGATTTTTTGTAGAGAACAACCCATACTAAGCGCGCGCGCGCGCACACACACACACACACTTTCCCACAACATTGGAAAATATGAGGATGTTATCTTTAAGTCATGAACTTTGAGGGGTGAAGATGCTACCTTAAAAAGCTTAGAAACTCGTGGGATAATTTTTATACCTTTGAGATTTTCCTTGAGTGCTGAAGAGAGCGAATGAATGCTGCTTTGTTTACTGATTCTCCCAGTTCCCCCATTGTCTAGGAGGAATCTGAGAGCGTGGAGGATCAAACATTCGTAGTGTTTCTTTCATGGCGATCCACGCTCCTCTCCTTCTGCCAGAGGCGCGGTCCTGACAGCTGCCTGTCGCGGTGCACTCGAGCCTCTGTGGATCAAAGCCCGGCTGTCAAAGAGCCTTCTTGAAGGTTAAAGGCTGTTGGCCTCTTCTAGCTCGGTGGCCTCCTTGGAAACAGATATGTAGTTTTCCCTCAGGCTACCCCTAGCTGCCAAAGTGAGGAGAAAACATTGAACTGGCCAGCGGTGAGTGTGGCCTGGGGCCTGGGACCAGGCTCTTGCTGGAACCTGCCTGGGCTGGAAGGACAAGGGCTCTGGGCAGGCAGGGCCCCGGCCCAGGAACACGCCGGGCCATCCTCTGCGGCTGCTGGCACGCTTGCCCCAAGGCATCACATCCACTAGGAACTGCTTGTTTTCATGTTTTCCCCCTTCCTTGGGTGCCATCCAATTATCACTCCTACACACTTATTTTGCAGCTGTTCTTCATGGACAGCAAACATTTTTTCTTTCTTGTTCTGTGAGGATTACAAAGGCGAACCCCCCCCCCCCCCCGCCCCCATAAGATTTGAATACAAAATATGCAGCGAGGACCCAGCGTGACTTTGGAAGTGACAGGCATCAGCTCTGGGGCTTGTGTTCTTTAGGTGTGAACCGTGTGAGCTCTGCTACAGCTTCTGAGGGACAGAGTGTTTTGTGAGAGAGCAAAAAATAAAGCATTAAGTTATTTTCATTTTTTTGAACACTGTTCCAAAAAGACTTTCTGCAATTAACAGGTGGGTAAAAATGATTCACTGTGCTTGGAGCCTGAGAAACACAGAGGGGCAAAGGGCTGTTGCAGGAGCAGGAAGCAGATTGCTCGGCTTCTACGGGGACTAGCCCTCCAGCCCACTCAGGACTGAGAGGTTTGCTGGGACCTTGTAGTAAAATTGGGACAGTCTGGCTAACCAGAACAGCTGGTCACCCTTTAGCCATTTCCTCCCATTGATGGAGGGGAGGCTTATATCCCAGTTTGAATTAGATCAAAGACAGTTTCTAAACAAGGTGGCTTTAGCATAAGCAGATTTTGCAGACTGCCTCCATGAGACCCTTGGGATATCGCTAAAAACTTTTACAAAGCTCAGTCACTGAAACTATCACAGCTTGCTTCTAAGTTCAGAATTTCTGCCTCACATAACTGAATATTTTCATTGGGCTTAGAAAAATTCAGAGAGAGAAGAAACTGCACCCTTTGAGTTCTGAGGGAGAGGGAAAAAATATCATTTACAAGAGCTGTAAGCATGTGTTAATTGGCAGTGGTGTTTGCATTTGGTTCCCATTCCTTGAGTCCTGTAGAAATAATACAACAGACAAGCACAGAGCGACAAGTGCAGTCGAAGGAGGGAAGTGGTCAGAACATATTGTTTTGCTTTGAAAAGATAAATCATCAGCGTTCATGGGAAAGGAGCACAGGTCAGCGGGAGGGTAATCTAGTTAAAGGTGGAATAATATTAGCCTGACTGCCCAGCTATGCATCCTTTTTGGAAACAGAACATGACACAGCTGTTCCAAGGCCCGAGTAGGAGATTAATAAGGCAGAAATCACAATGGCATGTGTGCATTGCTTTACAGTTTGGAAAGTCTTTTCACCCACTTAATCTTCATTGGCCTTCACAGAATATCCTGAGAAGTAGGTGGTATAAAAATAGCAACCCATTCATAGAAATGGGGACACCAGCTGGGCAAGGGTAAGTGACCTGTGTAAGATCACACAGTCAATTGAATAAGAGAACCAAAACTGAGTCACTCCCTGGTCTGCCAGGCTCTACTACACCAAAGAGTTTGTCAGACTTTTTAAAGGTTGTGTGGTGAATACAAAAGCATGGGAAATCCATAGGATTTGAACCTTGAAATACAGCTCTATTTTCCCAAGGTAAAGTGTAAGAATAAGAAAAGGACGGTTTCACATCGGAAAAAGTCCTTAGCTTAATATTGGAGGCAGGCTCTGCCTATAACTCAGTTGGTGACCTGGAGTAATAATTCAATCTCTGTAATCCTCAATTTCATTGTTTGAAAAATATACATCGGCCCTGGCCGGTTGGCTCAGCGGTAGAGCGTCGGCTTGGCGTGCGGGGGACCCGGGTTTGATTCCCGGCCAGGGCACATAGGAGAAGCGCCCATTTGCTTCTCCACCCCCTCCCCTTCCTTCCTCTCTCTCTCTTCCCCTCCCGCAGCCAAGGCTCCATTGGAGCAAAGATGGCCCGGGCGCTGGGGATGGCTCCTTGGCCTCTGCCCCAGGCGCTAGAGTGGCTCTGGTCGCGGCAGAGCGACGCCCCGGAGGGGCAGAGCATCGCCCCTGGTGGGCAGAGCGTTGCCCCTGGTGGGCGTGCCGGGTGGATCCCGGTCGGGCGCATGCGGGAGTCTGTCTGACTGTCTCTGCCCGTTTCCAGCTTCAGAAAAATACAAAAAAAAAGAAAAAAGAAAAATATACATCATTAAAACTTCTGGAGAAGTCACTGTGGAGATTAAATAAAATAAAGTAGGTGAAATGCCAAATTCAGCATGCAAATATGGTTAACTATTGCTATTCCTATTATGATTACTAATGATAATATGACAAACAAAGATAAGTGTGGACAAGTTGGTTGACAGTGAGTGCCATGGTAACAAGAGAAACACTGAATATCCTGCTGTAGATTCTGACTTTCTTGGGTGTTTATTCCATTAACACACAACATTCTTGTCCAACCCTAAGCAATCACCTCTAAGAAGAAAGAATCCAACTTTCCTGTGTCTCTAATTTACCTGATAAGGAAACATCAGAGGCTTTGAAGGAGAAAAGTCAAAATAGCAGGACCAATAGGTGAAAGTGTCAAGTTACAGTAGCACTAATACTCCTGAAAGTCATTGTGACATTCAGATGAGCCTTCCAATAAAAATGGTTCTGTCACACTATACACAGAGTTAAAAGTTAGCCACAGGATAAAATTAAATTCAGAGTCACTCATCAGCTATGAATCTGAATGTAGGTGGCAATAACCTCACGTTGGTTCCTTCATAAAGGGTCTATTTTAGATGAATTTGCACTAAAGATCTCTTTGTGTGCTTTTAATTTAATTCAGCCCTGACACTATTTTAATGAACAATCAGGATTACTTTTAAGAAAGTATTCATTGAATATATTTATTTACCTTAGCTCTCTTGTTTCCTTCAAAGGCATGTAAAATCTTAGAAACAGAAGTTGACTCAAAAGGTTAACTGGCTGGTCTAATTCACTGAAGAAAGATGGTTGATTCTGCCATTATGAATACTTCTTTAAATTTCTAAAGGGCTTTATATTTGTAAGGTACACTTTTTTTTTTTAGCAAATCTCAGGAAGGTCATTGTATAGAATTTTGCATTATAAAATCTATTTACATAATGCACACTTTCAAGCCTTCTCCCCAATAAAAAAGAAAATTCAATGTTGATTAACTTGATTGGGGTTGGAAGTCCTTTCACAGTGTATATACATATCAAGTCATTGCATTTTACTCTTTAAATATCTTCAAATTTTACTTGTCAATTAGACCTCAATAAAGCAGGAAGAAAAATAAAGCAGAAAAATAATATCCAGACTTAAGAAATTAGTAACATTTGAAATGTAGATGGTATAAACTCATATTTTCATCCTTTCCCCTAATTTCATTCTTCCTTTTATTCCTTTACCTTCCTCCTGGCCAGATGACTTTTGCTCTTTTTGCAAGCTTAGAGGAGTGTACTTCAGAACCTCTTCTCTCATTGTGGTTTTGTCCTTGCAATTTATGCTTAGTTTTGTTTTTTTTTCTTCTTTTTTGAGATTGGTCATTCTACTCTATCTCTTTAAAATTCTAGCATCTCCCTATGTTCTTTGATATGTTTGCCAACTGACTTGCAGGCTGTTGCGTCTAATACATTATGGACTCCCTGTCTATTGTGGTTGTTAAAAGGCAGGTGCTGGAGTCAAAGAGGTCTCATAAGAATCCAGGCTCCTAGCAGTTGGTGACCTTTGGCAAGTAACCCAGTTGATCTCATCTTCACTGTGCTAGAATGATTACATCAAGGACCCATTCTTTATGCCACCTTCTTTCCACATCTTCTTTATGCTTTCTTCTCTCCACAGCTGTAGAAAGGTAACCTGACCATGTCATCATGTCTGCCTACTCTGACTCTGGGACTGGTCATGGGACTTTCTTTAAACAATGGGATGCTAGCAGAAACCTGAAAAAGCACCTGAATATTCTTATTTTCTATCTTGCCCTCTGCCACAGACAGAGAACATGCTAGAGGTAGCAGCTGAAGGATGGGATGTGTGGACCCATGTGAATTGCTCTAGATATAGCTGCAAACATCCTGGAGCAGCTGTCAGCTAGTCTACCACTAAATACAGTGAACTAGATTACCTGCCTTTAGCCATACACTAGAGCAGGTGCCACTGAAGTGTGGGGCCCAGAACAAATCAGTATAATCTCTATCTTCCCCTTTCCACTTCTTAGGGTTAGACCACAGATTGCAAACATAAAACAATCTTCATTGATCATACTTGAACCATCTTTTTCCAGTGGTAGATGAACCTCTGGTAGGCATGCTGTTGTCAATTTGAAGAATCAGGGGCAGAGTTTAAACATGAAAATACATTTTCAAAGCCATTGCTACATATGGGATCAGCAATTATGAAACACATAGTTTTTTTTTTTCCTCCAGGGACAGAAATATACTAATCTCAAGACAGTATTTATTGATAAAGAAATGTTTAAATAAATATGTGTTTAACATATTTGCTTTTCTAATGTGTCCTAAAACTCACTTTAGTCATAAGAGAAATCTAAGAGAAGGGTGACTGGTCAAAAAATAATGGAAGGAGCCAAGTGGCATGATGCCTTAAAAATAGACACCCTAACATAGTGAAAAGTAATGGCTGCTGGAAAAGGGGAAAATAAAGGGAGAAGGTAATTTTTTCTTGCTTCTCAAGAAAGACCTATTGGGGGGGGGTATCTCGAGCAGAAATTAATTAAAATCCACATAGAACTTAATTTTCATAATGATAACTCCAGTATAGAAAAAGAGTGAAATGATTTCTTGAATATCTTGCTGACCAAGCTAGGGGAAATATGTAAAACAGTTTAGAATTTTAAAAATATAAAACTGACAAATGTCAGTAAATTGAGAAATTGACTCATTTGGATTATCTCTCCTCTTGATGATGTCAGATACTCAGGATTTTTCTGGTCAGTGGCATTTTAAACATTGACTCCTCACTCTCCTAATCGATATCTAAAATAGATTTTCTAGTTTAGATTCATTGATTCACTCAGTCAGTCAGTCACTCAGTAAGACAGTTTTCATTAACTTCCTTCATTGTTAGGCACTATTGGGTAATACAAAGTTCTGTAAAACACCATGCGTTTTCTCTCTGGATTTATTGTACAGTAGTTAGGTTCAGGCACGTAAAAAAAATAAGCAGAGCAAAAAATTACAGGAGCTGTGATAGAAGCATGCCTGGGATGCAGTGGGTGTCCAAAGAAGGGAAAGGTTCATCGTGTGAGGGCAGAGGTTTTCTCTGCTCAGTGCTGACAAATGCACAGATGTTGCCAATGGATAGAGTTAGGCAAAGGCTTACTTGGCAGAAGGAGCAGTGTGAGCAAAGGTATGGAAGACATGCCTTACAGGGGAAACTGGAAACTTACCAATGTGTCACAAGAATACAGTTGAAGGTAGGACTGAAGATAAATCAGGGCAGCGAGAACACAGAGGGTTTTGTATAC
This sequence comes from Saccopteryx leptura, assembly GCF_036850995.1. Classification (NCBI taxonomy): domain Eukaryota; kingdom Metazoa; phylum Chordata; class Mammalia; order Chiroptera; family Emballonuridae; genus Saccopteryx; species Saccopteryx leptura. Next base: position 42,747,337 of record NC_089506.1, read on the forward strand.
CTCATAAAGGAGTTTGCATCTGTCCTGTGGGCGATAGGAGCCATTCTAAGTCAGTGTCAGCATGATCAGATCGGTGTTCGGAAAGGTTGCTCTTGTAGCAGGCAGAGAAAGGGTTGGAGAGGCATGAGTCAGAAAGCCAGGTGAAAGATCAATTTCTTAAGAGAAGAAAGGTGAGGGAGTCACCAAAGATAGTAGACAAATAAGTTAACTTATTTACTCACTTAGACAAATAATAAAGAACATTTAAACAGTATATAGTTGTTCTAGGTCCTGCGGTGTATTTGAACAATATGACCAAATCTCTGCCATCAATAAAGTTTCAATCTAGCAGGGAGGATGCTCTTAACACCACAAAAAGGACATCGGGGAAGATGTGCAAGTGATATAAGAGAGATCATATGACAGTAAAAGCATTGAAGGGAGATAAAGGTCAGTTTGGTCAACCATACAATAATTTGTGAGCAATGTGGGGATTTTAGACTGGCCTTGAAAGAAAAAGGAGCTTTTATTTTTTTAAGAGAAAATTGCGGAGGAGGACTCACCAACTGAGGTAAGAGCATGAGTAAAAGGCAATGGGCCATATGCACAGACAGTTTGAAGAGCAATAAGCGACCATGTTGGTACTTGTGGAGGAGATGTGTGAAATAAGGCTGAAAAGGGAGGAGGTGCCATATGGTAGAGGCCCTGAAGTGTGAGGGTGAGTAATTTGTACTTAATTAGGTCTATGATGGGGAAATGCTGAAGGTTCTAATAAAAGAAGGAACATAGTAAAGCTACCTTTGAGAAAGCCTTACCTGGCTTTATTAGATAGAATGGATTAAAGGTAGGGAGAACAGAAGAAGGTTATTTGAATTGGTGTGAGGGAACGGAGGTCACAACCAGGGAGAGAAATTGAAAATGAAACTCAGGGGTAAAATCAGTGCTGTGTTTGAGTGATGGTTGGGTGTGGACAGTTGGGAGTTGGGCTGAAGCAGAGATACGGTATAGAGGTTTAGAACTTGAATAACTGAGAAAAAAAAATTAGACCCACTAAAACAAATTAGAAATTGAGGGGGATGTTTGGGAGAAGATGATGAATTTAAGTTTGGTCAAATGGACATCCAGTGGTTTTCATGTGGAGTAATTTTATACACCTGGGATATTTTGGAATGTCTGGGAACATTTTGGTTGTCAAAACTGGCAGCAGGGAGTATTACTGGCATCTAGTGGGTATACATCCTGTAATGTACAAGCGATTCACCACAACAAAGAATTATCTGGTCCAAAATGTCATTAGAGCTGAGGCTGGGAAAATTTAAGCTAGATGGCTTTAAGAGGAAAATAGAAATCATACTAAAAAAAAGAAATAGAAATCATACTCAAGGAAGTATAGATTTTAGAAATCACTTATTCAAAAGAATAAAATTATAAATAATTTTGAATGCAATCCCAGGAGTTATCCTTTAGAACAATGATTTTCAACCAGTGTGCTGCAAGAGTTTTAAAACAAGCAATGCCTGACCTTTCAGTCAGGGACACTGACCTCGTTTCCCTTAGAGTGTACAAAAAAAAAAAAAAAGACTACAGCTAACACAACAGTAGTTGTCCAGTGTGAACCAACTAAAATAATACCATTTTTTTTGTCAGATAGGCAAAAAATATGTCTTTTGTGTGAGGTAGAATTTTATTAATTAGTTTATGTATGCCACGAGGAGAAAAAGATTGAAATTCAGTGCCTTAAAAACAGTAATGGAAGCCAGAAAGAAGAATTTAACATTAGAGGGAATTCTACTCAAGGAAACTCCACCTCAAGATGTAAGAGGCAAAAAACAGAAAAAAAACACACAACAGACAGAGGTAGACATGTCAAAGAAATCTGAGTGGCGGTTCCTGTAGCGCTGCAGGAGTTGGTGCAGAGGCTCCAGAGAGCCAGCGAGATGCAGTAGAAGAACACACGTGGATAGGCAGACCTAGTACCACTGAAACCGCCTGCGCAAGTTACTGGGGCTCACTCTGGTTCAGCTTCTCCAACTAAAAGCAATGAAGGCAAGACTCATCCTGTAAGGCTGTGAAGGTTAGAGCTTATTTATATAAGGTTTCCAGCAGATCACTTGCCACATAGTAGATACTCAATAAATGATAGTTTCAAGAATAAAAAGACAAAGACAGTTGATGAGCAGATCACAAAAAATGGAGAAAATAAGTGATTAAAATAACACTAAGGGAATTGAAACATTTATAGTCAACAGAAAGTTTAGGTACTGACTAAATTAAGAGGTCTTAAGATGAATGGAATCTAATCAGCACTCATAGTATATCTTTGAAAGTACAGATTTTTGAGCCATAGAATCTTCAAAATTTTGTATTTTTAGGTGCTTATACACCTTATTCACTTCTCAGAATCAACAGAATAAAGCATTTTGTCAGATGCTGGAGTGGACAGGTCAAAGACTAATACAGGCTCTGCACCCAAAGTTACAACAAGGGAGACATGGAAGCAAACAGAAAGTTACAATTGCAAATAATCTTTTCTATAAAAATCTAGGCACAGAAGAGTAGGGAAGTCCGGAAGACTAACTCCTGGCAATCCTCACAGAGCTGGTGAGGGAAATCTGGAAGGTCTGTAGTATGAGAGGGAACAGAACACACTCGGCAGAAAAAACAGTATTTGTGAAGATGTAAAGAACCATCGTGCAGTGCAGCTTCAGTGAGGCAGCAAAAAGGATAGGAAGTCAGTTGGCAAAACAGAAGTAGATACATAGTAAAAAGTAGAAAAAGCATGTACATGAAGCTGAAGTACTAAAAGGTGCTGGCAGAAGATGGAGCAGAGCAAAACAGGATTAATGAGAATTTTCAAATTAATCACTTACAGGATTTAATATTTTAACCAATTACTGAAAATGTAATCCATGTACATCATTAAAACTTCAAAAAAGAGTAGATGATATAATAAAATCAACCATCTTTTCTAGTTTACCTCACCTGAAGAAACTCTTAACCATTTCCAATGTTTCATTGCAGAAAATTTCTATAAAAAGTACAGGCGTTTGTTTTTTTTCCATCCATTCATCCATCCATCTATCCATCCAACTTATTGACTCTTTTTTCTCTGGAGAACCCTAATATGTTATCTATCATTTATTCACTACCTAATCTTAAAGATATACTCATGGATTTATATTATACTCATGGCCTTATACTTCTACCTTACTCAAATATATGAGCATGCTTCCTATGCATATAAAATGGTATGGGTCTTCTGATTGTCAGGTCATTTAGGAGGATTGTACAGTGTAACTCCATTGGGTATCTTTGTTCAGACTCTTTGCACATGTGTGGGGTATATCCCTGGTATAATTTTCTAATACTGTAGCAAAATTGCTGCTACAACAAGTACAAGCATATTACATTTTGGTAGGAATTGCTAATTCATTCTCTAAAAAGTTTACACCAATTTACAAAACTGGCATCAGTGTATGAGAGGGTTTGTTTTTCTACTTTTACCACAATTTATCACTGTCAAGTAAAAAATAGAAACTCATTGTTTTTGAAACTTACATTTCTTTAATTATGTGTGGAAATTAGAATTCAAAATCACTAGTTTATTTTATTTGAGTTTAACATTAACTTGTTCATTTAGTTTTTGGTCTTTAAAACTTTTGCAGGGTTTGGTGATACGGTGAGCTCCAGCGTTAATGCAGATTTGGATAGAATGCAACAGGCAATTGGCTTCCTGTCCTTGGGTCCTTGACCTCCAGAGATGCTGACTCTGCAGGCTCCATCAGTCACTTGATTAACCTTACAGTAACATGACTTTCCATTTGATGTGTTTGGAGTTCTGAAATCCACTTAGAGCATGATGGTAGGAATTTTTCTGTTTAAAATTAGGCATAAAATTAAGTATAGATTTTTATTAAAATATAATATTATTGGTTTTTCAAATAAAGACATCTTTTACTATAACATCACATATTATGTCACATAGGAATAAATCCAAGAACAGAATTAAAATTTGTTAAAGTTATTTATGAAATAAATAATAAAACTCATTGACAACCATTAAAAATGGCTTAAGTACATGAACAAATAGCCTATTGCAATACAGGATAAATAGGCTCAGTAATTTAAAGATAACAAATTTCCCAACTTTTACTTCAATATAATTTAATACAAATCCAAATAGGGTTTCGGTAGGAATTAATAAGTTGAATCTAAAATTTACATAAAACTACAAAAGGCTAACGATAGCTAAGACACTCAAGAAATAGAAGAACCAAGTGGGAGGACTAAATCTAACATGTTATGGATAATTTTAAAACTATAGAAATAAAGATATTGAAGTTAGGAACAGGAATTTATAAATAGGTCATTGGGAAAAACATAGGTGAAGATACACACAGAAGTGGCACTGCAGAAGTAGAAGATGACTAAATTTTCAACAAATGATTAGGAGAAAATTGGGTGTTTGTATGAAGGAAAATTAAATTGACACTTAACTCACAGTGTAGTCAGGATCAATTCTAGCTGTATGCAAAGCATAAATGTAATAAGATCATAACACTCTCAGAATGTTATATAATATATTATTTTTGTGCTCTCAAGGTAGGAGATTAATTTCTCAATTTCCTTAATCATTAAAATAACGGTTAATAAAGAGTGACAATATCAAAATTAAGATCTTCTATTCATCAAAAGAAACAATACAAGAATGGGAAGATGAACTATGCAGTGAATGCTGATTGTATATCAATATCCATGTCCAAATCTATATCCATATTTATGTATCTAAGAAAGATTAGTGTATTGAATTTTCAGATCATGTCTACAAATCAATGAGAAAATCATAAGAATAAAAAAATGGGTAAAAGCATAAATAAAAACCTCTTAGAAGAGGAAAGCCACTTGGCTGTTAAACATGGAAACAGTGCTAAATTTTATTTTTAATCAGGAAAGTACATGCTAAAACTACAATGAAATATCCACTCACAAAAATTGTTAAAATGAAAAGACAGAAAATATTAACTGTTGACAAGTTCCAAATTAACAACAAGTCTTTTGAATGATAGTAATCCCCCTAACCCTAATCTGCAGGGGATACCTTCTAAGACCTCCAGTAGATGCCTGAAACCGTGGATAGTAGCAAATCCTGTATATACTATGTTTTTTCCAATTACATACATATGTATGAAAACGTTCAATTTGTAAACTAAACACAATAAGAACTTAACAATGACTAATAATAACATAGAAAAGTTATAACAATATACTCTGATAAATGTTATTTAAATGTGTTGGGCCATTATTGAATAAAATGTGTGTTATTTGACACAAGCACTATGATATCACAGTTATTCTATTTGATAACTAAGATGACTAGTAAGTGACAAATGAGCTGGGTCTGGAGTGTGCTCAGCATGGAGAGTTGGACAAAATGATGATTCACGACTAGGGTAAGACAGAAAGGCACACTGAGAGAGTTCATCATGCTACTCAGAATGGCATGCAATTTAAAACTTTTGAATTCCTTATTTTTGTAATTTTCAATTTAATATTTTGGACCTTGATTGACATGGGTAACTAAAACTCTGAAAAGTAATACCTTGGGTAAGGGAACACTACTGTATTTACTAAACAGAGGAGTGTGTATTGGTTTCTTACTGCTGATGTAACAAACTCCCACAAGTGTAGTTGCTTGAAACAACACAATTTATTCTGTCACTGTTTTGGAAGCTACAAGTTTAAAGTCAGTTTCACTGAACTAAATTCAAAGTGTCAGCAGGGCTGGTTCCCTCTGGAGACTGTTTATGATTTAGCTTAATAATTTTATTTCCACTAATAAAAATAGTTCTTAGACTCCAGGGGAGTAGCTGAAGAAACAGCTGGATTATTGAAAGCCTAGTAGTCAAAGTATAGGAAGCCATTTTGATATAGTTACAGAAAAATACAAATGAGAGATTTTGCGGTTTGTAGGTTACAAGGATATAACAATTCTCTATCTTTATTTCCTTTTTAGAGGAAATCTGCAAGATAATTCAGGAGGAGGCTTTCCCTGTGGAATGCCCAGGTAAAACCAGTTTTTCATTTGGTTTAACAAGAAAGTGCTAAATGTTCTTGCTAAGCACACATAGAGAGTTGAAATGTGGTAAAATCTTACTGTGATTTCAGCAATAATGTCATTATAGATTACAGTCACACTGAGAAGAATAACAAGGAAGCCACAATTCATGAACATCATGAGGAAGCCAGAAACAGTCATTTCAGCCCATATAATTGGTGAGGTGCATTTTGAGAATGTGAGTGCAATACTCCATAAATGAAGAGATGTCATTAAAAAGACAGAGATGAGCTTTTCAGACTGAGGCCTGGATGCGTTAAGGTAGCTGTGTTCCTGGTTGGCCAGGCAACACAATCATAAATCTCGACATGAGGGTTTCAAATGTTTTTGGCTCTAGAAGATAATGCTGCCTGACCCTCTGACATTGCCACTTAATTATGCTGTGAATAAGCTCACTGATTCTCCTTAAGCAGTCAAATTCAAGAGTGACAAGCATGAAGCTTGTAAATGGTTACCTCTAAACCTCTGCTGCCCATCCATTCTGAGATTAGTCACTTGCTGACAGTGGGCATTCTGGCTACTCCTCTTTCCTGGATAAAGAAGGCATACGACTGCCGAGGCAGCAGTATAAATGGGCTCGTGATCCACCTACAGAATCGGCATGACTCAACTACTAAGACTGGAGCAGAGTGACGTCAAATAGCCAGCTGGGGAAACAAAAAATAGTTTTTGGTGGGGCTTATTTCAGGGTTCAAATTATCTGCAGAAAAGTTCAGGACCTTTTGCTCAAATCTTCTGAAATTTTCATTCAGGTGGGAATGGTGCTCTATATTGTTATCAGAATTGCATTTATTTTGGCTTTGACGTTCTCTTAAATCAAGCCAAGGAATTTACAATGAGAGAACCACTTCATAAGAGAAAGGATACGAAAAAATGACCTGTTTTGAAATCTACCAGAAACCTGTTGACAAATTATAACAAGATTTCAGCAAGCTAAGTTTCAACAGAGACACTAACAATGCATTCAGAAATTTTCTTCTTTTCCAAGATTAATATATTGTTGAACTTGTTTAATAACCAATCAGTACTGGAAGTCTCATTTCTTTATTATTCCTGCTAGCGTATTTCAAATACTCAAAACTTTAGGGGATAGCCAAAAATAACCAAAAGAAATTTTAACAGCCACCTACCTGATTAGGTTGTAGAAATACAGACAAATTCAAATTGTATAAATTGGAAAATTGTCGTCATCCACAGATTAAGAATGAATTGGCAAGTACAACTCAGTTGTTAAAGAGGATAATATTTCAGTGCTTGATATGAATAAAACATGTTGGATGTATGTAGGCAAAGCCAAGATCTAATGCCAGGGTATTACTGACAACTGATGGCTGGCTATTTTATTAAACCTTCCATCTTTGGCACTAGGAACTCTTCTCTTGCTCTTTGCTTTGAATTTCCATATTGGAGCTATTTATGTTTTCATTTGTTTTTTTCTTCAACTGAAGACTCAAAACTAATCTGTACTTAATCTTTAAAAAGCCTCTAGTATTGAACTTAAAGTTTACTATGGATGTATGGAGACTCAATCATTGTGTGTTTGCAAATGTCATATCCCATAAATAAGTAGGTTTGGAGAGAGTAGGATGCTTCTTAACCTCCAATTTAATATGTGGGTAGTGTTTTCTTTCTCAATCTTTCCTTCCTTCCTTCTTCTTTCCTTCTCCCTTCCTTCCTTCCTCCTTCCCTCCCTCCCTCCCTCTCTCCCTCCCTCCCTCCCTCCCTTCCTTCCTTCCTCCCTCCCTCTCTCCCTCTCTTCCTTCCTTCTTTTCCTCCCTCCCTCCCTCTCTCCCTGCCTCTCTTCCTTCCTTCTTTTCCTCCCTCCCTCCCTTCCCTCCTCCCTTCCTTCTTTCCTTCCTTTCTCTCTCTCTTACTTCTCTCTCTATCAATGAATCCAAGACCAATTACCATTCCTGTTGTAGCAATTTCCATTGGATAGTAGATTTCTGCCTGTCTTGACATTTATCCTCCATAGAAAGTATAATCTGATGAATAAGAAATAGGTAAACTCCTATATAATATGACTTGAGGGGCTCACAGACAGCAGTCTCTGCTCCTGAAATTAGGCCAGTCTTTCATAACAGCCTTGACTTCTTATTGAGCATATTCTATGTCCAATCATTACATGTGTCCTTTTGGAGACCCAATGTATGCATATATATGCAACCCCCCAGCTTCCTATTTTATTTTCTCATTTGTAAAACATTTGGGCTGATTTTTCTCTTTGTGAATTGACCAAGAAAAAAAAAAACCTGTCCAACCAGCATTTTCTCAAATAAGAGGAGGCTTATTATTTGCTTCAAGAGGTACAGAGTAGTATATATCAGACATGGGGGCGTCCCACAGCCTCAGTCTGGGCCTTCTCTTCTCTTGTCGGACTGTCCATAGACATCCTCAGTTCAGCTCCAGCCAAGCATATAGTCCTGGAAAGTTCTGTCCTGTTGGTGAGGGGCCATGCAAGTAGAGTCTCTTTTCTTGGACTCTTACTCATCTCGTTGGCAGTTTGTAGTTTCTGCAGAAATGGCACCTTCAATCCACTCTGCTCATATGAGGCAGAGCCCAGACTGCTCTACTGTTCATCTCTGCCTTCCATTATTCCTTTTAGGCCTTAAGAAGCTTTTTGGTTTTCAATACAATTTTTCATTGTGGAAGTTGTGATGCAAAAAAAATCTCACACAGAACTTCACTACCTAAATAAATAAAATTAGCACCTTTTTGGTTGGACCAAGAATACCTGCCACCTGGCTCCCTAGCTCTCTATTTCTTTCCGACACCAATGGTGTGTGATGCACACTTTTAGTGTGTGCCATTGATATCATGGAAAGGGGAACTGCTATCCCCAAAGAGTTTTATGCAACCTCACTAATTACACAATAGAAAACCTGTGTCATTCTTCTGAGTTCAGTTCCAAAGCCATCCTTATTTTGCAAGTGCTAATACTACATACATACATACATGTCTTTTTTTTTTTTTTGGATAGTGACAGAGAGAGAAACAGAGAGAGCCACAGATAAGAGACAGACAGACAGGAAGCAAGAGAGATGAGAAGCATCAATTCTTCATTGCAGCATCTTAGTTGTTCATTGATTGCTTTCTCATATGTGCCTTGACTGGGGCTGAGTTAGTGACCCCTTGCTCAAGCCAGTGACCTTGGGCTCAAGCCAGACACCTTGAGCTCAAGCCAGAGAGATTTGGACTTTAAGCAAGCGACCTTTTGGCTTAAACCAGTAACCTTTGGGCTCAAGCCAGTGGCCCTGGGGTCATATCTACGATTCCACGTTTAAGCCAGTGACCCCGTGCTTAAGGCACTGACTCGTGCACAAGCTGGTGAGCCCACGCTCAAGCCTGGGACCTTGGGGTTTCTAACCAGGGTCCTCTGCATCCCAGTCCAATGCTCTGTACACTGTGTGACCACCGAGTCAGGCAGACACGTATCTTTTCTTGAGCCTTTATCATAAATGTGTTGACTATAGTGCATCATTTAGGAGTTTTTAGCAGGAAGGAGAAATGCCCTAGGAGTTCAAGGGTGTAAAAAGTGAGAAAGATAAGTGGAGAGAAAATGGTATGGAAGAGTGAGTCTGCCTGATGTTGGAGAAAAGAGAATAACCAAAAAAAAACATCCCAAATGAACTTTCTTCTTCAAAATTTTCTCAAGGCAATTCTGTTTTCATTCTTGGGGTTGGGTGAGGTGCAGCTTTCCTTCACATTGTCCCTAATAATTACAATTCCAGAATCAGTCCCAAGACTAGAGAAAGAACAGAGAAACCCCAGCTCCCAAAGTTATAAGCACAATTATAAGGGCATTATAAATAGATTTTAAATATTCTTAAGTAATAGTATAATTATGCTAGTTTCAAAAGGTTAACATTTTGAATTGTCCTAAAACAAATAACAAACATTTTTTCTCCTTCATATATGTATCTCCAAATGAAAATTTTTGAAAGAATAAATTCATTTTCCAGTCACTTTTTCCACTTGTTATTGAACTTTTTTGTCTTTTTGTTCACAAGATGCAAAGACTGTTGTCTAACAGCTCTAAGAATTTTTTTTATTAAGTGAGAGGCAGAGAAACAAACTCCCGCATGTGCCCTGACCAGGATCCACCCAGCAAGCCCACTAGGGGACGATGCTCTGCCCCTCTGGGGCTGCTGCTCTGTAGCTCCTAAAAGAGCCATTTCAGCTCCTGGGGTAGGGGCTATGGAGCTATCTTCAGTGTCCGGGTTCAAACTGCTTAAAACATTCAAGCTATGGCTATGGGAGGAGAGGAGAGAGAGGAAAGAGAAAGAGAGAAGAGGGGAGGGATGGAGAAGCAGATAGTCACTTCTACTGTGTGCTCTGACCAGAAATAGAACACAGGGCTTCCACACGTAGGGCTGATGCTCTACCACTGAGCCAACCAGCAACGGTTAACTGTAAGAGGTTTTTAAATCATTTTATACAGTAGATTGCGTTAAGAGGATATCTTGCTCAGTAGTCTTTGGTGTGTACACTTTTAATTAAAGTTAGTAAAGCTCTCAGTGAAGATCCCCATCATATCAACCTTGCCATACTCATGTAAGTTGTATGGAGTGGAAATGAGTTTCATGATCTCTACTTTTTTAGTTTCTGATCTATATATTCACATAACATCAGTCCATTAACCAAATGATATATAACTTATTTAAATGTTTGATTCTTCATTTTTAAAAGTAATTTGAAGCTAGTCTGAATACTTAGAATTCATTCCGGATTTTCTTCAAACCATTCAGGATTTAATAGTGCAATTTGTATTTCATTCCAGCCCACCCACGGTGTTAGCAGAGATGGAAGCTCTGATCGTATAGTTTTTCAAGATCTCTTATATTACCCTTTTCTATTAGGCCCTATAAATATATCAGTGCATGTCTAAATAGAACACTAATTGAGTAAAACCCATTGGTTTAAACTAATGTGATATTATTTCTTATTAAATAATATTTAATGTGAGAAATGCCTGATAAATGCAGAAAATACCTCAAATACCTCTTATATGAGAGCCAAGCAAAACAATTCAAAATTTTAATAAAAGCTTAAAGTACCATATATTTTATTATGATCATTTTGGTAAAATATGTGTTTATATTTATATATTATATCTATATGGAAACTCTTCTGTAAGCCAATTGTATTTTTCTGATGAATTATATAGCTACAAAACCATTAGAGTGGGAATGAAATATTTAAAAAGATGTGAAATAGGTTTTAATGTTCTTATTGAACTAGAAGTCTTGGATGCTGCTTTTATAAAGACTTGCTTTTTATATAGTTAATATGAAGGCAGAATGGTTAATGAAGTCTTCTAATCTACATAGCCAGAACTGAAAGCTTGATTTGTACAAAAATGCCAGTCATATTTGTGTTGGACTGGGATATAAGATGACCAGAGGATTAACTGTACACACTGTTTGGACAGGCACTCATCTGTGTCCTCTAATTTGCGACGAGCAGGAACTCCACCTTTCCATGAACCTTTTTTTTCAAATATTTCATTATTAACCTTTACGATGACACTGTCCTCTGTTGCTTCAAGTTCCCCTGGTGTGAATTAAGCACTTAATTATGTCTTTGTAAATTTTACTCTAATTTAAATGAACTTAACCACCTTCTCTTTCTCTTTTGTTAGAGAATGAAAAATGGATGAGATAATGACTGCCCAGGCTTCTACTTAGGGGACCCTACATAGCTAACCACCAGCATGAGATCTCTAGGTAACTGGGGGAAAATAATTAGATGAAGACACTACAGAATGACAGCCTGCCTCTAGGAACTGAAGGACATTTTGAAAAAAATTTTCCTGATTCAATATTTTTTTCTAGACCTGGCTGGATAGTTTGGTTGGTGGGAGCATCTTCCCACTGAGCAGAGGTTGCCAGTTTGATCCCCGGTCAGGCACATACAGGAATGGGTAGATGTCTCTGTCTGTATGTTTCTTTCTCCCTTCCTTTCTCTCTAAAATCAATAAATAAAATTTAAAAAAATATGTATTTTCTTCTAGAACTGTCCCTGAAACTATGACTGCATACTCCTAAAACATTTGAGCATACTGTGGCACCTAAAAACAAAAGCATTTGGCGTCTCATATGCCAAATTTTATACTTTAAAATCTGATATTTGAAGTGATTTTTTTCCCAAAATTTCTTAACACAACAAAATAAAAAACTCAACAATATGGAGACAGAGAAACAAAAGAAAGAGTCGCATAACATCAAATAAATTTGTTTTGTTAGCATAGAAACAAAAAATAAAGAGCAGAAAAAAATCTTACTGAATTATTACCATCTCTAATTTAGTTCTTATAAATATTTTTTTTTCCATTGACAGAGTAGAATGCAATAAGGATTTCTCAACTCTTTCTTTTGTTCCAGAGATTTATGGCTGTGAGGATTTCACCTATCTTCTGATTTAGTGTCTGGGTGGTGGCATCCCCCTATGGAAAAGAAATCCTTTGACAAGCCCAGGCGGTCTTGGCCCCTGGACTTCTTCCAATAATACAGTCGAGCAAAGGCAAGGAGGAAGCCGGTAAGCCTTGGAAACGTTCTTTGTGTCTTTCTGTCCTTCTTCGCACGCTCAGGAGTTATTCTGATAAAGCCATGCTGTCTCATGAACTTGGTTTGCTAAGCTGCTGAAACTAAGGCAGAGATAATTGATGAGAGATGAAAGGGCCTGGATGTTGGCTGGGAATATTGGGGGTGGGTAGGAGCAGACTGGAGCAGTGAGCTGCTGGATTATGTAAGCAGAGACAGGCAGCCTTCCACGCAGTGATTATGGGGCTGCTCTTTCAGGTGAGTAAACTACGTGGGAGTAAATTTCAGGTTGCTTTCAGATCGCAGAAACAACACTTTCGGGTTCCTGCTGTTTCCTTTCATTCATCTCTACTGCCAGACTCTAGAGGTATAAAACAGAGTGAATGTGCCCATTTTTTACTATGTTCTGGGATTCCAACCTAGGATGAGAGCCCAGCCAGTGTTCGTTTAGGCACTGTGTAAGTGCCTGAAAATCTAACTGTGCTGTGGAGCAGCTGCTCCTACATTTGGAAGGCTTCTGATACTTTGAACCCCCTGGGAACCCTGAGGCAGATTGAGACTGTGTAGAACAACCTTGCAAAAAGTCACTGCCTGTTGATCCAAAGTGAGATGCTGATCCCAGTGACTTCAGGATCCCACATAATTAATGAGGTCCTCCCTGGCATCTCTTGCTTTACCTACTTTTTTAAAGACCCCCTCCACCCTGGTGATGCCAGTTTTGGACCTGCTAGAATTATTCCCTATCTTGGGTCTTTGCTCAAGTATGAAATTTATTCTTCCTCTCAAAGGTTTATTTATTTATTTATTTTTTACTATTTAGCTACTTCCGAAGCTTGATGTACTTATTTACTTTCAAGTAAATTGTGAAACTTTTTATTATTTTAATCAACACATTAAACCTAGACAGACATCTGAATTTTATGGATCTCTAATTAGAAATGAATTCCTAATTTTTTTTTCCTAAACCTTCTGAAGTGATGGTAGCTCCCTAACCCTCACACAATGGGTTTTCTACAGAGAGAACTGCACACAATGATTTGGACATTAACCTTGACTTTTGTATAGAAAGCCCCGAGTCCCTTCAGTGGGGGGCCAATGGAGGCCTCCGCGTTAAAACCTGCAGCACTCCCAGAACACTGTCTGTCATTTGGTGAACACCCAGTCAGTGTAAGTCATTATTTTTTCCTCACTTTTTGCAGTTTGACAGTTAAGACAGAATTGGGAATCCCAAGATTCTTTAAAAGTTACCTAACATGAAGTAGGCAAGTGAAATGACAGTTGGCCTTGATTCTCCACCTCTCTCTCAAGATCACTGCCAAATTCCTCTCATCTATCTGTTAATGCACACGTTCCAAAGGAAAAGAGAGAAGTACACGTCTTCCCACGTTGGGGAGCTCATCCTGACCACCAATTTCCAGCTGAGAGCGGTGGAGAGTCTCAGCCCGCAGTGTGTTTCCCTCGTACTGGGAGGCATGAAGCAACTGCCCGAGTCTATCCTCAGAAACACAGGGCACCCCCTCCTCGTTAGGGCTGGCTCTCATGGAACATTGGGATGGAGAGATTTCCTTTTAACCCACTGGCAGACCAATAAACTTTAAAAAAAACAAAACAGGACACACAATGAATTGAAAACATGAAAAATGTGTGGGAAAAGGTTTTTATATAAATCCTGACTTATTTTTAAGCCCCTCGTGTGAAATGTCTAATGTACATGATTTGTTGAAGGCTTTTTAATGGCAACAGATGTGGTCATTGGCTGAAACACCAGTCTGTCATATATGATTGATCAGTGAAATACAGATCCATTTTCTCTGTATTTCCTCTTGTGACACTTCTTGTCCATTCTCTCCTCTAGGGCCAAGGCATTAAGATTTCATGCATCTTTCCAAAAGCAGATTAATTCAAGGTTCTACCATAACCTTCCCCAACTGGATAAAATAACTACAATTAGGCAAGTTCTGGCTTTTTACATAGTTTAGAATCCTGCTTAGAAAAACACATCACACCATATCGCTATTGTACTCTGCCCACATTGCCTTTGCAAGTTTGCATGAATAAGCTTATCTGTCTCACTTGCTCTGATTATTTTGAAAGGCTAATAATCTCTTTATAAAAACAAAAAAATAAAACTGTGAGCCTGGAAAGTTATTTCATTTTACGATAGTACATATTTGTGACCTCGCAAAAGAGAGAACCACAGAAAATTATTTTTTACTATGCCTACACAGTGTCACACTTAGGGTGTTTGTTTATTCCCAAGCTTCTTAATCACTTCTTTCTGTTTGATAAGGATAATGATAGGCTTCTTTCCTACTGAGAATCTAAGTGGTGCTCAGTAGGCAGGCACCACCCTTCTTCAGAATTTTTCACGATACTATGGGTGCAGTAGGGATAAATAAATACTGAGAAGCATTGTTTTTAGTGCAAAGGAGAATACTCTCGGAAGAGGCAGAAAACATTCTTTTTCTAGCTCAGTTCCCTTCATTCAAGTTTTATACCCAGACAGGTGGAAGTGGATATGCTATTGTTGCTCCCTGGATTCTGTTCTAGAGCCATCACTTAAAACACATTTTAGGTGCAATAGCTATGTACATAAATATATGTTACTGGGTAAGTAGTATAAAAATTTTTCCATGGATAGGGGGGTTTCTCTCTGCCCATTTGTCTCCCTTAGTACTTGGCTCCACTTTCACTGTCCTGTCTCTTCTTTCATGGTCTCATTCTCATGTAAAACTTAGATGATACTCATTTGGCACCAAGACCTTCTCTGCTCCCAAATGACCTGATCCCTCTTTTCAAGGCTCACAGAAAGGGCTCCCTAACTTATTTAAATCCTAATCTTCCCAACTGTTGTTAGGTTTACATCTCTGCCTATTTATATGAATACATATATTAAAGTATGTCCTAACACTAATTGGCTATAACTTTCAAGTATATATCTGTCTTAGTTTATTAGAGTTGCTGTAACAGGATAACCATAGACTAGGTGGCTTATAAACAAGATAAATTTGTTTCTCAGAGTTCTGGAAGCTGGGAGTTTAATATCAAGGCACTGGCAGATTCAGGGTGGTGAAGAATCTTCCTGGTTCGTAGACTGTACCTTTCCGTGGTGAACTCCCCTGGCAGAAGAGGCAGGGGAGCTCTCTAAGGGTGTTTTTTTTATATGAACATTATCCTATTCATGACAGCTTCATTCTTATGACCTACATACCTCCCAAAGTCCCTGCCTCCAAGTACCATCACCTTGAGAATGATGTTTCAGTATGAATTTTTAGTCTATAGCAGTTCTATGTGCACAGTATAGTGATTAAAAACTGGGGTACTTATCCTGCTGGCTTTATCACTTCCTAGTTGTGTGACTCTAGGCAAGTAAGTTAACCTCTTTGTGCCTCAGTTGCCAAGGCTGCAGAATGGGATAATTGTAGTTCCTATTTTTTTATGCATGTTATAAGATTTAAATGAGAGTCATAGGAAGCGTGTTGCATTGCGCCTGGCATATAGCAATCTGTTGGTGCATAATAGCCAGGGTGATTATTTTTACGTGACCTTAATTATTACCTCTCCTAAATCTTCTCTTCCATTGAGCAGATATTAGAAGCCAAACATAGTGATAAACATATTGCAATTCTTTTACTTTGAGAAATTAGCCGTAATATGTCCATTCTGGATAGAAGGTAGAGGTATATGCCAGCCTAATTTTAAGAAGTGATATGGTTGGTTCCATGTGGCATTCTTTTCTCTTTGTAGTGCCTGAAGTGGCTTTCATTCAGGAATCACAGTCAGAAAAGAGAAGGTTCAGCAGCTACGGGGGACCAGGAGTATCTTTATCCAATTTGTTATAGTGGAAAGAATACTGGGTCTGAAGATTTGGCTTAACTCTGTGGTCTTGGTAAAAATAATTCTCCTTCAGTTTTGCATATCTAAAAAATGGATACCTTAATTAGCCAATTTCCCAGGGTTATTTTGAAGATCAAATGCAGTGGTCTAGTTGAGTGATCTCCAGGGACTATACATATGGAAGTTATGATTGTTCTTTCTCTCTGTTTCTGGTTAAGCCCCAGGGAGTGCTTGTGGGATTCCAGAAGGTGAAAAAAATGTTTTTTCCCTTCAAATCCAGTGAAGCATATTCCTAAATTTCTGTGTGCTAAGAAAAGTTGAGATTCATTCAGGTTTTTACTACATTTTTCCTTGTATTTTTTTTTAATTTGGAACATAAGTTCTCCTTAAGGAAAGTTGCTATCCCAATTAGGAAATGTATTCATTCATGTATTTATGTAAAATATATGTATAAAACAAAAACTTTGATGTCTTTCTCAGAATTACAGAAAATTCTTACAAATTATATTATGCATAAAACTTATCTTCTCAGTTCTAATTTCTCTTTATCTTCTCTTCTTAAAGACGATTTGCTCTGAGCAGTTAGTAAGCTTGACATGTAACTTCCCATATCACGGCAAGAGTATGAGCTCCTGCATTTTTTAAGCACACAGTGGGTCTGAGTGGGAGACAGACCCCAGTCGCTTGCTGTAATCCTCCTCAGTTGTGTGAGCTCCTTCGGAGGAGGGCCTATATCACTCACACGTCAGCATCCAAGACTGTCCCTGGCTCTTTATAGGCAGTTAGTAAAGACGTGTTTGCTGAACTGAATCACTCAATCCACCCAAGATGTGATGCTGTCAGCCAACCAGGGTCAGTGCTGGTGAGGCACCATGAAGATGAGTAGTTACAGTGAAGTTCAAAGTCAGGGAAAGGCCCGCTCAGAGTTGATGCTCCCTTTCTAGAACGACTCTGGCTTCCCTTTGAGCCACCTGATCATCCTCTTTTCAACTGAGGTTGACTCACTGACAATATATTCCTCAGAAGAATAATTAAAAACAAGATTAGAAAAGTCTAACAATTGATAGTCTGCTAATATACCTCTCAGTGTCCTGCCTGCTTTCCCCCTTGCTTTTTTGGGTTTTAGGAATACAGAAGAAAAAGATGTTTTTTTCAGGGCAGACTTAACTAGCATTCCACGAATAGGTAATGGAATGAGTGTTCATGTTGACACCTGTAAAAATCTCACTTGAATGTTTCCACATTTATATTTCATAAGGTAAAGCTTTTTAGCCGTAGGGAGACAGTCAGAGCTGATCTGTCCTGAGGCATTAATATGACTACACTCACGGCACAAAAACTTTGACTTTTAGGGACAGCTAAAACCGGCAGTGAAAGACCACGTGGATATTTATTTCTGTTGTGGACATTGTGGATTAAATAATTTCAGGGTGGTAGGTGTTGTGAAATCATTCTTGCCAGGGAGCTTTCCTTTTGGATGTTTTGCTGTTGGAAATATCAAACATCTGCCCAGGGCAAATAGCTAAATAGCTGCAATTTGCTAGCTCAGGCCTATTTTTGGCTTTTAATGCCGGAGGCATTTGAACACCCATGTTGGAGGCTCGATTCTCGTGGTGACTTGAGAACCTAGGAGAGCCAAGCTGTTTTAGATCAATTGCTCCCTGTGCTTAAAGGGCTAGTAAAAACAGGTTATAATGTTTACATGACTTTTTATGGGTCAGAGTTTATTACAGTTCTATTCTATGACCTACAGCGGAGGAACATTTTACAAGATTTTGCTGCATTTGACAGTTCTGTTTCAGTGCATCTGGTAAGGGGAAGTTGTTTTTTTCTTCCTCTCATTCTCTCTGGCTTTCTGCTTTATTTTTTCCCTTTCGATAGATGTACTCTCCTAAGGCACTTTCATTTCAAGCAATCTTCCTCTTACTTTGGAAAGTTATCGATTGAGTTAGACCCAAGATTCTAAGGATGGTTCAGAGAAACCTTAAAATTCCAAGAGGTTTATGGCCTTCCTTTGGAAGTTCCTATACGTAATACTCATGAACAGAAGAATATTTTTAACAAGAAACACCTGAATTTGCATAAGCATTGGTGACTTTTGCTCTGTTTACATTAGTCAGCAGAGTTGGGTGGGCCAGAGCCCAGACTTTGGAGGTGGGCGCACACACCTACATTTGTATCACAGTTCCACTGTTTGGTTGTTTATTTCTTAGGCAAATTTCCTAAACTTTCTGAGCTTGAGTTAGTAATACTGACTCAAAAGATTGTTTAAAAGGTTAAAAGTGAAATTATGCATGAGTTACACATCCAGAATGGTCATTTCATTGGTTATGTTGTTAATCAACTATCACTGAACACATACTATGTGTTGAACATAGAATAAGGCCTTTAAAAAAAGCAAGTAAATAAATCATACTTTCCACTCTCAATTCTACTGAGAGACAGACAATACATAAGTAACCTTAGGTCATTTGATGTGAAGTTTTATGAAGAAAAAATAAAAACGAGGGAGGATGGCAGTGAGGCAGGGAGTGGTGGTATGTGTCATATTTAAGATAGGCTGATTAAGGCCTGACCTGTGGTGGTGCAGTGGATAAAGCGTGACCTGGAAATGCTGAGGTCGCCGGTTCGAAACCCTGGGCTTGCCTGGTCAAGGCACATATGGGAGTTGATGCTTCCAGCTCCTCCCTACCTTCCCTCTCTCTCTCTCTCTCTCTCTCTCTCTCTCTCTCTCTCTCTCTCTCTCTCTCTCTCCTCTCTAAAAAAAAATGAATAAAAAAGATAGGCTGATTAAGAAAAGCCTTGTGACATTTGATCAGAAACTTGAATTTTGTGACTGATTAAGCCTTGAGGCTGTTTGGGATAGACTATTTGAGGCAGAGGGACAAAAAATGCTAAGGCCTTGGGGGCAGGAGGAAGATTTTGGTGTGAAGGAACTGCTCAGAGGTCAGTGTGCTGGAGCCCAACCCTCTGGGAATGAGGTGTTCCAGAGCCAGATCAAGTAGGGCCTTATGGCCATTGTGAAGACCTGACATTGGTTCAACAGAAATAAGGGGCCCATGATTAGAGGGATTGAAAAAAGGCTCTCAGATGGAATCAGGTTTCCATATGGAAGGGATCCTTCCTCTTGACTTCAGTTTGGAGCATAGACTATAAAGTTGAAAGAGAAACTGGAAGGAAAAAAACAAAATAAAACAAAATCCAGTGTATATATAGCTGGGGGCAATGCAAACACCAACAGCCCAGTTCTCTGGAAGTTAATGTTTTATTTTTTGAACTAGTTTTATCTTGTTTCTATTTTAAGTGGCTTAGTTTTCAATCGTAAGATCGTGTTAATTTTGTCTTCATCTTTTCTCAGCTTTGTTTCACATGTTCAAAATGATAGGACCCCTCCCCCCGCCCCAGTGTTCCTCTTAGCCACATGTTTTGGAAGACTTTCATGTTGGTGTATTTATTTCATCTGTATTGTGATTTTAAAAATCAAAAAGCATGTTCAAGTTTGGTTATTATGATGGGATGGCTGAGAAACCACATGGTAAATCACTCAAAGAGGTACACTGCACCCACTAAGGGTTGGCGAGAAGCTGAACCATGGTATTTGGCTTTTAAAGAAACCAAGTCTTAATCATAGGTAAAATCCTGTCATCTTTGGTCTATCACGAACTGTGTCAGTTCGCTGAGGGTGCTTCGTGGTCTGCTGTGAGTCAAATGTTTCTGGGGAGTGTTTTAAAACACAAAGGTCAGTGTGCCATTGCAGGCTTAAACACAAAGTTCTACTGATGATTGGGCTGTTCAGCCAGGGAAAGAACCTTGTGGTATTGTCAGCAAAGAATGAAATATCTAGTGCATTTTTGTGGGATAACAGAAGGCATTTTAATGATAAGGACACTTTGGAGTAATTTTACACGTGTACACTCAGCTATCCTGATAACCCAAGCACATAAAATAACTGTTTTCATCTCGTTAATCATATAGAACGACAGTCTTCAGAGCTGTCATTACGTGTAGGCAAAATTGAAAGTGTCTATGGTGGGGCATGACAGGGAAAGGGCCTCGAATACAACCTGCTCTGCCAATTGTGCCTGAAATTCCACCCCAAGAGATGAATGGTTTACACATTTGACCCTATAAAAATGCAGGCAGTGCTGGGAGGGATGATAAATCATTAGTACAATTTCATGTATTTATCAGATCCCCCCTTCCGATGGTGTAGTAGGAAGTAGGTAAAGAATGTCTATACCTAGTGTTGGAGTTGGCAGAGAAATGGAGAATGGCATTAGAAATTTGAGCTGTATCGCAATAGGGTCTGAACAGAGGCTTCACTATTAGTCCAATGAAAGCTTAAAGTTCAAAACCTCACTTGGCCACATACCTGTGCCCAGAAAGCTAGTGGTAGCAGCTAAAAGTGTGATAACACCCAAATTTTTGCTCTATAGTACCCACTAATGCAGGAGTAATTAAAATCATTTATATGATTGACTTCAGAGAGGCAATCAGGGAGCTGGGATTATACTTCCAAGTTACTCTAATTCGGCTGTTTGAAATAGCAGGCCACCACATCTGTTAAAAATATATATGTGTATACATATTCTCCTGAATTTTTATGAGTTGGACTCATCACATCTCTGCTTTGGCTTAAAAAA
This sequence comes from Saccopteryx leptura, assembly GCF_036850995.1. Classification (NCBI taxonomy): domain Eukaryota; kingdom Metazoa; phylum Chordata; class Mammalia; order Chiroptera; family Emballonuridae; genus Saccopteryx; species Saccopteryx leptura. The sequence goes on from NC_089506.1 coordinate 42,768,453, forward strand.
AATAGTAAAAGCTAGAATATATAACTGGTTTTCATCCCCAAGAGTGGGTACACATATCATATTATGTGATCCTTGGAAAACGTCCCTTCCTCTGCAAAATCAAGCCACACTTGGATGTTTTCTTATGCTCAAATTGACTCCCTTTGCCAACTCTTGGACTCCCTCTCACAGTACAGGTGGCCAAATCAAAATCAGGACAGAACACATGGCACAGATTTTTTTCTTACCTTATCATATGTAGTACGAATATTAAAAGATAGCATTGTGTATTTGCTTTCCATGCAGGCCACACGCATATACCAAGCAATATAGTATTTGTTTGACTATATAGGATATCCTTAAAACTTTCACTGGGACTTTATGTAGAATATTAGTTTTTCTTGGAACTTTCGGCCAATGGCACGTTTTGGGAGAAATTCTCAGACCCACATAATTCAAAGTTGGCTGTCACACCTGCAGTTGTCCAGATAAAAACAAATGACCTGAGACTCCCAGTGCAAGTATAATGGAACAATGGCATAGGAATAAAGAAGGCTACTTTGCAAATAAATCATTTTCTCTGTCTTTGTAGTCTCTTCATATTAGAGCCTAATGCTTGCAAATGCCTGGATAAATGAGTAAACAAAACAGACTGTGTTAGGGGAAATTGACCAGGTTGATATGTGGCAGGGAAACAACATCATCTAATAATTACTGGAGGAAGCAGGGTGTTTGTTGCTTGCATAAGAATTAGGGAAACACAATCACTATCTTGATAGCTTTGAAAGCATTTAGAAGAAGTGCACTAGAATTAACATTTCTCTAGAGATATAGGATCAGAGACAAAAATTGACCAGTTTTCAAATATGTAAAGATGGTACTTACAACTGTTTGAATTGTAAAAGTTATATAAAGGTCTGCTGTAAAGGTTGTTTCCTACCATTAAAAATGTTCCAGAAGAGGGTGAATGATTATTCCTCAGGTTTTTGGAAAGCACAGTCTCAACCCTGAGAGAAGGATTGGTAATGAATGTTAGAATCCACTTCAATTCTATTATGACATGATTTATTTGAACCCACATATATTAGTACCTCATTTCCTTCCCATATGGTTAAGTGTTTCTATTCAATATATTTCCATCCTTCACATAATGCTCTTAATCACAGTGGTTATGATGTTTTGGTATCATTTGATATATGCCCATTAAATAATGATTTCAATTTTCCTATTTGGCTTGTGGAATCAATCTCATAATTTTAAGGTCATGCTTTATAAAACACTTAATATTCTAGTGTGGGAAGTACAAGTGAAATCTCAGACAGAATGGAGTGCCCTGAGTTTCACATGAACATATCAGTAGGTTTTTATTTTGTCATAGTTAAACTGAATCAATTCAGGTACTGTGTGTGTTATTTTTCAACTGACTATTTCTAACAATAAGACAGACACTGATGAATCGATTTCTTCCTTGAAGAAAAACAACGTTTAATTTATAATTATTTCTTAGAGCTAAAATACAATGCACTATTTACGATATACAAAATACAAATAACCTTTATTAATTCAATAAGCATTTTTTTAGTTTCTAAGAAATACAAGACATAGAAATTAATAAAGTACTATTTTTCAAGAAGTTTAGTTCTGGTAGAAGGATGATGAAATTCATAGCAAAGTGTCTATGGCACAAGATGAAAAACGTTAAGTGACAGAAGTAGTTCCATTACATTGCTATTTCAGTTCAGAAAAGAGAGCCACTCAAGATTGGAAGGTTAATGGAAAAGGTAGCATTTGAGCAGGGCCTGAGGGTATGGAGAATTTGGGGTATCTACAGATGACAAGGACACACATTTAAGCTGCTACAATAGCAGAACAAATAAGTGGACGCTAAAAAGCAGAATGCGAGAATCTTTGAATACATGAAGGGACATCATAAGAAATAATCCACCAAGTTAGATTATGTCGCAGCAGTGAACTTGGGCTGAGACTGATGCACATGAATCACTCAGGGATACTTCAGAGGAGATAAGTGAACAGCGATTTTATATTTTGAAGTTGAACTGGAAGTGATGAGTGAAATTGATTAACATAGCAAAGGAATAAAGTTAGACAATCTAGGAAAAGAATGTCTTAATTGAGGTAAGAATTAACATGAGCCACGATTAACTTGAGCCACACTAGAGAACTGAAACAATATGGTATGGAATCAAGAAGAAGACTGTAAGACGTACTATGGAATCGCAATGTAAGCAGACTGAATGTTGAACCTGGGCTGAGAGGAAGATATGACAAAAACTTATGAGGCAAAAGCGAGTTTGGAGTGGAAGGTGGTGAGCTCTGCTCTAAGCATGCTGAGTGAGAAGTCTGGGTGAGACAGCCAAGCTTAAGTGCCAGGAGGTTGTTGGAAGGACAGGACTACTTTTAGGCAGTAGTATGTGCATCAGTAGAAATAAATTTAGGGATTATCCACAATGAAGTTTCAGTTTATAAAAAGAATGAGATAACTGAAGGAGAGAACACAAAATGTATAATTTATAAATTATTTAAGCTTTTCAAAATGTAAACACACGCTATTTTAAAAAATATGTTTATTTCTTTAAAAGACTGAGATAGACCTAGTGAATAGAATATATTTTTTGTGGCATTTTTCTTATTAGAATAAATTTGTTCTTAGAGAAAAAAAATATATCCTATATGAGCACTCGTCTTTATTTCATGTTTATTTTAGCAATGAAATGAACATTAAGCAAGATCTTTAACAAAAATATTTATGTTATTTAATATCATTCTGATTAACTTATAATATTTTGTAGCCAAAAACGAATAATTTTTTTAATAAACCAAAATATATAACAATGTTTTATTGGGATTCACAGTGTCTGCCTTTTTAACTGTGGTTAAGCAGTGATTCTCTTTTCAGCCTTATCCCAGGAAGATAAGCATTCTTTTTATCTCTGTGGCATAAACCCCCCAAAACAATGATTTCACAAGGTTGTGAGTTCTTAAACATCGGATCTCAAATATAGTATAATGTGGAAGAAAAGTGAACTGCTCTGCCCCTTTTTTGGACAACTGTATATTTTCAACACATTCTCTGCACAGTATCACCTCAAAGGACCACTCTAATTAGTCAAAGAATCTTTCCTGCCGGGTGTGACATTTTCGCAGACATGATGTCACCTTCCAAAATTTCTTGGCTTACTAAAGGAAATATGAAACATGTTGACGTTATGCTGAAGATTAATTGGGTTCTAATTTTTAATTTTGGAAATCTTCTTGGTTCTTTTGAATGACAACTGAGATCAAACTTGTGAATATATTGGAATAAATTACATAAGGGGATACTGTCCTCAGGGAATTTACAATCTTAATAGAGATGTCATACAAACATGAGATGGCTAGTGACTACATATGGCAGACAGTCTGAGCTTTGTGTTGGGTTTCACTAGAAGAAGAGATTAAGCTAAATTGAGATAGAACTAAACTATTTTATTTCAGTATTATAGATTCTATGCCATTGTTACTGAATTTTTCAGACTACTTCAAATTTCTGAAAAGCTTTGAAAAAAGATCTGGCTTTGTAATTTGTTACTTTATAAAATGGTAAGGATTATGTTTCACCTTAGTCCAAGATAGGATGGTAAGATTTTTTTTTATTTTTAAATATATTATTATCCATGGATTAATTAATTAAATATTAATGCATATATTTTGAAATTTAACTGCAGAATTTTAATTTAAATTAATTTTGTTTTTTTCACATCTAAGTTAAGTTCAGAAAATATATAAAAATAAATTTTTTAGTTTGCAATTGAAAGTTAATACTACTTTTTTATTACTTTAGTACTTCTTGCTTACCTAGCAACACAGAGTGTTGTTTCTTTCCTCCATAATAAACAAAATAGGGCATGCTTCAATAAAATGTTTCACTAACATTTGTTGCAGAACAATGATATGTTAATATTGAGAGTAGTATGCCTTTACTTAATTGAAACAATAGCGTCTAAGAGTTAAAATCAATTTACTTTCAGTATTAACAATATCTAATAATATCAGGGAAATGATTACCGAAACAAAAGGAAAGATGGTTTTCAGAAGAAGAGTGGCATCTTAAAGAGATCAACAGAGTGTGGGGTCCAATGTTTGAAAATTCTAGAGAAGATCACATTTGAAAATTCAAAGTTGGTGTCAAGGAAATCTTACCACTTTCAAGGACTGAAGATTCCATGTTGGATAGTGCAATCAAGGCACTGTTGGATAGACAACCACAGTTTGGAAGACGGTACAGAATTGGGTGCTGGGTAGAAGCCAGTATGTCAGGCTGGAACAGATATGGTGAAATGGCCAAGGGACAGAGTGGATGCCCGGCAGTACAGCAGTTCTGGGACCTTATTTAAGCTCCCGGACTGTGGAGTGGGCTTGAGTTCAGAACAAAGGTCTACCAATGTCAAAATAAAGGATACAAATATCAGTATCTCAGAAGGTTTTAAAACCAACTAGGTCAGAGATAGAAAATCTAAGTGCCTGAAATGGTCACCAAGTGGACAATTGCCGAGAGCAAGCAGGCATAAGTAAACAAGAATTAAACTGCTGCTTCTGTGAACACACACACACACACACACACACACACAAATGACTGTTTTTGTACCCAGTGCACAGGCACTCCAATGGCCCTGCCAGGCCCTAAGCCAAAGATGAGGTCCAGAGACCCATGGGATCAAATCATGTAGGACTTTGTGAGACGTGGTTAGGAGCCAGGATTTTATCCGATATTCAATAGAAAGCCTTAGAAGTATACACAGGTGGTGACACAATTTTGTTTGCAGTTTGGAATAGTGATTATGGCTTCCAGGTAGAAAGTAAAATGGAAGGAGTCCAGAATCAAACTGTCTAGACCAATTAGGAGGGCATGACCACCCCAAATGAGACAAGATGATAGTTAAGTACTAAGTGGGGGCCTTGCATGGGAAAAAGGAGATGCCAGACCCAGTTGTATTTTGGAGGTGCTATCAGCAAGACTTTCTGAAAGAGAATATGGACATTAAGGGTCAGAAAGCAATCCAGCAGAACTTTCAGTTTCTGGCCTAAGTAACCGAACAGGTGCTGAAGACCCATCTCTTTTAAAGGTTTTATAACTTTATTACTATTTTAGATCATTGCATTTATCTTATCAAACCATCTCTTTGTTACTGTATTCCTTTACACACCTCAAGTCACCACTATTTAGCTACTACTCCCCTTGCGTCTCACCACTGCACATGTGTAGTTTCTGTGACAGCCCAGACGTAGCTTTAAATAGTCTTTGTTAGGGAATGTCCAGACATCTTGTATTAGTATTCCAAGTCCTGGTTGAATATTTTTACATGTTTTGTACAAAGTCTACTTTATTTTAATAGCGAAGAAAGATGGTATATGACTTGAAAGTATTACAAACAGTGGGGTCTTCGGCAAGTCCAGGTGCATGTGTGTTGAAGGCAGTGTTAAGAGACAACCTTGCTGATATCTGAGTGTGTGCCTTTGTCCAAAAACAAATTTGGAATGTCTTAAAGGAAAGTTACGAGTTGGCGATGAAGAAATCTGACCCCTGAATATAAACTGTATAATAAGTACGATGATGGAAGCATGCACAGACCGAAATACTATTCTACCAGGGCACAGACGAACACCCCTCTGCTGCCATCTCAGTATAGACTTTGAATTGAGCGTAAACCTGCCTCTCAATTCCATCACTGGCATTTATTAGTTTTGTGGCCTTAGGAAAATTATCCTTCTTTCTGAGCTTCAATTTCTTTGTAAAAGGTGGCTAATAACAACTATTTTGTGGGAGTGCTTTGACATTTAGAAGTACTCAAAGTGAAGTGTTCACCACATCTGTTTTTCTAAAGGTAATTTTTAATTACAAATTTTAACAAAATGATTTGTTCAGGTATCGTTTTATTCACTCGCCTGTTTGAGTATTCTGTAGCAGCTGTTATGAACTGGGCTAGTGGCTGGGCATGTGGGATAAATGAAAACATCCCTGCCTTGGCCTAGTATCATATAACAAATTCTGAACTTAGTAGGTACTATATGTTATTGGCACTTAAATTAAAAAAAAATAAAACATGACTTGGTAAGATACCAAAAAAGACCGGAAGGTCATTTGTACCTTATTCATAGCAGAGAAAGTTGGAAAAGGGTATTTTTAAAAAGGACAAGATATAAACAAATTAAAGGTAAGGAATTGTACCATCTATTTAGGAGATGATGGGTAGTTTAGTGCAGGTAAAATTCAAGGTGTATGCGGGTTAGAAAGATGTGGTGACAGGTAAAATCTAAACAGATTTTAGTAAGAAATATGGACTTGGTATAACAAAGAGGCTTAAATAAGCATTGTTAAGATTTTAAAGTGATTTCCAATCACTTTGCATACATGTGTGAACCTTTTATACACACAGTCTTGGAATTTCTATTTTATATGCCTGGAACATATTTTAATCTGTTCTTTACTTTGGTACATGACACTTTTTAGACAGTTTTAATGAGGTCGACTTGAAATACAGTAAGCAGCACAATTGTCGCCACAAGTTTCTCCAGGTCTTCTTGTAATGACGCCCTCCATCCCTTTGGGTCCTTTTCCTGGGAAGCCACTGATCTGTTTTTTGTCACTATAGATGAGTTTGTATTTTCTAGGGTTTTATATTAATGGATAAATACAGTAACATACTTTATTGTGGACTTCTTTCACTCAGCATAAATACATTAAGATTCATCCTGGTTGCTGGATTAATCAAGAATCAATTCTTAGTGCTGAGTAATGTCCCATGATATGAATGTACCACAATTATTAGTCCATTTCCTTGCTAAGAATATTCAATTTGTTTCTAGTTTGGAGAAAAACTATTACTTCCACTCTCTTCCATTAACCAAATCTCAGTCACATGGGTACTCCACATCTCACAAAGAAAGGGACCATGTCTTTGAGCTGAGTTCTCCCAAAATAAGATGAAGAGGATTTGGTGGGCAGCTATCATGTTGTCAACCCTAGGGAACTGAGTTTAACTTGACCCATTTAAAGATTTAATTATATTAAGCTTCTCCTAAGGTGTGTCCTGGTGTGAACTTGTGTGGCCAGTACCGCATTCGAAAATAGGCTTTGAAAGAGCATTTGAAACCATTTTGTACAACACACGAGGGAAGTAGCTTTCTGCATTGGGAGTCCACAAACGTTTCTACCTCAAGGCAATTTCTGCCAGAAACTTAAGACAAATTCACAATTTAAAAGTCATTTTATACTGTCTTCTCTCAAGCCTTGTTCCATTTTCATGATGTATTAAGTAAATTCTGACTTAATTGACAATGTAAATCTCCTTTTAATTTATCATCCACCAGCAAGACTGTGAAGGAGAATATTTACGTGCACAAAGAATGTGAGCATGACCCAGAATGGCAGGTCCCTCGACTCTGTTACTTCATATACATTATTTAAACATGAGAGTCATAGCAACTTCAAAATAAAAATGCTCTTGAAGGCCTTTTTAAAAATTAAAACTTCAAAATAATGATCAAAACCTAAAACTTTCTTTTAGGAATGTAATGTCAAAAACATAACCCAGTGTAGTAAAATAATCTATGTATATTTATTAAAAATTAGCATATCTCAGTGATGGCATAGTAATATCATCACCAAAAAAAAAAAAAATTTTGTTTAAGTGTATCCATAATTTCACTTTTTACAAGTTAAATATTAATTCTTGGTTCAGCCCCACCTTTCCACTCTCCAATAATAATAGCTAGCATTCAGAGATGCAGCATCAATGCCGTTTAATTTTAGAGTGGGGGAAAAAAAAACAACAACCCAGGAAAGTGTTTGAATGATAGTCTTACAAACAGAGCAGTATAATGCAAATCGAAACAACAAAAACTCTTTTCAAATGTCTAAGTAACTCCAAATCCTTCCTAAGAAATTGAGATATTAATTTTTGCCTTGTTCATTTTGTACAATTCAATAAAGTACTTCAAGTAAATGGATAAAATAAAAAATCATTTCTAGGATTCCATTTAGTGGAATAAGAGCAATGATGAGCCTTTTCCATTAAGTTCCAGGGGGGCAATGAATATATTAACTTGCTGCTGCCACCACAGGGATCAGCATGAAGCAATACCAATGAGAATGGAGTTGTTTATCCACCCCATCCTAATTGGTCTCCTCAGGCTGTTGCCAGCAAAACTGGTTTTTGATTCTAATAAATAATGAATGTCCTCTGTATCTCCTGTCAGTACTTCCATGGTGGCCTGTCCAGGTCCTGGCCAAAAAAGGTGGTAGTATGGTTTAATCATGATTGAGCATCCTTATACAGCACTATCCTGACACTGACTCAGTAAATCATAACTTATTCCTAACTGCTCAAAGCAGTGGATATTAACATGTAAGAACTTATATTGAAATATTCATGAAAATTACTTTAACAAGTTACTCAAGGCTTCTTTGTTAATATATTTTATCTAGTGAATGGAAGAACATAATTTCACCCAGATACTATAAATAGGGTCCTCAAATGTAGAATTTGATTTTTGCTACAAGTGTGAAGAGAATAGTTGTAAAAGCTACCAGTGTTCTTCCTCCCAGTATCCCATACACTTTATATAAAGGAAAACATCTCTTCTTTTTTTAATTTAAATTTTATTTATTGATTTTTAGAGAGAGGGGAGAGAGAGAGAGAGAGAGAGAGTGAGAGAGAGAGAAGGGGGAGGAGCAGAAAGCATTAACTCCCATATGTGCCTTGACCAGGCAAGCCCAGGGTTTCGAACCGGCAACCTCAGTGTTCCAGGTCGACGCTTTATCCCACAGCTCCACCACAGGTCAGGCGAAACATCTCTTGAGATGTGGTCTGTGGCCCAAACTCCTTTCCATGCTGTGGCATTAAGGAAAACTTTGTGTGCTGGAGAGATGCTTTTGAAAGTTAAACAGTCAACCACCTACAATCTACTTTATCAGTGTCTTCATTCTTTGGCTCATATATTTGATAGTCTGCTTAAAAATTCTCATGATATTGTAGAGACCTAGCCACACAAATCTTAAGCTTCCTTCACTTTAAATGACTTATTTTTAAATAACTAATTCCATACTAAAATTCAGGTTTTGTCATCATCTAGAACTGTGGGTAAAGCTGAACTTCCTAATCATGGTTCTTGCCTCTCTACTTGTTCATTCACCTTCTTTTCTAAATGAATTCTTCATGATTCCCAATCTGCTGACCTCCCCCTCTTCTCCCAATCATCATTTTCTACCTGACTCCTTTATATTTCTCATATCCCTTTAATGTCTTAAAAAATAGTTTTGCTTGCATACTCATGAGAATATTCAATTTTCTTATCCCATTTATATTATCTAACATTTAAAATCAATATTAAAATTAACTCAAAAAGTTTCTCTTCCATCTTTTTTTATTTTTTTTATTTTTCTGAAGCTGGAAATGGGGAGAGACAGTCAGACAGACTCCCACATGCGCCCAAACGGGATCCACCCGGCACCCCACCAGGGGCGAAGCTCTGCCCACCAGGGGGCGATGCTCTGCCTCTCCGGGGCGTCGCTCTGTTGCGACCAGAGCCACTCTAGCACCTGGGGCAGAGGCCAAGGAGCCATCCCCAGTGCCCGGGCCATCTTTGCTCCAGTGGAGCCTCGGCTGTGGGAGGGGAAGAGAGAGACAGAGAGGAAGGAGAGGGGGAGGGGTGGAGAAGCAGATGGGCGCTTCTCCTGTGTGCCCTGGCCGGGAATCAAATCCGGGACTTCTGCACACCAGGCCGATGCTCTACCACTAAGCCAACAGGCCAGGGCCTCTTCCATCTTACTTCTTGTTGATAAACTAATTTATTGAAGACTGTTGAGCCCATTGTAAGTGTGTCCTTATTTGAGAAGAAAATTATAGCTGTACTGGGATACCTCTACACATCTACTAGAGTGACTTAAATTTGAAAACGACACACCACCAGATTTTGGTGAAGATCTTAAACACATATGGCTGATGGTAGTGCAAATGTATACATTCACTTTTGAGAACAGTTTGGTAGTCTCTTAAAAAGATAAACATTCACCTACATTATGATCCAGCAATTTTAACTCTAAAGTATCTACTTAAAAAAAATAAAATATATGAGAATAAGAAGACTGGGACACAAATGTTCATAGCAACTTTATTCATAACTGTAAATTAGAAAAAATCCAACAAGATAATGAAAAAACAAACTGTGGAATGACAACAGAGTGGAGTACAGCCCTGAACTAGAAAGAAGAAATGACATGCAAGCATGGATAGATCTCAAACATGATGTTGGAATAAAGAAACCAGTATAAAAGAATGTATATACCATATGATTTTATCTATGTGACTTTCTAGAACATATTAAACCAAATGATGTTAAAAACTTACTAGAATGGTGTTTTATCTGGAGGCAGAAAAAATTGTAAGAAGAAAATTTTGGGGGTGATAGCAATTTCTAAAACTTGATTGGGGTACTAGCACATGAGCAAGACATCTGACAAAATTCTGCAAACATTATATTTAGAATCTGTACAATTCATGATATGCTTTTTTAATAAAAAATTTTAGCTAAATATAATTTAAGTTTCCCTTATATTTATTTAATCCACTTTCAGAGACTTTCTATTTGTCCAATTCTCTTTTCTTTTTTTTCCCTGTATTTTTCTGAAGCCGGAAATGGGGAGAGACAGTCAGACAGACTCCCGCATGCACCCGACCAGGATCCACCCGGCACGCCCACCAGGGGGCGACGCTCTGCCCACCAGGGGGCCATGCTCTGCCCCTCCGGGACGTCGCTCTGTCGCGACCAGTGCCGCTCTAGCGCCTGGGGCAGAGGCCGAGGAGCCATCCCCAGCGCCCGGGCCATCTTTGCTCCAGTGGAGCCTCGGCTGCGGCTGCCGGAGGGGAAGAAAGAGACAGAGAGGAAGGAGAGGGGGAGGGGTGGAGAAGCAGATGGGCGCTTCTCTTGTGTGCCCTGGCCGGGAATCGAACCCGGGATTTCCGCACGCCAGGCCGATGCTCTACCACTGAGCCAACTGGCCAGGGAAGTCCAAATCTTTCTGCTCCTTCCATTTTGATTATCTATACCAGGGGTCTCAAACTTTTTATACAGGGGGCCAGTTCACTGTCCCTCAGACCGTTGGAGGGCCAGACTATAAAAAAAACCTATGAACAAATCCCTATGCATACTGCATATATCTTATTTTAAATTAAAAAAAACAAAACGGAACAAATACAATATTTAAAATAAAGAACAAGTAAATTTAAATCAACAAACTGATTAGTATTTCAATGGGAACTATGCTCCTCTCACTGACCACCAATGAAAGAGGTGCCCCTTCCAGAAGAGCAGCAGGAGCTGGATAAATGGCCTCAGGGGGCCGCATGCGGGACCCCTGATCTATACCATCTTTAGTCTCATCTTTTTCCTCTGTCTATATCTAAACATCAATATCTTTATTTTTTAGAATTATTTTTATTTGACTGCCATTTTTACAAAAATGGAAAAAAAAACACTTTTTTATTCACTTTTCTGCAAGGTTTTTAAAATAATAAAATTTCCTTTACTTCCATCCTTCTCATCACACTATGGATTACTGTAATCTGAGTATTGCTTCCATCAGTCTATTAGGCTTGCTCTCATTCATTTTTCTAAGAATCTCCTAATTTGTATATTTACATTCTTGTCTCATTTGACCCTTATGCTATTGGATACTGTTGACTGCCCTCCTCTTGAATTCTCATCTTCCTTGCCTCCTCAGTTTATTTCCCATCTTGAATTCCTCTCCTCTGCTCTGGATCTTTTCTCCTTACTCGTAAATGCTCATGATTGTGTTTCCCCAGATTCTACCTTAATCTTATTAGTCTTTGCTGTTTTAAGCACTCCCACAGAGCATAAAAAGGACTTCGATGCCACTAACTACTACACACCTACCTTACCTTGGGACTTTTCCCTGAGATGCCCCTCTATATCCCCAAATCAAAACCTGCTCTCCTTGCCTTATCAGCTAGAGCAGCGATTTTCAATTTTGTCCCAGTTAAACTCATTACTAAAATTCTCCGGCACACCAAAAAATTTTTTTTTTTGTCTACCTGATGACAAAAACAAACAAACAAACAAAAAACCCGTAAAATTTTGATTTATTCACACCGGGCAGCTATTGCTATTCTTTGTTGGCTGTTGTCATTTTTTAATTTGATACTCTAAGGGAAATAAATATTCAGGTATTGCAAGTTTTAAATTTTTTGCTGCACATCAGTAGAAAATAGCTGAGCTAGAGAATCTCTTCCATTCGAACTATCTCCTTCTTGCTCATGGCCTTTGCAATTTCTGACAATACAAAACAAACAACCAAGCAAAGAAAACAAAGCCAAGACAACTACTTTAGCTAACTTGATTCCTCTTCTACTTGACTGCACGCTCTAACACCCAGCCAATCAATTACTTTAATATCATCAAGGAAAGATCATCCTGACACCTTTATTGTTCTCCCTCCTTGATTCTTCCTGGTTCGGGCCCAACTCTGCCTAAGCTATTATAAGTGCTTCTGAATTCTTTCTCTGTTCTTTTACTTGCCCAGACTACATTCTACATGGCCAATGGTTATCTTCTCTTTAAATTACAAAATTAAGGTTATTCCTTACCCATACCTTTTAAAGGTTATCCATTCATTACCTGATAAAGCCCCATTTACTTAGCATGTCAAATAAGGATTTCATAATCTGTCCAGCAAAGTACATGGGAAAAACATTGTTTATTGCTTCTCCCTGCTCCTCCTGCACCTCTCCCCTCTTCTTCTTTGTCTACGGAAATTAGTTTTATAAGATGTCTGGAAAAGACCCTTTTATCCCACTTTTTCAAGGTTGGGTTTGTGTTCCTCTTCTGTAGTGTAATCAATATATTTGGAAAAACCTTCTGGAACCTTCTGAAAGAACTTTTCCTCTCTGACTAGAGCCACACTTTATTTTAGCTTTTGAATGTAATGGCTTGAAGACATGATGTTTGAGGGTCTTGATAACATATTGTAGCCATAAGAGAAGGGCAAAGGCCAAGGGAATAACAGAGATGCCAACTCAAAACATAATGCTGTTAAATAACACCAGCTACATGGCAACTCTAATATAGCTTTTTGTGTGAGAAAAAAAATACATCCTGGTTTTTAAATTCTTCTTAGTCAAATAAATGTTTTCCTGAATTCTACAATGTCTCCAGAGAAGTTCCCTCTTGCCCTGGCCGGTTGGCTCAGCAGTAGAGCATCGGCCTGGCGTGCGGGAGACCCGGGTTCGATTCCCGGCCAGGGCACATAGAAGTGCCATTTGCTTCTCCATCCCCCCCTCCTTCCTCTCTGTCTCTCTCTTCCCCTCCCAAAGCCGAGGCTCCATTGGAGCAAGGATGACCCGGGCGCTGGGGATGGCTCCTTGGCCTCTGCCCCAGGCGGTAGAGTGGCTCTGGTCGCGGCAGAGCGACGCCCCGGAGGGGCAGAGCATCGCCCCCTGGTGGGCAGAGCGTCGCCCCTGGTGGGCGTGCCAGGTGGATCCCGGTCGGGCACATACGGGAGTCTGTCTGACTGTCTCTCCCCGTTTCCAGCTTCAGAAAAATACAAAAAAAAAAAAAAAAAAGAAGTTCCCTCTTATCACTCCCTCACATACTATGATCAAATCTCACCAAAGTTTTCACTGTGTCTAAGGCACACTGCTACTCATCTTTTGTTTTGAATTCATGCATTTTCATCTCTTAGCCTAGAATTCCTTTCTCTGCCATACGATCTCTTACCCATGAACATATCTTCAAACAAGACTTCTTTCATGAAGGCTTTACCCAGGGTTAGACCAGATTATCTCCATGTTTCAGTAACCTTTAATACATATCTTGATTTTTACCCTCATCCTTTCTTATTGTCATTAATTATTAATGTGCTTGAGTATCTTGTCAGTAGGGATCGTAGCTTATTTTATCTTTTTTTATAACTAGAGTAAGTGAAAGAGAGAGAGAGAGAGAGAGAGAGAGAGAGAGAGGAACAGACAGGAACAGATAGGCAGGAAGGAGAGAGAGAAGAAGCATCAACTCATAGTTGTGGCACCTTAGTTGTTCATTGATTGCTTACTCATATGTACCTTGAGCTGAGGGGTTCTAGCTGAGCCAGTGACCCCTTGCTCAAGCCAGCAACCTTTGGGCTTAAGCCAACAACCATGGAGTCATGTTTATGATCCCATGCTCAAGACAGTAACTCTGCACTCAAGCTGGTGAGCTGGCATTTAAGCCACCAACATTAGGGTTTTGAACCTGGGATCTCAGTGTCCCAGGCTGACTCTCTATCCACTGCACCACCACTTGGTCATGCGGTAACTTATTCTTTTCTCTGTGTATTTGAAAGAATTGTCAGTACATATTAGTGTATTGAAAGAAAAAGGAAGACTAGTGAATGAAACATACCTTGTGTATGTATGTATTTTTCTACCAAACTATTCATTTGATCTTGGAAAGTATGCCTTGGTGTTATTTGTCAAGGTGAATATGTTTTTGGTCACAGTTATTGGTCTGTTGGTCTTAAAATATTTTACAGTTTACCATGACTATTATTCAATTCCATATGTACTGTTATTACAAATTTTAAGAGCACTTATTTTATGTGTATAATTTTTCAAGTATTGTTATTTATTTTGTGTTTGGTTTTCAGATGAAGAAATCATTGATATTGTATGCTAGGCACACTTCTATGTTCTTGCTGAACAAATGAACAAAATGGTTTTCTTTTATTGTTTTTATATTTTAATAAAGAATGTATCTGCTATACAAATAGCTACAGAACTAAATGCATATAGAGCATGGTCATGCCACAAAAGTTTTTGTAAATCTTTGTCTTTATGGTATATTTTATGAAAGACATTCACCCTCAAGATTCACAAATGTAAAATGTCTTTCTCAAATATAACATAAATGATTCTAAAAATAAAGACTTTATTAAATAAAACATACTGATACTTAGAAGGAATCAAGAGATTAAAAATAGCCTGACTAGTTGGAGGCACAGTGGATAGAGCAATGGACTAGGACACTGAGGATCAAGGTTCAAAATCCCAAGGTGGTCTGCTTGAATGCAGGCTCATCCAGCTTGAGCACAGGGTCTCTTGCTTGAGTGTGGGATCATAAACATGACCTCATTGGCTTGAAGCCCAAGGTCGCTGGCTTAAAGCCCAAGGTCGCTGGCTTGAACCCAAGGTTGCTGCCTTGGGCAAGAGGTCACTCGTTCTGCTGTAGCCCCCCCCCCCCCATCGAGGCATATATGAGAAAGCAATCAATGAACAACTACAAAGCCACAACGAAGAACTGGTATTTTTTAACTCTCTCTCTTCCTGTCTGTCTTTCCCTATCTGTTTCTCTCTCTCTCTCTCTCTCAGTCTCTGTCACAAGAGAGAGAGAGAGAGAGAGAGATTAAAAACAAAGCACCTGATAAAAGAACTATGACATTGACTAAGAAAAGATTTATTTGCACTTGTGTCTGCTCCAGAGTTAAACCAGCTAGAAAGATGCCTGAAGGACTCACCCTGTTTTATCACTGCCAGAAATTACTGTGATTTCATAAGGTAAGTAATTTCTGGAAGATATAACATATTTCTTTAGCATATTGTAGGAAAAAATGCATGGTGCATGACACATCATAGGCTTTTTTTGTTTGTTTTTTTAATTTTTTATTTATTCATTTTTAGAGAGGAGAGAGAGAGCGGGAGAGAGAGAAACAGAGAGAGAGAAGGGGGGAGGAGCTGGAAGCATCAACTCCCATATGTGCCTTGACCAGGCAAGCCCAGGGTTTTGAACTGGCAACCTCAGCATTTCCAGGTTGACGCTTTATCCACTGCACCACCACAGGTCAGGCCACATCATAGGTTTTAATAAGTCATACTTCTCTTCCCATATTCTTGTAACACTCAACATATTTTAACATTCTTGTCTTCTCAAATCTCAAGTAGTTACCATAATAGTGTTATTTATTCTTTTATTAATGATTGAAACTATTTCTTTTGCTATACTATAAGAATTTGGAGCATATTCTATTTATAGGAGATGTTTAATGAATACATAATCATTAAAAAATTAGTATTATTATTGATCGAAGGATTCCTTCAACAGAGTAGAAAAGAGAGAGAAAAGAATTTTTAGGATGACCTTAGGTTTTTTTGTTTGTTTGTTTTTTAATATAACTGATTTTTTGTTTGTTTCTTTCTTACTATTTGTCATACAATTTATCAAATGTGTTTTCTATTTGCTAAGAGCTGTAAAAAAAAAAGCACTGATGTGAACACTGAAAGACCTAAGAGGCAAGCCAGGCCAGTTCTTTCACCTTTAATGGTTGTGATTTTCCCCCAAAATATAGTTAGACTAGATTATGCAGACAATCTTAGTTAGTGAGGAAATACACAGTTGAATTCAACTAACATTTATTCTCCTCCTGAGTCATGTCTGGATTGTTGAAGGAAAACATCTTCTTCTTTTATATATATTTTCCCTAAATTGTAATCACAGAAGATTTTACATTTTGTTTTTTATATACTCTTTTCCAAGAAAGTTCGTGCTGAGTTACAGTGCTTTATTCTTATTCTTTTTTTAAAATTTATTTTATTTTATTTTTTACAGAGACAGAAAGAGAGTCAGAGAGAGGGATAGATAGGGACAGACAGACAGGAATGGAGAGAGATGAGAAGTATCAATCCTTAGTTTTTTGTTGTGATACCTTAGTTGTTCATTGACTGCTTTCTCATATGTGCCTTGACTGTGGGGCCACAGCAGACCGAGTAACCCTTGCTCGAGCCAGAGACCTTGGATTCAAGCTGGTGAGCTTTGCTCAAACCAGATGAGCCCATGCTCAAGTTGGCGACCTCGGGGTCTCGAACCCGGGTCCTCTGCATCCAATCCGATGTTCTATCCACTGCACCACCACCTGGTCATGCTATTCCTATTCTTTTTTAAATCTTTTCTCCCATCCTGTTTTCATCTCATTCAAACCCTGTCAATTTCACTGCAAAATTATTTTAAACTCTCAGTTAACTAGAACTTATATTATTCTGGTTTCATGCTTTCTAATTATAAATACCTCTACCTTTTCTCATTAGAACTAATAAAAATAAAGAAAATTTAAAAAATAAATTAAAATATTTAAAATAATTTCTTTGTGCAAGTGCTTGTTTTTTGTTCACTTAATCAGATTGTATAAGAAACTATATTCTTTATCAGGACTTCTGTGGTAGTCAAAGTGGTTTCTTCATTTATCAATATTTGAATCTGACATTTGGAGGCTGAATAGTTACAGAGAAATAGTCATGACATTGATTTCACATCTCTCTTCTGTCAATTAAGCTCGTGTGTGTGTGTGTGTGTGTGTGTGTGTATGTGTATTTTTCCAAAGTTAGAAACAGGGAGGCAGTCAGACACCCTCATGCTTCCAACTGAGATCTAACCAACATGCCCACCAGGCGGCAATGCTCCGCCCATTTGGGCCATTGCTTCATTGTGGCTTGTGCTATTCTAATGCCTGAGGTGGAGGCCATGGAGCCATCTTCAGCACCCAGGCCAACTTTGCTCCAATGGAGCCTTGGCTGCGGGAGGGGAAGAGAGAGATAGAGAAGGAGAGGGAGAGGGTGGAGAAGTAGATGAAGCCCTAATTATTTTAAAATAGAAGAAAACATAATCAAGAAAAATATAGTAGTTGGTAATAAATTTTTACCTGTTGGACTTAGAAAGTTGGTTTCAATAGATAAAGGTTAGCAAATGTATATAATTTTTCTTCCTTTTTTTTTAAGTTTGAACTTTACAACCTTCAATAACATTTCAAGCATTTTAATTTCTATTTTTACTAAATTTGGAGGGGACTTGTAATTTGTATATGTTGCTAAACTATTGAGAGCTACAAGGTATTTTTTTTCCTTTAAATCCATTTTGTTATGAAATCATTGTTTTCTGGTTTCTGTGAATAACATTTTTCTGGAAGTTGATGTGATACAGTAAACTCTGTTTTGGGGTTCAAATAGTTTTTACATTTAGGGACTATCTCTAACATGCATTTACATTAAAAACTTAGACCAGTTATTTACCCTTCCTAAATTTCAGGTTTTTAATGAAAAAAGTTAGAATCATAATGTAACCACTGGATTTGTTTTTTAAGGGAAAAAGGATTACACACACACACACACAATATTAGGTGCATAGTATTATATGTACTATAGATGCCTATTATTAAATACAATCAAGATATTATTATACCATTTTAAAGATAAAATATTTACTGTTCTAAAACTACAATGAACTCCCCAAAAATAATTTTGCTGAAAGATCATCCTTCTCTCAAGATAGTCCAAAAGGTGATAACCTCTTTACCGCACAATCTGTGCATTACAATTTATCACCTGTTCTTATTTAGAGACTAAAGTAAGCAGAATAATGCTCTTACCTATTCCTTTCAAATTTTCTTACCTTGATCCCTGGAACCTGAAAACATGCTAAATTACATGGAAGAGGGAATTTACAGATATGATCAATAATTTACCTTAAAATAGGTAAATTATTCTAAATTTCTCAGGTGAGGTCAAGCTAATCACATGAGCCTTTAAAAGAAGAGAAGTTTCTCAGGTTAATAGCAGAAACATGTAGCTGAAGGGAAGTCATAGAGATTCCAAGTGTGCGTAGAATCTGAAGGACTGCTGTTGGCTCTCAGATTAGAAGCCACATGTAAAAACCAAGGAAAAGCCTTTAGATGCTAAGAGCAGGCTCAGCTGACAACCAGCAAGTATGAACCTCAGTCCTACAACCTTAAGGACCTGTACTCTGTCATACCCTGAGAGACTGTGAAAGATTCCATCCCAGAGTTTTCAATAGGAGCCCAGTAGGCTAACACCTAGACTTAAGGCTTGTGAGACCCAGAGCAGAGAAACTAGCCAACCCAGATATCTGACCTACAGATCTGTGCTATAACAAATGTGCGTTGCTTTAAACCCCTGCCTTGTGGTAAGTGGCTATGGCAACAATAGAAAACTAATAAAGAGAGGAGCTTAATTACTAGGATTTTCAGAGGCACTGCTGGCCTCAGTATCTAGGGGTCCAAAGAAAATCAAACAGCTACCCCACCCACAACCCACAAGCAATAAACAAACAATCTGAAAATCTTAAGTGTGTTCGTAGAGCACACACTTAAGAATTAAAATCTGTGGAGAAATAATGTTCTATCTGCAGAGTAGAGTCCACATGACTAACAAAAAATCTAGGATCATCACAGAGTAACAAAAGTCCCCCTTTTTGAGTTTTAGAGCTATTCTAAATAAAGGTACAACTTAAACTCTGGAGATATTTTAAAACAGCCTCTTACTGCAGGAATCAATCTTCACAGCATCCCTGAATTTTTGTAAGTGATGTATTGGGGCTTCTCCGCAGGGACAGATGTTGATGTGGACTTATATTTGTTGGACAGGAGATTATAGAGAACTCCCAATATAAGAGTGTCCACTCTGGATTTCATTAGGGAACAAATGAGCTATGGCTAGTCCTGGGGTTTAAACAGAGACCCAGGCTCTGAGCACAGCTGTTTCCTTCTATTTCCAGGTCAGAAAAAGAAAAGAAAAGAAACAGTGGTGCTCGAAATTGACCAGGTCCCCTGTCTACCCCCTACTGGTCTTCTGGCTGCCCTTTGAATTCAGCTGGTCCCCAGCTGTCCCAGCATCCTGTCTGCCTCACCTGCCTCCCTCACAGCCCACGTCGCATAGGAGGGATTAAGACCGAGGGAGACGGTATAATTCCTCTGTCCTTTTCAGCCACAGTTAATGTATCTTTGCATCTTTCTGGTAAGGACCCCAAAACTCCAGTTGTATAGCCAATTACATTTGTGAAACCATTTCACCTGATTTGGCAACTTGTTTTCCTGTCTCCCACAGTAGACTGAGTCAAACTTTCATTCATAGGACTGTCCGGGGCATTTATTTGTTGGCTTGTTTTTGGCTATGAATCACTGTGGGGAAGGGACGCGTTTTTTATTCCTTCCTTAGAGATCATCTAACTGCCCTGTTCTGAGTAATACACAAAATGTACTATACAAAAAAGCACTTTAGTTTTACTCATTCTAAATTTATTGCCTTTTTAAATTTCATAGTATCTTTTGCTCAATGTATTATGCATAGTTTCACTTTTGGCAGTCTAAATGTCTACCAGGACAGGCATCCAAAATTCAGTCTGGGTGGTAATCGATAAACAAATACATACAGACTTTGCCAAAGCCATTAGTCTCCGCGTTTTATTCTTTCTCAGCAACCAACTTCTAAAAAATAATAAATAAATAAATAAATAAATAGCCAAGTGAAAACCTTTACTAATGTAAGATCCGTGGGTGTTATTATTCATCCATTTACCTCGCTGTCAAAAACTTTTATTTTTAATCAAACCTTTCAAAACCTTTTTCTTTTCTGCAGAGATCAATACCTTCCTGCATGAAGTAGATATGCTCTTTCTGCTACTTGCGTTTACAGTTTCAAAGTAGTCCTCTATTTATTGATGCTACAGTCCAACAGCTGAACAGAAGGTGTTTTGACTGTCACTGGCTGCACCAGGTCATGGCTTTTATATTTCTCAAAGTCCTCAAAGTGTTTTACTAGAATTGTTCTTCCTTATACCTTTACTTTACCCACTTACCTCTTATCTTGTAATCTAGTACCTGGCTTCTCAGATCTTAGCTAGCAAGTGAATTCCTTGGGGATGATGTCAAGATTTAGCTTCTGATCCAGTCGGTCTAGGGTAAGGCCCGAATGTCTGCGTTTCTAACACCCTCTCAGGAGAGGCCCACACTCCTGTTCAGGGCCACATTTTAACTGGTGAGGCTCTACGCTGTCTGCTAGAAGCACCACATGTAGACTCAGGCCGATCGGGTTCTGCCACTCAACAGCAGGGTGACTTTCGGTGAGTTAGGTACCTTTTCTCTGTCCTAGTTTATTCATATGTATTATTACCTATCTAAAATTTTGGCAGTTAGGACAACATAAAATAATGTATAAAAAGCACCTGGCAGCATGCTTAACCCTTAAGAAACACTTAATACTGGTTAGTTTTAATTGTTTCTATTTTCCTTTTACCTTTTACCTACCTACTCTGTTGCACACAATTTTTTATCCCTTTATTCAAAAGAGCAGCAAGGCAGGAAACAGCATCAACTATCTGTGTAGAGAGGAACCTGGGCAACATCTGGGGCAATCAGAGTGTGGGAAGTGGGACTGCCATGCTTCTCATCTGCAAGGCGGTGAGCAGGGTTGGTGAGGTTATTAGGAAAAGTGACATGAATAAATGATGTACAGTCTTGGTGATGGTGATAAGCAAGGTATGTGTCCAGAGAGACATCTGTTTTAGATTACTGTATACAGACAGGTGTGTATCAGGACACATGTCACCTTGGAGAACTACTAGAGACAGATTAAATGGGTCCAGCAGTGCTTATTCCAAGGTCAGCAATGTGGAAGGACTGCCCTGTCCCACAGATGCATCATGAGACATCTTACTTTGTCTGGCTCTTTATTATTTATTACGTGCTTGCTTTGAGTCTCGCTTCTTCCTACGCTACCCCTGTGAAAGAAGAGGCACCGTTTTGATTTTCATGGATGAAGACAATGAGATTTAAGGCAGCCTCAAACCTCCAGGAAAAGGCAGAGCTGGCCACTCTCAGACCTTCTGCGTCTAAGTCCAGAGTGTTTCACGACCCCTCCTACTTAGAGAACTGGAAACATCTCAGAAATAGTGTGTTCATAAAGTCATGGTGCACTTTTGACCGGTCACAGGAAAGCAACAAAAGATGATAGAAATATGAAATCTGCACCAAATAAAAGGAAAACTCTCCCAGTTTCATACCTATTCAGTGCAGTTCGATGTGGGCTCATGCACAGATTTTTTAGGGCTCCTTAGGTAGCTATCCCTATAGCCTCTACAGACTCGTCACTGACTGATGGCCTACCAGAACAGGGTTTCTCCACCGAACTGCCGGTTTCCTTCAACTGCTTATCCCACGGAGTAATTTTATTCCTATGTGGTAGTGCTTCATTATAAATGCGCCAATATTCACGTTGCACTTTGGTCACGGATTCGAATGTGACTGGCATGGCCGTGGGCTGCTCCGCTGTATACACGATGTTACATCATCATCTGCGCATGCGCACATGCTGCCACATCATGCTACAGAAACTGGGAGGGTTTTCTTTTATTTGGTGCAGATTTCACATTTCTATAGTCTTTTGTTGCTTTCCTGTGACCGGTCAAAAGTGCACCATGACTTTAAGGACACACTGTAGAATTCGGTGTTCAATGTTTACAGTGGATTAGTTGGCAGTGAAAAATTCTTCTCAAACTTTGTGTATATGAAGCATATTTATTGCCTCAACCTCTTTCTATTTACTTTTTCAAAACAGGAGGAAAAATGCAAGGAGGAAAGTGAGATAAATGTTAATGAATATTATGGACAAAGTGGTTTTAAAAGGGTTATGGAAAATCCTAGATTGTCAAAGCATTCAACTTTTTTTTTTTAATGTAAACAAAAAGAGAGGGAGAGAGAGAGAGAAATGAACAGCAAAGAAAAGAACAGAGAGTGAAGGCACAGTCTGATTCATCAAAATGCACATCTCCTTCTTCTTGCTTTTCTTCCTATATTTGCCAAATTTGCTTCATAAAGAAAGACAATGTTAAAGTTGAATAGCGGTTCAGAGATCATCTCTGTGCAATGACTCACTTTCCATAGAGGTGGAGGGATCTGACGGAGGCATCCACGAGGACTCCATCCCCCCATTCCCGGTCCATCTTACTTTATTACAGAAAGTGTTCACCTCCTGTCATTTTTGCTTTCATTCTCAAGGGCAGGATAAACCCAAAGCCCAGCACAAACCAGCCATGTATCTATTTAACGCCTTCAATAGTAAAATGTGTTAACTTGTTTGTTTGTTTTTTGCTTCTTGTCTGTTGCACAAGAATTCTCCACCCATTTCTCTGGAAAATTAACTTTGACTTCAGGAAGAGACATGGTGCTCTGCCTGGACCAATTACAGCATTACATTGTGTACTTATTAGGATGCAGATTAATTATGGGACCCCCATTAGTCAATTAGATTCTTTCACTGAGATTGATATAAGCAAAATGGGAATCAAATTGCTGCAAGAGTAAAGAACCTGGATATAAAGGCAGAGTGTGAGTTGGAGATGGAAAAGCATTGCAGAGGGGCTGTGTGTGTCCCTGGGTCCAGGACTACTTAAGACCACTTCCACCTCTTAGATAGAGGAACCATTGGTCACTTTATCTGAGTTACATTTCAGTCACTTGCATCTAAGTTTCCTAATTGATATGCTATGCTATTGCCCAATGGCATTAGAGATAGCCAGCAAAGTACCTGATTTTCAAGTCTTTGTCAAAAGCTCCAAGAACTTCTTATAGTCCAAGCTTCGCTCTAAGCCTTTGCACTTAATATGCATATATAATATATATAATATATAATATAATATATATATATTATATATATATAATCTCCACACCTGACTGCAATATCTTCTATGGCATATATAAATATCCTGTTTAACTTTATTAAAAATGTTTTATTATACTAAGAGAAATAAGTAAATCAGACAAAGCTAAGAACTATATGATTTGACACATAAGTGAGATATAAAAATGAGACTCATGGACAGAGATAAAAGTGAAGTGGTTACTAGGAGAAAGGAAGGCAAGGAGGAGGGGAGAAAGGGTGGACAAATATATAGTGACAGAAAATGAGTTGACTTTGGGTGATGGATACACAACTCAATCAATAGTTCAAATGCCATTGGGATGTTCACTTGAAGCCTATGTACTCTTATTGATCAATGTCACCCCATTAAATTTAATTTCTAAATAAACAAGTAAATAAATAAAAATAAAGTACAAAACTTAAGAAACCAAAAAAAAAAAAAAAAAAAAGCTATAAAAGAGAGTGTGCATGTAGGAGGCTTACTGAGGTATTAGTCCTGCTATTAAGTTTATGTATTTAAATCAATATGGCATTTATGTAAAAGTATTTGAAAAATAAATAAATCAGTAAAATGTCTCTTGCTAGACCAGCACTATCTAAGTACCATGCTCCAAGTTATTTTCTGAAGAACATTTTTAATGTCCAGGGGAATAGCAAACTTGAACAGACAAATAAGTGGGAAAGGATTTAAAATACAGGGTATATTCACAAAATTATCTTTTCCCAGGGAGACCAGGTGGAATGCCCTGTGTCAGATGAAAACAATGACACCTGTGAGAATGGAGCAGAAGAAGCTTGTTGAGGGAGAAGGGGAGTTACCAAAAGCAAGGAGATCAGCAAATAGAGGGACCCTCAAAGATTAATTTTGCTTTCCTCTATATTTCCCTGAAAACCATTCTCTTTTACATATTAGGCCCTTAATTATATATTTATTTTATTTTTCAAGTCTTCTGGGTATCATTTCACTTGCGCTGAGCGGAGCAGACAAGATAATATATTCTAAGACCATTTACACTAGATATTAAGAACTCTATATTCATATTGCTCAGGTAAGGCAGCATATACTTCCGCATCAATAGATTTGTCTGTAGTTGGCAAGTTACTTTTGCAAAAGTGGATCCTAAAAGTTATGAGCCATATTATTCCTGTACAGTCTTTCATTATATGCAATGTCTTGATCTCATGTAACATAAAAGAATACTATACTTTATTATAAAAAAGTGCAACTTCATTGTACAAAATATCTTTTATCTGTTTTATTGTGGTGACTAACTGGCACCATTTAAAGTTTAAGTCTAGGCTGTTTGAAGGGGAAGATGCACTTTTGTTAATATGCATAATTCACTATTACTTTGAGGTAGATGCTTTATTTGTTTTAGTCCTATAAAATAAGCATTAGATCTGATTCAAAATGCACTAAATTCTTCGATTTAGTTTAAAATATTAATTTGGCCTTCATTAAAATTATATCTTTTAGTTGGGTCAGTTTATATTTTTATGAGGTTAATTAAAATTGCATAATGGATTTATCAATGTGAAATTTCTGTTTTTTATAAAGATCAAACTTTTAGGGAAAAAAGGATGTATGGTCACTTAGAGCTAATTATATGACATAAAGGAAGGTTTGTATTTCCTTAATCTAAGTGAAAAAAGCAGGATACAGTATTTACTTTCTAGCCTCACAGACAGTTAAACACATATACACTTGCTAGGATACCCCCCCACACACAAACTTGCACACAATCACACACAGGCATACACTTACACATCATAGCCAAGGAAATGGAGTTATCTAATATTTTTTACATTCTCATTAGCCATGTGTTCCTTTTTAACTCATCATATTTATTTGTTCTCTTTCCTTCTTTAAACATATATATTTTCTGCTAAAATAGACTGCAGACAAGGAATGTATGCAAACAGAAGAAGTTAAATGGATGTATTGTTTCCAAGGGCCATATAAGCTCGGGAAAGATGTGTGGGTAGCTCAAAGTCCTCCTGTACTTGGCAATATTTCTCAAATGCAGAAGTAACTGATATTTGAGTGCAAGTGCCAACTGTAGTCTGATATTATCTACTCTTTCACATGCAGCAAAAGAAAACAGTATCAATTTGACTCACCCTTTCCTTTGTATGCAAAGAATAATTGTTTTCCAGAATATACCTTGGCTTCCTTGAAGCAAAGTTCGGGAAGAAGAAGGCAGGTCTAGAAAGCCTGTATGTGGTGGGGAGTAGCAAGAACTAAGGGATGAGCCTGTAGGAGAGAGCTGAGTTGAAGAAGAGCTGGTGGAGAGTGAGGGAACGTGAGTAAAACTCTCTGGTGCAGCGTCCAGATGCCTGAGGGTGGAGGAGAGGGCAGAGTGGATTTGAAGCACCGCAGCAGCCTGTGAATTCAGTCTCTTTAAATGTTCTTCAAGACACTAAGAAATGATTTAATTTTTTAAATGATTTTTGGTTGACAGACTCCTTCTTGGAAATTGACTCTGTGAAAAGGCCCTGGCTCATAATTGGTTATTTACTTTTGTGTGATTCTTTATTGTTTTTCTCTTTGGTTTTATTCTTGCGATGTCTATTTTTCTTCTTAGGGAAAACAAATATAGATCATTTTATATATTCTAATGTTCGCTAAACTTATTTGCATTGTACCTCCTATTACTCTAATTTTAATTGAAAAAAGGTCCTCCCTCCTATTTGCTGTGAATCTCTCTATGGACTTATTTCCCTTAGCCTGTAAACATACATGGACTTTCTTTACCCATTAAGTGCTGGCTTTAACTGAGGACAGCACTTTACACGCAAGGTGCGTCGGGAAAAGAAGGAGTATTTACAAAGCAGGCGGGGTTCCGACATTGACACACACTCTGGGAAGCCGCCTGGCAGCTGTCAGTCCATCTGCCTCCAGGATCTATCTGCCCACCTCCTTTTTCCTCTATTGCTGAGACTCTTTCACCTGCCTCCTCTTCAGTGCTTCTCTCAACTCACTGTTTCCGAAACCTCACCACCCACACTATTTCTTCTCTGACAACATAATCTCTGTTCCCAGTACTCTCCTGAAACTGCTGTTGAGAGTCTCTGATATTTTCCTTAGCTCTCACTGTCTTGAACTCTGCATGTTTGACCCTCCTGCAGCACAGTTCTTCACGAACTTTTGTCTTCTCCTTCACTATGTCTTATCCCACCTCCCTTTCTCAAAATGGGGTGGTTGTTTTCTAAGATTTTGTTCTTTATCTCTGTTATTCTACTATCCCTGCTCCCCACTGGCCTCCTGTCCCCCCACAGGCCCATACATTTATATCTCTGGTTGTGAAATAATTAATATCTCAAGTCGCTCATTCACATTTTCATTCATTCAGATGCCTTAGTGAAAAATTCTCGGTGGCAGGAGTTGGGGTAGACACTAGCAATACAGAGAAGAAGGATGTACTGTCTTTGGAAGCAAATGACTACATTAGCTTATTGAGAGTCAAATTAAGAATTTCCTTTCTGCGTTCACTACCAACGTTGCTTCTTTTATTTTAGTTTGCCATATTTCCCTCCATTTTAAGAGATAATAATGCTCTTTATATCTCAATATGCCCTTTTCAATTTTAAAACTAATTTGAAGGTGGCATAGCATTAATAGTGATCAATTATAACAGTGGATATTCATTAAATTTCATTTACATTCTTATGTTTTTTATCACAAGAAAATAGTCACCTATTTTATGATTATTTAACTAATATTATAAGCTTAGACTCTTGGAAAAATTAACTCTGAAGTTGGATATGAGGCATATAAACAATGACTCAAAATGAATGACGGCATATACCCAGTTGTTTATTAACTTTATCAGTGAATTTCCTGTCGTTACTTCCATCTGCTACACCGTGCTTTCTTCTAGCAAAATTCTTACTCTCAACCTCAAATGAATCATTTTATGAATATAAAATTTGTAAATGGTTAATCATATCCTGTTGGCATACAATTTTATTCAGTGGAAGAATTCAAAAGCTCAATATGGTTGAGCTGTTCATCCATATCATTCAAATTTTCCATTTGGGCAGCCAGTTTTGAAAAGATTCCTAATTTACCACAATGTACTATTTAAAACAAAATTTTTCTTTATTCTTCCTCAAGTGTGTTAATGCAGGAAATTAGAGATAATTTGATGTAGCGTGTAGCACATATGTCTGCATGAGTCAAAAATATTGATTTTCAAAATATTATAATAATCCTAATAATTTTATTCATCACAAGGAGAAAGGAAATTATTTACTTCCTAAAGTTATCTGAGGTTTTTGCAAGTTAAAATTTAGCAGAGTATTACAACTCTTTTATTCTTACAAATTTTTTATAATAAATATGTATACACATATTTTTGAAATTATAAATTATGTAAGTCAAGAAAAATTTTAGGTATCATAGAAATCACAATATTTAAAGTTTAATTTTGCAACAATTTTATAGCAAGAAATAAAAACAAAAAATATTTTTGGACTCTATGGATATTATTGCTGTACCATCAAAAGTAAAATATTTATTTCCAGTCTGAAATGTAGAAAATTTCTAAAAATGATGAAGTAGCATTGCTAAACATTGTGAAACATTGAACAGTGTTTTTTTTTTTCTTTTCTTTTCATGAGATTCATAGAGGAAGTTCTCTTTGGAGAAAAAAAATAATGTTTTGTTATTGGGGTACCTACAATTGTTGTTGTATACCAGGGGTAGTCAACCTTTTTATACCTACTGCCCACTTTTGTATTTCTGTTAGTAGTAACATTTTCTAACCACCCACCGGTTCCACAGTAATGATGATTTATAAAGTAGGGAAGTAACTTTACTTTATAAAATTTATAAAGCAGAGTTACAGCAAGTTGAAACATATAATAATAATTACTTAAAGTACTTTATGTCGGATTTTTGCTGTTTGGCAGAATAAATCTTTATAAAACAACTTACTATAGTTAAATCTATCTTTTAATTTATACTTTGGTTGCTCCGCTACCACCCACCATGAAAGCTGGAACGCCCACTAGTGGGTGATAGGGACCAGGTTGACTACCACTGTTGTAAACTATTTAGGCTATTTAGGACCCAAAGCTTCCCAAGAATTTATTCATGTATTTACTTATCTATCTATCTATTTATCCATTTATTTATTATCAAATATCACATTAGAATTTCAAAGGAAAACTAGACCATCTGTTCATGCCCACCTATCCATGATCTGATATCTCCCAGTTTAGTGCTCCCTAATTTAGAAATTAAGAATTAGCTGGATCATTTGGGTCTGAGAGTTATAGCTACAACCTTAAACTCTATTTTTTACCTTCATATTTAGTAGTTTTTCCTCTCAATTTATTTCTCAATTTCTTAGCAGGTGGAGGACAGAATCTTTTTCTTTTAAATTTATTTATTTATTGCTCATAATTTTAGTGTAATGGTGACTTTTAAAAATATCCCAACTGGTATTTTGATGGAGACTGACAAGCTTGGGAAAGACTTAAGAAAAGCCAAAGCAGGCCTTGACCAGTTGTCCCAGTGGATATCACGTCAGCTGGGGTGCAGACGTCCCGGGTTCGGTCCCCGGTAAAGACATACATAAGAAGTGACCATCTGCTTCTTTCCCCCTCTCTTTCCTCCTTCTCTCCCTCTTCCCCTGCTGCGGCCATTGGCTCAGTTGGTTCTAATGTAGATCCTGGGTGCTGAGGATAGCTTGGTTGGTCTGAGCATCGTCCAGATGGGGGTTGCCGGGTCTATCCTGGTCAGGGCATATGCAGGAGTCTGTCTCTGTCTCCCCTCTCCTCACTTAGAAAAGAAAAGAAAAGAAAAGAAAAGAAAAGAAAAGAAAAGAAAAGAAAAGAAAAGAAAAGAAAAGAAAAGAAAAGAAAAGAAAAGAAAAGAAAAAGCCAAAGCAATCTTAAAAAAGAACACAGCTGTGTTAATTACTATATCTTTGTTATTCTCAGATGTGAGGATGTAATTTAAAGCTATAATAATTAACACAGTGTATTATTTTAAAAAATGTTTATTTAATTTATTATGTGACATAGCTTAATAAGATTATGTAGGTTTCAAGTATACAATTCTATATCACCTGTATATTGTATTGTGTGTTCACCATCTCCAGTCAAGTCTTCTTCCATTACCATTTATCTCCCGTAGGAGCCTCTTCTACATGCCTCTGCCATGCTCTTTCCTCCCAGTAATCACTGTAGTCTTTGTCTAGAAGGTTTTATGGTTTTGTGTTTTGTTTTTGCTTAATCTCCGTCACCTTTTTCACCCAGCCCCAAAGCACCTCTCCCTTCTGATGGTTTTCAGGCTGTTCTCAGTATCTATGACTCTATTCTGTTTTGCTTATTTTGTTCATTAAAACCCACATATAAGTGAAATTATATGATACTTGTCTTTATCTGAGTGACTTTTTCACTTTGCACAATACTCTCTGCGTTCATTCATGCTGTTGCAAAGGGTAAGATATCCTTCTCTCTTACAGCTGAGTAGTATTTTATTGTGTAAATATGCCATGTGCCATGTTTTGGGGATTTTTTTTGTCCATTTTTGTTTTGTTTTGTTTTACTCATCTACTGATGGGCACTGGGGCTACTTTCAAATCTTGGTTATTGTAAATAGCACTGCAATGAATATACAGGTACATATACTGATATATATATATATATATATATATATATATATATATATATTTTTTTTTTTTTTTTTTTTTTTTTTTTTTTTTGAATCAGTGTTTCAGGTTTCTTCAGATATATTCCCAGAGTGTAATTGCTAGGTCATAAGGGAGTGCCATCTTTATTTTTGAGGACTCTTTATACTGTTTTTTATAGTCGCTGCACAAATCTTCATTCATACCAACAGTGATGAGGGTTCCCTTTTCTCCCATCCTAGCTAGCACTTGTTATTAGTTGATATGTTGCTGCAAGCCATTTTGACAGGTGTTAGGTGACACCTCATTGTGGTTGTAATTTGTATTTCTCTGTCCCTGACCATGAAGCTCAGTTGGTTAGAGTGTTGTTCTCAAACGCTAAGGTTGAGAGTTTGATCCCCAGTCAAAGGACATACAAGAATCAGCCAATGAATGCATAAAAAGTGAAACAACAAATCTATGCTTCTCTTTCCTTCTCTAAAATTGATTAATTTAAAAATAGTGTATAGTTTGAATTTCTTTGATGATTAGTGATGTTGAGCATCTTTTCGAATGCCTATTGGCCATCTGGTATATCCTCTTTGGAGAAGTGTCTGTTCAGGTCTTTTGCCCATTTTTTAATCGAATTGTTTTTTTTGAGAGGAGGGGAGAATTGATTTTTATAAGTTCTTTATACATTTTGGAAATTAACCCTTTATCAGATGCATCATTGGCATATATGTTTTTTTATTCAGTGGGCTGTCTTTTCAGTTTGTTGATGGTTTCCTTTGCTGTGAAAAAACTTTTTAGTTTGATATAGTCTCATTTCTTTATTTTTCCCCCCTTTGGTTTCCTTGCCCAAGTAGGTATATTAGAAAAAATATTGCAACCAGAAATGTTAAAGATTTTACTATCTGTTTCCTTCTATAATTTCTGTTATCTTAAGATTTACATTTCAATCTTTAATATATTTTGATTTTATTCCTGTGTATGGTGTAAGAAGGTGGTCTTGTTTCATTATTTTACACATATCTACCCAATTTTTCTAACACCATTTACTGAACAGACCTCATTGTATGATCTTGCATGCTTTGCCAAATATTAATTGACCATAAAGGCATGGGTTTTTTTCTGGGTTCTCCTTCCATTGATCTGTATGTCATTTTTTATGACAGTACCATGCTGTTTTGATTACTATGGCATTGTAGTATAGTTTGGTATCTGGTAGATGATTTTTCCGACTTTGTTCCTTTTTCTCAAGATTGCTGTGACTTTCCTTTTGTGTGAGTGTGTGTGTGTGTGTATGTGTGTGGTTTATGGTAAATTTTATAAATTTTTAGAATATTGTTTTAGTTCTGTGAAATACACCATTGGTATTTTGATAGGAATTGCATTGCATATATAGATTGCTTTGGGTTGTATGGACATTTTATAGATGTTAATTTTTATTATCCATGAACATGGTCTATGCTTCCACTTATTTCTATCTTCTTCAATTTATTCTTTAGTGTCATAATTTTATGAGTATAGGGTCTTTACATCCCTGGTTAAATTTATTTATACTTTTAGGGTTTGTTTGATTGTTTGTTTCTTTAATGCTATTGTGAATGGGATTTTTTTAGGTTTCTTTTCTGATAGTTCATGATTGGTATATAAAAATGCAACCAATTTCTGGATATTTTGTATTTTATTACTTTACTAAAATTATCTATCAGGTAGAGTAGGGGTTTTTTTGGTATACTCTATAGGGTTCTCTATATACAGTGTTATGTTAGCAGATAATGTCAATTTTACTTCTTCATTTCTGACTTGGATGCCATTCATTTCTTCTGCTGCTCTGTTTGCTGTAGCTAGGACTTCCAGAATTACTTTAAATAAGAGAGATGAAAGCAAACATCCTTGTCTTTTTCCTGATCTTAACAGAAACACTTTTAGTTTTTGCTTATTGAGTATGATGTTTGTTGTGGGTTTGTCACATATGGCCTTTATTACACTAGGTATGTTTTCTCTACTACCACTTTGCTGAGAGTTTTGTCATAAATGGGTATTGGGAGAGAGATGAGAAGCATCAATTCTTTGTTGTGGCAGTTCAGATGTTCACTGATTGCTTTCTCATATGTGCGTTGACTGGGCAGCTCCTGCTAAGCCAGTGACCCCTTGTTTAAGCCAGTGACCTTGGGCTCAAGCCAGTAACCAGGGGGTCATGTCTATGATCCCACACTAAAGCTTGCAACGCTACACTCAAGTTGGCAACCCTGTGCTCAAACTGGTGGCCCACAATTGTGCTCAAACTGGTGGCCCACAATCAAGTTGGATGAGCCTGCACTCAAGCCCGTGACCTCAGAGTTATGGACCTGGCTCATCTGAATGTCAGGCCGATGGCCTATCCACTGTGCCACCTTCTGGTCAGGCCCTTGTTTTATAAACATTTCTTTTCTTTATAATGTTTATTTTATTGGTGTTAGAGAGAAAGGAAGGGAGAGAGAGAGAGACAGAGACAAGAACATCAATCTGTTCCTGCATGTGCTCTAACTAGGGATCAAACCAGCCACCTCTGTGCTTCAGGACAACGCTCTAATTGACCAAGCTATTCTTCCAAGCAGATTTTTTTTTTTGACATAGGACTGTAATGTTATAAATTCTCCTCTTAGGAATGCTTTTGTTTCTTATAGGGAATCTTTGTAGCTGAGAGATAGCCCTCCAGGATCTTATCTACCACCCATGGGAGTAGGGCCAGCCCTATTCTTATCTCTGCCCTATGTAACAATTTTGATGTGACCTCTGTAAATTGTTGGTTATAAAACTCCTATTCAGTAGTCTTTGATTTATTATTTAGATTGCTTGTTCTATATTTTAGTTGTAATTCTAGTTTGGTCTTCAGAGGAAGTGAGTGTAACATCCACCTACTCTGCTGCCATCTTGTATCCTGCCTCTTTCTTTCTTTCTTTCTTTCTTTCTTTCTTTCTTTCTTTCTTTCTTTCTTTCTTTCTTTCTTTCTTTCTTTCTTTCTTTCTTTCTTTCTTTCTTTCTTTCTCTCTCTCTCTCTCTCTCTCTCTTCTTTCTTTCTTTCTTTCTTTCTTTCCTTCTTTCTTTCTTTCTTTCTTTCTTTCTTTCTTTCTTTCTTTCTTTCTTTCTTTCTTTCTGATGAAGACTTCCTCCCAAACCTCATCAATACTGGTTTTTATTGATTTTTTAAATGATTGATTTGCATAAAAGTTCATTTAAAAATCATGCTTCATTAAAAGGTTTAAAAGTCCTATCATGCTGATACTCAAAAGTAAAAGAAGTATAGCATTTTAGAGTTTAAGGATTTTATAGGCCAATTATTAGAAATCCAATAATTGCCAAGGCAAGATATGTAAATGAAATTACATTAACAAGAGTTGCAGTAACTGAGTTGATAATGATAGTTATCAGTCCTTATTTCCTTTTACCATTTATTCCTCACAGTCATTCTTTTAACCATTCATCACAGCATTGTCATTCTTTTATTACTTACTTGTTTAATTTCTAAGACTATGGATATGAGAAAACACCAACAATGTTTATCTTTTCTTAAAGATACTATCAATAATTTTACTGGTTTTGTTTATTCAACAATCACAGAAAAAACATTTTCTATATCCTGGGTATTTTGATAGGTCCTGAGAAATAAAAGGTCATGACTATATTTATTGCCTGTGGAATCCTATGCATGGGGACTAAATATTATTCAAGATCTGCTAAAAAAATCTCTTCCTACCCTACGATAGTCTGCATTTGGTGCTTCTTTGTCTTTGAAGAACACTTAGCTCAAGAATGCACAAAACGAAGTGTTGTTTCATGTGGGAAAGCAGGGCTGATTAAAATGGGAAAAAAGCTGGATTTTTTCTTTTAATACTAGTAAGTTTCAATATGACCAGGACACTCTTATTCACTGTTATAACTTCCTACTCTCCTATGTAAGCATGAAAGGACTTTCTAGAAATGGTGCTGCTACTCCTGAGTTGATAAGCTAATGAAACCAATAAACCTCAGTTCATAGTGCATCTTTATAGACTTAAATTATGAGATTTAGAATAATTAAGTCATCTGGTATCTGTGTAAAAATTATTTCCTAAGATGCTCATTGTTTCCAACCCTGCTTAACAGGTAGATAAGAGGTGAGTAGGAGAAAAATTATGGCAAGAAGAGGTAGTAAAACCTGATCAGGTGGTGGCACAGTGGATAGAGCGTCGGACTGGGATGTGGAAGACCCAGGTTCGAGACACCGAGGTCGCTAGCTTGTGCGTGGGCTCATCTGGTTTGAGCAAAGCTCGCCAGCTTGGAACCAAGGTCGCTGGCTTGAGCAAGGGGTTACTCAGTCTGCTGAAGGCCCATGGTCAAGGCACAGATGAGAAAACAATCAATGAACAACTGAGGTGTCGCAACAAAAAACTGATGATTATGCTTCTCATCTCTCTCTGTTCCTGTCTGTCTGTCCCTATCTATCCCTCTCTCTGACTCTCTCTCTGTCTCTGTAAAAAAAGGGGGGGTAGTAAAAGCAGAAATGCTTGGAGTGTTCATGAAGGGTCAATTCAGCAATACTTCTTGAGGAGAGATGAGGTTCATTTGGTGGCTTTGAATTGATGATCACTGATATGATTACTGATAAAAATTTGAAGATACAGGAAAATACTAGTGGGTATTTCTGTGTATACATAGTCTTAGAAAATAAATAAGTAAATAACAAAAGAGTAACAGTGCTATGAGGAGTGGAACAGAACATCACTGAGGAGTGGCTGTGAAAAACAAATGACAGAATGAAGTAAGGACTGAACTAGTTGTCAACTTAGCTGTTTAAACTCTTTTTTTTTAGTCTTTGTGTCGAGCTGAGCATCAATGTGTGCTGAGGTCCTCGCCCAGAAACACACCCCATACCCGCAGAACCTCGACCTCAGTTCAGGGGTGCCACACTTAACTTCCTTGGTGGAAACTAGCAAAAGCTCATCCCCTTGAGGGTAAGCTGAAGCAGGCTGCTCACAAGAAGTAGCATTTGATCTCGATCTGGAAGAAGGAGAAAGATAAGTGTTGCAAAAGTTACTTTTTTTTTTATTCAGGTTGTGTATTATTTGGTGACTTCATTAACTGTTTTCAGACTGTGAAGAGGTGGTGTGAAGAACCAGACTGAACCAGTTTGAGGACAAAGAAAAAATGAAAGCAGAGCTATAGTCTACTCTCTGAAGAAAACACATCCTTTTGTGTGCACTCAGCATGATGTATACCTGGCCTTCATTGCATTGCACAGTTGAAGCACTGTTTGTTGATGAGTCTTTCTCACTAGCTCGGGAAATATACACTATTCTATCTTTCAGGACATGCCCAGGGCTTTAGTAGAAGATCTGGCCCATGGTAGGTGCTTACTAAATGGGCTTTTAATGATGAAATTAAAACTTGCTCATATTTCTTGGCAGATCATGCTAGGTAAACTTTCAGAAATAAACAACCTCCTATAAATTCCAACTTCCTGCATGTGAAGCCCCTTTATCCTTTCTTCTCATCTTTTGCTTACTTTCCGGTTCTCAGGTTTCTACATTACACACATATCTTTCATTTGATATACTTAATTTTATTTGAATATGAACTTTACACAGTGTTACCCTTGAGGCATTTTACATCATATTGCTTACTGTTGGATAATCTCAGACTAAATTCTGTAGGAGGAATTTTAAGCATCCATCAATGGGACATGAAAGTATGAGGGTGAGGGGTTTGAAGCTATTTCACTGTAGCAGATTGTTTGGCCTTGGGAAATGGCCTGTGTAGGCAAGGCTGACATCCTACCAGATCTGGCTTCTCCGTGAGTGCAATCTTTAATCCCTGTATTAGCCTCGTTCCTGCTCTCCCTGACCTGCTCACAGCATGCACCAATCTGGGGGCCTGCCATGTGGCCTTCCCAGTGGACTCAGATTCCCACTCCTCTCTCTCCATCTGCTATTGACTCTGATTAATCCTGTCTTTACTTTTCAAACACTTATTTCTTTCCTGTCTTTGGTTTAAAAAAAAAAAAAGATGACTAATAATAACCTGTCTGTTTGGGAGACTAAAACTGAATTTCTACTGACTCAGCTTACCCTGAAATATATATATTTTTATCTCTCTTAAGTTTGTACACATTTCATTAAATTCCCTGAAATCGGCAATCTTTACATTATTTAAAATTTTCATGAAACCTCTGATCCTGATTAGGGTTTTTCCTTTGCAAGCCACATTCCATTTCACCCTAGTTTTTTGCTCTACTTGTCCTGTTTGATGTTATCTGCAGGAATCCCACGGGGCTTCTGGGCTGCTGGAGTTGGTTCACTGCCAAGGCTAAACTGCATGTTCACTGCTATGTTTCCTGGTAAGTAAGTAAAAATGTGGCTTTTGAGTTGAAATAAAAAAACCAGAATAACATCCCTCCCCCACAGCTTCACCTTCATGTAATTCCCCATGAACATGACTTAGGCCCTTATGAGTATTTCCATTTCAAGGCAGAGACAATGTCTGTGGGCATTTTCATGCTGAGTCAGCTAAACATCCTATGAAAAATGCAGGCCTTACCTAAACAAATGGAATGCTCTAATTAGTTACCATATGCAAGGAAAGCCTGAAATATGTTTCCGATACAGTTTTGTTGGAGCTATAAGCTTATTTTCCCACATGCAGTGGAATGGGATATTGTTGAATGTGGCAATGACACAGAAAGTAAGAATTACAAGGAACAAAAAACTGCAGCTGGACCTTGAAAGACTCCAGCTCTGCATCTGCATACGGTTTCCACACCAGCAGCAGGCTTGGTTTTCACCATGGGAATGTGACATTCAAGCTCTTTGAGTGAAGTATTCAATTAAAGGTAGATGTTGGGCAAACAAATGTGTTGGGCTGGCTTGCTTGTACGTTGCGTGACTGGTGCTGAGCCCGGGGCAGCGCCTCCTGTGTATAGTCCATGTAAGGCTGCAGGTGCTTGCCCTCAGGGCGGCAGGTTGTAGATTGTGCCCCACCACTGAGAGGTGTGGTTTGATTTTTGGTCCCTTGCCCTCTGCTGGGAAAACAGGTTTTCCTTTTCTCTTTTATTTATATTTCTTTTCTTTCTTCTTTTGGCTTGCCTGTCTTTGTGAGCCTCCATTAAATTGGTATGGGTCACCATTTTCCGGCTCCACAGTTCCTTTACTGTCTGCGATGCCTTTCAGCCCTACAGTAGGCTACAGAGTAGGCTGTGAAGCGTGATCTTCTACCGTGGCTGTTTATTTCAGTTGCGGTTCATGTTATTGGAACACTAAAGTGTGTGTCAAACTTATTTCAGTATGTAGCTGCTGTGGGGAATGTGAATATCAGAGTCAATAAAATTTAGTAAACAGCCATCTAGGTAGGAACCATCCATGTAACTGAAAATACACATAATTTTTTTTACACCATCCTTGCAATACCTTCAATAGAAGAGAACCCATATTGAAGAATCTAACAAACAGCTCATATGCTTTTTCTGCAAAACCCCAAGGAGAAACAATTTTAAAATAGCAATAATTAGTTTTGTTTATAAATCAAATAACTGACAAATATTTCTGGAACCTTGAACATGTTTTTCCCACTATGATACTATAAGAGAGTAATGAAAAGTACAGACATTATCTCTGTCCCCAGAGTGTTTACAATCAAATTTGGGATGAAACCCACAGGATATAGGTGAATTCCCATCATGTGCTAAATTCTGTGGTTCATTTAATAACTGCACTAATGTTTTAAAAGCAAGGTAGAAAAATAAATAAATAATGTATTTTATTATTGCAGAACACTTTTGTTTCAATATATTTTGTATCAACAAGTATGCTCTAACAAAGAGTTAGGTGAGAGGACATAAAATTTAAAAATGTCAGCTGCTTTCCTGTTTTCCCAAGGTAAGGCATGCATTTTCTTTCTGGAAAGCTTCTCTACAGATTCCTTAGTTAGGCAAAGTCCTTGCTTCGGGGGATAATAGTAACAAGGATTTGGGATGAAAAATCCTTATTGTGCCAAGGTTGAGGCTCTCAGGAAAGAGGCAGGTGAGGAAGGATAACTTTTAGAAGAGGAATGCATAGTAGTATGGGCCTAGGTGTCCCTTGCTAAAGTCTACTGACAGGAAAAGCTTTAGATTCCAAAAAGGAACCCCCCCCCTCCCATCCAGATGAAAAGACTCAAACTCAGTTAATGACTGGCTCTTAGCTTAACTTTAGACCTAAGTGTTTGGGGGAAGAGCTTGTTCTGCAGAGCATGACATTGAGGCTGGAAACCATTTGAAGATGCAGATCATTCTTGCTGTACTCTGCTTTGGGGCGTAGAGGTTGGACCAAGAGAACAATGAACTTGAATGTCATATTCGTTTTCCTCTACTGAGGCTTGTTAAGGTAGTAAAAAAATGGCTTGTCTCTGTTTTCAGTAGCTAGAATGGTTCCCTGTGAAATGTTGATTAATGTCCCCTGATTCTTGTTTTTCACTTCCCCTTAGAATAACCTTATGAAGAATTAGGCATTTAGACATACATTTGTCTGCATGATGTATCTTCAATAACATAAACCTCAGTTCAACTAAATACCAACTTTTAGAAAACATATTTCACAACCTATTCTACATTTCTATAAAATTACTGTAACAGAGGAATTTAAACTGTATGGTTTCCATAATAAAACCCAAAGCATTCATCCTGGTATTTAATGCAATTTAGGAAACCCAAAGTTTAAGATCATTAAAATCTGGGAGATTTTTGAAATTTAATTGCATTTTTTATTCTAGTAATACTTGCTTTTTTGTTGTTGTTATCTCTACAACTGTGTGAAACTCTACTCGGGCTTATGGTGAGTTCTGGTTGAGCAGAGCCATCTCAAATCAGGACACTAAAAGCCACAGAACTGTGTGGTACTGGTTAAACAACAATGCTAAGTGGAAACAAGTAATGCCACAATGTAAAAGGACTGATCAGACTTCCAGTCCTCCTTCTTTGCCCAGAGTTTAAAAGTAATTCTAATCACTTTTGAACTAAGTCAGTCTAGAGAGAACTTGGGTTTGAAGGAATATATATATAAAAAAGAGCTATTGGACTTCTTCTTAGTAAAGATGTGACATAGTTAGTCATTGTAATAGTAAGTAATTAATTGGGGAGTAAAGTAACAGAGAACTGTAACCGTGTATGTTCATCAAGGTGCTGAGAGGGTCATGCTTGTTGTATATGATTATGCAAAATGAGCCTCACAGTAAGAATTTTGACAATAAGTGAAAAAGCTGAAGTTTAAAAATGATTATGCCATTTGCTTAGTTTCACATGACCAGACATTAATTAAGCAAAGGCAAAAAACAAAATCAGAATTTCTTCTTTTACTCTTGATCTGGTGCAGAGACTTGTGTTGTGAACAAAGTAATGACAAAAGCAAAGCAACATTTTAACTTGAAGAGTAATCTGGTAAAAATATACTCTGATAAATGCTTGCACTTAAATCACCATATATTGCATAAAGCAAAAGCTAATTTAGGAGGTGCACTTTAAAGTCAGGTATAAGGATTGGAAATCTGGTGTTGTAGGAATTTATATAGGTTTCAACTTCTACAATATCCTAGAATTTGGACTGGTGAGACTGACTACAAGGAAAGCCTTTCTGAGTTAACAGACTGGACCAAGGCAAGAAGAAAATGTATGATGAGAAATACTCAAGCTGAATAGAAAAACCACTGAAATGGTATTAAAGAGAAACTTCAAAAATTTAGATCAGTGGAAAGAGCAGTGAATGATCATTAAAGCTGGATTAAGAAAAAAGGAAAAATTATGCTAATAGAATTTTGAAGCTATATAACACCCAGTGGAGATGGTCAGAGTAACATAAAGTGTGTGAGTTTTCAGTCAAAATCCAATGGTAGGTCCAGAAAAAATAGCGTTGAATTATATTTCTCATACTTACTTCCTGTGTATTCTCCAGAACAATGTAACTTTTAGTCCTAAGAACTTGTAATTCTAAAAAATAAAGTATGGTGAGCAATATGATAGTGCTGACATCCTCCCCAGACTCCAATCCCTCTATACAAGGAATGGAAGTACTATTTCCATATTAAAATTTTTATTTTTACCTTGGGTTTGAGGTCATTACAGCACAAAGAGGATCCAAGAAGAAACTAACTTCTAAAACTAACATATTACTCTATTTATTCACTATAGTCCCTTATCTTGTATGTGTTTTCTCTTTTATAAAAAGAATTAGGATTGTTTATTATTTTCCTCCTGTCCACTTTAAATGGTTGACTTCTGTGAGTCCCTGTAATGTGGTGCTGATTCAAAAAGAGAGAGAGAATGATCTTGAAGTTCTTTCCAACTGGTGAGTCACAAACTCTCAGGGGTTCTCCTTATGAGCCTTATGAAAAATAGTGATACTGTTAGTTTCAATGCTGGCTTTGTAAAAAAGTAAATAAAATAATTACCTTTTTATTTTTTTAAAGTAGGCTATTTGAGAACCTCTGTTCCCAGGATTATGTGTCATGGAGACGAGCGGAATACTATAATGAATCAAGCATATGACAAAAGTGGCTTAATGCCACTAGTATGTACTGTTGATAATTTTCATTCTGCATATATTATTTTTAAAAAAACCTGATGGTCAAATACAAAACGTATTGATGTGTACAAAAATATAATACTAATTCTGCAAATTTGCCTCAAGATGACTTGATCAGCAGGTCAATAATTTGCATTTGTCTAATCCAAATCCTTTATCTAGATTTTCAGGATGTCTTCAGTTCTTTCTGAAATAAATGCTGAAAAGGAAATATCGTCCCTTGATGGATAGCTTAATGGATAAAGTGTTGTCCCATCATGCCAGAGGTCCCAGGCTCAACCCACAGTCATCTATGAGAAGCAATGAATGAGCAAACAGCTAAAAGGAACTAAGTAGAACAACAAGTTGATGCTTCTCTTGCTCTCCCTACCTCCTTCTCTCAAATCAATGGAGAATTAAAAGAAAGAAAAGGAAAAAAATGTAGTAATGATTATATTCAAATTGTTTTTACATTTGTTGAAAACAAATATCCCCAATGTATTATTTTTAGAAAATAGCTTGCCAAGACTAGCCTGAAAACTTCCATCCCCTAATTTAGAAACAGCACATAAGAACTATAAAAATATACATTTTTGCAGAAAAAGGATTACAAGATCAGTTTATGAACACATATTTGATGTTATAATTATAGTTAAATTCAAATATTCTGCTCAAAATACATGCATGTTTATGAATTTCATACTCATACCAAAAATGATAAAATATGCAATTTTATTTACTTGTTAAAAAAACACATTATTTTTATGTAATTATTTAACAATATATGAAAGCAAGTCTAACATTATTAGATGAAAAAGAATGAAATTTGTCTTTAAAGATTACAAATATTATATAGCATTTAAATAAATGTTTTAATATAATATTAAATAATTTTACTGACCCATTTTTAAGTTAATGCTGTATATTTTGAACATAATATGTCAAAGTTATAAAATTATTTTTTAATTAAAGGTGTTTAAAATATAACTGTTAAAGTTTAAAGAGTAAACATTTAACAGATCAAAAATCTGTTGAATTCAGATTAATATATTAGAGACATGCAAAAATAAATAAATGCAAGAAGATAAGGATTCCAATTAACAATAATGTTTGCCATATACCCATTTTTGAGTTAATGGAGTAAAAAACTAGAAAAATTGAACTGAGGTTGCTACCACAGAAATCCCCCAAGAAACCAGAAATAATTTATTTATAAAGCTGCATAGAGGGATACGTTTAAATGTATTGCATTTATTAATTTGGGAAGGAATTAGCTCAAGAAAATTTCCCAACTACTAAGTAATTTGCAGATGTCTTTTCTCCATATATGGAGGGTTTTACACAGTTTTTAAATGAGTTTCAATCAATGTTTATTGAGTTTTCACTAAATGCTAAGCACTGCGATGGTGTGGTAGAGAATAACAAGATCAAGAAGAAAAACATTTCCTGTTCTCTGTGAATTGGGTTCAAGTGTGAACTGATGATCTTTATCTATATTTATATGCAGAATAATTTTCTTTAATTCATCTCACAGACACTGGGGGACTATTGTGCTTGGAATTGTGTTTGGCACCATTATGAAAGTGAGAGGTAACATAATAATAATAATAAAATAACATAACTGCAGTGACCTCCAGTATTTGTCTAGTCCTAACTGCATGCCAGGCATGGTGCTAAGTGTCTTACATGCATCCATTATTTCACTTCAGTGTATGAGGCAAGTGTTTGTAGCATCCCTGCCTTAGAGATTAGGAAACTGAACAATACAATCTCTACTTCTGCAAAGTGTATATAGTCTAATGCGCAAACTGAAAAATGAATAATAACTGGAAATGAAAGAGAATACAGTGTGGAATGTGATGAGGGCTATCTCTGAAACATCTCATGTATTTTATATAAAGTATGTGTCAAAATACCATAAGCCTGCCAAAGAAAGATGGTGATTCTGTTATTAGTTTATTTATGCCAGTAACACATATTTGGCACATCAAGAAGACTATAAATATATTTCTAAAAATTAGTACTAAGGATTTAATTCTATCACATTAAGAGAAATTTATGTTTTCATTCAACAAAAAATATGGCCCTGGTCTGTTGGCTCAGTGGTAGCATATCAGCCCGGTGTGTGGAAGTCACATGTTTGATTCCTGGTCAGGGCACACAAGAGAAGCGACCATCTGTTTCTCCATCCC
Source organism: Saccopteryx leptura (assembly GCF_036850995.1). NCBI lineage: Eukaryota > Metazoa > Chordata > Mammalia > Chiroptera > Emballonuridae > Saccopteryx > Saccopteryx leptura. The sequence continues at coordinate 42,811,319 of NC_089506.1, forward strand.
CTCTTCCCCATTCTCCCTTTTCTTTTTCGTTCCTTCCCACAGCTATAGCTCAAATGGTTCAAGCATGTTGGCCCTGGGTGCTGAGGATGGCTCCATAACCTCCTCAGGCATTGAAATAGCTCAGTTGCCAAGCAATGGAGCAGCGGCCCCAGATGGGCAGATCATTGCACTGTAGGAGACTTGCTGGGTAGATCCTGGTCAGGGCACATGCAGGAGTCTATCTCTCTGCCTCCCTACCTCTCACTTAAAAATTAATTAAATAAAGCATCAATAAAATAGGAGCATAAGTCTACAGTGTCAATAACTTTAGGTAGTGGAAATTGGAACCTCATTTTTAAAATTATTTTTATTTATTTATTCATTTTAGAGAAGAGAGTCAGAAATAGATAAATAGAGAGAGAGATAAGGGGAGGAGGAGCAGTAAGCATCAACTCCCATATGTGCCTTGACTGGGTAAGCCCAGGGTTTTGAACCAGCGACCTCAGCGATCCAGGTCGATGCTTGATCCACTGTGCCACCACAGGTCAGGCCAAAACCTCATTTTTTAAAAAATAGGTCCAAGTCAGAAGAAAATAAATTTAATAAATGATTCTATAAGAAAATTGTTTCAATGATTTATTTGGTAACACATCATATGTCAAACAAGATAGGAGAGTACAGAGCATAACACCATGCTTGGTACGTAATAGGCACTCAATTAGTACTTGTGCTATCACCTGTATTAGCTGGTTTGGGCTTCCATAAAAGAAGTTCACAGATGGTGGGGTTTAAACAAAGGATATGTATTTTCTCACAGTTTGTAGGCTGTAGGTCTGATATCTAGGTGTCAGCAAGGTTGTTTCTTTCTGAGACATCTCTCCTTGGCTTATAAATGATCATGCTCTCATTGTGTCTTCTCACGGCCTTTCTTTTGTGGTGTCTTATCCTCTTCTTAAAAGAACACTAGTCCTATCAGTGTAGGGCTCCACTCTTAGGTCCTCATTTAACATTAACTATCTCTTTTAGGACCTGACTCCAAATATTGTCACACTCGTGTTTAGGGCTTCAACATATAAATTTTGGGAGACACAATTCAGCTTAAAGCATTACCCTTACCTTTTCCCTGATTAACAGTTAGCTTTCCCTGCTTGATTTTGTAACTTTCTTCAGAGGATGAGGCTTCATTTTGTCATTTTTAAAAAATTAATTTATTTATTTCTTTTTTTTTTTTTTTTTTTTCATTTTTCTGAAGCTGGAAACAGGGAGAGACAGTCAGACAGACTCCCGCATGCGCCCGACCGGGATCCACCCGGCACGCCCACCATGGGGCGGCGCTCTGCCCACCAGGGGGCGATGCTCTGCCCATCCTGGGCGTCGCCATATTGCGACCAGAGCCACTCTAGCGCCTGGGGCAGAGGCCGAGGAGCCATCCCCAGCGCCCGGGCCATCTTTGCTCCAATGGAGCCTTGGCTGCGGGAGGGGAAGAGAGAGACAGAGAGGAAAGCGCGGCGGAGGGGTGGAGAAGCAAATGGGCGCTTCTCCTGTGTGCCCTGGCCGGGAATCGAACCCGGGTCCTCCGCACGCTAGGCCGACGCTCTACCGCTGAGCCAACCGGCCAGGGCCTAAAAAATTAATTTAACCATGGTTTATTGCCTCCTCTCTGCTAGGCTTTGTGCTATACCTGTCCAATGGGTACACAGCTGTTACAGTCTAAGCTTATCTCTGCTGCCGGTAACCCACAGGACAGATGGAGGAGCTTACTGAAATCAGCTGGCCAGCCCGGGGTATAAGCAAAAGCTGAGGGATCTCAGGCCAATGCTACGTCCTAGGAAGGAAAATAAGAGAGGCCATGAATAGGGATGCCAGAGGCAGTGGACGTAGCATGGGTTCCTACTCTTAAGGTGAGCGTGATGTGGTGAGCTACCAGAATTGCCAACAAATGCTACTGCCTGGTGGACCACAGAGTGATAGAGAGTGGAGACCCTGGAGAGGTACTTCTGGCCACCGTCACTGTGCTTTTTTCAAGTCATTTTGAGGAGGTATCTGCCACTGGAGTGGTTTTCAGGGAAGATCTTTGAAAATTGACTTTTCACAAATGGTTAACTGATAAAAAATAAAAAAAAAAGACCCACAAGAAATTTGATACAGAGCATGAGGTAGAGGAAATTACCACATGAAGGGAAACGAAAAAAAGTATTAGGATCAGTATGAGTTACCACTGAACAGATGGTTAATGGTACTTTGTGCTTCCATTTGCAATGAAGAAATCACTCAACTACAGCCACCAGAAGTGTGATTGCCTTTCCAGAGAAAAACCAGAGTAGGAAATGCTTGCTTCTGTGATCCCACTGTAGTGTGCTCAGGGTTCATCCAGAGAGTACTGTGACATTGCTTTCTTTGGCCCCCTGAATTAAGCAGATGTCCACTTATGATAAAGCATTATAGACAGGAAATTGTAAGAGAAGTGGTTTTTCACATCTTTACGTAGAATTGCTGCAGAGAGAACTGAAGAAGCTGCCCTGGAAAGGCATGCTGATCCAAACTTAAGAGAATGGAAGCACGCTGTTTTGCACACTTGTGTATACACCCGTCAAATATTTCTGAGATATGCTCTGTGCCCCAGTAGAGTTTCCTGAGCAACCCATACCCAATGTGGAAGGGCCGAGGCCAAGACCAAATCTACATGGCGACGAGCCTTTCGAGGAGAATCCTAGCATAAAGACATCGTATTGTGACTGACTTGAACAAGACAATACTCTTTCATAACATGCAATGTTACCCTTTCTGAAACCAGATAGAGTGTAATTTAGAAATTTCAATACCCACATTGTTTCGTCTATTTAATAGCTAAAGACAAGAAAACCATAGTTAGCAAGTAACCAATTTAGAGATTCTAACAAGTAAAAAGAGAATAGACATTTTCATCACCATACAAAGATTTATGGTCATTACTGATTACTGAGATAAGAAAATGTGCTCAAATATGAAAACTGGATAATTTGAAATCCATTTTTCTTCATGTGTTAGCTTATACCTTACTTTTAAAATTCCCATTAGAAACATATACCTGTTCCTTTTATATTTTCTAAAAGTTACAGAGCTACAGCTTGAAAATATTAAGCATTTACTTTTGTTCTTTCTGTCAGTTGGTGTTGCCTGAGAATGAATACTTAATTAATAATTATATTTTAGAAAAAAAAACTCAACAATTATATACATTATTAAGGTTTTTATTAGAATGAACACAGAAGTTATTTAAAAATCAATGAAGAAATAAAACTTACTTCAAAAATTGGTTTTGCCTCAGGCTTGATTGATGAAAGGAAATGCTGGCCGGTGTAAAATATCTATGATTCCACAAAATGTTATTTTCTGTCTTGAATTAATTCAAAGCACGAGCTGAAGAGCTGCAGAAACTGAAAACTATACTCATGACATTTATAGAAGCTTCACTGAAAACTGCAGAGTATAGGCCCTGGCTGGTTGGCTCAGTGGTAGAGCATCGGCCTGGCGTGCAGAGGTCCCGGGTTCAATTCCCGGCCAGTGCACATAGGAGAAGCACCCATCTGCTTCTCCACCCCTCCCCCTCTCCTTCCTCTCTGTCTCTCTCCTCCCCTCGCGCAGTGAGGCTCCATTGGAGCAAAGATGGCCTGGGCGCTGGATGCCGGGTGGATGCCGGGTGGATCCCGGTCGGGTGCATACGGGAGTCTGTCTGACTGTCTCTCCTCATTTCCAGCTTCAGAAAACAAAACAAAACAAAACAAAACTGCAGAGTATATTTTTGGATTATTAACTATGCTTTCACCTTTGTCTGTTATGAACTTTAAAATAACACAATTATTTGTTCTGTTGTTCTAAACAAGGCTTTCTGAACCTTGACATTACTGACATTTTGACCTGAAAAATTCTTTATTGTGGGATGAGCATGCTGTGCATTGTAGGATATATAGCAGGATCTCTGGTCTCTATTCATTATTAGATTCCAGTAGAAACCCTTCTTTTAGTTCTGACACCAAAACCATCTCTAGACATTTGCTAAATGACCCCTGGGAAGGGGGTACAAAATCACCCTTAGCTGAGAGCCTCTGCTCTAAACAGAAGAGAACCACATTTAAATATCCTCCCATTGTTTTTTCTAAACATTAAAAACTCAAAGCTGTAGAATACACAAAAATCTCATCTCAATTGGGCAAAAGTACTACAAGGTACAGACTCAACTGCCTTGAAATTTAATTGTATCTACACAGTGCCTGTTTTCCAAGCCTAGAACTTCCGCTCTCTGCTCTGGAGAATTGTTAGCACAAAACTGTATGGATAGAGTCACAACTGGTTCCAGATTTTATTAATCGCTAAGCCATTTAAATTTCAAAACTGCTTTCTGACAAGATTCCTTTGTAAGGCTATACTCCCCGAATTTCCTTGGACACTTCAGGGTAACATTTGGCTGTTTGGTTTTAAGGAATTCCCCATGTTCTTACTTTGCCTTCATACTTGTTTCACAGGCATTCCCCTCCCTCTACAGGGGATGTTGCTTGTTACAAATTATTGTGTCATTGTTCTTCTGAAAGCATCACCCAAGAGGGATTTTCGGAGCAAACCAATATCAAAAAATGTAGACGCGATTATTGTAATTTGAGAGTTGGCATCTTCACTCCCTCCAGGGGTCTTAGTGTTGAATCTCTTTGTTTTTTGAGTGAAACCAGCCATGGAGGGGAGTTGAGAAATGCATTAATAATTGGTATCCCCATAAAGGGTATTTGCCTGTGAGTGTTTCATACTGAGTTGTGAGTATAAAGATGGATTTAAAGCAAACACTGGCGGCTCAGTCTTAGACACATTCAGTCTAGGTAGCTTTACATGCTGATGAGAAAACAGTTCACTGAGTAATTCAAAAGTGGTTCAGAAAAAGAAAAGATATATTCAGGCAAAAAAAATAAAAAAATGAAGCCATTCAAGAAAGGCAATATCAGGTTAGGGATATCCCATTCAAAACATTGAAATAAGACAATCATCTCTTAAAAGAAAATGAAATTCACTTTACACATTTAGGTGAATGAAATGCAAGAAAGTGAGTTATTACTCTCTGGAGGAGCTTAAGAATGGTGCCTGAAAAAAAAATTTTTTTTTTAGAATTTGACATTATGCTCAACAAAGAAATTAGGTGCCTTTTTTAATTAAAAGGAAGAAGAGAAATGTGCAGGCACCTAAGTGTTTGCTATATGAGAAGACCATGGAAAATAGGAAATAAAGAGCATTTCCCTGATGAAAAATGATCTGCAAAGAGCAGGGCTGTCTGAGTAAGATTAATAAAGGGGCTCAAAGAGCACGGAGACAAGCTACAGAAGATCCCCAAAGATGTGTCAGAGTGACTTAAAAAATATATCACACTAGCCTGCAGTGCATGATAGAACAGGAAAACAAGACACATGCAAAATCCCCTTCCAAGACCTCATCACTCAACTACTGTACATGTCATATCAATCCTCTTAACCGTGTAATAGTCATTGTACCGCAAAAGCCTCCAGATGTAGAAAATGAGATTACACCTATTTTACAAAGCCAAGAATAGAGCCAAATTGCATAAGCACCCCTACAACTTCCACAACTGAGTAGAGACAAAGTGATCCCCAATAATTGCTCATGAGTCATGCTTCTGTGGTTGTACAAAGCAAATGTACAAACAAAACAATTCTACTTTCTATCTGATGCGTGAAAACTGTGTAGGCATGTGTAGATGCAAGTGTGTGTGTGTGTGTGTGTGTGTGTGTGTGTGTGTGTGTTTCTGAGGAGGAAAGGAAAAAAAATGAAAAACAAACTTTTAATGGTTAAGCTTTAGATGGTATGACACAGTTGGGACTGAAAGTCTTCAATGAGTTACTGAAAAACAGGAAAGAGATATCAATGAATAGAACTCATAATTTCTCTCAATAGTAACAGTTTGCAGTTTTCCTTCTAAATGAGAAAGATATAAAAAGAGAGAGCTTTTGTTAGCTAGGAAAAAGAACTACCACACTTCAGGCAATTTTAATACTGTATTGAAAAACTATATTAGAAGAAGGTGTTACAAACAACTTAGACGGATTCTTCGCTCTGTGGCACGTGCCAGTGAAAGGGAGCTGCAGTCTCCACTGCCATGACATATAATGAGTTCTGCCAGCTCTTTCCAAGTCCAAATGAACACAATGAGAACATGCTTTAATTGTTGCTGTGCTACTCCCATTTGTGGGAGAGCCATTATATTGCAGCAGTAACAATGATTAAGAAGTGTTATGGGGATTTCTGTTTGAGATGAGTAAATACATTTCAGATTATTTGGATGGTAATCCACATGTCTTTAATCAGAGCAACAGAATTTAGTGGACCAAACCCAGGGCTTCTAGATATAACTGGAGTCTCCATCCAAACACTGACAGTGACCAATGAGCTCAATGACACTAGGTTGTGAAAAATGGGGACCACAGTTCATTGTGGGTCATGCTCCTGACAGGTTTTAAATGACGTTGAACCTAGTGACAACAAGGGGAGAGTGGCCACAAACTTAATCAGCCTTAAAAGATAACTACAAATTTAGGAATGCAATTTTCTCTTGTGTTAGTATTGTAGAGATGGTAACAGATTACTTATGATCTCTACTTTAAAAAAAAGTTATGTTTGCAAAGACTCAATAACAAGCCTTTCATCTGATGCATTCCCTAGTTAATACTCAACACAAATTACAGGAGTGGATTGGCATTCCCTTAGGAGTGCTTAAACAAAAATGTTTAGAAGATTCCTCTCCTGCTTTAGAAGAAAACGAAGTACATGTAAAATAAACTGAAAAATTAATACCAAGATACGACTTGGAGTGTTTTGCAGAACTGTTTTAACATGGTCTTTTAGAGGAAATGATAGGTGATGCCTGCATTCGCACCTGTGAAGGCCCACAAGTGGACTTTTCCCAGTTGTTTCATAAAGGTCTTCACCCACCTCTCCCTCCGTAGTCCTCATACAGTGAGTGCGCAGTGAGTGTGCCTGTTTGCACAGTCATTGTCACTGTCCAGGAACCAAAGCATGAGAGCATTCTTGACCTCTTAGAAGAATTTCATGGGGTTGACCTTGCCTTTTCTGAAATGTTTTATTTTCTTACTTTCTGTGACAAACCCCTCTTTGATTTTCATCGTATCTCTACCGTCTCGTTTTGAACACTCTATGGGCACTGCCAGCTTGACATGTTTGCAACTAAACTTATCCTTTGCGTTTCTACATCTGCTGCTTCTTTTCCAACTCTCGTATTTCCTGCAACACCTCAGCCATGCTGGACTTTTTCTTCTTACCTTTCTTCTAACCCTTCTAAGTCCTGTAGTGGTGGGATTCAGGCGGTCCACACCAGTTCAGCAGAACCCATACCTAGTTTTTTGTTGAGTTTGGCGAACCGGTTGTTGAAATGACACTTGTCATCAGAGTTCTCTCTAAGGTGGGTGCCGGAGCAGCCGCCCAATGTGGAAATCACAGTTTATATCCCTCATGCCTATGTTGTTCTCTCAATGTGAAAATTTCCCTCCTCCACTTGTTTGTCCTTCTAATTTCTACTTATTGTTTGGCATTCCCTAAAGTTTCACTACCCGTGGGAACTTCAGGATTATTATTTATCTGTGGCATGTTTGCATTTTAATTGTTTAATTGCTGTCTTCTGTCACCTACATTTTCGTGTAGGCTTACTGGAGCTTAAGGAACCACATTTTATTAGACTTTCTCTTAAAGTTTTCTTTGTTGACATAATTTATGCGCAATATATATATTTTTTTCAGTGAAAGAAGAAAGGAAAGAAAGAAAGAAAGAAAGAAAGAAGAAGGGGGTAAAGAAAGAGACAAAAATCAATCTTTAACTCTGCCTCTCTTCTTCTCCAATTCTAATTGTCTTACCTATAGTTAGAGGGCATGTATGTCCTTGAAATTAATTACCTAATTAATTTACAAAATGCTTCATTGAACACTTATCTTAAGCCAGGCATCGTGCTGTGTGATAAAAATAAATAAGATAGTCCAGGTTTAAAAGTGGTTCCACCACTTTATTCCAGTGTAATATTGGGTCAATTAATAAATTCCTCTGTGTCTCACTTTATTTTTAAATAGAGGATAATAGTAATGCCTTCCCAATATGGTTGTCATAAGGATTAGGCACATGAAAAGTTCTTAATAATGTGTCTCAGAACAAGTGCTCTCAAAAATAATTTTTCTCTCTCTCTCAACTCTGTATTTGTCTTTAATTCCAAATTTATGAGATATGTCAAAAAACGGGTGATGATGTAGGAGTTTAGAGAAATCCATGACCTTCCTTGTAATGGCTCATAGTACATTACAAAAGCCAGTCTCATGTGGACATGACTCCCTCTCTGCCACTCAGTAAGTATGAATGGGAATTGGGATGAGTTACTTCACATCTCTGTGTTTTTGTTTGTCTATAAATAGGACAATAATAATATATATCTCACTGGGTATTTAAAAAAATTAAAGAAGTTGAGACTTGCGTTAGCATTAACAACAGTACAGGGATATTATAAGCAATTTATTCAATATAAGAGTTAGCTAGTGTTATTACAACATGTCTAATTTGCTTTAAAACTTCTCAACCTATTTGTCTATTTTTAAAACATTTATATATAATATACATTACATATTATTATATATAATATTATATATAGTATATATTACAATATATATTCCGCTCCTTTCATTTAGCTCCTAATGCAACAGCCCTACCCATGGCCTTCTTTGGTCACTATTTTTTATGTTTAGTGTTATCGCTGTCTCAGCTTACTGATTTATGCATTTAATTTATTTCTTTAAATTATGTAATAGGGTCATAATGAGGAAGTGCTGTGAAAAGAATTTTTATTGATTAGTATTATTACCTATAACTCATATAACACATAGCAGATGGGATAATTACCATAACACTTCTATACTAAGACTCTGAATCCATAGCTACCTTTTTCCAAGGGATGCCATCTCAGCTTCCTCTCTCGTTTGGAGTTATGGAAACAGACTTTAGAAGTGCTGTGTTAGGTGGTATAATAGAGAGATTATGAAGCATAGCATTGGACAGAGGACAGAAAGATGCCAGGCCCTGGGAGGCTCCAAAGAGGAAGTGACCTTTGCCCAGGGCCTTCATTAGAACCTACTGAAAAGAATTTACAATGCTGATTTGTGTTGATAAAATTAAAGGAAAAAAAGAAAAGTAAAGAACTCCCAGGATGAGTCACACATAGATCATTTGTGTCTATGAAGAGATCCTGACAACTTGTGTCAAAGGTCCACTGTTGATACCTCAAATGTGTATGAGATCTGAAAAAGATACCATAATCTGACTAGATCAGTGGTTCCCAGACTTTTAGAAAGCAAGGGCCAGAGATTAGGCTTTTCACCTAGAATTTTCCATATAATAGGAAGTATCTTTTTAGAATCAATTGATTTAATAAAAAGTTAAGAATAAGAATTATTTTGAACTCAATATAAATTATATATATATCAATTATATGCGGATTTGCATTTTGTTCAGTGAAAACTTCAATTTGACAAGCATAATTTAAAAAGTAATAGTATGTATTTGTATAAATGCTTTATTTTTTAGTTTATATGAATTCTTAGACTTGTTGCAAAATCTTCAAAGTCCCCTGGGTTCCTCCCCTACACTTTTGGGTCCATTGATCTAGATTTAAATTAAAAATTTTTATTAAGGGATTTGCTTAAACATTTTACAGGCTATAAGAATTGCACAATATTAAATGTTTACAAATGTAATAAACAGTTTACTTACTTGTTTTACAATCTGCAGAAACAACTATGACCAATTAGTTGATCACAAATTAGAATTACAAACAACCATAATTTGGTTCTGTTTTATGAGCATATCAATGCTATTTGTTCCCAACAATGGTTATGGTTTTATAAATAAAAAAAAAATCCCCTGCCATTGTTGAATTTTCTGTCTCTTGCAACAAGGTGAGCACAGATGGTAGATGACACAGAGGTGAATTGCTCCGCAGGTCAGCACTGCCTGAGTGATCTGTTAGGTGTGGGGATGTACAAATCAAACACTACATTTCCGGAATGTCTGAAAATGTGGGCCACATGTGGCCAATGAGCTATTTTTGAAAGCTGACTATGGGATATTCTGATTCAGCTAAAAAATCAAGGGCTGCGGGTGGGGTTGGAGATGAGGTAGAGAAAAATTTTATAACTTATGGAAAGGGATCCCTCATAGAGGAAAGTTACATTCATGCCTGAGCCCACGGTTCCTGTGCTTTACTCTGCTCATCTCTGCCTCTCCCAAGTCTCCCAGGAAGTCAGTCGGTGCTCAGCCTGACTAAGCCCAGCCCTCCAAAAGCAGAACTGAAGCAAAAATGAATCATTGTCTCAGAAACAGGGAGTGTCTCAGAAACAGGGTGAAAGGGCAGAGTGACAATGCGGCTCTTTGCATTTCTTATCGGTGTTGGCTCACCAGTGATGGAATATAATGGAAAGAACATGTGTGTTGCTGTCATTGAGCCTGACTTCATAATCAACATTTACAATTTATTAGCTTTATGATGCAGGACGATTACAGTGTGTGTCTGAGCCTCCATTTCCTTGTCTCTAAAATAGCCTCATTGTCTCAGGTACGAGTTAGATGCAAGCACATGTACCCACTGCCAGGAAAAGCTCTGTGCAGCTAGATTTGAAAAAGCAAAAATACAGGGTTAGCAATTCCTTCTGAAGTTTCTTGAGTAATTTGCTTGTTACGGTATAGTTTCTTTCCATCTGAATCACTCTTAGGCCTCCCTTGGTGATGTGATTCAGAGAAAAGAGAGACGTATCCAAGGAATGCCATATCCACTCTTACTTCCTTCAAACTCAGAGGCTCTAACATCATTCAGAATAGAGCATGTATTCGTATTTCAAAGCCATCCTGCATCTTGGATGCTAGATTCTCATCTTCCTTTAATGCTCTCATCTGAAATAACTTTCACATTTTTCACACTATCAGCCAATAGATGCTGAGAAGTGGAGAATCCAAAAATGTTAAATTTGTTGACAAGTTCAAGAGGGCAATGTGCATTAAAAGACTGTGAAATCTAAAGGCCACACACACAGGCTATAGACAGCTTTCAACATGATAGTTAAAGCAAGGGTTCTGGGGCAACACTGCTCGGATTGGATTTCAGCCCTACCTCCTGCTATCTGTATGACCTTGTGCAAACGATCTGTACAAACAACTTAATCTTTCTGTCTCAGACCCCTCGTCTGAAAGATGAGGAGGCTAATTATACTATCAACCTCATAGGTTTTTCATGAGAATTAAATGAAATCATAGTTATAAAAGGGCTTAGAACAGGGCTCAATTAATGTAAGGTGTTAATTAACAATGATATTGGGATGGTTGAAGAGTTGCTGTCGTCCGAGAAACAGTACCAGGCAACATTGCAGTGATAGCTGAGCAGCAAGTATGTGGAAGGGCATCTGATCATTAAGGTTAGCCTGAAGAGTCACACTCTGCAGGTGCTTTAAAAAGAGTGGTGCAGTATGGGAAATTACATCTATGCATTGGTAGGTAGCCTTTTAAGCACAACTTTAGCAAATTGATTCTAGTGGGTAACAGAACTAAAAAGCTTATTGACCAAATTAAAATGCTCATAGATCATGGTTGATTAATCAGTTTAAAATACACAGCTAGAAGGAAGAAAAGATTTAGGCTAGAGTGCAGTCATCCTGCCTGAATCCTGGGGCATGCACTGTTCACATGTCCTGTTTTTCTCTCACCCACCTCAGTATTCCTACCGATGGGGTGATTGAGGTTTTAGCAGAATACCCTGGGTCAATGACACACATTGATTCTCAGAGAGGGACACAGGGACAAATAAGCCTGGTAAGTGGCTGTAGCTTACCAATCAACAGAAGACTCTGGAGATAGTGGATTTCACCAAAGGATGGCTGACTCAAGACCTCATGACACCAAGTGTTCATGTATATTCAGCATACCCGAAATATTAAAGGTTTCTTGTATATTTGCTGTGCCATGTTTTATCCATATTTAACATATCCTGAGCATTTAGCACTCTGGTAGTTTCGTTTATTTAGTGCCTCAAGAACATTAGTTGACTTGATCCTCCCACTCTTTTTGCTTTAATACCCATTATTCTATTTATTCACCACCTAAAAAGCTTATGGGTGTCATCCATCCTATTTGTTTTTTATTCTACAGTAGAAAGAAAGTTATTAAACAGTATAAAAATGCATATGTGGGACTTACCTATTGAGGGGTAGGCTTGAGAAAATATTTAAAATGCATGATTTTTTGCCTTCACAAAGGGTCTCTGAGCAGGTTCAGGGGTCCTGAAATCAGCATTATCTAACTATTTGAGTAGAGACCTATCCAATAGTCTACATGCAGCCTAGCACATGGCAGGCTTTTTATGAAAGTTTACTGAATTAACAAATGCCTTAACTTGGCTAGTATGAGGGAATTATTTTAAATGATGTTTCTATAGTAATTTACCATATTCAATGTGGTTTCTCATCAAATATCTCCTTTAGTTTTCACAATAATAATGTATAGCAGGATTTACTGTACTTGTTTGACACAGAACTGAAGTCCTAAAATAGAACTGGCTTAAAGTTATACATAACAAGTCCCTGAAAAAACAGATTCTAGAACTCAGTATTTCTGATTCTCAGTGTTCTTTGGACCATGAGCCTTCCTATTCTCTCTTTACATACAACTTCAGTCATCTGGCATAAACTGCATCATCTCCAATTGGACCAGAAGCATCTCATGACTTCTGGTATGTTTACCGTGAATAATTGACTGTGAATGTTTAGCACAGTTATGAAACTCAGGTAAAGATGAAATAATCTGTTCCTTGGATTACATGATTTTTTTTTTTTTTTGTATTTTTCTGAAGCTGGAAATGGGGAGAGACAGTCAGACAGACTCCCGCATGCGCCCGACAGGGATCCACCCCATACACCCACCAGGGGGCAACGCTCTGCCCACCAGGGGGCGATGCTCTGCCCCTCCGGGGCCACTCTAGCGCCTGGGGCAGGGGCCAAGGAGCCATCCCCAGCGCCCGGGGCCATCTTTGCTCCAATGGAGCCTCGCTGCAGGAGGGGAAGAGAGAGACAGAGAGGAAGGAGAGGGTGAGGGGTGGAGAAGCAGATGGGCGCTTCTCCTGTGTGCCCTGGCTGGGAATCGAACCCAGGACTTCTGAACGCCAGGCCAACGCTCCACCACTGAGCCAACCGGCCAGGGCCGGATTACATGATTATTTGATTAACTTAAAAGTATATCTATCTTACTATATCTCTTATCACTGGTTTATAAAAATTTCCTGGAAAATGTGCAACCCTAAAGTTTACCTCTTCAGAAAAGTGGCTTACATCTATATTTGTATAACTTTAAAAAAATAAGTTTATCACTTGTAAGGGATTTGGAAACACAGTGTCACTTTTTCAGTTTGATATTTGGAAGGTTTTGCAGAAACCTGAGGCTCAGAACAATATTGCTGAATGGGTGCCAGCTGTATATATAAGCTTTCCAGAATCCTCCACTGCTTAAATATCTTGGACAATAGACACAGTTGGCTGTTCTCAGAGCCAAATTCACTCTATGCAACCCCGCAAGGGAATTCATTCACACAAGATGCAAATTTGTCCATCAGCACCCCAGTAGGCAAGTGAATTAAATAATACTAGCCCATTAAAAAAAAAATCCCTGAAATTATGATAAAACTATTTCTGGATAATAAGTTTGTAATCTTTGTGCCTTATGGAAGCTAAAACATTTTTAAAAATAAAAAAATGAACTAATTTTTTTTTTAAAAAAAGATAGGAAGGTATAACCAGGTATTTTCTGTTCCTTGGAAATTGACCAGTATCAGTTACTGGAGCCGACTGGCATACAGATGACCCTCTCTAGCACACCCTGGACGGCCACTGACTGCCTCTATTCAGACTGGCTTCTATGGTGGATCTTAGTCTTGTCTCAGGATTTGTCCCCCCCCCCTCTTTAATCACCAGCTGTAATCATTGACTACAGTTGTGAGGAGGATGCTCTGAATTTAGTTTGGACTTCTCTAATTTTAGATGCATTAAGGAGCCCCAGGAAGGGATTTGTAATGGGTACAACATTCTTTCATTTTTTGGCCAGTGAGTGTCACACAGCTGTGTTTTGTGTTTATATGTCTAAGAGAATGTGTGTGTGCGTGTGTGTGCATGCAAAAGATAAAGAGGATGACAGGAAAAAGGAACATAGGGAAAGCAACGAGGGCATTCTCTGACAGTTTGGTTGCTTATAGAAGCTTTAATAATTTCAATTATTTTAATAAAATTAACAGTGAAATTTTAAGTGAGAAATTAACTTAAAGTAAGTATACCTAATATAATAATTGTGTGTACACATGCAGAATTTTTTTCTCTAAGAAATTTATTGTAACTTAGAATCAATGTTTACTAAATTATAATGCATTAATAAAATAATTAAAAAATGGTAAAAGAAATGTTTCTCCAGGAAATTCTGTATACATTAGAATTGTAGTGAGCAATCTAGTTTTCAGATCTTTGATAATTTTCAAAAGCAGTAATAAATCTTATGTCCAGCAACATAAAAGTGAAATTAGCCCCATAGTGGACATGATAGGGTAAAATAATGTTGTTTATATTTATAAAACTAAAAAATATATATTATATAGAAAGCCTTTCAAAATGTATTTAATCCCCATAGATATTTAAGTCATGAAATTATTTGTGAGTGTATATATATAGACACACACACACGCACTCACACAAACAGTAGAAGTCTATACCTATAATCATTGTGCTCTAATACTTCCTAAAAAATATTTTTTTCAATTTTCTTAATAACTTTTCTTATAGCTTACTTACAGCCAGCAATCTAGGTTATGTGTATCATTTATTGGAGACACTAAAAAAAGTCATCCAAGTGCTTCACTATTTGTAAATCTTTTCAGTCAAAACTTCTACTAATTTTTGAATTGTTCTGCTATTTTTATTGATAACTAATTGAACATAAGAAGTATGTTAAGTAATTTGTAGGAGAGAGCAGAGCTAGTATATCACAGAGCAGAAATTTAAAAAAGCCTTATATTATCTCTTTTGGAAATATTCTTTTATTTATTCAAATCATTTTAATTTATGAGGAGGATGATATAAATACAAGGGTAGTTAACAAAATATGCATGTCTATTTCATGTAGACTTCCTTTAATATGTATAAGATGCTCCCATGTATAAGATGCACCTTAATTTTGAGGCCTGAAATTTGAAAAAAAAAGTATTATATGAAGTTATTAAACTCAAGTTTTATCATGAAATTCATACAACTCCTCATCACTGTCAAAACTCCCATCCATTAGCTTGTCCTCACCTGTGTCTGATGACGAATCACTGTCTTCAACAATGGGCACAAAAACAAGCGCGATAAAGCAGGAAATGCAAGTAAAAAATCTACAACCACTGTATAAGATGCAGCCAGTTTTTAGATCCCATATTTTTCCAAAAAAGGTATATCTTATATATGAGGAAATACAGTAATTGCTGATGAGCTTGTATTGTATATAACATAGACTGTATTTGAAAATTGCCTTTTTTTTTCTTTGTAAGATTTTTAGTCTTAGTTTTTAAAGTCAACAGACACACTGTTTAATGTTATTTCAATACTTTTAAGAGTTGAAACACTTCCTTTTTTTTTGAAAGAATGAGATATAATGTGGTAGTCTGGTTAAGATGCCTGCCATGTCTATTAGGGTGTATTAAAATGGCTCTTGAGAATTAGTCAAAATTTCTCTCTGATTAATAAAAAACCATTCTCCTGTATTTTGAACATGTAAAAATCATATCTACAGTATCAGTTTTCAAAGACTTGATTGA
This sequence comes from Saccopteryx leptura, assembly GCF_036850995.1. Lineage (NCBI taxonomy): Eukaryota > Metazoa > Chordata > Mammalia > Chiroptera > Emballonuridae > Saccopteryx > Saccopteryx leptura. The sequence goes on from NC_089506.1 coordinate 42,827,199, forward strand.
AAGCAAAAAAGTGTGCTTATTACATCATACATTATGTAGTATAACATTACATCTCTGCATAGGGAATAAAGTAGTGTAATATGTAGATAAATCAGATATTTTTATAAGGTTATTAAAGTAGATAAGACATTTTGAGGAAATTCCCTCTTACTATCAGGTAAACTGAGGTGTGGGGACCTAGGCTAAAACTTCTCTGATTACTTCCATAAATTAAAAGATCTTAAGGTAAAGCTTTTCCTAAAATGGTTAAAGGCAAATAACTGACTTGTTACCATCTATTGGCAAGTTGTTTTCACATGAGATATGAACATAGTTCTAATTTTTATGGCAGCTTTATTAATTATGGTCTTTGATTATGAAGTAATACTCTCTATGCAGCCAAATTAGCCAGCAGCCCGAGTTCATGTGTAATTTGTTTGTGATCTCTTTCAGTGGCATCTTGAAACTACTGCAAATTGCTCAGTTGATTTTAATGCTTCTCTTCAATAGGAGTAAAATGATTACATCCTTTGGACTTTTATTTTTATATTTTTTTCTTATCTGATTGACTCAGTGTTACTTGGGCTGTGTAGTATAACACTGTCAATCACTTTCACCAAAATGTGTATAGATAATGATACTGTCTCTTTGAAGTACTGAAAGCACCTTGTGTTGTCTGCCAGCTCTTTCTGTACCTCAATACAGAGAACTGGGCAAGGTTAATGAGCTATTTCAAATAGACGTACTGCAAGCAGTGAATGAAGACTAAAAACAATGAACATTAACAGGGATTCATTAAAAGTTGGCTTTGAAACAAATGCTAAAACTTTGCTTTATTCAAATAACAACATTATTATGTGTAAAAATTGAATGTCCTCATTTAATTCTTAGCTCAAGATGTAGTATACTCTCTTCTAAACCCAGTATTTCTTCTGCAAGATGAATGACAATGTGTCTTCTCTCATCTTTATAAACCTATATATTCTAAGCCATCACTGTTTAAAAATTAATCTTGCTTCTCAAATAAGGAAAACAAGCATTATAGAGGGTATTATTAAATCAAAAGGGAATTGAAATATCTAGTATATTTTCTAATACCAGAATTCTAAGCAATCCACATCAGCTGCCTCTTTCTCCACTAGTTAACCTTCTAAGTGGTTCGCAGACATCATTTACAAACCTCTTGCCTATCAGTGTATCTGATTCATCTTCACATTGTAGAGCACCATGTTTGATTTATGTGATTCTGCCCATTCGAGCAATTCTAAGCCTTTCTTTTGAAGTAAGGTCAGGTCCTTTGCCATCCCTATCTTTCCACATAGCTTACCTGATCAGTGGTTATTGGAATTGTTTTGGTTTTGCTTGATTTGAGGGGTGGTAGGTTAGAAGCTGTAGCCCTCTTGAAATTTCCATTAATCTACTCAAGTATCCCAAATAAACACGTGATCTTGTTAAAAACCACTGAACTTACTAAGGTAATAACAGATTCAAGGGAAGTCACTGTACTGCCGTTCTTCTCTTCCTACCCTAGGTTTATTTCTGCTCCTGACTTTCTTTTAGATAGAATATGATAGGCAATACTAATTGGACCACCTTCCCTATTTGCTCTTGACAGGCTCTTGCCTTAGTGATTTTGTACTCCTAATAGGACACTTATCCAATCTGTATTTCAAACCAAGCACTGCTTTGGATAGCTGTTCTAAATTGCTTTCTTTTCCTTTTTCTTTTTTTAATGCGAAATGAGAAGGTTGTTTAAAAAAATATTTATATTAATATTTTTATTGAGAAGAAATTGTGGAATAAATTAGATCATACTATATATTTTTTGTTCTGTTCTTTGGGAAGGTTCTGATGAAGCTTTCATAGAGACACCGATGTACAGTGTGGAGGAGAAGTGAGGCTGATACTGGTGTTATTATTTTAAACTCCCTGCCTTATATAGTTCATCAAACCAACTGGCTAAAGTGTCAGGTTTTTTTTTTTCTTTTTCTTTTTTTCCAAGTGAAAGGAGGGAGAGAGAGAGACAGACTCTCATATGCACCTTGATTGGGAACCACCTGGCAACCCCTATTTGGGGCTGATGCTCTGCCCATACGGGTCATGCTGGCAACCGCGCTATTTTTAGTGGAGCCCTCCTAATCCCTCCTGGGCCAATGTGCTGGAACCAATCTTGCCATGGCTGCGGGAGGGGAAGAGAGTGAGAAAGAGAGAGAGAAGGGGGAAGTGGAGGGGTGGAGAAGAAGATGGTCGCTTTTCCTGCGTGCCCTGAAGGGAAATGGAACCCAGGACACCCACATGCTGGACTGATGCTCTACCACTGAGCCAACCGGCCAGGGCCTGAAGTGTCATATTTAAACATGCCTTCCTTTGGCCTTCATTGTCATACACATCTTATCCCGCATTTGCCAAGAGAGCAGTGTCATTTCTCCTTGTCAGTGAGTACTGCTGGGAAGTCTGCAATGGATCCATATGGCAGATAACCCCCCCCCCCAAAAAAAAATTAGAAAAATGCTTCATGTTGACTCCCCTTTGATGGGAACTAAGGAAGAAGTAAAAGAGATAATAAGAGACTGATCTCTTATTTTAAGAAAATGAACAATACAGAGATTCTCATAGTACATCCTGCAGAAACCACAGCTGAGCTCCAAGAAGAAAAAGCTAGCATTTTGATACCTACCAGAAAGACATTATTCACCACAGTGAATATAAGAGAAGTAGAAACAGAGAGAATCATACTTTTGCCCAGGAAATGAAAGAAAACTTTGTTTTGTTCTCCCTCCTGCCTTTTCTATGACTGAAAGAGCTAAAAACAGAGGTAGGAGAAACGAACCTACTCTTCCCACCCCCCCGGTGCAAGTCCTATAGATTTTATTATTACTTGTTTAGGGTAAGAGAAAAAAAAAGGCTTTGTATTAAATATTTAAATATAAGACCATCCAATAAAATAATTTTTATATAATGATATATATATTATATTATATATATATTACATATAAAATAATCCGTGTCTAAAAGTACATACTTTGTTTTGACTCATTGGCACTAAAGGAAACACTCTGGGAAAGAAATGCTGAATGTAAGCACAGAAGGGGATATTTATACTATTAGAAAAATCAAATAATTTCATTATGCTGATGAATGTAGACGTACATCTTACATGTTGCAATCACATTACTTTCTGTGTTATTTAGCACTGACCTGTTGCATCTTGGGTGCAGTAACAGAGTATATGTTTATAAGTCACACTTTTGAAATAAACTGAAATTTTTTTTACTATTTATATTTATTCTGTAATGTGTAACACTCATTACCCTAACACATCCATATTGGGTTGGCTCTGATTTTAAAATATATACAAAATGATCTTCTTTATACAAAAATGAAAATGGCAGAGACAGGCTTAGGGTCAGTTTATCATCAAATGCGATTTGAGATCCGGCAAGAATGAAGGTAGAGGTGTTTCTGCTGATATAGAGATCGGAGCCTGAAAGGAGAGGGAGCAAGTTGGCTTTAAAGTGTAGGGCATAGAAGACACTATGACTAAAGACTGAGTAGTTCAGTGCTAGAGATGTGTATTGTAGTTTATGGCTTGTTGATTGGTGGTGGTCAGCAGACAGATCATGTTATCCTTATTAGACCCAACTAGTTCACACCGGTCATATATTGAAGAAGGATTTCATATGGGAATGATAGCCTCTCCCTGAGTAGTTATATATTAGGCATATATAAATATTAATCATATATTAATTATTACATATTTCTCATAGAGAGGTACTGAGTCAACAGATATAGTTTGAAAAGATGGCTAGTAAACTTAATATTAAGTGAACAAGTATGATTTAATATTCAAATTATTTCACATTTATCTCCATTAATTTTAAAAAGGACATTATAGAATATACTCTATGCTAAAAGGAAAAGGTACTGCAACTCCACTTTTTTATCTAGAGGTTTTCATTTGAACTGATTTTGCATAGCGACTGTGTAATTTTTTTACAAGCAATAAACAGTATAAATATTATGTTGATATTTATTTGTCTAATTAGGTGCATTTCCAAAACCTATTTAATATTCATTATTAAAAATTCCATAATCTTCTAAGGAAGAAATATCATAATCTATCACAAAATTAAGCAGAGCTTACAAAATTATATAGTTTTTGTATTTTATGTTTTAATATGCATAATGCATAGTAAGTATGACATGAATTTGTATGTAAGTGATTTTTAAAGCTTTGTGTCTTGTAACTTCAGAGACAATCATTATCGTTTTCTAGTAAGAACATCTAATCATATTGTTTTTATATCTCATCATGATGAAGTGCTTTGGATCATTAAAACTCTTCATATGCCCCACCGTCCACATCTAAGATGCATGCACATCATTTGACTGCAGTGTATTATTTGGTGTTCTCCACAGGCCTGAATGGAAGGTCACTTTGACCTGCTGCACATTTTTACTTAAGAACTGCTTTTAACAATAAGCCATTAGTGTACTTGTTTCTGGACTGACTTGAATTTTTGGCACAATATGAAAAGCATTTGGAAAGTGTAAGTAAAAGCCTTCCGTTTCGCGAGAAATAATGGCCCTATTTGCCATGGAAACTGGAGGACTTTATGAAAATGCACTCAACTGTTTTCTGTAGTGAGCCTAAAATTATTCTAAAAAATAACTTGTATTCCTGGCATCGGCTAGCCAATGCACAAAGATTTCATCTCGTAAGACTTTCTTTTTTAGAGAAAAATGCCATACCATTTGAATATTTCATTTTTCCCATTGTTCCAAAGGTATATGGAGAGATATGTGTTATACATGATAGGGACTTGATAATGAGTTTTAATTTAAATTAAACCAAATATTTTTTGAAGAGCATATTAATTTGAGTAGTGCTTTTGATCACCAACCATAATTGAGAAGACCAAATGTGAGATTTTTCTTCAAAGCCAGAATGAGTTGTATTTAAATTTTTGTGTACATGGCATGAGAAAAAAACAAAACAGGATGCTAGAAGATTATGAAAATATTAGCAGGTAGATATGAGTGGATATTTACAAAGAACCATAGTGTCTGACCAGAAGTTTCATTTTCAACCCATCATGGGATCCAAATCCTGGAGTCGTTCATGTGGGCAGAGACGGAGAAAGGGAAAGAAGATGTGCTACTAACTCAGTTCCGAGTGCCCAGGACCTTTGCAAGGGGACCTATTACTTAATTAAAGTTAGAAGAGGTCTCAGGCCAGGATGTAAAGTGTTATTTGTTACTGGGAGGCCAAACTGACATGCTGAAGTGTGAAAGCAGAGCATTTCTTCAAAATGGAATGCTCCAAGAGGCAATTAAGTCCAGACAGGAGTCACATTGCACCACAGACCTGAGATTATATTCACAAAGTCACAGAATCACACTGTACAGATTAAACCATACAGTAACAGAAATATTCATTTACTCAGTTTTCATTCAAAAAATAGGTAGTAATGCCTGTATGTTCCAGGAACTGTGCTAGCTACTAGAAATAAAGCAACAACTGATCCAAGCCTCAAATATTTACTGTTCTCTGATGGCAAAAGTGCTTAAGAAGTCCACATACATTATTACAAGAAGGAGAGAAAATCACTTCCTTAAACCTGCTTGGGAGGTGACCGAGGAATTTATAGGGCAAGATGGTTCTAGAAATTTGGCTCAATCCCCTCAATTGCCCACTCGGGGGGCCAGAAATATATCATTTATTGTTTATAGCAGGATGTTTTGAGAGTGAATCACGATCACAGGTGTGAACTGGGACTCTTTGGTAGGAGTCACATATCTCTCTATATATAATATATATGCCTGATGTATGTTTTTGAGACCAACAAAACAGTTTATTTTTCTTGTATAAATTAACATCATTTAATTGATAAGGACTTGTAAGGGCCTTTATTTTACAATTTAATTGGTGATGTATAAATTACTAAAATAGTAGGCAGTTAAGAGCTTGGTAGTGAAGCTTACTGACCCAACTCCAGATGTTGATATCAGAGGTTCAGCCTGGAAGGCAAGCTTGTGTATGTGCCTGAGTCACCATTTTCATGAAGAGTTAAGTGATGCTATGGCAGACCTGCTTGTCACATGTGCAAGTAATCAAATGTTGGGAGGTTAGTGAATACCCTAGCTCTAAGAAGTTTTTAATAGAGTTGAGCAATGGACCAACTTTTTAAAAGTTGATGCACTATAAGTATAGATATAAAATAGTACAATTACATTTGAACAAACAGAATCTACTGCATAAATATGACAGGGAAGAAATGTGGCTTCACAATAGTCTTTGTCAAAGAACAAATACATCTTAGCTATTAATGCAAAAAAGTGTGGTAGTATAAAAGCTTTGGCAGATATTTTATGAAAGAGATTCATGCCACCTTAGCTGGATAACTGGGGGAAAATATTACATCCCAATCCTGAGAGCTTATATTATAGAACTGTGAGAATAGAGACTTATCTTGTTTACATCTGTCCCCTAGCTATAGAAGGCACCTACCTAAATGTAGTTGTAGGATGAATCAATAAATACACTATAAACAATGAGAGTGTATATGAGGGAATTAACAGCTTCTGTACAAGTTTGCATCATATTTCACTAGTGATCCATCTCCCTTCTTCCCTGAGATCTTCATACCTAATCTACCTCTCACTCATGATCTGTTGTCATTACTTTCCTTTCTAAATTCACTTAGAAGTTTGAACACTGGCCCACAGAACCAAGAAGTCCTAATCATTTTGTGAAGGCAGTTCTTGTAAATCAGCAGTAATTTTTTTTCTTCTCTATGTCAATAAACATTATTGACGTAAGAATTATCAAGCACATCTAGAAGATAATCAGCAACCTCCCTAACCTAGTGAACAGACTAGTTTGAACAAGGTTTTCTGAAATATCTTGTTATCCACACCCATATTTACTTTTGTTTCTCCTGGAGGCAGAATGTTGCTCACAGATACAGGCTAAGTGTTTACACATCTAGGAGAAGAAATGGTATGTTTATGTTTTCTAGCCTGTCCCCACCCCTCATGCTTGAGAGAGACTGTTTTATCTCCTTTTACTCATTTTAAATCTTCTTAATTAGCCTGTTGGTTGAATAAAATGCAGGTGACTAGGGTTTGAATTACCTTCATTCCCCAGTTCCACTGCTTAAATCCTGAGGATAATTACCGATTGCTCACTGCATTTTAAACTGTGCTCAGCTGGACCTGGCCTAATAGCAGTAATCTCTTTTTCATGATCATTTAAAGATAGAGCCCTGGCAAATTGGCTCAGTGGATAGAGTGACAGCCCAACATGCAGAAGTACCAGTTCAATCCTTGGTCAGGGCACACATGATAAGTGACCACCCAATTTTCTTCCCTTCCCTCTTTTTCCCCTCCTGCACCCAGTGGCTCATTTGGTTTGAGCGTTGGTCCTAGGCACTGAGAATAGCTCAGCTGATTCAAGCATTGGCCCCAGACAGGGGTTGAGGTTTATCTTGGTTAGGGCCATGTGGGAGTTTATCTCATTAGCTTCTGTCCTCTCACTTAAAAAAAAAAAAGAAGAAAAAAAGAGTACCAAATCCTACTTATCAAAGTTGTTTAAAAATTTTATGTACATATCTATTAAAAATTGGGAGCAGTATTTAATCTATAAATTCTAAATTATAGAGTATTATAATCTATAAATCATTTTATCTATAAATTGGGTCCTTTAATTCTGCAACTAGATTTTTAGTGAAATAGAGTAACTAACATACTTTAAACTATTTCTTAAAGAAAAAGTTTGCCGCAGACTCGTTGCACAGTAAACTTTTGCCAATCAGTTCCATTATGCCCAAGATATTCACTATTTAATGTGAACTGAGTTTCTTTGATTTCTAAAATTTTTAGGTAGACATTGTTTTGAAGAAATGATACAATTTTATCACTATATTAGACAAACATTTAAAAAGCCATGCATTTTTTAAACAGTATAAATGATCTGAACTTTACAACTATGATAAATAAATGTGTGTGTATGTGTGTGTGTGTGTGTTTATTGTTCTCATTACTAGATGTTGTAAGCTCTTTTCTATACAGTTCTGCCAGAGAATACCTATCGATCTAGCAACAGGAAAAAGCAGTTTATGAAGCTGAGCTCTGAAATATCTCATTCTTACTTACAAATGAAGATTCCTCTCACTCTTTTATGGAATAACAAATTTGAATAGAGGATTTGGCTAACTAATGTGTGTGCCTACACTTGAAATAAATACTTTTTTCATTTTTTTAATGGCAAACTTACTGGGTATGGATAACATGTCAATAAAGGGAAATTTAGCAAGATGATCACTTATAAGAATGTTTAGTTCCGAGAGATGCTTGGGAATGCTACTGGCACTTTTTAAAAATCAGTAGCACAATATTCTTCAAGTAAGAGACATTTGCATTTGTAATTTTGGTAAATAAGACTCTTCTAGAAATTAAAATAGATACAGGCATTTTGTTGGATTGTAGAGTCAATGTAAGTTTGAAGTGGCTGGGTGGCCACCAGGTGGGGATATGATAGAAGAAATTCATGTGCCGTACATAGTAGGTGCTCAACAATTACTTGCAAACATTATTTATATGTTACTGTTTTTTTTCTTAATAGATCTTTTTACCACTCCCTTGAAAGATATACAACAAACAAATGAAAACATGAGTAGAATAATTTCTAACTTTGTAGTAAAACAGATACACATATTTAACACAGTTCAACAGCCAATAGCCAACTAAGCCATACATTATAAACATTTAAATTTAAATACATATAGTGTTTTAAAGAAAGAAACTGCCACTAAAGATTTTTTGAAGATTAGAGAATTTTCATATATTTGAAATACTATATTAGATGGTGACTTTGGACAAATCTTAATCTTTCTGTGTGTTTCCTTATCTTAAAATAGAACAAATAATAAGCCCTAATGCATAAGGTTATTGTGAGGGTAAAATGAGTTAATGTAAGTAAAGTGTTTTGAACAGTGGCAAAGAGCAAACATTATACATGTTTTTATTATCACTATTAGTATATAGTAAAATATGAAGAGTTCAAATATTTTCTGTTACCATTTACTCCACCAGAGCAGCATGGATAATAATTCTAAAGAAAAATCTGGACTGTGAGACAATAATAGTAGAATTTTGCTGAGTAATGTCATATTGAGACCTCAATTACACAATATGGTCAAAAATGTAATTTTCTTAATTCAAAAATATGATAGCTAAGTGATCACTCCTGAAATGTTAAAATCTATGAAAGAAAATGAATAGTCATCTTCTTAAATGTATTACTTATTTCACTGACTTGATAAGATACCATGATGCATATTTTCATGGACAAAGCTATTTATTAAACATCCAGTATTTTACGGTAATATTCCAATGTTAGTATACATTGGAGGAACTCTTTGCTTCTACAAAATCGTCAATGATGCGATGATTTTATGGTTATTATTTCCTACTTCTTCTGCATCTTCCCTCCTTGGGACTAATACTTACTCTCTAATGCTGTCTCATAGTGGCATTATATCCCCAGACTTTTTCTTAATACTAACTAGAGACTTGAAGGGGTTTTCCTATAATACAAAGTAGTTAAGTTTCAAGTAAGTTGTTTTAGTTTCAGCCACAATTTGAAGTCACCATCCCTTTTCTTAGGGATGATATTCTCTACTTTAAAGAAGATATATTAATGACTATTATGTCAACCAGTTTATAGTTTTCCCAGTTCTCTTATGAAAATTTATGAGTTCATGGCTTTGTTTTAGATGATAGACACTTGTGAATATGTTTGTTGTTATCTACGTGGAGGAAAGAGCATCTGGATATATATGTATTTTTAAACACAAGTGAAAAACAAACAAAAAATTATAAGTTTGCATAACAGGTTATCATTAAAAAAAGTTGAAAATTAGTATTGTCTCTATATCTGCAAAATTATGTTTGCCACAGATAGTCTGTTCAAATGAATACTTATTTATTTTATAGAGACATTGTTGAAGGGTCTGCCAAAATTTGGGGGACACTAAACTTCAGGCAACACAGTGAAACAGTTAACTAGAAAGAAAAAGACCCCGAATGTCTGCAGTAAGAAATTGTAACTAAGTATATACTAGGGCCCATGTAGGGCAACTAAAATGGAAGAAGAGATTAAGGACAAATATAGTCTTGAAACTTATTTCCTAAATTCCTTTTAAAATCCAAGCTTACTTAGTTCAACAGTTTGTTTCCCTTTTGTCAATTGCTAGCAATGGTACATAGCTGCATGTTGTTCTTTTAAATAGTTCTATTGCATAAACAAAATTAAGAAATAATTTTCAGTTGTTCTTTCCTCAATGGGACTTTTCCGAGGAGTTCTAGGTATAATTAACCTTTAATTCCTGATTGTTGCTTCGAGCATCAAACTGAGATTTGGCTATTGAACCCTAATTATTTCAGTGTAAGTTGATAATATGGAAAGGTAGGTGATTTCAGTGTGCAAAGGGTCAAAGTTTGTGCTTCCACCCAAAACTCACTGAAGGTTAGCAAAGTTTGGGATTCACAAATGAAATTCAGAAGAGGCACGAGCTGAAATGAGTCAGACCAGGCAACCACTGCCTTAATCCCTGGAGGTCTGAGAATCAAAGAGAAAACAGTTCCCTTGCATGAAATCTCTAAGCTGAAATTCCTTTCAAACCATTGATAAGGATGATTTGTAACTAGGATACCAGGTTATGAGAAAACAATCTTTAAAAGTTTTATAGGGGTTCCTGACATAAATGTTCGCATTAGAAAATAATTTAGAGAAACATTTTCTATCCAAAACAGCAAAAATAATTTAGCTATTGAATTTCTTCTACCTCTTTTCAATTTAAACTATATGTTCCTGAAATTGTCCTCATTAAATTTTGTCATTAGGTTTAAAATCTCAATATAGCATTATAAAGTTAGCATATAGTGGCATTAAATATTCAAATTACTTCCTGAGATGCCTCTCATAAAATAACAAGATGAGCTAAAACAATAGATTATGATCTGTATGATTTTGGGTAAGCTTATCATACAATTGCAAAAGGCAATTTGTGACATTTTTTAATTGGGGGGGAAATGTAGTTTCTGCAGAAAATATTCTAGAACCTTTGCTATTAACAGAGGAGGAGGCATGGAAAATGCATGTAGGAAGGCCACTCACATTTGTGAAAATACTGAAGTTGTTCCAAAAGGTACACATGTAAGGGACCCTGTCCGTCTTATCTTGAGGTCTTACAGCATGTTTAAGTCTGTAACAACTTTATTTTTATTTATTTTTTATTTTTATTTTTATGTTTTGTGTGGCACAGACAGAGAAAGACAGAGAGAAGGACAGCTATGGACAGACAGACAGGAGGGGAGAGAGATGAGAAGCATCAATTCTTCATTGCAGCACCTTAGCTGTTCATTGCTTGCTTTCTCATGTGTGCCTTGACTGGGGGGCTACAGCAGAGTGAGCGACACTTTGCTCAAGCCCAGAGACCTTGGGCTCAAGCTGGTGAGCCTTGCTCAAACCAGATGAGCCCACGCTAAAGCTGGTGACCTCAGGGTTTCGAACCTGGGTATGTCTCGTCCCAGTCCAACGTTCTAGTCACTGCACCACTGCCTAGTCAGGCTGTATGTAGCAACTTTCTTAACTTGAAAAAATTTCCTCATCATTTTTATTGATAAGTATGTGTTGAGAAACATCATGTACAGGTACTTTGAGAAACTGAAAGCTAACTAAGTCCTGTTACATTACCCAGGTTGTACAGTATGGTTGAAGGCAAAGGGCATACATACAAGAATAATAGCTCTAAAACAATAGAGTGTGCACAGGTCTAGTTCAGACTACAAGGACAATAAATGTTATTAGTGTTGAGGAAGGCAGTCTCAGGTGCATATACATGGACATGGGCCTGAGACAGTTTCTTGCCAATGAATAAAGAGTGTTCAGTCTAAATTGGGTTTTTCACCTTGTGAGTGGATATCTTTTTTCTGTTCTGGACTCCAGAAGGACTCCCTTGTTGTGTTTAAGTTTGTGCATTAATGGCCTCAAGCCTGTCGGCAGCCTGCTATGTCTTAGACCACACAGAAGGTGAAGGGGTCCACATGCTTCCACTGCAGCAGGGAGTGCGAGGTGGGGTTGGCTGCTAGTGGCCTTGAGGGCCCACCACATTGTAAAAGGAGCTGGATCTTTTTGTACTCTCTCCTCTGCTAAATGCTAGACCACTTGAGCCTGGTGTGCATGTTGTCTATTCTCAGCAACTTTGGATCATGTGTTGGTCTCTTTCCTGGTGGCACATTTTAACCTTGCCACCCTCATATTGCATTCTATTCTGCAGCACATCAGACCACCCCGTGAGCAGTGGAACAATTAGAGTCCTATAGTGGAAGGAATAGCATTCAGTGCCTGTGGTCTACAGAGATTCACTGAGGAAGTAGGCTTTGAGCTGGACATTGAGAATGGATTGAATTTTGATAAATAAATACTTAGAGGCCTCTCTAGTCTTATGTTTGGCACATAAAAAAATGTATAGAGAGTGAAAATCAAAGAGAATGCTCAGAGCCTGGAGTGAAGGCTTATCTGACTGAAGTAAAGAATTTATGTAACAAAACAGTGGGTGGAAAGATTGGAAAAGCAGATATAAACTAAGATAACGACAACATAGTTAGTTTGAAATCAATTCTCTTGTTCAGTAAATTACAAAGAGAAAATATATCATGGAATCATTCTCAGAAGACAGATGAATACTTAATACTTTCAGATGGAGAAAGCTCCCAAGATGGATATTGATGCACTCTAGCGATACTAAAAATACTTTACTGCTGGTGCAACATAGACCTTGACCCATCAGAATGGGGCAGATCAGAAGAAAATCAGTCATGCTACAGCCCGGGTTAAGGCAGTAGGGGTTTACTTAGAACCTGTGAGCTGTGGAATCATGCAGCAATGTGCATCTGAGGTCTGATAGCATGCTTGCTGTCTGATAAACCACCATGGAAGGATAAAATAGAATACAGCACACAATCTACATTGCCTGCTCCTTGTAACTAAGATGTATTCAAAGATTCAAGTAGACATGTAGCAGTTGGAATATAAATGAAGTGAGACACATAAATACATTTGGAAGCTGCATTAGTGTTAGAGAGATGGGCGAGATAAAGTTCTTTCTGAGGACTTGAAAAACCCATGATACTGCTAACAGAGACAAAAATTATGTTTTAGGTATGCTCAAGGAGAGGAAAAAAAGAAGCATATAAGGGTTAATATATAGTGTCAGATAGATATGGATTTAAATCTTGGTTTAGCCTCCTCCTAACAGTCATTCTTGGACATGTTTCTAAACCAATTCCATTTTTTGCATTGTAGAATAGAAATAATACTATGTCTCCTATAGTATTATGAGGTTATATCAGTCAGAGTTCTCTGGAGAAACAGAACCAATGGTATTATGTATTGTATTTTGTGTGTGTGTGAGAGAGAGATATGTCCATATATATGACATATATAACATGATACTATGAGAAATACATCATTTTGTGTGTGTATTCATAGTCACACACACACACACACACACACACACACACACAGTTCCAGGTCCAAAGGCCTAAGAACCAGGAGACCAGAATGTATAAGTTCTAGTTCAAAAGCTATAAGACAAAAGACCCAAGAAGAGCCAATGTTTCAGTTTAGGTTTGAAGGCAGGAAAAACAAACATCTCAGTTCAAGAGAAGAAGAAGTTCCTTTTAACCTAAGGGGAAAAATCAGTCATTTTGTTCTATTCAGTCTTAAACTTGTTGGATGAGGCCCACCCACATTATAGAAGGCAAGATGCGCTACACAATCTACTGATTCTAATGTTACTCTCATCTAGAAACCCCCTCACAGGCACACCCAGAATAATGTTGGACAAATATCTGGGCACACCATAGAACAAGTTAACACACAAAATTAACCATAATGGAGGCTACATAGTTCATGTAAAAGGCTCAGCAAGTTATACTACATATGTAGTGTGTTACATATAAAGTGCTCAATGAAGTTATTTGATTGACAATGATGATAGTGGCAGCTGTGAGACAAAGATCCTCAAACATCTAATGGTTAATTTAGGTTTTGAGAGTGAGGTATTTTGAGTCATTCTATCACTCTAAGATTCATAAAATTAGAATAATGGGATTTTAAAAAATGATTATAAAATCATCTTGCTTAATAAGAAAATGAAGCATAGAGTGAAAACATGAATGGACTTTTTTAAAAGTTTTAAAAATCAAGGGAAAATCAACAGTGTTGTTAAAGAATGCAGAATGATCTGAGGATTTATATTTGAAAATTAGCTACCATTGGTGATCTTTGAAAGTTCAATTAACTGACTTAGAGTGATTTTGAAGTGCTTCTGAGATAAAGAGGCCATTAAATATCAAGGTATTTTTCCACTGGTTATCTTTTTAGTGGAGTAACTTATGATAGGTATTTACATAGACTGGGTGGCTTACACACATAAATTTATTGTCTGTAATTCTGGAACCCAGTAGGCCAAGATGAATGTGTCAACAGGATGGGTGCCTTCCAAGAGCCAAAAGGGAAAGTTGTTCCATGCTGATTCCCTAGCCTCTCCTGGTAGTTTGCTAGTAATGCTTGGTGTCCCTTATAGCTGGTATGCTTCTGTGTCTTCACATCATCTTCCCTCAGTGCATGTTGTTTTCTCTCCACATAACTTTTTTTTTAAAAGAACATTAGTCATGTTGAATTAGGGCCCACCCTACTCCAGTATAACTTCATTTTTATCTAGTTACATTTATAACCACCCTATTTCCAAAAAGGTCATATTTTGAGGTACTGTGGGTTAAAAATTTATTGATATTTTTATTTTTCCATTGATTGAAAGAGAGAGAGAATAAGGAAAGGAGAGAGAGAGAGAAAAGTATCAATTTGTTGCTCCACTTAGTTGTTCTATTTAGTTGTGTACTTATCCATTATGCCTCACAGAGTATTAAACCTGTGACCTTGTTGTACAGGGTGATGATGCTTTATTCACGTAGCCACCCAGCCAAGCTCAGGGGTTAAGATCTTAATATTAATTTTAGGGACAAAATTTAGCCCATAACAGATATTATGCCTGTCTTCAAATATTTGAGATATTCTTTAGAAGTAAGTATAAATTTTCATGTGTTAGTACAAAAGTAGAAATGAGAGAGGAGAACAGGTAGGAGGGAAGGGTATTTTCAGCCAAGCAGATTTTCCTGGTGCAGAAGGAAACCCTTTTTTAATCATCAGAGAACTCCAGTGATGGACTATGCTTTTTCAACAAATATTCTAGACTATCTAGAGCGGTGATTCTCAAGGGGGACCATTCTTGAAACTGACAATATCTGGAGACATTTCTCATTCAAGGATGCTGTTAAGCATCCTACAATGTAGTGAACAACAACCCCACATGACAAATAATGAATCAGGCTATGCTATTAATAATGCCACAGTTGAGAATCTTGCTCTTCAAAGCATTTAGAAAGGAACCTTGTAGAAGGCATTCCTGTACCAGAAGGAAATTTAAGGTAAGTGATACTAAAATATCTTCTAACACCACAATTCTTTAAAATGAACATGTATTTGGAGTTGTTTATTTAGAATTACAACACTTCATTTCTTTACACAATGATATCATGGTTGTAATAATTAATACCATCTACAATGAATGGATTCACTTAAATATCACCTTAAATCATTTTGATGAGTGATTCCTGTCTCTTGCTGAACTTATCATCTATTCATTCACTTGATGGCTGAGTATATATTATATTACCTTGTTTTAGGTCCTAGAGATATAGATGAAACAAAGCACACATAAGCTTGTACCCTCATAAAGCTTACATTGTAGAGGAAGGAGATAATAATAAATGAAAGAATGAGTACAGCAAGTCAAGGGCAATAAGGGCAAAAAAGAAAACTAAATCTGAGAAGAGAGGTAGAAGTGCCAAGGATGGAAATGAAATGCAATGTTTTAAGTAGGGTGGTGAAGGATGGTGTCATTAATAAGGGTACATGTGATTAGAGATCTAAAAAGAAGTGAGGGAGTGAGTCATATCTGATAGAACAATAATTTACTTATTGCCACAAATTCTAAATGAAAGACGATTTTATGTCATACCTTGCTTATTTAACATATACATATATATATGTTTTTACATATGTATTTAACATACACACACACACACACACACACACATAATGCCATAACACATGGAAAGTAGACTCCATAATGCTATAAAGAGTCTGGAGAAGTTTTAATAATGTTGTCTAATCTTCTACATTCCAAAATGTTCATAAGTTCAAGTTTCAGAATTACAATAAGAGCAAACTGAGTTTTAAGAACACATTTCTATTCCACAATGAAAATTCTTTCCTTCATTACTGAGTTATGCTAACTAAATCATTATAGACTCTTTAATGCTAATTTGTAAACCTCTTGCAGGCAGACCTAATCTTTTTTCAACTCACAAGTTTATGTTAAAAAAGAAACCCTGTAATTAATGAAGAAAGGAACTGTAGTCATAATGACAGATTTCTCTTTTAATTTTTATTATGAAAAATTATATGCACACAGAGAGTTTTAAGGGTAAACTCAGTACCTATTTTCAATAGTTGTTAAAGTTTTGGCAGATTTTCAGGTAATTTTATAGAAATGGGACCCACAAAGCTAGATGTGGCTATCATCCATTTCTGTACTCCTTTAGAAGTGAAAATTAATGAACAAAAATTAAACATCCTCTTAGTTGTATGGAAGGCTGAAATCATTTCTGGGAACCCTGTATTTAGGGCTCTTCTCTCCAGCAAAGCCCAAGTATTTCTGTATTGGGTCTTGGTATCATTTAATGAGAACTAATTAATCTATAGTTCTTGTATAGACAATCAGCACATAACCATCATCTAAAGAAGTGTGTGGGCCTGACCCCCCTCTATTTCTTTACCTTGATAAGCAGACTTCCTTTGTAACATTTCTCCTTCAAGCCTTCCTTGAGTGTATGTTGTGACTTGGTATTATTTATGTATAATTATTCAGAGTGGGAGTTGAGGGAGAAAAATCTGACAGCATGCTGTCTTCAAGTGCCCCGTGCTCCCGAAGGAAGTTCCATTTCCAACTAGGAACTTCTTTATTGTCACCCCCGGAGAACTTCAGAGTATTTCTCTCTCTGAGGGTGTATGGAGCCTGACCTCTCCTTTGCAGGTCATAGAATCAGACATTTCAGAAGAGAATTGTGCTTCAGAAGTAATACGTGCTTTGCAGGTAAAACCATTGTAGCCACTATGAAACTTAAACACCTGGGCAAAAAGTGTGTGAAGCAAAATTAAACTACTCTTATTGTTACTCAATAATTTAAAAAAAATACTGTAAAGAGGATAGACATAATCCTAAAAAGAATTAAAAAAAAACGTTTTAAAAACCTGGTTATACGTGAAACTCAATTCAGAAATTTAATATTTAGACTTTCCACCAACTGCATCAATAACTTACGTAATAATGGACTCAACTATTGGTAATAAAGTGTTTGGTGTACACCTATTCTGAGTTTATGGAGACACTGACCTTTGCTGGAGTGAGAAGACTTTAGACAGTTTGCCCCATCCCTCCCTCAGACTCAATATTATGGACAACTACGTGCAATTTAACATATCCTCCATCGAAAGTTCATTCAATATTCCACTGATACAGTATTCAATTTCTTAGTAGTGCCTAGAAACCACTATTATTCTGCATGTTTGAAAGTTGCTATTTTATGTTTGGAAATGTATTATGTGTCAAGAAAAGTGTGAATAACAAATATCCGTGTTTCTCGCCAACTGGTATTCAGATGCTCTAACATCCGAGCAAACATCGTTAGCTTTGGGATTGATTTTTTAAAAACATAACTAAATCTAAATTTACACCTCTGTGGCTGTAAAATGAAGCCCTTTGTACAACTGGCCTCTTTAGTGTTTTCCTTCTAACTAGACTTTCTATTACAAGATATTGTCAGATAACAAATAAACGCAATGGACATTCAAATAACAGATTGATATTAGTCCTGATTTAGAATAAGATCACATCTAATCAGTTTGGAAAAAGGCCTTCAGGTGGTTTAATATTAAATGGAAAAAAAATGTAGATGATATGCTCAACAGGAAGATAGCATTCTTGTAATGAAAGTGCTTATTCAGTTATTCAATGCAAAATGCATAGAATTTTGGAGATAGAAGTTTAGAGGTGTTTTGTTCAAAACACCCTGTATTACAGGTGAGTTAGTAAAAGCCTAGAAATATTAAATGACTTGTCAAAGTAGAACTCAACATGACTGCAGACCAAGCCTCCTGATACTGTTGCTTTTTTTAACTCTATCATTTTTTCCCACTGATTTTTCTGTGTTAGGTGATGAGAAAATTAGTAGCTTAATCTAGAAAAGGCTCCAATCTGAGAAAATTTTATTCCCAATTAAGAAACTTCTACTTAACTAAGTTTGGAAGAGCAGTTTTGCTTTCTCTCTCTTTTCTCTCTGTGCATGTGAGTTTATATGTGTGTGTGTGTGTCATCCTTATTGAGATATAATTCATATTCCATAAGTTCACGCATTTTAAGTGTACAATTCAATGGTTTTAGTATATTCACTAATAGTGTGCCACCATCTCCACAATTTTAGAACATGTTCATTCTTGTACACATTAGCAGTTATTCCCCATTTCCCTCCTTCCCAGCAGCCTTGGTGACAACTAATCTACTTTCTTTCTCTAAATAATTAACTATTCTAGACATTTCATATATGCAATTATATAATATGCAGTCTTTTGTGAGTAGTTTATTTAACATTAGTTTTCAAGGTGTATCTGTGTTGTAGTATGTATCTGTAATTTATTTACTTAATGGCTGTATTCAAATTAAATATTAATTAATATTTCATTGAATTGCTATGCCAAATCTTATTTGTCCTCTCTGAGTTACTGAGCATTTGAGATTTTTTCCATCATTTTGTTACTATGAATAATACTCAAATGAAAATTCATGTATTGTTTTTGTGTGGACATAGATTTTTATTTCTCTTGATTATATACTGAGAAGCAGAATTGCTTCTTCTGACTCCATATTTAGCATTCTTAAGAACTGCTAGACTTCTTCAGAAAAGCCGCGTCATTTTATATTGCAACTATCAGTATGTAAGGGTTTCAATTTTTCCACATCCTCAACACTTGTTATTATTGGTCCATTTGATTATAGCCAATGTAGTTTTTGGAGGAGGTACAATGTGTCATGTCATTGAGAGGTTGACTTACAGCTGACCAGGGCAATCAGAGGTATCTCACTCACTCCACTATACTTGGAAAGCACCGTATCTATCCATCATTCCCATACTAGTCATTGTCAAGGACTCAACATTGAGAGAGTAATGAATTGTTGAGACCATTTGAATGGCATACAAAACTGAAGCCAGTTAAACTCTCTATGTAAACTTTTACGATTCTGGTTGATCGGTGTGGAGATCTAACCTTGAGGCCACTCAAGACAAACCACACAAGTAAGTTCCCTTGCTTCTTAAATATGTTATATACCAATCTAGAGTGGCCTACGTCTTTCTTAGGTCTGTCCTTGACCTTCAAATATGGAGGTCAGTTGGCAAATGAACTGTAGTGGATATGGGCAAGTGGTATCTTCTTGTGGTTTTTATTTGCATTTCCCTAATTACTGATGATATCGAACATATTTTCATAAATTTGTTGATCTTGGAGATCTTTTCTGGAGATATGTCTATATTTTTTGCCCACTTTTTAAATGGGTTATTTTTTCATATTAGTTGAGAATTATATATTCAAGATACAAGCCCCTTATTAAATACGTTATATGCAAATGTTATCTTCCTTTCTGTATGTGGTCTTTTTACTTTCTGGATGGTATCCTTTGAACCAGAATTGTTTTAATTTTTAAAATTTTTAATAAAGTTAATTTATCTTTTTTTTTTTTTGTTACTTGTGTTTTTGGTGTCATTTTAAAGTTTCTTAAAACTTCTAACTCAAGGCCCTGGCTGGTTGCTCAGTGGTAGAGCGTCCGCCTGGCGTGCAGAAGTCCGGGGTTGATTCCGGCCAGGGCACATAGGAGAGGCGCCCATCTGCTTCTCCACCCCTCCCCCTCTCCTTCCTCTCTGTCTCTCTCTTCCCCTCCTGCAGCTGAGGCTCCATTGGAGCAAGAGATGGCCCGGGCGCTGGGGATGGCTCCTTGGCCTCTGCCCCAGGCGCTGGAGTGGCTCTGGTCGCGACAGAGCGACGCCCCGGAGGGGCAGAGCATCGCCCCCTGGTGGGCAGAGCGTCACCCCTGGTGGGCGTGCCGGGTGGATCCCGGTCGGGCCCATGCGGGAGTCTGTCTGTCTCTCCCGTTTCCAGCTTCAGAAAAATACAAAAAAAACCAACAACAAAAAAAAAAAACTTCTAACTCAAAGTCATGATGATTTACTTCTCTATTTTTTTCTATTTATAATTTAGCGCTTACATCTCTGTACTATTTTTAGTTAGGCTTTGTATATTTTGTGAAGAAGGGGTCTGAATTCATTCTTTTGCATGAGATTATACAGTTGCCCAAGCACCATTTATTGAATGTTTTTGGTACCCTTGATACCATCAATGTAATGTAATATAATGTCATGATTTACTTACAGTTGACCATCAATCATCAATAAGTGGTTTACTTCTGGACTCTTAATTCAAGTCTATTAATAAATATGTGTCTATCCTGATGGCAGGCATAGTCTTACTTCTTCTTTTCTAATCTGGAAGCTTTATTTAATTTTCTTACCTAATTGTCCAGGCTAGAAACTCCAGCACAGTATTGAATAGCAATGCAGGCATCCTTATCTTATTTCTGATTCTTGGTGGTAAATGTTTCATCTTTCACCATTAAGTATAATGGTAGCTGTGGGTTTTTTGTTTTTTTTTTCCTGAAGCTGGAAACAGGGAGAGACAGTCAGACAGACTCCCGCATGCGTCCTACCGGGATCCACCCAGCACGCCCACCAGGGGCGACGCTCTGCCCACCAGGGGGCGATGCTCTGCCCCTCCGGGGCGTCGCTCTGCCGAGACCAGAGCCACTCTAGCGCCTGGGGCAGAGGCCAAGGAGCCATCCCCAGTGCCCCGGCCATCTTTGCTCCAATGGAGCCTTGGCTGCGGGAGGGGAAGAGAGAGACAGAGAGGAAGGAGGGGGGGGGGATGGAGAAGCAAATGGGTGCTTCTCCTATGTGCCCTGGCCAGGAATCGAACCCGGGTCCCCCACATGCCAGGCCGATGCTCTACCGCTGAGCCAACTGGCCAGGGCTGTGGCTGTGGGTTGTTTTCAGATACTCTTTATTCAGTTTATCAAGTTGCCTTCTATTACTAGTTTAAGTACTTTTATTATTAAAAGGTATTGGATTTTGTCAAATGCTTTCTCTGCCTTTGTGAGATTGCCTTGTCTTTTTGTTGTTTGTTTGTTTGTTTGTTTTTGTCTTTATATTCTATTGATAAGGAGTATGAGGTTAATTGAATTTTACCTGTTTTACCAACCTTGTACTTCTGCAATAAATTCTACTTGGCCATAATTCTTTTTATTCTTGATTTATTCCTCTACCTTTTTCTCTTCTAGTCTAAGTAAGGATTTGTTAAATATGTAGCTATAAAAAAATACCTTTTGGTTTCTTTGATTTTCTTTATTGTTTTCTAATCTTTATTTCATTGATTTCTGCTCTAGTCTTTATTATTTTCTTCCTTCTGTTTTGTTTAGATTTCAGTAAACTTTTCTTTTTTCAGGGTCAAGTTTACATTGTTGATTTAAAATTTTTGATCTTTTTAAATATAGTTTGTTTATAATGATAAAGTTTTTTTCTAAATGCTACTTCTGTATCTTAGAAGTTTTCATATGGTATATCTTCATTCTCATTTATATTAAAATATTTTCAGGTTTTCTTTTTGATTTCTTCTTTGACTTGGTTATTTAAGAATATGCTGTTTGATAACCCCATTTTCTTTTATTATTGATTTTTTTCTTTTTTCTCTTTTTTAGAATATTTTATTTATTGATTTTAAAGAGAGGGAAGAGAGATAGACAAAAGGGATTGGTGAGGAACAGGAAGCATCAACTTGTAGGTGTTGCTTCTCATATGTGTCACTTCTCATATGTGTCTTGACCAGGCAAGTCTGGGGTTTTGAACCAGCAATCTCAGCATTCCAGGTCCATGCTTTATCCACTGAGCACCCCAGGTCAGGCTAATATTGATTATTTCCTTTTTTTTTTTTTCAATTCTACTACTGTCACAGTATGTTACATGTGTAAAAACATTTTCTATGTACAAATGCCTTTTTTCATTCATCTGTTCATTTGAGCCTCACAACATTCCTGGGAGATAGGTAGGATAATTATTATTTTCCCACTTTATGGTGAGCATTCTGAATTACAGAATGATAAAAGGACCCACGTAAGAGTGATGGTGATGGTTAGGCCTACAGTTTAGGCAGGATTTCTGGGCTTGCTTTTTTCATACAATGTCCCCTTATTAGAACTTCCCTCCTAAGAATCTTTTGCCTATTTCTCTGTTTATTCCTTTAAGAACTTTTCCTTTAATTTTATCCCCCACATTAAGGTTACTTCACCCATTACCTTATCACAATACTACCTCCAAAGCTTTACTCCACTTATGTACTTTAGCTTTTCCTTATCTCAAATCCTTGACTATTTTATTACCATCAATAGATTAATATAGTACAGGCCTAGTTCTTTATCAAGTATTTTCCTGTTTTTCCAAAACGTCTACTTACCTACATTAGTGTTACCTAGCTATAACTGACACATAATCCCCCTATATAATGACCTAAATCAATTCAAATGATTTGCCAATGAAACTGTAATGGGATTAGAACCCAGGAGCTGTAGCTAGATTCCAGTGTACGCTACAACACCAGCTGTCTCCTACATCTATCACCCACTCATTTCTTGCTTGTCACCTATTCATGACTCCAGGTATGTTCGCACTGTCATTTTGACTGTTTCTTTGCCTATTTGTATTCCAGCATTAAACACTCAACCCTGTAAGATTTAAAATGTCTCTCAACTTGCTCAGACTATTTTTTTTTTTAGTCTCTAGATTGAAGAAAAACTTTTAAAGTTGGAAATATAGCTCAACACCTTTCTTCATCCCAAAGGGTGTGGAATTCTGGGAAAACAGAATGCATTTGTTGAGAAATTGTGCCTGAAAGGAATTGTCTGTTGCAGGCAGTCTTTATTCACACCACCCTCAACCATTCCCAAAACTGTTCTCTTCCACCTTTTGTGATTTTTTTTTATGTACACTATGTTAGAAAAAGTGACTTTGAAATGTTCTCTAGAAGGAAAGTTTTCTAGGGCTTGTCTTCTGTAATATATGAGACAGAAACAAAGCTAACAGAAAAGAATGGTATTATTTAACAGAAGAGATATTATTGATTTTTAATTTCATTCTATTGTGTCCAAGAGAACATAATCATTTTAAATTTATTGAGGTTTTTATATGATCTGGCATACAGTTTATGCAAAAGAATGTTTCCTGTTCACTTGAGAAGATATGTATATATCAGTTGAAATAAATTTTTACAATGGAACGATGAAATGTATATATATTAAGTATACAATTCATTGGATTTTGATAAATGTGCACACTTGAGTAACCATCACCTAAATCAAGATATATCATCAACCCTGAAAATTCCCTTGTGACTTTTTCAGGGACAAATGCACCCCAAAAGGTAATCATCATTCTGGTTTCTATTACCTTATTTTAGTTTGGCTTGTTTATATGCTTAAAATACATAGACACCTAATGTATAAATTCTTATATGCCAGGTCTTTTTGTCACTCAGTGTCATTTTTAAGATTTATTCATATTGGTTTATATAAATCACTATTTTATTCTTTTTATTTTTAAGAAGTTATCCATTGTATAAACATACCACAATTGGCTTATTCATTTTTTAGTACATTGGCTTTAGCTGCTATGAATAGAGCTGATATAAACATACTTGTATATAACTTTTGGATACACATATTTTTATTTTTTGTGGGTAAATGTAGAGGAAAGGAATCACTAAATCAGAGTATGGGTGTAACTTTTGTTGCCAAACATTTTTATGAAGCCATATTATTTTATATTCACACAGATAAGTGTATGGGAGTCTCATTTGCTCTATATCTTCATAATTTTAATATGTTCATGTGTTTTTCTGTTTAATTTTTTCATTCTACTAGTTGTGAAATAGTATCTCATTAACCTCATGACTGATAATGTCAAACACTTTATGTGCCTTTTAGGCATATATTCTTTTTTTATAAACTTTTTTTTTTTTTTAGATTTTATGTATTCATTTTAGAGAGAAGAGAGAGTGAGTGTGTGTGAGAGAGAGAAGGGGGGTGGAGCAGGAAATATCAACTCTCACACATGTCTTCACTGGGCAAGCCCAGGGTTTGGAACTGGCAACCTCAGGGTTCTAGGTAGACACTTTATCCACTGCGCCACTGCAGGTAAGACTAGGCATATATTTTCTTTTTTGAAATATCTGTCCTTATCTTTTGCCTAATTTTTATTAAGTTACCTGTCTTTTTGCTATGAATTTGCGATTCTTTTTATAGTTTGGATGTGAATCCTGCATATTTTTATATATGCACATTTTAAAGTATTTTTTTTAGTCTTTCTGGTTTGCTTTTGCATTGTACTAACATAGAGATGTTTATATTGATGAAATACAATAAATAAAAATTTTATTATGTTTACTGCTTTTTGTGTCTTCTCTAAGAAAATGTTGTGTACCCCTAAGATATATACATATTTTATTATGTTTTCTCTTTGAGGCTTTATACATTTAGTTTTACTTTTAAGTCAATGAACTATTTTAAATTATGTTTTGCATTGATGTCAGTCAGATATCGGTCAAGATCCATTTATTAACATACATTAATCTGGTTGTTCTAGGGAAACACTTTTTATCCTGTTGAATATTTTGGGGTCTTAACTTGAATTAATTTAATATGTTTTCACTTATGTTCTGTTCTGTTCCAGTAGTCTATTTCTCTATTTATGCAAACATTCCATAATACTATTTTGAATACTGTAACTTTATAGTAAGTCTTAAAATCAATCTTATTTGTAAGTCATCCAACTTTGTCCTTTATCAAGATTTGTTTAGGCTGATATAGATCTCTTGCTTTTCTTCATATTTAATAACATATTCTTTTCTTTTAAAATAAAACCAGTTAACATTTTGATTAGAATTGTGTTGACTCTATGGCTCTATTTGAGAAAAGTTGACATGTATTAATACTGCATCTTCAACCCACAAACATTTTGTATTTTTTCATTTATTTAAATTTTCTGTTTCTTCATTTGTCCATTGTGGTAAGTTTTATCCTTGAAGAGCTTTGTCCTTTTTATCTAAGTTGCCTTATTTAATGGCACAAAAAGAGTCATAATATTCCCATATTATCTTTTAAATGTCTGTAGAATCTGTCATCATTTTCCCACTTGTATTACTAATATTGTTATTCATCCTTTCTTTTTTTGTTCCTCAATCTTGTTAAAATGTTCCATTTAAAAAAAATATTTCCATTGAATAAGCATTCAGATTTGCTAATTTTCTCTTCAGCCCCTGAATTCCTTGTCTCATCAGGAGAGAGGTCAGATTAAGGATCTCGAAACTTCAGAACTGTAGCTCTACTTGTCTGGGTTTAAGATGGGTACTATTTATTCCCTTTGATACTATTAGAAAGAGTCTCATCATTTCTGCTTCAGCACTATCCACATGGCAAACTATATTTTTGTTAAAAAAAATCACTACTTCATAAGGGGGATGGTTACATTCCTTTGTTCCATTGAAATAAGACTTGACCCTGAGACTTACTTTGGCCAGTAGAATGCATACAAAAATTTGGCAGAAGTATTAAATGCCATTAATTACCATATATCTTTCCTTTTTGCATAATATAATAGTCAATGTCCTTGATAGAAGCCACTCTATTAGCTTTGGTCCTGAAGTGAAGATGGGATGAGAAAAGCTCCACAGGTAAACCATAATAGTGAGCTAGAGAGAAAAAGTACAGACTAACCATCAACCAAACAAACAAGCAACAACAACAGCAAAAAAAAAATAATAATAATCAAGAACAACAACAACAACAACAAAAAACTTGTTGTTAATTTGGGGTTGTTACCAGAGCATGATGTAATTTCTCCTGACTGATCAGAGTATGTTAATACTTGGGGTTTACATAGAAATGAGATAATGGGTCCTCTCACCAACTCTGTGCTCTACTTACTTATTAGATCTGACCTATTTGATTCCTGAGACCCCACTCTCTTTTGAAAATGTTCTGTGGCATTGTTGGCTCATATCCCTAACTCGCTGAGGTTTAAATTCAAAACATGAGCCTAGGTGGATAAGACGTAACAGGAAGTGAACCTTTTTTGTTCTTATCCACTTGTTAAATAGGCAGTGAAATTTGGAAAGAATGTTGCTTCTCTGGGATAGTTTAGCTTTGGGTGAAAACAAGTGTAGACAGTTAATCTGAAAAAAGTCTCTTTGTGGAAAAGTTATGAATAAGTAAAAAAAAGGTGCAATGTGATATGATATGCTTTAATAAATACAGTTATTTTTTTTCTGAAAACACTGTAATAAGAGAGGAAATATAAAATTAACAACTTTTTTCAAGGTAAGCAGTTTTGTTTGTTAAAAAATAGAGCACATATTTATTATAAGGACAGGTTAACCATTATCTCTTTAATGAACCAACTAGTCTCAAATATACATCATATTAAAATATGAATTCAGAATATGTATTTCCCATTCACATTTTTAAAAAGCAATAACTACCTTTCTTTTTTAATAAAGCGGAGTATGCAGATAAACTGCGATTGTCAGGACGGGGGGGGCATTTTCATTTTTGTTCTTCAAAATTCAGTAAGGAAAATATATATATTTCTTTAAATAATGTCATTGTTTACCAACATGGCTATCTGTATAATCTTTTACTGTTAGTCAGTGTAAACTATAAATCTGGGCATTGTTCAATCATTCAATGTTTAGTTCTTCTTTTACATTTATCATAGTTTGATTTTATCATAGTTTAATTAGTATTGTCATTGCCTTATCATATTATTATTTTATCATTATCTTCCCCCAAATTTATTCATTTTCCTTCTAAAAATAGCTAATGACACATATTACAATTAAAGATATGATAAATATTAACTTTTGTACTGTGTATAGAAGGAAACTCTTTTTTTCCTGTTAATGTTCATTTATTCTTTGATTTCCTTTAATAAAATCTGGCAGAATGCAGTGCAACATAGGGACAACATAGTTCCTTTTGTTTGCTTACAGTTTAAAAAAATCACAAGATTTGGAAACACTTTTTCTCATCTTGACAATACGTAAATTATAATTTTTACAATTTGATGAAAATACCTGCACTCATTTCTAAGTTGTCAATGTCTCAGAGTACTATATGCTTTAGTTCTCTTTTTAATGAACAAGGTATTTAAAAATATATATATAAATTAATAAGTGCGGTTTTATTTTTGTTCAAGTTCTCCAAGACAATTTACTTTTGGACTGAGGCCAACTCCTGAAATTTAATCTGAAAAAGGATTGTTTCGGATAAAGGTTATGAACAAGAGAAAAGAGAAGAATATGCTATGCTTTCATGTATACCATTGTTTCCCCCTGAAAACACTACAATAAAAAGGAAGTTCACAGAACATAAAGCAAATAATGAAAGGAAATGCAAAGTGTTCTCATATCCTCACTGCAATGCTAGTGAATGAAACAGGAAAGCATGATGGCCTACGATTACTTGACTATATATATCTTTGTGTGTTGAAATGTGACATCATTTGCCAACAGGGATTCCCTTTGCTCAACAGTGTAAATCTGCTTCTAACCATTTCTAGTCTTCTTAAATAAAAAAACAAACAAACAAAAAAACCCCCAAACTATTTCTGTAAAGTACTCTTCAAAGTAAATTGCCTTTGGAGTAGATGAAAATATATTATTGTTTCTATTGTTAAATCAGTGGTATTGGCTTTAACTACTTCAGGTGCTATAGAAGCTTCTGTAAACATTTTTTTTTTTCAGGGGGGACAAAAGGGAATTACTGAGTAATTACTAATCAGGTTATAAAGTAATAAAGGATTTAATTTTTATTTAAATACAAAATGTAAACATAGCCAAACTGTTTATTTTTACTGATTCAGATGATCATAATGGATCCAGTCAATGAGTTCTAATTATCTATTCTACCACAGGAAGACTGGAAAAAGAATTTAAATTGCCTGGACTGTGGTCTCCTCAGCAACACAGCACGGGCAATGTATAGCTGCCTCAGTTTTCATTGAAGGTACCCGAAGGAATGCAACCCTCCAGTAAGCACCAGATGTTTGGCTTTCCTAAATATAGTTTTCAGGAAAGGAAATACATTTAAGTAGATTCCAAAGGTACACAAGGGCATTCACATAGCTTTGTTTTTCTTTTTTTAATTTATTGACTTGAGACAGAGAGAGATCAGTTTGTTGTACCACTTAGTTGTGCATTCATAGGCTAATTCTTGTATGTGTCCTGACCAGGGATCAAACCTCCAATTTGGGATATTGGGATGATGCCTTAATCAATTGAGCTGCCCGGAGAGGACTGCACAGTTTTTAATGTATGCCACATGATCACACCCTTGACTTATTGTCAAATGTTATGAATTTGGGAATTGCTTGAGGTTAGAGAAAGTGGTTTGAGGAAGGGGAAAAGATAACCCTAGAACACTAGGAACAGCAGGCAGTGTGAAGGCCAGAAGCTCCTACGGGTTGTATCTAGGAAAGTTACATCATCCCTTTGGAAATGAAGGACAATTAATGTGTGAGTCACAGCTGGTATTCAGGAAATCTTTCACAATTTGTCTCCGTTTTCTGTGCTCTGGCTATTTATTAAATATAGTTTTGAAATTAAAAAATTAAAGAGGCAGAGACATTCCACAATGAGAACAAGATATCTGATGATAGCAGGGACATCTTTGGCTCAAGCTATAGAATAAATGTCTAAAACAGACATTTACTGAGTTCAATTTTCAAGAAAAGAAAAATCAGTTTCTACAGAGGGCATCACACTTCTAGCATTTGGAATAACCTTGAGTTTCCAAGAAAGATGCTAAGTGGCTGTTTTTCTTTAGCCCTAGATGAAATGGTCAGTTTTAGTGATTTGTCTTCAGAATTATACCTTTTCCTTGTCTTGTCTCTGGCTTTTCAGAGTACTATGGTAATGGTAGTTTTTTGTTTGTTGTTTGTTGTTTGTTTATTTAATCTGCCATCATAGACAACATCTCTTGTTTTGATTTACCACATCTTTTACTCCAGGAAAAGAATATCAGTCCTACTTGATATTTCCTCTGTGTTAAGAGACCCAAATAAGTTTTGCATTTCAAGAAAAATACTTTATGTCTTCACACAGACTGAGTAACATGACAAGGGAAGTATGGAAAATCCTTTTTTTTTTTTTTTGGTCAGAGTGACAATCCAGTGAAGTTTGGCTCAGTGCCAATAATACCAGCTGCTAGTTTTTCTGATTATTGATTAATTTTTGTTTGTATGAGGCCTATCAGAAGTGTGATGTGCAGAATTTTTTTTCCCATTCTAAGACATTTTCTATCCTTTATGCATTCTAATCACCAATGTTCAGATTTATCTTTTATGAGGAATTGGGTATAACCCACTTAAACTGAAGGTCTGTTTCCAAATATGAATAGAATTCTCATTCTCTCCAAATGCGTGTAATCCTAAAACTTTCATGTCTTCTGTGTGCCAATTCCCCATATTGAACAAAAATCCTTGTGCAAGAGTTAATTTCATCATTTGAAATGTCTGGAGTTTGAGTAAACCACCAAATCATATCAATCCAAACACATTTTTTTGTGTGTGAATGTTCATTAGTCAAATTAAGTTTCCATGATTTTACAATTTAAAAAATATAGATGTTAATGTATTAGGGAACTTTGTGGTAACTGATATTATGTTTTTTTGTTTTTCAAACAAAGTACATGAATAGTTGAGATTTTCAAAACCTACTGTTAATTCAAAGTTTAGTGAATATTGACACAGGATGACACTAAATTGTAAGCCTTAAAAATGGCAGAGAAACTTTCTTTAGCCCACAATGCAGGGACTAACATATCGTAGATGTTCAGTAAATACTTGTAGGATAAAATAATGAAGGTGAGAGTGATATGTTTGTAAAGTATGATATCTTTTTATTTTTGAAGTTGATTCTGTTGACTTGGCTAGATAGATGAACTCATATTTGCTTCTTCATCATTGTTACAAGTGTGTCTTTGACATTGCACTTCTGCCGGTAAGGTTCACTTGCTCAGTTAGTAGTAAGGTATGGATCGTCAGTACAAAATAACTGTTACCCTAAGTTGTAACTAACAGACAAATTCTATACTTTATTTAAGATAAAACATCCCTTTTAGACAACAAGATCAGGAAACTGATAATTTGTCTTAAGTGTGTCTCTAATTGGAACTGAGTTTAAAACCCATATGCCTTGATTCTTAGGATAAATATTTCAACTAGAGGCAGTGCCCTGAGCCAAGTTATCTTGCTAGTTATTGCTGAAGTAATCCCTGAGGAAACCAAGATCCAGACTGTATCGAGTGGTGTAAAGGATGATGTCAACACCTTGAATTAAACCTCCAATATATATGTGCATGGTCCACCATAGAGAAAGTTTTGTTTAAATGTACATGTAATATTACGTTTTCTTAGCCATCCAGGTAAAAATAAATAGTAAAAAGTCACTCCATTCTTAGACTAATGGAATTTCAGGATATGGACATGGCTCTAGCTGGTATTAATACTGTTTTCTTTTCATAAATGTGTGTAAAGTATCTGGCAGTGGAGTTCCTTTTTTATTTTTTATTTGTGTTAGTTTCTTTGTAAAAAAAAAAAGTGAAATGTAGGAGTAAAAGATTATTATTTTTTAACTTTGAGAAAACACTTTTTATGTAAAATTAAGAAGAAATAAATTTCAATGTAACTCAAAAGCAACCTTTTAATATTTAAAATAAGACAACATTTATGTGAAAAACTATCATGCACTTTTTAGTGTATTTTTTGTGTACTATATCTAAGAAGGAATATGATGGTGGGTGTTTCTCTTGGCTTAAAGGTAGTGTCTAAATAACTTCAGTGCCAAGAATAATTCTCAGAAATGAGAGCATTAGTCATTGCATTTAAAAATCCATATATGGTAAAATTCATTTAAGAGAGACATGTGTTTTAAGAGTTATACAAGTCGAGTATTAAAAAGAAAACCTATATTCACCAATGATGCATCTGATAAGGGATTAATATCCAAAATGTATAAAGAACTATAACACTCAACACCAAAAAAGCAAACAATCTAATTACAAAATGGAAAAGTACCTAAGTAGACACTTCTCCAAAGAGGACATATAGATGGTCAATAGATATACAAAAAGATACTAAACATCACTAATCATCAGAGAGATATGAATTAAAACTACAATGAGATATCATCTCACATCTATCTCAATGTTATCATCATTAAGTCAACAAACAACAAATGTTGGCCAGAATGTGGAGTAGGAATGTGGAGTTGTGCACTGTTGGTAGGAACACAGACTAGTGCAGCCATTATAGAAAGCAGTATGAAGTTTCTTCAAAGAATTAAAAATAAAACTGCCTTATGACCCAGCGATTCCACTCCTGGGAATGCATTTGAAGAAAACTGAAGAAATATATGCACCCCTGTGTTCTTTGCAGCATTATTCCCAATAGCCAAAATTTAGAAGCAGCCCAAGTGCCCATCAGTAAATGAGTTGATAATAAAGGCAAGAGAAACACCCACCACTCGGCTGAATAAAAGAAGGAAATCTTTCCTTTTTCAACAGCATGGATGGACCTGAAGAGCATTAGGTTAAGTGAAATAAGCCAGTCAGAGAAAGACAAATACTATATGACTTCACTTATATGTAGAATTTGATGAACAGAATAAACCAACAACATAGAAACCGAATCATAAATATGGAGAATAAACTCACAGTTTTCAGAAGGGATGGTGTAGGAGGGCTGGATGAAAAAGGTAAAGGGATTAAGCAAAATGTTGAGCAAATTAGTTGTAAAATCTGTATTTTCTGGTTTTTCTCACTCTTATTGTTAAAGATAGCTGCTGCTCATGTGATAATGCTATCACATGATACAGCTAATTAACTTCTTGCTTGGGAAGGGGCTTGGTTATGCTAATGTGTGTTGGGGGAGGGTTTTTGTGCCAAAAAGTTTTAAAAGGAGAGGCTAGGAGGCCATTTTGAGAGAGAGACCATGTTGTTACAGAGAAGGAAAAGGCCAAGTGGTGGCAAAAGAGGCAGGCAGCCAAGATGGAGGCCTGCAGAGAGAAGATGGGGAACAAAGGTGAATAAGGCTGGTGGGGCCTTTGATTCTAGGAAGACTGGAGAGATTCTCCTGATTGTGGAACTGGAGGAACATGTGAGTGGGTTTTGGTGCCTCAAGTCTTTGTCTTTTACTCATTGGCTGGTATGAGTCTAGAATAAAGGAAAATGGCCCACCAGATCTAGGCTCAGTTGTTTCTTTACCATATGTCCAGATTAAATGCGAACCTGCATGGGCCAGGCGCCTGTGATGGTGGTCACAGCTACTGGCCTTACACAAAACAACTACAAAAAAACCCCCTTATACACAGACAGCAGTATGGTAACTACTCAAAGGAAAAGGAATTGGGGGGGATGAATGGTGATGAAAGGAGACTTGATTTGGGCTTGTGAATACACAATGCAATATAAAGATGATGTAGAATTATACATTTGAAAACTATGTAATTTTATTATCTAGTTTCACTCCTATAAATTCAATTTAAAAAATATGATCTCGCTGAAATTTTACTTTTTCTTTTGTTCTCTTTATGTTTTTTCTTTTTTGTTATCCACCTGAAAATTGTTTAAAGCAATAACTTATCTCTTTTAATATAATTTTTTAAAATCATTTTTATTTTTCAATTACAGTAGACATATAATATTATATTAAATTTTTCTGTTGTAAAAATATCTATATTTGAACATCTATTCTGTTTAATTAACTAGATTTTCTAGCATTTTCTGCTTAATTTTAAGGCCTAAGTTTACAACTAAGCTCAAATAATAACTGTCCTTCATTTACTTAGACTAAAAGAGAATGTGATGGGACGTGAGAATCAGATTTTATTTCTAACATTGTATGTATATTGCAGTATATATTGAAGAAATATAACATTTTTCCAGCTACACAAGAGATCTCTACAAGTTTTTGTAAAAGTTAACTGATTGCCACATGATAATTGGCTCTCTCTTTTTTTTAAGGTTTCCTCTTTCACTACATAATTGGTGACTTAATTTGTAATTTTATTACTTAATATGAGCACCCATTAACTGTAGTACTTCAGCTCCCTGGGAACTACCAGTGTCACATGGAAAAAACCTACTCAAGACACAAACTTATGTCATGAGGAAGAGAGAGGGAGGCCTGCCAAAGGAAGCAGAGAGAGACCTCCTGGATCTCCTTCCCCTTAGCTTTCATTATCAGAAACAGAACAGAGGTAACAGGATTACAAGGGAGGGAGATCAGATGACAAGGGGAAGAATGATTAATGGCCATTTTGCTGACACGGAGAAAGGGCTAAATTGATCAGAACATTCTTTTCTTCTGCTAATAAACAAGCACAAAAGAAGGGGCGATCTAGAACCTCTAGGTTAATTTTCTAAAGCCCGTCCACATGCATTCCTTTGTGTCTGCACAAAGGTCACTCACTCACTCACTCACTCACACTTTCTTGGTGTTTGCATCCAAGAGACTTTCACTCAGGGCTTTTAACTAAAGTTCCCCAATTTTAAGGCATAGAGGGTTCAAGATTAAATTGGTGATGCCCTGCCTGACCTGGGGTGGCGCAGTGGATAGAGCGTTGACCTGGAAATGCTGAGGTCGCAGGTTCGAAGCCCTGGGCTTGCCTGGTCGGGGCACATATGGGAGTTGATGCTTCCTGCTCCTCCCCCCTTCTCTCTCCCTGTCTCTCTCTCCTCTCTCTCTCCTCTCTAAAATGAATAATAAAAAAAAATTAAATTGGTAATGCCCTACAATTAACCATAAATTCTATGATCTGAAGTCCTTAGAGAGATACATAAAGCTTAAATCTTTTCAGTAATTAATCAGAAATGATATTTATTGGGGCTCATGAAACAATCACAGAATGATTATTATCAACATAGAGTATATAGTAGACTGCAAAGATTCTTCTATGCACAGGGCCTGGGTAAGTTGGATATGCTGTGGCCTAACCTCAGCTCCCGGCACATTTAGCAAGAGGGGAGTTTAATGAGTTAACTAGGTCTCAATATCAAGGTATTAGGAAAAGCAAAGTCATAGAGATGAACCTTAGCTACGCTCTTGAGAGTGTCCCTGTCAAAACCTGGAGAGGTCATGTTCAAACACCAAATTTTAAAATAAAGGATATAATTAAGGATCAGAAAAGATCAAAATTGTAAAAGAAACATATTGAGAACATATAAATAAGAACTAAGAAATTGTTTCAGATTGCTTCCTGGGAAGGGGGCATTTAGAGCAAGAGCTAGTCTTCGATTTGTCGTAAGTATATGGAATATAGCATGCTGAGTCAGTATAAAGTGCCATTTCTCAATCTTCGTTGCATACTGCAATGACCTTAAAAATGCCTTAGAGATTCTGATTTAATTGGTCTGGTATATAACCTCAGTGTTGGGATTTGTGAAATTCCTCAGATGATTCCAGTACTCAAACAAGTTTGAGAACCATTGCGTATAGAGTTGAAGGTAAGCCATAACAAATGCATTAATGGTAGTAACAAGGGAACTAGGAGTGCAATGTAAGTCAATGTTTTCCATGACTTGCCCCAAGAAGTCTTCTAAAAACCACAGGCAGAATTGGAGGCCTTTGGTGTATGCCACTCATTTTCTGTATAACTCCCTTATAACAAAAAACACACACAAAAAACCAGTAGTTGTGAAAAAATTAAAGGTTTTAGCCAATGAGCTTCTGCAACCAGTTGGCATGTTTAATGGTATTACATGGGAAGTATCATGGCCTCATGATTCATCCTGCTTGCAAAACCTGTTTTCAGAAGGGTGGCTCTAAGAGAAGATGCTTTTCCTGACAAAAGGGTTAGTAGATCATAATTCATGTGGCATAGGGTTTTCAGATACAATTATGGAATACCTACTTGAACTTGAAATTTCAATAAATAGTAAATACCGTATTTTTCGCTCCATAAGACCCACCTGACCATAAGACACACCTCGGGGTTTAAGGAGAAAAAGAAGAAAAAAAATATTCTGAACCAAATGGTGTGTTAAGATACTTAATAAAATATACCACAATAATATTTCAACAATGTAAACTCAACAGCAGTATTAACAACCATTAGCAGTGTTATTAACAAATGAGAAGAGATTTTAATGTTCAAATACTCTTCTAGTTGTCCGGGAACCTGCAGCAGCTATTAAAAAAAAAAAAAAAAAAAAAAAAAAAAGAACATTCACTCCATAAGACGCATGGGCATTTTCCACTTTTGGGGGAAAAAAGTGTGTCTTATGGAGCAAAAATATGGTTGTTTTTAATGTGTCTTTTGCAATATTTGAGGCATTTTTATAAAAATAGTATTAGTCATTTACTAGAACTTCTCATTTATATGAGTATTAACTTTTGTTTGTTTATTATTGTTTTTCTAAGTTTGGTATCCCAATGTAGAAAAACTCCACAGCCAACTGAGTGAGAAACATTCAGTGCTAAAGCTGAGAGATCATACACATTCATAGAAAACAGTAGTAAATATTTTTTAAATCATGTTCAATAAATCCAAGTTAAAACAAATGTCAACACCACAATTTAGTATTAAAATGATTTCTGAGTACTTTCACAAACTGCTTAGGAATTTCTGGCATTTGTTATAAGACAATTGACATAAAGAAGTAACCATTCTGCAGGATCTTGTATAAAAAAAAAGACTAGCATGGGCCCTTGGACAGTGGCTCAGTGGATAGTGTCCATCTGGCTGATGGATGTCTCAGGTTCAATTCCTGGTCAGGGCACACAGGAAAAGTGACCATCTGCTTTTCCCCTCATTTTCCCCCTTCTTTCTCTCTTTCTGTCCTATATTCAGTGGCTTGATTGGTTCGAGTGTCGACCCAAGACATTAAGGATAGCTCTGTTGGAGTACATTAGCTTTAGGCTCTAAAAATAGCTTGGTATTCCAGCATTGGCCTTAGATGAGGTTGATCCTGTTTAGGGCAGATGCAGGAATCTGCCTCACTGTCTCCCCTCCTCTCACCTAAAAATAAATAAATAAATAAATAAATAAATAAATAAATAAATAAATAAATATAAATACATACATACATAAATAAAGACACCAAAGAATAGATAAAACTAATTTATGATGATAAAAACCAGAATAGCAGTAGTCCCCATAGTAGTAAACTGATTGATAAATGAGCTTGAAAGAAATTGCTTGAGTAAAGAAATTGGTCTATATCTTGATTGAGGTACAGGTTACAAGAATGTATGCATTTGCCAAGAGTTATTAAAATGTTCTTTTAAGATCTGCCTATTTCACAATACATACATTATGCTTTAATAATAAAACAAATTTAACAATTTGGAAAACTTTGAGAGAAAATCAATAAATAGATTAAATTTAAAAGCAAAGAATGTTTAATGAAATGCCAGCAAGTTTGTCATACTTACCATTGACACAAATAGCTTTGACAAATAAGTAAAATACATTTTCATCAAATTTCAGGGTAAAATTAAGCTGAGAGTAACGACATCTAAGTTAGTAACTCAAGATTCAAAAATATCTTGAAAAATAATCAATGAATGCTGCCACGTGAAATTTGTTTGAAATAAAAGTCAAGTATTGCAAAGTTGAGAGGGAAGTGCTATTTCATATAAAGTGTTAACAGAACTTAGAAATTTTAGTTTGAGAGTGCATTTGCTTATAATCAGCTGTGTGATGTGATTATCGCAAAAGCTAATGTGGTCTTATATTGGGGAGTTTGGAGAGACTCAATAAACAGCACCTACTCCCTGTCCACATTTCTAACCAACTGAGGTACACAGAGGAGCAGGTTCATGGAGATCCAGATAGCCCCTTCATGTTGGGCCAACACTAGTTTATAGGATTGTCTTGGGCATGCAGTAACAATTATTTTCTGACCCTGAACTCCGATATCACATACACTTACCCACAGAATTCCAGGAAGTTCTGCAAAAAGGTCTCTCATTTGAGGGCAACCAACACTTTTACCACAAAGTCTAACATGAGTGCTCCTTCCCTGCAGGCAGCTGGCCTCATAAGGAGGATAGGAATGGAGTAAAGATGTCCAGGTCTTCCCTCAAGCTCCTATCTAATTAGATACTCCAGCAGCCAGGGATGACAGAAGAGAGGAAGGAGAGAGCGAGAAACCAGCAGCGGTATATGAGTGAGTGCTCCTACTATCTGAAGGATGTATCAGATTGGGAAGTGTTTTTACTTAGCACTTTGCTGCATTAATGACCCATTATCTATGAAATACAGTGAATATGGAATAGGTCAGATCTGGATAGTGTGATGCTTCCAGCAATCTACTAAATCAAAGAGTTCTTGATGTTGTTTTTAAAAACTTTTGAATGCAGTTAATTAAAATATTTGTAAATATGTAGACCTAGCCTTTAAATGGAAAAATAATGGAGAAATTTAAGATTGGATTGATAAAAGTTTGAAAGTTTGAGGTAAACTCTTTATAATTATAATTTTTTAAAAAATTGATTTAAAATGCAGGATACATCATATATTGGAAAAAATCATTAAGTTATGAAGGACAATCTACTATTAGTGAAATGATAGCCTCATAGAATCTGATGTTAAGCCAAAATTAAGGTCTATGGTATTCTTTCCAGTCATCTCTATAATGATGGAACTTTGAATGCATATTTCATATTAGTTACATTAGTTGCATTACTTCCTCCTGAAAGAGAGCCTTCTACCCTAATTAGAATGATGCCTAACTGAACACATATAAAGAAACAAAGTTTATAAGACATAGTATAATAACAAACAGGCTAACTGTTTTCAAAGATATCACTTGACTGTCAGGTCAAGAAGTAATGAATAGAATCAGCAAACACTAACAAAAGGAAATTATTAATATGGCTGGAGGAAGATTGTTATTTTATACACACAGGTGCACAAACACATGAACAACAGCAAATGATAACCTAGAAAGAAAATGACTCATAGTTGCTTCTTTTTTTTTTTTTTTTTGTATTTTCCAAAATTAGAAGCACAAAGGCACTAAGACAGACTCCTGCATGGGCCCGACCGGGATCCACCCGGCATGCCCACCAGGGGGCGATCCTCTGCTGATCTGGGACATTGCTGCGTTGTGGCCAGAGCCATTCTAGTGCCTGAAGTGGAGGCCATGGAGACATTTTCAGCCCCCGGGGCCAACTTTGCTCCAATGGAGCCTTGGCTGTGGGAGGGGAAGAGAGAGACAGAGAGGAAGGAGAGGGGGAGGGGTGGAGAAGCAGATGGGCACTTCTGTGTGCTCTGACCGGGATCAAACCCGGCACTTCCACACGCTAGGCTGACGATGTACCACTAAACCAACAGGCCAGGGCTCATAGTTGCTTCTTAATGCAGTTTACATTATCATATATGTGAGGAAAGCTGTACACAGCTTCTTTCTTCAGACAAATAAAAATCTGTTAAGCAGAAAAAGAAGCTGGCACTCAACTCAGGGAACATTTAATCAGAAATTGTATCTTTTTTTATGTTATCTTTTATCTCTTCTCCCGCACCTCCTGAAACTGAGATAGAAGCTCTTTCACAATGCTGGCCTTTCCTTACAGGACCGCAGTGTTCCTGGGAATAGCTGAAAATTCAATAGATAAGTGGTGGTGATTTCAAATGGGTCACTATTTTGATGGAATTTACTTGGGGCAGGGAATAAGTCCCATTTGTGTCTTCATCAGAGTTTTTGATTTAGCTACCACAGAAAAAGGCAGCCTGAGGCTCAAGGAACAAGGCATGATATATGTGATCAATGTGCACATCTTCAGAAATACCAACAAAGCTACCAAAACTTCATGAAGGAACCCGTATTGCATTCTCTGTCAAAGAATACTTTACCTTGTATTTACACAATTAGTAATTTTTTAAGTTATGTTTTATGTTCCCATAATTCATGGCATGTACAGTGATATAACCTACTGATACATTGTACATTTAGGGAAATTAATATGTATGGGAAGAAATTAGTGGTTTTATATATTGGTGAGAGTATCTGAAATAAATCTTCAATTATGTCTTCAATCTTTTTTTGTGTGTGTGAGACATGAGGTTGACTTGTTTGTATATAATGTTATAATTCTTCAAAGAATAAGCAGCAACTAGCTCAGGCTTGATAAAATGACTGTAATTTGGTTTAATTTGATGATTTAATATGATGAGTAATTGTTTTTCATTTACCAAGAAAAACAACATTAGAATCTATTAATTTTTTAAATCAGGGGGTAGCATGACTATTCAGGCTTTTAATTTAAATAGTTATTTTTAGAAGTTAATAGAGTGGATGAAATTGTAATATTCTGAAATTCTCTTCACGTGTTTGGAAAACAAATCTCATGTTATAATAATAACAATATGAGCTCATCACAACCATAACATTCAAGAGACATTAAAAAATTATGAATTTTTAAAATGGATTTTAAAATCAAATTTGATACATGACATATATTTGGGAAAACTAAACTTTTAAAATATAAGGTCTACCAGAAAGTTCTGTCCGTTTCTATCACAACAAGTTTCGACACGTAAGCACATGTTTATTTGGCGCATGTGTGCCTCTCTGTTTTTATACTTAATGTATACATACTGATGTAGCAAATTAACTAAAACAAAGTTGATTCACGTTAGTCTTATGTGTGAAGCAATAGTGTACCCATGGCTACTGATAAAGTTCATTTACACCACTGTATTGTATACAAATTTCAACAACGAAGAAATGCTACAGAAGCATGTAGAAATTTATTGAAAGTGTTTGGTGAAGGTACAGTTTCTGATAAGACATACAGAAGATGGTTCAAAAATTTGAAACAGGTGATTTCGGCCTTCCTGATAAGCCACGTTCTGGGCGACCATCTTTGATCGATGACGATGTTGTTAAGACCAGGTTGGAGCAAAATCCTTTTCTGACAACATCGGAGATCGCAGAAAGGCTTAATTCAGCTCAGCAAACCATTTCGGACCATATTCGGAAGATAGAATTGGTGTGAAAATATATTACTTAATAAAGTTTATTGATGGTAAGAAAAATTTGTATTTTGTTTTATTCCAAAAATGGACAGAACTTTCCAGTAGACTTTATATAATTTTTTTAATAAATGCAGGAAGAATTATTTTATCATAAATTGTGTGATGTTATTTTAAGCAATAATTAACATATTTTAATTATTTAAATAATAAAAAATGCTTGTCTTATTATTTTAATATGCCTCAGTGTCACACTATTGACATCTTGGTTATTATTATTTTTATGTGTGTGAGAAACTGTCCAGTGTCTTATAGGATGCTTAGTGGCATTCTTGGTTTCTACTCATTACATGCCAGTAACAGCCCCTTAGTCTCCAGACATTGCCAAATTACCATGATGGGGCAAAATCACTTTGGATTGAGAACCACTGCTTAAAATAAAAAAAGAAAATAATTCTTTAGTATGTATGGTCAATTTTCAAAGAAAACAGACTAAAAGAAAATAGAAAAAAAAATTCACATGTCTCTTAGTGGTGAATTTAGAAATATTTATATATGAAAAAAATACTTTCTATTGTTTATTTAATAAATTTTATATTTTTATTTTAAATTAATTTTATAATAAATTTATCTGATAAAGCAAATATGTTTTATAAATTTAACAACTTGTAATTTAAAAATCATTTCAAAATGAAAGACTAATTTTTTTATCTTACCAAAATTAAGCAACCACTTTTGTTTTGTGTAGTATTACCTAAAATACTGCAGAAGCCTAGGATAATGAAACACAATTTAAAAAGTTCTCTTGATATTTTTATATCTCAGAATGCTGATATCATCTTAAAATAATCCAAAATAATTTTTGCTTATGTGTTCAGAGGAACATGGCAGTGCATTTTGATGATGTTATTTCTGCTTCCTTTCCATTCTGTGAGTAGTTTTATCCTTAGGAGGATCAGAAATAATTGGTCTGACTTATTTACTTCATGATGTTTGTAAAAGCTTTTGTAGACATTTACTACATTTTTTCCTTCCTTATGATTTCCAGACTGAACTTGTCCAGTTCCCATTAAAAAAAAACCTCATTATTTTAGACTGTCATCAGTTCAGATTTTCAGAATTTTCTCTGCACTCTATTGTATAGTTCAAGTACTAATTACATATTATGAAAATGAATACTTTAATGTATAATGAAAAGAGTGCAGTAACATCATCCTCAATATAAGCTAATATTGCATCAAGTAGCATTGCTTTATTAATGTAAACACTCTTGTTTATATGAACAATTTTTATTTATTTACTTAATTCCTATTTATTAATATTTATTTACTTGAAATTAAAGATTTAATTATTATTCATCTGGGAACAATTTATACTCTTATTCTACTTGTGATCTTCATTCTTTTCTTTTACTAAATCTCTAAAGATCATACTACAGTATCCTTTATCTTATAATTATGGAATACTTCCTCTGTCAATCATAAGTATGGTTTAAAATGATCTTTCCCACCTTACTATCCTTAGAAATGTTACTTGTATTTATATTTCATCTTAACGTGCAATTCTTTTTTAGCACTAAGAAACCATTTTAATAACCTTTGTTTATGTTTCCCCATCAAGTAGTCACTTGTTTAGTTGCAGTAGCATTAATACATATTTTATAACATTTCTGAACAAAACGTCATGCAGAAATGTTCATAATAATTCACAGAAGTCAAAACATACTGGAATTTCATTATTTTTGTCATTATTCAGAGAATTACAATTGATATATAAAAAATTTGCTGTCAAATTAGAGAAAAAAAGTGTTAGTATTACAAATGTGTTTGTGTTTATAGAGTTATAACATCCAGTTATGTAACATCTTGTCAGACCTTGATGGGGATTGGTTAAATCACAAAGTTATTCTTACCTATATGCAATTCATTCTCTGCTCTTTTTCACTTTATATTTGTGGGCCCCATTTAATCTTCAGTGTTTTATATATCTTCTTCAAATTAAAAAATATATAAGAAGTCAAGAATTTTTTTTACTATTTATGATAAATGTTTAAATATCTAAATGGTTTGTAGTGATGTCATACATGTATTTATTTATTTATTTATTCAGCAGATATTTACTGAGTTTAGTCCATGTTCCAGGCACTGTGCTAGGCAAAGAGGTAACATAATGGCTAAACTATAGTCTCAGGTTTTAATCTGGTTGATTTTTCTCAATTTTGAAGAAGATTCTTTTTGTGCCTAGTCTGTCTGGTGACCTCGCCCTTTCCCTATTAACTGAGATTATATTAAATACTCTGTCATTAGAAGTTTTAATGAAGCCTAAA
This sequence comes from Saccopteryx leptura, assembly GCF_036850995.1. NCBI lineage: Eukaryota > Metazoa > Chordata > Mammalia > Chiroptera > Emballonuridae > Saccopteryx > Saccopteryx leptura. The sequence continues at coordinate 42,869,885 of NC_089506.1, forward strand.
GTATAACTTCATTCCACCTATAATTTTCTCTACTTTCCCAAAACATAGCAGTTAGTCATCATCTAATGTACACTATTTATAACCTTTTTTCCTCATTACCATTTTCAACCCAGCAATGAAATCTCTTAACCATCACATGAATAATTCTAAGTCAGTTCAACCGAGAATAACAAGGGATTTAAGGAGAAAATGAATTTAAATTTTCCTATTTTCCTACCAATTTGAATTCAAAACAAGAACTGAGAGCATGAGTAATTTAGAGTATCATAATAAGTTCATACGTCTGACATAGATTGAAGAAAGGAAAGAAATATTTTCTTGCTTACAAATGCCTTTCAGTGAAAAGAAGGTCAGCACACATTTAATATAAGAAAATTATTTATAAATAATATTGATATAATACCATTTAAACATTCACTTTAAAAATCACAGACAAGACTGTGGTCTGTTAGCTCAGTTGATTAAGTATGTCATTTTGAAAGGACAAGGTTGTGGGTTCAATGCCCCCTGCCCCCATCAGGGTATACAGGGGAAGCAACCAATGAGTGCATGACTGAGTGGAAAAACAAATGAATACTTTCTTTCCCCCTTTCCTTTCTCTCTCCCTTCTCTTTTCTTCTCTTTCCTTCCTTCCTTCCTTCCTTCCTTCCTTCCTTCCTTCCTTCCTTCCTTCCTTCCTTCCTTCCTCCCCTCCCTTCTTTTTATTAAATGAGAGGCATGAGGCAGGGAGGCAGAGAGACAGACTGCCACATATGCCCCACCGGGATCCATGGGGCAAACCCCCTATGGGGCTATGCTCTGCCCATTTGGGGCCCTGCTCCACTGCTCCAAACCGAGCTATTTCAGTACCCTAGGACAGGCCATGGAGCCATACTCAGTGCCTGCGGCCAAATTCCTCAAACTATTCATTCAAGTCCTGGTTGTGGGGTGGGGGGGAGAGAGAGAAGAGAAAAAAGGATGGAGAAGAAGATGGTCGTTTTTCTTGTGTGCCCTGACTGGGAATCAAACCTGGGACCTCCACACCCTAGACTGACGTTCTATGGCTGAGTGAACCAGCCAGGGCCTCTCTTCATCTTTCTATGATTCAATCAATAAATAAAAAAAATTAAGGCCTGGCCGAATAGCTTGGTGGTAAGAGTGCCCTCCCAGAGCATGGAGGTTGCCAGTTTGATTCTCTGGTCAGGGAGTACACTGGAGCAGCTCGATATTCTTGTTTCTCTCTTTGCCTGTCTCTCAAAAATAATCACAAACAAAAATTAGAAAAAGATAAAAATTTAAGACTATGAATAAGGATTTTACTTTTTTTTTCCTCACATAATTATGATGGTTTAAAAGTTTCTAATTCCAGTGTGTATGTATTATGCTTTAGACAACTCTGGATTTTGTTTTCTGCCTACAGAGAATGCTAGTAAATATATTCAACTGCAAAATCTCAGAAAAATTACTGCATAAATCACTAGTGAAATTGCATTATACTTGAAAAAAAAAGTAGCTAAGTAAGCTTATCGGAGGGTTAAACACATTAAATTAATATTGAGGCACTACATGATTTTTGGTTAAAGATCAATAAAAAAAATCCATCTGCATAAAAAAGTTATGTCCTAACCTGGTTCATATTATAAACCAGCCCACTTTTTCTAAAACTCCAATCTGCCAGAACCTGAAAAAAGGCACATGCATGGGGGACATGTGCTCACACACACACACACACACACACACACACACACACACACACACACTGAGAGTTTTAATTAGAATCCAAGCCATCACAGCATAAGAGATATACTAATTCTTTGAGCAAGGTGTTAATTGTTAATCTCATTTTTCCTGTCTGGTAGCCTTGTATAACACTGTTTATAATAGGCTTCCTGTGGTAAAAGAATGGGCTACTAAACCTCAATACATGCTTTCCAGTAATCATTTTAGTGGCCATGGGTCCTTATAATAGTGGCTAATCTCCATAACATCATCATTAGTGGATGAGGGTAGCTGAAATTATAGAGACCCTTTGCTCTAATTATAGACTCTGAATTGCAAATCCATTCTTTAATCAACTGTAAATGCATTGTAAAGGGAATTGTAAATTCTTTCAAGGGAGCAATATGCATTCAAACTAGCAGACTAGAACTGAGCAATGTAATGTGTTTGGGGAATAATAAATGAATATGCTTCTCATAGAGCCTGAATTACAATATGGCTCCTTGTTGGAGAGACTGTCACAGTAAGTAATATGTTTCTAGTTTTCTAGCATCATTACAAAGGCATGGAATTAGTATTTTACTTGTCCAGAATTCTCAATAGTAAGCAAATCAGGTATGTTTTCAAATATCTACTTTTTCCATTATTTGCTTATTTTCTAATGTTTAGAAGAGCTCAAAGAGAAAAAAAATGTGTCTTTTAAACTCCAGAAGCCCAATGCACTCCATTCAATTTAATATATTTTGTTATTATAGGTGTGAATTCCATTTTCTTTAATGTCTTATGAGCAAAGCTTAACACAAGTCTATTTCCCTAATCCCATAAATATGTCATTATTAAACATGGACAGTGAAAGAGACATTTTTAACCTAAGTCACAGAAAACAGATTGATTTTAATCAAATGCTAAACCATTTATGAAGATTCTAAAAAGTCTTATTAACTAACTTGTAGCTATAAATGAGCTTGTTCAGTGACTGTTATAATTGTCTTATTAATGAGATAGAAAAATACAACCCTACATATTTTCTTGTCATAATGTAAGCAATGCTTTTGAGTCACTTTCATTGGCAGAGAATACAAATGTAAAAGGAAAAAGCAGCAGAAAGGTTAGGAGACCCATTCTTAAACTCTCAAGTATTAATCTTCATATTCAGTATTCAAAATCTTCCCACATGAAAACAAATAAACTCCTCCTAATGAAAAACTACACATTATATTTCATGTCAAGATTGATCTGATTGTTCAAATAGCCAAAATTTTTCTGGAGATTATTTTCCCTAAATTCCTTACCTCCTTTTCTCCTTTCTCAAACTGTCTTTTACCTGTAAAATCAAAAGAAAGATTATTATCTAACCTTAGCCCCTTTAGTCCTATGCTGTCTTTGTGTTATTATTGGTCCTTAATATTTTAAGACAAATATAACTTATGTGTAATCATATAATATGCACTGCTGAGAAGTTTAAACCAAGTATTCATTGTGATTTAATAAAAAACTCAGTTGCCTTGTATTTTGATATTAAATTGTTTCTTTTATATTGTAAACATTTTTGTTCTTATGCTTTTATTTTGTTATATTAGATTTTTAATGAAATAAATAAATAGAAAGAAACAGTCTCTATTAGCCAGGTAAGTCCAATACAACAAGAAATAATGGCACTCAATATTAATAATATTTTGTGTTTAGCTTTTAGTGTTAAAGTAGAATAATATCCTGCTATTTTCCCAGAAAACTGGGGGATTCATTTATTACCATGACATTCTTTTTTTGCTTTAATATTGCTGTGCTTTCTACAACAATTTTTCTATATTTGAATTATTACTGAAAGCTACAAAGGTTAACATTAAATATATTAACTTTTTAATGTTATTCAGCTTTTTCAGCCATTAGTCTTCCTTAGACGTCTGCCATTATTTACATAATTATTTCGTCAATCTAGCCACAGCTTTTACCTTCAGAGTGCAATACAATGAGTATTCATATTTCATCCTGCTCAAGAAAAGCAAGGAGCTAGATGAATGGCATAAATGCTGTCCATTCATAAGGCTGACCTGAAACAGATCTGTAGCTTGGTGTGGAATTTTACTTCCCACCAAACTGAAGCTAGAAGCAGAGAACTTCAATTTGGCAGGTAGTGAACATACATTTGTTGTCAGTGAGTTTTTTGAAAAACCTATGTTATGGTAGATACAAAATTTTAATTTTTTAAGTGAATCCAGGTCTTACAAAATAAGTGATGTTTCTATCGTATACTAGTGTACCATATTTTTCACCTGAATTATTTCTGCAGAAATCTTGCTTTTACCCTGAGTTTTGATCTTTGCTAGCTTGCATCTCTCTATGTGTTTCTTGTTCACTCTTATCAAATAAACCTGGTTGTATTGAGGTTTAGCGAGGCAGCTAATATCCAGTTGGTGCCTTCTTGACATCATTAAATCACTTTCTGTGTTTTTGGTTATTACCTGCTGAGATTTATGTGCTGCTCACTGGGTACTGCGAAAGGGCTACTGTGACAATGCCCTGCGTTATCTCACCCTCCCAAAGTAACAGTCTTGAAAAGGCAGATTTAGAGAGGATTTTTAAAGCTTAGTTTCACTCTTTCATTTCTCATAGAAGTACCATAATAACAAAGGATTCTATTTAAGTTTCAGACCCTACTGCCAATAGAAACTATTAAAACATGATGGAGTGTCTTATTCTTGTGTGATTTGTAGTCTAAAATTTCCAACTGCAGATTCTGCAGTGATAGCTCAACGAAGTATGAACAAATACTTTGGATTTTAGGGTTTCTTTTTTTTACACATAGTCTGCAAATGTCTTGTTTTAGTTTTTAGCTCACCTGCAACAGTGGAATGCAATTATGCATGGAAACCAGTATAATCAGCCAGGAAAAAATGCACTCTCTTTACACCAGAATTCCAATCATTGTGATTTGTGTCACCACTCACTTCTGCTAATCTTTCTTCTCTCAAGGATTTTGTTGCGAATATTTGTAGATTTAGAGAGGGTTTCTATAATTCATCTTTAAAAGTGGTAACAGTTATATCTAACAAACTAAGGCAGCTAGACTCTTTTCTTTAATCCATGAAGAAATTATTTTCATTTAAAATATATTTTTTTCATAATTAAGAAGCATGTTTCTTACATAAAATGAAGAAAGAGTGTAAGTTGATGAACTGATTGCATTGCTTGTCATTGCTATTCCATTACTGCTCTCTTATTTACATTAAATTCAGAAAATAATATTTACTCTAAAGTAAGAATCAAGAGAATTTATTGCAAGGATATTTTCTAACACATGGCTAAATTCCATATCCCTTCATCTCCTATCCATTTGCCTCAACAATCTTTGTTTTACAGCTTTTCCCTTAAGACACTGTCCCCTGGCCCAGACTTCCATAACTAGTTACCCTCCTCAAACTTATTTCTTCATTTACTTTCTTTGAACTCATTCCAACCACTTCTCATGTCTCTTGAACTAATTAAGAAAATAAAAAATTCCTTAGTAAGAGCAGAATAAAAAATAACATAGCCAAAAGAGAAGTTATTCATAATACAAATATTACTCAATTTTAAAAACAACACTTCAAATGCTTTCTAAAGTATGTATGTGTACATTATCTTATGGCGTCCCAGTAATAATACTGTGGAATGGTTTGGTGTGTTGGTTATTTTCAACTTGTCTTCTCCCCAGTCCTTTCTGTGTTGTTTTTTCCCCTGCTTCCTCTGTCTTCACCAAGCTTTCTTAGAGTAGGCTTCCCAGGGTTGGTCTTCAGGAGGCATGACACAGAGGTCCAGGGCACCTCTGAAGAAATGAGGTTTAGGTATCATCGCTGGGAGTAGCTGTTCTCATTCAGCCAGGGCTCCCAAGATGCTGTCCCATCTCCACAGCTCCAGTGCTCAGGGGGTTCCACTAACACAAGTTTCCTTGCTCGTTCCTTCAGTCTTAGATCAGGTAGCAACTTCCTTCTGGGAATTGTCTCACCATCCCTTAAATTTGCTCACACCTTTGTAAGTAGCTTCCTTACTAACATCTTCATTTGACCCATCTAGGATGAATTCTATTTTCTGCTTATAACTTGACTGACACAATTGGGCATATTTTATTAGCTGTGAATTTTATTGATGGGAAAACGAAAGCACAGTGAAGTGAGTGACTTATCTTAAGTCATACGGGGAGTTTAGGATGGAACCACGCATTGAAGCCAAGTCTCTCTGTGAGTTGTTTATGCTTATCAAACTCTGTAAAATGCCTAGTAATTATCTTGGTCAAATGGGTAGTAACATTGTTCCATCTTGTTCCCTGCGGTATCTCAAAATTCTAGAAGAGTAAAAGACACCATGAGGTTGGCTCACCCAACATACACTCAACCTTCTTGAGCTTATATATTGATAAGGGAGAGTGAAAAATATATTTGGTCTACTTTCTACGCATAGATGCAGCTGGATGAGTTCTGGATGTGGACATGAAGATTCTGAAGCAGTTGACACACATGGGAAAGCAATTTTTTTTCAAGCTTGTGGTCACGTATCTGTTTCCTCTGCAGCACTGTTTTTGAACAGCACAGATTCCTGCCCAGAGAGCTCCCAGCAACAATGGCCTTTCAAGCAGAAACACTCAATAGTACAATGGAAGAACAGTCCAGGCTCAGTTTCTGTGACTATATCTAAGTTCAATTTCCTGACCCTCCCAGAGATAGTTTTGAGTCATTTGGTAGTTTTAAGTGCATTCTATTATGCATGTTCTAGTGAGAAAACCAGTTATTCTGTTGTCTGTGACTAATAATATTATACTGTCTTCTGGATGAAATGATAGTCATGCTTTCTCCCAGATATATAAAACTTCTTTACTTATAGTGTAAACACTTTTTTCATTTTTCATACCTACTTTTTTCCCTTATTGCAATAAGATCTTATATGTCTCTTCACAAAACAGAATCTTTTTCTTTAAATCAAGTTCAAGTTTCCTCCCTCTCCTGTCAACCACATTCTACCATCATTGACTCCTTTGCTACTTCCTCTCATGCAGTTTAAAAGAGAAGATTCTTTTTTTTTTTTTTTTGGTGACAGAGACAGAGAGAGATACAGATAGGGACAGACAGACAGGAAGGAAGAGAGATGAGAAGCATCAATTCTTCATTGAGGCTTCTTAGTCTCTTTAGTTATTCATTGATTGCTTTCTCTTATGTGCCTTGACTGAGCGGGCTACAGAAGACCGAGTGACCCCCTGCTCAAGCCAGTGACATTGGGCTCAAGCTGGTGAGCCTTTCTCAAACCAGATGAGCCAGTGCTCAAGCTGGCGACCGCGTGGTTTCAAACTTGGTCAGTGCCACCACCTTGTCAGTTAAAAAGATTTTCTTATGAGTTGTTTTGTTTTACTTTGTTTTCCTATGGCTTCTTTCCTATGGCTTTTCCTACTGGTTCTTAGGCAGTAAGGTTAAATATAAAAGTTGGAAATTTGAAAAATTTAGCACTCCTCTTGTCTGTTATGGTCAATAGCATCCCATGGAACTAGATTTTACAAGCTTTTATCCCCTGCCTTCTACATGCTTCTGCCTAATTTCTTATAACTAATAATAACCGAGCTACAAGGGAGAATAAAATAAAGGAGGAAAAATAACGTAATACTTTGAAATTTACATATATTGAAATCTATCTTGTTTTTTCAAAGGAACCTGAGAAATAGACAAAGACTTACACAAGTTCTACAAAGTGCCAGGAGAATGTGGAAGTATTGTGAGGTTTAAAGATTGACATTCCATTTATTGACAACCCCAAGAGTTAAAAGTCTTGTCTAAAAATGTCCTCGGGGCCTGACCTGTAGTGGCGCAGTGGATAAAGCATCGACCTGGAATGCTGAGTTCGCCCGTTCAAAACCCTGGGCTTGCCTGTCAAGGCACATATGGGAGTTGATGCTTCCTGCTCCTCCCTCCCCCTTCTCTCTCTCTCTCACTCTCTCTCACTCACTCTCTCTCCTCTCTAAAAATTAATAAAAGAAAAAAAAACAAAATTAAAAATAAATAAATAAATAAATAAATAAATAAATAAATAAAAATGTCCTCGGGGTTCATTAGAAGCTGGACTGAAGATTTCATTATGTCCTGCCCTTTCCTGCTGTTTTTATATAGCAGCTTTCAATTATATTTTTGATTCCCTAATAATTTTATAATTAACAGCTAATATTGAAAAAGTTTTGAAGCTAATCTCACATGCATTCACACATGCACATACACGTATGGTAATGTATATGTGTGTGCATGTATGAGGTATTGAAGGACAGTTTCATCTCTTTTGTTTCCTACTGTTGATAAGAAAAAAACTATTTTGTAGGTGGATTGTATGCTTGCAAATATACACCAGATCTCTTTAATCCAGCTGGTGGGTATCCTTCCTTCTAACCAAATGCTGCCTCTGAGTTATTGCCCAATTACAGTCAATGCCGCTTTGGAACAAAAGCCCTTAAACCATCCCCATTCTCCATAAAAAGCATATCGAAGTCTATGATATTGAAGGATTTACCTAGAACTAGTTACGCTTTTATCATTTTATAATGTTAAAGATGTCAGGCACTTGCTGAGTTCTAGAGATAAGAAAGTGAACAAGAAAGATGTGATAGGGAAAAGATACTGATAGCAATAGGATGACAACTCTTTCAACTGTGGATAATCTGTTGTACAAACAATGACCCAGGGACCTGTAGGAGCAGATTTGAGGAAAATAATTGTCTACATCATATCTTTTCCTCTTACTGTTCTCAAAGTGGAGAGTTCTACATCTCAAATGAGGATCCTGTCATCAAAGGGCTTTGACTTAAAGCACTCAATTAAAAGATAATTATCTATTAGTATTCATCTGAGAAACACCCTAAACCATACATCTTTTGAAAATGAGGACCAGACTTTTAAAAAACAATTATATATGAAATAAAAAATCACATAAAAGATTTTTTTATATTCTAGGATGAAACAATTGTCTTGTTTTTAAACTAATGTATGTAGCTTTAGTCTCCATTTATGAGAATAGATAATGTGACTGTCTTCAAAATGTTAATGTGTTTTATACATTGATTTTGTGCATTTTAGTTAATTAGTGCTTTGAAAAGATGTACAGAGCACTTTATGTTTGCTATATTATCAGTAGTCACATTACTGCAAGCACTTTTGATTGCAAAATAATTAAAATTCCTTTTTGCAAATGTAGTAGAGTTAATTAATGAATATTACTATAAGCAATATATTTCTGACAGTGGCATGTTATGTTGTATTTACTGACTTGTTTTGAGTAAAGCAAACACCATCCAGTGTGGGCTGCTTACACTATGCTAAAAGAATTATGGACAATTTAAACTTTAGAAAGTTGGCATATTTCTTTTTGAATGCAATTTTGAATTTAAGTTGTATGTTCTATTGAGTTCTTTGGCCTTAAACTTAATTTTAAACATCTACTGCTCCTGTATGTATATGAATATATAGTGCCCTTATGAGTTTAGATGTGACCATGGGAGTGATCAGAAACATGGGGTCTTACATGAAGTCAAACCTCTGTTGCTTGCTCAGGATACAGTGATAAGTCCTCTCCTAACACTTGTTTTCTGATCTCTTGGCAGTACTCTCATTCGTAAATGTCCCTCTATTCACATCTTTGATAGTCTGTGTTGCTGTTCATCATAGTCTTTACCCTGATGATATAGCAACAGTATTTTTTTTTTGTATTTTTTCTGAAGCTGGAAACGGGGAGAGACAGTCAGACAGACTCCCGCATGCGCCCCACCGGGATCCACCCGGCACGCCCACCAGGGGCGACGCTCTGCCCACCAGGGGGCGATGCTCTGCCCCTCCAGGGCATAGCTCTGCTGCGACCAGAGCCACTCTAGCACCTGGGGCAGAGGCCAAGGAGCCATCCCCAGCGCCCAGGCCATCTTTGCTCCAATGGAGCCTTGGCTGCGGGAGGGGAAGAGAGAGACAGAGAGGAAGGGGGGGGGTGGAGAAGCAGATGGGCGCTTCTCCTATGTGTCCTGGCCGGGAATCGAACCTCGGTCCCCCGCACGCCAGGCCGACACTCTACCGCTGAGCCAACAGGCCAGGGCAGCAACAGTATTTTTTTTATCTTGTATTCTAAGCATGCCGTTTACGTCCAAACAATAGGTTTTTCACAATGGGGACATAGGAGGCTATAGTTTGGTAAGAAGTGTAATGAGAATAAGGGTATCCAGGGCTCAAAGTGTCAGCTTGCAAGTTTGTTTCAACCCACAATTCATACCCCGTGGCCCCAGGGTTTTTAATAGACTTCAGCATTTTCACCGTTGGTAGGCCAGTCTGTTGGTGCAGGAAGCCTGAGTCAGAAATGCACACTATGGGCTCAACATTTATGAAATTTCAAATTTTCAAATTTTCAAAATTAATATTCAAATTCATGGGAGGAGCTCATGCATCACATATTATTCTGGTTGTTGGAAATCAAAATTGCCTGGATAGAACCAAACCAAGTTGGCCTGGTGATATTAAAGCTTTTTGCAAGTTTTCTTCAATGCATAGAAATAACCAGTTTTGAACTTTTGCAATTTTTCAGTGAAATCATAAAACAAAATATAAATTTCTTTTGGATTGTTTATTTGGATAATTCGGTTTCGATTAGCCTTGACTGCTTCTGAATTCTCTCTGTCAATGCAGACAATTCATATAAATGTTGATATGTCTGAATAATTTCAATGTGAGAAACAATGCTCCTTCACATAGGCTCTTGAATTAGAACTCTGTTATTTTTACTTTTTTCAATCACTGAACAGAATTCTCCTATTATTTCATAAGGGGGGGAAGCAATTGTCTGATTAAAAAGGCTGATCGTTTGAGTGTTGTGCAAGTTTACTGCTGAGTTTCAGCTGTGCTAGTACAACTGACATTGGCAAGCAGCTGGAACGCATGCTTGGGCTAAAAGTATTTCTCCTAACTCCCTTACTAATGACAGGTTGGCAAGAGATGGTAACATTATCACAGTAACTTTTCCACAAACGGTAATATACCAGGGCAATCAACTGGTATTAACCATAAAAACTTCTTGGCTTTAGAATGTAAACTCTTTTGTCTGTATTGGAAATGATACATGAATAGATAAAATTTAAAAAGTATTTAAAAATGTCAATGTTTAGAGCCATAAAAATTTAACATTATGAAATCAGTACAGTAGGGGCAACAATTCTTTTCTTAAAATTATGTTGAGATGTTCTCAAGTACGTTATTTTCTGGTTTAAACCCTCAGGGGTTAGTAATCCTAACGCAGACCCATTGACTGTCCTCATTTTCAAGGTCTTTCTATCTGAACTTCTTTTCCACAAAATTTCCAAAATACTTTGGACTAGGGCATAAATGAATGCTAAGCATGAAAAGACAGGAAGACAGAAATAAGTTCTCATTCTTATTCTGCCTCCTTTATTTTTCTTCCCTTTCATTTTTCATTTCTTCTTTTACCCTTGGATGCCATGCAACCCCTACTTATCTCTCTCTGAAGGCACTTGCTATGTAATAATGCAGTTATTTGTTTTCATGTCTCTTCCTGGGTATAAACAAGCATCCCTAAAGCAGGGATTGGGGGAACCCACTGATCCTGAAATGAATTTGGAGATGGGTTTTGAATTTGCTGGCTACAGAACAGAGGTGGCAGAAGGAACACTAAGAGAATTCAGAAAGAAGAGGGGGCATGACACCCTACCAGACTCATATTCATCACTTGGAAACAGGAGGTATTAATACATACCTCCCAAATCTGTTTTGAGAATGAAATAAAGTGACTTTAGAAGAATTCTGGTACTTGTAACTACAGGGGAAATAGAAGGCACTCTGGGAGCCTGGCAGGCAGTATATATATGGAAATGGGCTATGTGGGCTTGCTTTTCCGGCTCTGGGGAGCTGATGAATACTAACTAGCATGAAAAAAAAAAAACACCAAAAACCAACTATGTAATTTTAGAACTTTCTTCATTGATCCTTTCTAAACATGTTTAGCAAATAGTGCAAACACTTTTTAGACTGTTAATAAAACATCATATTCCACTGTGGCTAGCCCCGGAAGACCATACTGGGAGGATTTTAATCAATTCTCACTGTCACATTTAAAAGGCATATTAATCTACAAGTATGTGTTCATCTATTACCCTTCAATGCTTCTGCATTTAAGGGGACAGATTGATGATGGTTCTCAAATTCTACCTCACCGAAAGAACAAAAGAAGGGATGTGAGGTTTCCCCACAGAAGACCACTGTCCCACAGAAGGCAGCGCTAGGGGTGAGTGGTGAACTAAGCATGGTTTTACATCTCTAAATTGTTGGGAAAAAAACTCAAAAGAACAATATATTGTGACATGTGAAAATTATATACAACTGAGATTTGAGTGTCTATAAACAACACGTATTGAAATACATCCAGCCAGGCTCATTGGTCTCTTTGTTTTCCACATGCCTTCCACTACCACACAAGAGCTGGGTACTTGCGGCAGATACCAAATGTCTTGCACTGAACATATTTACTATCTGGCCCTTTGCAGAAAGTGTTTGTTGGTCTTGTTTTAGAGAATCCTAGCTGAGGACATCTGATGTGCGAACACTGGGAGAAGACAGTATTTTGGCCCCCAGGGCATCACTACTACTGAGTGGCCTGCTTATGAGCATGAATTATGGGATTATTGGATATAACTTGGGTACTTGGAGAAGTACCAATGGACCTAAATGTTACAAGAAGTAGACTTTTAGCAAGACAGAGAATCTTAAAGTTTTGAAATTTATGGTGTTACATAAAAATGGAACAGATTAGTGAACCTTCAAATTATTCCAGGAGGCCTTGTAATTTGCAGATAGAAGTACTCTCCTTTCCTGGACACATGAAACTTCTTGTTTGAGTTCCTTAGAAATGGCATTTTCTCTGTGGAGAAGTCTCCAGGCATGCCCCCTTTCACCGGCGTCCTAGGGGACCCAGGCTAGCTCACTGAGAGTTTGTATCCTTGCTCTCCCTTTTACTGTCTACATATAAAGAATTTCACCTCACATATTTTATTTTCACTTCTCTTCATTCACTTGAATTATTTTTATGTCATTTTACTTCCTGTAGACAGAAAATCTTTGAAAGCAAAAAACTTGTGTTATGCCTTTAACCACCCCTCAGACCACAGAACACTACCTCCTGAAATGTGAGCACGGGATGCACTTTTTTATGAATACATGCATTAATTTTAATTAACATATATCTGTAGAGTTATACTTTTTCCTTAGAGTATGTCAGTTACATTCAAAAGCTAGGTAGTTTATCTAATTAATCCACAATTCAATAGCCTAAAAATTTATTTTGAGATTTTGCAAAACACTGAAATAATTTCTGACACAGCTAAAAAAAAAATCATTGTATTTGTCATGGCTGTTAAAATGAATAAAATTGACACTTTGAGGCTTGAAAACTGATGAAATATTCTATAGTATCACGGTTCAATGGAATCATAATATAAACCACAAATAAGAGTCATATAGGTAATTTACATTTTTCTAGTAACCACATTTAAATTTATAAACTAGCAACATTAATTTTAATAAAATGTTTTGTGTACCTAATACATCCAAAATAGAATGTTAATATGTAATCAATATAAAACTATTAATGATATATTATACATTCTTTTTTCATACCAACTCCTCAAAATCCCACATATATTTTACATGCACAGTGAATCTTAACTTGGACAAGCCCAGATTTTAGAGCTAATAACTACTTGTGGCTAGTGGCTACTCATCAGGCTACGTAGTTCTACAGTATTTATGGTGACCATGAGAGAACATGACTATAAATTAATCAAAATGCTTCACTCACCAGCTGGAATTTAGCAGAGAAAACTCCCATCCAGTCCATCATTATTTGATGATAATTTTATGTCAAATAGATAACTCTACCAGTGTAGGAATATGATAAAAAAAAATTGGTGTTTGAATTGTGGCTCTGTATATGTTAATATTTTTTTATTGATTTTAACTTATTATGTTTACATAGATTCTAGTGTTGCCCCGAATGCATCCCCCTCCCCCGTATTCCCCTCAACATCTCCTTTGCCCCCCTCCCCATAGCACCCTGTCCCCTTCCCTTCAACTTTATCCCCTCCTAGCATCATCCCCTTTCCCTCTGTCCTCTTTTCCTCTGGTCCCTTTGATCTCTCCTCTGTCTCAGTTCCGTTCCTCAGTTCACATTGTTCATTGGATTCCTCAAATGAGTGGTGTCATATGATATTTTTCTTTTTCTGCCTGTATGTGTTAATATTATTGTCCTCTCTAATTAGCCACTGGTAGCCTTTCTTGAAGATCTATCCGTTCATTTGCTGCTGCCTCTTCCCCTGGAAAACACCTAAGTAGTTGGCTCAGAGGGACGCCCTGCTTAGTGACATCACACTAGGGTTGCTCGTGCCTGCGTTACTGTTGTTTCCTGGAGCTGCTGGCTCCACCAGATTAGATGAAGCTGTGCTGAGGCATGTTCCTGTTCGTGATGAATGTATCTTGGTGCAAGTTCCTATTTGTGCTGTTTGGCATCTGTGCAGACAGGCAATGAGCTTCTGGCTAAACTGAACTGAAGTGGATGGTCCCAGTTCAACTTCGTTGCCTCGGGTACAAACGGCCAAAAGGCATGCCTTTCTATGTAGACAGACTTTTAAATGCATGTCAAAGTTAAAAGCCATAACAAGATGTGGGCCGTGGTTTTTGCTGGGGGGAGGGAGGAATAGAGTAGTGATTTAATTTACCTGTTTAAATAGCTTATTAGCTGCCAATAATAAGATTTTTTTTTTTGCAATTTTATTTTTCTTTTAAAGCCGTATCTACAAAATGATGTGGCTTTTATTTACATATTTAGAAAGTAAATAATAGAAGCTTTGATATATTCTATTGTGCTGACTTTGAAAACCCATTTTGTTCTCGATAGCTGTTCGGAAGGTTTGTATGGGCTGCCAGCCAAGCCTAAACCTAGCTTTCTGGGAAAGGCAAGGAGGGATGAAAAAGACCCCTTGCTGCTCCAGCCGTCTGCCATTCTCTGACTCTGAGATAAACCTTTGGCAATATGATGACTTCCTAATGTCTGAAGTGTGAGTGACTTCAGAACATCCTAAAGGGAAAATATCCAGCTGCAATTTATTATGGTCAGGTCAATTAAATAGGTTCAGAGTATCATCATCTTGTTTATACCTATCATGGATCATTGGCAAATAAAAATAAGTCTTTGTGGTCTCAGCTCCCATTTCCCCCCTTCCAGATAAAGAGCCATAGAGACCCATAAATAAACTGTTGGGATACATTTCAGCAACAGTTTCTCAAGACAAGCAAACTACTACGTTTAAATTGGTTAATATTCTATTGTTAATGGTCTGCCTTTTGTATAAAAGATATTCAGGAAAAGGATTGAATCTCTACTTAAATAGCACGACTCTCTCATTCTTGGTCTTGGCTTTTTCCTGTGAAGTTCCTGCCAAAGACGATTGGAGTTTTCATGTTTGTTCAATAGGTTAAAAAAAAAAAAAGCTTTGCTTGTCACGAATAGTATCTCATTTATTTATCTAGATCTCTTTCCTTCTGTTTCGCTGTATCCTGTTCTAAAAATACAAGCATATGGACTCTGACAGACACTGCTTTCTGCCTTGTCAGTATTCTGTTTTTGCCACTTGCTTCCTTTAGAGAAAATTACCTGCCTTCAATCTGACATCTCTTGAGACTACTTTTACAATCAAATATACTATTTAGATGGTCAAGTGATTAAACAGATAAACCAGAATAATAGCTGTAATCTTTAGTTTCATATATTTTTCCTGTGCTTCAAAAGTGCTTTGAGGCAGTCATTTGAACTGAAATTCAACAATGGATGAAGAATAATTTGAAAGAAATATGTAGTTCATATTCCAAATGTCTTTCAGAATCTTAACCCACTAGTTTTCAATTCTGAATTGTTATCCACAAATACTGGGCTTCTACTCATGAGGAATCATCCTTGAGACGGTGCCTGACTGACACTGGTTTTATCATTGTTCTATTAACTTCATTATTTCTGAGTTAATGTTAACATCAACACTGTGGATCCCTATGGAGATGACTAGACCTAATATTTGTGTGTATTTTTTTAAATAAACAAATATGAATCAAGGATTGTTATCATTAATGCCATGTATTGACAATTTGGTAATTTCTTCATTTCTATTTTGGCCCCTGATCCAATACCTACTCCATTTCGTTCCACCATCCTCCAAATATGTGCAAATCATTTTCGTTTAACTTCTTATCACGTATTTTCTAATTTCTTTCATTGGCAGAAATACAACTCAGTAGAAAGGCAAAATTCAAAACAAAACAAGTGGAATTTGGAGAAGGTAGATAGATAACATGGTTCCAAGCAGAAGCAATTTCTCCCAAACCAAATTACAATATGCTGCTATTCAGTTTGCTAGTGAGTCCTTTAGTGAGAGGGCTTCTGCTAGATGCCACCTTGAAAAGTCTCAGAGCCACCCTGTGACATGGATGAGAAATGGGGTGCTGCAGTAAAAAGGTGACATGCCTACAGACAGACAAATGTTTATACCCGTGTAAACTTGGCCATGACAGTTTATTTATTCACACCTCTGTCCAATTGGGAAAATCATATTTGTTTTAGTTCCTTTCCAAGAACTACTGAGAGGGTGAAATGAATGAGTGAATATAAGAATGCTATAAAGAGCTATTGTAAAAAAATTGCTCATTCTATGGACATTGGTTTGGGTGTGTGTTTTGGGGCCGATGGTTTCCTATTTTTTGTTAGTCCCACCTTTTATCTTTTTCTTCCAGAAACTCCTTCTTTTGCTCAAAGGACACATCCTGTGACAGGCCATAAGTCAATCCTTTGTGTAAACCTTGTTGCTGAATAATGACAGGACGAAACACCAAGTTTTACCCATAGCACCATGGAGATTTTAGTGACAGAGGTCCATTCTTGCTGTTTCTCAAATCAGCCCCTCATTTGAAATATGATAAGAACATAATAAAAAACATGCACTGAAAGTGATTCACTTTATAATATGTGTGCATAATATTATTTTACATATAGTTTATCTTTAAGTAAACTTGTTTTATAGAATTTCTTTAAAAATAAAGACTCAAATTAATTTGACTTTGGAAATCTAGAGCTTTGAAATGAAATATTTAAAACTGTACTTCTTGGGAAATTAAAATTTTATATTTTTAACTATTCTTGTCTCAAATATTTTGAATTTAATAAGTATTAGCTACTTATATTCAATTTATGAAATTAACTGTTGGAGTCATGAATATAGATTAATTTGAGTCAACATTTTAATCTTTATATTTATTTTAGATGTGGAGAGCACTTTTTCAAATTAAATCAATGAGATCATTTAAACCTAAAAAAGCTCTGATATTCAGCTAATATTTATTGTGAGTCTCCTCAGTGCCAAGCACTGTGCTAGGTTTTGAGGATAAAATAATAAAAAATGCCCAGTCCTTGCATTTTAACATTATAAGATTTATAGACAAATACAAAGTCAGTTATTATTACATAATATTATTGGTTCCATGAAGAGTTATAGACATGAATAGAAGATGAACAGGTTTGAAATAGGAGGTGACTTTTGTAGTAATTCTGAAAGAAAGGTAAGGATTTGTCATTTGTGAAACAGAGAGGGGTAGGGGGAGTTAGATTAGATAGATGGAATCATATTGAAGAAATGTAACATTATGATAGCTATGTATATTCTGGGAAGATTACTTTGGTATAGTAGATAAAAATATTGAAGAGGAAGACACTGGTAGGGGAAAAAAAGGATTGGTTAAGTAGGCGACAATTAGGAAAGTTTGGGTGAGTACTATGAGATCAAATAGAAAAATGTCAAGGTATGTGAAGAGTAGGAAACAAATCCAGATGCCTCAAAGTTTCATTTTATAAGAGTGAGCAACAAAGGACTTATCTATAGGGTGTGAGGAGGGGAGGGCAGTGCATGTGCTAGTGAACTAGAGAGAAGTATGCAGCAGTGCTGATGAATAAGTAATAATGCTGTTGTTCAAAGAATGAAGTGCAGGATGAAAAGCAAGTCTTGAGGAAAGACAATAAACTTTTTATAATCTTGCTACTCAAAAAAGTAGTTCTTCACAGCAGCATTTGCGTCACCTGAGAGCCTGTTAGAAATGCTGGTTCTTGGGCTCCGCCCCAGACCTACTGGCTCAGGATCTGCGTTTCACCTCAATGAATTCATACACATTAAAGTGCGGGCGAAGACCACACTCTACCCGGGCCGAGTTTGAAATGTTTGCATATTGTAAAAGAATGGCAACAAAATCAACTTCTTAAAAATAAAGGAATATGAGACCTGAATATAATTGTCCCAGGAATTAAAGACGTCAAATTATTATTTTTAAATAAAATTGTTGGCAAAATTCAAACACAGTGGTATTTTAGCCTTAGAAGTTTTGAACATTAACAAGTATGTAAACTTTGTTTTAAAAGGAGATGCTTGAATTAATCATTTGATATAAAATACATGGCCTTTAAACTAATATGCACATTTTTGGTGCTCATGGAATAATTAGACAGTGATAAGACGGCAATGTTTTCTAAATACTGGTTTTAATTTTATGTCATGTTGTGTATTGTGTTGAAAGTACTTAATTTCTGAGCTATGATTTTGGCTTGAAAAAGTTGTTTTGCTAAAGCATTATTTAAAATCATACTTTTATATTTGGAGTCAAAATTGCTGCGGGCGAATTTTCTGATTGTCATTTTTTTGGTCTTGCATCTGTTCAGTCTTTAGTTACAATAACATCCAATGTAAAGCAATGACAAAATCACAAAAGATGTTTTAAATTAACAATTGTATTTCACCTTTTTTTGAGTAGAGTTTAATTTTATCAAGTCTTTTCCCTCTTGTTCTATCCAATTCCATCAGCGTTGCCAACCCTGGACCTGAATCCCTTTATTATTAAACTAAACCAGGCAAAGCCAATCAGGGCCAGTCATATGCCAACTGGTTACAATAGCTGATTCTGATGATGAAATATAACCCAGCGCTCAAGTCAGACCCAAAACAAACAAACAAATTCCTCCAGATTGGATGCCACATGGGCTCACTTGAGACACTGGATATTCGGTATGAATTTTCTAATGGTTAGAATCAGATTGAGTATGAGCTTGCCTTTCAAGAACCATGTAATTTCTGTTCTCTGAAAATAATTTTAGAAAATGTTCCAATACCTTTAGACTCCCCTAGATTCTTGAGCTTGGCCTCTTTACAGTAGTTAATTATATTTATTGTGATGATGTGATATTTGGAACTCTACTTGTTCTTGATGCTTGTGGAACTGATCCAGGCAAAACTCTATGACCACAATAACCACATTAGCCTGGCTCATAACCCCCATATTTTACAAAGTTATTTAGCACTATTCCCTCTCCCTAAAAAGCTTTCAAGATGATAATCTATTTTTTAAATACATAACATTTGAAAGCACTTTTCTGTCTTCCCAGATTAACAAAAATTGCAAAACATTTTCCATTCCGAAAATATGTGATGTAGACTAGGGATTGACTTTAGGTCTAGGCAAACTATTTTACTGCAGAGTTAAATTTGCCATTACTTAACTTTTAAAAAAAAATACACACACACACACACACACACACACACACACACACACACACACTATCTATATCTTTATCTATAGTATATTATAGGTTTTTTTCCTGAAAATCTTGCTGAACTTTAAATGTTGTAACCACCAAATAAATGAATATAAATTTTTAGTGTTCTGTTTGAGGATGCTGCTGCCTCCAACTATTTTGCCTGCTTTGTCATGCTGTTAGGTTAAAATATGTATGATTTGGCCCTGACTGGTTAGCCCAGTCAGAGCATCATCCCAAAACACCAAAGTGGCAGGTTTGGTCTCCACTCAAGGCACATATAGGAAGCATCTAATGAATGAACAGCTAAGTGGAACAACAAATACTTCTTTCTTTTTCTTCCTTCATTTCTCTGTTTCTCTAAAATCAATCAATAAAAAAAAATCAAGAGGAGATATGTTTTTAAATTAATTGAAACATAAGTTGCCTGAGTCAAGGCTTTCTTCTCTGAGGCCTAACCGTGTTTTACATGGATGTGAGGGGATGGCCGAAAGCACAAAAGGATGAGTAGTTTAAATTTTATTTTTACAGATTTGCAAAGCCGTATGCTTAACAGGTACATTCCTTTTCCTCTAGAGATGACTCATAAAGGGACTCATAAAGATGGTCCCTTTAACTTGGCCTCAGGAGGATTCGTGTAGAAAGTGAAAGCATTTTACAAACCACTACAAATCTTGGCCTGAACCACTGAGAGCCTTGGCTTTGAGTCATGACACTTAAAATGGGACAGTCTCACAAATGGTTTAGAAAATTTACAAAGAAGAAACCTTGAGAGAATCTGGCCATTGTACTATTTACTTGCCTAGTAGTACTTATAAATGTAATAATACCCCCTTTGCTTTCTAGTCAATTTGAAGTGCATACTGATTAATGCACAAATATAAAAATTGTCTAATAATTGCATAATCAATGATTTAGTCTTGCTGTAGTCTCATATGCCAATTTTTGCAAGTACCAGAAACTATATCCTAGCACTTTTTTATGTGTGTCACCAGATTGACTTCTGAGCCATAGTGGGTGAATTGGACTTATGTATTTTGGTTGTTTTAGATTTTGCCAATATGTGTATATGCACTTTAATATATAAAAATAATAGTGACACATTAAGATGATTAACAATAAAAAATAAAATTAATATTTTTCATACATTCTAAAAGCTTTTAAATTCTTGTCTTCAGTTCAAATCTCTCTCTTGATTTTAGATTTATTTTCCTCCTTGCTTTATTGAAATGTCTTTATTTATGAATGTCTCTCATACATTTCAGATTTAACTAATTCCTGATTGTCTCCCCAGATGTGCTCATACCTTTTCTCTCTCTTGTTAGTATATGACATTATAATTTATTCAGTTGCCGAAGCACGAAACCTAGGTGCCATCTTTGATGGATCTCTCTCCTTCTTCTGCACAACTGTTGCCTAACTCATAGCTAAATCCTCTTTCTTCTCCAAGATGTATGTCAAGTTCATCTGATTCTCAACTGCTGCCCTGATAGCCTGTTCACTTTGACCACTGCAGTAGTTTTTTTCTCTACTTCTATTCTTTCTTCCAACCAAATCAGTCCCTTCACAACATCTAGAGATCATTTAAAAATGTATACTATGTCATACTTTTTTTCTTTATATGAAGGCTCTCTATTCACTTAAAATAAAATCCTAACTGCTTACCATAGGCTACACAGCTGAAGAGACATCTGCCTCATCCGTGTAAAGTCATGCCACTCACCAACTTCTGCCATGGTGACCCCCTTTTGTGGTTTGAATTGTGCTTTTTATTTCCAATAAGAAAACACTGTTGGTGCCTGTGAATGTAACCTTACTTAAAAATTGGTTATTGTGAATGTAATCAAGTTAAGATGAGTCATCCAGTGGGTCCTACTCCAATATGACTGGAGTATCTGTAAGAAGAGAAGATAGCCACGTGAAGACATAGACACACAGGGATAACACCATGTGATGAGAGAAGCAGAGATGAAATTGATGTGACAGCAAGCCAGGGAAAGCAAAGGATTCGAAGGTACCATCAGAAGCCACCAAAGGTCAAGGAAGCATTCTGTTGAGAATGTCAGGGAGTGTGGCTCAGAGGACATCTCAAGAAAATTAGCTTCTGTTGTTTTAAGCCAGCAAATTGGTGGTACTTGATTTCATCAACTCTAAGAAAGAAATCTACCTCTTTCTGCTTCCCGGACACAGAGTTTCTACATACATGGTTCCAACTGCCCAGATCATTCTTTTCCACTTTCATTTTTCTAACTTGAATTCAGTCTTTCCGGTCTTTGTTTAAATATTACATCTTCAGAGATGCCTTCTTTGACTCCTCAGCATGAATTCATTGACTCTGCTTATCTTCTCGTGGCACGTGCCGACTGGAAAGACCCAGTGGTTGTTGGGGACCTTTCAAGACCTGTCTCCCTGTCTGTTACATCTCTTAGACCAGTGGTTCTCAAACTTTTTGAAATCAGGGCACATTTAAAATTCTACAAATAATTGTAGGCTCACTATATACAAATTTCAGAAAAATATTATAATAATTAAGTCAAATATTAAAGAAAAATATTATAAAGTTCAAGCATGCTTTTATGGTAATAAAAAATATGACAAAATTTAATTTATTCTGACATTAAAAAACATTTTTATGTTAAATTTTTTGAGTTTTAGAATTCATAAAAACTTTTTAGAATTCATAAAAAAGGGGTTAAAAATTAAAAATGACAAAAAAGTTATCTTTTTATATGTTTATAGATATATCTTAGTAAGATTTAGTAAATTTGGCAGGTCCTGGTGCAAATGTGTTTTTTCATTCTTGCATTTATGAGAAACATGAGCCTGATGTGTCCAATGTGTGGGCATATATTTGAAAGGCAAACTCTCATTTCCTTGTCAATAAATTGAAGAATTCCTCTTTTTTTACTCTTAATTGTGTTGAGTTCAGAAAACTCCCACCATACATATCATCTTAACTTTACACAAACAAAGGATAGAAGAAACTTGCCTCCAGTCTTTCCAGGGAAGGGTGGGGTAGTGTAAACAATCTACACCACAGCTTAACAGCCTTTTGCAACCTAATCAGGCAAGTGAGGTAGGGGCTTTGGGAGACTGTCAGCCTACAGCCAATTCACCACACCTCTGTCTCCAAAAATCTAAACTCCAAAAACCCTGTTGGTTTTTTGGTCCCCAAAGGCACATATGTCTCTGGAATACCACAGGGCACACCTGGAAATCTTCTAGGGTGCACCAGTGTGCCCTGGAGCACACTTTGAAAACCACTGTCTTAGATCAAGCCTCTGGACATATCCTGAAACCACGTTGCCATCAAACACACAAGGCCACTGTTTTAAGGCCTTTCTCCTGACTGCATGCTTTGCTCCTCCTTTACGTTGATACCAGACTTGAACATGATTTTATTATAGAGACTTTTCTAGACTACCCTAGTCAATGCACTTCCAGACTCCATCACACACAGCCCTGTTTATTTTTCCAGATAAATTCTAAAGCATATGTTCATTTGGTTTTTATCAATCATCTCCTCTGTCCACACAAACACATATCTAAGAGACTTGTTGGGCGGATAAAATATATTATGCTCACTTTGTTAAAGATGGTGCTGCCCACATGGAAGCCGTCGCCCAGATGATATTAATGTGTGTTGGGGGCAGGCTGTGGGCAGGCAGGATCCTTGTAGCCTGGGGTTCGTTTTGGGATTAAGCCTTTCCCACCCTTTTTGATGTGGGGTGGTACAATCCCATCATGCCTCAGATAGGTGACTTTGTATTAGAGACTTCCCTATTTTGTATATTGGATTAAAGTTTTGATTTCTACACTATAGAATGGGGTCAGAACGGGAGCTTGCTCTCTTGGTTCCTGAGATTAGCATTAGAGCAGAGAGCAGAGAAAGGCCACGTGGAAGAGGCCAGGAGAAGCAGCCAAGATGGAGAAGTGTTGAGTGAGAAGCCAGTTTGTGCAGAGTTTGTGTAGGGAGAAGGAAGGAGATGGGGAACAGAGGTGAATAAGTCTGGTGAGCTAGAAACCTTTGATTCTAGGAAACTCGGATAAGTCAGTAGCTTTGTGAGCACTGAATGTGAGTGGGTTTTGGAGCCCAGTGTGTGTTTTTACTTGCCCGCTGGGTGCAAGCTAGGATTAAAAATGATGGCCCATCAGTTTTTGGCTCCGTTGTTTCTTTACCGACTGTCCGAATCCAATGCGAACCTGCATGGGCCAGGCAGCTGTGATGGTAGCCCTGGCTACTGGCCTTACAAGACTAACTACATATATCATTTTAAAATCACTGTTTACCAGTCTCTAGAATAGTGACAAGCAGGTAGAAAGTGTTCCAGAAATAAGAATTCAAGGATGAATGAATGAGTGAATATTAATTAATGCTCTTTGGAATTTTTTTTAAGTTTTGGATAAAATGGTCAGTGTTGTTGATTTTTATTATCATTGTGTGTGTGTTTTATTCACTGAAAATAAAGTATGAAGCATTTTCATTTTATTAATGTAACTTTGATAATGAAAAAGCCATGTTAAAAAAAAGTGCCATTGCTTCCCCAATGACTTGCTGTCACATAATACCCAGTAGAAAATGATAAACCAAGGAATTTGCATCTGGCATTACACTTTGGCAAAAAAAAGCACTTTGTTTTGTCAATCAGGATTTCTCACATGTTTGATGAATGATAAGTATCTGAAGTGAATAGAATAATTATCAATGCCTTCAGGGTTTGACTAGGTTTGCTTAGGTAGGTGTTTCTGGTTTTGTTTTTGCCAGAGACTTAGCAGTTTAAAAATGGCTATATATAAATATGGATTTCACATTTTAGTGCAAACTTAAAATCCCTGAATATTTTTACAAGTGGGATTCTTGAATGTTTCTAAATTTCAAAGAGTTCCATTTAGCTCAACTACTCGGAAAATATGAGGTCATGAATCATTTCAGTTATATTGTCACATGCATAAAACATGCTTATAACATAGTAAATACTGTGTCTTTTTGTGAATCTTCTTGCCTTAGCACATTCAAAGAATAAAAAGTGATAAAGGGAAACAAATTGAGTACAATATTTTTATACTTGGCAAAATATATCTATGTTGATGAGCATGATATGCATAGGATTTCATTTTCTGCTCAAATGTGTTATGGTATATTTAGCACTGTATTTACAAATATTGAGGAAAAAAAACATTAAAAGCCATAAATATTCAGAGGTTTTATGACAAAGATTTTTATATATATCATATATATACATAAGATCTAGTTAAAAGGCTGAAGTTCTATATAGGAGAACTTCATCTTTCTCACTATGTTAGAGTAGGTAGCTAAGCAGACATGAACCAGGAGAGGGAGACAAA
The DNA here is from genome assembly GCF_036850995.1 of Saccopteryx leptura. Taxonomy (NCBI): domain Eukaryota; kingdom Metazoa; phylum Chordata; class Mammalia; order Chiroptera; family Emballonuridae; genus Saccopteryx; species Saccopteryx leptura. The sequence continues at coordinate 42,894,593 of NC_089506.1, forward strand.
AAGGGAAGATAATATCAACCTTAAACATAACGATCAGCTGATAACCAGATAGCTGACTGGTTCTCAGGCCTCTGGCCCAAGTGCAGCTACACACCAATGCTGAGCATGCACAATGGGACTGGAAGACAAAGCAATGACTGATATTTGACCTTCCGGTGAGGATGTCATGAAAGAGCAAAATGATAGAAAAGAACGTGCGCGTGGTCTCAAAATACAAACATCTGGCCCTGGCCAGTTGGCTCGGTGGTAGAGCGTCGGCCTGGCGTGCAGGAGTCCCGGGTTTGATTCCCGGCCATGGCACACATGAGAAGCGCCCATCTGCTTCTCCACCCCTCCCCCTCTCCTTCCTCTCTCTCTCTTCCCCTCCCGCAGCCAAGGCTCCATTGGAGCAAAGTTGGCCTAGGTGCTGAGGATGGCTCTGTGGCCTCTGCCTCAGGCGCTAGAATGGCTCTGGTTGCAACAGAGCGATGCCCCAGATGGGCAGAGCATCGCCCCCTGGTGGGCGTGCCGGGTGGATCCCGGTTGGGCACATGCGGGAGTCTGTCTGACTGCCTCCCCATTTCCAACTTCAGAAAAATACAAAAAATAAACAAACAAACAAAAAGAAAAAACAAACAAACATCTAAGCATATGAATTCCCACTAACGGCAGAGATGTGCACATGCGATGGGTGGAAAGAAACAAACCCCACGGGGAGGAGGAGCCAGGTGGCAAGGGAGGTCCAAGGTCAAACACAGCACCCAGACAGGTCTGAGTGCCCACTTGGAAATCTTCCAAGTACATATTTTCTTTGTTAAATAGCTTTGCTGTTTGTATCCCTCTCTCTCTGAAATCATTCTCTCGAAAAGATATGAGCCTAGGAACTCAGCACAATACCCTGGAGCCAGTGACAATTACTCTTCAGTCAGCTGAAATCTAACTTTTCCTATCATAGATCAAATTTCATTTGTCTATCAATAACCTGAAGCTTTGGGTGGATCTTGTGAGAGCTAAAAACATTAATAATTTTCCTTCCACCTTCTAAGTTCTTCTAAACGGGCTAATATTGCAAGCAACACTCTGTGGCAGATGCAAAACTGTCTGACACAATTTGAGCTTTCTATACTAACAATGTCTAACCTATTCGGGTACTCTCTCCTCCATGAGACAAAACTTTATATAGACTTAGACAATGTTAAAAAAATAAATAAATAAACGGGCTAATAATCAAATTAACAGAGACAGTTTAACAGGAGAAATGTCGAAGTTTTAATACATGTGCATGGGAATCCACATAGGCATGGAATTCCAAAGACAATGAGGCAGCAGTGGGTATACAAGATATTCTGGACGAAGGAGAAAGTGGCGGCGGGGAGGGGGCGATTAGATATCTGAATTGAGAATGGGGTGACTTACAGGTAGTTGAGGAAGACGGGGAACATACATGGCAGAAAAATTCTTATTAGGTGACTAAAAAACAATGGAACACAGTGGGTATCCAGCTGACAGACCACTATCTAAACCCTCTATTTACCCTACAATTCAAATGAGGCTAAGATGACATGCTAAGATCTCCTTCCTGAAGCAGGTGTCTCTGTCTGAACCTCCTGGGCAAGAAAATGGGAAGAATCAAAGATTTCTTCTGAGTCTTTTATATCTTAATAAACAACTTAAAATTAATATCCTAAAAATGCAGCTTTGAGGTGGCAAATCTTTGGTCCCTTCCAACTCAAATAGGCTATTCAGAGACAATTCAAAGAGAGAACTGGGTTTGCCCACACTTGAGTGGGTTTTTAGCATGTATAAACCATAATATGTTTAATAAAATGAGGACTGTTTAATGTACAGCATCTCCTCTTTGTCATGAACATTCCTTGGAAAGGCATGTCATATCAATTCTGTAACTAGCAGATTGAATTTCTGGGGGTGCAGATCATTACTGCAATTCCCACCGCCAGGTGTGAGGTGACACGACCTCATGCAGGACCCCTCAGAAAGAGAGCTTTTATAGACTGGCTGAGTTCAAGGGTGATGGCATTCCCTGAAATGGAACTCTGAACTTTAGTAAGGTCATTTCCATTTAGGGTCTAGGCTAAATGTCAAGAAAGAGGTTGCTTTATTCAGAAGACTGGTAACTTATCCTAATTGCAAAAGTCGACGCTGGGACCACTGAGCAAACTTCATGAGGCCATGTGCTTTTCTCTACAGCTTGCTGGGTCCCCACTACCAGGAGTTGACATGGACTTCAAAAGAAAGACAAAAAGCACAGTACACCTGCGAATTAAACACAGGGAGGATACACATGCTTCATTATTGGGTGCCTTGGGGCCAAATAGGATCCAGACCTCTACCACCTGTTCTTAGGCATGTTCCCTCACACACACTTTTTTTTTTTTTGCCCTTATGTAATTGGAACAAGAAAAAATAAAAAATAGACTGAGGAGATGCAAAAGCATGAGGGATGTGGCTTCTAGCCTGAACTGTCATCCTCTCATCTGCTCTATTTTCACATCTTTTTTCCTTTGAAGTTACCAGTCCAGGTTTAGATGCTGCCTCCCTAAGTCTATCATCCTAGGAAGTATAATCGATAATCTATAAACTTTATTCTTTGTGTGATTGTTCAAAGGGATGATATTTTTCAGACATATTGAAAGCCACTATTTTTTTTTCTTCTGGAGAACCAAAAGAAAATACTGTTTGATTGATCTTACTAGTTCAAATAGCTCCAAGTCAAATTCATGACAATTTCACCATTCAAAGATGAAGTGCTTTGCACAAAATTTCAGCCAATTGATTCTGTTACAGGGAAAACCACAGGCCTCAGATAACCTCATTTGTACTGAGACCCATGATCTCAAGTCTAGATTTAGTACATGACTGAACTTCTGTTTCACCTTTCCTAAAGTATCATCAGCCAGCCTGGAATTTTCTGGTCAAACACCAGGAAAGTAATCTTTCACCTGGGCTCTCTCCATCATTCCACACCCCCCAGCCGCACCCATAGAAAGAAGAGGCAGCCTGCATTCAAAAACCTTGCTATTCTCTTCTCCTCAAAAGATAAAGATGTTCTGGTCTAAAAATAACCCTTTCTTTTCTTCTGTTAATAGTTGCCTTGCCTCACCTATCTTTCTATAAAACCCTTCCATTTTGTACAACCTGAATTCAGAAACTGAATAATAAAGCCAATTAGATCTTCAAATTTATTCAGTCCATTTTGTTTTTTTTAAACCTTGCAATTTCTCTAAGAATATTACTGTGTTCAACTACATGCTACAAATCTGGTCCCAGGACTTTTGCCTACAATAAGTCTAAGGAACCTCTTTCTTGAACATAGCAACAGTACACAATTTTGAGGAACTTGGGCGCACATTGTATGCTTATGTTGAGGTATTATTTTCACTAGTTCATCTTGTCCCTGACTTGGCCAGGGAAATTTAACACTTTACTTTGATGAATGATTGTTGTTGATTAGTACTCTAATGCAGCATTCATAGAATTGCTGGAAGGATTACAAAGAATTGGCCACAGTAGAAATCCACATCTCTATAGTAATCTTTTAAAAATGAGATAATCAGGCCATTTCTGAGCCCAATTCTAGACTCTCTTTCTCCCCTGCATTGTGCGGTGGTGAGTGGAACCTGAAGCCAGTCTTGCACTGTGCTTGTTGCTTCAGAAAATCGCCCTATTAGTTTGCTGGGGTTGCTAATTACGAAGTGATGCGGCTCCTCTGTGACGGCACCTCCACAGAGGAACCTGTTTGTAATTAAAGCCTTCTCACTGCCCCAGCTTTTGTCCTCAGACACATCCGTCGTCTCATCCGGCTTTCTGTTTCCCTTTGGTAAAACGAAACACAGAAACAGACCCCACCGCATCCATCACAGCAATATAAGGTTTGAAGAGATGCTAGCAAATTTTCATTTGCAAGAAATCTAAGGCTGCTCTTAAGTAACATTTGTTTTAATAATGTGAAAACTAAGTTGTTTTTTTCTCTGCAGAATTACACTTGTCACACATGAACATTCTAAGTTTTTAGTGCAATCCATTCGTTATTTTTTATACCCCAAGCCCTCTAGTAAGTATTAGAAAACCACATCACATATTGTTTATGAGGTCTGCATTTGCGTGTGGGTCTTTGATTTGACTGACAGCTATGGATGAACCCAGAGCCAGATAAAGCTGTGGGGAGCACACGTGTGTGGGTAGGAAGGGTGCATGCAAACGTGATACTAGTTTACATGCAATTTTTCTTTGCCTTCTGATCTGCTTTGTTTCTGCTAGAAAAATATATCTTATTTGGGGAGGAAGTGAAGTCCACTTAGCAGATGTTCTTCTGGGGAAGAAGAGACCCCAGTTTTGGTCCCAGTTCTCCTGTTTCTTGTCACTGCCTTCTCTGGCAAGTCCCTGAACTTCTCTTGGGTCATAGTTGTAGTCTCTCCAGAGTAGAGAGGTTTCAAGTGTGAGATTTAATAACATGCATTTTAATGTGTCTGCAAAGTGATGTGGGAGAATTATATGACATTCTTCTAGAGAATGAGATCATCCTTTTTTGTTGTTTGGAAGGATCTAGCTGGTTTTTTTTGTTTTTATTTTTTTGAGCACACAGTGGTTGGTTTGGTTGCCTGCTTGCTGGTAATATTTTAGCAAATTGAATGTGGAGAAAGAAAGGCAGCAAGATTATAGCTTGCTTTCTGACTCAATAGATACTTAGGACAAATCTGAGTAAGTCGTTCTCATCATTATTTTTAGAGATGAGAAAAGCGAGGATCAAATAAGCTTCATAACCTGCCTGTACATCACAGAGCTGGCACAGCAGTGAGTTTGTACCCAGTGTTCCTTCTATCCCCATTTGCCATGGCTGCCAGCTCAGTTGCCTGTTTCTTGCTTCCATGGGTATCTGGTGGACTGCTTTAACCAAACAAGGTGACACAGGTATGGGAATACCAAGGCATCCTGTTCTAGCAGGCCTGGTGGCTGTGAAATTTTGATCTGGGCAAAAAGATCCTCTGGCTTCCCGGTTCTTCTTTTTGCCCCCCCCCCCCAGGAGTTGACTTGTTTTCTGTTTGTGGGGAGCTTGTTTGATCATTTAGGAATGTGTTTTCCTGCGCACGCTGAAAGAGGAAGCTGCTGTCATCGTGTGAAAACAGAGCCTCATCCAGTGTTTAGCTTCCTCCACAGTGACCTTGGCTGTGTCTCCTCCGAGCAGTGAGACCAATATATGCAGAAAAGAAGTGGCCCAGGGAAAGGGCAGTGTTTATTAAAGGATCTAATTGGGTCCATTGGTTAATGCTTCCTGGATACCAACAATACATATTCTTTGATTCTTCAGCATAATCCAATGCTGTCTATTTTATTTTATTAAACACATGTTAGAGTCTAATCTGGAATCAAGAATTTGTCCCAATAAATATCTATAGCAGAGACAGTAGTGTTAAAGAGGGTTATTAACTGGAAGGAGGGAATGACTCAAAAAATCATCTTAAAAATTATTAATATATGGATTTTATTAATGATGGTCTGACTGTCTTCAGAGGCCAATTAATGCCCAGCAGTGTATAAAGTTCTCTAAATTTTGACAGTTTTTTTAACACAGAAAAATATTGAGAAAATGGTAGAAGTGGCTTGCCTTCATTAGAAATCTTATTTTACTCATCGCAGGGTGTGAATTTACCCTACTCTGACTTTAGCCAATGACCGCACCAAGTAAAAGTATTAGCATCTTAGAAACTAGCTATGCACTACTCTAAGTTTTTAACTATGAACAATCTCACTGTAATTCGAAAGATTTCAAAGAATTAACTTTAATAGAATCTGGTGAAGACTCATTCCACTGCTTTCTAATTCATTGTATTTGGTAGTAATTTTGTGGGCAATTCCATGTGTTGTGGTTTTGGATGCCTAAAAACCAAGTATGAATTTGGTACTGGAGCAGAACTAACGGAGAGTGATGGCATACATGCATATGCAAATAGGTGGTAAACCATTGAGTAGGAAAGATATTGATGAAAGAAAAGAAAAGCAAGCAAATGACAAGGATGTCAAGGTGGTTAGGGAAGAAAGAAAGAAGGAATTGTTATCCAGCTACAAGGTAACAATTCTGGTTAATTCTCTGAGGGCTATCTAAGTCTGATGAGAAAGCAGCAAGAAAATGTTGAAATTCTCAGTTAAGAAAAAAAATTATGCCTTGGCTGGTTGGCTCAGTGGTAGAGCATCGGCCTGGTGTGCAGGAGTCCTGGGTTCGATTCACAGCCAGGGCACACAGGAGAAGCGCCCATCTGCTTCTCCACCCCTCCCCCTCTCCTTCCTCTCTGTCTCTCTCTTCCCCTCCCACAGCCAAGGCTCCATTGGAGCAAAGTTGGCCCGGGTGCTGAGGATGGCTCCATGACCTCTGCCTCAGGTGCTAGAATGGCCCTGGTTGCAACAGAGCAATGCCCCAGATGGGCAGAGCCTCACCCCCTGGTGGGCATGCCGGGTGGATCCCGGTCGAGCGCATGCGGAAGTCTGTCTGACTGCCTCCCCGTTTCCAACTTCAGAAAAATACAAAAAAAAAAAAAAAAAAGATTAGTAGGGTCTCTTTTTTCCTTTATTAATGGTAACATTTCTTGATGAGACTGTCTACCTCTCTAGCTTTTTCTCAGCTGCGCTCACGCCGTCTATTGCATTCAGGTCCCTAGTTTTCAAGCTTCTTCAGTCTAAGAAGGGACATTCTCTCACCTAGCACAATGGGCAAACCATCAGAATGGACTAGAAGGGAGACACTGGTTTTGATGAGAAAATAATGAGGACAAACACCATAAAGAAATGACTGATTCTTATTAGAAAAATGGAAAGAAAAAAAAATATGTCTCAGGCATCAACACTTCCTGACACCAGCATGTCAAACACAAACCCGAGAGAGTGCATTTTGAAAATCACTTGCTTATGATACAGTGGAAGTGAGCTTGCACTTAGCTTACTGTTAAACTTTTCAAACCCATTTTCTTGCTTATAACCACCCACTAAGTGTTTCATTTTTAAATACACTGCTCAAAAAAATTAGGAGATATTTCAAAAATGAATATGAAGCTATAAAATATCCTCTAATTTTGGTGAGCAGCATATATATATATGTATATTTCCAAAATTTCAGTTATAGCATAGTGCTATGACAAATTTCTCCATATCTTCTTTAAACTTTCATTATTTTCACCTAATATTTTAATTCGATTTGATCTGCTTTTTAAAGTAATTTTTTAGATAAGAACCTGCAATACATAAAAAAAAACAACAAACTCAGTATTGTGCTTCATAATACAAGAAAATCTTAAGTGTAAGGACAATGCTGTTGATTACATTAAATTTTAAAATAACAACAATAAACAAGAAAACAGACGAACCAGGCAGTGTAGTTAATATTCAGAAAGACATATTCTTAGGAAATTGGCTGTTTGGGAGGGTAGCAGGGGCTGCAGAAACTGGGAGTAATATTCTATGAAGAGTCCGAGCAAGAGCAGTTTAGGTGAAAAAAATTGGACCTTCTCTCACCTCTGAGTAGTTCAAGAGGCTTTACCACTAGCTGCGCATATTAAACTCCTGTTCAGATTTTTTTTGTACCAGCATTGTAACCAACAGTGGAATAAAAAAGTGACTTAAAGGGAAGGATATGGGAAAATCTCTTATAGTTGAAATACCAAAACCAAGAATAAAAATTATTACCACTAAAACCCACTTCTAAGAAAGCACTAAAATTTTATTTCCTGAGATTTGACTCAAAAGTCTGCAAAAAAAAAGAATTCTCTGATTTTCACTGAAGTAAACACAGAATTTTCTGCTTGAGTGCTACAATAATATCTGTGAAATCGAGGTTGGATTGTACTAGTTATATCATAGATGAATGTGTGAAGAATATGTAGGTATTAATGGCACTATAGAAAGTTTGTACATCACTGATGACAATCTCTTGTACCACATTCCAGAAAACCCTGTATGGACAAAGATACATATTTGTACCCCTTGCCTATTTTTAACCATACTTCTTCCTTCTGACCCTTGTATGCTAAGCACATTCTATGGGACTCTTCTTCGTCCAGTGAACTTTGTGATCAAAGGCCTGCCCTTCTCGCCTGTGAGGGCAGAGGATGTTATTTTACCAGCCTGTTTGAAACTGAGCTCTCTTTATTGGTTGCATCTCTTGAGAAATATAAGAATGTGGCAGAGACTCAAAATAACTGGATTAGCTACATACTTGAGTTAGCTTGGAAAATAATATGTATGCACTGGGAATAAACGTGTCCTTCTATCTCACCTCCTTTCATATAAGCAAACACTTGGATATCAGCTCTGGGGATATGAGGGAGAGAATTTAACATACGTGTAATAAACAAATGTCTCAGAAAGACTATTTTTGGAATCCTAAAAAAAGGAAATGGTCAGTCCATTCTTTTGGCTTACTATGCATAAAATCAATAAAGAGCCTTTGATTTAAGGGAGGATCTTGTCTCCTCACAGGCTTACTGCACCAGGCTGCAGGGATGCCAGATGGTGAGATAAGCCATCCCTATCCTTGAGAACTTCTTTAGAAAGACATTAGAGAAAAAGTAATGCCAACATCTTCCCAGGCCCCTGATGTTGAACCGTAAGAGTGCTAGGCTGCAATCTTGACTTGTATGTAGAGGGAGGGAGGCTCTGCTCAGCCTCTGGTCTATTGTCACTTGAACTGACCAAGCTTGTTACCAGCACTGAACCAGGCTTACAAACTCTTGCTGATTTGATTTCTAACCTTACTCCACTTTATGCCTCCTACTATCCTCTATGCTGAGCCTCACTCTTGAGAGTCACTCTGAACACAGTTAGTAACTACTACACTTGGGCCCTGACTTCCTCTTATTGGTCTCCTGTTTATTCTTTTAGAACCAGAGGTCTACTTTACGCCACGTTTATAAACGATTGATTCCAGAGTGTTTTACTTCAAGGCTTCCCAACTTCCCTAGGATTCTACCAGGACACAGGGCTTTCATCTATCAAGGTCTCCAGGAAGGAGACGTCTTCGCTTATGGCAGGACTCCTCTTAAATCTTGAAGGGAGAAATAGGCAACAGTACATCGGTTTCTATATCTGGATAGTGGAACCCAAGACCATTCTTAGCTTGCTAAAAATAACACAAAAATAACACTGAGTTAAACATGCAATGTGTGCTTATAAAAACATGCATGGGAAGTTCCCTCTCTGAATGGTATTAAGTAAAGTCATATATAACCTTTCAGATGAAACAGAGGAAAGGCAATTAAAGAAGATTTTAACAAACCATTCATCTTATATTAATTGGAAATGTAAAGTACTTGAAGCTAAAGAAAAGTGACAGATAAAGAAGTAAAACTAATATGATCAAGCTGAAATAAACCCTGGTCATCAGCAAAGACACTTAGCTTTTTCAAAAGAAATGCTTCTGGATAATGTTTCCTGGAAACCAGATGGGAAGTAAGATTAGCTATTTTCTATCCAAAATAACTTGTGTTTTTGTCATTATAATGTAACATTTGCAGAAAATCAACAATATGCTGGCCTTCTGTTAAGCATGGGCCCATGTAAAATGATTTTATTCAGTGTGAGACAATAATAATCACAGAAGTCCAAGCCTAGGGCCACATTGAAGGTTAGAAACAGAAATTAGAACAGGAAGGGGCATGAGAGAAGAAAATTACATATTAAAGCCAAATGAGCAATAAAACTTAATTAAAACTACAGTCCTACATTATTAAAAATGATAGCAAAATTGGAGCATATTACAATAACACTTCATTAATATAACAACTTCTGGGATTCACGTGTCCCACAGAAGTGAATTTCCAGATAACTGAAGTTTACCCAATTGCTAGATCAATTTTCAACCTAACAATTTTTTTCTGGATTCAGCCAAGAATGCTTTGTATGTTTCTCTAGCCTTCCTAAAAGAGATAATTAATCATATTTTGGTCCTTAACTGACAACTTAGAGAAAACATTATTAGCATTTATTATCATTTTACTGATCTTACAATGTAATGTCCAAAGCTGGGCACTTTAAAGTGTGAAAGCAACCCTCTGAGTAACTGTGCTAGGACTCAGGTTTAAATGGGCTCTGTCCCAGGAAGATCGGGGTCACGCTACAACTCTGGCCTATCATAAAGGATCCTGCATGCAATGTTGTTTTCCAAAATCTTCTGCTCTTGAGAGGCAGGGCTGTCACTTTGCTGCCATCTAACAGGCCTCTTGTCTCAAACTTCTTCTAGTTTACCACTTCAAATGGTACACAGTCAAACAGGAAATCAGACTGCCAATCTAGTTCAGAAATATATATTAAATAACTAGCGTATGTCTCAGAGTCAGAGCGGAAGAGTGGTATAAGTGACCTTTATATGTGGATTCAGGGGAGTGAACAGAGGTCTAAGGTTAAGTAGGGCTGGGTGTTATGTAAAACATATGTTTTTGAAGTCATGTGAAGAATCGCACTGCATATCATCTCTAACGTTTCTTTGCTGTCACTAAGGTAGATTTTGTTCTTCATGATTTACCATGCGAATAAAGGAAGCTATTGTGGGTGTCTCCCCTGGAACACTTCAGTGACTACAGGGATGTGCACGGGTTGGTGGCAGCCCACAGTCAATGTTTGCACCACCTCACCACAATGTCTTGTCTGAATAAGTGGGGATAATGGTATAGCAATAATTGCCAAGACATACGAGATGCCAGGCACTCTCCTAAGCCAATGACATGTATCAACACATGTGTTCTACCGTTATTCGTGAAATAGTGTGATTTTAAAGCTCAAGTTATATTAAATAATTCTAATAATATCATAAATAATGCTGTAGTGAACGTTGCTCCCAAGCAGGAGGAACTTGATAGATGAAAAAGCCCTGTGTCCTGGTAGAATCCTAGGGAAGTTGGAAAACCTTGAAGTAAAACACTCTGGAATCAATCGTTTATCAACTTTTCAAGAAGTGACTTTCCTTGGTGAAAATGTCAGGATTCAAACATCCCAAGTAAATCTTGTTTCTATCATCATCATTTTAGGGACAAAAGCACAAAAATTCCGCTCCTAAAGATGTTTATCATCAATTTTACTACCACGATCTGTGTGTTATTAAGATAGCCACTTCATCATGCCCGTGATCATGTGCTGGACAGGTGTTGGCAAGAGCCAGCTGGCCTTGCACCTGCTCCTTAAAAGCAAGTTGGGAGTAAATGAAGTTGGCAGACTGTGTACTCATCTTTCTATTACTTTACATTACAGAAAGACATTTACTTTGTGTTTATATGGGAAATGTTTCTGAGATGTCAATTCTCTCTCTTTTTTTTTTTTTTTTTTGGAAAAAAAAAGGCTGACTTTAGTAATTCATGTCTAGTTTACCAAAAATTGATTAGTAATTTTACTCAGTAAACAATTACTTTTTAAGAATATTGAGTAGGTTGGTATAAGATTCTTTAATAACCCACCATATTCAACTGCTATTTCTCAGATACACCTACCACAACGTGAGAGGAAGTCAGATGGAGTGCGCCTCTGGCACAATAGAACTCAGGAAATTCTGGTAATTAATCCATCCTCCGAGGTAAATCGTTACTTAATAAATATAATCTTTGCCCGCTAGGAACTTTCAATCCAAACAGAAATTAATTAGCTGCATAGAAAAACGTGCAAACTCCGAAATGACTGTACATCATGTAGTTGAGGTCCTGGAATGAACAAACAAATTATTATTTAAACCGAAGAGAGTACTTATCATTTGGGCTTTGTCATGAGTGAATCCTCCCATTTGCAAGCCTGAGTCATTTCTTTGCGTGAAGCAGCCAGGGAGTTGCCCTTTGAGTTCTCAGTGGGGATGCACTCCCAAGGCAGAAGAGATGGACCTTCCTGAGTCGTTTGAAGCAGAAGGGAGTGTGCTTTATAACCATGGGAAAGAGACACATTCTTACAGTAAGGCGTGGTGCTAAGAGGGAGAAAAGTCATAGGGAGTGGTAAGGATGATAATTAGAGTGTGAGGAGGGACAGGGTTTTGATGATGCTTTCTGTCAGTTTAGTGGTGCTTTAGGGTCATAAATAACAACTTCACCTGTGCCAACATCAGCATTACTACTTAACTTAGATTTAATAATAATATTGAATAGATAGATAAGTATTCTTATTATACAGTCTTTTATTGATTTTAGAGAGGAGAGTAAAAAGCTATCTATCATCTCTAAAAAATGATTAAGCAGCGAGCTAGAGAATGATGTGTAGAGGTAGGGAATAAGAAACAGAGAAAAGCAGAACTTTTTTTTCAAAAATTTTTTTATATAGAGGAAAGGAGAGGAGAGAGCGAGAGAGAAAGAGAGAGAGAGAGAGAGAGGAGACAAGCATCAACTTGTTCCACATGGTTGTGTATCCATTGATTGCTTCTCATATGTGTCTTGATGGGGAATTAAGCTGGTGACCCCAGGCTCAAGCAAACGACCTTAGGATCAAAGAGCTGGTTACCCTGGGTTCAAGCCAGTGATCTTGGGCTCAAACCTGAAACCCTGGGATTGAGCCAGTGACCCTGGAATTGAGCCAGAGACCTTGGAGCTGGAACCAGCAACCTCAGCACTTTGGGTTGTTGCTCTATCTATAGCACTACCACCGGTCAGGCATAAAATAGAAATTTTAATTATCTGGATCTGCACAACAGATTTAGGGAAATGAAAATTTAAATGAGTGACAATTGATTCCTTTACATATCAATTTATACTTCAGTTACCTTAATAAACTTAATAAAGCATTCACTTTTCTTAATAAAGATGTATTAATTATCTATCCTTTCACAGGAGATCTGGACCATATTTGGTGAGACTAAGAAGGTTGAAATCTTTCTAGTAGAGGATAAATAACTAACAATAAATAACTATGATGTAATTTGATAACTATAATAGAAAAGGAACAAAATGTTTTGAAAATAGAAGACAAAATTAATCATTTCCGCTGTGGACTAGATGAAAATTTTCCAGAGAGATTTGATTTGGTGGAGTTTAAGGTGGAGTTTACCAACTGCAGAAAAGAGGACAGTACAGGGTTAAAAGGATTGGTACTCCAAATAGACTGCCAAGGTTGGAATCTGACCTCTGCTTCCACCTGTCCTGTGACCTTGTGGAATCTATTTCATCTTTCCGTCTTAGTGTTTTTATTTGTAAAAAAAGAAGATAACAATTTTAGGTATTCTTGGGAATTACTGTCCAAATTAAGCAAGATAATAAGTCAAAGACTGAGCAGAGTATCCAAGAAACAACAGAAAAGAATATAATTAACAAGGAAATCCAGGACCCAAACTTGGCTTGTACAAAGGCAAGGCTAGGAAGGTATTGGTGTGGTTTAGAAACACTGGAGCTTCGCTTCAATGAAAGGGTGAGGAGGAGGCAGGGACTGAACTGAAGCAGCAAATGGAACTAAGTATGAAGCTCTAACTCAAAGCCTCAGGCTGGGAGGCAATGGGAACGCATCAGCTGAGTAGAAGCTGAAGAGGGATGTGATTGCATGTGACCATTAACAAGGCCATACTGGAAGAGTGTCAAGGGTGAAACTGGATAGTGATGAACTGGAGCCCAGTAGGACAAATCTGTAAGCCTATACTACCTCATAGGTCAGAGCTGGAATTATGGGAGTGGCAGTGGCTAGAAGAAGCAAATTTCTGAAGCCAGGCTTCAATTAAAACCAAGAGGAATGGGTGACATTTGAATGTGGAGTGAAAAGAAGAAAGTTCTGAGGAGACACTGATGTTTCTAGCTTGTGTGATAGGGTAGCTGATAGCGTCATTAACAGAAAATTCAGTATTTTGAAGATAAAATAATGGAAGAAGAAGAAGGGTTTTTTTTAATAGGGCTCAGGGAGTTAAACTTTTGTTGCCATCTACCATCTGGATATCCCAAAAGAGACATCCAGAGGTCAGGCAAGCATATGGACTGAAGATTTTTAGTCCTCACCACATATATTATGGTTCAATTTGGGATATAGGGTGGAAGAACTCTCTGAGAAGTCAAAGTAGAGTGAGAACCCCTGGGAATACCAAGATGTGTGCTACAGTTCATTTCTATACTTTTATACCCAGCAGCATTCTAGCTGTTTCATGCTAAACTGTTTGACCTTATGCTTGTGTTTTCTTATTTTATAACCTTTTCCCCCATCACATCCTGGGATTGGATATTCTGACTCTTAACTTTCTCTTGGGTCACAGTTTATATTTACATCTAAATATGCTGTTGTCAGAGCAACTAGATGATCTGATCCAGCCTATCACATAGAAACCTAAGCCCCACAGGGTGAGGAAGAGAAAGAGGCAGAGAAAGCAAAGCCACCTGCAAAGGAGGGTTAGAGATGTGAGGAAAGAGCTGGAGACGATGTTTGTTGGCAAACAAGATGGGTCATACAGCAGAGCTTCATTTCATGAAAAAAGAGTATTCATCTTGCTTCCTAAAAATACATATTTTCATTTCCTGATTATTACTTGAGATGAGAAAAGAGTAAGAGAGTTTTACCTTTCTCAAAAGGCTATGCTTCAGAAACCAGAATTCAAAATTCAATTTATCCTTCCAATAGTGGGCTAACTTGTCACATAAATTTTAGCAGAGAAACAAGAGCTATTTAACAACACATGTATGTGTAAATATTTATTGTCTTCTTCCCACTTTCTTCCATGTCCTCCAACTAACTTTTTTTTTTTTAAGTGAGAGGAGGGGAGATAAAGAAAGATTTTTGCATGTGCCCTGACTGGGATCCACCCATCCACCCTCCTCTGCTCAGATTAATTAAGCTATTTTCAGAGCCCAGGGCCAAAGCTCAAACCAAGCCACAGATTGCAGGAAGGGAAAAGAGGGAGAGAGATGGAGAAGGAGGGGGAGAAACAGATGGTTGCTTCCCGTGTGTGCCCTGACTGGGAATCAAACCCGGGATGTCCATATGCCGGGCTGATGCTCAATCCACTGAGCCACCGGCCAGGTCTTCTCCAACTAACTTTAAAATACTATAGGATTAAAGTCTTCACCAACCGCAAACTCCTTGTGAAGTACTCACTGCCTTAGAACATATTGCAAAATCTATAGCATTGTCTTTGGAAAATCTTATCTCTGATGCTGGGAGATATATTTGGGAGGTCAAGGCAGAGCTTTGGTCTCATGAAAATTTTGGTGTTCCTGGGGCCAAAGATTCCTTGTGGTATGTAGCATATGAAGATGCACTGATATCTTGTTTTGAGTTTATTGATCAGACTTTTAAAAGCTCTCTTATTCTTTCATTTAAGTTAAGACTACTATTAACAGAATATCTAATATGTTCTACACGGCACAGTAAACTCTTTGCACAAATTATATTATTTAGTCTTTGTAACAAACTTATGAGTTATAAAACCATTTAGCACACAAGTATACAAAGGAGAAAGCACACATTTTGAGACTGCAGAAAGTAACTGTTTCAAGGTCAGCCAGTTAAACAGAGGCTGGAGAAGGCCAGGCCTCTGATTCTCACTGTCACTCCTCTACCTCACAGCCTGCCTGTCCTCATGCAGGATTGAAGAGGCATCTCTTTGGTGCATGAGGAGCTTTCAGAAACCGAAAAGGTAAAACTTGAACTCCAGTTTATTTCTATAACTTAGTTCTAGTGGGCTAAATTGTGTGTAAACATAATCCTTTATTGTATAGTGGAGGCCACATCAGCCAGTTACTCTGATTTTTCATTTCTGAGTTGCTGTCAGTGACTCGCTGTTTTGAGAAGACTCCTTCAATTTCCAGGATGCTGTTCTTCCTATTCTCTCTTGCCTAAGATCATTGGGAAAAGGACACTTAAAATCTCCCAAATTAGATTTGATACCTGTCTACTCTGCAGAGTTTATGTGAAGCTTAAAGGAGCTTACGTGGTGGAGGTGCCTTTTAAATTGTAAAACATCACACAAATAAAAAAATAATATGGTTTTTATTTCCAAGAGTATGTCATATGTCAGCACTTTTCATTATCCAAAGTGAATCAGTAAGATAGCAGAAATGATAGCTAACTTGCTGAATGCTAACAATGTGCACTGTATTAAGCTGAGAACTTTATGCGGATTATATCAAATATTTTTCTAAACAGTCCTGTGAATCTGTTGGAAAGGAACTCAAGTTCATAGATGGGGAAACTGCTCTCATTGCTTACAAATTTGACACAATTATCTGAATAAGAACCCTGGAGGTCTGATCGGAATGATTTTTTTAAGGTCTTGTCATCTTACACTTTTTTTGTTTGGTGATTTGTTTCACTTAGTAAAACAGAAACAAAAGTTGCGAATCAGATTTTTTAGATTGTATTTTTAATTTGATATTTTACATTTCTAATATTATTCTATAATGATTAGGTTTTCATTTTTTAGATTAGTCGACATATATTTTGTGGATTTCTCTTCCTCCTTTCTTAGGTCCAGACGTCATTACGCAGCCTATGTTATTTGTGGCATAAACGAATGGTCAGCAAAAAGTCGCTAATATCCCCTGACAGCCGAAGAGCTCTCAGACAGGTAAATGCCCTGAAGTGCAAAGTGTATCTGAAATATATCACTCCGAAAGAGAAAGAAATGTAACAGTAGGCAGAAATCTGGGTTCAATTAGTCCAGTGCTATGGCCTGTTCCGGACAGCTTAAATGCAATTAATACCGTGTTATCTGGACAACTCGGTTTTTGGATCAGTAGTCTGCTCGTACATGATCCAGTGACTACTCTTTTAGGGCAGTTTTTGACAGATAAGGTCATATTTTATATGTAAATTTATACTCTTTTGATATTTTATTATAACTGTAGAATTTCTTCACATTTTAATCACTCACTCTATAGTATGAAAACTACAAAATAAAAAATATTCTAAAAATCTTTAGTGGTTATGTACGGATGCTTCTGATCCATTCCAGGCTCTACAGCTCAGATGTTTGAACTAATGTCTAGAGATATAATGAAGGCCAATTGGTGCACCTCATGCTTTGGAAGCAGATGTTCTCTGAGGAGTCACATCATACGAGTATAACTTCTGTATATTCTGTGCTTAAAAATCCTTTGTAAATCTATTGTTGGCTACAAACCCTCAGGGATATTTTTCTCTGAAGCTAAAAGCCCTGTCATTCTCTAGTCTTGTGAGGAAGAAAGCTCACTGTCATCACATATACAATTTTTATAAGGAAATATATCTCAGATTATACTTCATGTTCAATAGTTGCTACACAAGCAAATAAAGTCTACACAATCTTTTTAATTTCAACTTAACACAAACTAACCTTTTGAAAGGTTTCTGGGGAAAGAAGGTCTTGGGCGGGTGCCTGTGAGTAGAGTGGAGGAATGGGCGTTGTTGGAAGTGGCTGGCACCGAAGTTAACAGGATGTGTCATGTTATTGGTTTAGGGCTGCAAATCCAGGATCCGACTTCTCTGCCTCTCCCACCAAAATTGCCCAACTACCTCACAACTTTGATTGTCATGGTACCTGTGTATTAAAAATGAGTCCAAAGTAATTAAAAAAAATCTTAGTAAGTCTTAGATGTGAATTATATTTTATATAATTTACATTTTCCCTTAAACCCAACATTACTGGGGTTTTCTTGAGTGGGGCAGGTCTTTATGTTTATTACTGATTTTCATGTCTTACCTATGTAACTGAGATTTCCAGGTATTGTTGTTTTACCTTGCTGACCCATCAGAGGTCATAAGCACTTTCACAGCCAGAAATTAGTGTGTGGCACAAGGAAAGGATGTCGGCTCAGTGAAAAGGCAGCTAGTGTGGCCTTGGCTGGTTGGCTCAGTGGTAGAATGTCGGCCTGACATGTGGAAGTCCCAAGTTCGATTCCTGGTCAGGGCACACAGGAGAAGCGCCTATATCCTTCTCTACCCTTCCACTTCTCCTTTCTCTCTGCCTCTCTCTTCCCCTCTCACATCCAGGGCATCATGGGAGCAAAGTTGGCCCCGGGCACTGAGGATCGCTCCATGGCCACCATGTCAGGCGCTAGAATGCTCCCATTTTAGAAGAGCAACAGCCCAGATGGGCAGAGCATCACCCCCTGGTGGGCATGCTGGGTGGATTCTGGTGGGGCGTATGTGGGAGTCTGCCTCTCTCCCCCTCCACCCCCCGCCACTTCTCACTTTAGAAAACTACAAAAAGAAAAAAAAATTAAAAATAAAAGTCAGCTGGTGTTTATTAAGGACCTGTGAGGCACTCTCCTTGCATTAGTTCCCAGCAATGTTGGTGTAATCTGTTATATTGTAATAGGAAGAAGAAGGCTGAGAAAAAAAAACTTAACTGAGGAATTTGCAATTAAAAACTTGCAAAGCTGAGGTGCAAGTTTGAATTAGCATGTTTTTCCATGTTAAGTCTCCTGCTTCCCCACCTTTTTTTCTTTTTTTTTTTTTTTTTACAGAGGCAGAGATAGACAGGGACAGACAGACAGGAACGGAGAGAGATGAGAAGCATCAATCATCAGTTTCTCGTTGCGCGTTGCGACTTCTTAGTTGTTCATTGATTGCTTTCTCACATGTGCCTTGACCGTGGGCCTTCAGCAGACCGAGTAACCCCCTGCTGGAGCCAGCGACCTTGGGTCCAAGCTGGTGAGCTCTTTGCTCAAGCCAGATGAGCCCGCGCTCAAGCTGGCGACCTTGGGGTCTTGAACCTGGGTCCTTCCGCATCCCAGTCCGACGCTCTATCCACTGCGCCACCACCTGGTCAGGCCCCACCTTTTTTCTTACTATTGGTGTGTCCGTTTGGCCCATTCCATCATCCCTAAGTTATTTAGACACTGCTTAAGCGTCCCCAGTCACTATCTCCTGAAACGCTTGCTTCTTTGAGTCTGACTCAGTTCTTGGCCTTCCATTCGTTGGCTGACCTTCTACCATAGCCCACTTTCCTGAGCCTGATCCACATACCTCTTTAGTCCTATGGTATCTGTCCACTTTCCATCAGTTTATCTTGAATTTTTTTGGATGCTACATTTGATCTGCTGTTGGTCAAATAAGTTCGTAAATTGATTGTATATATATGTTTGGTCACTTATAGTTTGCTTAGGATGTGAGGAACAGGCTGTAAGCAGGCACCGTCCTTATAGCCTAAGGCTTAGTTTTAAGACTAAGCCTTTTCCATTTTTTGATGTGGGGTGATGTACTCTCATGAGGAATCCTATTATGCCTCAGATAAGTGACTTTGTATCAGAGACTTCCTTGTTTGTATATTGGATTAAAGGTTTGGATTTCTACACTATAAAGTGGGGCAGACAGAGAGCTTGCTCTCTCTTGGTTCCTGAGATTAGTATTAGAGGAAAGAGCAGAGAAAGGCCACGTGGAGGAGGCCAGGAGAAGCAGCCAAGATGGTGGAGTGCTGAGAGAGAAGCCAGTTTGCGCAGAGTTTGTGCAGAGAGAAGGAGATGGAGAACACAAGTGAATAAAACCTTTGATTCTAGAAAACTCGGATAAGTCAGTGGCTTTGGGAGCCCTGAATGGAAAGGGAAGTGTTTTTCCCATTGTGTGTATTTCTTGCCAGCTGGGTGCAAGCTAGGATTAAAGTTAATGGCCCACTAGTTCTTAGCTTCGTTGTTTCACTACCGTCTGTCTGAATCTAATGCGAACCTGCATGGGCCAGGCAGCTGTGATGGTGGCCGTGGCTACTGGCTTCACACCTGCCATGTGAAAGCTAAACCTACATAGTTTGGGAAAAAGTGGTACTCTACTAAGAATGTGTGTGTGTGTGTGTGTGTGTGTGTGTGTGTGTGACTTATCCGAGTTTCCTAGAATCAAAGGTTTCTAGCTCACCAGACTTATTCACCTCTGTTCTCTATCTTCTTCCTTCTCCCTGCACAAACTCTGCACAAACTGGCTTCTCACTCAGCACTCTGCCATCTTGGCTGCTTCTTCTGGCCTCCTCCATGTGGCCTTTCTCTGCTCTCCTCTCTAATGCTAATCTCAGGAACCGAGAGAGAGCAAGCTCTTGGTCTGCCCCACTTTATAGTATAGAAATCAAAACCGTTAATCCAGTATACAAACTAGGAAGTCTCCGATACAAAGTCACTTATCTGAGGCATAATGGGATTCCTCATGAGAGTGCACCAC
This sequence comes from Saccopteryx leptura, assembly GCF_036850995.1. Lineage (NCBI taxonomy): Eukaryota > Metazoa > Chordata > Mammalia > Chiroptera > Emballonuridae > Saccopteryx > Saccopteryx leptura. The sequence goes on from NC_089506.1 coordinate 42,914,633, forward strand.
CCCACATCATGCAATCAGACAAGGGTGTGGGGAAAAGCTTAGTCTTAACACTAAGCCTTAGGCTATAACCACTCTGCCTGCTTACAGTCTGTCCCCCACACCCAATGCAAAGTATAAGCGAGCAAACATATATATCATATTTATAAACTTATTTGACCAACACTATTAAAGAGAGGTGAGAGAGTAAACATCACAGTGGGAGAGACTAGAGCTGAACTTGTCTATGAACTTAAGAGTGCCTTCAATTGTCCTCTTGGGCATCCAAGTAAATATTGTGCTTTATGACAGTGGTCGCCAACCCCCAGGCCATAGACCAGTACTGGTTCGTGGGCCATTTGGTACGGGTCCACAGAGAAAGAATAAATAACTTACATTATTTCTGTTTTATTTATGTAAAGCCAGTGGCTGCGGCTGCCATCACAGCAGTGTGGCCTATGCAGGTTTGCATTGGATTCAGACAGTCAGTAAAAAAACAATGAAGCCAAAAACTGGTGGGCCATCATTTTAATCCTAGCTTGCACATGGCGGGCAAGTAAAAACACACACTGGGCTCCAAAACCCACTCACATTCAGTGCTCACAAAGCTACTGACTTATCCGAGTTTCCTAGAATTAAAGGTTTCTAGCTCACCAGACTTATTCACCTCTGTTCCCCATCTCCTTCCTTCTCCCTGCACAAACTCCACACAAACTGGCTTCTCACTCAATACTCCGCCATCTTGGCTGCTTCTCCTAGCCTCCTCCACATAGCCCTTCTCTGCTCTCCTCTCTGCTCTCCTCTCTAATGCTAATCTCTGGAACCAAGAAAGCAAGCTCCCGTTCTGCCCCCATTTTATAGTGTAGAAATCAAAACTTTTAATCCAATATACAAAATAGGGAAGTCTCTAATACAAAGTCACTTATCTGAATCATGATGGGATTGTACCACCCCACATCAAAAAGGGTGGGAAAGGCTTAGTCCTAAAACCAAGCCCCAGTCTACAAGGATCATGCCTGCCCACAGCCGCCCCCAACACACATTAATATCACCTGGGCGACGGCTTCCATGTGGGCAGCACCATCTTTAACAAAGTGAGCATAATATATTTTATCTGCCCAACAATTTATATTTAAGTCTGAACAATGTTTTATTTTTTTAAAAATGACCAGATTCCCTCTGTTACATCTGTCTAAGACTCACTCTTGACGCTTGTCTCAGTCACGTGATACATTTGTCCATCCCACCCTATAGGCCAGTCCGTGAAAATATTTTCTGACATTAAGCCAGTCTATGGCTCAAAAAAGGTTGAGGACCACTGCTTTATGAGCTTCCCATATTTTGCTTATCCTATATGGTAAGTGTATCTAATGGCCTTTTGCCCAAGTCTTGTGGTTACTCTCATGAGCCAAGGTGGGCCAATGTAGCCTTTAGACCTGGGCAAGACCGAGCCTGCAGGTAGAAGGCAAAAATTGCTGGTGATTGTGCAGCTGAGGAAGGCAGAGTCAGGCTGGTGAACAGGTCCTGGGACCCCAAGCAGTCTTCCCTCATCAATTGCACAAGTCTCAACAAGACCAGATAAAAAAGAACTCATCATTTCTGATATTACTTACTTTTTTTTCTGCAATTATTGGCATTATTTATCAAGGGGTATGTCTAGGTCAAGTTTGAGTTCAAGAAGGATCTTACATATGCTTTTTACACGCCCATGCATACAGGATCACCTTGCAGGCAGTCTCCAGCCATTACTGTTAACAGATGCTGTGATAATCATTCTTGAAACTATTGCTTGAGGAGTGTTCTTTTGAATGATCTCATTCATAATGATGAAGACCATAAATTCTAAGGAATGTTAGACAAATTCCTGACCTGTCTGTGACTATGGGAACTAACTGCTGTTTTCAGGTAAGGCCCTGAAGTTCAAAGAAAATCAGCCCTGCAGCTTTTGTTTTTCATTTGCATGACTTAGAGCTGAGCCAACCCACTGTGCTTCTGAGGTTCAAAATAAGGTCTCAATGATCTCTTCAATCTTGAGCTGCCAAGCTGCTTGGTGACACCCTGTTAATTCCAGTTTGGGTAATACCAGAAGCTAATTGTCATACTGCCTGAGGGAAGGTGTGTAGTTTTTACAGAATGGAGACAAACACAGGGATAGGAGGGGATTGTGATATAAGCCAATTTTCCAGAAAGAGAAAGAGATTGATGGACAAAGAGGAGTGAAGAAAAGAGAAACAAAGATAGATAGAAAACCTGATTTATGTACCCCGAGAGTCATCTGAAGCTCACGTTATCTCCAGGGCGCTGGAGCTGCCTCTGTTGTCTGATACAACACCTGAATGTCGAGTTGCACTCTGAAACTTTTACCTGTTTTCCTTACTCTAACCCCAGAATCAATTCCTAATTGCCTTAAATTTAGAAATCATGGGAATACATATTCTTTTTCTGTCATTCAAAAATCCTTAAGTTTTTACTAATTGAACGTGTAAAATGAACCAGGCTTTACACAGTATTTGCTTCCTTGTAGCTATATGCAATTATTCCCTTTCTATCTTCATTTTACAGATGAGAAAACTGAGACTTAGAGAGGGTTCATGGCTTTTTGAAAAGCTGACCGATATAGAGCTTAGCTGATCCACAACTCCCACTTGGCCTGCATTCAGCAATATCTGTCTCTTTCCTCTTCTGCTGTGTGCACCATAGAAGTGCTATGTGACAAGATCACTTGGTGTAGGGTCAGTGCAGGACAGGGCCCTTCTCTCTTCCCCAGTCCCTTGGTGTCATGGTGTTGGGCAGATAAAATATATTATGCTCACTTTGTTAAAGATGGCGCTGCCCACGTGGAGGTTGTGTTCCAGGTGATATTAATGTATGTTGGGGGTGGGCTGTGGGCAGACAGAATCCTTGTAGCCTGGGGCTTGGTTTTGGGATTAAGCCTTTCCCACCCTTTTTGATGTGGGGTGGTACCATCCCATCATGTCTCTGATAAGTGACTTTGTATTAGAGACTTACCTATTTTGTATATTGGATTAAAGGTTTTGATTTCTACACTATAAAATGGGGGCAGAACAGGAGCTTGCTCTCTTGGTTCCTGAGATTATCATTAGAGGAGAGAGCAGAGAGGAGAGCAGAAAGAGGCCATGTGGCCAAGAGAAGCAGCCAAGATGGCAGAGTGTTGAGTGAGAAGCCAGTTTGTGCAGAGTTTGTGCAGGGAGAAGAAAGGAGATGGGGAACAGAGGTGAATAAGTCTGGTGAGCTAGAAACCTTTGATTCTAGGAAACTCGGATAAGTCAGTAGCTTTGTGAGCACTGAATGTGAGTGGGTTTTGGAGCCCAGTGTGTGTTTTCATTTGCCCGCCGGGTGCAAGCTAGAATTAAAGAAGATGGCCCATCAGTTTTTGGCTCCGTTGTTTCTTTACCGACTGTCCGAATCCAATGCGAACCTGCATGGGCCAGGTGGCTGTGATGGTGCCCCTGGCTTCTGGCTTTACATTTGGCGTAGTCTGTGGCAGGATTCGATACAGATCGGCAAGGAGCCTTTGAGTGGTGGAGTAGAGGACTGGCTGCTGTTATGGTTCCCCATGGCTGTCCTTTTGGGGACCATAGGCTGGCTCAATTTTACAGCCATGCGTGAGGAAACTGAGAGCTCTGTGGAAGAGGCTGCTCGGGACCTGCAAACTGAGCAGTGGAAGAAGCTGGAGCAAATGGGGGAGAGACAGATGCTGACCCTGGAGCTGGAGGAAGCGCTGGAGGAAGCTCTGGAGGAGGAGGCCGACCAGGTTTGTGAGATTCGCCTGGAAATGGAGCAGCTGCTGGAGGAGGATTCACAGGTTCATGAGTTGCAAATTGCCCTGGATATTGTGGAGAGCCAGCAGCGGCAGGAGGCTGAGGCTGAGGCTGAAGCTGAGGCCTGGGCTGAGGCCGGGCCCCGGGCTGCAAGCCCGGCAGTGGGAGCTGGTGTTTTCAGTTCCTCTTTGGAGGATGAGGAGAATCGGGCTGGAGTTGCAATCTGCAGTCTCCATAAGATGAAAGCCCAGCTGGAAGCAGCACCTACTATGGCCCTGGTAGGTCTGCGATTTTGGGACATAGGGTTGGATGCTGTCATGCTCTCTGGAGCAGAGATGGAAATGCTGACTGCCATTGCCACGTGCTCCTCTTTGGGACAGTGTAAGACCTGCCAGTATGGCCGCAATGAGGGGGGTGGCTGACGCCCCATGTGTGAGGACTGATTTCCTGGACTACGACCGGAGTGGGCAGTGGCTCCTTTGTTGAATGGACTTACGGGTTATGGATTTTGGACAATGTGAAATACCCTGATGGGGGTGGGGGGTGGCTTTGCTGGAAGCATTCCCCTGCCCCGGGAAGTTTTTCCCATGGCTAGAAACAAGGCCGAGGACATTTTGCGCTTTAGGTAAAGTGCTCAGAGACTGGTGAAGTGTACCTTTGTGATTGTTGAAATTGTATGATTTGCCATGTTGTTGTAATTTGTGTAATTAATTCCTTGCACAGGGATGCCGGTGATGTAGATTCTAGGTAGTAAAGTGAGCATAGGGGTGGATTGTTGGGCAGGTAAAATATATTATGCTCACTTTGTTAAAGATGGCGCTGCCCACGTGGAGGTTGTGTTCCAGGTGATATTAATGTATGTTGGGGGTGGGCTGTGGGCAGGCAGAATCCTTGTAGCCTGGGGCTTGGTTTTGGGATTAAGCCTTTCCCACCCTTTTTGATGTGGGGTGGTACCATCCCATCATGTCTCTGATAAGTGACTTTGTATTAGAGACTTCCCTATTTTGTATATTGGATTAAAGGTTTTGATTTCTGCACTATAAAATGGGGGCAGAACAGGAGCTCACTCTCTTGGTTCCTGAGATTATCATTAGAGGAGAGAGCAGAGAGGAGAGCAGAAAGAGGCCATGTGGCCAGGAGAAGCAGCCAAGATGGCGGAGTGTTGAGTGAGAAGCCAGTTTGTGCAGAGTTTGTGCAGGGAGAAGAAAGGAGATGGGGAACAGAGGTGAATAAGTCTGGTGAGCTAGAAACCTTTGATTCTAGGAAACTCGGATAAGTCAGTAGCTTTGTGAGCACTGAATGAGTGGGTTTTGGATCCCAGTGTGTGTTTTCACTTGCCCGCCGGGTGCAAGCTAGGATTAAAGAAGATGGCCCATCAGTTTTTGGCTCCGTTGTTTCTTTACCGACTGTCCGAATCCAATGCGAACCTGCATGGGCCAGGCGGCTGTGATGGTGGCCCTGGCTTCTGGCTTTACACATGGTCAAGGATCCTGGCCATAAGCTTAAGGTGATGGGGTAATAAAAATGCAGCTGAGGTTTTTCTAAGAACAAAGAAACTAAGTTACCAGATATTATAAAGGAGAAACAGCACAGAATGGCACCTAGGCTTCCCTCTCATCTGCTTCCTGCTTGCCTGCTTGTCTGTGTACTTGCCCATAGACAGAGTTTTGCTTGAGCAATTGCCCAGGCTTAGCTATAGAAACTGAAGCTACCCCCAACAGTAGGGCACAAAACTTTCACTGACCCACTGCCATCAGTGCTGCCTGTGCATGTAAGTAATAAAGGCTATGTCCATTCCATCTGGTCCTCCTTGTGGTTCCTTTGGGATTCCACAACAACACCAGATTAATTTTTCAGGTTTGGGCCTCCTGAATAGTAATTGGGCAATAAACACTTGAGAGATTATCCTCTGGTTCTCATTATCTTTTTAAGTTGATTATATATATTTTTGTACATTATCTGGTTGCTGCAAAGAACTTACTCAAAGTTATATTCAATCTTGATGATTTGTTATAGCAACTACATCCAATGTATCTGGGTCCATCTTTGCCATCCAGATGTCTAGTAAGCACATTTATTTGGTTGTTTCTCTTTGCTGGTTTTCTATTTTGTTTAATATAGAATTTTGAGAATTGAGGTAATTTTAATAACAATAAAAATCAAATAAATGCGGCCCTGGCCGGTTGGCTCAGTGGTAGAGCATCGGCCTGGCGTGCAGAAGTCCCGGGTTCAATTCCTGGCTAGGGCACACAGGAGAAGCGCCCATCTGCTTCTCCAACCCTCCCTCTCTCCTTCCTCTCTGTCTCTTTCTTCCCCTCCCGCAGCTGAGGCTCCATTGGAGCAAAGATGGCCTGGGCGCTGGGGATGGCTCCTTGGCCTCTGCCCCAGGCACTAGAGTGGCTCTGGTCGCGACAGAGCGACGCCCCGGAGGGGCAGAGCGTCGCCCCCTGGTGGACAGAGCGTCGCCCCTGGTGGGCGTGCCAGGTGGATCCCAGTCGGGCGCATGCGGGAGTCTGTCTGACTGTCTCTCTCCGTTTCCAGCTTCAGAAAAATACAAAAAAAAAAAAAAAATCAAATAAATGTCATTAAAGTATATAAATAATTTAACATTATTCAAATTTCTGGATAATTTTACTGTTATAAAAATATATGAACAATTTAAGTGTTATTAAAATATCTAGATAATCAAGACAACATATTTCTGCAGAGGACTAAAGTGTTTGTATTTTACTTCATTAGTGAAGTGAGTGGTACCTGTGCACTGTTACTCAAACAATCTGGAAAATTCAACATATCTAAATTAGGATATCATATACTAGTCTGAGCTCTAACTGTTGTTGCCAAAGACACTGTGGTGATCCTGATGGAACCACAGGTGAGACTTACTGGGAGTATTGCTAAGAAAGTCAGATAAGATAATGTATAAGAAAGGACTTGAGGGCTGCCAAGTACTATCTGAATATCAGCCCCTGTCATTCACCTTATCAAATAGTCATCTCCTGTGTGTTATTATACTGTTTCCTTCCTAAATCATTGCCATTGGGTATCACATTGACAATGAATGTTTGTCCTGTCTCCTGACTTCACTGATCACTTCACTGGACACCTAATGTACCAGATACTTATGTCTAACAGTCTTTTGTGCATTTGGATTACTGGCAATTCCCAATCTTAATAAAGTTATCTTGCTGTTATCTAAAATCCTTTCGATATCTCAGGGCATAAGGACTGAGGAAGGGTGTGTGAGAATGATAAATTGTGGCACAAGCTGGGTGGGCTCTAGCTTGAATTAAGTTTGACATGACTTGAAAAATCTCCTGATGTATAATCCTTTTTTGCCCCTTTTAGACAAGAAGGAGGAATGGGAGACTGCAGGCCTTTTGACATTGACTTTTAAGAATTACACATCTATAAGACAATATTAATTTGTATTGCATGACTCACACTGAGTAAAAACAAATTTGTATTCAAGAATCTCACATTCCCAGTTAACCGCTCTTGTAAATGTTGGGGTGGATTACTGGTTAGTCATATGTATTTTTTGTTCTCAGAATGGATGCAGGTATGCCACTCTGGATTACTCTATAATGTTCATGCTTGAATTGGCTTATGCTGCTTCTGCCATTTCTATACCCTCTGCATTAAGCTGGGTCTTAATAGTTAACTCTCCAGCTGTATTATTATAAAGCAAGATTATTCACAAGTATTTCAAAAATTACTGAGTTAGCATCTCCGGTTGGCACGAAAAGAATTCAGTTCCCTTAAATTTACAAACTTGGAAGGAGAGACATAGAGAGACTAAGAAAGCCAGTAAGTGAAGGGAATTGTTTCCTGAATTTCTCTTTCTGACACTTCATTGTTGGTATATAAAAATGCCTCTGATTTCTGACTATTAATCTTATATCCTGCCTCCTTGCTGAATTCTTTTACAAAAAATTGGGCAAAAGAAATGAATAAATAGTTCTCCAAAGAGGACATACAGATGGCCAAGAGGCATATGAAAAAATGCTCAACATCACTAATCATTAGAGAAATGCAAACTAACACCACAATGAGATACCACCTCACACCAGTTAGAATGGCTCTCATCAACAAAACAACACAGAATAAGTGCTGGTGAGTTTTTGGAGAAAAGGGAACCCTCCTGCACTGCTGGTGGGAATGCAGACTGGTGCAGCCACTGTGGAAAACAGTATTGAGATTCCTCAAAAAATTAAAAATCAAACTGCCTTTTGACCCAGCTATCCCACTTTTAGGAATATATCCCAAGAACACCATATCATTGATTCAAAAAGAGAAATGCACTGCCATGTTTATGGCAGCATTGTTCATAGTAACGAAGATCTGGAAACAGCCCAAGTGTCCGTCAGTGGATGAGTGGATTAAAAAGCAGTGGTACATATATACAATGGAATACTATGGGGCCATTAAAAAGAAGGAAATCTTACCTTTTGCAACAACTTTGATGGACCTGGAAACTATTATGTTAAGTGAAATAAGCCAGGCAGAAAAAGAAAAATATCATATAACTTCACTCATTTGAAGAATCCAATGAACAATGTGAACTGACGAACGGAATTGAGACAGAGGAGAGATCAAAGGGACCAGAGGAAAAGAGGACTGACGGAAGGTGGATGATAGGTAGGGAGGGGGACAAAGGAGATGTTGAGGGGAATATGGGGAAGGGGGAAGCATTCGGGGCAACACTAGAATCTAGGTAAACACAATAAATTAAGATCAATTAAAAAAAAGAATATCAGAAGCTTGGGGCATTGGAAGCCAAAAACAATAATAAATTTATGACTCTTATCTTCATAGGATAAACCCAAATGTATAAGATGAAAAGTTCCAATTCCTGAAAAAAGTAATTTTGTAATACTTGTTGAATAATTAATATAAATACAAATAAAGATCTTACTAAATTCAAATTTATGTCCAAAATTATTATTAAACCTAACTTAAGATTTTAGTAATAATTTAAAAATACCCTTCCATTTATTTTTAACAAAATAATTGGTATTTTAAAAGTATTCAAAGGTGCCTTAATGCCACTTTCAACAATAAACTAATTTATCATTATGTCATTAACAGAGTGGGTAATTCTGCTTAAGGACATTACTAAAATAATATCTTAAGATAGACAGCTGGAGCAAAAGGACCAATAGTTATAGAGTTTATCAGGAGAAAAATATTAAAGATTTGGGTCATTTTAGACAATATATACTAAGATATTTATTTCTACAGAAAGTTATTTTTGTTACCAATGATTCTTAGCTGTATTTTGACTACTTTTTCAGAAACATGACATTATCAAATAATTTTTAAATATAATTCAATTTAATTCTACTTCATCTAAAAAAAAAATGAGTATACAGCATATGACGCCTATGAGCTGTTGGAGTACATAGCTGGCAATGGCATTTTCTCCAAAGCAGCAGAACCCAGAGGGACTCTCAATTCCAAACAGCTAGAAGTTATTTCTTATTCTAAAAAAAAATTAAATACATTTTGAAAGCATGTGATTGATGCCAAAAAAACATCACTCAAAATGTCAAGTATTCAATTTTTGGGTAATCTACATTAATTTTATATTACATTTATAAAGTGGACAGCATGTGGAAGATACATCTTAGGAAGCAGGCCATTAATGGATTGGTTTGTGTCACCCCAAAAGATATATTGAAATACTAACCCCAGTACATGCAAATATGACCTTATTTGTAAATAGGATTTTGCTGATGTAATAGAGTTAAGATCATGATGGGCCCTAATCCAATAGAATTTTTCTTCTTATAAGAAGAGGAGAGACACAAATTGACACAGGAAGAAATCCATGTGACTATAGAGGCAAATATTGGAATATTGTTGCAAGTAGAGAAGTGCCAAGGATTGCAGGCCATCATCAGAAGCCAGCAACAGGCAAAGAAAGATTCCACCCAGAGTCTCAAAGGAGGCATTCTATGCTGAAGACTAGTTTTTGAACTTCTATCCTCTGAAATTGTGGGAAGATACATTTTTGTTGTTTTAAGCCATCAGTTTGTGGTAGTTTGTTATAACAGCTTTAGGAAACCAATACAGATTTACTTATACACAAAATATGTTAGTCATCACAGAAAGCTGGAAAAAATTTATGTTGACTTATATAATAGTAACAACGTAATAGAGAATGTACTTGATGCTCTTCTATTTTATTTCAGTGGAATTCTTAATACTGTATTCGGTTCATTAAATGTTACTCTTGTTTTTGAGCTTGTTAGCTTATCTCTTCATCTCTAATCTCAAAATTAATTCTAAATTTCAAAGCATCAAGGTTTTAATTTTAATTTTGAAATTTCTGCCATTTTCTATCACATTCCTAAAAGTGGGTCATCTGTTTCTACACAGTATTTAGTGTCTTAAACACCAATATTATCCGGTTTGTAGGATGGTTGCATCTTCTATAGCTATTTTCTAATATAGATAGTCTCTTTTGTCACTGAACAGATTTAAAGAAACTGTAACATCAGCATTATACCTGTATATTGTTATCGATTAAGTTGTATCCCACAAAGAGATATATTGAATTTGTGACCCTCAGTATTTTTGAATGTGACCTCATTTGGAAATAGGGTCCTTGCAGATGTAATCAAGATAAAACGACATTATCAAGGTGGACCTCATCCAATATGACTTACATCCTTATAAGAAAAGAAGACAGAGACACTCAGAGGATGAATATCACAAGACAATAAAGACAGAAAGATAGTGATATAGTTGCTAGTCAGCAAACACTAAGAATTGTTGGCCACCACCAGGAGTTAAAAACAAAAGCATGGAACAGATATTTCCTTAGAGCCTTCCAAAAAATATGGCTCTGCTAACATCTTGATTTCAGACTTCTAACCTCTAAAATTGAGAAAGAATATATTTCTCTTGTCTCAAGACATCCAGTTTATGGATCTTTGAATGTCCACCTTAGGAAACTAATATACATATAAAATATAAAAAGTCTTTGACTGTAACTGTTTTATAAAAAAAAAAGAAGTAAATTTATGAAAGCCTTTGACATTTCTATTTCCAAAAGCATGATCTTAAACATTAATTTCCTAAACAATACAGAAAATACCACGTTCAAGTGGTTAGTTCATAGAAGGTTGAACAATAATCTTTGACTTATCGATGCAAACTGTGAAGAGTATGAGGTGTTAGAATTTTATGGGTCACAAATGTAAAGCAAGTTTACACTAAATAGTTGATCCTGTATGTGTATGCAAAAAGTAACTAAAATTGTCACTAGTTTTATGTTCACTGTCTCAACAAAACATTTTGAATAATATTATTTCAATGAAAATTAAGAACAAGGAAAGCAAAACAATTTTTTCAAATCAATTCAATATTATTCTTAAAGAAAAACATTAAATGTAAATCACTTGAGCCAGTGACCATGTTTACATATTACTGAACTGTTTGCTATAGTCTATGCCAACACATTAAACATTTACTCCTAGACAGCTTTGTCCTAGTATGTGGCCAATGTCTCCTTGACACTCCTTCCTGACCTCTAGAACCTACCTTTTTGTTTCAAAGTCTAGATTACTTGTCATTTGCATAGCCCATCTGAAGAACCCCAAGGGATTCTGAATTTAGAATTTTTTTCTGAGTAACTAAAGTCTTCTCATACATTAAAAAAATGAATAACTATATCTAGTGCTCCTTTTAGGTCATGAGTTCCATTAAGGAGAATGAATGGGACACTTATTTTTTATCTTCAGCACTCAGGACTACACTAGATACATCATTTATAGTAAGATCAATATTAAATCAAATAAATGTATCCACTCTAATATCTACAGGTAAGTAAAGGTTTGAAAGGTTACTTACCTTCTTTTCTTTTCTGTTTCCCTTCCTTCCCTAATTCCCTATTTTCTTTTTCTATCACAATTTTCACAATATTTGCCGAACACTGAGAGCAATATTCCCTAAAATTGGTCTACTGATATTAAAAAAGAAAGAAAAAAAACTTAGTCAAGGGTACATTCTTAATTCTTCATAGAAATATGATTGATTTATATACTAAAAAGTAGCAGAGACTTTTGTTGACAAGTTTAGATACACTTATTAAGCATTCCTAAATTTGTCATTTGTTTAGATTATAGCAAAGTGAAGAAGCCTGTGTAAATTGCATAAAAGAACTAAAGATGTTGATTAGTACAAAACATTCAATAATGACATTTTATCATTGTTTTCTTTTATTTAATTAATTTTAATGGGGTGACATTGATAAATCAGGGTACATATGTTCAGAGAAAACCTCTCTAGGTTATTCTGACATTTGATTATGCTGCATTCCCATGACCCAAAGTCCAATTGTCTTCCGTCATTTTCTAACTGGTTTTCTTTGTGCCCTCCCCTTCCCCAACCCCCTCTCTCTCCTCCCCTCCCCTAACCACCACACTCTTGTCCATGTCTCTGAGTTTCATTTTTATGTCTCACCTATGTATGGAATCATATAGTTTTTAGTTTTTTCTGCTTTACTTATTTCGCTCAGATAATGTTATCAAGGTCCATCCATGTTGTTGTAAATGATCCGATGTCATCATTTCTTATGGCTGAGTAGTATTCCATAGTATATATGTACCACTGCTTTTTAATCCACTCGTCCACTGATGGACACTTGGGCTGTTTCCAGATCTTCACTATTGTGAACAACACTGCCATAAACATGGTGGAGGGGCATTTCTCCTTTTGAAACAGTGCTATGGTGTTCTTGGGGTATACTCCTAAAAGTGGGATAGCTGGGTCAAAAGGCAGTTCGATTTTTAATTTCTTGAGGAATCTCTATACTGTTTTACACAGTGGCTGAAGCATTCTGCATTCCCACCAGCAGTGCCGGAGAGTTTCCTTTTGTCCACATTTTCGCCAGCACTTATTCTGTGTTGTTTTGTTGATGAGCACCATTCTGACTGGTGTGAGGTGTTATCTCATTGTGGTTTTAATTTCCATTTCTCTAATGATTAGTGATGTTGAGAATTTTTTCATATGCCTATTGGCCATCTGTATGTCCTTTTTGGAGAAGTGTCTATTCATCTCTTTTGCCCATTTTTGGATTGGGTTGTTTGTCTTCCTGGTGTTGAGTTTTACAAGTTCTTTATAAATTTTGGTTATTAACCCCTTATCAGATGTATTGTCAAATATGTTCTCCCATTGTGTAGTTTGTCTTTTTATTCTGTTCTTATTGTCTTTAGCTTCACAAAAGCTTTTAAGTTTGATATAGTCCCATTTGTTTATCCTGTCTTTTATTTCACTTGCCCATGGAGATAAATCGGCAAATATATTGCTGCGAGAGATGTCAGAGAGCTTACTGCCTATGTTTTCTTCTAAGATGCTTATGGTTTTACGGTTTACATTTAAGTCTTTTATCCATTTTGAGTTTATTTTTGTGAATGGTGTAAGTTGGTGGTCTAGTTTTATTTATTTATTTTTTTGATAGCTGTCCAATTTTCCCAACACTATTTGTTAAAGAGGCTATCTTTACTCTGTTGTATGCTCTTGCCTCCTTTGTCAAATATCAGTTGTCCATAAAGGTGTGGGTTTATTTCTGGGTTCTCTGTTCTGTTTCATTGATCTGTATGCCTGTTCTTATGCCAGTACCAGGCTGTTTTGAGCACAGTGGCCTTGTAGTATAACTTGATATCAGGAAGTGTGATACCTCCCACTTTATTCTTCCTTTTCAAAATTGCTGAGGGTATTCGTGTTCTCTTTGGTTCCATATAAAGTTTTGGAATATGTGTTCTATATCTTTGAAGTATGTCATTGGTATTTTAATTGGTATTACATTGAATTTATAAATTGCTTTGGGTAATATAGACATTTTAATGATGTTTATTCTTCCTAACCATGAGCACGGTATATACTTCCACTTGTTTATATCTTCCCTGATTTTTTTTATCAATGCTTTATAATTTTACAAGTACAAGTCTTTAATCTCCCTGGTTAAATTTATTCCTAGGTACTTTATTTTTTTGGTTGCAATGGTGAAGGGGATTGCTTCCTTAATTTCTCTTTCTGACTGTTCATTGTTATTGTATAAAAATGCCTCTAATTTCTGAGTATTAATTTTATATCCTGCCACTTTGCTGAATTCATTTATCACGTCCAGTAGTTTTTTGACTGAGACTTTAGGGCTTTACAATATCATATCATCTGCAAAAAATGATAGTTTTACTTCTTCCTTTTCAATTTGGATGCTTTTTATTTCTTTTTCTTGTCTGATTGCTATGGCTGGGACATCCAGAACTACATTGAATAAGAATGGTGAAAGGGGGCACCCCTGCCTTGTTCCTGATCTTAAGGGTATTGCTTTTAATTTTTGCCCATTGAGTATGATGTTGGCTGTGGGTTTGTCATAGATGGCCTTTATCATGTTGAGGTATGTTCCCTGTATTCCCACTTTGCTGAGAGTTTTGTTCATGAATTTGGATTTTAACAAATGCTTTTTGTTTTTTTTTGCATTTTTCTGAAGTTGGAAATGAGGAGACAATCCGTCAGACTCCCGCATGCACCTTACTGGGATCCACCCTTCATGCCCACCAGGGAGTGATGCTCTGCCCATCTGGAGCATTGCTCTATTGCAACCAGGGCCATTCTAGCGCCTGAGGCAGAGGCCATGGAGCCATCCTCAGCACCCAGGCCAACTTTGCTCCAATGGAGCCTTGGCTGTGGGAGGGGAAGAGAGAGACAGAGAGGAAGGAGAGGGGGTGGAGAAGCAGATGGGCGCTTCTCCTGTGTGCCCTGGCTGGGAATCAAACCCGGGACTCCTGCATGCCAGGCTGACACTCTACCACTGAGCCAACCGGCCAGGGCCTTCAAATGCTTTTTTTGCATCTATTGAAATTATCATGTGGTTTTTCTCCTTCCTTTTGTTTATGTGATGAATCATATTGATTAATTTGCAAATATTGTACCAGCATTGCCTCCCAAGAATAAATCCCACTTGATCATGGCGTATGATTTTTTTCATATATTGCTAAATCTGGTTTGCTAATATTTTGTTGAGGATTTTAGCATCTAGATCCATCAGGGATTTTGGCCTATAATTTTCTTTCTTTGTGTTGTCTTTGCCTGGTTTTGGAATCAGAATTATGCTCACCTCATAAAAGGAGCTTGGAAGTCTTCCTTCCTCTTGAATTTTTTGAAATAGCTTGAGAAGGATAGGAGTTAATTCTTCTTTGATTATTTGGTAGAATTCACTTGTGAAGCCATCTGGCCCAGGACTTTTCTTTGTTAGGAGTTTTTGATAACTGTTTCAACCTCATTTGTTGTAATTGGTCTGTTTAGGTTTTCTGATTCTTCCAGATTAATTTTTTGGAAGATTATATGATTCAAGGAATTTGTCCATTTCATCTAGGTTGTCTAGTTTTTTGGCGTACAGTTCTTCATAGTATTTTCTTACAATATTTTGTATTTCTGCTGTGTCAGTTGTTATTTCTCCACTCTCGTTTCTAATTTTATTTATTTGAGTCTTCTGTCTTTTTTTCTTGGTGAGTCTGGTTAAAGATTTATCAATCTTTTTTACCTTTTCAAAGAACCAGCTCCTGGTTTCATTGATCCTCTGTATTGTTTCTTTAGCCTCTATGTCATTTATTTCCGCTCTGATCTTTTTTATTTCCTTCCTTCTACTACCTCTGGGCTTTACTTGCTGTTTTTGTTCTAGTTCTTTTAGATGCAGAGTCAAGTTGTTTATTTGAACTTTATCTAGCTTCTTAACATATACCTGTAATGGTATGAATTTCCCTCTCAGGACTGCTTTTGTTGTGTCTCATAAATTTTGAGTTGATGTATGCTCATTATTGTTTGTTTCTAGGAATTTTTTTATTTCTTCTTTGATCTCATTGTTAACCCATTCATTATTTAATAACATGCTATTTAGTTTCCAAGTGTTTGAGTATTTTTCAGTTTTTCTGTTGTGGTTGATTTCTAGTTTCATGCCATTGTGATCAGAGAAAGTGCTCAATATGATTTCAATCTTCTTAAATTTGTTGACACCACTTTTTTGCCCTAACATGTGGTCTATACTAGAGAATGTACAATGAGCACTTGAAAAGAATGTATATTCTGCTGCTTGGGGTAAAAGGTTCTGAAGATATTTATTAAATTGAGTTGATCTAGTGTGTCCTTTAAGTCTGCTGTTTCTTTATTAATTTTCTTTCTCAAGGATCTATCTAGTGATATTAGTGGGGTATTGAAATATCCTACTATCATAGTGTGCTGTTGATCTCGCCCTTTAAATCCATCAAAGTCTGTTTTATATATTTTGGTGCTCCTATATTTGGTGCGTAGGTATTTATAACGGTTATATCTTCCTGTTGGGTTGCTCCCTTTATCATTATGCAATGACCTTCTTTATCTCTTACTATATCCTTTGTTTTAAAGTCCATTTTATCTGATATAAGTATTGCTACCCCAGCCTTTTTTTCATTTCCATTTGCATGAAATATTTTTTTCCACCCTTTTATCTTCAGTCTATGTGCATCTTTTGTTTTAAGGTGTGTCTCTTGTAGACAGCATATGTATGGGTCCTGCTTTCTTATCCACGCAGCTACCCTACGTCTTTTGATCAGATCATTTAATCCATTTACATTTAAGGTTATTATTGATATGTAGTTATTTATTGCCATTTATTCTTTAAAACTGTATTCCTCTTTTGCTATATTTTTCCCCCCTTTGATCTGTTTACAACAGGCCTCTTAGCATTTCTTGCAGCATTGGTTTGGTTGTAGTGAATTCCTTGAGGTTTTTTTTTTTTTGTCTGGAAAGCTTTTTATTTCTCCTTCAATTTTAAATGATAGCCTTGCTGGATAAAGTAGTCTTGGTTGTAGGCTCTTGTTCTGCATTACTTTGAATATTTCTTGCCATTCTCTTCTGGCCTCAAGTGTTTCTGTTAAGAAGTCAGAAGTCATCCTTATGGGGGCTCCTTTGTAGGTGATAGCCTTTTTTCTCTAGCAGATTTTAAAATTTTCTCTTTGTCTCTTAGCTTTGGTATTTTAATTATGATGTGTCTTGGTGTAGATTTCCTTGGATTTCTCTTTAATGGAGTTCTCTGTGCTTCTTGAAAATTTGAGATGTTTTCCTGCCTTAATTTAGGGAAGTTTTCAGCTATGATATGTTTGAACAAAGTCTCTATCCCTTGTTCTTTCTCTTCTTCTTCAGGAACCCCTATGATGCAGATGTTATTTCTCGTCATGTTGTCCTAGAACTCTCTTAGAGTTTCCTCAGACTTTTTGAGTTTCTTTTCTTTTTTCTGCTCTGCTTCCATGCCTTCATTTATCTTGTCCTCTAACTCACTGATTCGATTCTCAGCTTCATCCATCCTGCTTTTAATTCCTTCCATTGTTTTCTTTATTTCTGATATTGTATTTATCATATCTGACTCATTCTTTTTTATTATTTTAATGTCTTTTTTTATATTTGCTATCTCTTTATTTAGGTGTTCGTAATGACCATCTATTATTGTTCTAAAATCTTTGAGCATCCTAACAATCATTATTTTAAACTCTGCATCTGGTAATTTGGTTATATCTGACTCATTCAGGTCCTTTTCTGGGGATTTCTCTTGATTCATTTGTGTTACATTTCTCTGCATTCCCATTTTGTCTGTGTAAAAGAAGGTTTTGGCCACTAGAGTCAACTGGGTGTGGCCTCTGTGTTCCCTAGGTGTGGTCTGTCTACAGACCCACCACCCCTCTGCTGCTGCTGCCTAGGGCATTTGGGTATGGAGGTTACCGGTGCCAACAACTGTGGGCCGGGTGGGGCTGTGTGCCTTCGCTCAGTCATGGGACTCTGCCTGTACTGAGCTTTCGCTCCACCCCCACAGGATGAGACGGCTCCTGCATCAGGCCGAAAGCCTCAGTTCCCATGGGCCGGGTGGTTCCCATGGGCCGGGCGAGGCTGCACTCCTGCACATTTGCTCAAGGGTAGGTCTTTGCCCCCTCCAGCACTTCTGCCCTTCCCCCGCAGGCTGGATTGCAGTTGGCCTGCAGCTGGGCTTGACCACTTTCATGCATCCCCTCTGCTCCAGCCTGGCAAGACTGAGCTCACACCTTGGTCTCAGTTGTGGCCAGCTGGCTTCTGCACTTGCCGAGGAAACTGTGCTTCTGCATTCTGCCACTGCCCACCCTCCAGCAAGCCCTCAGCCATGTGAGTGGGGGTGCTGCAGCTCAGACCCTAACACTCAATACTGTAGTCCCAAAACGCTCCCTTCTTCTAAGTGGCTCTGCTCTGAGTGCTATGGGAGAGCTTGTTTAGCTGGTGTCCTGCTTCCCTTTGCTGGTATTGTTATTTACAGGGGAAATATTTACTTTAGATTTTGGGAGTGACTCAGCCCAGGGGTTAGGGTGGCTGTCCCTCAAAGTGTTTCTTCCTGTGTCTCCTAGATTACACTTTCTTCCCTCTGCTCTGGTTCTCTCCTCTTTCCCCATCCCCAAGGGTCCTGGGTGAGTGGTTGTGAGAGAGGTTTTCTGCATGGTCCCTTTAAGAAGAATCCTGGGTCTGAGAAATTAGTCTCTTTCTCACAAACAATATCCTGACTTGTTTCCAGCTAAATACTGTCCATGTACCTCTTCTAGGCTCTGGAGCTGCAGGCTGGGGCTTTGTTCCTGGGGCTCAGGATCCTCACCTCCCTGCTAAACTCACTTTCTGCCATACGAGTCTCTCCGGGCTACCGTTTGCTCCGGGGAGCTGAGCAGCTCTCTTCACATTTCCACTTTCCTATCAGTCTCAGTGTGGCTTCTTCAGTGTTCCTTAGTTGAAGAGTCCTTTTAGTTTAGTCCAAAGTTGGTTTTTCCAGATTATGGTTCTTAAAATTAAGTTGTAATCCTCTTTGGTTCTGGGAGGTAGAAGTTGGTACGTCTGCCTACTCTATAGCCATCTTGTCCTTCCTCATTGTTTTTTAAATAAAGAATTACTTACTGTTTTACATTTATTATTATTAGAGGTGTTTTCCTATGTAAAAAGTACATTTAAAAATAAACGAGTTAGAATAAAATTCTCAAAGTGTAAACACAAATTGTCCATTTTTATTTGTCATCAGGTAATTAGATCTGTTTCTAGTTTTTCAAAAGGCATTAATTTATTTGTTTTCAACATCAAGTCTAAAAAGATTACTTTAAGAAACTCTTAAAAATGTATCCTTGTGAAGAGTTAAGGGCATATGTGCTAAATTCTACAATGTAACAAGAAATTCACTGACTAATCTATGCAAAAGATTAATAGTGGAGATAGAAAAAAAATTTTTTTCCAAAATGTTAGCATTTTATGTGGGTCATTCTCTCCTCCTCTCTCTCACTCTTTTGTATGTATGTCTGTCTCTACCTGTCTCTCTTATTTAATGTTTTTATTTTATGACCATTTTTAGTATGTTATCAACATCTGAGCCTTTGTGTGAGAAAAAAAAATATCCCTAAAAATTTTATGAGTTGAGCGTAACCTTTGAGAGATTAGAGTGATTAAAAACTAATTGGTGTACATTTATATGGTAGACCAATAGCTGAGGTCAGCACAAGGGCAAAGGCAAGCAAGAAAGTCATGGAAGATGATATAGAAACAGTTTGGGAAACTAACAAATCAATAAGTCAAGGGGATGTTAGATGTGAGATGAGAATATCCTTTACCTGTTTGCAACATTGATTGGTGAAAACTACCCAAGAGAAAGAAGAGTGAGTAGCTCTGTGTGCACTTGGAGATCTGCCATGGGTGGGCATGAAAAGGAGTTTTGATATGCTTTCTGAACTTTTATGACCCTATATTGGTGTTAGATTGATGCATGTGGTTCATAATGTGCTGAAGAATATAAAAGTGAAAGGGCTGGTGAGTTTGAACTCAGCTATAATGACTAAGCCTGAAGAAATTCTGTTACTGTAAGGGTTCTTGAACACAGTGTTGTGATACTCACATAATCAATCTGATCACTGAGATGGCTACTAAGTGACTAGTGGATGGGTCACATATACAGCGTGGATATTCAAGACAAAGGGATGATTTACACACCCTGCATGGGTGGGATGGAGCAGGATGACATGAAATTTCATCATGTACTCCAGACAAAATTCAATTTAAAACATGAATTCAGTACTTTTTGTGAAATCAAGCATCTACTATATGTAGAAAATCTCCTTACTGAAGGCAACAGCCCATAGCAAACCTCATGGTTTTCTGGCTGCATTATAGCTTCCTCATTCACTGTGATTTTCAGTGTAAAGTAGTTGCCCCTTATTTATAGGGGATACATTCCAAGACCAAGCACAGCTCTTAGTAAAGACCCAAACAAAATGTATACAATAATTTTTTAATGTAGTTGATAGCTGAATTTCTGAAAAATTCTGTATAATTAAATCCAAGCATGGGTTCATGTGTAAAATGGAGTTAGATTCTTGGCTCATATTGTTAGATGACTTGGGAACACTGTAAAGCCACTCAGGCATAGAAAAATTACTCATAAAGATAAATTAAAATAAAACTTATGAATTGTTTCTGAAATTTTTCATTTGGTATTTTTGAACTGCTCTTAAGAACTGGTAACTGAAACCCAAGAAAAGCAAAATGGTGGCTAGTGGTAAACTATTGTATTAAAATGTGTTAAGAGAAGCAATAGAATGCTTTAAGAGATATCGTCTCCCAAATCGGATGGTATTGTACATTTTCTATTTATCTAGAAATCTGTGCTTCTGGCTTTTATAGGGTTGCATAGTAGAATTTAATAATTCTACTTTTCAATTGAGTTATGAGTATTGATGAAGTTATCTTAGTTCTTTATTGAGTTAAATATCTTATTTTTCTCAATAGGAAGCAAAAATAATAAAAATACATAATAATAAAAAATAATAAAATAATACAAAAATAATTGATGCCCTGTGAGATAGCTTTTCTTTCATTTTTTTCTTTTATAAAAAGGATTTCTCTCAGATTTTACAACATAAAAAATTATATAACAAAGAACTTTTCTTTCCCATATTTTTAATTAAATGAGGGCTCAATCAAACTATAAAGAATACCTATCGAATCTGTAAGATCCTTCAGTAATTGCTAGTCATTTGTGTTTTAACTCTTTATATTGATTTTTAAAACTATGAAGCTAAATGTTTTGTTAAATTCTGTTTTTGTAATTTTATAGAGTTTTTTTTAAATGTTGATGGAGTCTGCCTAATAGTTTTTCATACTTTCCTAAGAACCAATTTGCATATTATGTTTTTAGTCAAACAGCCTTTATATTGCAATTAGAACTTTGGATCAGCCCTGGCCGGTTGGCTCAGCGGTAGAGCATCGGCCTGGCATGCAGGGGACTCGGGTTCGATTCCCGGCCAGGGCACATAGGAGAAGCGCCCATTTGCTTCTCCACCTCCCCCGCCCCCTCCTTCCTCTCTGTCTCTCTCTTCCCCTCCTGCAGCCAAGGCTCCATTGAAGCAAAGATGGCCTGGGCGCTGGGATTGGCTCCTTGGCCTCTGCCCCAGGCGCTAGAGTGGCTCTGGTCGCGGCACAGCAACGCCCCGGAGGGGCAGAGCATCGCCCCCTGGTGGGCAGAGCTTCGCCCCTGGTGGGCGTGCCGGGTGGATCCCGGTCGGGCACATGCGGGAGTCTGTCTGACTGTCTCTCCCGGTTTCCAGCTTCACAAAAAAAAAAAAAAAAAATTAAAAAAAAAAAAAAAGAACTTTGGATCAATTTTGCCCAGAGGTATGTGTCAAAGATCAACTCTTTTATTAGTCTGATGTGAATAAGGGTTATAATTATAATCCAATGTGACTGATTTATGTGTGTATTTTTTTATTAATTTACAATAGTCTTATTATTTCTTTGTATTTAACATATTCAGTATAATTTTAAAATAGAAAAGGGGTCTCTGGAAAGTAAAATATTCTTTCCCCAACTACATCTATACCTGTTGGAGTTCTGAGAAACTGTAAGCTTGTCCAGGAGAATAAAAAATGCAAACTACTAGTCTCTCGCATTTACTCAGCCAAAGGAATATACAAAAAATGACCGAATACAGTCCAGTTTGGTTGTCACTTTGAAAAACCAGTTCCTTTTCAAGATATGAAAACTAAAATACATAAGCAAAACTAAAAATGTTTAAATGAAACTAGTAGCATTGTATTAACTTACATTAAAATGAAAATACAAAGTCAAATAATAGAGAATAGGAATAATCAGAATAACAACAACAACAACAAAAAACCCCGTTTAGTTACTAAAATCCACTCCAAGTTTCTTTTATAGCTTCCTAGTAGCCAGGGTAAACATAGGAAATAAGAAGTTTTATGGCTCCCCTTTTCTAATTAAAAGGCAAGATATTAATTAGTCAGGAGAAACAACTTTGTGTCTAATCCAAGTTTTCCCATATGTCTTTTATATGGAAATATTGGATGTCATGGTAGAGGCTCTCTTCAAAAGCAGTTTTAAAAAATGTTAAAAAGCAGTGGTGTTCCATCTATGTCTATATTTTATAGCCATATTTCATAAAAGCTACTAGCAGACACTGTTTGGCTTGATGAAGGCATAAACATACTTTATCAGCCAAGCTGTCATCACTTAAAAGAGTGAGTAGCACCCTTAAGTACCAGTGTAGCCTCTACTCTGTAACCACTATTGAGGACACAGTTTGTGAATCAGACCATTCGTGTTCAACTCCCTAGCTTGGCTTCTCAGGAGCTAGTGACTGAGGGCAAGGTATTGACTAACATCTTTGTGTGAGGAGTAAATTGCTAAGAGCATATTAAATGCATCAAGATAAGTTAGCCATTATTAGTTTTATTGATTAACATTATCATCATTACGTTCTTTGAAAACCAGAGATAGTTGATATCTTCCCATGTATTCTAATAAAGAAGAATTCGTGACCAGGTAGATACTGCTGTGTCTCGACAATCACAGCATATTTAAAAGAATCATGTTCTGTTGCTTCAAAGTTATTCTGAAAAAGGTTTTCACAGGAGGAATGACATTTATAATGCTTGTCACATCATATGTTACTCTTCCACAAAATGTAAAAAAATAATAATAAAAGAAAAAGAAGCTGTATTTATGTATACAATGGAATACCTTTGAAGTGTTAAATAGAATATTCACAATAGAAGGCAATGGTGAAGAATGAAGACCTCTTTCTAGCGTAAGTTACTGTGCCATGAGATAAGAGGTCAAGTGACAGCCATGATAAAGTCTGAAAATATAACATCTCATTTTCCTTATTCCTGTTTGCCCGGAAATGCCTATTGGGATAAGCTCATCAATTAGATCATGGGAATCCTCAGACAAGAACAAAATTCTCCTGCCTCACTCACATCACAAAAAGCAGCTTACAATCCATTTGACCAAACATACACAATAATCATAGGTAAAATGTTCAGCCTCTTTGGACATAAGTTAACTTGTCTGTGTTTGAGATGAAAAGACCTGCTTTCTCTGCCTCACATGTGTGCTGTGTTGATCTAATGAGAACTACAGTAGTGAAAATGGAATATCATTGTGATAGAAAAACAGGATATGGCGGGGGATACCTCTGCTTACCTACTTAGATTGGTTACTAGGTGGGTGAAGTTATTCATTTAATCCCTCTGATGATGAGTTTTATCCTTTGTGACATGATAGTATCAATATCCATTCCACAGTTATTCTGTCTTATTCACTGATTCTTTCAACATATATTTATTGAATGTGCCAGGTACTGATTTATGTACTTAATGATACAGTACAAATTGAAATTGAAGAGGACAACATCCTTATCATCACCATTGTTGTCATCATTGCAGTGGATATCTTGTTTTTCTGCAATTATAATATTCTTTTCACTGTACTGCTATTCTCATTTCATCCTCACAACATTTTTAATATTAGAGTGCTAATAATATCATTTTATAGATGGAGAAACCAAAACTCAGAGAGCATAACTGACTTGCATATTTAGCAAAGAACCAGTTTACTTTGTAATAAAACATTGCCTCAATTATTATTTGATTATTATTAAATATTGTTCCTTACATCCATAGTTCACTCTAAAGGTTTTGGGGGCTCCTAGAGGCCAATGAGTGTAGACAGGAAATATCCAGGCATATAGCATGGACCTCATTCCTGTTTTATATAATTATGTGAACAGATGGGAGAGGCTAATGACTTTTAGTCTCAGTTGCGTTAAACAAGATTAAAGATGCTGGCAAAGACTAAAGATCTGTGCTGAAGACTTTATATCTCATTACCCAGATCCCAAGTCACTCAGTCTCTTAGTCTTGTCATTATTCTTCTAGTCTGTACTGTGGATTTTGTGTGTGTCTTTGTGTGTAGGTATATGTAGGACTGTCTGGTTTTCCTAATTATGTAACTAAGCCCTAATGCATAGTCCCAGAAAGTTTTGGTTTTCTCCTTATAAGACCCTAGAATAGACTGCAGCATTTGGGTTTGCAGCTTCATAGCTGTTTCAAGACCTGCTACTTAATTAACTGTTGATGGACCATCTGGGCTGTTCAGAGTTTTGCATGGCATTTTGTCCAACTCACCTTGGAATCTTACATTTAGACACATTTGTGTAGTTATGAACAAAGTTCTTGGGTAAACAGTAAGATCATTATAAATTGCAGGGGGGGCGGATAGCCACATTGGATTAGTTTTAGTTTAGAATTAGGAAAGCTAATAATGTATAAGTTAGTATAACTTGGAAATATTCTGTTTTTTGTATACTCGTTTTACACAAATTTTGGAGCACAATACTTCATTCAGTTTCCCTCACTACATATTGCTTTTTGATTCAGCTGTATTGCTTTAATTCTATTTAACTTCAAGTTCTGGCAATTGAATAAGATATGGGAACATATTGCAAATACGTTAACTACATTTCCAATATTACAAAAAGGATGTTTATGGAAAACATATTGTTTCGTATATATTTTTCTTCAATTGGTTGAACTATGTATTCCATTTACACACCAAGGGTTCTTTGTAACATAAGTCATATCCAAAGACTGCCTGCTGTTGCCATCATAGTGTAGAGGATATACGTAATGCATTTCCTTATGAATAAGTCTTCAGTCTGTTAATGCAGTGAGCTGGTAATTGAGATTAAACTGTCTCAAGCAGGCACACATAAAACAAATTAAAAACAAATATATGTATGTGTACACACACATACACACACAAACACATTTTGTGCTCCAGATTACTTTAAGATATATTGTGGGTCATGTCTGCTTGTATGAGTGGGTTTAAATAAGAAATAATGTAAATATTCATTTATCCTATACTAAACTGATTGGATATACCACTATATAGCATTCTGTTTTGTTTTTTTTTTATTTCTTGAAGCTAATAAGTTTAGAAAATTCTTCCGAATAAAAATAGACTATGATATTTGTCTTTTATTCTTTTTGGAGGAAAAAACCAGGAAAATGCCATCTGTAAAATATAAATAGCTTAATATAGAATTACTCAAACATATTTGAATAGGCATTAAAAGAGTAAAAAAACAATAAGAAAGGAATATGATCATGAATATGTATAAAATTAATATTCAAAGAAATATATTATTTTGTCACTCTTAAAAAAAACTAATACTTATTTTTTATCTTAGTTTCTCTAGTGTTATATTTTAAAACTCTGGAATTTGTTGACAATATATAAGTATTGCTATTACAACAACTCAGATAGCAATACATGTGAATTTCCTTACCGATAATGCATCACTGAAAAAAAGTACAATTGAAAAAATTACTACAAGATTGGGAAGATGATGACAATGATGGTAATGGTGATAATGATAAAACCAACAACAGAATAACAAAGTATCATGATAAAAGAAATTTAGTCCTTACAAAATTGCTATGTCACCCTAAAAAAGGCTATTATTTAAAAGATTTTTGTTTAATGATGAGGGAAGTATTTTTGTTTTTTAATTTTCTTAGCCCATTCAGTATGCTTCAACTTTAACCTGACAGAACTTTTAGGTTTTTATAAGTACATAACCAATCAACCACATCTCTTGAGTAATTATGACAGAAGCTTTTGATCAGTGTTATTAAAGGGCAAGTTGCTTCCCTGGCTTCTTTGGAGAGCTTTTCATTCCGTTAAACTCTTTCTGTCCACGTACACACACCTACACACTAGATTTTTATTTATTAATGTCAGTGGTATTTCCAAATGAATAATTATTAATGTTCCCTAGGCTGTCTCCTCTTTGAACTTGAAAAGCATAATTTTAAAAATCTTGGAATTCTAAACCTTGTGATATAAATGAGATATACTGTAATTCTAAAGTAGAAATATACTTAAGAAACAATAACTTTTTTTTTCTTCCTTTTAATTAAGTAAGAGGCAGGGAGCAGAAAGACAGACTCCTGCATCCGCCCTGACCAGGATCCACCTGGTAATCCCCCTACCAGGTGATGCGCTACCCATCTGAGGCCACTGCTTTGTTGCTTGGCAACCAAGCTATTTTAGCACCTGGGGCAAGAGCATTGAGTCATCAGCAGTGCCTGGGCCAACTTGTTTGAACCATTCAGTCCATAGCTGTGGGAGGGCAAGAGAGAGAGAAAGAGAGAAAAGGGGCAGGAAAAGCAGATGGTTGCTTCTCCTGTGTTCTTTCACCAGAAATCAAACCCCAGACTTCCAGAAGCTGGGTACATGCTCGGTCACTGAACCAACTAGCCAAGGCCACAATAACTTCTTATTGTGAACATAGAGAAATTTCTTTAAGTAATATTGCTAAAAACCAAAATATTTGTCTTTTTTTTCCTTATCAAATAGTCTTCATAAAATAAATTTGAAATAATGGAAAATATTTAAATAGCATAAAAGTAGTTTACTTTTTTTAGTTTTCTTATTTCTTAATAAACCATTCCCTTTTTCATTTTTATTTACTTTTAACTTAAATTGTTGGGAAAAGAGGAATAGAAAGAATGTTAGAGACACTGGAAATTTAAGAGTTTAAGAGTTTAAATTCTCTAACGGGACACAAAAGGGAAGGAAGGACACAGCACCATGTAATCAAGAATGTCACTTTCAGGGTCAGTCTGACCTGAATTTTCATTCTTGCTCTTCTGCATATTAGCTGGATGCCCTTGGGCAATTAAATTAACTTCTGAATTTTTTGTCCTTTAAATGTTAGTAAATATAATTAGTTACTTATCCCACAGAGATGTTATGAGATTCATTGTCGTACTGAATTTGGATATCTTTATCTGTTATATATCGTATAAAATGTCTAATGCTCTTGGTTGCTCAATATCATGACTACAGATGACAAATAGAGGATAATTTCTTGGTAGAATATATAAAAGGGCTGTGATAAAAATGATCAGAACAATGATGTGATTCAATTCAGTAGCAACTGGATGCACCCTACAGGAGAGAATCAGAAGACATTAAGAAGCTGAGTTATCCATTAATCCCAGGTTGATTCTATGAGGAAATAAACATGGCAAGAGTAGAGAATTAATCTCTTAATGGTCCAAGAGAACTGTTGTCATATTATGTTAATTTTCTTATTATCAAAAATGACATCTATAGTTAGTTGTGAGGATCCCGCGTTAAAAGAAAATTAAAAATGTAGGGAAATGTTAGTGGTCAGAATCCAACCTGTGGGAGCAACAAAGACCCAACTCAATCCCTAAGGAAAAGCATTTTAATGAATCAAGGCAAGAAACACTAATGTCTATAGAGCTAAAAAGGTGAGAACTAAAATTAAGAATAGAGAGAGATCAAGCTTTTTTATTTACATAAATAACTCTTTGTTCTTTTTATTTTTTCCTAATCCTCTTGACTCTTCTTTTTTTAGATTGCATTATTCTTCTCTTCTCTTCTAGGAAGTCCATATGTATGGTGAATTAAAAGGTCAAAGTTTACCCTTGAAAATAGCATCCTAATATTTTTCCTATTTCTTACCAGAAGGATAACTTGGTACTAAAGTAACAGGCAAAAGATGGAGGTTTAGGGCTGAATATTCTTTCCTTCTTTTTTTTTTTTAATTTTTATTTATTGATTCTTAGAGAGGAAGAGAGAGAGAAAATAAGAACATTGATTTGTTGCTTTTCAACCCATTCAAGCCATCATTGATTGAGTCTTGTATTTATCTTGGCCCAGGATCAAACCCTCAACCTCAACATGTTGGGAAGATACTCTAACCAACAGAGCTATATGGCCAGGGCTGGCAGCTGAATAATTTTTTTGTCCCTACTTTAGTTCACTGGGCTCTGATATTTTGACATTATAGAAGTACGTTTCTAGTTGAGTTGGCAATGTGTGACATAACGTATTGGTGTCCGCAAAGCCAGATGATCAACCTGCTACATTTTTCTGGAAGATTTGGAGAGGGAAAAAACATTTTATATCAAAACAAATATGTGCACATTTTGTCATAATATTTTAAATTTACATAAATTTTGAGTATTAAACTAGGCTTCAATAAAATATATGTTCAGTGTGATGCATTAGGCCCTGACTTTGGTGGTCATGGTGGTGATGTGGAGGTAAGGGAAACACTTATAAGTCCATATCCCTTATAAATAAATGGTGCATATTTCTCTATAGTGTGCCCTTTACCTATTTCTGTTGGGAATCCAAGTCACTGTCATTGCCAAGACAGAAATATTCACCCTGGTCATCATCATCATGACCAAAAATTATGTATGTCATGATATTTTGTAAAATGTAAATCATAAAACAAATAGGTTTATTTTATTCACTGTCTTATCTTTTGATGCTTAATTATTATTATTTTTATTCAGGATTGGTTGATTTACCTATGTTAGTGAGAACACCTTTTAATCATATATTTCCTTTACAAGACTTGCGAAGGTGTATATACATATAAGTATGTGGTTTATGTAACTAAAATATTTCTCTAAAATATTTTTTCTTGACTTGTAGCACATTCTCAAATTGAGTTATAACACATTGAGCATCTAGACTAATAATTAATGAAATAAGTGTTTATAACAATTTACTTCCACATGGCATATATACAACTGTTTGGATTTTTTTTTTCATCTACCGATATTTTTCCATGAACATTTTTATAAAACTTGCGGAAATAAAAAGTTAAGGAAACTTTATTTGACAAACAGATGCCAGAATTGCATTCTTCTACTCTTACAATTTTTATAATGCCATAAATGTTTACACATGCATAAGGTACAGGAAATTCTCAGAGGTTAAGAATTTGTTTAGGCTGATCTAATTGGTTTATTGGCTTAGCTACAAGAGCTTTTGAAAAGCACATGTGGAACATCTTAATGATAACTTTTTTTGTTAAAGTCTCAAGTAAATTGGAGGCAGTAGTGAGTTTGACTAGTGCTTTCTTTCAGCTAAAAAAGCACACATGCACAAATGTTACCCTTTAAGAATATTATGTATGGGAAGGTTTGATATATGTCTAGTACAATTAAATACCTCCTAAAGGTTCTCACCTCCTTATCACATTTACTGCCACCTAATAAGCCTGAGTTCCTGGCTCTTTTACCTTCTCTGATTATTCAGGTCAATCTTTTCTAAAATGCCATTTTGATCACGCCAAGCCTCAGCCCTAGAACACAGGAGCCCTCCCTGCTCCTTACAATTTCAATACCATATAACTACGCCTGTATTTTCAGAGTGTCAAAATGCTTGTTCTTTATGTATTTACTAATCGTGTTTCTATTTGTAACTTTGAGGTTAAAGACAGTGTTTTTGTTGTCTTTTTACTTTCATTAAGGCCTTAGGCTTCACTTAACATTGTTATCAATGAATGTAAAACTTACAGGTTTAGGGTCTTCCGTAATAAATGTAAGATCTGTGAGTTTACACCGAATTGTATGATTGAATCATGGATTTCTTATAAGAGACAAATTTCAATGAAATAGAATGGGATTTCAAACAGAACAATGAGCATGATTGGTAATGAAAGCGCAAAGCAGAACCCAAAAATTTAATTTGCTAAAATTGCTTTGCTGATGATGGGTGTGGTCTTTAGTGGTTCATGATTTCCCTATAATACTTCATTTTATTGATATGTATGCAAAATGCTTAGTAATAACACTTGGTAAAATATTTGAGCCCTCAAAGGCTATAGAATTATTTTTAAGTGTTAGCAATATGAAGTTGAGAAGTATAAGATTAAAACATGTAAATGCTTTTAAAGTCTAAAGTTTTTAATGAAATTATTTTTGTCTGTTTTTTTAATTTTTATTTAAAAAACTAAATTTATTGCAGTGACATTGATCAATAAGAGTACATAGGTTTTGGGTAAACATACCTTCAATATTTGAACTGTTGATTGTGTTGTGTGCCCATTATCCAACATCAAACCTGTTTGTTTTTTTAATTTTTGAGGTTGATTTTTTGGGACTATAAACTATTTTGTTATTCTTTATTCCAGTGAATATAAGATATGGAATTTGTGTAAGGGAGTTATTTAGATCAGTAGAAAAGTTGACTTAAATAAACTAATTTATTTTTCATTCATATAATAGTAGTTTTGCATGAATTTTGTGCACTAAGTTCTTTCAAAAATCCTAAATATGATAGAAGATAAAAAATAAAAATTGAAGATGGAACTTTTATTATTATAATTTGTACTGTTTAAGAAACAGTATATCAAAGTTGGAAAATAATTCTATTTTGATGCATTCAATTATCAATGTCACTTATAACTGTGAGATAAAATATTTATTCAGTACTGTTAAAATACCTTAAAAATTTGTTAGTGACTCAGCTCTAATATCTAGAAATGCCCATACTTAAACAGGTTTTCAGTGTGTATAAGGCTCTACATTACTTAACATGTTTGAAAGTTCAACATTCATGCTAAGCTCTGTAGGTGTTAACAATTTAGTTGATATTTTTTAATTCAATTGGCTAAGGTGTGTCTTCTTCATAGTTCTTCCACAGGGGAAACTTTCTTTTTTAAAAAATTTAAATACAAGTACATTTTAGTTGTTTATCATTTGTGGGATATATATATTTTCAAATATATGCACTGGAGAGTATACAATATGGTATATTTCTGTCAATATTGAAAATATTTATAGAACAAAGGCACAAAAAATGAATCAAATATACTTCTACCATTATATAAAGTTGATAAAATAAAAACTTCTAAACTTTGTTTACAACTATATTCCAGCATCTAACAAAGAGGCCTGGCATAAAGAAAGTATTTAATAAGTATTTCTATTTATTATTTATATTTGTAGTATATTATTATTAAGATCTACTGGAAAGTTCTGTCCGTTTCTATCACAAGTTTCGACATGTAAGCACATGTTTATTTGGCGCATGTGTGCCTCTCTATTTTTATCACTTAATGTATACATACTGATGTAGCAAATTAACTAAAACAAAGTTAATTCATGTTAGTCTTATGTGTGAAGCAATAGTGTACCCATGGCTACTGATAAAGTTCATTTACGCCACTGTATTGTATACGAATTTCAATAAGAAAGAAATGCTAAGAAGCATGTAGAAATTTATTGAAAGTGTTTGGTGAAGGTACAGTTTCTGATAGGACATGCAGAAGATGGTTCAAAAAATTCAAAACAGGTGATTTTGACCTTTCTGATAAGCCACGTTCTGGACGACCCTCTTTGATCAATGACGATGTTGTTAAGACCATGTTGGAGCAAGATCCTTTTCTGACAACATCGGAGATCGCAGAAAGGCTTAATTCAGCTCAGCAAACCATTTTGGACCATATTCGGAAGATAGGATTGGTGTGGAAATATATTATTTAATAAAGTTTATTGACGGTAAGAAAAATTTGTATTTAGTTTTATTCCAAAAATGGACAGAACTTTACAGTAGACCTTATACTATTTGTAAAATAGTAATAGCCTGATAGATTGTTCTTAATGTTGGAATTTGATTATCCCTTGTCCAAAGACCCCATGTAACTTAGAAAAAAACATGTTAGATTCTAGTATATCCGAGTTAAATTCTGGTATTGATGTTTATAATAATTCTATGACTATAGGCAAGATAATTACACTTTTAAGCCCATGTTTTTCTCATTTATAAAATTAGGATAGTGTACTTACTCGTATGATGTTGAATTAAATGAATAAAAAATATAAATATTCAAGAATAGTACCTAGCACAAAATAAACACTCAATAAATATTGTTATCTTTTTTTTTCCTTTGGAAACACATGGGTACCTCATTATAATGTCATACCCCAGTTTGTTATTCTTAATCCTATCTAGGAACATTCTTCTCTGCTTTGGTCTGGTCCATGGCAAACCTGAAAATTGATCTAATAAACTCATAATTAAAGTACTAGTAACAGAGTGTGGATTAATACTTGAAAGATGATTAGTTCATTTTAAAGAAATTTTTTTGGGGGTATTAATTTTTTTAAATTAAATTGAATTCAGTGACATTGATTTAAAGAAATTTTTGAAGATTTAAAAGTCTCACCAGAATGGAACAAAGATATAATGATAAACCTTTACATTACAACAATAAGCAAGATACTTTTAACTAAATCATGACCTATACCAAATGCCATATTATTTAATATAACTACCTGTGCCCAGTATAAAGTTATGATCATAATAAACATTATAAATTTTTTAGGATAAAAAGTTAATTTTGTTCTCATTTAAACTTTGACAATGAACTTGAGATAGGTAAGTATCTGAGTAGACGAGAAGGTCAATTCATGGTACAGTACTGGCAAATACATTATAGCAAGAAAAAAATGTATGTTTATGATGCCTATGGATGCTTATGATACTTTTGGCAAGTTCTAGTTGTGGCTTTGAGAGTAGCTGGTAGATTATGGCTACTGGTTGGGAAAACCTAATAATATCAGAAGGTAAGTTTTTACTGGATCCACTATCTTGTCATTAAATGCCAAATGGTCTGGAGAACAGGTCAAGTTATTTCCAAAAGGCACTAGGAAAGATATTTGAGAATTTAGTTGGAAGTGATGAAAAATTGCCGTTCACAGATAACTACATCAATTCATGGGTTGTTTTCATGCAGTGAATATTGGATTCAGCATGTTGTAAATCTTCGTTAATGAGTGGCCATGACTACTTAAAAGTTATTTTAATAATGATGAAATTAGACTAATAAGACCATCTATGTCACAGAGTTATTATGAGTAGCAATTAAGCTAATATAATTAAATAACACTGACCACAGTGTCTCCACAATCCCAGTCTGTCTCAATCTTTAAAGTATTATATAATTAAGTTCTAAGTTCTATTATATAAGAAGGGAAAGGATTTATGTCAAGGATCTCAACTTGCTGCATGCATTTAGGCAGGGGTCCCCAAACTTTTTACACAGGGGGCCAGTTCACTGTCCCTCAGACTGTTGGAGGGCCAGACTATAAAAAAAACTATGAACAAATCCCTATGCACACTGCACATATCTTATTTTAAAGTAAAAAAACAAAATGGGAACAAATACAATATTTAAAATAAAAAA
The DNA here is from genome assembly GCF_036850995.1 of Saccopteryx leptura. NCBI lineage: Eukaryota > Metazoa > Chordata > Mammalia > Chiroptera > Emballonuridae > Saccopteryx > Saccopteryx leptura. The sequence goes on from NC_089506.1 coordinate 42,947,810, forward strand.
CAAGTAAATTTAAATCAAGAAACTGACCAGTATTTCAATGGGAACTATGGGCCTGCTTTTGGCTAATGAGATAGTCAATGTGCTCCTTTCATTGACCACCAATGAAAGAGGTGCCCCTTCCGGAAGTGCAGCGGGGGCCGGATAAATGGCCTCAGGGGGCCGCATGTGGCCCACAGGCCGTAGTTTGGGGACCCCTGATTTAGAGGAAGTTTTTAATCTCTTATTCCAGAGAGTATGAGATCGCTGAAGGAAAAAATAAAAGAAAGGAGTGTATACAGTATAAAAATGATCAATAGCTCACTAATTTCACCAACTGCTTGTACTTTTCTGTAGTTAAAAGTGTATTGAATGTCCACATTGTCTGAATTCTGCAGAAGGCCCTGAAAACATAAAGATAAACAAGAAAAGAACATTATCTTCAAACAGGACACACATATGTTCTGAAAATGCTACAAAAAGTTGTTATAAAAACCATAAATGGAATATATAAAATGCTTTTTGAGAACCTAGCAGAGAATATCAGCTTCTGTCCAAGAAGAGGGGGATCAGAGGATGCTTCAAAAAGCATGAGTAAGTATTTTTACAAAGGTTAAGAAATAAGATTATAGGGGCTTATCTATTCAGGAAGGTTCATGTAAGACAGTGTTGTTATAGTGAGGATATATTGAGGAAAAATGGCAAAAGATCAGACTAGACAGATGGCGAAGGCTTGGATATTCGAGGATCTGGTGTGCCAAACTAAGGATTTAGCCTTATAGTATTCTAAATCATGAAGAACATTAAAGAATTTCAAGCACAGGAAAATAGAATTGTATTTGGATTTTATACAGAACACCATCAGCAATATGAAAACAGCACATGTATAGGCAAAGAAGAAGGAGGGAAACTTGCTGAAGTTTGCTGCATCAATTTGATCCAGAAGTAATGGGGTTTGAGTCAAAGCAACAGGAGTTAATATAGAAATTCACTGGTAAATATAATCTTCTGAGTAAGACACAGTGTGTCCCCCTAAAATTCAGGGTTTTGTTAAAGAAGGAAGAGAAGAAGGAATATTGGGGCAGGCAAGTCACATTCTCTGCCATTGTCAACAAGAACTAGTCAGTGACACCGAACAATTTTCTGTGAACTCCTCCCACCATTCTGGCCTCTCCTAAACTGACGGTCTGGCCCAATGTGACAACATTTACATTGGAGTGCTACACGACAGTAATTCCAATGTTTTTAAACTTGGGGTTTGAAAGTTTGTCTTGGCAGATTGCCCTCGGTTTTGGTTTGGTTTGTTTGGCTAGAAAGTGGCATATTCAGACAGGCTTAAATCCCAACCCTAGCAAACACAGTCTTAGGCTTTTCGGATTCTATAGTTCAACACACCAGTGATCCTAGGTAGACAGCCCTGGATTACACATGTGACATGCTGGCAAGATGTGGGAGTTAGATCATGAGCGCAGTCTCGTTGGCTGCTCAGCAAAGGGATAGGAAGGCAACTGTGTCTGGAGTCTGGAAACTTCTTTCAGGTTTGACTCTGTCACTTGCTCATTTTTATGCCCTTGGGGAAAAGATATCAAATGTAAGTTTTTGGATAAACTGAAAAATAGTTCAAGTTTAGAGAATCTTCCTATAAATAATCACCTATTCTTTTCTAATTTTTATCTTGCTAGCTAGAAAATTGTCATAGATAACCATAGTTCTGTTTTGTGCCTGTATTTTCTGCTGATTTCATCTTGAGTAAAAAAGCCTTGTTGATAATTTAAAATATAATTTCTGGATATTTATATATACATAGCATTGCTAGCTTAAATATTAATAAAATTATTACTGGCATTTGATAATTTAATGAATCTTTATTTTTCCTGGAACTGAGCACATTGATGTTGTAAAGGAAATGATTATAAATGTTTCATTAAAAGAAAATCCGATAATCAAATATATTCTAGAATTAAGAGAAATACACAAGGCTAGTGTATTGGAGGTATATAATGTCTTTCAGCAGAAAGTAATCTATTATAAAAGAAAGAACCAGCAGATGTCACCTTGACAACTCTTTGGTCCAGGAATGTCTTATGATAAATGGGTGCTAATCACTGGGGAACAAAATTTTTGTTGCATCCACAAAAACACTTTTTCTTACCTAATTCGAGTGTGCTGATCTAAAATCTGACATTAGTTTTTCTCTGTAAGCTACAGTTTTTTTGCAATTCAAGATTTTAGGTTTTCATCTTATAAAATTTTCAACATTTAGTTTAACATAATGAAGTAGAATGTCTTCTTGGGCATCATCTTTGTAAAAATATAATAATTTATATAATGCAGTAATACACTAATACACTAAAAGATATGACTGCATCAGAATTTGTCTACAATTTTGAAATAGAACATATTAAAACACTTATTTTAATCTTAAAATTTGCACAAAACTTATTTAAATTCTATTCAGGCAAAATTTGCGTTTGTAGCTCTTGTGTTTGTGTCCTTGTTGAGGGCAATCTAATATGATGTTCCAGCAGTAGTCTTCTCATCACTAACAGCTCCAAGATTTTCAGGAAACTTATCAAGGTGACTGTTCAGGAAGTGAATCTTAATGCTCATGTTACATCCAATGTTGCAGAAAGCTAACAGCATCCTTTGAACCAGAAGTTGATAGTTTTCTACTTTTTTGTTGCCAAGGAAGTTCTTTGTAACTGCCACAAAAGACTGCCATACTGCTTTCTCCTTCTTATTCATCTTCCTGGCAAATTCTTCGTCACTTATGACGGTTCGAATTTGAGGTCCATCAAATACACCTACTTTTATTTTCTCAGAAGACAAGGCAGGAAAAGCAGAAATAGTATGTTGAAAGCATTCACTTTCTCTATTCAAAGCCTGAACAAACTGCTTCATTAAGCCAAGTTTGATGTGAAGTGGGGGAAAATGATCCTATCTCGATTAACTATAGGTTCATTCACAATATTTTGCATCCCTACTTCCACAGCTTTACGTTTTGGCCACTCCTTCTGTGACCAGTGTTTCTCCCGAGCTCAGCTGTCCCACAAACACAGAAAGCAAGGATACTTTGTGAAACCTCTCTGTTGTCCTAGCAGGAAATTTACCATTTTAAGATCCACACAAATGATCCAGTTATGCTCCTCATACTTCAGAAAGTCGAGGACAATTTTTATATCATTCATACTAAGTCATTCAATTTGGGTTGGCTAAATTGCTAAGGGGTTAATGACTGCTTGGTATCAGAAGAAGACCCTTCAGATTCTACAACCATTTCTTCATGCATCTTATCAAAATACACTTGATCACCATGTTTACTTTCTTCGTCCTTAGAAGAAATAAAACCATTGAAAGCTAGAACTGGGAATGTCTCAGAGTGTGGGATAGGTCGTATTGCTGAAGGAATATTAGGATATGCGATCATATGCCATTTTTTCTTGCCAATGCCCTTTGTATGGATCAGACAGAAATAACAGTCACTGCTGTGGTCCTTAGGTTCATGCCAAACCATGAGAATACCAAAAGGCATTCCTTTGCATTTTCCTTTTGTCCAGTCACAAAGCATTTTCTCACAATTATGACACACAATATGAGGAGCCCAATTCTTGTCTTGATTGCCAAGGGGAACTTGAAAATAGGCAATATATGCACGTGTCACAAATGATGAAATATTGCGCCTTTTACGTTGAAGTGTGTAACAGTCTCATATATAACAGAAGGTGTCAGGACTCTTCTTACATTTACGCCTACTTGAAGAAGCCATGATTCAATCTTAAAACAAAATAAGAGGGTATTTTTTATTAGATAATAATTTTTTACAATTTAAAACAACTACAATTATGTAAAAGTGATGTTTGTAAAACATTAATTGCCTTTTGGTTATGTGCAATCCAAGAGTCATTGCCTTTTAACTCCAATTTAAAAACCAATGTATGCCATTAACTGTAACAAAAAGAAATTAAAATTTCATAAAAACTAGAGCATGCACCAAAAAACTGATTTTAGATTTGGAATCAGTGATGCATAAATATATAGAAACAGTTCTAAAGCCTTATGCAACAGAAAATGAAAAAACAAATTGTTCCCCAGTGATTAACTGACTCTTATCTGTGAATTTCTAGAACTCTTTTGCTTAGAAGACTGGTCTTCTCATTCCACTGGATCATGAGGACTAAAAAAAAAAAAACAATGTATATAAAAGAATATTAGATGTTTAAAGTAAAATATAAATGTTTATTATTTTACCATAAGGAATGGGATATCTATCATTAGAAGGCCCCTTAAAAAAGCACCAAAAACTGTTTTTGACACATATTGATCATATACACATAAAATTTGGAGTTTTGATCATAGATGATTCAAATGAATAATTTGAATGATTCCTTGTTTTCATTGCCCAAGGAAAGACATCTATCTCACTGAGGAGACTAGATAATGACACTATAAAACATACTTGCAAATGGGTCTAGTGAGAAATATTAAACTTACTATGAACATGGAAAATTACCTATAACAGCATAAGATAGTTGCTTTAAAAATTGGCACAGAGAATTTTGATCCAACGGAGAATGATAAGAAAAATGCATGGGAGTTGCACATATATATTTTATGTCTTGTGGCAAGGAGTAGAAAAAAGAAAGATCAGCAGTTGACATAAAATAGCCCTAAATTAGAAATGTAATTTATTCACAGAAGAGTGTTTGAGTTGAAATAATTTAGTTATGCTTTTAATGCTAGAAGGTCTAGTATTCATTTAATGGATGTTGTAATATCCACATACAAACTGAAACCGTTTGATCATTATAATCAGTCTTCTGAAAAGATATCAAGTTATTTTTTCCCCAAAGTTCTTCACGTTGTTTAGAGATGTTGCATTTTCTTCTAGACGTAACAGGTTGTGTGTGTGTGTGTGCCTGTTTGAGAAAAATCTTAGAAACTATGCTGATATTTATATAAGTGGTATATAATTTTATTCACTCAAAGGAACACTTAAAGTACTATTTTTGTCTCTAGTTTACAAGGTCAACTGAGTCTCAGACATTTAAATAATATCCTTAAGTCACAGGGTCAGTATATGCAGAAACAGAACTGTCTGATATCAAACCCTCTGTTTTTAGGAAATTTATAATGGTTGTTATCATCTCAAAGAAGGACTTTCAAGCTCTCTGTGGAAATGAACCATGTTTTGTTTTCAGTTTTTTTCATTTCCAGGTCATGAAGGACTCATATTTCTATAAAAGTCAATCTAATGTTATAGTAATGTTAAATTGCTATAAAGAGTTTCTAAATACTTTATTTTCTATACTCATTTATTCTATCATAAACTCACAAATTGGTTTCCGTCCCATTTCAATAGCATGAACTTAAATTCCAATTTGGGATTTCTAAGACCTCACACTTATAGATTTCTATAAGTTTCTTGTGTCATAAATTCAAGTTGCAAAAAATAGTTTCTTCCAGAAACGTGATTATTTTTATCCTTTGCAATAAATGATATGAAATGTCTAATATAATTTGAGTGTACCCGGAAGTTTTATTATTATGGCTCCAACTATAGTCTTGCCAAGGAAATTCTCTGTTATATTAACTTTGCAGACTGTGTATTGTAAAACAGGATAGTTTATAAAATACTCCATTTTTACTTAGATATGTCTTTCAGCATTATCCAAAATGTTATGGGTAGTGTTGGGGTTTATACGACTATATACAATGAGAATAAGAATTTGGTTATTAGGCTACAGTTATCCTTTCTTGATTCTTACAACACATTTTTTTTTAAAGATAATTGGACCAAAATGTCTAAAGTTTGATACAGATTCCTCTTCATATCATGAACAGTAAGAGTACTGGGCATCTCTTTAGACAGACCTCATAATATTTCTAGCAAGTCTAAATTTAAACAAGTTCAGACCATAGTTTCTGAGTTTCTCCTTTGAATTGGATAAAAATTGGGAAACAGTAATTGTGCATTTTTCTTTTTTAACCAACTATGGTGGCTGAGTGAAGGTTATCATTTATCTAACAATGTCAGAAATGGCAATTTTATATGAACACAGGGGACATGTAAGTAATTTTAAAGGAGTGCAGACTTCTAGATGTAAAACAGTGGAGCCTGATGGGGTCTCAGCCTGATGGGGTCTTGGCCGAGTGGAGAGCACTTACCCCATATGAAGGCGTCACACTCATTATTGTAAAGCTCTCTATGAGACAAACAGAACAGGTATCTGGGCTAATTTGGCAGATGGCATTTCTATTTTCATCCTCTGTTTACAGCCACAGTATGAATTTTCGATGCTTCAAATACAATACAATCTAATTCGAAACCAGTTTTATCTAATACAAAAATGCCTTTTTTTTTTCTGACTTACAAGCTACTTATAAAGGTTTTCCCCACACAGATAAAATTACTTTTGAGGATCAGACTGATGAGAGGGGAGAAAAAGTAAAATAAGAAGCAGCATGTAAAGGGCATGTTAGATTAGGTGCAGAGGCAAGGTCCGAGGAGCGCCTGGCCCAGCGAAGCTGGAATTCTGTGGGCAGGCGGTGAGACGGTGTGGGTTAGAAAAGAGGGGGGTTAACAAGCAAGGCTGGAAAGGCTGGAACCCAGTGGAAGAAGTACTCTTACTTATGGTAAGATTGAATTAATTCTTACTATGGGCCAAACCCGGAGCTAGGTACTTTTCATGAGTCTATCTTTATTAATTTCAACAGCTTCATCCACATTACTCTCAATTTCTCATAAGCTGTGTCTTCACTAAGCATGTTCAAGCATATTTAGATTTTTTTTGTACATTTTTATTTGCACTATTTATATGCAAATGTTGAGGGTGAAAGATATTTTATACATTTAAATGTTCTTATTTACCTAGATAGTCACTGATTTTGTGTTTGTCCCTCTGGATGCTTTGAGATCCTCCAGGGCTTAGAGCTCATCTACCTTGTCGTTGGAGCAGGACAACATAACCTTTCTGAGGGAACTAGTTTTCCTCTCTAGTTCATTGATGTAATTCTCATATATAGAGTAGCACTTGCCTGATAGTAGGAGCTCAGTAAATATTTTAAAATGAGCAAGTGAGAGAATAAATTGTTCCAAATTTTTCAGGTGAAGAACAAGATTTAAACACCTGCTTAGGGTTATATGACTTAAATAGCCTGAATAAAAACCATTGATCTTAATGATCTTAATTTTTGTGTAGAGAACTATTAATCAGGCTAAATACTTGTGTGCAAATCTGGACTCATGATAATCTTGGCAGTAGTGAGGAAAATCAGTAGTCATGTTATTGCTGGTGAAAATACGGCTCATGCAAGGAGTATGAGGAAAGCATTTCAGTGAATGCACACAGGTTCCTGGTATCTCATCTCCATCCAACCCACTAAGGAAGATGTCTAGCCTTGTCTTCAAGATCAATAGAACACCAGCGCTCAGAAATTCTGTGCTATTGGTTCAGTCTATGCCAAAGCTTAGTCTTGTTCAGTCCCTGTACCCACCCCACTCACTTAGTCTCTGCTAACTTAGTCTCTGTTTCTGACTGTGCTCTGGCAGGTGCATCATTGCAGTAGCCAGGTCTGCTTTGGGAGCTGCGCTTGGAGCCCAGGCTTGAGCCCTCATGGCTGCTGGCCCACGTGGCTGCCACTGAGAAAGCAAGTGCAAATGAATTGGATGGGCACAAGGTACTGAGAGAGGCCTTTGTTAAGTTTCGATTATATTACTTCAGGCTTGGGAAAAATGAGGCACTCTTTCAAATTAACTAATTTCCACACCAATTTTTTTCAGGCTTGTGCTGAGCCCTCCCCCTAACCAATCTGGTCTTTTTCCCAGATGAGACACCTCTCTTTTTTTGGTTGCCATCTTAGCTCTTATTGCAGCATGCCTCATAATAAGAAAGACAACCCCTTGTGCCATCTTGGCTTGTACAGTGCATGTCCCAAAGTTCTGCCGTGTCATCTGGTTTCTAGTGCACCTGTGCTTACCTCCCCTTGTGTCATCCTTTTTTTTTTTTTAAGTGAAAGGAAGGAGATAAATATATAGACTCCCACATGCGTCTGATGAGGATTCACCCAGCAACTCCCGTTTTGGGCCCATTCTCAAATCTACTGGGTTATCCTCAGCACCTGGGGCTGATGCTAGAGCCGACTGAGCCACTGGCTGCAAAAGGGGAAGAGGGAGAGAAAAGAGAAAGGGAAGGGAAGAGAAGCAGATGGTCCCTTCTCTGTGTGCCCTAACTCTGGATTGAAAGGGCCTTCTGCACACCAGGCCAGCACTCTATCTCTTGAGCTAACCGTCCAGACCCCTCTTGTGCCATCTTGGCTTCTACTGTGCATGCCTCAGCAGAGAACTACACCCCCTTACACACACTCTCCCAATAATACCAGTACTGGGCCAGCTGGTCTCTGGGGTGATTTTTTTCCTGTCTGTTTCTAAGATTAAGTCCCAAGGCTGAAGGATACAGAAGTCCCTTGGGGAGCCTATGAATGTTATGGCTTTCTAGTAAATAAAGCTTAATGTTTGATTCCATTTGCTTCCTTCTGTTATCTTTATTATATGCGGCTTAAGTGTCTGTTTGTCGCCGATAGCTTATTGGTTGCTTGCGTAACTGTACTAGCCAATGAGGTGAAGTTGCCACGGCTGAACGCAAATTGAGCAGGTCAGAGGGAAGGTGAACATTTGTTTGCATTGGCAATCATCTGCTTTTGAAACAATTTAAGGCTGAACGCAAATTGAGCGTGTCAGGGGGAAGGTGAACATTTGTTTGCATTGGCAATCATCTGTTTTACATAAAAACTACGTCTTAATGTAATTTCTTTTAAGAATGCCTCCTAGAAAATACAGCACTGAAGAGGAGAGAAAAGGAGCTAAAGCTGCACAAAAACGGCTTTCTCGACAAAAAGAAACCACTGAGCAGAGAAAGACAAGGCTTGCTTCAGTCGCAAAGCAAATGTGTCTTTCTCGGCAAACTGAGACTGATGAGCATAGAGAAACAAAGCTTGCCTCAGATGCAAGACAAAAAAGCCTGTCTCGACAAAATGAGTCCCTTGAACAAAGGCAGGAGAGAAATGCAAAAAAACGACAGAGTAATGCTGACCGAAACGCAAAAAGGATTAAAACAGTTTCAAAGGAAGAAACTTTAATTTTTGAGCATTCCTTGGCATTTTTTTACCTGAGCCTGCATTTGGACACGGTCAACTTTATGTTGCCTGTTCAAGAGTTCGTGAAAGAACAGACGTAAAATTAAAAATAATTGATGGTCCTCTGCAAAGCGAGCTTAAAAATGATGGAAAGATCTACACAAGAAATGTTGTGTACAAAGAGATCTTTGACATGTGAATTAACATTTTATTATTTAAATCACCTTTATTTATTGAGCTAGCGGTGGCTCTTAAGAAATGTACCACCAGTGGTTTCCTTCATTGCACTCTACTTTAAGCAATTAAGCAAGTAGAAGGGGGAAACCCCGTGGGGCAGTAAGCAAAGGGACGTCCTCGCCGCCTGCCCTGGGTAATTCAGTTTGAATTAGCACACACCTTTGCACAAATCATTTTAATTACAATTTATAATATCTAGAACAGTGGTCATTTCGTATGACTGCCAGGCTTTCTAGTATATTTATAACTAACTAGCTACCTATGCTAACAATATGAGGGGTCAAAGGTTTGGTGGATGATGAGCTCAGGAGTAAGATGCTGTAATAAATAAGTGGGTTGAGGGAAGGCAAGAGAGACTCTCTGGGACAAACTGACAGTGGGAGACATGAAAAAATTAATCATAAATGACTTTAAATATTCTAGGATTGGAGATAAATTTTCTGGGGCGTGTACAGCAATTTCCTTCTCATTCCTGACCAAAGATCAGACCCTTGCCTATTTTTCTTTACTGCTTTTTATAGCATGAATGCCAACTAAGAAAAAAAAAAGAAAAGAAAACAAACAAACACAAAAACGGACATCTCTTCTTGACTAAACTGTCCAGCTTAGTCAAACTTGGGAATTCCAGGACTTGTCAGAGTTTGATCTTTTTTGTGTCATCCAGTTTAAGATGAAGTTACCCCCCCCAAAAAAAAAAAAAGTTCCTCAGGATTGTGCAGAGCAGCAGCCCTGATTTGCCATCCCAATCCAGCCCTGATAGCAAATCCAGATCAACAGTTTATTTCAACTAGCCCTATTCACTTTACCTCTGTTGATTTATCTGTTCTTGGTGCTTACCTTTTCAGTTTGTACTGTTCTAAAACATCATCTTTCATCTAATAGCAGTTGTTTCAGTGCTTTTATTCTGTAATGCATGTTGGAGATATGTTTTAATTTTGAGTAGATCAGAAGCGGTTAAAGAAAAAAGACTATATTTTATCTATCTATCTATCTATCTATCTATCTATCATCTACCTATCATTTATCAATCATTATCTACCTAAATTTTGGATTTCTTACAGTTTGTATATTATAATAATCATATACTGAGCTAATCCTTGAACACCTCATTTTGTTGAACATTGTTTTGCTATAACATTGATGAAATGCTGTAGGAATTTTAACTTATTTATGTCAATTAAACTACAGTAGAACTGGTTTTATTATACATCATTTCATTGCAGTTCCAAGAACCTATGGATGACATTGAGAACACACTGTATATGTTCAAATAATGTTGATACAGCAGTAACAACTTCTTAATTGAATAAACTATTTTCAAGTCAGTAAAGATAGATAAACAGATAAAGGTAGGTAGAAATATAGATGATAAACTGTTTTATGACATATAGATGGGTGGGAAGGTAAATGACATAGCCTTGCCTGACCATTCCCCATGAAGAATCCATACCTGGTAGACAACTACCCACCTCTGAGGAAGAAAATTATCTATTTTTATGGGAATAAAGTATCACTGCTGGTGGGGAAAAAAATGGTATCTTATTCTTGTTTCTTCAAAAACAAATTTGTCTCCTAAGTGTGAATTTATTAACAGGCGGTAGTTTACTCAGTTGGAGTATTAGACATACAGAAGGACTTCAGAAGATCTTCCTCTCTTCCTCTGCATCAATCCTTCTTTTGCTGAAGTATTGATTTAATGTCATGGGACCCAGGCTCTATCACATTGGAATACAATACATAACAAACCTTAATGCCATATGTAGCCTTTATCACAAAAAACATATGGAGTTTAAATTGTGGGAGAATTTATTTTAGAGATAATACAAGCTAGAAAGCACGAGTGCTTGCTAAAAACATAATTTAAAGCTCAGTGATTTTTTTATGCCAATTAATGATTGCATGATAATTTATTAAGGCATTTCAAGTTCACAGAAAGTTTTAAAAGCACAGAAGCTATTTCCCACACTGTCATCCCAAAAGCAAAAGAAAGGAAAGCAAGAGGAAATGCTTCAACCACTTTCTTTAGGGAGTTTATTGAACTGCTCGTTTCAACAGCAGGATATAAACAGAGAAAACATCCCTTAGAAATAAGAGTAAAAGTTCATCTTCATAGACCTATAGGAAAGAACAAAGAGCTAATGCCCTTTGACAAAGCTGACGAGACTATTCCTCAGCTGGAAAATGCACCAAAAAAAATCCTTCTAAGAAAGAAATCTTTTTCTGAGAAAGAAACAAAAATTTTCTAAAAGCCTATTAAAACACTCAGTGTGAAATAATAGAAAAAAAAATAAAGGATGCCTCATAAAATAATACAGCCTACGGAATCAGCAGGTTATAAGAGAAAAGGGAAAATACCACCTTAGTCATGTTAATAAAATGAGAAGTGAAATTAAACACTACAAATAAGATTTCTTACAGTCTTTAAAAAGAAAACGGCTCAAAGGGAATAATTTTCTGAGGCTTAACTGTTTCCAATAATTTCTCTTTCAATGGAATGCTATTATTCTGCAACACACTCTTATTTGGGGGTCTTGATATCTGGGTGTTGAGCAGTGGCATGGTGGAAAAAAAACAAACAGGATTTTGCAAGAAAATGAAGTCAGGGTCAACTCTTGGTCTCATTTTATGATATATAGCCTTTAATTGTCCCTTAATCTCATGGTCTTGAATGTGTCATGTATAAATTGGGTGATGTCATTTTGGCTGGTGGTTAAGAGCATGGGTTTTAGAATTGGGCAGATTTGAATGAGAATCTGCCATGACAACCAACGGGCAAGCAAGTTACTCTCTAGAGAAGTTTGTTTCTTAATTTGAGAGGGGGTTACTAATATGCCCTCTACTATTTGCCAGAAGGAAATAAGCTAACTAGAAGTGCTTGGTTTAGCACCTGGTACATTGTAAGTGTTCAATAAATCAAAGCCAACATGATGTTGGTAATTGTGGTAGGGAAGATGAAATAATAAACCTTATACAGAGCTTTTGAAATTTGGCCAGTTTGGAGTAAATGAAAATTCTCTTCTCTTGTCCCACTATTTTTGACCAATACATAAAGTCCTGAATGGCAAAGACCAGCAGTTATTATAATGTATATTGTAATAGATATTTGTACACACACACCCCTTACAATTGTATAGTGCCTCAGAGTGTATGATCATTCTTGCATATATGATCTCTTTTGAAAAGCATAACAAACCTATAAGGTAGATATCACTTCCATAGTTTTCCTCATTTTTCAAAAATGGTTATAATTCAGCAAAAATAACTTGTACTAGGTGATGAGATAGCTGGTTAGTGGAGTCAGCATGACTGTTATTTGATTCAGTGTACTTTCTATATCACACACTGATCTCTGCCAAGTTCTAGAATTTTGTACAGAGAAATTGATGCTCACATTTAAAAAGCATGCTTCTTATTAAGAACATTCCAAAACTCCCCCAGAAAAGCCGTTCTGGGAAACAGTGTTGACAGCTTTGTATTCCTCTTTTGAGGAGCTTCCAGGGTCTCACCTGCCTGAGTCAGCTCCGAGGCACATCTTCTCCAAAGATGCAGACAGAACCCAGCGTGAGTCTGCTCACTTCGCACAAACCTGCGCATTGTATAGTAGGAGAGCACAGAAACACAGCAGATCTATGTCTTCAAGGATGTTCCTTTAAAGTTCAGAACCACATTTTACTCTTGGCTTCTAAGGTCTGCAGCTGAATATGAAGCCAAAAAATGGGCTGGAAAAGAGCAGAAAGAGAATGTAAAACAGAAATGATCCTATTTATTGAGGAGGCAATGCTTCTAGTTACTTACTGAATTTCAACCAAAAAGAGCAGAGGACTCCAGGACAAGAATATTTCTTTTTCTCTCTCCTTCTCCCTCCTCTTCCTATTAACCTTGTTCTTTTTATATTAAGTCAATTTGCAAAATCCTGGCTTCTGACTCACCACTTCCCTTCCTGTCTTAAAACTCTGTGGATTAATGTAATTGGTGGTCAGATCTGGGCAACCAGAGACCACAGGTGGCTCTTGCTTGTAAACAGAAGGCTAAGGTGGTTTTACTGTTTATGTGGAAGTCACTGAGCAGATCAGTGGGTGGATTAAGTAGAAACCTCTTCTTCCTGGGAAAGGTCAGACTTGTGCAAATAGGAAAGGTTCCTTGCAAGCTTGTTCCCACTGACCTGAAAAACACCACACCTGCTCAACCTCACATCTCCTAGGATATAGGTCATTACTCCCATTTTATTAAAGGTAATTAATAAGTCTGTTATGGTGACGGCCCCTCTGATATTCTTAACACAGAAAAGCTCCAAGTGGGAACATATGGGCAAAATGATCTGAGATTTAGAGATATTTTGTAAGAAAAGATCTAATGTAACAAAATCTTTAATTTATTATGAGGCATGTATTGCCTAAATAAATGGTACCTTCTAAAATACTGGGCACATTTGGCATTTTCTTTGAGAACATTTTTTGAATAGGTAGTACAATTATCCTAAAAGTAGAAATGACAGGAATCTGAATAAGGAAACAGAACAATTGAGAATAGGTTTTCAGATTCAAGCAGTAATTCAGACGCCTTTGGAGTGGCTTGTAGAATAATGGAAAGAATCTGGGCTTGACTGAGCCTCAGGCCTTGGTTCAAATGGGCTTTTTTCTGGTGATCAGCTCTGTGGCTTTGGAGTGCTTATTCAACCACTCTCGCTTCCTTGGTAGGGCTCTTGTTTGTGCAACAACACGTGCACTGTAGCGGGGAACACGCACAGTGAGCAGTGGGGAAAGGGAGGCTCTCTATCTGCAACAGGCATCCCTTTGATGAGTCATTCCTCATGCCAGCATAGTTATTCTGCACTGCGGAGTGAGATGTGTTCAGACTCTGTTTCATCTGATTTTTCACACCTAGTGTATGTGGTTGTGCAGTGAGTGAGCAAGGGACATGGACATGCTAGAGAAACTTTTGACACTCTCAAGAGGTTAGTCCTGAACCCAACTCAAGAAGTCTTCAAACTGGGCTTAGTTCTGCTACAGTCCTATGGGACCTGCTCTACCTGCCAGTGTCAACAGTCCCAGATAACCTAGGAAACTTAATCACTGTGTCTGTGTACCTGGGGCCAATAAACTGGCTAATTGCCACGTGTGAACAGGAGATAGCATGAGATCATGACATTTATACTAATGATGACAGTGAACTGACCTAGTCAGTTAATAACAGTCATGTTAGTCGTGCAAAGTGTAAAGAGCTAAGCATTAGTAACGGTGAGTCCGATGTATATTACATTACAATAATAATAAACCAGGTTTTATGCCAATAAGGAAGAAAAATAAAAATTCACTTGTACATAAAAGCATGATGTATATGCAAATCAGAAAGAGTGTGTGGAAGTGGGCTCTCCGGGCTCGCGAGCCCCCACAGCGTGGTGGAGGGTGGAACTCTGCAGACGCTATGCAGGGCTGCCCCAGACACCGGCCTGAGGATGGCACAGCGGACCTGCAGAGATCAAAGGACCCCTGCTGATCGAAAAAGGAGGCCTTTTGTTAGTGTCTGCCTTCCTGGGCCTGGGGAGCATAAACACAAATAGTGGCCTTCACAAAAGCAGTTCTGTTTACCAGGCCTTTGTAGACCCTGAGTAAGAGTCGTCTGGACCCGACACTTCTCAGGGGTATTGCATCAAAAACTATCATGAAACTCCTTACTCGTCTTTCCGTGGTAGCAGGCTGCTGGGAAAAGCAATCTCTGATTCCACATGCAAAAGGGCTGTTGGGTGAGTGTAGAGAAAATTAAAGTCTTGGATCTAGTAGTAGTAATTTATTTGATACCTTTGTGAGGACTCGGCCTCTCTGCTTCTTTCTCTCCCTTTTGAAATCTTCAAGTTGCAAAGAAATTCAGTTAACTAAGCAGGGGATAATTCCAGCATTCCTGCCCCGGGGAGAGCAGGGCCTGTCCCTAGGTCTCTGCGCACTTCAGAGCACTGATTACTACCTGTGCTAGGAGGCCTGGTCATGTGAGATCCACCACTTTTCATAAGGACTCGCTGTATTCTGCTTCTCTTACTCCCGACCATGGCAGCTAAGTAACTCCTATTTTTCTACTTGAGGTAACTAACTTTTCTTGACACCTCAGATTCTAGAAAAGTTCTTAAGTCTTCTAGTCTCTGCAGTCATTTATCTTGTATGTTAACACGTTGTTAATCGTATCAATCTTGAGACTTATTATTTCAGTAATTTTGACCCAGTCATATGGGATCTGCATTTTCGTAAACATTTCAAATACCAGTGACGCAGGCTGTCTGAGAGCAACACTGAGAAACACAGCTGCCCATGGTGCCTTCTTTCCAGAGAGCACACAGTGAAAAAGGTTTTAAAAAAGCAACATAGCCCTGGCCGGTTGGCTCAGTGGTAGAGTGTCGGCCTGGCGTGCAAGGGGTCCCGGGTTTGATTCCCGGCCAGGGCACACAAGAGAAGTGCCCATCTGCTTCTCCACCCCTCCCCCTCTCCTTCCTCTCTGTCTCTCTCTTCCCCTCCCGCAGCCAAGGCTCCATTGGAGCAAAGATGGCCCGGGCGCTGGGGATGGATGACTCCTTGGCCTCTGCCCCAGGCGCTAGAGTGGCTCTGGTCGCAACGAGCGACGCCCCGGAGGGGCAGAGCATCGCCCCCTGGTGGGCAGAGCGCCCCCCCTGGTGGGCGTGCCGGGTGGATCCCGGTCGGGCGCATGCAGGAGTCTGTCTGACTGTCTCTCCCCGTTTCCAGCTTCGGAAACACACACACACACACACACACACACACACACACACACACACACACGCGACATTAGGCCCTGGAGGGGAGACTCAGTGGATAAAGAATCCACCCCGCACACTGAGGTCCCTGTGTTATGTCCTCTCTCCGGGTATGTATCAGAAGCAATCAATGAGTACACACCTAAAAGGAGCAATTAAATGGAACAAAGAAGTGATGTTTTCTCTCTCTTTCTCTCTTCCTGTCCCCCCTCAATCAATGGGGAAAAAAATGTTTAAAAAGTAATTTTGCAGTAAAAAAACCTGACAAACACTATCTCAGTCAGGTGATCATGCTCAACATCAACAGTGGTAAGTCACAACAATCACATGTGCCTTCGACATAAAGTAATTAAAACCACACACTGTTTTATTTCTCCCTAAAACACATAACCCCAGTCTGATTATAAAAAAAAATAATCAAACCAATCCTAATAAAGGACATTCTACAAAATATCTGACCAATACTCATCAACAGAGTCAAGGTCATCTAAAGCAAACATGTCTGAGAAAATGTGCGTCGGGGGAGTGTAAGGAGAAATGGTAGATAACTAAGTGTAGCATTGTTTCCTGGATGGTATTCCAGAACACTAAAAGGATTTTAAGTTAAAACTAAGAAAATCAGGACAAAATACGGGCTTTAGTTAAAAATAATTAATAATATTTATTTATTGCAATAAATATATCACACCAATATAACATGCTAGTTATAGGAGAAAGTAGGTGTGACGTGTATGGGAACTCTCTTATCTTCTCAATTTCTCTGTAAATCTAAAATTATTCTAAAAATAAAGTTATTTAAAATATGGCAAAAATAGTTTTTAAAATGCATTTTGGCATAGTCTGTCTCAATTCTTTAATAGGAAAGTTGAATTCTCCTTCATTCATAGTTTTAAACTTTTTAAAAATTCAAGAGGGCATTTTAAACATGATGTATTTTATTTTCTCCTCTTTAACATAGTGGTAATAATCCAGTAGGGAGGAATTAGACTACTACCATATTAGACAATTTACTTCCACAGAATCTTTCTTCTAGATGTATGTTTTTTAATTTTTTATACTATTCTTTTTTTGCTCCCTTAATTGTTTTGTTATAAACTTTTAAAGACAAAATTTGAATCTCCTAACAGTATATATAATAATTTAAAATTCATCAATTAGATGTGAATTGAAATTTTATTTCCTAGTAACACAGAGATCGTTCAAGTGACACAAATTACTTTAGCTCATATAGTAGGCAAAACATGATCATTCCCATAAACCAGAAGGTGTGAGATCTATCAGAACAATGCAATGGTTTAACCTTGCTCTTTTAGAGTAGTCTACTCTGATATAAAAGTCATTTTGGATAGGCAGCAGAGACATTGCTTCTAGGAGAGACAAAAATGCTTTTAATAAAGTAAACTTATTACAAATACATTTAATAATTTTACTCTCTAGTATACATTTCTATATTATAAATGTTTTTTTTTTCTATTAAACAGTACAAAACCAGATTGAATTTTTTTTTTTTAATAGAGACAGAGAGTCAGAAAGAGCGACAGATAGGGACAGACAGGAACAGAGAGAAATGAGAAGCATCAATCATCAATTTTTCTTCATTGTAGTGCTTTTGTTGTTCATTGATTGCTCGCTTATATGTGCCTTGACCATGGGGCTACAGCAGACCGAGTAACCCCTTGCTCGAGCCAGCGACCTTGGGTCCAAGCTGGTGAGTTTTTCTCAAACCAAATGACCCTGTGCTCAAGCTGGCGACCTCGGGGTCTCGAATCTGGGTCCTCCGCATCCCAGTCCAACACTCTATCCACTGCGCCACTGCCTGGTCAGGCTGAATTGTTTTTAATGTAGAATTAAGGAAACTATTTTAAAAAATGTTTTATTTTGCTGTAAAGTGTTCATCTTATACATGCAGAATTTGTGTTGTGTTTCTGATTTTTTCAATGTACTAAGCCTTAGTACATGAGAAAGAGATCATGATTATTTGCTGACTACTTCCAGATTCTAATATCTAGTCTTAAATTGCCAGAAGACATTTCTATTTAGATTTTCATGATCACTTTTAACTCAATGTTTCTAAAGAAGATTGCATCAAATCCAGCTTGCCTTCTCATTTCTAAGAGTACTGTTCTTCTCTTCTTGTTCATGATTTTTTCTCCCATTCTGAAGGTCATATGTTCATCACAGATACACTGACATCTGATTTTGTCTTGAATACTTTTAAAGACCCCTATGTTTCTTGAGTTATGTCACTCTTTATAGTCTTAAGCTTCAATATCCTGAAATCATAACTAATTGGAGGGAGGGACACTTTTAAAATTTATTTTTGATCTAAAAAACTTGTCAACTATTCACCAAATCTTAGTTCTCCAAATAGTCATCTGTTAATTTCTGCAATGCTTTCCACCTGGTTATCTGGCTATGCATTTCTCTGATACTAAATGTCAACATTTGCTCTCTGGCCTCCATCTTCCTCCACTGTTCAATGACTTTGATCTTTTAATTACCCTCATCATCTTCTGAATCAGCGATCTATCCTTTTATGCTAGATTATTTCTTTCAACATAATAAATTGCTTTAGTATCTCCTTTAAAAAAACACACAATTATGCTCACATACTATATCCTTCTTACACGACTATGCCATGTCTTTATTCACAGTATATTGCACAATTTCTCAAGAAATTGGTCATCCTCACTGTCTGTATTTCTTTGTTCCCATTTCATAATTCAATTCATTTTAATCAGATTTCTTTTATAATCACTTTAGTGAAACTGATCTTGTAAAAATCGTCAGTACCTTTCCTGTTGCCAAGTTGAAATTACTTCTACATCTAATTCTTAAATTACATAGCCACATTTAACCTATTCTTTCTTCTTATATATTTTTTTCTTGATGTGCACTTATTTCCCTTATTTCATTAGTAACTCTAATTTTACTTGAGGGGTTCACCCAGCTAGGACCACCCTTAGATCTGGGTATAGAGTTCACTACCCTGGGCTCTGTTATTTAAAGGATACACAAGTATCTCTCTCACCTGTGATCTGGTGCTCAAGCATCAAACCAAGGGGATTTACAATCCCACATCCACTCTGAATGAGTGTTACGATTTCGGCTTCATTTCCATGATTCTTGCCTTGCATGCTTAACACAAAGAAGACTGTGTCTAAATGTCATGAAGGTCTGTGATTTATGTCACTCCCCATATTAAAATAGACAGTTTTTTAGAATGTGAACAATAATTTATCATTTCTTATTAGTGCTGAATGTTTACTTTATTTCTTCATTTTGTGTTCTAATACATGGTTCTAGAAGCATATCATTAACATGGTATTTGTATGAGGCAGTAGAGAACCATTTGTAATTTCCAATAATCTCTATTACAAAATTTAGGATGGATGTAGGTCAATTTCACTCTGTGTGAAGTGTGATACTGAATTTTTATATTGGCCAATGTCTTTTAAATTCTGGAATTTTAAGTATTTTTTTGTTTATCAGCATTACTTACTAAGATTTGATTACTCTTTAAAATAAAAGTTCAGTTTTATATTATTATTTTATGTATTTTGATATGAATAAATTATAACTTATATTTTACTTTTTAGTTTTGAAGATAATTTTGAGTACCTGCACAGAAAGATGACTAACAATATGGAACAAAATCTTAATTCTTTAAATTTTACACGAATTCTAATTTATAATTTTGATATACTTTTAATTTTATATAACCTAAATAGTTACATTTAAAAATCATATGTCAGTAAAAATCAAATTATGTGAAAATCATGATCATAACTATGCACTAGTATTTTTTTAAAATGAAGACAAGAAAATTATTTATATGTATACCTATATAATAATTTATAAATTTTATGTTTCTTAGTATTGTTATTCATTTATATGTGCTCAATAATAATTTGGGTCAGTTATTTTTTAAATCTTGTCAAATTTCATTTATAAAATATTTTTACACACATTTCTCTATATGAAGGTATATTTGTCCAGTTAGGAGAAAATAATATATTTTAATTAGTAATTTATTAGCTAGATTTATAACTTTTAACAATTTAAACATATTGTATATGGGTTTCCATTTCTATTCTTGCCCCAGACTAACAGATTTGTAGCTATATAACTTTTAAACAAACCAGCATGATAACTAAAAATACTTAGACTTGCTGAATTCCATCAGTGACATGCTGATAAGACCATGCCTAAGTTTCTAGTATTTAGATCAAAAATGTTTTCAAAATTTTCTTCAGTCTTTGTTCAGTTCTAGGACTTTCAAAATAGTTTCTCTATCAATTTTGTTCCCTAAGGTTATCCTTTTATGTTTTATGTTATGTGCAATCAAAAAATCTGAAGTGATATATCTGTTTTGCAAACAGTAATACTAAATGCTTCTGGATTTTCTTGTATACTTCACTGGACTCTCTCCCTCATTCTTCTCATTCTTTTTGCTAGCCCTTCCTTGAGTATTATTTTATTTTATTTACTTGCTTTTAAAATTTCTTTTTTAATTTAAAATTTTATTTATTGATAGAGTGGAAGGAAGAGAAAGATAGAAATATCAATTTGTTGCTCTATTTATTTATGCATTTCTTGGTTAATTTTTGTTTGTGCCCTGACTGGGGATCAAACCCACAACCTTGGTGTATCAGGACAC
The DNA here is from genome assembly GCF_036850995.1 of Saccopteryx leptura. NCBI lineage: Eukaryota > Metazoa > Chordata > Mammalia > Chiroptera > Emballonuridae > Saccopteryx > Saccopteryx leptura. Next base: position 42,968,572 of record NC_089506.1, read on the forward strand.
CACTCTAACTATTTGACAATTTGGCCATGGCTCCAGAGTTATTTTAGACATGATTCTGGGTCTTTTTTTTTTCTAGTTGTAGTCCCTTACTTAAGGGACTTTTTCTGGTTCCATGAATTAAAATTTCTTATAGTGCTAATGGTTTTTACATTTATACCTGCATTCTGAAGCTAAAAATACATCTGTGGCTCTGAACTCATTGTAAGTGTTGAATAAACTGTTTGCTGAATGAATATAGCAGTAGTGGTGAATGTTGAATAAAATGAGGAGATTATTAGTGGTGAAGTAGTGACCAAAGTGATTGACCACAAGCTCTAGATACTAGATACAAATAACCAGTTTCTAAATACTAGATGAATTCTATATCAAGACAAGGCTTGTAGGCTGAGCGAATAAGCAGAGACCATGGAAATGGTAATATTGTGCATGGGCACAGTGCGTGAGGTTGTGAAGTGGAAGCTGGAGCCTAAGAAGAGAATTTCATATTTTAAAATATTCAAACACTTTTAGGTGAAGACAAAGAATTAAATGTGTATATGAAAGTGAGTTACACAAATAAAGTTATTGTAAAGGAAATAGCAATAAAGAATGATAAGGCCCTGGCTGGTTGGCTCAGCGGTAGAGCGTCGGCCTAGCGTGCGGAGGACCCGGGTTCGATTCCCAGCCAGGGCACACAGGAGAAGCACCCATTTGCTTCTCCACCCCTCTGCCACGCTTTCCTCTCTGTCTCTCTCTTCCCCTCCCGCAGCCAAGGCTCCATTGGAGCAAAGATGGCCCGGGCGCTGGGAATGGCTCTGTGGCCTCTGCCTCAGGCGCTAGAGTGGCTCTGGTTGCAACATGGCGACGCCCAGGATGGGCAGAGCATCCCCCCTGATGGGCAGAGCGTCGCCCCTGGTGGGCGTGCCGGGTGGATCCCAGTCGGGCGCATGCGAGAGTCTGTCTGACTGTCTCTCCCCATTTCCAGCTTCAGAAAAATGAAAAAAAAAATAAAAATAAATATAAAAAAAAGAATGATAAGAATTTTAAAGCTAAAAATATTAGAGAACATCTTCCCAGATAAAACACTTACAAAAATCATCAGCTTGTGTCAACACCTTGGTCCATGTGGATCTGTGGCTTGCAAGTCCCCAAGGAGACAAAAGTCATTTATAGAAAGGACTGGCAATAAAGAGTAAGAACAATAGGCTATATCCCCAGTTATTGATGTCAGCATAGAATTACAGAAAGGGGAAATAAACATAATCATTTAAGTGAAGGAAAGAGGAAAGGAAGGAGAAAGATCAAGAGTAAGAGAAGAGAGAGAGGGGAGAGGGGAGAGAGGAGAAAAGGAAAGGAAAGGGAAAAGGATAGAGAAGAGACAAATACTCCTAAATGTTTCTAAAAATAAAAGAGAAGGTGTCCGAATTAAAAGTAGCACAAGTTCTCCATAAATCAACTTCAAGATGCAGAACTATGGGGTGCAGTTCCCCATAATTCTCTGAGGAATTAGGCTGATGGGGTATTTTCTGTCTTTAACTTCTAAGATGCTCATAGTTTTTCTATTCAAATGGTTAAGAAAGAAAGAGCATGGATTAAAGGCATTTATATGGATGGAAGGCATTTATAGTTTAGGAAGTTAGGATTGAAGATGTCACACATTACTTTCTCACTTTCATATACACATTTAATTCTTTGTCTTCACCTAAAAGTGTTTGAATATTTTAAAATATGAAATTTTTTGGGGGGGGCTACAGCTTCCACTTCACAACCTCACGTACTGTGCCCTTGCCCAATATTACCATTTCCATGGTCTCTGCTTATTCGCTCAGCCTACAAGCCTTGTATTGGAAGGCATTCCATGGATGGAAGGCATTTATAGTTTAGGAAGTCAGGATTGAAGACGTCACACATTACTTTTGTTGACACTACAATGGCTACAGCTCAATATCTTGGCCACACCTAACTGCAAGTTGACCTGAGTTACAAAGCCTCACTGTGAATGAATCTAGTAGCAGAAAGAACCTCAGATTTGGATGAGCAAAGAGCAGTCTGTCACAGTGAGTATATCTTTACCTTCTAAAGTTTATTAAATAAAAATGTGGTTAACATACAGTTTTTATGTTTTAACATTAAAAAAATCCAGATATTTAATGGTTAATAAAGAGATAATCCCAATTATTTTTCTTTTCTTTTCTTTCTTTACTAATATGAGAGTACTTTATAGCTATATCTTTGAATTTGCATGTCTATTATTTTCTCCAACTGGAAATCTGATTCTTAACTTTATGTGACTATAATAAATTCCTATAGAAAAAGAATGAAGAATTCCCACAGTACAGCTCAGTCAGCACTTTCATTTAGTCTCCTTAAAATAAAAAAGAAAAAGAAAAATTTCATGATGAAACACTACTCGTAAAAATAGAAATTGTAATTAAATATAAAAAGCCAATTTTTAAAAAAAGGCTTTACCCTTCATGAACATCCTGGAGGAAAATGCACAATTAAATGTCATTGTTATCATAGATAATTTTCTTTAAGTCACTTATAAGGTTTTATGTTTTTTATGTAAGTCTAAGAACCAACAGCTTGAGTCACAATAACTATTTGACTTGTTTCTAAAGAATCATGAGATAATTTAATCACCTTGCTACCAACTCTGCCTTTTCTTCTTGCTTTTGTTGTTTCCTACAAAAAGTTTTTTTTTCTCTTATACTCTTGCATTCAGCAATCATATCTCCAACTATAATCTTTAACTATTAGATGATTCCTGTATTGGTTGATTTCTGACCTGCCATCTTAGATGTCCTTCCATCGCCTAAAACTAAAAATATTCATTATTATGCTTTTAAGCAACAACCAATACCTCTCCATCATTAATCTTACTCAAGTACACCTACCTTTTGAAATCTGAGTATCTTTGACAGCATTTTTGTTCCATTATTAATCACCCATCATCAGATTCAAAGCTTTTAATTCCATCTTTGTGACATCTTCCTCTCATATTTTATTTTTTTCTGACTTATTATCCCCTGCCTGGACAGGTGCAATAACTTCTCAATTAATATTCTAATCACTAAATCTCACTCACATTCATGGTTCACATTTTTTTATTTTTGTAAAATTAACCTGAATCATAGGTATAGTAATGTCATATTCATATTCAACAATCTACAATGGCTTTTTATTATTCTAATGGCATAAAGGTCCAATTATTTTAATATTATTTTATTAAAAATTTGCCCCAAAGCTTCTCTTTTAAGGTGACTTTACTTTTATCTAATTCTTTATCTTATGCTCTATTTTTGATTCATATTTACAATTTTGGAGATTAAAAATAATAATAGTATAAGAGGGTGAATGTCTGATCTTGGTTATCTGGTCCACGCTGTCATCCTCATAAGTGGCATTGACCTGTCTAGTCCTTGTGAGCTCCTACTCAGATGACTTTGATTTTATAAGCAGGGTGGTCTATGGCTCATATTATCATTTACAAGCACAATGTAGCCATTCCAAGTCTCTGCCCCACTCTGCCAATGTGCATGATTTTTCTGAGGACTTGAGAAACAAAGGCTGCTTTCCAGGTGTTCTCTGGGACACCACTTTCTTGACGCTATATTTAACTCCCTTGGAATACATGCTATGGTTTTTCAAAGGGCTCTGCAAGGCTGTTGGTTTTCTTCTTTCTTTTCCAAGAAGGAAGTGGGGTATTGTTGTTTTCTACTTTTACATCCTTAATCATAAATAAATTCAGATATTGCTCCTTTTGACAAGTTTTTGGTGATGGGGAACTGACGGAGAACTTGACTCAAAGACTGAAAGACCCCTGACAGGGTCCTCTAATGGTATCTTCACAGCCTCTCCTTTAGCTCCCCAGCCTCGACTCTTCCTTCCTTCCTTCCTTCCTTCCTTCCTTCCTTCCTTCCTTCCTTCCTTCCTTCCTTCCTTCCTTCCTTCCTTCCTTCCTTCATTCCTTCCTCCCTCTCTCCTCCCCCTCCCCCTTCCCCCTCCTCCCTCCCTCTCTCCCTTCTTTGTTTTTCTTTCTTTCTTTCTTTCTTTCTTTCTTTCTTTCTTTCTTTCTTTCTTTCTTTCTTTCTTTCTTTCTTTCTTTCTTTCTTCTTTCTTTCTTTCTTTCCTCTCTTTCTCTTTCTTTTTTTTCCTGTATTTATAGCATATTGCATACATGTTGTGCTGTGAGTCCTCTCATTTCACAGGTCATGCTTTTGAAAACTTTCTTTAAAATGGTGCTAAAAATTAACTTGTTTCCTTGTTGTATCATTCCTTCCATGAACTAATAGTGCTATAAGGTCCAAGGTATTAGTTAAACTAAGTTAGAAAAATAGAAGAGAGAAAAAATAAATATATAAATAAAAAGCACCCAAGTTAACATTTCCAAATAGCTTTCTTGGAATAAAGATCTTAATAGATATAAATCCAGATATGTAGATATAAATATATAATCTCTGTGATCCTCAGATATCCTGGGATAAGACAGTATAGATTTGAGAAATAGGTTAAGTTAAAAAAAATAGAAAATATATCTTTTTACATATAATGAAATTTTTTACCAAGTCAGTTCAAAGAATTCTAAAACTAAGTTGAATAGCTTTTCTACATTCTATTTTTGTTTGATAAATTAAGCAGCCATTAAAATATGTTTCAGACACTGTCAGGAATTTATTATTTAATTTGTTTTATTCACTTACATATTTCACAACCTATCAATAGGTGGTGAAATTTCTATAGCTTAACTACAAAATAAAAGCTTGCAAGGTACTGTTTTTCTCAGTGGCAGATATTAAAGTCGAAATGGTCAATTTTAAGGATACTTGAACATTGCTTACTGTTTTACAAATACTTTATATAACATGCAAAAAATTACATTTGTTAGCTCCCTGGTTGTTTTTCCTTGTGATTATGAACAAAACAGCCATGGAAGGGGGAGGGAAAGGGATTGCGTATGAAATATAAAGAAGGCTACAGATAAGTAAAAAGAAAAATTGTTAACATAAAGGAGAATGAGAAAAATAAAGAATGAAATTAAACTTTGACAGAGTGAGAAGTATAAACTGCATTCAGAAAATAAAAGATTCACATTTCTTCTTTTATTAGTTATTTTATCTTAGAGGTCTAAAAATACCATTTTAAAACTAGCTAAGAAAAATAAATTAAGAGATTCGTGACTGTAATCTTGGAAGATATTAAAATTTATGACAAAGCTATCTAATTCCATAGTGATAAGCTTTAGAAATAAATAAAAAATTCTATAAAAATAAGTAACATGAAAAAGTTTATATTCATTCACATAGGAGACTCCAGTGTGATTCTGGCTCAATGATCAATTCTGAACCAATACTCAAATTACATAGTGTAAAAAGCATAAAATTAAGCTCAAAATACTAAATTCTTCAAATCTTGTTTTGTCATTTGTGAAAAGGGATGATGATAACAATAATAAAATATGTCTCACTCATAAACTTAATATATAAAACACCAAGTTAATGCTAATCAAAATAAAATAGAATGTATATATTTCACATTTTAATCTAAAACATTTTTCCTTCCATGCCAAATTTTGCAATGTTTAAAAATAGAGTAAGAAGGAAGTATGTAGTATGTGTTAATGTGAATTACTATTTGACTCAGGTCTCAGGTTTTATCATTTCCGCCCACAAAGTTCATTGAAGTCATTTGCTTTATTTCTGAAATATCTGATGCTATATGATATCTATCAACATTGAGTTGAATTGCACTTAGGAAATTATTTCCCTGTGCAACTCAGAGAGCTTGTTATCAAGTGAGGCAGGTATTACTGTAAGGCATTGTGACTAAAAAGAGAAAGCTGCTCATTATGTCAATTACATTTATGGGAAGCAAAGGAACCCAGTTTCCCATCCCTCTTGTGAATTCTTTCAGCAAATTAAATTATGGACATGCAGACTAGTTTAATTAATGGAATGATTTACAACTTGGAATTGTAGAGTCTGCGCACAGAGAAATCATCATATCACAGTCTCAGAGATATTTTATACTTGGCCTTTCATCATGGATGGCTATCTATAGCCCTCAACTGTTGAGAGAAGAGAATCTCACTATCGTCATGTTTATATAAAACATAAACACTTTTTGAGTCTAGCAGTGTGCATTAGGCTTTGATGTTCAATAAATGTTTGATTAGAAAAAGTAGTCCATAAAGATTATAGAGCAAACCCTTATTCCAAATTGTTTTCCCAGTAATTCTGCCCAATGGATAACTGTGATACATGTATGTGTCAGTGAAACTGGAACATTTTGTAGCTATTCAACAACCTTCTTGTATGACTGATGTTGATTGGATTAACAAAGTAATGTGACATCTTTCTGTTTGTAAATGTGCATAAATTGAATTTAGCAAATGTTTAGTGAGTTTCTGTTTTCTGTAAAGCACTTTCTTTGGCATCCTGGTTTGTAAAGCTGAGAAGACTTAAACTTCGCAAATCACTGTTAACTAAGAGAGAAAATGTTTATATTTTGAAAATACTGTTAAACAATTTCCTGCAAATCTACGTGATCAGTAACTTAACAGAGATTTTTGCAATGTGTCATGGGAAATACAGATTCAAAAGTAATTATATCTATCAGAAGAAATAGTGGATTAGCAGTGACCAGGGTCAGGTGAAACTGGCTAGTACAAATAATATTCCAGCTAAGAGAACAACCTAAGCCAAGCCATGAAAGTATAGCATGTGAATCCTATTTCTGAGAAACTGAGCATCTAGTTTGGGCTGTGATTAGAAGAGGAATGGCAATAGGACATTGGAATAGTCTGAAGATTCTATATAAGAATTCAAATACTGTGTCACAAATATTCATTAGGATGCTTTGAAGGAGACAGGATGAAATATTACCTGTTTTTATAAAATTAATTACCTTATCTCAATAGAGAGTGCCGACGGAATAAGAGGAAGAATGTTCCCTGCAGGACAGTGGATAAGTACGGATGTTAGTGAAGTGTCCTGGCAAAGGATGGAGGAAGCTTAGGCAATGCTAGCATATGCACAGTAGACAGGGCAGAAGTGCACATCTGCTGTTTATTGCTGGCTTCCATTTTCCATCCTTGGTAACAGGCCCCTGCTTCCTCCATGGTCAGCTGTCTGATTCTGGAGATGAGGTCACAGAGACTACACAAGTGGAGTGACCACACTTCCCAAGTATATGTTTGAGGAAGGGGGTTACAAGGTAGTTTTAGAAAAAAATGTATTAAGGATATAAAAACAAACAAGGGATTACTTCCAGATAAAGAAATTTTGGTAAATGACAGTATTCTAGTTGTCTTTTGAAGGAAAGAGAAATAAGATTCTGACATTAATATATCTGGATAGAGAAAGTTGAAAGGAATCTTTTAGTCCTAAATTTGTTTGCTAATGAAAGGACTCCATTCTGAAATTTTCCTGATTGGCTCTAAGTGGGTCATATTCTTGTTGAGCCTTATTTTTTATCAACAATGTAGAAAAGGGAAGCCACATCAGTCTCTAGTCTGGTAAACATTTTATAGTTTATAAAAACATTACTGGACTGGACCCAATTATTAGTCAGCAGCTGTTCACTACAGAATGTTACCTCTGTTAGAGTGAGATACCCTGAAAGATTTTCTGTCATATAAAAAGTAAGTAAATAAGCCCTGGCCGGTTGGCTCAGTGGTAGAGCGTCGGCCTGGCGTACAGGAGTCCCGGGTTTGATTCCCGGCCAGGGCACATAGGAGAAGCGCCCATCTGCTTCTCCACCCCTCCTCCTCTCCTTCCTCTCTGTCTCGTTCTTCCCCTCCCACAGCTGAGGTTCCATTGGAGCAAAAGATGGCCCGGGCGCTGGGGATGGTTCCTTGGCCTCTGCCCCAGGTGCTAGAGTGGCTCTGGTCACGACAGAGCGACGCCCCAGATGGGCAGAGCATCGCCCCCTGGTGGGCGTGCCGGGTGGATCCCGGTTGGGCGCATGTGGAAGTCTGTCTGACTGCCTCCCCATTTCCAGCTTCAGAAAAATACAAAAAAAAAAAAAAGTAAGTAAATATTCCATTTTGATCCTGATAAACTAAGTTTAAATATGTATCCTAATAACATAATTATTCATTTTCTATAGAGATGTTTATCGAAGGCTTGTTTATAACAGAAAAAAACATGTGGAGAAATCTTGAATGACAACACTATATATTGAATGAATTACCATATGATATAGCAATACAGTGTGTCCGTTAAGTCATGTTGCACTTTTGACCGGTCACAGGAAAGCAACAAAAGACAATAGAAATGTGAAATCTGCACCAAATAAAAGAAAAACACTCCTAGTTTCTGTAGGATGATGTGGCAGCATGTGCGCATGTGCAGATGATGATGTAACACCATGTATACAGCAGAGCAGCCCACGGTCATGCCAGTTAAGATGTGGATGGTGCAGAGGAAAGTTCAGTGTGTTCTGTAGCTTGCTAAATTTGAATCCCTGACCAAAGTGCAATGTGAATATCGGCGTGTTTATAACGAAGTGCCGCACGCAACATAGGAATAACATTACTTGGTGGGATAAGCAGTTGAAGGAAACTGGCAGTTTGGTGGAGAAACCGGTTCTGGTAGGCCATCAGTCAGTGACGAATCTGTAGAGGCTATACAGGATAGCTACCTAAGGAGCCCTAAAAAATCTGTGCATGAGCCACATCGAACTGCACTGAATAGGTATGAAACTGGGAGAGTTTTCCTTTTATTTGGTGCAGATTTCATATTTCTATCATCTTTTGTTGCTTTCCTGTGACCAGTCAAAAGTGCACCATGACTTTACGGACACACTGTATAATGGAATTTATGTAAGTAAATAGAAATAATGTAGAAAAACTGTGAAAAATGTTTAAGATACACTGTTCTGTATTCTTAAGTAATTCAACTCTGCATGTATATATGCATGCACTCACATATATTTTTAAATATTTTAATACTCAAATATATATATGTGAGTATGTTTTAATACATGAAATATTAATAATAATAATATAAATTATGACCTGAGTAGGTGATGGTACAGTGGATAGAGCATTGAACTGGAACACAGAGGATCCAGGTTCAAAACCCCGAGGTCACCAGCTTGAGAATGGGATCAGAGACATAACACCATGGTCACTAGCTTGAGCCCAAAAGTCACACTGGCTTGAAGGCCAAGGTCGCTGGCTTAAGCCCAAAGTTTCTGGCTTGAGCAAGGGGTCACTTGCTCTGCTGTAACCCCCAGTCAAGGCATGTATGAGAAAGCAATCAATGAACAATTAAGGTGCAGCAATGAAGACTGATGCTTTTCATCTTTCTCCATTCTACCTGTCTGTTCTTACCTATGTCTCTCTGTCTCTCTCTGTCTCTATCTCTGTCGTAAATAATAATGATAATAATTAATAATATAAATTATGTTTGATGAATCAATTTTAAATAACACAAGGCCAGTCAATGGTGTTATGTTTTCTGACTGAAGAGTACCAGTTAAGAGACTGCATTCCTTGACGCCTTGCGAGTACAACAGAAAAAATACTATCATGTGTTTAATAAACTTTTTAGTTCAATAGATGTTCTTTTCTGAGAAGAAAAAGCTAGTGAGCTAAAATATATGATAAAAATTTTAACATAATGTAAACATAAAATAATTTTCTGAAGATAAAGATTACACTAATTTCTCTCAATTGCTCAACTTTAGCCACAAATGTATAAGATACAAATAGATAATTAAAAAATAAAATAATATTTTTTGATGAAAGATTATTTTCTGAAAGCTGAAAGGTAAATAGCAGAGAAAGTTTTGAGTAAGCCATAGTTTTTACTTTGTAACTGGGGCCTCTCCATGAGGGGATGAATACTGGTTTCAAATCCCACTAAATACTCTATTACCAATGTGATGAGATCACAATTGCTTTGCTCAAATAGCATAGCATTGCATTGCTTGGACGACTCACCCTTCTGCAAAGGTGTTTAGAGTTGCAGAAGTTGAGAAGCAAGAAAATGTTTATTTTTAAACTCTCATAAGTATTGTAGTTTCATGAAAGATTTCATTTTTTTTTTCTCCTTTGCAAATAAAATTTGGAAGTGGCTGCCTTAAAAGTTGGTATAATATTCTTTAAAAAAAAAACCCTAAATTTAATTAAATTTTATCTTAAAGCTGTGAAATATTTGCTATGTCATATATAGGGAGCACGGTGGCCTAAAGTCAGTCTCTAGAGGGTGACAGGATCTTAGGGCAATAAAGACGAACCACAAAACGAGGTTTCTGAAGGATAGTGTTTCAGGCAAATACAGCATTTAGCCAGTCCAAATCACTCTAAATTAAAGCTCATTACTCTTCATGATACATTTGATTGCTCTCAAATTCTCAGTAAATGTACCATGAGAGGAGTAGTGCTATTACTTGTGAACAGCAAGCAAAGCTTCCTTGGGAATTACTGAGAGGCTTCCCTGGTCTCTGGAAACCTGGGAAGAATCAGGACAGGAGAGGACTTAGCAGCCGCTGACCTTGAAAGAGCTCAGAAAGGGGGCAGGAGTTGTCAATTATCAGAAACAAACAAACAACAAATGGAAAACAAACACGATTTAATGCTAGCACTCCTCACTCTTTGAAAGCTGATAGGAGACATTATTCACATCCTTTTCTTCCCCCTCATTTTTTTTTTTTTTGTGTGTGTGTGTGTGTGTTTACTAAAACAGAGCACCGACCTCCTTTGACCTCCACCATCTCAGGGATATGAACATGCAACTACAAATACACTTTATTTTCCAAACTGCTTCGCCCAGATAGCTCTGTAGTGGATAGATTACTCTCTGTTGCCACAATCCAACAAGTGCAGAAAACATATGAAAACCAGTGTTATGTAGAAGAGGCAGTGGACGGCTAAGGGCAGAATTTGTACCAGTTTTTGAATCAAGACGTCAGTTCAAAGATAGCAATTTTGGCTACATCCTAAGCAATTTTAATGTTTTATAATATAAAGAGCTTCTTATCTTCTGATTCCTCAATCCCAGGCTGGGATCTACCAGTAGGTTAGAATTAAACCATCCCTGTGGTTTACAGCAACTAATGATAGGCTATTAAAAAAACACCAATAACTTTAAAATCTTTTTAATATTTCTCCTAATTAAGATGCATGATGCCTGGTTCTTTTTATGACTTTAAGGATACATAATTTTTACCATGTCTTCCAGTCAGAAAAACATTCCTTTTTGTTCACAACAGTTGTTGCTGTTTCTTAAGCTATTAACTTGTAGCTCAAGCTGCAAGGAAATTTCTTCCTGAATCTATCTGATCAGTGATACAAGCAGACTTTGTATACTTATTTTCTCAATTTCATTGCTTAGACACTATTTTCCAATATTATATGACTTAAGGACTGCTGGTCTCCCTGAAGATCACCCCCAAAAGTCACTGAGACCACTGAATGTAATCAAAATAGAGTAGGCTAAACAGTTCAGCCATGGTCAAGATTTTTTTTATGCATATTGTCATCACAAAACCATGAACAAAGCTACTTACAAAGTGGATGCATATCTTACTGTCTACCTGGCACCATCTATTAATAAATTCAACATGTCATATATGTCTATTAAAATAGCTTGTATTATCCCCTTTCTGTCCCACAATATATAATCAAAAACATTTTTGAGTGTATGCTATGAAGAGATAAGAATTAGCAAATTTAGCCTGTCTGGCTAACTCAGTTGGTTAAAGCATTGTTCCAGTATACCAAAATACCAAAGGGCACTTACAGGAATCAACCAATGAATATATAAATAATAAGTAGAACAAGAATTGATGTTTCCCTCTCATCTCTCAAATAAATAAATACAATTTTAAAAGAATTAACAAATTTAAAATAAAAATATTGTAGCCCTGGCTGGTTGGCTCAGTGGTAGAGCATTGGCCCAGCATGTGGAAATCCCAAGTTTAATTCCCAGCCAGAGCACACAGGAGAAGTGCTCATCTGCTTCTCCATCCTTCCCCTTCTTCTTTCTTTCTATTTCTCTCTTCCCCTCCTGCAGCCAAGGCTCCATTGGAGCAAAGTTGACCCAGGTGCTGAGGACGACTCCATGGCCTCCATTTCAGGCACTAGAATGGCTTCAGTTGCAATGGAGCAATGGCCCAGATGGGCAGAGCATCACCCTCAAGAGGGCATGCTAGGTGCACCCTGGTCGGGTGTTTGCAGGAGCCTGTCTCTCTGCCCGCTCACTTCTGACTTCAGAAAAATACAAAAAAAACAACAACAAACAAAAAAAATATACACAAAAAATTTTGTAATTAAATATTTACAAAATAATGGAGAAAAAACTAAAATTGCAGTCAAGTTGAAAAGACAAGGAAATCTTAGAGACCTGAAGGATTTAAAAAAAAGCTTTATGGGAAAGTAAAATATAAAGTTAAGCCTTTAAAAAAAATTTTTTTTTGAGTTTTTATAATTTCATAGCATGCTGTGACAGGTATAAATCTTTACTTTGTGTTTTTCTTATAATTGCGATAATCTGATTGCACAGCTTCACTAATGTTAGCACAAGACAGCTGTCTTCTGTGATTCAGTGACATTCAACTTTACAAAAGCACTGGAGAAAGTAGGAATATCATGAATAAGAGGACACTGGGTTTCTATCCTTTGAGAAATTTCTATTGATCTTACAAAGGCCCTGGTCCTTTAATAATAAGGCAGATGAGAATTATCTAGGAACTTGTTTAAATTGAGCTCCACATAACCACTACAAATATTATGTCTCCAGCAGGCTCTGGAAGATGGTGCTTTTAACAAGTATCCTAGGTGATTTTGATGCTGGGAGCTGATGAGCTGCTTGAAAAAACATCATCTTCCTACAACACTGTTATTTGTTGGTAAGGCATTTTTTGGTCATTATTTTCCTTAACTGTGCATGTTGATACTACTTAGGACAGTCCTCCTGTTTCCTTTTAATAGAGGAATTGAGCTATATTTTATAGGGAATATTCCATTTACATTGGTGTCAGAGTTTCGAGAGTGCTCTGAAACAAACAAATAAGATAAAGAAAAAACCCTGTTTTTTTTTTAATCCATCTTTTAACTACAGTTAACAAATATTGACTTAAAGTGAAACTGGTTTCATACCTGTGGGTTGCCTCAGAATATGAATAAAAGCATGCTATTGATCAATAAAAATCTCCATGAAAGATGGCAAGATGGCGATGGAGTAGGCGGACATACCAACTTCCACCTCCCAGAACCAAAGTGGATTACAACTAAATTTTAAGAACAATCATCTGGAAAACCAACTTTGTACTAAACTAAAAGGACTCTTTAGCTAAGGAACACTGAAGAAACCACACTGAGACTGGTAGAAAAAGTGGAAATGTGGAGAGCGCTGCCCACCTCCTGGGAGCGAGCATCAGCCCAGAGAGACTTGCACAGAGAGAAGTGAGTTTAGTGGGGAGGGGAAGGTCCTGAGCCCCAGGAACGAAGCTCCAGCCTGCAGCCCCAGAGCCTAGAAGAGGCGTATGGACAGTATTTAGCTGCAAAACAAGCTAAGATACTGTTTGTGAGGAAGAGACAGATTTCTCAGACTCAGGATTCATCTTAAAGGGTCCACATAGAAAACCTCTTTCACAACCACTCACCCGAAGATCCGGGGGATGGGAAGTGTGAGGTCGGTTGGCAATGGGGGAAAGTCACATGAGGAACCAGACCCAGAAAATTTGGCTGGAACCACCCACACCCATGTGTGCCAAAAAAAAACTTCCCTGGAGTCTTTGGAAAAGAGCGACTGTCTGTAAGCCAATAAAACTTTGCCACGTCATATTAGCTCGACCACCCTAATGATGCTTTAAATTTCCCCCATGCAGTTTCTTCCATGAGATTTCTCTGGCCCTTGTCCCCCAGACCAGGGAACCTCATTGGGCAGGATGTGCTGTACTAAATAAAGCTTTTGCTATTCCACACTTCGTGTCTATGCCCTTCTTTCTTCCTCGGCCAGGAAAAATACCTTACAGGGAGATCTGAGAGGAACAGAGTAGCAGAAAGGGAGTGTAATCTAAGAGGCACAGGGAGAAACACTTTGAGGGACAGCCACCCTAACCCCTCGGCTGAGTCACTCCCCAAATCTAAAGTGAATATTTTCCCTGGAACCAGCAATACCAGCAAAGGGAAGCAGGTTACCAGATGACCAGAAGCTCTCTTGCTGCAGTCAGAGCAAAAATCACTTAGAAGCAGGGAGCCATCAAGGATACAGTATTGAGTGCTAAAGTCTGAGCTGCATTGCCCCCCCCCCCCCATTCACTGAGGTTGGGCAGCAGCGAGATGCGGGAGCACAGTCCATTGTGTGGGGGCAGATGCCAGGCTGGCTGTGACTAAGGACTGGCATGAGAGCACTCCTGTCTGGAGGGGGTGGAGGACAAGGGCAGCCATGGTGATGAAAGGGTGCACAAAAGCGGTCCAACCCACGGCTGTGGGCTAGGCATGTGAGAGTGGTCCCACCAGCTGTCCCACCTGCAGGGGCAAGGCAAAAGCTGGGGAACCTGCTGAGACTTGCAGTTGGGCACAAGCATGCAGCCCCACCCATGAAGGAGGGGCAGAGGTAGGGGGCTGTCCAGGGCTTGCAGTCCAATTGCATGAAAACATTCCCTCCCGGGGGTTGGGGCAAATGCCGGGGGCCAGCCAGGGCTTGCAGCCCAGGCACACGAATACAGTCCTGCCATCAGAGGCAGTGTGGAGGCCAGGCCTGCCAAGGTTTGCAGCCTGGGCACGTGAACACAGGCTCACCTGCGGAGGAGAGTGGAAGCCACAGTGACCACTGCAGTGGGCTGGCGCCGGCATCACCCATGCCTGAAAGCCCTAGGTGGAGGCAGAGGAGTGGCAGTCCTGCAGACAGACCACACCTAGGGAACACAGAGGCCACACCCATTGGAACTCCTGTGGCCATACCTTTCTTATACACAGACAAAATGGGAAGGCAGAGAAATGCAACCCAAATGAATCAACAAGAGAAATCCCCAGAAAAAGATTTGAATGATACAGAAATAACCAAATTACCAAATGCAGAGTTTAAAATAATGATTATTATGATGCTCAAAGATATTAGAGCAACAATGAATGGACGTAATGAGCACCTAAATAAAGAGTAAGCAAGTATTAAAAAGGACATTAAAATAATAAAAATGAATCAGTCAGAAATGACAAATAAAATATCAGAAATGAAGACCACACTGGAAGGAACTTAAAGCAGTATGGATAAGGTGAGGATCAAATCAGTGAGTTAGAGGACAAGATAAATAAAAGCATGGAAGCAGAGCAGCAAAAAGAAAAGAGACTGGAAAAGTCCGAGGAAACTCTAAGAGAGATCTGTGACAACATGAAGAGAAATAACATCTGCATAGTAGGGATTCCTGAAGGAGAAGAGAAAGAACAAGAGATAGAGAACCTGATTGAAGAAATCATAGCCAAACTTCCCTAACTTGATGAAAGAAAAAGTCATACAAGTTCAAGAAGGACAGAGAATTCCATTAAGGATGAACCCAAAAAGGTCAACACCAAGACATATCATAATTAAAATATAAAAATTAAGAGATAAAGAAAGAATACTAAAAGGTGTATGAGGAAATCAGTCTATTACCTACAGAGCAGCCGCAGACTAAAAAAAACTTCCCAGACTAAAAAAACTCATGGAATTCATTACAACCAAACCAATGCCACAAGAAATGTTAAGGGGCCTGCTGTAAACAAAACAAAAGGGGAAAAAATCTAGTAAAAGAGGAATGTAGATTTAAAGAATCAAATGGCAATAAACAACTGCATATCAATAATAACCTTAAATGTAAATGGCTTAAATGTTAAAATCAAAAGACATAGGGTAGCTGCGTGGATAAGAAAACAGGACCCAAAAATAAGCTGTCTACGGAGATACATCTCAAAACAAAAGATACACATAGACTGAAAGTAAAGGGATGAAAAAAAATATTTTGTGCAAATAGAAATGAAAAAAAAAAAGCTAGAGTAGCAATACTTATATCAGACAAAATAGATTTTAAAACAAAGGTTATATAAGGGATAAAGAAGGTCACTACATGATAATAAAGAGAGCAATCCAACAGAAAGAGATAATCATTATAAATATCTATGCATGTAATATAGGAGCACCTAAATACATAAAGCAGATTTTGATGGGCATAAAGGGTGAGATTGACAGCAATACTATAATAGTAGGGGATTTTAATACCCCACTAACATCACTGGATAGATCCTCAAGAAAAAAAATAACAAAGAAACAGCAGACTTAAATGACACTAGATCAACTGGATTTAATAGATATCTTTTGAACCTTTCATCCTAAAGCAGCAGAATATACATTCTTTTTAAGTGCTTGTGGTATATTCTCTAGCATAGACCACATGCTAGGACATAAAATGAGTCTCAACAAATTAAAGAAGATTGAAACCCTATCAAGCATCTTCTCAGATCACAATGGCATGAAACTAGAAATCAATTAAAATAGAAAAACTGAAAGACACTCAAACACTTGGAAACTAAATAGCATGTTATTAAATAACAAATTGGTTAACAATGAGATCAAATAAGAAATAAAAAAATTTCGCCTGACCTCTGGTGGCGCAGTGGATAAAGTGTCAACCTGGGAACACTGAGGTTGCCGGTTCAAAACCCTGCACTTGTCTGGTCAAAGCACATATGGGAGTTGATGCTTCCTGTTCCTCCCCCTCCCCCCTTTCTCTTTCTCTCTCTCTCTCCCTCCCTCCTTTCTAAAATAAATAAATAAAAATAAAAAAATACAAAAAAATATTTAAAAAAAAGAAATAAAAAAATTTCTTGAAACAAATGAAAACAAACATATAAACAACTCATAAATATTGCAAAGCACAGCAAAAGCAGTCCTGAGAGGGAAGTGCATAGCACTAGAGGCATACCTTAAGAAGCTAGAAAAAACTCAAACAGTTTTACCCTGCATCTAAAAGAACTAGAAAAAAACAGCAAGTAAAACCCAGAGGAAGTAGAATGAAGGAAATAATAATGGTCAGAGTGGAAATAAATGAAATAGAGGCTAAAAAAACAATTCAGAGGATCAATGAAACCACGAGCTGGTTCTTTGAAAAGGTAAACAAGGAAAGTGAACCTTTAACCAGACTCACCAAGAAATAAAGTGAGAGGACTTAGTAAATAAAATTATAAATGAGAGAGGAGAAGTAACAATTGACATAGCAAAAATACAAAGAAAGGATTATAAGAAAAAACTATGAAGAACTGTAATGCCATAAAATTAGGCAACCTGGGCCAGTAGTTGGCAAACTCATTAGTCATCAGAGCCAAATATCAACAGTACAACAATTGAAATTTCTTTTGAGAGCCAAATTTTTTAATCTTAAACTATATAAGTAGGTACATTCCTTATCGAGGTAGTGCCTGCACGTAGTATTTTGTAGAGGACTGACATTCAAGAGGCCAAAGAGCCACATGTGGCTCGTGAGCCGTAGTTTGGCAACCATTGACCTAGGCAAAATGGAAAGTTCCTAGAAACATATAATCTTTCTAGAATCAATATAGAAGAATCAGAAAACCTAAACAGACCAATTTCATCAAATGAGATGGAAACAGTTAACAAAAAAACTCCCAACAAACAAAAATCCTGGGCCAGATGGCTTCACAGGCGAATTTTACCAAATAGTCAAAGAAGAGCTAACTCCTATCCTTCTCAAGCTATTTCAGAAATTCAAGAGCAGGGGAGATTTCCAAACTTTTATTAGGCAAGCATAATACTGACTCCAAAATCAGGCAAGAACACTACAAAGAAAGAAAACTATACACCAATATCCCTGATGAACTTAGATGCTAAAATTCTCAACAAAATATTATCAAACTGGATCCAGCAATACATGAAAATAATTATACATTATGATCAGGTGGGATTTATTCTAGGGAGAAAAGGCTGGTACAATTTCCACAAATCATTCAATGTCATTCAACACATAAACAAAAGAAAGGATAAAATATCGATAGATACAGAAAAAGCATTGGATAAAATCCAGCATCCATTTATGATCAAAACTTTCAGCAAAGTGGGGATACAGAGATAATACCTCAACATGATAAAGGCCATCTATGACCAACCCAAAGCTAACATCATAATCAATGGGCAAAAATGAAAAGAAATCCCCTTAAGATCAGGAACAAAACAGGGGTGCTCCCTTTCACCAATCTTCTTCAACATAGTTCTGGAAGTCCTAGCCACAGCAATCAGACAAGAAGAAAAGAAAAAAGGCATCCAAATTGGAAAAGAAGAAGTAAAACTATCATTATTTGCTGATGATATGATACTGTGTTTAGAAAACCCTAAAGTCTCAGTCAAAAAACTACTGGACCTGATAAATATATTCAGCACAGTGGCAGGATATAAAATCAATATTCAGAAATCAGTGGCTTTTTCTTTTTTTACAGAGACAGAGAGAGAGTCAGAGAGAGAGGGATAGATAGGGACAGACAGACAAGAATGGAGAGAGATGAGAAGCATCAATCATTGTGCTTGATGCTTTTCATTGTGGCACCTTAGTTGTTCATTGATTGCTTTCTCATATGTGCCTTGACTGTGGGGCCACAGCAGACTGAGTAACTCCTTGCTCAAGCCAGCAATCTTGGGTCCTAGCTGGTGAGCTTTTGTTCAAACCAGATGAGCCTGTGCTCAAGCCGGCAACCTTGAGGTTTCGAACCTGGGTCCTCTGTGTCCCAGTTTGATGCTCTATCCATGGTTCCACCACCTGGTCAGGCAAAATCAGTGGCATTTTTAAAAATGGAACTGCCCTTTGACCCAGCTATTTCACTTTTAGGAATATATCCTATGAATACCATATAACTCATTCAAAAGAAGAAATGCACCCCCATGTTTATTGCAGAATTGTTTACAATAGCGAAGATCTGGAAACAGCCCAGTTGTCTGTCAGTGGATGAGTGGATTAAAAAGCATTGGTACATATACTGAATGGAATACTATGTGGCTGTGAGGAAGGAAATCTTACCTTTTGCGACAACATGGATGGACCTGAAAACTATCATGCTAAGTGAAAGAAGCCAAGCAGAGAAAGAAAAATATCATAGACTTCACTCATTTGAGGAATCCAATGAACAATGTGAACTGAGCAATGGAACAGAGGCAGCTGGGATCAAAAGGACCAGAGGGAAAGTAGAAGAGAAGATGGGATCAGAGAAGAGAAAGAGATTAATGAAATTATATATACATAACACAGCATTATAGAGAACAGGACAGCAAATCCTGGAGGGAAGGGAGGAAGGCATTGGGGGGAGGGGGTATAAGGAGTGGCCGAGTGGAATAAGGTGGTGGGGGGAGATATATTCAGTGGGACACTTGAATCTATGTAAACACAAATTAAAATCATAAAAAAGGTCATTATATGTAGTCCTTTGTAAATGTATTTGGTTACATAGGAAAAATAAGCTTGGGAAATGCTGCACTAGAGTGAAGAAGCTGAGACATGGAAGACACACCCGGTATCTCTCCCTTTCCTCATTTCATACCTCATTATTTATCTTAGAATGACATCAGCACTATTGTGACAAGGTTGCTATGGCATACTGCAGTTGGCAGAGAACAAATGTAAAGATAGTAATTTAGGGAAGCCATAGGGAAAGGTAAATGAGTGGGTGTGATTATGTACCAATAAAACTTTATCTACAAAACCAGAGCACTGTTTACATACAGTCTACAATTTGTATTTTACTGGCTCCTGGTCTAGAGTTGGACAAGCAACTTTCTAGGAAAAATACTTTCTTCTCACTTCTTCAATATATAGTGTTTATTTCCTTCATAGAAAAATGAAAATAGAATATAAGCTTATTTTATCCTCAGATATTATTATAAACATGTTTGGAAACAATTCATTTACTCATTCATTCCTCAACAATTGATTGAGCATCTCTTATGTTCTGGGCACATTGACATCTTCTCTTATTTGATTCTAGTTAATATCTTTAACTGTAAAAACTTTAACACACTTTAACATCTTGAACCTTAGTTTGCGATGATGATAGATACTTTAAAGGGTTTGAATTAGAATTTTAGCAGCTGCTACATTTCATTTGTAGTTCATTCTCAGTTCTTTGTAGCTTAAGCACATGAAACATTATTTTTATAGTGGAGAGCTTTATATTTGTCAATGGTATCTTTCTTTTGTTCAGTTTGGGCCGAATGTTTTGGGGATTTTCCCCTTAGTTACCTACATGTACTATCTCACTCAGCTTTTAAAAAGAAATAATTTCAGATTTCCTAATATTCTTTGCCACACCTTATATAAGGATAATCCCATAGTAGATCTTCAAAAGTATATGTTGAATGGATTATTAATCTAATGGGTAATTTTAAATTTAAGGTATTTTAAGCAAAATGTATTCTATAGGCTACTTTAATAAGCATTGCATTTGTTCTCATTTCTGAAATGATATATTGATTTCCATATTTCTTTTTATCTGGTTCATTGTACAAAGAATATAGGGGGGAAAGGAAGGCTGTGAAATGTTCTCTTGGCAGATCAAGGATAGAAATAAGTTATATATGGATTTTTTTCATCGAATCTTTACTAGAGCATATAAAAACCACTTGCTATCATTAACTGAGAAAAATGCGAACTTGCAGTAGGTAAAAATGGGGCATATTAAATAAAAGAAATAACAATTCAGAATATATGGAAAGTTAATTCCACTTCAGCATAGAGAATTTCTGTGCCTCTATCTTAAGATCCTTGTCATGAAAGTGACCTTATATAATAAAGATTGAATTTTATTTTCAGTGGAGTTGATCACTTGGACAAGCAATTTTCTGAATATAAAGTGAAATATATTTAAAAGTTAATGAAGGTAAGGGTCAAGTTTATACTTTCTTTGAGAGATAAATATAGTTGAAAATGAGTTTTTAAGGGGGAAATGTATGAAAGAACAGAAGTTATCCTTGTTGTTATAGAAAAATACATAGATTGATGATCACAGTCTATTGTAAGGGCATAGTCATAAACACTTCTGTTCTCAGATTCTTTCATTATTTTTCTCTTAGGAGATGGATGTCAAGTTAATTTCTCACAAATCTCACCTGAGGTTAGGTTTAAGCAGGATTTATTCTTTGTAAAGTGAACATTTTTGGGGGTTTAAAAGCCTTAATTTCCTTTTTAGATTGCCACCAGTAATTTGGCAGAAATAACACATTCTTCTTATAATTATATCTATATCTCTTTATTTCCTAAGTGGTATTTATTATATTACCTTCTTAGGAATAAATTTTTTTTTCTCTTAAAATTATTCAAACAATAGGTCAAAATCTAAGAACAATTAAAAAGCCACACTCAGTATAATTTCTTACAACAATGCTTCACTTCTCATGAGTTCTTTATTAGGTTTTCCAAAGAGGATCTAAGCATAGTAAAACAGTTTCCTGTGGCTTCTTCCTTACTGTCTTACTTTAGAATTAAGGATGATTGTACCATAGTCCACAAAAATACCTTTAAAAAGTTCAATGTGTGTGTACGTGTTTTAAAACCAATTTTAAAGTAACATTTATACTCTATTTTTTTATTGTTTTAAAATGTGCACATTCTCTAAAATGGATACATTTTGAAGTATTTACTTAGTATGTGACTTTCCCCACTTGAGGGCGCTGGAAAGTATGTACTCTGATATACTTTTATATGAATATATTCAGTACTGACTATAGAGGACAATTGGCCAATTCATCAAATGATAAAATGTGAATATCTTATACCCTGCAATTCCACCTCTAGAAATTTATCTTACACATATCTTTGACACTTAAACACAAGTGCCAAAGATATGTGTAAAGGATGATAATTAAAGCATTTCAAGGCTCTCGCTGGTTGGCTCAGAGGAGAGAGTGTCAGACCGGAGTATGGATGTCCCTGGTTCGATATCCGGTCAAGGTGACGATCTGCTTCTTTTCCCCTTCCTCTCCCTTCCCCTCTTGCAGCCAGTGGCTCAGTTGCTCAGAGCATTGCTGTGGTGCTGAGGATAGCTGGACTGACTTGAGTAACAGCCCCAGGTGGGGGTTGCCACCAGTGGATCCTGGTTGGGGCACATGCTGAGTCTGTCTATCTCCCCTCTTCTCACTTACAAAAAATAAGAAAATAAAAAGCATTTCAATAGCAAATATTGGAAACTAGCTAACCCTTTATCAGTAGAAGAAGGTTAAATAAATAATGGCATATCCAAACAATGACTTCTAGGTAGGTACTTAAAAACAAAGAAAGTAGGCCCTGGCCGGTTGGCTCAGCGGTAGAGCGTCGGCCTGGCGTGCGGGAAACCCGGGTTCGATTCCCAGCCAGGGCACATAGGAGAAGCGCCGATTAGCTTCTCCACCCCCACCCCCCTTCCTCTCTGTTTCTCTCTTCCCCTCCCGCAGCCAAGGCTCCAATTGGAGCAAAGATGGCCTGGGTGCTGGGGATGGCTCCTTGGCCTCTGCCCCAGGCGCTAGAGTGGCTCTGGTCGCGGCAGAGCGACCCCCTGGAGGGGCAAAGCATCGCCCCCTGGTGGGCAGAGCGCCACCCCCTGGTGGACGTGCCGGGTGGATCCCGGTCGGGCGCATGCGGGAGTCTGTCTGACTGTCTCTCCCCGTTTCCAGCTTCAGAAAAAAAAAGAAAAAAAAAAAAAAAGAAAGTATATGAAAAGGTAATCCCAGAGGTAGGATTCAGCCAGTTCACACTGGTTCGGCAGAACTAATAATTTTCGGTTCAGTTTGGGGAACCGGTTGTTAAAATGGAACATGTAATCAGGATTCTCTCTAAGATAGGTGCCTGGGCAGCTGCCCAATGTGGAAATCACAAATTTATATTCCCTACTTTTATTTTTTTTTTTTTTTTTATTTTTTTTTTTTTCTTCATTTTTCTGAAGTTTGGAAACAGGGAGAGACAGTCAGACAGACTCCCGCATGCACCCGACCGGGATCCACCCGGCACGCCCACCAGGGGCGACGCTCTGCCCACCAGGGGGCGATGCTCTGCCCATCCTGGGCGTCGCCATGTTGCGACCAGAGCCACTCTAGCGCCTGAGGCATAGGCCACAGAGCCATCCCCAGCGCCCGGGCCATCTTTGCTCCAATGGAGCCTTGGCTGCGGGAGGGGAAGAGAGAGACAGAGAGGAAAGCGCGGCGGAGGGGTGGAGAAGCAAATGGGCGCTTCTCCTGTGTGCCCTGGCCGGGAATCGAACCCGGGTCCTCCGCACGCTAGGCCGACGCTCTACCACTGAGCCAACCGGCCAGGGCACATTCCCTACTTTTATTTAACATTCATTTGTGCAACAGCGTATCCTAAGTGCCCATAGTAATGTTCATTCCATCCATAGCTGAAAAAAAATTGCAAGTGAGGATACCAATCAAGAAGCAATATGGAAATATGTTAAATAAAAGTTTTATTTTTTGTAGGTATTATTTGATATTTTTCATTAATATTTTATGACTCTTTCTTATAACATAATCTAGTTTTGTATACCTCTTTTATTATTCTTATTTAAGTATTAAATGCATGAAATTATTTGCTACCTTTCAAATTATCATTTGTTGATACTTAAAACAGTCATTAGGACAGAGAACTGGTTGTTAAATTATTTGAATCCCACCACTTAATAGTCCCAATAAAACATTAAATAGAAGATCAATTTAATGGCAAAAAAATGGCTGGGTTTCAAACTCAAAATGTTCCCTAAGGCCAGTCAAGTAACATCAGGCCAGGTGTGACCTCTGACAGCTGACCGTAGGCACATTAGAAGGAAAGAGCTGTGTGAACCAAGCACAACATCCCCCTAGCTCCTGCTGATTGTTGCCATGCAAGAACCAGTATCCCATTTTTTCAGATATTTAGATTTTTCAAGAGGCCGGAGGACTGATTCAGGTGCTGATGTATACATTTGTGTGTGTTTAATGTTTTCATTTCATTTAAATGCTTTTAAAATATAGTGTTAGCCAAGCAAAACAAGTGTGTAGGCAAATTTTGGCCCAGCCACAATGTTATCCCTGTTGTCTAGACACTGAAAAATTTGAAAAGTTATGCATTGAATCATAACTATGATAAATTCTGCAAAGTAAATTTAGTAATAGGATGATGGAATAGCATTGCTCTTTATATATACATTTCTATATTTTGATCTTGTTTTATTATATGTAAACTATATATTTCCAGTGCTCATGCTAGGGAAAAAAAATCTTAAATTTCATTGTGTTAGGGAAAAACAATTTTGAGTTTTTGCACTATCCCTATCTCTGTGACTTTAGCAATTTACTCCACTCAATTCTTCATTTGTAAAAAGAAAAGAAAACTTTTGGGTAAGATTTATGTGAGACAATTTTCACAAATACTTTATATGTAGTCCTTGCTTTGTCAATGATCATTTCTTCCCTATATCTGTTGTAGAGCCAAAATAAAATGGAGTCGCTTATGTCAAGGACACATTGGAAACAGTCAACACACCTCTAGGAAATCAAACTTAATCTTACAGAACTGTACAGCTCTTCCCAGACTGTAAATTGGCAAAGGACACCAGCCAATCCACAAATGCCAAGTTTGTTTAAACAATCTCTGGACTTCCTTCCTTCCCTGACTCCGCTAACCTGATGCAAATTAAGAAAGAAGATCACTAGACAACCAATCAGCTGAGAAAGCCAAATAATTTGCATATTTATTTCATAAAAAAGTATTTGTGCCTTTTCACTATGACATGAAGTGTGGCTGCAGAGGTTAGAAACTTTAAGGGAAGATAACACAGCATAATTAAACTGCTGCAACAGAGATGGGAGTGAGATCCAGATATAGGACACTAGCTCCGAAGGGCAGTCCTGGACGTTCAGCAAGGAGACCTGGCGTGCACCAAGCAGGCCACGCTGCAGTTTCTTCACAGAAACTTTACCTGGAGGCTAAGATGCTTCTTAAATAGACTTAAAATTTTTCACTATTTCACAACTTTGATGAAAACATTGTAATGGTGAATGAATAGCTAATGAATTGTGTGTGAAAAGGTACATATCATGCAATCCAGGTCAACTGCTCTATCCTGTCATATAGTATATATACAATAATTTAAAATCTCATGGTTAGAATTTCACTGGCTGTTTTTAAAATATGTTATTGATTAATTGCATTTGGCCATTGTGTAGGTTTTTGTTTTTGAGCCTGAATGTGTGTGTGTGTGTGTGTGTGTGTGTGTGTGTGTGTGCACATGTATAGTTGGTCCTTCCTGTCTCTATATTTACCCTGGGTTTCTTGAAACAACCAATACATATGCCGTATTTTTTTCTTTGAAGTGTATATATTTTTTTCTTTTGAAGTGATGTTTTAGGCAATAACATTCACAGGGAGACTTTTCTGGGAAGCATTAGGAAGGTGGTGGTAAGCAGTTCTCTTATTTTTTGCTTATATGTTAGATCCTAAACCAACCTACAACTGGGTATGTGGTTTAAGGAGGAAAGGCCCTTAACTGCTCTGGGACCCTGTTTCTGATCTGAGGACTTGGAGTATTAATTCCTGCCTTGCAAGATTATTGTAAGTGTTAAAAAATACACATAAAACACTCTGGCATATATTAGTTTCTCAGCACAAAGTGGGTGCTTTTATGATTGTTGTTGTTATATTATCATAACACTAGTTTAAACACATTCAATTTTCCTGGAAAAATGCTATTATTTAAAACACTATATTGCCTGACCAGGTGGTAGTGCAGTAGATAGAGCATTGGACTGGGATGTGGAGGACCCAGGTTCGAGACCCCGAGGTCACCAGCTTGAGCATGGTCTCATTTGGTTTGAGCAAGGCTCACCAGCTTGAGCCCAAGGTTGCTGGCTCAAGCGAGGGGATACTCGCTCTGCTGTAGCCCCCTGCTCAAGGCACATATGAGAAATCAATCAATGAACAACTAGGAAACCGCAACAAAGAATTGATGATTCTCATCTCTCTCCTTCCTGTCTGTCCTTATCTGTCCCTCTCTCTCTGCCAATAAAAAAAAACCCAAAAAAACCCCAAACATTATATTAATGTATGTTAATATGTCAGTTGCTACTTATTTAGGATCTGGTAAAGCTATATATATATATATATATATATATATATATATATATATATATATACTATATATATAAAGCTTTATATATATATGGTAAAGCTTTACACACACACATACACACACACACACACACACATAATGGCAGAGGTTCATTAGGTTTAGTTACTAATTTAAAGGAGTCCAAATAAATTGAAGTTTAAATGGAGGAAAAAGAGCTAAAGAGAAGAACTGAGAACTTTTTACATCATCTTAAAAATGACAAAGACAATGAATAATGTATAGTAAGCATTTTGCACCAGGTATAACTAATTGCTTTGTGACATTGTGCAAACATCCTAGAAATCCTATATTGTGGTTTTCATTATATCCATTTTACAGATAAAAACCTGAGGCCCTGATAAGTTTATTTATTCATTTGTAATATTGAAACAATAGAGAAAACTCTTTAATCTCATGAAACTTGCATTATATCGGGACATAAAGACAACAAACACATAAAAATATTTGGAAAAGATAAATAAAAAGAAGAAAAAGAAAAAAGAATAAAGGTTCAGAGTGTGAAGAAGGCTCTACCAGAGTTAAGTTGGCCATGAATGTCTTCCCTTCTACTGAGGTGATACTTGTAAAAGGTGTCTTATGAGGCTACATGCTAAACTATGGATGAAGAACAGAGTGGCAAAGGGAAAGTCGAGTGCAAACATCTGGAAGCAGCAGTGTGTTTGAAGAAAATAAGAATAAGAA
The DNA here is from genome assembly GCF_036850995.1 of Saccopteryx leptura. Classification (NCBI taxonomy): domain Eukaryota; kingdom Metazoa; phylum Chordata; class Mammalia; order Chiroptera; family Emballonuridae; genus Saccopteryx; species Saccopteryx leptura. The sequence continues at coordinate 42,995,348 of NC_089506.1, forward strand.
GTTCACATGACATGATAGGTATACAGGGAGCAAGAGGTACTAGCAAAGCCAAATGAGATCAAAAGGACCCTAGACCTGGAGTCCCACAAGCTATAATGTTGACTTCACAGAAAAATTGGGAGCTCTATTTTGAATTCAAGTCATTGACTAAAGAGTTTTGTGCAGAATATATGCAGCCCAACTTTAAAAAAGATAACTGGTTCTGTATGATACTATAGTGGTGGATACATGTCATTATACATTTGTCCAAACCCATAGAATATACAACACTAAGAATGAACCTTATTGCAAAGTATGGACTTTGAGTGATGATGTTTGTTAATGGAGTTTCACTGATTGTAACAAATGAGCCATTCTGGTAGAGGATATTGATAGGGGGACACTCAGCATGTGTGTGTAGAACAGAGTGTATATGGAAAATCTTGTGTTTTTCACACATTTTTGTTACAAACGTAAAACTGATCTAAATAATTAAGTCCATTAAAAATAAAACTGGCAACCTTGTGGATGTTAAACCACAAGAAGAAAAGGTAAAAGCAAAGAGGCAAGTTGGGTGTCCAGGTGATAAATAATGGTGCATTTTATCAGTTAGATGTGGAAGTTTTAAGAATCTTAAATTCTGGACATCTTTTGAAAATAGAACTGATAGTATAATTTTTGCTTCTTTTTGTTTTTAACAAAGTGAGTGACTGAGTTGTACAAGAGAGGTGACTAGAATGACTTCAAATTTTTTGGCCTGAGGTCCAGGAAGAATTGATATACCATTTAGAAGAGAAAAAACCTTGGGTGAGAATCAATTTTGGGGAGGAAGATGAAAATTTTAGTTTGCTACATAAGTTTTAAATATCCTAAGTTAATATCCTAAGAAGTTAAGAAATATGCTAAGGCCCCAGAGTTGTAAGTAACAGAGCCTTCACTAAGACCTGACTCTTCCTGCAAGGTCCATGTTTCATCACCTTTCTGCAGTGTTTTGTGAGTTCTTAAATATAATAGGCACTCAGTAAATATTTAGTGCTGGAAAAAAAAAAAGCTTTATAAGGCCAACTTCTGTGTTGGTCTCTTTACTGCTTTTTCACTAACACCTAACATTACATCTGGCATGTATTCACAGAAATAAAAAAAAGATATTAAGGGTGATTATTTAATTCATGGATTTAAAAAGCCCTGAAATAGAAATACCTTAGACATAAAATATTTAGCGAGTAGCAAAAAGCAGATATATTAATTTTCCATTGATATTGGAGAATCTACACAGGTAAATTATGCTTTTTAAAAAGTAACTCAGAAATCTGAGAATACACTTCTTACAGGAGAAAATTAAAACTTTAGTGAAGGACAAACAATAAAAATCATGCATATTTTGACAAGAAGATAAGGTAGAAGAATGAGAGAAATGGGTAAGGTGTTTTTGTTTAGTTTAAATTAAAAAAGAATATAGTTAAAATTAGGGATCCGTTGTAAAGATTTAATAATTTATTAGAGAAAAAAAGTTTATAAAAAAATTCTAAGATATGAATCCATGCAGCAAATTGTATGATACTAGAACTGACATAAGTTTTTTTTTCAACAAAGATAATGAAAGATTACACTTTTATCATAGAAAGAGCAAACAGAAATATATATATTAGTTTAACTACCATATATATATATATATATATATATATATATGGTAGTTAAACTACAAAATGCCACTCGACAGTCTCAGAACAAACAACTATCTACTGCCCCAACCCTCCAGGGCTGTATAAGTGGGTCCTGTTGGAGGACTTTCACAGGTAAACTCCAGTTTCCTGGAGTACAGGACATCTGGTATGCCCATTTTGCTAACCACTCAGTCTAGCAAAAGTGATTCTAAAACTCACTGGACAAGGTCAGAACACCCAAGACTCAATTGCTGGACACAAGTAGGCAGATTGAAATCCAAAAAAATAAGCACAAGAACCTTAGTACCACTGGGCACTAGAAGAGGTTAAGGGAAAAAATAATGCAGACAAGAGATCCCTTTCTACAGCTGGCTTTTTAAAATGAATGTGATATGAATGGGCTAGATTCAATTCACAGCTAAGTGGAAAGTCAAAAGCCCAAAGAAGAAAATGTAATTTATAAGTTATTATTTAAAATGTTTAATATTGCTATTTATCAATAAAAAACAAAGTAGAACATTCATTCATTTGTTCCTTAAATACATGCATTTTGAATATCTTCTATATGCAGGTACCGAGAATATAGCAATAAACAAACAGACAAAAAATTCTCTGCTTTCATAAAGCCCAGATTCTTGTAGGGGATGATAATAATTATACAAAGTAAATCATATTATGCCATGTGAGATGATATCAAATGCAAAAAGAGGAAAAGAAAGCATGGTGGACTGCAAGAGGAGCAGTTCTAAGTCAGACACAAAGAGAAGTCCTCCTGGAGAAGGTGACCAATGAGCAAAGATCCGAAATCGTGTTTTGTTGGATAACACTGGTAGAAATGTGACAAATGCTGGACTTGGAGTCTGACTGTTTGAATCCATACCCCACTGGGTGCTATGTTGTTCTTTCCTCATTTGCAAATTCGGGGTAATAGTAATGCTAGCTCTTGGATTGTTTTGTGCATTTAGTGAAATAATAAGGAAAAGTAATTCAAGGTGTTTCACACACAGCAAGCTTGCAAGTTTATTTTCCAATATTTCTGTTAGTCAACTGTTGCAGAAAGTTTTTTAATGTTTAATGCTGATAAGAATAGGATAACGCATCTTGGTAAGGAGGGCACAATTGATATAATTAAGGGTGAATTTATGTTAGTTCTAATGCTTTCAGGTTCAAAAAACTGAAATTTCAACTTAAGTAATATATAATATAGAACTTTATAAATATCTGACAGGGAATATGGAATTAAGGTAGACATGAGGGTTGATTTATTTAGAGGTTCCGTGATGCAGCAAATACTTCGGTTTTCTCTATTGCTCGTTTTTCCATGTGTGGAATTGTCTTCTTTTGCAGGCTGATAGTATGACAGTGACCTTGTACCTAAGCATGACAATATCTAGAATGATGTTCTTCAATGAGATAGCCACTAACCACATGTGACTATTTATATTTAATTTAATTTAATTAAACAATTGAAAGTTTACTCCATATACTGCTGACAGAATAATAGAATTATAATTATTTTTAAAGTCTTCTCTGTTTTCTGTTCTTTTTTGTTCCCTTTTTCTGTTACCTAATTTTTTCAAGTTTTTATTATTTTTCTAGAGAAATGACCATTTAAAAATACATTTATATATGTTGAAATATATCTGTTCATGTAACATAATATAGAAAATACATGTTTAATAAGTAAAAATGTTTTATATTTAATATGATTACACCTAAAATTATAAGCATAAAATAAGATTGGAAAGATGTAGACATTATGACAGAGATAAATTCTTGGTAAGATTATAGGTAAAATTTTTTTCCTATCTTTCAACATTTTATTAAATATATTTTATTTTATGCTGGGGGCTTTAAAAATATTTAAAAGAAAACAAGTTAGAAAGAAACAAATATATATTGTAAGATAAGCATGTCTTACAATTTTAGGATTGCATGTGATTATTTCTTAATGGTTCATGTTGATTCTTCTAGTGTAAAAAGAGAGCAAGAAAGGGTATTACTTCTTTAAATGTTGAACATAATTGTGAACTCTTTAAAAAATTTTTTACATATTATAAGAATATTTGATAGACCATTTATTACTAATGACTTAGTACTTTACAAAGCTTATTCCCCCTTATTTTTAGTATTGCATTTTAGCAAAAAAAAAATATATATATTATATATGCAAACTTACATATAAATATATATGCATACTTGCATATATATATGCAAACTTACATATAAATCTGAGTTTATCGAACCAAGCTTCATAGAAGCCAGGGACTTCCTAGGAAGTGCCTTCAACATGCAGAAGAGGGTCTGCCAGGCCCATTGTAGAGAAAGGGGAGACTGTGGACTTCTGACTTTGGCTTTTAGTCAGACCAGCTGTATTATACCTTTGGCCTTCATTTATACTGGATTTCCATGTAATTTTTTTCTTAGGAGAAAGCATATCTCAATAACACAAAAAATTACTCCTTTAAATGTTAGAAAGTCTGTTCAACAATCACTTTTCTGTCTTGCAGTAGAGCACTTGAAAAATATTGGGAGGCCTGCCCAGGCAGTGCTACAGTGAATAAACCATCAGCCTGGGATGCAGAAGACCCAGGTTCGAAACCTCAAGGTCACTAACTTGAGCACGGGCTCACTAGTTTGGGTGCAGTGTCACTGGCTTGAGTGCATGAGATTATAGACATGACCCTATGGTCCTTGGCTTGAGCCCAAAGGTCGCTGGCTTTAAGCCCAAGGTTGCTGCTGACTTGAGCCCAAGGTTATTGGTTTAAGCGTGGGTCACTTGCTCAGCTGCAGCCCCCCCAGTCAAAGCACATATGAAAAAGCAATCAATGAACAACTAAGGTGCCACAACGAAGAACTGATGCGTCTCATCTCTCTCCCTTCTTGTTTGTCTGTCCTTATCTGTCCCTCTTTCTGTCTCTCTCTCTGCCTCTCTTGCTAAATATATATAGGGAGGATTTTTTATGTCTTTAATTCAGAGCTGTACACAACCTTCCCTGTTTGCGTATAAGCTAAGGCTTCCTCCTCTGGACTGTTACAAGGCAATCCTCCTTCAGAACCCACTGCTGAAAATGTCAGTAAAGAGTGTACACTGGCCTTGGGCATGTTACAATGAATGAATACAGTGTAGATGCTTTGTACTGCAAGCATTGTGGGATATATGAAGGAAGGATAAAACATGACTCTTCCTGTGAAATAACTCACACTTTAATAATCAAAGTCAAGAATGGAGAATATAGGGTAGTATAAAACTAAAGACAAATAAGTATTAGTTGGAATGTTTTAAATGCATGCAGTAGAAACCCAAACCTAAATAATAAAGGACTTTATAAAAACGAAGAATCAGAATTAAGGTAGCCATCAGGGCTGGCTTATTTAGATCAATGAGCCACTCGTTACATTAAAGAAGAGTCATCCTTTTTGATTCCCACAGCTTTTAAAATCAGAGTGAAGCTCCTTGGGATTGCATTAGGCTCATTAGGACCCACCCTACCTGCCTCTACAGTCTTTTCTTTATTTCTTCTCTTTCTACCCTCTCCAGTTAAATTCTAACATATCACCTACTAGAATAGAAGTGTCTGCATCCCTTTTTTCCAAACTCATTATTGTACCTTTTAAAGTTTTAATACAGGCATAACATCTTCTGGGAAGTTATGGTTGTGAATATCACTGTTACTCAATGTCTAGTTTTCCTTTCAGACAAGGACTTTTCCTGGTTATGTTGTTGAGTTCAGACACCACCAGGTCAGACCACATGAGTTACTGTGAACAAGAACATGTGAGTGGGAGTGATGTGTGTCATTTCCCAGAACAAACTTAAAAAACCACTGTGTGTCTTCAAAACGCTGTGTGTTTCTTGCTTCCTGTGTCAAGACTACTACTAGCAGGTTTGTGATAGTGTCTGTTTTATGAACACTTGCTATCTGTGTCCCCGAGTGACTCATTTCATGCCCACGTGGAACACAAAGCCCCTAGGCACCACTGATGGACATTAGCATGAGCAAGAAACAAAGCTTTTAAACCCTAGTCATTGGGAGCTTATTTGTTACTTCAGTATAACCTAATTCACAGTGACTGATGCAAAAGTGTTCCAAGACTTTCCTAGTCTAGGTTTGGTTTCATTTTATCATCATCTTAAACCAATGGTCAATAAACATTTTTTGTAAAAGACTAGATAGTAAGTATTTTAGGCTTTGTGGGCCTTACTGTTTCTGAGGCAATACTCAACTCTTCACAGGACAAAAGCAGCCTCAAACAAAACATAAAGGAATGAGTGTGGTTGTATTCCAATAAAACTTTATTTATATGAACAGGTACTGGGCTGAATTTGAATCTCAGGAGATAGTTTGCAGGCTGCTATTTTAATTAACAAATATGAAATCAATAGCAAAAGACCTTGGTTTTTACTTGAAGGATGAATAAAAATCTTCTTCTCATGTTTCTATCTTATCATAAATATTCAATCTGAATTTGGGGCTTTAGTTTTCAGTAAGAAAAAATCAGGATACATTTGAACCCAAGATTCTTGAAGTAGTCAACCTTTTTATAAAAACTGTCCACTTTTGCAGTGTTGGTCAACCAGGTCCTTACCGCCCACTAGTGGGCGGTCCAGCTTTCATGGTAGGTGGGTACGGAGCAACCAAACGGTGCAGCGATTGGCCCATCATGAAGCTGAAATCACTAGTGGGCGGTAGGAACCAGGTTGACCAGCACTGCAAAAGTGGACAGTTTTTATAAAAAGGTTGACTACCCCTGAAAAAAATCATTTCTGCCTGACCTGTGGTGGTGCAGTGGATAAAGTGTCGACCTGGAAATGCTGAGGTCACTGGTTTGAAACCCTGGGCTTGCCTGGTCAAGGCACATATGGGAGTTGATGATTCCAGCTCCTCCCCACCTTCTCTCTCTGTCTCTCTCTCCTCTCTCTCTCTCTTTCTCCTCTCTAAAAAAAAAAAACAAAAAACTTTTCTAATGAATTATATATAAAAAAAAATAGCATATGTCAGCACAATTTGAAAAGATAAACACAGTAAATTACTTTATCCTGCACACCTCTAAAATAACCGATATTAAGAAGAACCATATGAAATTGCTGTTCTATAGAGAAATATTGGCAATATCATGGATGCAACCTATTACTAATAATTGTGCTATAGGGTTTTTAAATTATATTCTTTATATGAAAGAACCTAGAGCAACACCAATTTCCTAAGTGGTAGGTAACATGCTTTATAGGTAACCCACAGTCATGCATGTGCAGATGCATATAAGATTTTACTGTATTCATGAGCTTCAGTGCCAGTCAATACCACAAATCCAAGGGCAATCAGGCTCAATCTATTTGAAGAAAAAGCACAGTCCATATGCTCAGTTTCTCTCTTCCTCTCTCTTTTAGGTTGTTTTCATAGGAATGTATATTTGTGGATGAACTTTGTAAGTATGAGGCAGGCAAAAGCTTTCATCATTTAGTGAGAATAATGAAAGAATCATCACACAGGGTTACCAGTGTTATAATAGGTGGGAAGAGTATACCGTCATACATTCTCTGCAAAATTTTCAGCCAAAGGGCTATATATTTTCTTTTTCTTAGTTCCTAAATATAAAAGTTAAAAAAAAAGATGAAGTATATCTACATGATATAAAATTGCAAATCATGTCATCTTTTCTATAGGGCAGAATGTCTATACCATGTTGCTTTCTCAAAATATTTATGAATTTCTTGAGAGTGGCTAATTGTTCTCTAAAATTTTAGTTTTAGTTGTCTTCTCTGTATCCACAACTCTAGGAAATGTTAGACTAAAAAAATTGAGGCCTGTTGGTGGACTTCCATCTGTTGCTGGTGGTTTCATTACAAAAACATGTGCATCTCTAGAAATTATTTAGCAAAGAGTCATTTCAGCTCCTTGTTAATTGATAGCTGTAGAAGTTATCTGTCATAGTTTCTTTTATATGAGATATACATTTTCAAGAAAAATAATCCCTTGAAGCAATATTGCAAAAACTATGCTATGATATTATATATATGAGAAGACTCTAAGAAAACAAACTTATGAGCTGAAGCTAATGAATTATCTATGGGTCTAAATTTGGATTTCCTAGGTTTACATAAGAAGATGAACATATTCAGATAAATAAATGCCATTACTATTTCTTGTTTGTTAACAAATGGCATTAGAAATAGATTTTATTTTATAAGATGTACACATTGTGTTACTGAGGGTAGCCCAGAAATATTAATAGTTAGAAATATTGTAAATTTCAGTAACATATTTAAGAAATGTATTAATGCTGTCAATCTTTATTTATTATACTGTGCCATGAAGTCTAGACAGAATAATAGTACATTCTTTGTAGAGGCATGCATTTTGAAAATCATTGAATTTGCTGTAACGCCAATCCCTGGGTCTCATTCATGAATTTTTTACAGTTGGTTTTACATTCCATCTCAGTAGAAAAAAAACAAAACACAACTAACAATACTTTTTCCTCCCTCTAAATCAACTAGAATTTTGCCTTGAGTATTAACAGGTAACCTTTAATTTGACCATTGAGCTATGTCATTGCTTGCCAATTCCACACATTCCAATTTATCATGCAAATGTTAACAGTATCAAATATTTCTCTTCTAAGAACATTTTATAGCAATACAGCTTCCATCATTAAAAAACATATATTTGAAAAATTTCTAGTTCATTGCATACCCTCAGCTAGCTGCTGAATAAAAACAATACCTCCAACCCTGCTGTTTTATCGTCCATTAGTGTTCATTTGACCTGATTTTTTAACTTAAAAACTATAGCTAAAAAACCTAAATGTAAGGAAAAACAGCTTACTCCTGACAAATCTGAAAAGAGCAACTTACAGAGAATAAGGAATTGATTAACTCTTCAAAGATCGAGTTTTATGTAGCCCTGACCTCCTTTGCTCTAGGCAACCCGGAATATTCAGCATCAGTCATGCATTTGTTCCTCTTACCCGCTCTTCCTCTCTCTTGTGCCTCCTGAAATGCGGCGTGCCATTTGTTATCGCCATCCCTGGAACTGATTCAGCACACACTACCCCTCACCAGCAGACTATTTAAATGTAGAACTCTCCTACAGTTTAAACATGTTTATTTTCTTCTTGCCTTGTTCTTGGTCTTGTCCACAGGCAATTGATTTTCACCTGATAGTCACCCATTTATGAAAAGCTGCTTTGTACAAGCTTCTTTGCCTTTTTTGCTGATGGTATTATTTTCCTTGTGGTTTGTTTGTCTGTCCTGATATTTTTCTGTGATAAGAAGTTTACCTGCTAAATGGCAATGAACTTAGTTTCAGTCATGGCAGCTAATCCATTTTAGATGATCTTCTTTACCATGTTAACTTTCCCAGAGAAAAGACATGGTGCATGTATGTTAAATGGGATTGTTTTAAAGTGTGCTTATTCAAATATACAATCAGAATTTTAACTTTGGTCATTCTTATTTTCACATCAATGGCATTATCTCATTGCAGTCAAAGAAGTATTTAATATATATTGAGTCTTAGGTGTTTTGCCTATATCTCTGAGGGTATAACATTTTCATTGTATTAATCATTGTTTATTGTAGAACTGATTCAATTGTCTAATGATGTTATTGTAAATGTTGAATGACACTTAATAAAAGTTCAAGCAACATTTTTTCTAATATTGAAGAACTACATCATCCTTTACAGTCAATTAAAACAACCAAAGAAGCACACAACTGTGCTCTTTCCATGGCAAGGCATGGTGTATAGTGCAATTGATACAACCATGTGTGGGGGCTTTGACTCTTTTCCATAAAGTTAAATATCTATAAATGTATACAGGAATATAAAATTTATTATAAAATAAAACTATTTTAATTGTTTGTGTTATAATTATTTTGACAAGAATTGAAAATGTTACTTTTATTCCACAGAACCCTTACTTACAGAAATGGGAAAATAAATATTCATAGATCTCATTGACAATTAGAAAACATTTAATATTAAAAAGATTTGCAGAACCAAAAGAAGCAGTTTTATAACTATTGCGAGTTGCATCATGTTTGAGAGTTAAAAATCTAGAAATAGAGAGCGGAATAGATTCAAGCTAGGAACAAGGGAATTGTCAGTGGCTTCTCTCTTTCCTTCTATCACCTCACTCTGCTGCATTTCCACCTGCTACTCAATCAGTCCTATTCACCCAACAAACAAAGAATCTTTTATATCCACCCACACTTTTAAAACCTACAATTGACCCTGGCCAATTGGCTAAGTGGTCGAGCATCAGCATGGTGCATGGATGTCCTGCGTTTGATTCCCAGTCAGGGCACACAGAAGAGGTGCCCATCTGCTTCTCCATCCCCCCTTAGTTCTCTCTCTCTCTCTCTCTCTTTCTCTTCTCTTCTCCTCCTATAGCCATGGCTCGATTAGAGTAAATTGGTCCCGGACACAGTGGATGGCTCCATGGCCTCCACCTCAGGTGCTCAAAAATGGCTCTGGTTGCAATGGAACAAGGGCCTGAGATGACCAGAGCATTGCCCCTTAGTGAGCTTGCTGGATGGATCCTAGTCGAGGTGCATGTGGGAGTCTGTCTCTGTCTTCCCTCCTTTCACTAAATAATAAATAAATAAATAGAACCTACAATTAGAGCATGACCCTCTTCCAGGCCTTAAGCCTTGAATGGTTCCCTATTGCCTGCCCAATGAAGACCCCAGTCCTCAGCTCAGATGCATGACCCAGCTCTGTCTCCTCACCAGCCTTATCTTTAGTCCCTCCTAATCTCCTGTTCAGTCAGCCACATGGGTCTTCTTTATGTCCTGGAATATGGTACACTATCTACAACATTGACTAGGTAACTCTCACCTTCAAATCTCAGCACAATCTTTATTGTTGCTGCTTGCCTTTCCTCCACTCATCAAACTTTTTCTCACACATACCTGCGCTTCACCTTATATCATCCTGTGCTTCTCCTTTTAAAATGTTCATCCCATGCATGATGACTGGTTCTCATTCTCCATATTAGAATGGGAGCTCAGAGCAGCCATCATACTTGTCTTGCTGCAGACAATTGGCTCTGATTGAACAGAGGATCTAACATATAATTTTTTTTCTTTTTTCTTTTTATTTTTCTTTTTTTAATTAATTTTAATGGGGTGACATTGATAAATCAGGGTACATATGTTCAGAGAAAACATCTCTAGGTTATTTTGACATTTGATTATGCTGCATTCCCATCATCCAAAGTCCAGTTGTCTTCTGTCACCTTCTAACTGGTTTTCTTTGTGCTTCTCCCCTCCCCCAAGCCTCTCCCTCTCCTCCCCCCCCCACCCCGTAACCCCCACACTCTTGTCCCTGTCTCTGAGTCTCATTTTTATGTCCTACCTATGTATGGAATTATATAGTTCTTATTTTTTTCTGATTTACTTATTTTGCTCATAGAATAAAAAAATTAAGAAATGTAGAGAAAGGTTAGGTAATTTTTAAATATTCAATTACTATATTATAAAATTGTTTGTGGAATTAGTTATAATTTGGACCTAAATAATGTCAGACCCATTCAATTAAGAGAAATTTTAAACAAATCTTTATTTAGTTCATTTGCCTACTGGAAAAGAATATAGTGAAATTGTGGAAAAAACCTCATCACCATGGCTGAAATGCTGGGTTCAAATGCAGTGCTATTTAGCCGTGTCTTTGGGTTAATTATTAACCTCTGTCTAGTGACTTTATTTCATCTGTCAGATCATTGCTGGGGTACGTTAGTAGAAATATGTAAACCTCTTAAAACAATGATTCACGATAAGCATAATAAGCCTGATATTCAATACAGTCATCCAAAACAAAACAAAACAAAAAACAGTTTCTCCTTGTGTTCTCCCTTAAATTCTGTTTTTGTCATTTTTCCTGTTAGGAGCTCAACTATTAAGTAGCACACAATTCTAAAATAGTGCGAATTGAAAAATCTGAAAAACAAAATGAATAATTCCCTGCAATTTTCCCTCTGACTAAGTGGCCAGATAAATGTGGAATTTTAGATAGTGGGGTATGTCCATGTAGCTCAGATGCCTGCCCACCAAGTCAGCTGCACTAACGGTATTTACATTGTTTTTATCAGGCAGAGTATCTAGGAATCATAGGAAATTTCTTCTCTCTTCTCTCTTGACTCACTGAGCTGAGCAGGGACAGGCTCTCAGATTCCTCAAGATGCATATAACAGGAGACTTGCTATCAGAATAGAAGTGAGTGACCAGGCAAAGAAAGAAACTAAACTTTTTGTTAGGGTATTTGATAAGATGCCAATATCTGAGCAAGAGTTCTTCTCTTTCCCCTAAGTAAAATGTCCATGTACATCTATTTTCATATGTTTTGGTGATAAATTTCTATTCTCCACATTAACAGCTCAAAATAATTTTACCTGGGAAGTTGAGAAGAGCTTAACAAAAATCACATAGAGTTATGAAAACCCAAAAGGGCTTTTTTAAAGAACATGTCTTCATCAGATCCTTAAATATGTTTAAAAAAATTAATCAAATGGAATCATTAAATTTTCCCCTTTCACCCACCACAGTCTTCTTTATAGAGGGTTTAATCCATTGGTATGTTACCTAAGGGAAGACATGCCTTTCGAGGTAAATTTGCTCTTGAGAAATGATCAGGTTGCTTGGGATAAATTTTGAAGACTCTATATTTCAAAGAAGCAGAATTAAAGTACAATATTATAATTGGCTATATCTGTCACACTGAAAAAAAGAACTTGCCATTGTCGTTAATTAATTTTATGTATACAGCAATTCAAAAAATGTTTGTATTTTAAATTAACTGGATATTAGCATATTTTGGTCAATGAATTTATTTTACTTTTTATTCTTGAAGATGTATTAAGTAACAGAAAAGAGCTTTTTAACAGACTTAATTAGTAGCCAGGAATGATGTGATTTATTTTCATGAATTGTATATAAAATTGTAGTTCTTTCTATAACATATTTTGAACACATTATACTTTTTGCTAAATGATGTTCTATAAAATTATTCCTAACTGCTCCAGAGAATATAGCTATTATATCCTTAGAAAAATAAAATTACTGTCATTCCTCTGGCATTGAAGAGAGTTATAAACTATAGGAAATGGGGGCTGAAAGCCTATTCTTTTTTCTTTCGTGTTTCCAATTAGGGATTATAAAAAAAATGCTAGAGGAGCAGACACATGAAGTAATAATAGTAAAGATGTTGTATATTTCACCGTACTTCAAATGTATATTGACTCATGTTGCCTTCAGACTAAATGAGCATGGGGAAACTATAAATATGTATATATTTATATAAATATATATGATTTTTGTTATATTTCTGTGAACTATCCAATAAAAATATTTTGATCTCTTAATGTGATAGTATAGAAATTTATTACAAAAATTTGTGAAAATGGATATATACAGATATTTTTGTTAGAAGCACATGTATAACAATTTTATATAGAGAGGTGGGCAAAAGTAGGTTTATGAATAATATAAATAAGTAATACAATAATTAATTAATAATAATACAAATATAAACTCTCTTTCCCTTACAACTGTAAGCCTACTTTTGCCCATGCCTGTATGTTTATATATGTGTATTAGATCTATAAATATATTTATAAATTTATATATACTTTTAGGAGATTACTATATTGAAGGTTAATAAAAGCTCTGTTAACTTCCTTGGGTTACTGACTCACATATTTTAAAACCAAACAAAGTCAATTTACTAGTAATGACATTTTAAAACAGGAATATTTGGATGAATTACAAAAGTTAACCAATATTAAGACTCAGTTATTACCATGGTAATGTCAGGGTTTAGAAGTCTTCTTTTGGAGATAATCATTGGGTGTTCTCAAATAAAACAGAGATGATTAGTCCTATGTTTCAGGGATGCTAAAGTAGAATTTATTATTAAATTGGAAAATGAGAAGACTTTTTAGATATAATGTCCTAATAAGATTTGATCTTCATAAAAGCAGATACCACTAATGGTTTATTTAGCTTATGTCTCCCCATCAATAGATCAACTAGTTTCAATCAATGGGGTTCACTCTCCTCCACCCACCCAGGTTTTTCTGGAATGGTATATTATTAACTTCTCCTAAATAAAGAAAACTAATTAGTTCCTTTATTCTTTTCAAACCGTTCCTTGTATATAACATTTTCTAATGAAGTAAAACATATTTTTCTACCCACTCAGCCAAAATATTCCTGCAGCAGAAGGGACAGGAGTAAGCCTTAAGTGTTTCTTGAAGGAAGAAGGTATAGAGACATAAAAATAACACAACAAAACAAAACTAGAATATGTTGACAGATTTCCAAGGTATTTTAGTGAGCAATGATCATAACAACAAATGCTATTTTTGCTTATGAATGTAGACACTTGGTTTAAGAATAATAAAGTCTTAATCTCTCCCACTGATTTTTAGGGTTAAATTAAGATTTGTAGAACTACTTAAGAGTGATTTTATTATATAACATCAACCACCATATGTATTGGTGATAGTGGAAGGGAACAGTGTCTGTAAAAAAATGCATATAGGCCTTGGTCAATTGCTTGGTGGATAGAGCGTCGGCCCAGCATGCACATGTCCAGGGTTCCATGCCCAATCAGGGCACACTGAGAAGTGACCATCTGTTTATATTCCACTTCATCTCCCTCTTCTCTCTCTCTTCTCTTCTCTCAGCTAGTGGATCAATTGGTTTGAGCATTGGACAGGCCACTGAGGATAGTTCAGTTGATTCAGGCATCCGTAGCAGATGGGGGTTGCCAGGTAGATCTCAGTTTGGGCTCAAGTAGGAGTCTGCCATTCTATCTCACCCTTCCTCTCACTTAAAAGAAATGCATGCATAGACTTGATTGTGTAGAATTTTTAATAAAATTTATTAAACAAGGCCCTGGCCGGTTGGCTCAGTGGTAGAGCATCGGCCTGGCGTGCAGAAGTCCCGGGTTCGATTCCCGGCCAGGGCACACAGGAGAAGCGCCCATCTGCTTCTCCACCCCTCCCCCTCTCCTTCCTCTCTGTCTCTCTCTTCCCCTCCCGCAGCGAGGCTCCATTGGAGCAAAGATGGCCCAGGCGCTGGGGATGGCTCCTTGGCCTCTGCCCCAGGCACTGGAGTGGCTCTGGTCGCAACAGAGCGACGCCCCAGAGGGGCAGAGCATCGCCCCCTGGTGGGCGTGCCGGGTGGATTCCGGTCGGGTGCATGCGGGAGTCTGTCTGACTGTCTCTCCCCATTTCCAGCTTCAGAAAAAAAAAAAATTATTAAACAAGAAATTCTGGCCTGACCAGGCAGTGGCGCAGTGGATAGAGCATCGAACTGGGATGCGGAAGACCCAGGTTCAAGACCCTGATGTCGCCAGCTTGAGCGCGGGCTCATCTGGTTTGAGCAAAAGCCCACCAGCTTGATCCCAAGGTTGCTGGCTCATGCAAGGGTTAACTTGGACTGCTGAAGGCCCACGGTCAAGGCACATATGAGAAAGCAATCAATGAACAAATCAGGGGTTGCAATGTGCAATGAAAAACTAATGATTGGTGCTTCTCATCTCTTCGTTCCTGTCTGTCTGTCCCTGTCTATCCCTCTCTCTGACTCTCTCTGTCTCTGTAAAAAAATAAAAATAAAACTAAAAAAAATAAACAAGAAGTTCTGAATAATTCTGTAATGTTTTGTCTAAAGCTTTCATAGAAATAACCATAACCCGTGTGGCTCTGGGATATGAACAAAACCAAAGCCTCAAGTTTTACCTTATATTATCTGTAAGATCATCTTTATTTCTAAGTGAGTCACAGCTATCTTGTACACCAATAAATGTGCTGAACACAATCATGGACTGGAAGTAAAAATAATGCTTCATAAATCTACTTCATAGAATTTTTATTTTTGCATTTTTATGAAGTGAGAAGCAGGGGGTCAGAGAGACAGACTCCCACATATGCCCCACCAGGATCTACCTAACAAGGTCACTATGGGATAATGCTCTACCCATCTGGGGCATTGCTCTGTTGCAACTGGAGCCATTGTATCACCTGAGGTAGAGGCCATGGATCCATCTTCAGTGCCCAGGCCAACTTTGCTCCAATGGAGCCTTGGCTACAGGAGGGGAAAAGAGACAGAGAAAGGAGAGGGGGAGGGATGGAGAAGCAGATGGGTTCTTCTCTTGTGTTCCCTGGCTGGAAATTGAACCCAGGACATACACATGCCGAGTTGATGCTCTATCACTGAGCCAACTGGCCAGGGCCTACTTCAGGGGTCAGGAACCTTTTTGGCTGAGAGAGCCATGAACGCCACATATTTTAAAATGTAATTCTGTGAAAGCCATACAATATGTTTAACACTAAATTCAAGTAAATGTGTGCATTTTATGTAAGATCAACACTTTTAAAGTACATAAGTCTCTGAATTCTTTTTAATAACATTGTTATGCTGTTGTTAACCAATGATGAATAAAGTACTTCTTACCATTAATGCGACTTCTGGTGCTGCATGGTTTTGCTGATGGATTTGTAGTCTGGTTGATACGTGGTGAGGTTAAGCTTTATGCAGGTGTTGAGACTTCCATCTGTTAAACATGATTGTAGGTTGGTCTTAATGTTCTTTAGATGTGAGAAAGACTGCTCACATGCATAAGCAGAGCCAAACATTGTTAGAACAGCAATACTAACATGCTGCAGTGTGTGGTATGTGACGGGAAGCACGTACCAACTTTTGACAATCAGCTGGTCCACGGGTTAAAGTTTTTTCATTTCTCCCCACTTGTGTTTGCTCACCTACTCTGCTTGCTGTTGTGCAAGTGTTTCCAAATCTTTATTCAGTGGCTTGAACTTATTCACCCACATGTCTGAGGCCTTCAGGTCAGCAGCTCATAGCTCAAAATCTCTGATGGAGACACCGGGGATGTAACTCAGGATGGGGCTGTCCACTGCACAATCATGTGGATGGGTGATGAACTTAAAAAGATGAGTGCGCTCACAAAATTCTCCAAAGCGTGTCTTGAATGACTACAGGAGATTAGATGTGAAGCCCACTAGCTGCTGGAGATCAAGATGTTGAGCAGGGTCACTTGTTGTGCATGCATCTTTAAACTCTCCCAGTTTTTCAAAATGTAGTAAACAACCTGTTTCAGTGTCAGCAATGAAGAGTTCTAGCTTATTTTCAAATGCAAACACTGCTTGTTGAAGGGATAAGACTGTATTTCCTACGCCTTGCATTTTCACATTGAGCTGGTTCAGATGTTCAGTCATGTCCACGAGTAGAACTTCAGGAGCCACTCAGTGTTAGCTAATTCAGGATACTCGATGTTTTTCATTTCAAGAAAAGTCCAGATTTCGCTCAGACAAGGCGCAAAACAGCTGAGCACCTTCCCTCTCGACAACCAACACACATTGCTGTGCAGAAGCAGACCAGGGTAGTTATTCCCAACTTCATCCAGCAGTGTTTTAAACTGGCGATCATTTAAAGCTTGGGCAACAATAAAGTTGACCACCCAAATGACCAGCGACATCACCTCACCAAGCTGTTCACCACACATCTGAGCACAAAGCGCCTCCTGATGTAAGATGCAGTGAAAACTTAGGATGGGTCTCTTTTCATGTTCACGAAGAAGCGCTATGAATCCTCTGTTTTTCCCCACCATGCACAGAGCACCATCAGTACACACCAAAATAAGTTTATCCATCTGTAGACTTTTTTTTCTTTAGTGAACTCAGTGAAAGACTTGAATAAATCCTCCCCTCTTGTTGTCTTTTTCATAGGCAAAACAGCAAGATTTTCCTCACATAGTGTGTCACCGACAGCATACCTTGCAATCACGCTGAACTGGAATAAATGGCTTTCGTCTGTTGACTCATCCAAAGTGAGAGAAAAGAATGGTGCTGCATTGTGTTGCCTCAATTTGATTTGCCATCATGATGGTATGATTGTGAACAGTTCTTGCCAACAGAGGCATGTCTTTTATTCATTTGATTATCTTGTCTTTATGCAGAAAATCGTCAAAAAGTTCATTGGCAACATCAAGCATGAATGTTTTGGCATACTCCCCATCAGTGAATGACTTTCCATTTCTCGCAGTTGCTAAAGCATCAGCAAAGCTAGCTGAACTCTAGTCACCTTGTTGGATCCAAACACGAAGTTGCTGCTGACTAGCTTGCACTCTTTTTTTTTTTCTAAAGATTTTATTTATTCATTATAGAGAGGGGAGAGAGAAAGAGAAAGGAGAGAGAGAGAGAGAGAGAGAAGGGGGAGGAGCAGGAAGCATCAACTCCCATATGTGCTTTGACCAGGCAAGCCCAGGGTTTTGAACCGGCAACCTCAGCATTTCCAGGTTGACGCTTTATCCACTGCGCCACCACAGGTCAGGCCTGCATGATAGCTCTTGACATGCTTTCTTCCTGCTGTCCCCTGCTGGATATTTTGATGCAAATGTAATATGGCATGTGTTGAAGTACTGCTCTATATTTGATCGTTTCATCAATGCAATTTTATCATTGCATATTAGACACACTGCAGAACCTGCTCTCTCCACAAAGGTGAATTTCTCTGTCCATTCCTGCTGAAAAGTACGATACTTCTCATCATTTTTTCTTTTAACCATCTTCTTTCTCAAAAGGGTTTCTGCAATTAGCTAGCTGACTACTTGATTAAAAGGAGGGAAGTTTACTTTCTGACCTCACAATGACCCATGTACATTATGCATTATCCAATAAAAATTTGGTGTTGTCCCAGAGGACAGCTGTGATTGGCTCCAGCCATCCACAACCATGAACATGAGTGGTAGGAAATGAATGAATTGTAATACATGAGAATGTTTAATATTTTTAAGGATATTATTTTTTTTGTTAAAGATTTGTCTGCGAGCCAGATGCAGCCATCAAAAGAGCCACATCTGGTTCGCAAGCCATAGGTTCCCGACCCCTGGCCTACTTCATGGGATTTAAGTGGGCTTAAGAAGTGAGTTAGAAATTGAGTTATTGTGTTTTCCCATTGTCATTTGGGAGAGTTCAACTTGTCTTCCTTAATTCTACAATCATTTATTGAGAAATCATTAAATACAAGACAGTTACAAAAAAAGTAGATGATGTCTCTGTCCCCATCTGAGAGTAAAGATGGTCATTTCATATGTAAATATGTAAATATTTTATTAAGTATAATCATAAGAAAAGCTTAAAAATAAAGACTGCCATGGGAGCAAAGAATACTATTAGTTTGGGTAAAATCAAGAAAAATATCATTATTTTTACCTCTTAACCTGGGTGAAACACAGTTATCTAAATCTTAATTAGAAATAAAATAAGAACTTGCTATTTTCTTTTTTATTACCACAACACTGATGATTTAAAAGCAAAAAAAATTTACCCTGAAAATAAGGTAAGGTTTTATTTTATAATAAAAAATAATAAAATGCTCATACTCTGATGAGAATAATTTATTAGAAAAAGGGCTCTGGCCTGTTGGCTCAGCAGTAGAACGTCGGCCTGGTGTGTTGGCCTGGTGTGCAGATGTCCTGGGTTCTATTCCCAGTCAGGGCACACAGAAGGGCCCATCTGCTTCACCATCCTTCTCCCTCTTACTTCTCTCTATCTGTCTGTCTCTCTCATCCCTTTCTGAAGCCGTGGCTCAATTGGAGCAAGTTGACCCCAGGCACTAAAGATGGTTTAATGGCCTCTGCCTCAGGGGCTAAAAAATGACTCCAGTTGCAATGGAACAAGTGCCCCAGATGGACCAAGCATTGCCCCCTAGTGGGCTTGCTGGGTGGATCTCAATCAGGGCAGATGTAGGAGTCTGTCTCTACCATCCCTCTTCTCAATAAAAAATAAATAAATAAAATAAAATAAATATATGTGTATTAGTAAAAGAAACTATGTTAATGCAGAAGAAAGAAGAAAATAACTTACGCAATATCCTTAGGTGTCCAAGATGATAGAGTTTAGTGCATGACGTGAGAAGAGTCTCAGAGAGGAGCATAGCCAAGCTGTCACTTTAAAAGGGGGAAAAGTGGAATGTTCAGACTCATCTTCAGTTGGTTTGGCAGCCTGTTGGCATATCTTCTGACTGCTTCTATTTTCTAACTGAAGTAAGAATCTAGGAAAACAGTACAGAGTTTGAATAGAGAAAGTGTTGGAAGTTAGAGGGAGGAAAAGGGGGAAAAAAGGAGAATGAAAGCACTAAAATAGTGTGGTGGTGGTTGCCAGGCAGTATTAAAGGCCCATTTAGGGTTAGTGATCATGAACTTAAAGTGGGATCTGTCAACATAGATGTTTGCTTTTCTCCAGTCATGGTTAGTTCCATAAGTGGTTGTACAAGTATAGGCGTGGAGGAGACAGAAAGTGGGTAAAATCCAGACTGGAATGTGGTTTTACAAGTAACTCAATGGAGAGATGGGAGAACAGATGTTGAAAATACATATGTGGCCAAGGAAATTGTTTTAAAAGATGAGTTAGACAGGAAGAGAGTAAAACTATAGTAGAATTAATAGGTTGTATGTTTCTGTAAGGTCAAAGGATTGTGGAAACCAGTATTGTAGTTGGTGTTTGAAAAAAACGAAGCTTGACCCTTGGTCATGACCAGATATAAGAAATGGCTAGGGAAGGAATGTTGAGTTCTGTAAGGACAAATTTATTAAAGAACAGGATTTTCAAGAACTGAAAGGCCAGGCTATTGGAAGGATCATATACATAAGTATTAAAGTCACTAAGAGGCCCTGGTTGGTTGACTTAGTGGTACATCATTGGCCCAATGTGTGGATGTTCTGGGTTTGATTCTCAGTCAGGGCAAACAGGAGATGCAACCATCTGCATCTCCACCCCATCCCCTTCCCACCTTTCTCTATCTCTTTTTCTCTCTCTCTTCTCCTCCCACAACCATGACTAAGTTGGTTCAAGAACACTGGCCCTGGACGCTGAGGATGACTCCATGGAGCCTCTGCCTCAGGCATTAAAAATAGTGGTTGCAAGCATGGCCCCAGATGGGCAGAGGTTGTTAGGTGGATCTTGGTTGGAGTGCATGTGGGAGTCTGTCTCTCTATCTCCCCTCCTTTCATTTGGTAAAGAAGGAAAAAAAATATGTAAAGTCACTAAGAATAATGGCAAAAGGGAGAGGGAACTGACAGGTGGTATGTGACAGTAACAGGAGAAGGAGGACTCTAGTATTACATTTCAAATTTAACTTGTAAAGAGAGGAAATAATGTGGAAGTGGAGATGGGAAGTGCAGAGATCATGTACTTCATCTCCAGGCTGAGGAGGACGCTTGTGGGAGAAAATAGCCAACACTGTTCTTACTGCTAAATGCTTCATTTCCTTTCTAATCCCCAGTTCAAAGTTCTGAAAGATAAAATATGAAAGGCGGTCTGTATTTTTTTTAAAGATAAAATATATCATATTACAATTATATTATTCTACCCAATTGGTATTTGGCCTACATGAAATTATGTGGCTCAAAAGTAAATCTGTGAAAGGCAGTGTATAAAACATAGGTTCTACCCTCTTTCCTCCTTCCTTTGTCTTCCTGATGGGACTTTTTGTGTGTGAAGTGTTTACCTTGGCTAACTTTTGATTAGTGACTAGGCCTAGGTAAGGCTGGGAGCCAAAGCTTTCTAAAATGCTAAAATTATTATGAGGCATAAGGCAATCACGTTTCATTTGACTTTTTTCTTGAATAGGAAACTATACTTAGCCAGAAACCTAAAAACACTTAATTGTGATTATTTTTACATAGTACGCTCTTAGCAGAAAGATAATTATTACTTCACCCAACACACACATACACACACACACACACACAAAAACACACACACACTCATGTATACATATCAAACCATTTATATACACAAACTCATAAAGTGTCTAAATAATAAAAACAAAAAAAGCAAAACAGGTCCATTTGATTATATAGCTTTGAGTCTATAATAAAAGGAATCTTGAAATTTAGAATAATAGTTTAGAAACTTATTCTTCAAAAAAAATTAAAGTATAATCAATATATTTTAGTTGTTTAATCAAGAACATGAGAGCAAATTAAAATAAATAAGTAAAGATAGAAACAAAATATTTGGAGTTTTATTAAACTATAATTCTCCAAGCATTCTGTTTCTTTAGTGTTATGTGTCTTGATGCATTTTTTTGCATAAAGATAAACACAGAAGTTAAACTGTGACAAGTTTGATGAAGTGTGTTGAATTAAATTCTATATGTTTTTCTCCTTATATAGTTGAAATTCTCTGCATAATTAAAACCTATACTGGGAACCAGAATACCTGTTTTTGTCTAGACTTGTAGAAAATAAGTTAATATTTACTCAGTATCCCTTGACTGACAAAGGAAGTTTATACCGGGAAGGTCAAGAATTTGTGTCTATGGTGAAGATGAACATTTAGATTTGAGGATATAAATGCCAAGTGGGTTTGCACCTCTGATCTTAACCTAATACTTATATTCCTTACACACAGGCTGCATTGAATGTGAACTCTGGGCACTATTCCAGCAAAAAGGGAACCAGGAAGCTACATCTGTTTACTCTCGTGTTTATCTAACACATATCCTTTGCTCCTCTTAATTGTAGGTCAGTAGTAAACCTAAGTGAATATAACATCAAACTCAAGTAAGCCTTTTGTTGTTTCCCTGAATCTCAAGAGCAAAGCAAATTAAATATATACACCCACTTTTTGCTTATATTTTTAGATTTGGAACATTTTGTTGGCAGTTGCTTTATGCTTACTTCAGGTGTCCTTGAAAAGTATGATGGTGGCAGAGTCACTGAAAAGCACATTTTTCCCTCATGGCTCTTAATGGTGATGTTCTTTCTGCTGAATGAGGTTGGAGAATAAGTGGCAGGACTCGTTTATCATAGCAGACAAAAATTGGATTTTAGTGTGTCTCTTTAGACCTTATTCTCTCTCTAATAAAATTGGGAGTTATAAACTTGTTGAAACACATGATCCTATTCATTTACATTCTTTGTCATGGCTCCATCTCACGGAAGCTCACTAAGACTCTCATCCAGTTGCCAGCGGGTGCTCTTCCTATGCTGATACATAATAATCTTTTCAACATATTTGATTTATGAATAGAAAATTTTTCTTATATTTATGTTATTTATGTCTATATTAGACATAAGCAGTGATAGCTAGAGTTGCTTTTTAAAAATTAACTCTTATAATGGTAATAGTTACATCTAATATGTAAGGCCACATAACACTTTCTGATATAAAACACTAAGCTCACTTTTTTACTATTTCAATATAGATGTGAACACTTCAGCCTACACAGTTTTATTAAAATGTTAACAAATGGACTTTATTCATAATAGCTTTCTTTATATCATTCCTTTTATTTTTCATCCAAACAATATTTTCAGACAACATTGAGTTTCCCCAAAATATTGCATTTAATAAAATTTTTCATACAATAGTAATTATTTAAGATCTCAGAGAAAAATCTCATAGTGCTTAATTCTAATGTAGGCATAGAATAAAACTCTTGATATTTTATTTTTAGTCAAAACAACATATCAACAGAAAATAAACCAATATCTCATCGTTGTTTCTCAATTAAGAGCCAAAGAATAGTCAAAATACTGAAGCTAATCCCCTGTAAGAAGACATTGTTTTATTGGTGTTTTTTTCAAAAACTCCTTGGAAATATGTGATCTTAAAGATATATGACCTGTCCTGGCTGGTTGGCTTAGTGGTAGAGCATCAGTCGGGTATGAAGAAGTCATGGGTTTAATTCCCAGTCTGGGCACACAGAAGTGACTTCTGCTTCTCTACCCTTCCCCCTTCACTTTCTCTCTCTCCTTTCCCTTCCTGCAGCCATGGCTGTAATAGTTCCAGTTGGCCCAGGACACTGAGGATTGGTTCATGACCTTGCCTCAGGTGCTAAAATAGCTCAGTTACTAAGCAACTGAATGGTCCAAGATGGGCAGAGCATTGTTGGATAGGAGGTTTCCTGGATGAATCCAGGTTAGGTCGCATGCGGGCGTCTGTACCTTTGCCTTCCCACCTCTCACTTAACATAAATTAAAAATAAATAAATGAATAAAAATACATATGACTTAAGTCTGTCAGAATGGGCATTCCTTAATGTAATTCCAAATTTACTAATGAATATATGGATTTTTGTCAACAAGTAAAATTCCCAGATTAATAAATATATTTAACATCCTTAAAGAAGAACAGCAAATAAACAAGTATTTCTTCATTAGCTGCTTATATATTTGTGATGATGTAAATATTTTAGAGGACAAGATAAAAATTTTATAGAGTCAGTCTTTTTGATAAAACCACTTTTCCATTAGTGCCAACAAGTTCTGATTTCTTTTTTATGTTTATTTATTTGGCAATAAATGCTTATTTAATTGTTGCCAATTCTTTTTAATGAAAAGCTACAAAATACAGCTATTCTTTAATTTTCTTATTTGCATGCCATGGCCCCTCAGCAAAGTATTGAAATGAATTTTGGAAACACCTGCCATTATTCTTTTGCTGCTGGTTTAAAAATAAATAACTTTCAAATATGCAAATATTTGTATCCAATGGGATGCAGATTCATTATCTAATTGAAAGGGAGTGAAATAATTTTAACTACAAAAGGAAAATATTATTATTTCAGAGATAGTGCTATCTATAGGTTATTTAAACTGGAATAAATATAATACCACCCACATAAGAAAGAGCTTTTCAAAATTAATTAACAGGAACTGAATTTGCCCTATCACTGCAAACAATTAAGAAAATAGACAAAACATAAAAGAATGCTTTGGAAGACATTTTACATAAGAAAAAAACATTGGTATTTAAGAGATAAAAAATAATCAATGGGAGTGTTATAAATTTTTTCATTTGTGACCTCAAAAGAGTTTTCAGGTCATGCACATAGAGGAAATATCAAGCCCCAGAACACAGTGGGATTCATGAGTTGTGGAGTAGATAGATAGATAGATAGATAGATAGATAGATAGATAGATAGATAGATAGATAATAGATAGTTGATAGATAAATGATAGATAGATGATAGATAGATAGATAGATGATAGATAGATAGATAGATAGATAGATAGATAGATAGATAGATGAATCTTTTGCTATTTCTTGAGCATTCTCCTTGGTATTCAGATCAGTACTCATTAGTACTGCATAAGAGGAAACTATCAATGGCAAAAGAAAAATAATCTAAAAATACTAGAGTTAAAATGTTCATTAGTCACATAGAGAAAAGACTAGTGCTTATGGCCATGAACTTGACTGGAAAACCTTATCATTTACTGCATTAAGTACTCAATAATATCTTACCTTACTGTCATTAATAATTTATCTGGGATTAAGCATCTTTTCATACACACCTAAAAATTCATAAAGGCAAGACCAAAAATGGTTTAAGTATTTCTAAGTAAGTTAACTAAATTTGAGAACAATTTTCAAGTTTACTTAATAGAATACAATGTCTGGAATCTAATAAAAAGTTATCAAGCATGTAGAAAAACAGGTAAATATGACACATCATAAAATCTATCAATTGAAACTGAACCCAAACTGACAGAGATGTTAGATTTAATAGTCAAGAACACTAAAACAATTATTGTAACTCTATTTCTTGTGTTAAAAAATTAAATAGAAATATGAAAGTTGTAAAAAAAAAACACTCAAAACTTTTTCCAGATAGAAAACACAATGATTGAAATAAAAAATTTTCTGGATGATCTTAACAGAAGAGCCATTGCACAAAAGAAAAATGAACTTGAAGATATAACAATAGAAGTTATCCAAAATAAAACAGAGAATTAAAAAATAATTTTTAAAAATGCAAGGAGCATCCCCTCAAATTAGCAATTTTACTTTTCAACTTAAGAAACTAGAAAAATATGCATATTAATCACAAATGAATATAAAAATTGTAATTAAAATCAGAATAATAATATGTATTGTAGAAAACAATAAAAGAAACAAGTATACCAAAGCTGGTTCTATGAAGAAATCAATAAAATTGATAAATATCTAGACAGAATGATATAAAAATAATAGTACAACCAAATTACCAAAAATATAGGAGCAACACAATCTTTGATAGCCATCATAGATACTAACTAAAAAATGTATGCCAAGAAATTTGATAGCTTATTAAAAATTAACAATTTTTTAAAAAACATAAACTATAAATACTCTCTCACAGAAAATGGCTTTCTATGAGATAGATAGTATAGATAAAAACTTTAGTATAGATAAAATCTTTCCCACAAAGAAAAATTCTAGCCCAGATGGCTTTACTAATGATTTCTACCACATATTAAAAGAATAAATTCTGTCTAAATTTTTCTACCCATTTTGTCCAAACTTTTTCAGAAAATTCCAAATGGGAAAACACTTCTCACAATTTTCTCTGAGACTAGATTTACCCTGATATCATAAGAAAACAAAAATATTGTCAGTAAAACAAAAACAAGAATGATATTCCTTAAAAATGAGAATGCAGAAATTCTAAAATAAATTTTAGCCAATCAAACCAAATGATATTCAAACAGATAACACATAATGAACAAGAGGCATTTATCCTGGAAATTAAAGTTCAATTTACCTTATGAACTATATTTTATATTAATAAACTGAATATAATCTTGATAAATACACTTTGCAAATTTAGACTAGAAATGTTTCAATTGATTAATGTCATCAAAAACAAATAAAAACAACTCTACAGTTAACATTATACTCAATGGTAAAAGACAGATTTATTTCTTACTAAAATGAAGAATGAAACAAAAATTCCACTCTTACTACTTCTATTTACAACCTTTACTAGAGTTCTTACTTAGTATCAATAATATCAAGAAAGAAAAAAAAAAGAAATCAAGATTGGAAAAGAATTGTAACTGTCTTTATTCACCCAAATTCCCAGCTATTTTGGACAGAAATCAATAAACATTTTAAAAATAACTGTGGAAATGCAGTAACTGTGGAGGTCAAAATACTCAGAATAACTTGGATAAAGAAGAAGAAAGTTGGAGAGCTAAGACCTTCTGATTTAAAGACTTATTATAAAGCTATAGTAATGAAGATAGTGATGCACTAATATAATATAAACATAGACAAATAGATCACAGCAACAGCATAGATGTTCTAGAAACAGACTCCATATACATATGGACAATTGATTTGTTTTACAGTTTCACAGAAAATTGAGTAGGATAGTCTTCTATACAAATTATGATGAGTATCAACATGTTAAAAAATCTCTGATATATTTATTATCCCATATAAAATATTACTTCAAAATTTATTAGAAACATATATTTAAACCCCAAACTATAAAACTTCTAAAAAATACTTTGTGATTTTGAGTTAAATACAGATGCTTTATATACTGCACCAAAAGAATGAAAAAAAATACATTTATAAATTGGAGCTTTCAAAATTAAAACTTTTCTCCTTCAAAACATACTAAGTTAAAGAAAAGACAGGCTGCAGATTGGTAGAAATATTTACTAATTTATATATCTAATTTAAAAAAAGCTTGTATCTAAAATAAACAAAGAACTCTCAGAATTCAAAAGTAACAAATAACTGAAACTAAAAATGGGAAAATTATTTGAACACGCTTTACCAAAAAAGTTGCTTAAAATGATAGCTACAATGGGATACAGCTGTATACCTACTTGAAAAGGTAAATTTTAAACAATGACCATAACAATTTTGGTCCAGAATATGGAACTCTCATACATTGCTGGCATGAATTTGAAGTCAGGAAGTTATATTAAGAAATGGTTTGACAGCCCTGGCTGGTTGGCTCAGTGGTAGAGCGTTGGCCTGGCGTGCAGGAGTCCCGGGTTCGATTCCCGGCCAGGGCACACAGGAGAAGCACCCATCTGCTTCTCCACCCCTCCCCCTCTCCTTCCTCTCTGTCTCTCTCTTCCCCTCCCACAGCCAAGGCTCCATTGGAGCAAAGATGGCCCGGGTGCTGAGGATGGCTCCATGGCCTCTGCCTCAGGTGCTAGAATGGCCCTGGTTGCAACAGAGCAATGCCCCAGATGGGCAGAGCATCGCTCCTTGGTGGGCAAGCTGGGTGGATCCCAGTCGGGTGCATGCGTGAGTCTGTCTGACTGCCTCCCCATTTCTAACTTCAGAAAAAAAAAGTAACAGTTTGACAGTTGCTTAAAATTCTAGTTATTTCCCAACAGGACATGAAATCACATGTTCATAACTGACTTGTAAAGAAATGTTCAAAGCCAAAATTTTGAAACAATGCAAGTGTTAACTACCAGATAAATGAATATATTAATTGTGACATACCCATGAAGAAAATACTAGTAAATAATAAAAAGGAATGAACTATGGAAAAAGTGATAATGCGCTGAATCTCAAAATCATCATTCTGAATGAAAGAATCAAGGCAGACCAAAGAAGAAGAAGAAGGAGTAAGTGAAAAAGAAAGAAAGACAAAGAAGAAGAAGCAAATAAATAAATAAATAAATAAGAAAATGTCTTTTTAAAATTTTATTTATATAAAATTTTTATTTATATAAAATTTTAGAAAATATAAACTAGTATTTAGGGTCAGAAAGCAGATTAGGGGTTACCTGAAGATGAAACATTCAGCATCAGGAAGGTCTAGGAGGAAGGGTTTACAATGGGGCATAAGAAAACCTTTAGGGGTGATAGAAATATACATTCTCTTGATTGCAATAGTACTTTTAAGAAATAAAACATTTCAAAACTTTTTAAATGATGCAGTTTAAACATTTGAAGTTTATTATATATGAATTATTCCTTAGTAAAGCAATTAACTAAAAGATAATTTTAAATACTTCGATGGCAATATTTGGAACTCTGGCTTGATAAACAATTACCAGAATTATGTCTTAAAAACTGCATTTGCCAGGTAATAAGATAAAAAGAGAAAAGGTAATTGTTGCAAAATTTGTGCCAATGGGAAATTTAAATTTTTTTTTTTTTTTCCTGAAGCTGGAAACGGGGATAGACAGTCAGACAGACTCCCGCATACACCCGACCGGGATCCACCCAGCACGCCCACCAGGGGGCGACGCTCTGTCTCCGGGGCATCGCTCTGTGGCAACCAGAGCCACTCTAGCGCCTGGGGCAGAGGCCAAGGAGCCATCCCCAGCGCCCGGGTCATCTTTGCTCCAATGGAGCCTCTCTGCGGGAGGGGAAGAGAGAGACAGAGAGGAAGGAGAAGGGGAAGGGTAGAGAAGCAGATG
Source organism: Saccopteryx leptura (assembly GCF_036850995.1). Classification (NCBI taxonomy): domain Eukaryota; kingdom Metazoa; phylum Chordata; class Mammalia; order Chiroptera; family Emballonuridae; genus Saccopteryx; species Saccopteryx leptura. Next base: position 43,024,194 of record NC_089506.1, read on the forward strand.
GGTTCTTCTCCTGTGTGCCCTGGCCGGGAATCAAACCTGGGACTTCTGCACGCCAGGCCGCCAGGCCGACGCTCTACCACAGAGCCAACTGGCCAGGGCAAAATTCTCTCTACATAACCACAACTTAAGGTTTACTAATAGAATATTTTGTTTAAGAGTAATAATCAAATGTTCTTTTAAAGATTTTTATTCATTTATTCACTTACAGACACATCAAATAATTATGTGGTTGCTGTTTGAAAGAATCTATGTGAGGATCTTACATATCATGTTTAAAAAGAAAAGAAAACATAAATTTTACCTTCATGCCTTTATACAGGAAAGGGGCCACAAGATAAGAACAATTAACTAAATTATTTGAAATAATTAAGCTAGATGATGTTTGCAAAATACATAAAACAGAGCTTGATACATGGCACATACTCAGTAATAGTAGCACATCATTAATAAATAAGAGACAGTGATAGGTCATATGAAAAAGATAAAATAGCATGGGAATTCAAGGCTGAAGCACTTTTTATGTCTCTCTCTGTATGTGTAGAGGAAATGGTTGGGATAAATATAGGTGTGCAAAATATTACATGGATTGGTTGACACTGGGAACTTATCAAAGGCCACTTGTAGCAAAAGATTACAGGTCATACAAAGATGACACTGGATAACTAGATGGGAAGAAGAGAAAAAAAATACTTAATTCTACATTTCTTATTTTTTTTAAATGTTTATTGATTTCTCCTTCCTTCTCAATGTAATCTTGTAAACAAGGACAGAATAAACTAAAAATGAATAATTAAATTGCTAGTTTTATGGGATACATTTTTGTTTGTATGACAGAGACAAAGAGAGAGACAGAAAGACAGATAGGAACAGACAGGAAGGGAGAGAAATGAAAAGAATCAATTCTTCATTGTGGCTCCTTAGTGTCCTTAGTTGTTCATTGTTTGCTCTCTCATATGTGCCTTGATTGGGGGGGGGGGGGCTGCAGCAGAGACAGTGATCCCTTGTTCAAGTCAGCAACCTTGGACTCAAGCCAGTGACCTTGAACTTCAAGCCAGTGATCTTTGGGCTAAAGCCAGCAACCATGAGGTCATGTCTATGATCCCATGCTCAAGCCAGTGACCCTGCGCTCAAGCCAGCAAACCTGCGCTCAAGCTGGTGTGCCTGCACTCAAGCCGGATAATCCTATGCTCAAGCCAGCAACCTCGGGGTTTTGAACCTGAGTTCTTTGCATCCCAGTCTGATGCTCTATCCACTGCACCACTGCCTAGTCAGGCTGGAATACATTTAAAAATGGAGATTTGGGCCCTCATTATTTGATTCAGTAGTAGAACATTGGCCAGGCAAATAGATGTCCTGAGTTCAGTTCCCAGTAAGGGCACACAGAGAAGTGACAATCTGCTTCTCTCTCCCTCCTTCTTCCCCTTTGCTTCCTCTTCCCTTCCTGCAGGCAGTGGCTCAATTTGTTCCAGCATTAGCTGTGGGTGCTGAGGATGGCCTGCTTGGTCTGAGCATCAGCCTCAGGTGCTAAAATAGCTCAACTGATTCAAGCATTGTCCCCAGACAGGGATTGTCCGGTGAATCCTGGTTGGGATACATGTGGCAGTCTGTCTGACTATTTCCCTTCCTCTCACTTACAAAAAAAAAAAAAAAAGGAAATATATTATATATGAGGAGACAGTCACCTGCTCTTTAAAAACAAATGAACAAACAAAACTAAGTACAGGGATCACATAAAAAGTTTCTGTACCAGGTTTTCTCCTGGCCCCCACACAATCTTTCTTTCCTCAGCATGCTCCTTTGGTTACCTTACTCGCCCTAATCTAAGATGTGTCCCATTCAGCACAGCTTCTAGCTATAAACTGTAAATTAAAGGGAGAAATTCACATTACTCTGGAGCTTGGTCCAGGAGTTTGAATTGGACATAATGCTGCTTTTATTTTTTTTACCCAGTAAATATTATAGATCATTTTCTATGTGCAAAGCACTGTTCTTGACACTGGATATGAAATATCAAAACACTATAAAATATTGCCTTTATCAAAGGAAATGCCAATATGTAAATAGGGACTGAAGGATCTAGTATACTTACATACTTCAAAGGAGTGAAATACAGGAGAAGGAAAAGAAAGTATGGAGTATAGAAGAGACTTCTCTTAAGATTTTGCAACTTGTGGCTGCCATAATTCTTTATGCATCTCCCTAAATGCACTTTCTAGATTATATACAGGTGTACACTCCTGTGAGGTACTTAAGAGATGGTGTTTCATGATCCTTTTTTGACACTTTTTTTAAAAAAAGGTTCAATGTTTGAAAATATTAGAAAGTGTTAAATAATTACTGTGGATGTTAAATGAATCTTTTTTCAATTGTTCAACGATGTAGGTGGGTACTGTTAAAGAACTTGGGTGGTTCAGTCGATTGAAGATCCCTTCCACTTAGGGGACATGGATGTAGGTCATGAGAGATGGCCTAATAATGTAAGTGCTGCCAAACACAAGCTTCTGATTTTCTTACTTTTCTTCTTCCTCAGTGAAAACTAAATGCCCAAACCACATTCTCTCTCTCATTGGCTCACTACATCATTTTCTACTAAGTAGAATTTTTCTGTGTTCTTGAAATCATTTTATTGGTCTTTAATTTTATAATACTATCTTTACTCAAATATATACAACCAAAGCATACTGAGTAAATCAAGGAGAGCAATGCTATATTCTTCCAAATTAATCCACATGTCCACCAAGTTATATTTCACAGACTTTAATAGTTTGATGTCTTTTTCCCAATTAAAACCACTCAAGGTCTCTCCATTACAAAGCATAACTCCTTAACATGGTTTGACTATCTTTCCATTCTATTTCCCACACCCTTAACTGCAGCATTCACTGTACCCACACTGCATTCCAGCGCATTCAGAAATGTACTAGGCTTGCTCATTGTTGTTGTTTTTTGCTCTTACAGATGCCTCATTTTAACATGTTTGTATTTCCTACTCCATTTGGCTCATCCCTATCATTTTTTGAGACATGTCTTTCTAGTGTCAACAAGTCTGGAGTGCTTCTCTCCCTCAAGGTGAGCCAAATGCCCTTTTGGGCTCCTTTTTCGCAGTGTAGTTATTCACAAAGCAATACTTTCCTTACATTGCGTCTGTTTAAAAAAAAAATTTTAATTATAGGTGATGTACAATATTATATTAATTTTAGTGTATAAGCCAGTGATTAGACATTTACATAACTTATGAAGTGATCAATGCCTGGCACATGGCAGGCACTCAATAACTATTTTTTGGACTGAAGTAAAAGAATACTATTCTAGTTAATCAGGTATAAAACACAGTTTTTAAAACCTATTAACTCAGATTGATCATCTACATCAGAGACTGTGAAAAAAAAATCTACTCTGAAAAGATTGATAAACAGGTAACCCCAGATATGCTGTTTAAATAAAGACCACAAAATAAAAATGTAATATTCTAAGTACGGTATTTTTAAATAAAATATTGTGACTTACTAGAGAGAGAAGTTTTCTTTCAAAGATCCCAGAGGAAAAGAAGTTAGTTCTTGATGCTCAGAGAACACCTTCTCAAACTCAAAGCAATACACCATTATAGAAAGGCAGCTTAAAACCATGATGTTGAGGTGGGTACCAGTATTAGACTGCATGAGTGCTAACTGGGTGCCCTTAGTCAAGTTATCTAGCCTCTCTTCCAAATTTTTTAAATTGTGATAAAATATACATGCATAAAAGTTACTATCCTAATCATTTTTAAGTATACAATTAGTGGGTTGTTTTTTTTTTACAGAGACAGAGAGTGAGTCAGAGAGAGGGACAGACAGACAGGAACGGAGAGAGATGAGAAGCATCAATCATTAGTTTTTCATTGCGCGTTGCAACACCTTAGTTGTTCATTGATTGCTTTCTCATATGTGCCTTGACCGCGGGCCTTCAGCGGACTGAGTAACCCCTTGCTGGAGCCAGCAACCTTGGGTTCAAGCTGGTGGGATTTTTTGCTCAAACCAGATGAGCCCGCACTCAAGCTGGCGACCTTGGGGTCTTGAACCTGGGTCCTCTGCATCCCAGTCCGATGCTGTATCCACTGTGCCACCACCTGGTCAGGCCAATTAGTGGTTTTAAGTAAATTCACTTGTTGGAAAACCATCACCAACATTCATCTCCAGAAATTTTTCAGCTTCTATAAATAAGACTCTGTACCTATTAAATTATTACTCCCCATTTCTCCTCTCTCCAACCCCTGGAAACCACCATTCAGCTTACTGTCTTTATGACTTTGATGACACTAAGTACCTCATATGAGTGAAATCATACAGTGTTAATCTAGCTTTGATTGGCTTATTTTATTTAGCAGAATGTCTGCATGTGAGAGTTTTATGTCTTTTTAAAGATTAATAATATTCCATTGTATGCATTTACACATTTGGCTTATTCATTCATCCATCAATGGACACTTAGGTGACTTCTAAATTTTAGCTACTGTCAATACATATGTTATATACATGGGTGTGCAAATTACCTAATTCTTGAAAATATGATTTCAGACCATAAAATGAGAGCAATAACAACAATACATAAAACATTAAGCTGTTGAATGGATTAAATGAAGTGACCTATGTAGAAAACGCAGCACAGCTCTGGCACATTGTAGTATTTTAAAATTAAAATTAGCAAAAAAAAAAAAAAAAAAAAGAAAGAAAATTAAATCTTAACTTTTATTTTTATGAAAGTGTTAGCTACACGAAATTTAAAAATAGCTTTCCCCAGCCCCCCAGGAGCTGAATATTAAGTGGCACATAGAAAAATACAGTACGGACAGTTTACAATGAGAACAAAATCTAAGGCCATAGCTATGTGTTCGCTTAACTGAGATATGTTTTTTAACCGTAATTTTTAGAGTTGTGTCTTTGCATTTTGACTTGTAGAGTGACAATAGGCCACATGTTAGTATGGTTTGAAAAATTAAGTTACCTACAGATGTGATCATTTGAGTGCTTGACATCGTCTATCTTTTCATTTATTTATCCCTCCAGTAATAAAATATGAGATTAAAGTAGCTCTTCTTGGTAATGGAAAAGTAGATATATTTTACATGTCAGTTCTTTAAAAGGGGAAGCTCAGAACTCCAGAAAACATCACTGAAGTGTTAAGGGAATATTTAGAAAAAAATATTTCTGAGCATTACCTGTTAACATTACATTTTACTGCTTTGAAGTAATTATAATTTTCATTGCAGGATCTATTAAAAAGGCTTTTACCTGACAGCATTTTTTTTTTGTAGTTACAAGTCATTGTTTGTATGAAGGGAAAAAAGAAAGACATGAAGAGGAAATGAGATGTTTGCTAAGTGTATCTTCACAGACAAAGGGAGACAAGAAGTGCTGAGTACCTTAATGCTTAGAGAGTATAAATCATTTAAGAGGCAGAATAATTCTGCTTTAGCTTTTCAGAAGTCTGCTTGTACGAAGTGTGAACCCTTACCATGATTTTACTTCCCACTTATATATCTTTATTAGATAAAATAATACTATATCTAATCTTAAGTTTTATTAACACTTCATGATATATAACTGTTTTTATATTATCACTTACTTATCCGTAATGTATTCATTTATATTCTTATGTTTAAAAACAATAGCTGCAATTATTGAACACTTCTAAATGCAGATAGCACAAGACAATCTTATATGTTATTAGTAAGTGTCTTTATAACAAACACGTGAATACATATAAATATTTTCATTTATACTCAGGAAGAAAAATTTGAGATTATGCAACTTCTTCAAAGTTGCTCTAGTATCTCTCTAAAAGTGGTAAGTTTAATTGCAGATCTATTTTACTTCAAAGCTTATGTTTTTCCCTACCAGACATCACTGCACATTTATGGACATAGAAATTTCCTAAATTTCTTAAATAAGTAAAACATCTAAACTGTTAAGGAACTTAGATTCTAGTTCCGCCCACAATGCTGAGGTTGGAGGTTCAATCCCCGATCGGGGCACATACAAGAATTAACCAATGAATGCATAAATAAGTGAAACAAATTGATTTCTCTCTCTCTCTTTCTCTCTCTCTCTCTCTCTCTGTCTTTCTGTCTCTCTCTCCTACTTTCTAAGATCAATCAATAAAAATAATAAAAGAAATAATTTGTACTCTAGACCCACCGTAGACTAAATGAGCAAACATAGAGGTGTTTGCGTATTTATTTTGATCTCAAAAGAATTTTTAAGTCTCTCAGTGCCTTGCATATTCAGTGAATATAGTCTGGAGGCTTGCAGAAATGCAGAAATCATTAAATGAGCTCAGGAGCAAAGAGTAGGTATAAGTTTAAGATTTTAAAACAATAAATAAAATGTTTAGTTTCTAAGATATAAAAGAAAAAAGTTTCCACCAGAGATTCAAATAGATGACCTTCATATCTAGTTATGAGTTTTGTGTCTTCATGTCATTGTATAAACTGAATTTTGAAAAAAATGCTATATTGCCATCAAGATTTTTTAATGTTAGGAGTTTGTCATAGTTTCTGAAATATTGTCAAGTTTCACTTTAACTAACAAAAGCACCCTTTTTCATGTATTTAATCAAAAGAAAATTTATTGTACAAAATAAATATAATACAGCTTTGTAGTCATTTACTATAATGTTTGAAAGGCAGTTTCTGTAATCCATAAATAATCTATAATATAATTTTAGCAATTTATTTGAACTCTTTGATTTATCACGTTTATAAAACAATGTTTCCAAAAGGATCAAACTTAATACCTTTCCTCCATTATTATAGAAGTACTAATACTAATGTAGTTAAAGCTAGATGTTAGTTTGACAAAAAAATAGACCATGTAGGTAGGTATAACCTGGATAAACAGCCTCTCAATTATCTAGAATTAGCTGTAAAAATCTGTTGTTGGCTCCAGTTATGAGAACTAAGATTTGTATTAGACCAATATGCTTAATTTGCTTAGCAAATTGTATGTATTTGATGGACTGATTTTTGAAAAGGACTCTAGAATTTCAGTTAAAAATATTTTTAAAGTAACTTAATATCGACTAGGGAAGCCAGAGTAAACCACAACACAAAAATCTGGAAGACAGTTTCCAATTTACATTTTCTGCATATGACCTACTTTATGAGAAAATAATCATAAAATTAGCTTTTATCTAATGGTCTAAAATTTAGTTGTGAAAAGTGTTGCTGATGACAAAGGAAACATTACCTCATGCTGATGGCAGGGAGCCTTACGGGAACCTAAATGACCCAGAGCTGAGCAGCTGGTAACTGAAACTCATCTTGTCAATGTCAACTATAGTCCATCTTCCCAATTTGCCAGAGAAAACACAGCCACACTTTGCTTACAGTGTCTGGTGTCAGAAGGACCACACTTGGCTTTCATCCTTTTAGGACTGTGGAAAGAAAGCCAAGGTATACATCCAGTGTGCCCACCCTGCCAGCATGGGATAGGAGATGAAGAATGCTGAAAGTTATGAGTCATTGCTTTCAAGTGTCCAGAGGCCAAAATAGGACAAAGAATTTTTAAAATCTAATTATATAAAGAAGAAGAAAAGCCAAAATTGTGCCTCTTTCTATTTATTTCAGTTGTGAATGTGTAAAGATAAAAAAAAAATAGAGTTTATTTCACCTCTTAATCTTTGCATAAAGTCGAGTAAGAGACAATATTTATTAATAAGTTGCTCTCAGGACTAATGTACTCCAGTAGAAAAGCAACTGAAAATGCAGTATAAAGAAACAGTTAATTAATACTACTATAAATAAGGTTAAGTGAAGATAAATAAGGGAGGGTAAGAAATATCAAAGAAAATATCAGTTTTATCAAACAAAACAAAATTTCTTAGAGCTTAAAAATACAATAATTAAAAAAAAATCATTGAAATTCTTGCATAAGGAACATAAAGACCCATTCTAGGAAACATCACTTGAAATTAAAGAATATACCCACAAAGAAAAATTGAGTCATCTACAAAAGATTCATATCAGATTTTTACTAATTTTTTTTTCTAGAAGAGAAGAGTACTTCTCTGGCATTCTTTTCAAAAATCCATAACCCAAACTTAATTATGAGAAAATATTGGTCAAGGAAAAATTGAGGCATATTTTGCCAAGTACCTGACCAATAATACTCTTCAAAAATGTGGAGGACACAGAGAACAAAGAAGACAGAGTCTTAGATTGGAGGAGACCAAGAAGACATAAGAATAAATGCAACATGGTATTTTGCATGGGATCCTAGAACATAAAAAGAGAGAGAGAGAGAGAGATCAGTAAAACAATTAGCAGAAGCCAAATATAGGCTTTGTTTTAGTCAACAGTGTTATACCAATGGTAATTTCTTAGTTCTAACAACTTGAACACTAGTATGTAAGATGATAACATTAGGAAAAGTTGAAAAAAATGGGTATAAAAATTTTTTTGTATTGTCTTTGAATTTATTTTGTAAATCTAATATTATTGAAATACAAAAAAATCAGAAACAAAAAATGCTAAAAGACAATAGAAAAATTCCTTTCAAATTCTGGTGAGACACTAATTTTCAATACTGTCACTATACTATTAATCCAGTGTGAGGATCTAATCATGATATTTTTATAATAAGAAAAAAGTTCAGAAATTTACCTTTACCAACATTTTTAGATAAGTACTGTAGCATGTTCTATAGCAAAATAGGAACACAAACTAAAAAAATGTATGCTATGGAATATAGAAAAAAGTGGAAGTAATTTAAGAAGACAGTAAAGGGAAATCCCACTATAATAATAGTATAAGAATGAGTCTAAATTGGAGTAGAAGATAAAAGCTTTCAGGAATGAGGACTCTGGAAAAAAATAAAGAAATAAAATTATCCTGATAAGATACCTGATAGGATAGGGATACCAGAGAAGTTTTTGATATGATAAAAGACAATACTATTAAAAAATGAAGAATAAAAAAAAAGTAAGGTAGAAAAGAAAGAAGGAAGTAAATGAAAGCAATTAGCAATTCCAAGAAAACAAAAAGGTTATATGAAATAAAGTAATACAGGAATATTTCCTACTTGCTTTATTTACTTATTTTTCTTATGAACACATGTCAAAAATTTGAAAAAATTATTGCTAAATAAAATACAATAATGCCTTAAAAGGATAATGCATCACAATCAAGTGGGGTTCATTTCAGGGATGTAAAGATGTTTCAACATCTGTAAATCAATTGATGTGATATACCATATTAAAAACATTTAAAAAATCATATGGTAATGCAAATAGATAAACTAAAAGCATTTAACATCCAAGATAAAGCATCCACCATTATTAAAATAATCAATTAAATGGGCACAAAACTTAAATACCTAAACATATTAAAGATCATATATGACAAATCCTCAGTGAACATCTTAATTAATCATGAAAATTTGAAAGCCTCTTTCTAAGATAAAGAAGATGACAAAGATGCCCACTCTAACCAATCTTATTCAACATAGTATTAGAAATTCTAGTCAGAGCAATTAGACAGGAAAAAGAAACAAAAGGCATCCAACTTGGGAATAATAAAGTACTGTAAAACTGTTACCATTTGCAGATGGCATGATTCTATACATAGGAAATCCCAAAGAATCCACCAAAAGACTATTTGAAACAATAAAGTTGCAGGATTCAAAATTAATATAAAAAATTTCATTCTTATATATTAAACCATGAAATATCAAGGAAACTATGAAGAAAACAATCTAATTTATATGTATAACAAGAATAATAAACTACCTAGACATAAACTTTAAAAAGAAAGCGAAAGACCTGCACAATGAAAACTACAAGATATTGTTGAAATAAGTTGAAGAATTCACAAAGAAATGGAAAGATATATTTTTTTTGTTTATGAATTGAAAGAATCAACACTGTTAAAAAGGCCATACTACCCAAAGCAAAAAAATGCAAAACAGATTTAATTAAATGATCATCAAAGTTCCAATGGAATTTTTCATAGAACTGGAACAAATAATCCTAAAATTTATATGGGATCACAGATAACAAAAGCAATCATGATAAAACAATAACAACAGGCCATGGCCGATTGGCTCGGTGGTAGAGCGTCGGCCTGGCGTGCAGGAGTCCTGGGTTCGATTCCCAGCCAGGGCACACAGGAGAAGTGTCCATCTGCTTCTCCACCCCTCCCCCCTCCTTTCTCTCTGTCTCTCTCTTCCCTTCCCGCAGCCGAGGCTCCATTGGAGCAAAGTTTGCCTGGGCGCTGAGGATGGCTCTGTGGCCTCTGCCTCATGCACTAGAATGGCTCTGATTGCGGCAGAGCGATGCCCAAGATGGGCAGAGCATCGCCCCCTGGTGGGCATGCCGGGTGGATCCCGGTCAGGCGCATGCTGGAGTCTGTCTGACTGACTCCCCATTTCCAACTTAAGAAAAACACACATACACACACAAACAATAACAACAGCAACAACAAAAACACAAGAGAGACCACACTCCCTGACTACAAACTATACTAAATAGCTATAATAATCAAAACAGCATGGTATTTACAGAAAAACAGATATGCAGACTAATGGGACAGAACTGAGGGTACAGAAAGCTAAGGGAATTAAAAACAATTTCAGAGGGATGCTGTGAGTGTGAAAATGAGGCAATGAGTGGGTCGAATTCCTGACAGATAAGAAATGCTCTGATTTATGAAGTAAATGATTTATAAGTTAAAATAAAAAAACAGGAAAATTAGCCTTTTTTACTAGACTGTAAACTCTATAAAAGCAGAAACCATGCTGGCCATTTTATCTTGTGCATGGTCAACACTTAGTAGGTATTTAAAAACACCTTTGTTGAAACTGCTTATATTAATGTCTGTTGTTCCTTGTAATTTCAATACAATTTCTGTGAGAAAAGTATAATGGATACTATTCCTTTTTTTTTGTCTTTTTTTTTTTGTATTTTTCCAAAGTGAGAAGTAGGGGGAGGCAGACAGACAGACTCCTCCCAGTATGCCCACCAGGGAGCAATGCTCAGCCCATCTGGGGCATTGCTACGCTGCAACCAGAACCATTCTAGTGTCTGAGGTGGAGGCCATGGAGCCATCCTCAGCTCCAGGGCCAAATTTTCTCCAATGGTGCCTTGGCTGTGGGAGGGGAAGAGAGAAATAGAGAGGAAGGAGAGGGGGAAGGGTGGAGAAGCAGATGGGTGCTTCTCCTGTGTGCCCTGGCTGGGAATTGAACCCGGGACTTCTACAGGCCAGGCCAATGCTCTATCTTTGAGCCAACCAGCCAGGGCCTGGATACTATTTCTTTTAAAGTTCAATATTTACATAGACACCACACTTTAATCACTATTGGCTGGTTTTAAGTAACCTAGTATTTAAAGTGGCATTAAAGCATCAGTACTCTGATTAGGGAAACACCAACCAGGTACAAAGAGACCACATGGGAGGGATACCAACTAGACCTTAGACATCAAGGAAAGTCTTCCATGGGGAGTTATGTCTGAGCTGAAACCTGGAGACTGACTAGTCTGAAAGAAGAATGTGGTAGTAGAGAGAGTTTCAATCAGAAGAAACAACATTTTGGAAGGTCCAAAAATATAAAAAAAACCATGTTGTGTTCAAGGTATTGAAAGAAATTGAGATTAATGGGAATAAAAATTCTAGATGTGGGAAGGCATTGAATAAGGGTCAAGAAATATGATTTGAGAGGTAAGGGCTATATCAGGAAGTAACATATTTTTAAAGTTTTTAACCTATTCTCAAGATAATAAAGTTATTTAAACAGAGAACTGCAGTTATAATATTGCTTTTAAAAATATGACTTTCACTGAGGAGTGGGGAATGATAGGAATTGAGAAAAGATGAAGGCAGTGAGAAATTACTATAACAAGAAACAATTTGGCTTGTATTTAAATAAAGACAGTAAGAAAAGGGAGAAGCAAACTGATATAAAGGGGCTTATTTTTAAGGGAAAGCATAAAGTTTATTGTTTATGTGAACTTGGGGAACAAGAAGTAAAGAAAGATATTTATTTTCTGACTTGAGTCACTTTGTAGGTAAAGGTGCAATCATGTCATCATGTAGCACTGACTAGAGTTGGTGTTGAGGGGGTGAGAGAGTTGGAGGGCAGAAAGAACAAAAGACTCCCGCTTTTCATGTCTAAGATACCTAAGCTAAGATACAAATTAGGCAGTTGGATATATAATTTCAAGTTCAAACTAGAGGCGTGGAATAGAGATATTTTTAGATAGCAGTTCATAATAATTAGCAATTAAAGCTATTCCAATAAATATTATCTCAGTGTTTTTTTGAGAGTCATATCCTTGTACAGCTATCTGAAGTATTTTTTTAAATGGGCTAAAATAAATAGTACTTCAGAAATTTCTATAGAGAAAAGTCAGCTACGAATACCCTTTCTCTCTTACTCACAAACCATGCATTAAATACCTACTATGATGTATGGGAAAATAGGGGAAAATTTTCATTTGTTTACACATACAACTTGGTTAGATACTCCCCAGTATGGAAATGTAGCGTGCTCCAGGAATACAGATAAGGCAAATCAAATTGGTTGTCTTTTTCTTTTTTCTTTTTTTTTACAGAGACAGAGAGAGAGTCACTAAGAGGGATAGATAGGGATGGACAGACAGGAATGGAGAGAGATGAGAAGCATCAATCATGAGTTTTTCATTGCGACTCCTTAGTTGTTCATTGATTGCTTTCTCATATGTGCCTTGACCGTGGGGCTACAGCAGACCAAGTAACCCCTTGCTCAAGCCAAGGACCTTGGGTCTGAGCTGCTCGTGAGCTTTGCTCAAACCAGATGAGCCCGCGCTCAAGCTGGCCACCTCAGGGTCTTGAACCCGGGTTCTCCACATCCCATTTCGAATGCTATGTCCACTGTGCCACCACCTGGTCAGGCCTGGTTGTCATTTGATATGGAGCTACATTTGCCAAGTATAAATAACATTTTGTTACAAATTTAAATGCTTTTGGAGAGGATCTTCTCTATAGTCACATCTACTGAGGATGTGTTTAATTACCACTCTAGAACATTTGGTTTATAAAAATGTCTAAACCGTCAACAGGAAATGCCATAAGAGAATCAGGAGAATCTGTCTAAAATTTGCATGGATTGGGGGCTGTGGTGCAGATATGAACTAGAGCGCCTTGGATGGAGACTGGGGAGGAGCAGCCTTCTGTGAAACCCAACTGCTTATCCGCTGTAAGGCCAGTGGCCATCGCCATGGCCATGCAGATTCTCATTAGATTTGGGCAGATGGTAAAGGAACTGTGGAACCAAAATATGGTGGGTCATTCCATTTATTAAACTCTCGTAATGGTGGAGGAGCAAACAGGCAGGGAAGACGGCTTTCCTTTCTCCCTCCAGACTCACTCCAGATTCATATGTCCCCATCAGCCTCAGCAGGGCTCCTGAGCCACTCAGCTCTCTCCAGAAAAACAGGCCAGGCAGAAACGCCCCTTCTCAGGCAAACAATAGCAAACAATTGCCCCTCCCCATGGAGGCAGGAAATTCTCAATTTGCAATCTGCTGCCCTGAAGGCAAGCACCGGCAGCCTTCCATAGACCAGTGCTTTTCAACCTTTTTTGAGCCTCGACACATTTTTTACATTTACAAAATCCTGGGGCACACCACCTACCAAAATGACACAAAATGACACTCTGTTAGAATTTATTTAAAGCTTAAATAAATTACATTTATTAAAAAAAAAAGTTAAATAAAAAAGGATAACCCCTTCATATATACAGTCCTACGTAACGTCCCCTCATATACAGTCCCATGTAACCTCATATATACAGTCCCATGTAACCCCTCATATATACAGTCCCACGTAACCTCATATATACAGTCCCATGTAACCTCATATATACAGTCCCATGTAACCCCTCATATATACAGTCCCATGTAACCCCTCATATATACAGTCCCACGTAACCTCATATATACAGTCCCATGTAACCTCATATAGACAGTCCCATGTAACCCCTCATATATACAGTCCTGCTAATAGATACTGGAGCTTTCATCAAGGTTGTGGGTTCAAATCAATTTGGCAAATACTCTCTCTATATAGAGACTGAACAAAATCAATTTTAGAAAATGTTGGGTACTTGTGTAACATCATAAGTCCTCAGAGCATCTCTACTGTCACATTGAGAAGTTTGCTTTCTAGGTAAGGATTCTGATAAATACTAGAGTTCTCCCTCAGGTTGTGGGTTCAAATCCCATGGTCAGCTGGGTGCAGGGGCCTTGGTTCTGTCTGTTTCGATGGTGTATATAGAGATTTGAGTTATTTAAGAAGATGACCCTTCAGGAGGCCATATACAATATAGATAACATTGTGATGCATTGTGATGCATTGTATATCACCCTCTGCGGGGGCCTCTTTTAAAAAGAAAAAGGTCAAATATCTATATACACCATCAGGATAGACATAACCAGCTGAGGCTGAGGCTTCATCTAGTGGTGGCAACATTTACCTCCAGTCCTGACCAGGATTAGAAATCGGGACTAGGGGGAGGAGTAGCAGCTTCAACTACTCGCTGCGGCCACACAATGACAAGTGCGTGGCAACCCCAGCGGGGGACCTTCCTGGGTGTGGATGAGAGGCGGCCTACTATTGGTTCATCCTAGTGATCAGGATGAATCCTAGAAGGTGATTGGTCAGTGAGCGTTCCCTGTGCCTCCACTCTTCCTGTTGCTGATAGCTGGAGGGATTGTGAGGGGAATGTTTATGTTCGGATAGAGGCGCTGGCAGCGGGCCGGATAAATAGCCTCCACGGGCCATAGTTTGGGGACCCATGTTTAATTTCCCAATGGCACACCTGACCATGTCTCACAGCACACTGGTTGAAAAACACTGCCATAGACTATCTACACATGGAGCTGCCCCTATACAAGCGAACTAACCTAAAAAAACACTTGTTTACCAGACATCTATGTTTGGATGAAATAAGCTTTGGGCAATATTTCTTAAATGTGAATATCTTATCATTCTGGACCTAAAGATATACATATTTATTTGACTACATCATGTTAAATATTCTAAAGTGTTATTAACCTGAGGTTATTGCCAATATGATATGTATAGTATTTCTTAAATAACAATATGTTCTTATATTGTACACTAAGTGAAATAACTAATTAACTTTCTTAACTTTAACTTACTACCTTACAAGGCAAGCTTCATTCAAGGAGATTTAGTTATGGAAAGGGACAGTGATGAAATGAGCAGGATAGAAATATAAAAGCACATAAGTCCATCTGGTTTTGAGAGTTAGGTAATGCCAAGTGATTAACGTGATGGGAGCAGGATGATATCAGCTTAGGAAGAAACCTGTTAAAGGGAATCTGACAAGAGAGACAGGAATTGCTTGAGGTGTGGGTCAGAGGATTCATAGGAAGGTGCATGAAAGAAATGTAAGCAAATGGAGAACTGGTGGCAGTGTATGTGAGAAGAAGCCTAGAAAAATGAAGAATGGACTGATTTGTAAATACAATGAATTCTGAATTATATTGTGGTAGAAGAAAAAAGTGAAAAGCATTAAAATATACTGGTAGCTTCTGGATTACATTCATGGATAGTAATTTGAGATAAGAAACAACGGGCAATGCTCTAGGTTTTATGTCTGTTTCAAGGAAAAGGTTATGGAGATAATGATACAAAAATGATAAACAGATAAAAATAAAGAGTCTGCTTTTCTTATCATAAAAACCAAATGTGAAACTCCTAAAAGAGACAAGGTTTGAATTGTTAAAACCCAAATTAAGTCTATGGTAATAAAGCATTTTCATGCAGAAGACTATGAAAATATTGTTACTGGACTAAGGGGTTCAACTGAATGTGAGCATCTAAGTCTAAGTTGATGTGAATGGGAGTTGGCAGCAAAGAAAGTAAAGGTTTATTTAAGGAAATTATGCCATGCCTAGAGTTATAGGTAAGCTATCAGGTTAAAACCTAGCTCCCTAGTTGTCCAAATGGAGACAAACTATATACAAAAGAATTATTAATTGTGATTGTTAAGGGAGTAACACCTTAAATTCACCTGTGTGAATTTGTTGAGGCCAGGTAAGAAGTAGTTAATCATTGTATCAGGTCCTAATACCAACCATGACGTCCTTTGTCTGGTTTCAGAGAGTATGGTCAGTTAGGGTTGCTCTGCTTTCATGGGCCTGAGGCTGAAACACAACTGAGGTCAAGACATTTTTTTTAGTTTGATTGAAATTTTGTTCTTATGGCCAACAATCGCAGCATTATGCTTAAGACTGAATCTGAAGTCCTAGGGGCTTAATGATTAAGTGAATGAAACTTCAAAGAAGAAGACAGGTGAGTCAGGGTGTTTTAGGCCAGTTTGAATCAAGAGAAAAGAAAGTAGAAAAGATAATATTACAGAAATGAAGTTTCTGGCCTGACCAGGCTGTGGAGCAGTGGATAGAGTGTTGGACTGGGATGAGGAAAACCCAGGTTCAAGACTGTGAGGTCGCTAGCTTGAGTGTGGACTTATCTGGTTTGAGCAAAGCTCATCAGCTTGGACCCAAAGTCACTGGCTTGAGAAAGAGGTTACTCAGTCTGCTGAAGGCCTGCAGTTAAGGCACATATGAGAAAGCAATCAGTGAACAACTAAGGTGTCACAACGAAAAACTAATGATTGATACTTCTCATCTCTCTCCGTTCCTGTCTGTCTGTTCCTATCTATTCCTCTCTCTGACTCTCTCTCTCTCTATTTCTGTAAAACAAAAAACAAAAACAAAAAAAAAGAAATGAGGTTTCTGTATAGTTACATTATCTTCCAACCAAAATCAGAACATAACAAAACAAAAATTTAAAAAAAGATGTGTAAAAGCAAAATAGAGACAGACTCATGGATAAATAGTGGGCTGACAGCTGTTGGGGGATGGGTGGAGGTCTGAGTTGAAGAGGTGGAGGGATTGTGCAAAGAACACACAAAAAAAGAACTCATGGACACAGACAGCAGTGTGGTGATCGCCAGATAAATGGTGATGAAGGAAGACTTGACTTGGGGTAGCAAACACACAATGTAGTTAGTGTACAGATAATGGGCTGTAGAGTTGTGCACCTGAAACCTGTATAATTTTGTTAAGCAGTTTTACCCCAATGAACTAACTTAAAAATAAGAAAAAATAAATAAATAACATATGTAAGAACATCAATTATAATAAAGATAGTATGTTTCTTTTTCAATGTGATAATTTTTAACCAGAGAGAATCAGAACAGCTTCAACTGAGGACATGCTTGATTTAGGTAAGAGAGAATTTATACTTGAAACAATAGTGTCTAGAGGCTACTGCCCACATCCTAAAGACCTGTGAACTATGGAAAGCAAAGTGGTCTTGGCATGAGAACTGTATAATAACACAGATGTGAAATTCCAGAACTATGATAATCAGTTATGAGGTAGTAGTCATAGAATTGAAGAAAAATAGTTCAACACAAATTATTTTTTAAGTAAAAACATGGACAGTTTACAATGAGATTATGAAGAAAAGCAGATAAAGAATGATGACTCCAAAATACACTGCAGGAGTAATGACTCTATACCGTGAACAAAAATAGTTTGATTTAAAGCTAGACAGATGATAAATCCCTGTGGAAACATATGATGAATTCAGACTTTGAGCTCAACATTGAATTTGAGTTGATAATAATTACCCAACAGGATTTTCATTTGTATAGTTAGACTGATGGGACAGGAATGCCAGACATATAAAAGTAAAGCCATAGGTACATTCACTGAACCAATTAGCATAGGTAGAGTAGAATGTGGGAGCTCCCACATTTGAAGGTAGAAAGACTAATGAAGTCAGTAAGAGGAAGTTGCAAAGAGTGAGACAAGGTGAACTGGAAAATTTTCAGTCTACAGAGGACAAAGTAGGTAATATCCATACAAAGTGGTAATGGGAACTGCCACGAAGGCCCAAGGATGATGGTGGCTGACAGAAGGCCCATGACTTGGTGCTTATGTGGTCATTAGTCATCTAGAGACAAATGAAAGAGATAATGAATTGAGGCATCAGAAACCCAGATGGCTAGCTTGTGGTACAAGAGAAATAGTAGGTAAAACTTGTACTTCTGGGAAGGAAATCTTTAAAGAGTTTTCTCACATTTCTATTTTGGGTCATAAGTCTTTGAGAACATGAGAGAAAGAAAGATGGATTTTTAAAAAAGATGATTTTAAATAGAGGTATTTGACATTTTTGGCACAGAGAGGTGCAGCTTTAGGAGATCAAAAAAATCTCAACTCAATATTTAGCCCCAAAATAGGATGCCAAGAAATGTTTGTCAAATTCCTGCTGAATTTAAAGAGACACTCTAAATTAAAATTTGTATGTGTGTGTGTGCGCGCGCGCGCAATAGCTTGTGTTCACAACATTCTCACAGCTAAAAAGTATCTCACTGAAATAATTATTTTATTATTAACTTCTTAATAGTGACTTGTTGAGACCATAATGGGTAGCACTATTAAAAAAGAATGTATTTAATTTAAATACACACTTCTCAAAGTAAGATTAAGAGAAGATGAGAAGACCCTACCATGAAGTATGTTGGAGAGGCTTTGTAGATATCAACAAATAAATAAAAAAAGAAGGGAAAAAAGTGTATTTCAGATAGTCAGTTCATTCTTGAAATTTTTTATGTGTATGCAAAGAAGGATAGAGAATTATATTTCCGACCATATACCAAAGTGATTCCAGTTCAAATCTTCAAAACTATTGTCAGAAACATACAGGGAGATTATCCAGTGTTCTTTGGACTATCTTCCTTCCCTTTGTCTCCTTCCCTTTTCTTCTACTCTCCTCATCATTCATCCATTCTAAACTTCCCCAGTTCAGGGAACTCAATTCCCTTGAGGTTGCCTCAGAGACTTTTTATCCAGAAGAGAATGCATTGTTTTGTTGCTGGTGGAAATAGGATTCCTCCTTCCATAGAGTCACAAGAAAAGCATTTCAGGGAACCATGCATAGGAAAATAAGGTGTAGTAGTAAGATTTATTAGAGCTGTCCCCAAGTGCCTGGTGTCTCAATCAAGACCAGGTGGCTCGGCCTCATCTTGCTGTGAAAGAAGTCCAGCCTCTTTGGCTGCAGGCCCGCACTTGTCCTCACCAAACCCAAAAAGGCCAGGGCTCAGAGACACTGTACCATTACCCTGGCATCAGCAGGGAATCTGAAGCTTCCGTAGTTCAGTTTAATCCATGCCAAAGTTTCAGTGGTCCAGCTCAGTCTCTGCTCCCCTCTGGCTAGCTTAGTCTATGTTCCCAGCTGCACTAGGTCAGATGCTACACTTCCACACCCAGTGTCACCCTTAGACCCACAAGCTGCTATAGAGAGAGAATGTGTGTGTGCAAACAGTGGGGCAAATGAACAGATCTCAGGCCTTTGTTAAGCTTTGATTACATTAACTTGAGTTTGGAAAGGGAAACTTTCTTTCAAACTAACCAATCTCTTTCCTGCATCTTCCAGGATTTTTTTGCCTTTATCTAATTCACTTTTTCTCTAGATTTTCCCAAGCTAGATTCTGTTCCTTTATATCACTATCTTGGTTCCTACTGCCCATGCTTTAGAGTAGAAGAGCCTCTCTCTGTACCATTTTGGCTTCTACTGCACATGCCTCAGCAGGGGCATTTCCCTTTCTGTTTTATTACCCCCATCTCCTTCCCTCCCAGTCCAGGCCACTGGTCAGTTATCCCCTAGAAAAATTGGAAAGCTGATCTTCCTGCTTGCCTGGGGATAAGTTCCCTTTGGTCAAGGGTGTGACTGCTCCCTAGAGTGTCTGAAGCAGCAAATGCCAGGCTTAAGTAGGCTTAAGCTTAGCCAGTTGTGTTTCCTCCTATTTTGTGAATATCTACGTAGCTGACTGCCTACGATAATCATTCTCATGGGAAGAGAAAAGCCACTTGGAGAAAGGAACGTGGACCTCACCTCTTTCATTAGTCATTGCTTTTTCTTGTTGGTCTTAAGCCAAGGGTAACAGTGAGAAGGACTTGTAGACAACAGTAGCATACCCAGTTGTTTAGAGCTATGTCCCAATATGCCAAAGTTGCAGATTTGATTACTGGTCAGGGCACATACAAGAATCCACTAATAAATGGATAAATAAGTGGAACAAGTCAATGTTTTCTCTCTCTCTCTCTCTCTCTCTCTCTCTCTCTCTCTTTGTCTCTCTCTCTTTCTCAAACTGATAAAAATTAAAATTTTAAAAATTTAGAAAAAAAATCAGAAGCGTACCTTGCTTCAGGCCAGAGAGCAAATCTTCATTCAATACAAGCCACTCAGTGTGATTTCTCCGTCCTAGGTTCCACCCAAATCATGTTTCTTTTTTTAAAAAATTTTTTTTATTTATTCATTTTTAGAGAGGAGAGAGAGGGGGGGAGAGAGAGACAGAGAGGGAGAAAGAGGAGAGAGAGAGACAGAGAGAGACAGAGAGGGAGAAAGAGGAGAGAGAGAGAGAGAAGGGGGAAGGAGCTGGAAGCATCAACTCCCATATGTGCCTTGACCAGGCAAGCCCAAGGTTTTGAACCGGCAACCTCAGTATTTCCAGGTCAACGCTTTATCCACTGTGCCACCACAGGTCAGGCCCAAATCATGTTTCAAGTTACAAATAGTGCATTGCAAGTCTCTTATCAACTTTGTGGATTTTATTCATGGGCCAGAAAATTGTTAACTAGTGTGAACGGCACCTGGGAGAAAACAGAGTAAAGAACCTATTCAAAATTTGAATAGAGTTCATTATTCTTTGATTCTTTCTTAGGAAAAAAAATAAAAGAGTATGGTCTTCTACTTCAGCCAGATCAGCTCCTAAGAAGTCATAATTTATCCATTTTCGTTCTCATGATAACTTATTGCATTTAACACCAATATGCACAGTGTTTATCATGCTTTCAACTCAAGACTTATGCTATTAATTTTTCCATTGGATTGGCTTTTAAACCCCCCAGCATTCTATCATCATATATTTGTTAAGGAAACTCTAACATGATTTAAAGGGGACCTAAAAACTGACTATAAACTGACTGGGAAAAGAGTAAATGTGATCAAGGCATTTAGATATCTTTTGAAATAACTTTTCTTCCATACAATTAAATGCTTCTCTGGTGTCTTGAAAAGGTGATTTCTCTTCCAATGGGTGAAGTAGTTATATGTATTTTGTATAAAAATAAATAAATTCAGTAAAATAGGCATAAGAAATCTAACAATTTAAAATATTCCTTCTTTATTCTATATGTTCAAGAGAGAGTATTTTGGGATTTTATAATAAGAAAACACTTAATTAAATGTCTTTTATATGCCAGACACTTTGTAAAATCCTGAAATTGCCATTCAGATTTTATTAACCACAATATTTTTCCTATTCTGTGTCAAACCCTAAGGTTTTTTAAGCCACTCTGATGCTCCATGAGATCTGATCCTTATTAGTGTGTCATACATGCATATGTTATGTAAACATGTGTGCTTACATACACTGACAAACCCATCTTTGGTATTTATAGTTTCTTTACCCAACTACCTCATAAAAAATTAAAATGAGATTTGACTCCATTAGGAATTTCACAATACCTCAATAATAAATCTATTCTCAACATTTGAAGAACGATATTATGGAACTATGAGGTGGAACAAAAACTGATTTAGATTTATTCTGTAGTAGAACTACTCTTAAAAAAAGAAAACAGAAGTAATTTACACATCTGCAGATCTTAAGAAATGGCTGAGAATTTGCATGATTTGGGCACATGAAGCCATTTCACCACACAAATTCCTTCCTTTTATCTCTGAAGGGTGTTGAAAGGATACAAACATGTTTTCTGCAGATGATGTGAGTTACTGACTGGCATAAATAACAACTTACACTAATGATTCAGAAATGTGCTTTTTATTGAGTAAATTAGTGTCCAGAGAATGTATATGTAGGAAAAGTCATATTTTATGAAAACTGAAGATATGTAATTAGATATACTATTTTTTCTGTGTTCTTTAATGACTATGACAATCCTAGGTTGATCTTTGTTGTTGCCCTAACATGCATAACTTGGTTGAGATGTTTATTCTCAAAGATGGTAAAATAATTATATAATTAATAAGTAATAAAACCTGAAAATTATTCACTAGACCCAAATCTATATTAAATGAGATATACTAAAGATAAATATGGATTTTTGCCTACTAAGGAAAACTCTTAGAAGTTTTCACTTTAAGAATGTCACTCAGTGGGCCCTGGCCGGTTGGCTCAGTGGTAGAGCATCGGTCTGGCGTGCGGAAATCCTGGGTTCGATTACCTGCAAGGGCACACAGGAGAAGCGCCATCTGCTTCTCCACCCCTCCCCCCTCTCCTTCCTCTCTGTCTCTCTCTTCCCCTCTCGCAGCAAGGCTCCATTGGAGCAAAGACGGCCTGGGCACTGGGGATTGCTCCTTGGCCTCTGCCCCATGCGCTAGAGTGGCTCTGGTCGCAACAGAGCGATGCCCCGGAGGGGCAGAGCATCGCCCCCTGGTGGGCAGAGCGTCGCCCCCTGGTGGGCGTGCCAGGTGGATCCCGGTCGGGCGCATGCGGGAGTCTGTCTGTCTCTCCCCGTTTCCAGCTTCAGAAAAATACAAAAAAAAAAAAGAATATCACGCAGTGTATTCTAAAATAACCAAATCAGATTTTCTGTTTAAGAACTAAATTAGTATTGTAAATAATTTATCTGACAGTAAAATTTTTGCACCATAATTTAACAATCCAAGAATTATAAACCATTAACTGAAGTGTGATGTGCTTGAACTAGAAAAGACTTTAGTGTTCATTTGGTTCAATCATTCTTTTACACATGGAAACTGAGCCCCAGGAAATTCTAATAGGTAAGAAAAGGTTACACATCATGTTTAGGACATATCCAAGGCTAAATCAAGCAGTTCTAATTCTTTTGACCCAACATCTACTACTCTTTCTACCTCATGTACCATTTCTTTAAGATGATAAAACAAGATTGAGTAATTAACAATCCACGATATCCAGGTTCTTGTTCTTAAGGGATATTAACTCTAGGGCTCATCTCAGGCATAAAGATTATTCTTCGTTGCAACTAGGATAAATGAAAAAAAAAATAGTTTGGTTTATGTAAATACAAGAAAGTTGGATGTGGTCAAAAATATTTTTTGACATTTCAATTTGTTGAAGTTAGTCTAATTGGTTTTGTGAATGACAAGAAATTTAGGGCCCTGGCCAGTTGGCTCAGCGGTAGAGCATTGGCCTGGCATGTGGGGGGACCCGGGTTCGATTCCCAGCCAGGGCACATAGGAGAAGCACCCATTTGCTTCTCCACCCGCACCCCCTCCCTCTCTGTCTCTCTCTTCCCCTCCTGCAGCCAAGGCTCCATTGGAGCAAAGATGGCCCGGGCGCTGGGGATGGCTCCTTGGCCTCTGCCCCAGGCGCTAGAGTGGCTCTGGTCGTGGCAGAGCGACACCCCGGAGGGGCAGAGCATAGCCCTCTGGTGGGCAGAGCGTCACCCCTGGTGGGCGTGCCGGGTGGATCCCGGTCGGGCGTATGCGGGAGTCTGTCTGACTGTCTCTCCCCGTTTCCAGCTTCAGAAAAGTACAAAAAAAAAAAAAAAAGAAATTTAGAAATGTTAAATATTTTTTGCCTCTTGGTTATCTATAGTGGACCAACTACTGAAATATAAAGCTTCATGAAGGTAAGGAACAGGTTCCAATCATTTTCTTTTCCCACTCAGAAATTACACAATGCAGTGCATTGTGTAATTATAGTAATATTATTCTCTCTCTCTCTCTCATATATATATATATACACACACACAAACACACACACATATGCACATATACATACACATTAATATATGCATATATATATACAAACAAATATAGGCAATGAATAATTAGTTGGATGTGTATGCAAATTAGTACACAAATAAAGTAGTTTGTTACACCTGACTGTTACAATAAAAGCTAAGGGCATATACAGAATTGTCAAAAGCCCTGAAACTGAGTGAAAATATTTGAAGTAAACCTTAAGATCTTCTAAAATTCAAAAAATTCTTTCCAAGCAGAAATGTGTACATATAAGTACCACAAGACATGTACCATATAGTCATGGCAACATTATTTGTAATAGCCTTACATGGAAAACAGTGTAAATGTCCATTGATGATAGAATGGACTAATTCTAGAATATTTTTAGAATGGAATTCTATAAGGTAATAAAAAAGAATAAACTATTGCTATATCCCAAAACGTAGATAAAACTCAAAACTTCTTGAATGAATGAAGTCAACAATAAAAGTATACACTCTATATTAAAACACCTACTTTAGCTTGACCAGGCAGTGGCACAGTGGATAGAGCAGCAGATTGAGATGTGGAGGACCCAGGTTTGAAGCTCCATGGTCACTGTCTCATCCGACTTGAGCTGGGGCTTACCAGCTTGAGCGCGGGGTCACTGGCTTGAGTGTGAGATCTTAGACATGACTCCATGGTTGCTGGCTTGAGCCTAAGGTCACTGGCTTGAGCAAGGGTCACTTGCTCTGCTGTAGCCCCTCCCTGCCGTCAAAGCAAATATAAGAAAGCAATCAATGAACAGCTAAGGAGACTAAGGAGCCAAGGAAGAATGAATGTTTCTCATCTCTCTTCCTTCCTGCCTTTCTGATTTTGTCTCTGTCTCTGTCTTTCTCTCTCTGTCACAAATAAATAAAAATAAATAAAAATAAATAAAATAATCATCTACTTTAAATTCAACCACAAGAATGACTATACTGTGATGATAAAAGTCAATCTTTTAATTTTAAGTGTTAGTGTGAAAAGAAACACAAATAAGTATAAAAAAAGGTCCTGTAACAAAATATATATAAGAGCAATTAAGATTGGAAATTTTTCAGCACTAAATGAGTTACTTAACTGGTTCAGGGGTATTTATGAAAAAATCCATATGTTAAGATGTCTTTTCATTCAATATTGATTAATTGATAATTGTGGTATAAAACAACATCAAACTTACCATCTTAATTATTTTTCTGTACAGTTTAGTCATGCTAACTATATTTACATTGTTATGCAACAAATCTCCAGAACTTCTTCATTTTGCAAAACTGAAACTCTATACACATTGAACAACTTCCCATTTCTTCTCCTTTCAGGATCTGTCAACTCCTACTTTGCTTCCTGTTTCTATGACTTGGATTAATGTACATACTGCATATTTTGTTTTATTTTTTATTAAGAATAATATCATATGTACCTCTTCACTTCAGCCCATATTCTTAAATACTCTGATATTTTTCATCATTTTTACATATTGGTCTACAAAAATGTTACATAAATCTAAGAGTTTTTGTGCTGTGTTGAAATTGTTGAGGGTGACATCTGTATGATTGATTAATATTTAAAGGAAATGAGGAAGACTGCCATGTTGTTCCCACCTATCCTGTTGATGTCTGTTTCAGAAACCCACTATGGTGTAGATGCACACAGGTGTGACTCATTTTTACTGTGGAAAGGATTAAAGCAGAGAAGAAAACCCAATGGACCACTCTTCAGCTTTGCTTCCCCAGCACCTCTCCACTCTTTTCTTCTCAATGCCACGACTAAGAGCACTGACATTTAAACAGTTTTAGCATCTTAAGTGTCTGTCACCTAAAGCAGAAACTGTATACATAAGCACATGAGCACATAATTAAAAACCTGTACAGATAGTGTCTTATTAGTAGTTTTATAAATTCAAATTTATAAAATTAACATTTTCAAAGACAATCACTACAGAGATTAATGCCAGTAATTTTTAATGTGTTGGAATTTAGTTTATAACTCATTTGGGGTAGCACATGATATAACAAAATATACGTTTAACACTATTGCTTATGTAAAAAACTGTTGAATAAAAATTTGAAGATGCCTTAAGGGTAGTTGTAAAAAAGTAGCTGTGAATGTTTACTAATGAAAGACACATTTAAAAAGAAAAGTAGAGCCTGACCAGGTGGTGGCGCAGTGGATAGTCAGACTAGAAAGTGGAGGACCCAGGTTTGAAACCCGTGGTTGCCAGTTTGAGCACAGGCTCATCTGGTTTGTGCAAATCTCACCAGCTTAAACCCAAGGTCGCTGGCTTGAGCAAGAAAGAGGTCACTTGGTCTGCTGTAGTCCCCCCCCCCCCCATCAAGGCACATATGAGAAAGCAATCACTGAGAAACTAAGGTGCCGCAAAAAAGAATTGATGCTTCTCATCTCTCTCCCTTCCAGTCTATCTGTTCCTCTCTCTATTTCTGTCTTTGTCACACACAAAAAAGCAAAGTAGACATAGTAATACAGGGGAGGAGGGATGCATTAAGGGCAACACTAGAATCTATGTAAACACAATAAATTAAAATCAATTAAAAAAAAGAACCAGAGTGATGTCACGGAAATGGCGCCGTGAGCAGCGCGTCCGACAGCTCTCCCCTAAATCACAACAAATTTATCAACTAGAAACAGAAAAATTTATCCTCGGAGCATTCCGGAATTACACAAACTGATAGTGAAAGGACTGTTATCACTTGAATCTGAGAGACGAGGGTGTGGAGGAAGCTACCGCAGGGACGTTCATTCAAGCCGCGAGGAAGTGCGCCTGTGGTGAGTCAGCCCACACTCGGGAGCCGCGAGCAGCCGCGAGCAGCCGCGAGCGAGCAGCCGCGAGCAGCCGCGGTCGCAGAGCGAGCACCGCTTACGTTCCCAGCAGCCCGCGCACTGCGAGTGAGAGTCGCCAGCCACCGGTGCCCGGAGCACCCCATTCGCGTGCGTGCCCTGGGCATTCCACACGTCCAGAGCGCCCTACTGGCCCGCACACCCAGGGTGCTCCATTATCCTGCGCCTGGTGCGATCCAGCCGCCAGCGGCAGGGCGAGCGGGAGAGGCTTGGGAGATTCTCTCCGTGGGCGGGGCACCTCACCCAGCCATTCAAGCTAACAATCAAGCGTTGGGGCAGGGGCGCGCGCAGGCAGCTTAAAATACCTTCGGGAGCACAGCTGCGACCCAATCACTGAAATTAGCTTAACCCATGAAATCTGCACACCCTCGGTTCTAATTGATAAGATCTCTCTCAGTTCAGCGATCCAAGACAAGAGGCGTGATATTTTTTAGTGCCTCTCGCTAAAGGGGCGGGGGCAACTTCTGATTGATAGAGCCTCCATATTCAGGGATAAATGCTAACAAGAAGGACTTGGCAGATAATAAGATCTATACTACACTAGTCGCAAGCAGAGACTAGTGCCTCTTCTTCCCAGCAAAAACAGGCTACAAAGTGTGGAAAGCCTGGGTTGAGAGGTCCAACTGAATGATAGGCGCTGAACAGTCACCTTGACAACAATTGACTCCCACCCCCGCCTGATTACACTGGAGGCCCTGACTGCCAGAGCCTTTCCCAAAGCCTTGCACTGAGTGGAGATACAGTGGGGATTTCCCAGCTCTTTGAGCCTCTTACTCCCCAGGCAGAAGCAGTTGCAGCCTTATAGCTGGATCACCAGGCTGCTAATTCAGAAAGGAGGGACTAGGAGAGAGAATCCAGGAAAGCAAACTCTCTCATCGTTGGACCCTGCAAACACCAAAAAGCCTTGACTACCAGCAAGACTAAAGCCAATTATATGACATTGCCATAGAATCCCATCAACTGCAAATCCCTACCTAAGTGTGACACAGGGGCAGAGCCTGGGGTACAGAGTCACCGACCAGGAAGAGGGAGAGAAAAGAAAAAGGAAGAAGTTAACCTCTCAAAATCAAGAAAAATCCACAGACTTTACAACTTGTTCCACTAATTTTTTTTTGTTGTTGTTTGTTTCTTCTATCTTATTGCCTTTATTTCCTCCACCTCGGTCCTTCTATTCTCTGCCCATCTTATGCTTCCCCTTTCTTGAACTATACTACCCATGAGTGTTACATTTTATTTCTCTTCTTCATCCTCACCCTCCTTTAAGGTTATACTCCAAAACACTTAACTCTCACTCTCTCCTCTTTTGTTTTTTTTTGTCTTGCTTTATTTTGTTTTTTTTCTCTTCCTATTTTATTTCTTCCTTCGTTTTTCTCTTTTTCTTATTTTTTCCTTTCTATTCGTTTTTTCTTTTCTCATTTTACTTTCCTCCCATTTAATCCTCAATCACGAACAAATTAGTTAATTTGGGACTCAAGGCTTTTTTTGGCTTTATTTTTCTTTTTTGCTTTTGTTTTTATTTTTTTTTCTTGTTTGTTTATTTTTGTGGCATTTTGGGTCCTCCCAACCCAAGGTCTCCATTGTATTTAGTCTTCGCTCCACTTAATACAACAGATTTTTACTTATAATTTTTATTTTTTTTTCTTCTTTATTATTCTTTTTTGGTCCTTTTTTCTGGTTCCCTCTTATCCCTCTCATTATATCTCTTAGTTGACCATCACTTACAAGCAAATCATCTTATGCTTGTCTAAGATTTTCTTCCTTTTTTTTTTTTTTTTTTTTTGCATTTAGTAGGTCCCTACTCCCTTTTTTTTGCCCCTTGAACTCTTCACCCCAAATCAGGCCCTCCATTATAGGCACGATATTTCCCTGAGGAGGGGAGAGGAGGGAAAGAGAAGAAAGAAAAAAGGGGGAAATAATAAATTATTACTGTTTTTTTTTGTGGGGTGTTTTACCTTTTTTTTTTTTTTTTTTTTTTACTTTTTACTCTTTATTAATTCTAATTAGTGCTATCAACAAGACCACCCTCAGATGCTGATAAGAAAGAGGAAATCGAATATTATGGATACAAAAGAAAGAGAGGTAACACAAATAGATGTGGAAAAATCTATGGAGAAAAGACTTAACATATTGGAAACCTTGGAGCTAAATGACAGAGAACTTAAAATAGAAATCTTAAAAATACTCAGAGATATACAAGAAAACACAGAAAGACAATATAGGGAGATCAGAAAACAACTCAATGAACACAAAGAATATATTACCAAGGAAATTGAAACTATAAAAACAAATCAAACAGAAATGAAAAACTCAATTCACGAGCTGAAAAACGAGGTAACAAGCTTAGCTAACAGAACAGCCCAGATTGAAGATAGGATTAGTGAAATAGAAGACAAACAACTTGAGGCACAACAGAGAGAAGAAGAAAGAGACTCAAAAATAATAAAAAACGAGAAAGCCCTACAGGAATTATCTGACTCCATCAGAAAGAATAACATAAGAATAATAGGTATATCAGAGGGAGAAGAAAAAGAAAATGGAATGGAGAATATACTCAAACAAATAATAGACGAGAACTTCCCAAGCCTGTGGAAAGAACTAAAGCCTCAAATTCAAGAAGCAAACAGAACACCGAGTTTTCTTAACCCCAACAAACCCACTCCAAGGCACATCATAATAAAGATGACACAAACCAATGACAAAGAAAAAATTCTCAAGGCAGCCAGGGAAAAGAAGAGTACAACATATAAAGGAAGGCCTATTAGATTATCATCAGATTTCTCAGCAGAAACTCTACAAGCTAGAAGAGAGTGGACTCCAATATTTAAAGCCCTGAAAGAGAGGAACTTTCAGCCAAGAATACTGTACCCATCAAAGCTATCCTTCAAGTATGAAGGAGATATAAAAACATTCACAAATACAGAAAAGATGAGAGAATTTATCAACAGAAACCCCCCACTCCAGGAAATACTAAAGGGGGTTTTCCAACCAGATTCAAAGAACAAAAGAAAACAACACCACAAGTAACAGCTCCACCAAGAACACAATAAAACCAAACTTAAACTGTGACAACAAAGGAAAAAAAGGGGGGAGAGGATGGAGATTAACAGTAGCAAAGGACGATGAAGTGCAGAAATACTTATAAGATAGGGTACTACAATGAATATGGTAGGTACCCTTTTTATTACTTAATGGTAACCACCCTTGAAAAAACCACCACAAAAACACTTGACTTAAAAAAGGTAGCAACAGAGGAAAGAAGTATGGAACACAAACAAACAAAAACAAATGATAGAAAAACAAAAGAGAAGAATCAAACTAGATACAAAACTAACAGAAAGCAATTTATAAAATGGCAGTAGGGAACCCACAAGTGTCAATAATTACACTAAATGTAAATGGATTAAACTTACCAATAAAAAGACACAGAGTAGCAGAATAGATTAAAAAAGAAAATCCAACTATATGCTGCCTATAAGAAACACATCTAAGCAACAAGGATAAAAACAAATTCAAAGTGAAAGGCTGGAAAACAATACTCCAAGCAAACAACACCCAAAAAAAAGCAGGTGTAGCAATACTCATATCTAATAATGCTGACTACAAGACAGAAAAAGTACTCACAGACAAAAATGGTCATTTCATAATGATTAAGGGGACACTGAATCAAGAAGACATAACAATCCTTAATATATATGCACCAAACCAAGGAGCACCAAAATATATAAGACAGCTACTTATTGACCTTAAAACAAAAACTAACAAAAATACAATCATACTTGGAGACCTCAATACACCGCTGACGGCTCTAGATCGGTCATCCAAACAGAGAATCAACAAAGACATAGTGGCCTTAAACAAAACACTAGAGCACCTGGATATGATAGACATCTACAGGACATTTCATCCCAAAGTGACTGAGTATACATTTTTCTCCAGTGTACATGGATCATTCTCAAGAATTGACCATATGTTGGGCCACAAAGACAATATCAGCAAATTTAGAAAAATTGAAATTGTACCAAGCATATTTTCTGATCATAAAGCCTTGAAACTAGAATTCAGCTGCAAAAAAGAGGGGGAAAAACCCACAAAAATGTGGAAACTAAACAACATACTTCTAAAAAATGAATGGGTCAAAGAAGAAATAAGCGCAGAGATCAAAAGATATATACAGACAAATGAAAATGAAAATACGACATATCAGAATCTCTGGGATGCAGCAAAAGCAGTAATAAGAGGAAAGTTCATATCACTTCAGGCCTATATGAACAAACAAGAGAGAGCTGAAGTAAACCACTTAACTTCACACCTTAAGGAACTAGAAAAAGAAGAACAAAGACAACCCAAAACCAGCCGAAGAAAGGAGATAATAAAAATCAGAGCAGAAATAAATGAAATAGAGAACAGAAAAACTATAGAAAAAATCAATAAAACAAGGAGCTAGTTCTTTGAAAAGATCAACAAAATTGACAAACCCTTGGCAAGACTCACCAAGGAAAAAAGGCACAGGACTCAAATAAATAAAATCCAAAATGAAAGAGGAGAGATCACCACAGACATCATAGATATACAAAGAATTATTGTAGAATACTATGAAAAATTATATGCCACCAAATACAACAATCTAGAAGAAATGGATAAATTCCTAGAACAATACAACCTTCCTAGACTGAGTCATGAAGAAGCGGAAAGCCTAAACAGACCAATCAGCAGGGAGGAAATAGAAAAAACTATTAAAAACCTCCCCAAAAATTAAAATCCAGGCCCAGACGGTTATACTAGTGAATTCTATCAAACATTCAAAGAAGACTTGGTTCCTATTCTACTCAAAGTCTTCCAAAAAATTGAAGAAGAAGCAATACTTCCAAACACATTTTATGAGGCCAACATAACCCTCATACCAAAACCTGGCAAGGATGGCACAAAGAAAGAAAACTACAAACCAATATCTCTAATGAATACAGATACTAAAATACTAAACAAAATACTGGCAAACCTAATACAACAACATATTAAAAAAATAATACATCATGATCAAGTGGGATTCATCCCAGAATCTCAAGGATGGTTCAACATACGCAAAACGGTTAACGTAATACACCATATCAACAAAACAAAGAACAAAAACCACATAATCTTATCAATAGATGCAGAAAAGGCTTTTGATAAAATACAACACAATTTTATGTTTAAGACTCTCAACAAAATGGGTATAGAATGAAAATATCTCAACATGATAAAGGCCATATATGATAAACCATCAGCCAACATCATATTAAACGGCATAAAACTGAGGACTTTCTACCTTAAATCAGGAACAAGACAGGGTTGTCCACTCTCTCCACTCTTATTTAACGTGGTGCTAGAAGTTCTGGCCAGAGCAATCAGACAAGACAAAGAAATAAAAGGCATCCATATCGGAAAAGAAGAAGTAAAGGTATCACTTTTTGCTGATGATATGATCCTATACATCGAAAACCCGAAGGACTCCACAAAAAGATTATTAGAAACAATAAACCAATACAGTAAGGTCGCAGGATACAAAATTAACATACAAAAGTCCATAGCCTTTCTATATGCCAACAATGAAATATTAGAAAACGAACTCAAAAAAAACAATCCCCTTCACGATTGCAACAAAAAAAATAAAATACCTAGGAATAAACATAACAAAGAACGTAAAGGACCTATATAATAAAAATTACAAAGCATTGTTAAGAGAAATCGAAAAAGATACAATGAGATGGAAAAATATTCCTTGTTCTTGGATAGGAAGAATAAATATAATCAAAATGGCCATATTACCCAAAGCAATATACAAATTTAATGCAATTCCCATCAAAATCCCTATGAGATTTTTTAAAGAAATGGAACAAAAAATCATCAGATTTATATGGAACTATAAAAAACCCCGAATAGCCAAAACAATCCTAAGGAAAAAGAATGAAACTGGGGGCATTACAATACCTGACTTCAAACTATATTATAAGGTCACGATAATCAAAACAGCATGGTATTGGCAGAAAAATAGACACTCAGACCAATGGAACAGAATAGAAAGCCCAGAAATAAAACCACATATATATGGTCAAATAATCTTTGATAAAGGGGCCAACAACACACAATGGAGAAAAGAAAGCCTCTTCAACAAATGGTGCTGGGAAAACTGGAAAGCCACATGCAAAAGAATGAAACTCGACTACAGCCTGTCCCCGTGTACTAAAATTAATTCAAAATGGATCAAAGACCTAAATATAAGACCGGAAACAATAAAGTACATAGAAGAAGACATAGGTACTAAAATCATGGACCTAGGTTTTAAAGAACATTTTATGAACTTGACTCCAATGGCAAGAGAAGTGAAGGCAAAGATAAATGAATGGGACTACATCAGAATAAAAAGTTTTTGCTCAGCAAGAGAAACTGATATAAAAATAAACAGACAGCCAACTAAATGGGAAATGATATTTTCAAACAACAGCTCAGATAAGGGCCTAATATCCAAAATTTACAAAGAACTCATAAAACTCAACAACAAACAAACAAACAATCCAATAAAAAAATGGGAAGAGGACATGAACAGACACTTCTCCCAGGAAGAGATACAAATAGCCAACAGATATATGAAAAGATGCTCAGCTTCATTAGTTATTAGAGAAATGCAAATCAAAACTACAATGAGATACCACCTCACTCCTGTTAGATTAGCTATTATCAACAAGACGGGTAATAGCAAATGTTGGAGAGGCTGTGGAGAAAAAGGAACCCTCATTCACTGTTGGTGGGAATGTAAAGTAGTACAACCATTATGGAGGAAAGTATGGTGGTTCCTCAAAAATCTGCAAATAGAACTACCTTATGACCCAGCAATCCCTCTACTGGGTATAAACCCTAAAACCTCAGAAACATTGATACGTGAAGACACATGTAGCCCCATGTTCATTGCAGCACTGTTCACAGTGGCCAAGACATGGAAACAACCAAAAAGCCCTTCAATAGAAGACTGGATAAAGAAGATGTGGCACATATACACTATGGAATACTACTCAGCCATAAGAAATGATGACATCAGATCATTTACAGCAAAATGGTGGGATCTTGATAACATTATAAGGAGTGAAATAAGTAAATCAGAAAAAAAACAAGAACTACATGATTCCATACATTGGTGGAACATAAAAATGAGACTAAGAGACATGGACAAGAGTGTGGTGGTTACCAAGGGTGGGGGGAGGGAGAACATGGGAGGGAGGGAGGGAGAGAGTTAGGGGGAGGGGGAGGGGCACAGAGAACTAGATAGAGGGTGGCGGAGGACAGTCTGACTTTGGGCGAGGGGTTTGCAACATAATTTAATGACAAAATAACCTAGACATGTTTTCTTTGAATATATGTACCCTGATTTATTAATGTCATCCCATTACCATTAATAAAAATTTATTATAAAAAAAAAAAAAAAAAAAAAAAGAACCAGAAAATACACACACACACACACACACACACACACACACACAGAGCAAAGTAGAAGTTTATTTATGACAAAATAACAATGCAGCTAAAGGAATAAGAAAAAAATTAGTGGTCTAGGAGCCATGAACAATCTAGGTTTCTGTTTTGAGAACCTGTATGGATAGCAATGTCATCAACTAAGAAAGAAAAAGGTGGAACCTGTTTGAAGTAAATGAAAATGTTCAGTTTGTATATTTATAGGTGAAAATGCATACTGAAAATCTAGGTAGGGATTTCTAAGAGACAATTTTATATGTGAACTTGAAACTTTCTTGCAGACATTGAGCCTAACTTTAATTCTCAATGTTGACTGAAATTACAAAAGCCCAGATCCAACTTCCAACCAATTCAATAAAGAACTTGTGAAGAGGTATGAACACGATTTTATTTATTTATTTATTTATTTTATTTAACAAAAACAAATAAACAAAAAGAGAAACTTCCTCAAGGTGATATAAAATGCAGCTAGCTTTGGGAACAACTGATCTACAGTTAATGTTGTGCAGTCATCTAGGTTGTAGTTGAAATCACAGAAATGAATGATATTATCCAGGAAGTGCATGTTTCATATTTCAGTCTTCCATTTGCCCTTCAGTTCTGCCCTTAACTCTGTGTGCTGGATCCCAGAAAATGGACCTGCGTGGGCTATACCAATGAGTTCTCCTTCCCTCTCACTTTTGCTGAATCTGTTGATGGAAAATATGAGAGAAAACCAGGAGATAAAAAGTGAGAACAGGTACTTATTTTCTGAGCTTCTCTGTACTGAGACAAAAGAAGGTTATATTTAATTTTCTATCCAAGGCTACAGCTCCAGCAGATAGACCTCTTTCCACAACTCCTTGAGGGTGGCGGAGGTTGACCATAACTTTTCATCCCCTGAGCTCTTTCAGGCCCGGGGATGATGTGATTCTTCCTCCTGTTGCTAGTCCCACAGTTCTGAACTATCCTCCATTGATTTCCCTAAATTCTGTCTACCTCTTTATATATAGTACATTTATTAAACTGTTCTCATTAATTAGAAAGCTGTGGCTGTGTTCCATCTGTTTCATGCCAAGCTCATGGCCAATAAGGTAACATTAGAAAAGTTGTGGCATGAAGATGAAATCTAGGTGGAAAATGTCCTTCAAAAACTGAGTAAAGGAAAGAAGAAGGAGAGAGAGCCAAGAGTAAGATGGTGGACCAGGGAAGTTGATGGTGAGAGAATCAAAGGGGTGTGAGAGTTTAAATGTAAGGACAGAAAACTCTCTATCATATTGCAAACATTATGAAAAGCTTCTGAGAACCTCTCTAGTTTGCTGACAGAAAAAAACAAATGACCAGGTCTATTAATGCAGGTAAAGAAGTGAAAACTAGTTATGTGAAAAATTTGATGACACAAGGAAGAAAGAGTCTGGAATTTATTTTAAAAAAGACAAACTTAGCCTGACCAGGCAGTGGCGCAGTGGATAGAGCATCGGACTGGGTTGTGGAGGACGACCCAGGTTTGAGACCCTGAGGTCATCTTGACCCCAAGGTCAAGATGAGCTTGAGCATGGGCTCATCTGGTTTGAGCAAGGCTCACTAGCTTGAGCCCAAGGTCGCTGGCTCGAGCAAGGGGTCACTTGGTCTGCTATAGCCCCCCCTCCCCATCAAGGTACATATGAGAAATCAATCAATGAACAACTAAGGAGCCGCAAGGAAGAATTGATGTTTCTCATCTCTCTCCGTTCTGTCTGTCTCTATCTGTCCCTCCCTCTGACACTCTCTGTCTCTGCCACACACACAAAAAAAGACAAAGTTAAACAATTTGTTGATATTGTTAAGCACTTTTAATGAGAGCTAACTTTGTTCTATCTATGGTTTTGATAGAATACTAATAATATCCTCAGGAGATTCCACAGGTGTATATGCAATATACCTGCACACAATTTGTTCTCTTAAGGCTCAAAAGTTGGTAGCCACTTTAAGAAGAATAGCAAAGTGTTAAGTCTTGATTTAGAAAATGAGAAAAGACATAAAAAGACAAAATACAGAATATGTACAAATAAAATACATCTTAGTGTACCAGTTTTGAAAACAACTCCTAGATTAGGTCAAATCATTAATGATCTGCATATCTGAACATCATTTAGTGTCTTTCTTCTCCTCTGTTCCTCAAAAATGTCTTGCTA
Source organism: Saccopteryx leptura (assembly GCF_036850995.1). NCBI lineage: Eukaryota > Metazoa > Chordata > Mammalia > Chiroptera > Emballonuridae > Saccopteryx > Saccopteryx leptura. The sequence continues at coordinate 43,060,529 of NC_089506.1, forward strand.
GGTTGGAATTTACAATGATATTGCATTATCTGGAAGAATATTTTAAGAAACTACCACAAGATGTTTCTAAAAATGATAGTTATTAGTTCAAAACTGCCTTCTTTATTCTGAAAATTATCTTGTTTAGTATTTATAGCAAACTTCTTTTACTTCACATCACTGTTTTTTTTATTTTTCCTGAGGACTGTGCTTTGGGTAACTGCTTGTATTTTTCAATTCTCCTCTACTTCCCAAAGATTAGAGTTCAACTTGGATCTCCTTATTAGGAAGAGCAGTGAGTGCAAAAAAACACAATTAATTTTGCTCCTAATTTCAAATTTTTGTGAAATTTCTTTTCATAAGTCTTATTATTTTCTGATTTTTTTAAAAAAAATTATTGATTTTAATATATTGTGTTTACATAGATTCAAGTGTCCCACAGAATATATCTCCCCCCACCCCTATGGTCTACTAGACACCCCCTTGACCCCTTCCCCCAATATCTTCCCCCTTCCCTCCAGGATGTGCTTTTCTGCTCTCTATAACAATGTGTTATGTATATATAATTTCACTAATCTCTTTCCTTTCTCTGATCCCCTCCTCTCATCCCCTTTCCCTCTGACTGCTTTCCCTCTGGTCCCTTTGATCCCGCCTCTCCTTTTTCTCCATTCCTAAATTCACATTGTTCATTAACTTCCTCAAATAAGTGAAGTCATATGATATTATTCTTTCTCTGTCTGGCTTATTTCACTTAGAATTATAGTCTCCAGGTTTATCCATGTTTTCGCAAAAGGTAAGATTTCCTTCTTTTTCATGGCCATGTAGTATTCCATTGTGTATATGTACCACTGCTTTTTTAATCCACTCATCCACTGATGGACACTTGGGCTGTTTCCAGATCTTGGCTATTGTAAACAATGCTGCAATAAACATGGATGTGCATTTCTTCTTTTGAATCAGTGATTTGGTATTCTTAGGATATATTCCAAAAAGTGGGATAGCTGGGTCAAAAGGCAGTTCCATTATTAATTTTTTGAGGAATCTCCATACTGTTTCCCAGTGGCTGCACCAGTCTGCATTCCCACAAACAGTGTAGAAGGGTTCCCTTTTCTCCATATCCTCGCCAACACTTACTTATGTGTTGTTTTGTGGATGAGCATCATTCTAACAGGTGTGAGGTGATATCTCATTGTGGTTTTAATTTGCATTTCTCCAATGATTAATGATGTTGAAAAAAATTTTATATACCTATTGCCCATCTGTATGTCCTCTTTGGAGAAGTGTCTATTCATTTCTTTTGCCCATTTTTTGATTGGATTGTTTATCTTCCTGGTGTTTAGTTTTAAAAGTTCTTTATAAATTTTGGTTATTAACCCCTTACCAGAGGTATTGTCGAATATGTTCTCCGATTGTGTGGGTTGTCTTTTTATTCTTTTCATAGTGTCTTTAGCTGTGCAAAAGCTTTTTAGTTTCATATGGTCACATTTGTTCATCCTGTCCTTTATTTCACTTGCCTGTGGAGAAAAATCAGCAATTATATTGCTACGAGAGATGTCAGAAAGCCTATATTTTCTTCCAAGATGATTATGGTTTCACAACTTATATTTAAGTCTTTTATCCATTTTGAGTTTGTTTATTTTTGTAAATGGTGTAAGTTGGTGGTCTAGTTTCATTTTTTTTTTCAGGTAGCTGTCCAATTTTTTTCAACACCATTTGTTAAAGAGACTGTTTTTACTCAATCGTTTGCTCTTACCTCCTTTGTCAAATATCAATTGTCCATAAAAGTGTGGGTTTATTTCTGGGTTCTCTGTTCTGTTCCATTGATCTATATGCCTGTCCTTATGCCAAACCAAGCTGTTTTGAGCACAATGGCCTTGTAATATACCTTGATGTCAGGAAGTGTGATATCACCCACTTTATTATTCCTTTTCAAGATCACTGAGGCTATTCGTGTTCTTTTTTGGTTCCATATAAATTTTTGAAATATTTGTTTTATATCTTTGAAGTATGTCATTGTTATTTTTATAGGAATTGCACTGAATTTATAGATTTCTTTGGGTAATATAGACATTTTAACGATGTTTATTCTTCCTATCCATGAACACGGTATATGCTTCCACTTGTTGGTATGTTCCTTCATTTCATTTATCAATGTTTTATAATTTTTCAAGTACAAGTCTTTAACCTTCTTCATTAAATTTACTCCTAGGTACTATATTTTTTGTTGTTGCAATAGTGAAAGGGATTGTTTCCTTAATTTCTCTTTCAGAGAGTTCATTGTTAGTGTATAAAAATGCCTTGGAATTCTGAAAATTAATTTTACACCTTGCCATGTTACTGAATTCATTTATCAGGTCCAGTAGTTTTTTGACTGAGACTTTAGACTTTTCTATGTACAGTATCATGTCATCAGTAAATAATGATAGTTTTACTTCTTTTTTCCAATTTGGATGCTTTTCATTTCTTCTTGTCTGATTGCTGTGGCTAGGGCTGCCAAAACTATGTTGAATAAGAGTGGTGAAAGGGAGCATCCCTGCCTTGTTCCTGATCTTAAGGGGATTGTTCTTAATTTTTGCCCATTGAGTATGATGTTGGCTGTGGGTTTGTCATAGATGGCCTTTATCATGTTGAGGTATGTTCCCTGTATTACCACTTTGCTGAAAGTTTTGATCATAGATTGGTGTTGGATTTTATCAAATGCTTTTTCTGCATCCATTAATATTATCATGTGATTTTTCTTCTTTCTTTTGTTTATGTGATGAACCACATTGATTGATTTACGAATATTGTACCAGTCTTGCCTCCCCAGAATAAGTCCCACTTGATCATGATGTATGATTTTTTTAATGTATTGCTGGATTCAGTTTGCTAATATTTTGTTGAGAATTTTTTATCTAAGTTTGTCAGGGATATTGGCCTATAGTTTTCTTTCTTTGTAGTGTCTTTGCCTGGTTTTGGAATGAGGATTATGCTCGCTTCATAAAAAGAGTTTGGAAGTCTTCCCTTCTCTTGAATTTTTTGAAATAGCTTGAGAAGGATAGGAGTTAGTTCTTTGAGTTTTTGGTATAAGTCACCTGTGAAGCCATCTGACTCAGCACTTTTGTTTTGGGAGTTTTTTGATAATTGTTTCTATCTTATTTGTTGTAATCAGTCTGTTTAGGTTTTCTGATTCTTCCAGATTGATATTTGAAAAACTATATTGTTGTGGACCGTTAATGGCAAAAAGCCATTATAGATTCAAGGCTTGGCAGGGGGCTAAGTTCTACCCCCTCCATCTCCATATTTGGCTTTGTTGCTAAGTGTTTGCACCCACTCCACTTCCTTCCTTGGGTTGCAGGAAGCAATATACATGCCCTTCCTCTGACTCTTTGTTTGTTTCAGATGTTTGTAAATTTCACTAATGTATCCTGTTTTTGCCTTGGGAGAGTTCCTGTCTTAGCCTTTGATGTGCAACTTTGTATCAGGGTCCTTGATTTGCATAGGTCTATATAATAAAGTGAACTGGGGCTGTGAGGCACTCAGATGCTGCCAGGCAGTTTGAGGAGTCCTCCTGGTCCCATCGGTTTTGTTCTGACAAAGTGTGTTTCCTTAATTCCGCACCGTTATTTGGAGCTGTGCTGGTCCGCGGCAAGTGGCGCCCGAACAGACGACTTGAGTATGAGTACGAGGAAACTAAAACTGAAGGAAGGTGACAGAACTCCCCAAAGTGAAGTGCGCACAGTGAGTAAAGAAAGTTTTTGGGGAAAGTGTAGTTGGGAGTAAAAGATTATGGGACAGATAGGGTCAAAAGTAAGGGACCTTTATATAGAAATGTTTCCATATGAAGACAAATCATTGTCTGAAGAGTATCAGGGTGAGCTGGAAACAGAGGGATGTGAATATGAGGATAACTTGGAGTCTGAGGATGACAGGGGGGATGAAAAATCCGTGGCTATGGCTGCCTTAGCCTTAGCCATGGGGCCTCTGCTGCCCTCAGTTCCTTCCTACATTCAACCCTCTGCTCCTCCGTTCCCTTATCAGGCTGATTACCAGGCTCGAAATGTAGGGGAAACAATAAATGATGGCTTTACCCATTTTCCTGTTGTAGAAATACAGGATGATACAGGGAGACTAGTGCGAGAACATGAACCTGTACCTTTTAAAACTCTGAAAGAGCTTAAACTTGTTTGTGTTCAGTATGGGCCTACTGCCCCTTTTTCACTTGGTTTATTAGATACTATTAGTGCAAAGGTTCTTCCCCCAAATGACTGGAAGGGTATTGCTTGTGCTTTTCTCTCTGGTGGTGATTATTTGCTTTGGAAGTTGGACTTTCATGAAGGGGCTGTTGAGGTAGGAGAAAAATCTCAGCATAGTCAACCTGAGCCGCCAGTTACAGCAAATATAGAATTTGAGAATGGATAGGAGACTCAGGTATTAGGAAAATTTCAGCTTTTTCTATAATGGGCTGATTTTCTTTAATGTTTTGACTGAGGTCTTCTGAACTATCATTTTGTTTCTTTCTTGTTCTTTGCCTGGAGGTTGAGGTGGGGAACCTGTGTTGGATCTGACTATAAGAAATATCCCAGCAGCTGCCGAGAGCAAATTTTCTCGGGGAGATTTTGTTTAGTCACATCCTTCAGTCCCTCTCTCAGAAAATGCCCTAATAACAGGCAGGCATCTTTCTAATCTGGATGTACTCTGAAATCCTGGGTTTCTCTCTGGTTTGTCTGGTTCATCTAATTCTTGTCTCTGTTTAGTCTTTGTTTAATGTTGTCAAAATGTGTCTGTTTTTAAGGCCTGAATTAAGTTTGTTTTTGCATGCAAAAATTGGAAATGCTGGCTCTAATATTTAGAAAAAATGGGGTGTTTTTAGAACTTGTAAGGAGCGCTCATTTAAATTTAAGTAGAATAGAACGTAGATCCTTAAGACTTACTGATTTGGATAGTGCATTGTGAGGTGTGTTCAGAGTTAGGAGCCAAATAGCAACTTAAGTATTAGGAAACTCCTGCAAATCTTCTTTGTCATGCTCTTTTTACTTTAAGTTTTTTGAATACTGATATACAGGGTCATTTAGCAGCAGAGAGACTCTGGAACCCTGCGAGGAAAGCCTTCCCTGAAGTGCGATGGAGGGACCTGCTCACAGGAATCTGGCAAGGGCCAGACCCTGTTCTCTTATGGGGCCGAGGATATGTGTGTGTTTTTCCTAGGTCTGCTGAAGCTCCTCGGTGGATCCCTGAATGACTGGTGAGACACCATGATTCTAGATGACTCATTTCACAAGAGCAATTGTATGAGGCTTATTTTACTATGCTCTCTTCCCTTTCTCAATTATTATTACTTAATTTTTTTTAATGTTTTAGATCATTTTATTTCTTTCCTGCTCCATTTCCTGAAAAGAAGGAGAAAGAAGGGCCTGATTTGGGTGTTGCTGAACAGAAATCTCATATGGCCATCTTGAGATTTTTCAAGAGAGATCTCTGTTTAGTATATATCCTTATTACATTCCTATTAAGGTAGCCCTACTTAAGATCAAGCAGGCCATACTTTAATCTCTAAAACCCTGGGTTTCACTCTTGATTTGTGTGATTGTATGTGAAGTCTTTGTTTAATGTCTAAGTGTTTTTGTTTATAAGGCCTGAATTAAGTCCTTACATGAAAAGTAATGATGATAATAGTTTTGGAAGTGCCGGCTCTAGTATTGAAAACAAAATGGGGATAATTTCATTTCCCTACATGGATATGATTTTGTTTGGAATAAGTAAAGCGCGCTCATTTTGGATCCAAAAGACTTGCTGGTTTGGCCAGGCTGCTCCAGGCTGCAAGTGGAAGGCTTGGGGCAGCATAAATTTACATAATAAAAGTGTAAAGATTTTTTTTTACTATAGGAGAATAATGAAGATCACACTGGGATTTTTCAGTTTTGATATGTACTCTTTAAGGTACCTGTTAATTAATATTAAGGGGGTGTTTTGATAAGTGTGGGAATGTTGCTTGAAGGTGCATTTACTCTATTTTTGTTAAAAGTTAACAAAGTCAAGAATTTCTTGCAATATTTGAAGTCAAAATATTGTAAAGTATGTTTAACATTTGCTTGAAGATTCAATTGTAAATAATAAGAAAGGGGGGGTGGGAGTCATGTCCTGGAGCTCCTGCAGGTCTACTCTGTCATGCTTTTTACTTCAAACAGTTTCTTCTGAATGCTGACGTACAAAAGATATCAAATTTTTTGTCCTGCAAACTACTACCCCTTTTTTATTTTTATTTGATTCCAGCTAATAACACTGTTTTGTTCTTTTCTGAATAGCTCCAGATATATAGGCAGATAGGGACTCTCAAGCCCCTCAGCGAGATCTTCTGAGCATGGCTTTTAAGGTACCAAGAGGCCAAAAAAAAAGCCCAAAGGAGATCAGGTAAAATACTAGCTCTTGGCATACGCCCTCAGAGGCTCCAACGCTCCAACTGGAACTTCATCAGGGCCCTGCTTCAATAGTGGAAAGGATGGTCATTTGAGCCAAAGCCTGCCAGGCTTACATGCCTTTGCTGTGAGGAAGAGACACACTGGAAGGTAGGTTTCCCCCTCATTCCTCTAAGGGAGGGTTCAGTCTCTTCCAGCCCTGCTCCAGCCACCTGTGACCTAACCTTGCCCAGAATACTGGGATTTGCCACTGAAGGCTAAAAGGTGCCCAGGGCCGTCGGCCCCATCTTCGACACTGTGGACGAGCCTGGGGTATTTCTTCCAAGTAGCCGGTAGACTGGTCTCATTTACACAAGGGCCATTTTACTAGGTCTTGCCTGAATATTCAGGTTTTTTATTCTTCCCTCAAAGATCTCTGTTGTGGGTATTGATAGTCCTGTTTTCTGCTGCTTTGATTAATATATAGTCTTTCCTTTATTCCTCCTGCCTCAATGCCCCACTCATAGTTTAGGCTAGGACCTACTCCTAATTCAGAGCTCCTTTTTTCCTTTTTTGCCAACTTACAAATTTACCTCTGCCACTCAGCTTAGTGTATCCCAAGGTTCTCCTCACCACCCCATGGCTGTAAAGCTCCAGTATAGGACCCCTGGGTTCATCTTTCCAGTTTAAAGAAAACAAGCTCTGTCTTCATGCGTGCTGCAGATGGCTTTTCCAGTCTACTTGGGTCATTGCCAGCTGGGAGCAGCGGTCATTGGGACTTTGACGCTAACCGCAGAGTGTGGAAGTGTGACGGCAATTCCAGTGCCATGAGGACTTCTCCTGAAAGTGGACTTTTCCTGGACTCCTGCTCCTGTGACAATTTTTGATGGACTGAACTGGAGTTGGGTTGCATTTGCAGAGATTTGGAATGGTGTTGGTGCCAACTTGGACTTGGTGAACACTTTAAGGATATTACTCTTTTATAGATTCTTGTTGTATTAGCTTAAAGAGTTTGCTTAAAGGCTTTAATCACTGTGATGTATTAGTATACTTGTTTTGGGTATCTGTTAGCATTGGCTATACTAATTTTGTGTTTGTTCTGTATTTTTTCCATCTGCCTCCAAATTAGAAAATCAGATGAGTGCAAATCTCAGCACACAAATTAAAAAGAAAAGGGGGATATGTTGTGGACCGTTAATGGCAAAAAGCCATTATAGATTCGAGGCTTGGCAGGGGGCTAAGTTCTACCCCCTCCATCTCCATATTTGGCTTTGATGCTAAGTGTTTGCACCCACTCCACTTCCTTCCTTGGGTTGCAGGAAGCAATATACATGCCCTTCCTCTGACTCTTTGTTTGTTTCAGATGTTTGTAAATTTCACTAATGTATCCTGTTTTTGCCTTGGGAGAGTTTCTGTCTTAGCCTTTGATGTGCAACTTTGTATCAGGGTCCTTGATTTGCATAGGTCTATATAATAAAGTGAACTGGGGCTGTGAGGCACTCAGATGCTGCCAGGCAGTTTGAGGAGTCCTCCTGGTCCCATCGGTTTTGTTCTGACAAAGTGTGTTTCCTTAATTCCGCACCGTTATTTGGAGCTGCGCTGGTCCGCGGCACTATATGTTTCAAGAAATTTGTCTATTTCACCTAGGTTGTCTAATTTTTTAGCGTACAGTTCTTCATATTATTTTCTTACAATCCTTTGTATTTCTGCTGTTTCAGTTTTTACTTCTCCACTCTCGTATTTAATTTAATTTATTTGAGTCCTCTTTCTTTTTTTCTTGGTGAGTCTGGTTAAAGGTTCATCAGTCTTCTTTGTCTTTTCAAAGAACCAGCTCTTGGTTTCATTCATATTCTGTATTGTTTTTTTAGCTTCTATGCCATTTATTTCCGCTCTGAACTTTATTATTTCTTCTTTCTACTTCCTCTGGGTTTTACTTGCTGTTCTTTTTCTAGTTCTTTTAGATGCAGGGTTAAGTTGTTTATTTGAGCTTTTTCTTGCTTCTTAAGCTATGCCTGTAATGCTATGAACTTCCCTCTCAGGACTGCTTTTTCTGTGTCTCATAAATTTTGAGTTGTTGTATGTTAATTTTCATTTGTTTCAAAAAAATTTTAATTTCTTCCTTGATTTCATTGTTGACCCATTCGTTATTTAATATCATGCTATTTAGTCTCCAAGTGTTTGAATATTTTTTAGTTTTTCTATTGTAGTTGATTTCTAGCTTTATTCCATTGTGATAAGAAAAGATGCTTGATATGTTTTAGTCTTCTTAAATTGATTGAGACTCATTTTGTGTTCAACATATGGTCTATTCTAGAGACTATACCATGAGCACTTAAGAAGAATGTATATTCTGCTGCTTTAGGATGAAAATTGCTAAAGATATTTATTAAATCCAGTTGATCTGATGTGTCCTTTAAGGCTGCTGTTTCTTCGTTAATTTTTTTCTTGAGGATCTATTTATTGATGTTAGTAGGGTATTAAAATCCCCTACTATTATAGAATTGCTGTTGATCTCACCTTTTATGTTCATCAAAATCTGCTTTATGTATTTAGGTGCTCCTATATTAGGTGCATAGATATTACTAATGGTTATCTCTTCCTGTTGGATTGCTCCCTTTATCATTAGGTAGTAGCCTTTATTCCATACTATATAGCACTTGTTTTAAAGTCAATTTTGTCAGTTATAATTATTGCTACCCCAGCTTAATTTTTATTTCCATTTGCATGAAATAATTTTTTCCATCCTTTTACTTTCAGTCTATGTGTATCTTTTGTATTGAGGTGGGTCTCTTCTAGACAGCATATGTATGGGTCCTGTTTTCTTATCCACACAGCCACCCTATGTCTTTTGATTGGAGAATTTAATCCATTTACATTTAAGCTTATTATTGATATGTAGTTGTTTATTGTCATTTTATTCTTTAAATCTACATTCCTTTTTTTTTCTTCTAGATTTTTTCCCCTTTGTTCTGTTTACAGCAGGCCCCTTAACATTTCTTGTAGCATTGATTTGGTTGTAATTTTTTCTTTGAGGTATTTTTTGTCTGAGAAGCTTTTTATTTCTCCTTCAGTTTAAGGAGAAATGCTCTTGTTTTACATCACTTTCAATATTTCTTGCCATTCCCTTCTGGCCTCAAGTGTTTCTGTTGAAAAGTCAGATGTCATCCTTATAAAGGCTCCTTTGTAGGTGATTGACTGCTTTTCTCTTGGAACTTTTAGTATTCTTTCTGTATCTCTTAACTTTTGTATTTTAATTATGATGTGTCTTGGTGTAGGTCTCTGAGTTCCTATTTAAATGGACTTTCTGTGCTTTTTGAACTTGTGTGACTTTTTCCTTCAACTTAGAGGAATTTTCAGGTATGATTTCTTCAGTCAGGTCCTCTATCCTTTATTCTTTCTCTTCTTCTTCAGGAACCCCTATGATGTGGATGTTGTTTCTCTTCATGTTGTCAGAGCTCCCTTAGAGTTTCCTCATACTTTTTCAGCCTTTTTTCTTTTTGCTGTTCTGCTTTTGTGTTTTTCTTTCTCTTGTCCTCTAAATCGTTGATTCAATCCTCTGCTTCATTCAGCCTATTCTTAATTCCTTCTAGTGTAATCTTCATTTCTGATATTGTATTTGTCATTTCTGACTGATTCTTTTTATGATTTCAATGTCATTTTTGATGATTTCTATCTTTTTATTTAGATGCTCATATGTTCATCCTTTATTGCTCTAAGATCCTTGAGCATCATAACAATAATTATTTTAAATTCTGCATCTGGTATCTTGGTTATTTCCATCTTATTCAAGGTGGAGGCGATGGTATAGGTCAGACTTCAACACTCAAAACCTGTGTCCTGACATGCCCCCTGCTTCTAAGTGGCTCTTTTCTCTTACTGGAGTAGTAGAGCCTCCAATGGGCAGGGTAGTCACTTCCCTTTGCTGATATTGCTTCTCCCAGGAAAAATGTCCACTTTAGATTTGGGGAGTGACTCAGCACTGGGGTTAGTATGGCTGTCCCCCACAGTGTCTCTCCCTGTGCCTCAGAGATTATACTCTCCCCTTGCAACTCCAGTCCTCTCAGGGCTCACCACTCCTGGAGCTATTGGTAAGTGGCTGTAAACAAGGTTTCTTGCCTGATCCTTTTAAGATGAAACCTGAGTCTGAGAGTTCTGTCTCCCTCACGCATACAGTATCCCGGCTCTTCTTACAGCTAAATACTGTACGTATGCCTCTTCTAGTCTCTGGGGCTCAAGGCTGGGGCTTCGGTCTTAGAGTTGAAGACCCACAACTCTCTGGGTAACCCACCCCGCCGAGAGAGACCCTCCAGGCCACCACTTGTTCCTAAGAGTGGGGTAACCATTTCTGCATCTCCGCCCTTCCTACCAGTCTCAGTGTGGTTTCTTCGATGATGCTTGGTTATAGATTCCTCTTAGTTTAGGCCAAAGTTGGTTTTTCTTGGTGATTGTTCTCAAGTTAATTTGTAATCCACTTTGTTTCTGGGAGATGGGTGTTGGAACGTCCACTTACTCCATCGCCATCTTCCGGTCTTTTATTTCTGATTTTCTAAAAACCCTTTATTTGCTTCCTTTTTAATTCATACAACCATTATTTTTTTTAAAACAATGGCCTGAATTTAATGACATAAATAAATAAAACCAATATGAAGTGGTTTGAAAACTATAAAGTACTAGATACACATTGACTGTTTTTATTTGTACTGTTTTTTCTTACCTGTTCTCCCTATAATTACTTTCCAATCAATCACAACTTTAGTCACACCTGAGGCTGCATCTGTACTTCACCAAGTGAGGTGGAGAAATGGCAATTTTACTGATTTAATTTCATCAGTGAAAACAGTCAATCTTGATCATTCAGCCTGCTAATTTAACTTTGTCTACATTGATTAAATTAACTGATCTATTCCCAAATTCCTCCTCCCTGTTCTTTTCTTTAGCTTTAGAGAATGCCAAAAGAAGGAAGGAAGTAAAAAGAAAAATTATCTTTTCTATTCAGTTTACAGATAGCATTTAAGATCTTAGCAAAAAATGAATATAGAGTCATTTGAAACTTTCCTGGATTTTTTTTTTTACTATGAACTATGTACATATGCTACTTAACTAACCTGTCATGTGATATTATGCAGTGGAAGAGTATAGATAGACTCTAGGAGCAGAAGTAAGAGGTCCTAAACCTAATCCTCTGTGTGTGTGTATATATGTTTAAGACCCATTGATTTTTCTCAACTATTTTCTTTTAACTAAGGAAGACATATAAAATCATACAAGATAGTTACTATAAACAAAAATTAATTTTAGATTGTAATAAAAAATTAAAGTAATTTATTTAACTAAAAAAAGCTGTAATCTGGAAAACACAGATTCAGGTAGCAAGTTAAATTGTCTTTCACAAAGACAAAGAGAAGGCCAACTTTTATAGGGAAAATTTACACCCAGGTTCTCAGTTAAGATCATTTTACATAAATGAGGTACTCAAAGTATCCAGTTCTGATTGGATGAGGCATGTCTCAGTCACCAGATAGAAATAAAAGAACAGGGTTTCCCTGTAGTGGTTGATTCATGACACGAACAAGCTGGGCATGGTGAGAAAAAGCCCAGAGAGTTTAATCTGAGGTTCTTCCAAGTACATTAGAAAGAGTCATGAGGAGCCCCTGTCAGCAAATAGGCACTTAACTCTTATTATTCATAAAATCTGGGGCTTCAGTTGACCATGAAGTGTTTCTTTCTTTCTTTCTTTCTTTCTTTCTTTCTTTCTTTCTTTCTTTCTTTCTTTCTTTCTTTCTTTCTTTCTTTCTTTCTTTCTTTCTTTCTTTTTTCCTTTCTTACTTTTTGCAGAATATTTGGCCCTACACCAGACCTTCTCAATTGGGTTTTGTTATTTATTTATGTGAGAGGAGGGGAAATAGTGAGGCAGACTCCAGCAGTGCTTGAACTGGGATCCATCTGGCAACCCCATCTTGGGCCAATGCTCAAGTACTGAGCTACTTTTAGTGCCTGAGGCTGATGCATTCTATTGTAGCTATCTTCAGCACCTGGGGCCATGCTTGAACCAATTGAGCAACTGGCTGCCAGAGGGGAAGAGGAAGAGAAGAGAAAGACAGAGGAAGGGGAGAAGCAGATGGTGATTTTCTGATGTGTCCTGACCAGGAATCAAACTTGAGACATTCATATGGCAGGCAATGCCCTATCCACAAAGTCACCGGCTAAGGCCACAGCTAATAAATTCCATCTTGAGGTTCACATCTAATGACTCTTTCTTCTTGGGGGCCACAAACTATTGATCTAATATGAAGAAAGATAAAACTAATTTTAAGATAGACATTAGAGGTTTTCTGCAATCAGACAGTGACCCAGAAGGATGGCAAGTCATGGAATGCGGTCCTTAGATATATGCACATATTAATTTATTACTGTCAAGAAAGATACTTTCAGTGAAAGATTATAAAGTGAACCAAAATCCATGCACACACATATGTACACACACAGAACAAGCAGTTTCCTGTCTGTAGTAGGATAAATTTTCAGGTTATATATTTCAATCATTGTTGACCTAAGTAGAATTCTTTAAGCTGTAGTTAATGGAAAACAATTATATTGACATTTTCCATAGAAATGTGAATTGCTTTTTTTTCAGGCAAAGATAACTGATTCCTGGATACCCCCGCACCTGCTCCCCCAACAAACTTCCATGAAAAAAGCTAGTTTCTCATCTATTTTAAAATTTATTTCAGCATTTCTGATTTAACTATATAGAGAAGAAAAAGCAATTTTTTTTACCTTTCTAAGTTTTTGGCTGAAAACCCTGATTTAATAAAAGATAGATTAACAGTAGAAAATCAAACAGATGTTTAATAACATGTGCACCTCCTGTATACATGGCAAAGACCCAGAAAAGCTAAGTGACTCAAAGTAGCCCACGCCATTACCTTAGGAAATATTTTCAGCTAAAAACAAAGGAAAGGCACTGGGAACAGGAGGAAGGAACAGTTAATGGGAGATTACCAGGAAAAATATACTAAATAAGGGCATGGTTGTTATACAAATTTAACTTGTTTCTTTCTCCATTAATAAAAGTTTTTAGAAGTTTAGTTCTTCTTCTCTTCCTGGTACAGAGAGGAAGACATCCTTACAAATGAAGACTTTTCTTTAAGAAAAAAAGAAAACTTGTACTCTGTTTTCAGAGATTCTGTTGGCAGCCTTTTAAAAATAACCAGCATAATGCTTATGTTAAAGAGGCATATTTCTCATACCAAAGAAGCATATTTTGGGGAGCCAAATTCTGCTCCCTTTAACCTATATGTGTATCTTTGGTTTTTTAAACTCCACTTTGAATTGATTGTAGCATCATGCTAGTTTCCTCAATTAAAAAGTTACCGAAAATGGCCCTGGCCGGTTGGCTCAGTGGTAGAGTGTCGGCCTGGCATGCAGAGGTCCCGGGTTCAATTCCCGGCCAGGGCACACAAGAGAAGCGCCCATCTGCTTCTCCACCCCTCCCCCTCTCCTTCCTGTCTCTCTCTTCCCCTCCCGCAGCCGAGGCTCCATTGGAGCAAAGATGGCCCGGGCGCTGGGGATTGCTCCTTGGCCTCTGCCCCAGGCGCTAGAGTGGCTCTGGTCGCATCAGAGCAACGCCCCAGAGGGGCAGAGCATCGCCCCCTGGTGGGCGTGCCGGGTGGATCCCAGTTGGGCGCATGCGGGAGTCTGTCTGACTGTCTCTCCCCGTTTCTAGCTTAGGAAAAATACAAAACAAACAAAAAAAAAGTTACTGAAAATAAAATATTTGATGTGTATTTTTGATATTTATACAAGTTTCATAATATTACATTCAAAAAATATATTGACACTACTATATATTATTTTCAGTAATACTTGTCTTTGTGCTTCTTAAATATTATGCTTTAGTGGGATTTTTTTTTTTTTGCGGCGGAGGGGAAGCAAATGGGCGCTTCTCCTGTGTGCCCTGGCCGGGAATCGAACCCGGGTCCTCCGCACGCTAGGCCGACGCTCTACCGCTGAGCCAACCAGCCAGGGCTAGTGGGATTTAATACTATTACAGCAAAGACTTATGGAGAATAAAAGGATATATATATATCCTATATATATATATATATGTTTTATATATATATATGATATAGATAGATAGATATACAATCCCTTAAAATGATCCCTTAACCATATAGCATTCAATTATTTAAAAGATGGTTTTTTTCATCATTTGTGTCTAATAAACCAATGGCATTAATGAAACATTAAACCTGAAGACAAGAAGACTAGTGACTCAAAGTGGTGAAGAAAACATCCTTCAGACAGAGGAAACCTGAGCAAGAAACCATGGCTAGATGCAAGCAGGGCTTTAGTGAAACAATTAATTCTTACTTTACAAGTGTCAGCATACAAGTGTCTTGAATAATTGTAGAAAATTTCCTTGAGAAATGGCTGTCTTACTTTAATCAAATGATATGCAGTGCATTTTCAACTAAAATATATTTATCCCCGAGACTATAGGAAGGTAATGCATAAGAATTCATGTAATACTATCTCCAGCATTATTTTAAATCAACTAAAAAGGATTCAGAAACATGTATTATTTACTCTTTGTTTGGATGCCTGATTAAGGAACTCTAGACACATTGACAAGGGTTTAACATCAATTTTTTGTTGGTCTTTTTTTTTTTAATTTGTTCTTATAAATTACAAACAATTTCTATGTTGTTGATCCAATCAGATTTGAGGTCTAAATGACAAAACTTGCAAAAAATATCACTCTGTGGTCTATATAGTTTCTTGAGTTAATTGCTTAGAATTTTCAAAGAGCAAGTGATTTTACATAAAACACTGAATTTTCATCTTCTATTTAAAAAATTGTAAAATTTCCCAAAGTTGGGCTACTTGTTCCCATGGTGATGCCATGTGCAGATTTTCTTTTCCTAAAACTGAGTATGTTCTCTATCTCCTGCTCCTTGTGGTCTCCCGGCTCTCAAATGAACCATATGGCATTTTCAATATTGTTGACCTCTGCTGTTGTTTCTTGTAGTTAATTAGGAAAAGTTGAAATATTTATTGTACTCATGTCTATGTCAAAAGTGAAAACATGAAGAATAGACTAAGAGTCTTGGACAAAGTGTATAGGGAAGATAAAAATGCAGAGATTTATCAACTAAAAAAAATTCAATAGAATTATTTTTAAATATAATAAAATACATGATGCCACAGTAAAATGCTTCTAAACATGTAGTCATAATAAATTTTTAAATCTTCCTCTTCACTAATATGACCTCTGCCTTAGAACTATGGCCACTGAGTTTGCAATTCCTGGTAGAGGACAATACTCTTGATTCTCTGTGTTTTAGACCCTTGCCATTAGTCTCAATTTGACTTTTTATCAGTCTATCTTCAACAGGTTAAACTTAGATTTAAATTTTTTTTAAAATATTATATTGACTAGTAAAACAAAATCTCACAGACTGAATGACTTAAAACTACATAAATATTTTCTCACAGATCTAAAAGCTAGAGGTCTTATATCAAGGTGATACACATCTGGTTCATGGAACAGATTCCTTTCCTGGCTTGTAGACAGGTGCCTTTTTCTGTGTGCATGTATGACCTCTAATTTTTGAGTCCTCAGGAGACAGAGAAAACAAGCTTTTAGTGTCTTTTCTTAAAAAGGCACTAATTCCATCATGGGATCCCAACCTCATGGATCCATTTAACCCTGATTACCTCCCAAACATTAAATCTCTTAATGCCACATTGTGTAGTTATGTGAAATTTGGGTGGAAATTATGAATTTTGGGTGAACACAATTATTCAATTCATATACATTAAAATTTAATGCGGCCCTGGCCGGTTGGCTCAGTGGTAGAGCATCGACCTGGCGTGCGGGAGTCCCGGGTTTGATTCCCAGCCAGGGCACACAGGAGAGGCACCCATCTGCTTCTCCACCCCTCCCCCTATCCTTCCTCTCTGTCTCTTTCTTCCCCTCCCGAGAGGCTCCATTGAAGCAAGGATGGCCCAGGCGCTGGGGATGGCTCCTTGGCCTCTGCCCCAGGCGCTAGAGTGGCTCTGGTTGCGACAGAGCGACGCCCCGGAGGGGCAGAGCATCGCCCCCTGGTGGGCAGAGCGTCGCCCCCTGGTGGGTGTGCCGGGTGGATCCCGGTTGGGCGCATGCGGGAGTCTGTCTGACTGTCTCTCCCCGTTTCCAGCTTCAGAAAAATACAAAAAGAAAAAAAAAATTAATGCATTCAGATATTTTGAATAAAGTCTTATGTTGTCATTATTCAGAAAGGATTTTTCAAAAATCTTTATATTTTAGTGAATTTATTTAAATTAATCAGTCTTGGATTGTTTCTGTCTTGGCTTCCCCACAGAGATTACAGTTTATATTTACAATCAATGCGGACTTAAATTCTGAACCACCTACAAAAATATACTGCTCATAAAATTAGGGGATTTTTTTTGTTTCATATTCATTTTGAATGATCCCTTAATTTTTGTGAGCAGTTATATTTTCATATATCAGAAAACAATGGTAAGTTGTCAGAATCTGCTTCACTTTTTTTTTTTTCATTGAGAGAGAGAAGAAGTAAAAAAAGAGAAGAAGGAGGAGAAATAGTGAGAAGCATCAACACATTGTTCTACTAAGTTGTTCCATGTTATAGTATACTCATTGATTACTTCTCACTTGTCCTGACTGGGGATAGAACCCCTGAACTTGGTGCACTGGGATCATGCTTTATCTACTGAGCTACCTAGCCAGGGCTTCTACTTTGTTTTTTTTAGCATAAAATTCATCATACTCATTTCAATTATTCTTTGTTGTTATTCTCTAGAAAATGAAAATACAGATGACCCTTGAAAAACATGGATTTGAATTGCATAGGTCCATTTATACTTGAATTTTTTCACAAAATATACAATTGGCTCGCCCTATGCCCAGGACTTTCATCCAAGGACTTAACCAACCATGGATAGAAAATATTGTTTTTTATCCATGGTTGGGCATCTGAAGATGTGAAAGGCAGACTGTATACATAGTTGTAGGTCATTTTACATCTGGGTCTTGAACATCCACATATCTTGGTATCTTCGGGGTGTCCTGGAAATAATCCTTTGCCAATACTGAAGACTAATGATGAGTAGTTAAGTTTTTTGGGAGTCAAAAGTTATATGGGGCTTTCTAATTGCATGGAGGTCATAGCTCCTAACCACTAAGTTATTCAAGAGTCAACTTTACTTTAAATTCTATTGTACCTTCAAAAAGGTATTTTATTCTTGATTTGATTTATTGAATTCAAAATTGAATGATTAACCAAACCTTTTATTAATACTGAAAGTTCCAAATAATTTTTTCATAGTATCAGAGTGTAAATATGGGAATGATTTTAGTGTAAACCCTCAAAAAATTTTATTAGTAGACACTATGATTTTTTTGACACTTTTCAACCAAAGTCACCTTGAATATCTCTCAGATCAGAGACCTCAGTAATTCTTAGGCAGTACATTTCACTAATGCGCATTTATGGCTGTTAGAAATCATTTTTTAAGTTCATTTGAATCAATCGATCCATCTTCTGCTCATTAGGGCAACACGAAATCAGTATGTTCCTTTCTCACATAATAGCTTTTCACATTTTTAAAAACAATTTTAGTCTCTTGATTTCTTTTTTTCTTGTTCCTTCCCAGGTGATAGGGTGTTCAGGCTGCATGCCTTTCAAAACCTTCTCTTCTGTTCCCTCTGACTCTGTTCACAGTAATTTCCAGAAGCCCTGTGCATTGTGGCAGAGATTGTTCCAATTAAAATATATCCCACATGACCCACCCAAGAACTAATTCTTCTGCTGTGGACCTTGAGATTATCTCAATGTCGTAAAATTAAAATTTTATTATTGGCCTTTCAAAGTCTAGTCCTAGCTGCTGAGCCATATCTCCCTGATTTTATATTTTTAAGTTGATCTTTGAAGTTAAATTGAGAACTTTCAAAACTTATACTTTTTAGAGTCAAAGATAAGTTTGAAATCAGTTAGAGAATAGGATTAATGTTTCAGCTTCTCTCTATGATACTTATGTGGCTTTAAACAAATTACTTAACTTCCTGGGACCTCTCTTTTATCTTCAGTGATCTGAGAAGAATAATGCTATTTCCTCCTTTCTAACAGGATTTTTATGAAGATAAAATAAAGACTATCTATAAACCTATTAAAAGGATACAAAAACTTAAGACATCATTGTTTTATACATGTGTCCTTTAGTACCCTATATTTCCACTCTACTATTGTATTGTCTCCTCATGAAAACCAAACTTCTCATAAAAGTTTTTATGTAGTTTCTTCCCAAACCATCCAATTCTATGACACCAACTGGGTTTCTACAATTTAACTTAGTTCGGACACTAACAACCCAAGTTAGAGAAGACCCCACAAAGCATGAGCTCAATCCCACAAGACTGCCCTCACTTCAGATGCCAGATGTCAAGGGGTGCTCAAGGCTACCCATACTACTGCTCAGACAACTAAAATTAGGTGTTGCCACAATTCTCCTTCAAGTTTAAAGATTTGGTAGAGTGACTCACAGAACTAAGAAAATCACTATACTTAACAATCATCAGTTTATTATAAAGGATGAACGTCCAGAACAGCCAGATGCAAAAGATATAAAGGACAAGTTGGAAGGGAAGGGTGATTAAGAACTGCCATGTCATTTCTGGCTGTTTCACCTTCCTGACATAGCAATGTGTTTACCAACTCAGAAGTTTCTGAAACTTTTTGTTCATCATTTTTTTTAACCTATTTTCAAGCTCCTCTCCTCTTTCCAAAGGTTGAGGGTAGAGATACAAGTACCTATTATTCCTACTCTTGAGTTACTCGATTGGTCTTTCTGGCGATCAACCCCCATCCTGAAGCTGTCTAGTAACCCCCTCCCACAGTCACCTCAGTAACGTAAATTCAGCTGTACAGAAGGTCCTTGAATAAAATCATTTCTTTGATGTCTTTTTCTAATAATGATGTGAGAAAGAAGAAAGAAAGAGAAAGAAAGAAAGAAAGAAAGAAAGAAAGAAAGAAAGAAAGAAAGAAAGAAAGAAAGAAAGAAAGAAAGAAAGAAAGAAAGAAAGAAAAGAATGGGAAAGATAGAGAGAGAAAAAGAAAGAAATAAAAGAATGAAAACAGAAAAGAAAGAAACACTGTGTCGGTCAAATAAGTTTGTAAAATATGATTTTTATGTTTGCTCACTTATAGTTTGCATTGGGGGCTAGGCAGTGCCAAGTATATGTGGGTCTGTGAAATTGCAAATTACATTCCTGCTTGGGAAGGGCTATTATTTTGCTAATGTTTACTGGAGGAGAGGTTTTCGTGCCAGAAACTTTTGAAGTGAGAGAAGAAGAGGCAGAGAGAGAGAAGCTATGTTTGCAGAGTGAGAGAGGAGAGAATGCAGGGTGCTGAAGAAGAATCCATATTGGCAGGGAAAGAGAAGGTGTGTGGATGGGGAACCAGAGCTGAGGGGTTTTCGCAAGCTCCGCTGAGACTGGTGGGGCTTTTTTGTGGTCAGCAAACTCATTAGTCAACAGAGCCAAATATCAACAGTACAACGATTGAAATTTCTTTTGAGAGCTAAATTTTTTTTTAACTTAAACTATGTAGGTAGGTACATTCCTTATTGAGGTAGTGCCCACACGTGGTATTTTATAGAAGAGCTACACTCAAGGGGACAAAGAGCCACATGTGGCTCGCGAGCCGCAGTTACTGACCAGGATAGAGGAACCGGAGAAGATTGTCCTGGTTGTGGAACCAGAGGGAAGTGTTTTCCCTGTGTTTGCTTGTCAGCCAGTGCGAGACTTTGATAAAGGAATGGCCCACCATTCTTTGACTCCACTGTTTCTTTACTGTCTGTCCGAATTCAATGAGAAAATGCCTGTGCATGGCCACAACAGCAGCAACTACTGGTCATACACACTGTTTCTGGCCAGGGCCATTTATGGCTAGCAGTCACGGCTGTCAAAGCCATTCACATACAGGTTGTCATTGAATTTGGACAGACGGCAAAGAAACAGCGGAGCCAAAAAATGGTGGTGGGCCATTTCTTTATTAAAGTATTGCACCAGCTGATGAGAAAACACACAGGGAAAACACATCCCTTTCACTCATTCAGAGTTCTCAAAGCCCTGACACATTCTCTGGTTTCACAACCAGGAGAATCTTCTCTATTTCCTCCTAGAATCAAAGACCTCACCAGTCATAGTAGAGCTCACAAAGCCCATCACCTCTGGTTCCCATCTTCACACCTTCTCTTTCCCTGCCAACATGGCTTCTTCTTCAGCACCCTGTATTCGCTCTGTTCTCCTTCTCTGAAAACATGGCTTCTTTCTGCCTCTTCTCCTTCTCTCTCTTCAAAATTTTATGGTTTGAAAACCTCTCCTCCAGCAGACATTAGCAAAACAATGGCCCTTACCAAGCAGAAAGGTAATTTACAATTTCACAGACCACATATACCTGGCACTGCCCAGCCCCCAATGCAAACTATAAGCGAGCAAACATAAAAGTCATACTTTATAAACTTATTTGACCAACAGCCACTGTCTGTGTGGAGTTTGCATTTTCTCACAATGTCTGCATGGATATTCTCTGTGCTCCAGTTTCCACAGATGTCTTAAAAAATGTTCATGTGAGGTGAATCAGCAGCAGTCTACGTTGTCTCCATCTGAGTGAGTGTGAGCTTGGGTGTGTGCACCCTGTGATGAAAGAGGGTCCTGTGCTGGGTTGGGTCCCGCCTTGGGTCCTGAATTTCTAGGACAGGCTTTGGCCACCCTAGACCTAGAACTGGAATCAGCAGATTGGAAAAAAATTATTTTACTTGTTTTATTCATCTTCTTAAGCATATGTATAGCTCATAATTAATTCTGTGTTTAATATCTAAAGTATTTGGGTCTTTCTTTAGAAGTTTGGTGATGTTTTTGTGATCAGAAGTATGCAGTAGAAACTTTACTTTTGTTTATATCCATTAGTCTATCATAAAATCCATCTTGTTATATGTTATTTTACTTAAAGTCACAGTTTACAAGAGCCTATGAGGACTACATTAAATGAGGACTTTCTGTAGTAGAAAGCGGTTTGTTATGAATAACAAAAGACAAGTCTATCACTCAGGAAATTCCAAGAATTTTAAAAGCTCTGTGACAGGAATTGGGGACAAAGACCAAATATATTTTTTTATTATATCACAGCTGTCAATACTCTAGTCCAACATTTTCTTTTCCTTCACGCTTGGACTGACATAATCTCCCTCTGCCCCTTTACTCCACTGAAACATTTCTTCAGTATTTTTCTTTTCTCATCTTACTTAGCATCTCAGAAATTCTAGGAGCAGTTAACCCCTCATCTTTTTTTTTGCAAGTACTCCCTCTCTTTGGAGATATTAATATTACAATTTTTTTGTTTTCTTTCTACAGTTCTGACTATTCTTGCCTTGTTTCCTTGGAGACATGTTAATGAGAGAAGAAGTAAGATGTTTACAACAGGTTGCAAAGGGAATTTAACATACAAAGCTTTTTCTCCAGGGGACACAATGCATTTGTATTGCCATGAACAGTAATTATTTACACACCTCTGGATGGAAACATTTGATTTTCTTCTTCTTATTATTTTTTTTACAATTTAAGTTCTATGTCTACAGAATTATAAAGTGACCACAAATGTACACTTTTATAGAATCAATAATTACCAGAAGTTCTGCTTGACTAACACCTAGAATTTCACTGGAAGTACACCCAGTTATTTCTGCTGTCCATTTCTTGAAAGTTTCCCCACTCATGATGATATTAACTTCTAATGATAATTCTTTTAAAAAATATATATAAGAACTAAAGGAAGGAAAAGAGAGAGAGAAAAAAAAACATTAATTTGTTGTTCCACTTATTTATGCATTCATTGGTTGATTACTGTATGTGTCCTGAACCTTCTACTTTGGCGTTTTGAGATGATGTTCTAACCAACTGAGCTAGTTGGCCAGGGCTCTAATGATAATTCTTGATCACAAAAAGACATGTCTGATTATATTTGACTGGATTATTTATTAAAAAGCAGCAGAATTTAAATCAACCATGTGGGCATCCTTGAGTTAGCTTTGTAGATGTAAATCAATGAATTACTAAACTATTACTGAGGCCAGGAAATTCAGTTACATTTAAGAGTCTTCACAAGGATTTCTGTGTTGGGCTTTTCAAAGACTTTATTATGAACACTCTCCACCAGACTTCACCTGCTTTGTCTACACATTTGGATGAATTGTTCATATTGGCTAGGTATGTGATGTGGAAGGAAGTAACCTTTGTTACCACCTGAGACTGAGACCCTGTAAGCCAGGTAACTGGATTCTTTTCCAGAAAAGACTTTGAGCTTTGGCTTTTCTTAGAAAGTCAACTTTGTTATTTAATAGTTTGTCAGACTTGATTAAATTAAAATCATTTTGAAATATAACACTCCAATAAGGTTTTGGTGACACAAATTGTCCAATTATATTCTAGAGAAAAGAAGACAAATTCTTAAAGATTCTATGAAAATATCTACATAGCACCTTCACAAAACATTATAAGACTAAGTAAAATTTCTTATTTCTGGGCCATTAGTAAGAATCAATCACATTTTAAAAATGTTTTATTTCTTCTTAAAAAGCAGAGTTTATGAAAGTGAGGATTAGATTTGCTTCAAAAGAAGGAGAAAAACCTTTGCTACATATCTTTTAGGACAGTAGAATAACATTAACAACACTTCCTAAAACTTGCATTCTTCTTGTCAGTTCACAGTTAGGCAATTAATTCTTGCCCTCCTTGATCATAAAGTGAACTGAAAAGCCTGACTCTCTCTACTGACATTATTTGAGACTTGTTAACCAATGTCATCTCCAATGTCTTTACAGAGAGGCCATTCCAGAAATATGTATAATAAAAGTCCCTGGCACTGACCTTCCATGAGGCCCTGAGACTGTCCTTCTTTACTGAAGACATAAACTCTAATTAGGTTTATATCAATGTCTTATGATAAGCATCAGTATAAAAAAAAACCTACCTAGAGATAGCTGAATGGCTGGGAGTAATTTATTATAATAACCAGTGATACTATAATGGAGTAAAGAGAAATTCTTTATTAGAGTGTCCTAAACAACGAGTTTAGTAGGGTTTGGTAATGTTTCCTGTGAGCTAAGAAGGTATCATAAATAACCAGAGCATTGGCAAATCTCCAAGATCTTCCTGTAAATTGTATAATTTCTGAAATATTTATTTTAAATAACTGTTATAGATGGAACTGTTGAATAGAATGTTAAAGACCTAACCTTTATTTTGAGATAAGAATTATGAGAATTTATTAAGGTTTAATGAGATCACGAGGATGGGGCCTGGTTTTCTTATAAAAGAAAGAGAACCACCAAGGCTCTGTGGGCACACACACAAAAAGGCCACTTGAGGACATAGTGAAAGGGCAGCCACCTGCAAGTTAGAGAGAATTCTCCCCAGAAGCTAAACCTGCCAACACTTTGATGTTGGACATTCAGCCTCCAGAACTGTGAGAAAATAAATGTCTGCTGTTTAAGTCAGCTTGTAGCCTTTTATTGCTGACTAGCACAATAGTCTGCTATTGGTTTCTTATTCAACCTGTAGTTAGTAATGGCTGAGCACCTCTTCTGATTTAATAACTCTCTCCATGAAGCTTTTATCATAGAGTTAAGGCAAGTTATGAAAGATGGAATCAATCAAACCAAACTAATTATTTTGAATATCTTTCTTTCTGTTAGATGAAAGAACACAACTTTGTGATTACCTAGAAACCCTTTGGGAAATATAAAAAATATTATTTTAGCTATGAGATATACAAAATTTTATTTTATTTTTAAAAATTTATGATACAATATTAGAAAGACAAAATCTAATGAATTGTTATAGGAGATTTGAGCATTTATTTAAGAGAAGATTATGGGTACCTGAGATATAGTATGTGGTTAACTAATTAATCAAAATGAAAATAAATCATAGGTGGTAATCAATAATCTTAGCACTTCATCAGGTAGAAAGCATTCACATATATTTTTAAATAATCAAGACTATATCAAAGCCAATACAAAAATTATTTAAGTCAGATATGGAATCTCTATTATATAGGTATATTAATTATGTAAGATAAAAAAAGGATTTTTTTACATTGTAAGCAAATCATAAATCAATCAACCAAGGGAGTCGCATATCAAAATTAAGTAAAATTTGCCAAAATATAAAATATTTTAGTTTTATGTTAGACTTAGGTATTATAAACAAGGACATATAAAATTCACTTTCCAAGTTTTGTCCTTAATTATGCTTTTTCATATTCCAGAAAAAACCTGTCACTTTTTAAAAAAAAAAATCTAATTGTTTTACTTGGAGGATGAAAACACACTTACTTGTATTTCTCTGACTCTATTATTCTTAGTATATTTTCCACCACCCATATGATTATAATTATTTAGTAGAGAAAATCAGGTTTAGGAGTAGAGAAATAAAAAATGATGTCATACACTATTGTTTAGCATACTATCAAAGGTAATGAACAAATAGAGCACAATTTGTTACAGCCCCATACATCTTAAAATGACAAAAATAAATAATCTCATTAATATAACCCAAAGATAGAGCTTCATTATAGCATATAAAAATAATAAGTATATAAACTTAAATTTATATTTAGTATATAAGGTTTAACTGTTCTATCTTAATTAAAAATTCTTTTGATTTCCATAAATATTTAATATTTAAGTCAATTTAATGTGAGCCAAAATCTTAAATAAGCTAGAGAAGTTGTAAATTAAGTTGAAGCTTACACTGTTCCACACATTATTACATTGATATAAAAAGTTTATCAAAATAATGGTCACATTTAATTAAATGAAAAATTTTATACCTTAAACATGCAAAAGTTAATATTAGTTTTATTAACAGTTGACAAATATAAATTTAGAAATTGCTGCTAAAGTCTTACCAGCACAGGACAACAAACCAAAACTAAATAAATTGTAGGGTTGAATTATACTTAACATTGATATATCAGAGAAAAGATACAGATTAAGATTGAAGTGGTAACAACAAATTATTAAATTAGCTGGTTTGCCAAATATTTACTCAATTATTGAACTTAGAATTTTAAACTATTACCATTACATTATAAGTTTCAGGAGATCAGAGCTATGTTTATTTTTACTTATTATAATCCTAGAGCCTAATAGGTAGTTGGCACACTTTAGGTGGTGAATATATACTTATTGAGTGAATTAATGGATAAATTGCTGCTATATAGCATATTCGCAAGCTAAGTTCAATATGAGGCTTAATGTACCACATCACAAGATAGCCAGAGGTAGAGAAGTATCAATACTTTAACCTCTGAAACAGAATAGATGGGGTTATAAATGAAAGTAATCAGTCATCAGCTCACAAGAACTGCTCTATATTTACAGATTACTAAAATAACTTTTGAACTCATACTTTTCAATAAGAATATGGGGTTGATAATATCACCTTGCACAGAGAGGTTCTTTGAGAATTACTGAATTAAATCATTAAAATCATCTTTAAGTAGTATTCAAGCACTTCCATATTAAATTATTTCTATTGTTTTTAGTTTCTTAGATGCTATTCACTTGGGCCTATAGAGTATTAACCAACTAAATGACATCACTGACTTCTATCACCTTACTGATCTCATCAGTTGCTGGTAACAGAAATTATTACAGTGGTGGCTTAAACACAGAGAATTCATTTATCTTGTGCAACAAGTCCAGGGCTAGGCAGTCAGGATCAATGACACCAAGTTACCAGGCCTGCTGTAATTCTCTGCAGTGGCAATAACAACCCCTGGCAGGAAAATCAAGATAGAGAAGGGACCTCAGATTCCTTTGGTTCACAGAAGTAGGAGGAAAAAAAAAGCTTTTAGCCTTCACAGTCTCTATAATAGAGGCAGACAAGGCAGCAGGGAAGGAAAGAGAAGTTGTGTCTATCAACTCAGGGTATCTGTCACACAGATTTGTTTTACCTAGAGGAGATGGCCTAGTGGTTGGCAAACTCATTACTCAACAGAGCCAAATATCAAAGTACAACAATTGAAATTTATTTTGAGAGCCAAATTTTTAAAACTGAAACTATATAGGTAGGTACATTCCTTATTGAGGTAGCGCCTGCATGTGGTATTTTGTGGAAGAGCCACACTCAAGGGGCCAAATTGATACTATCATTAGCTCCTTGTCTCTATGACTTGTGAGACATTAACAACCTTAATTACTACTACTACATCAGTGAAAATCACCATCTTGAAAGGTTTTGTGAAAAGAGCATTATTTTTTTTTCACTCTAGTGTTAGACCCTCAGAATGATTAAGACACACCCTTGAGGACAAATACCAATTCAAAACTGATGTGAAGTAAGCATTTTCAAAAAGAAAGACTTCTCATTTTCGAACTGCATAAGTAACTCTTTATTCATGTTTTTGAATTCCAAAACAGGAGTTTGAAAGAGAAAAATATTTTCTTTTTTGAAGGCTGCCAGTAATAAAGGCTATTCTCATTTGTTAAAACAAGAAGAGGTAATAAGTTAAGATAAGAATACTCTGACCTTATTCTCTAGACCAAATGCCTCTATAAAAATTGTTCTTTTAAGTAAAGGGTGATTTAGTTATTTTTGTAGTCATTGCTTTTTTGTAGGTTCTAGTTATCTTTCCAGTTTTATTTATAATATAAACTATTAGTTGCAAGGACAATTTTTGAAATCTATTACTGAATACATAGCATCTTTATCTTTGAGCATTGTTACAAGGGAAATGCTTTATGAATTTAAACCATTCTAGGGTGTAGATCTTTTTATTGCTGTTACACATGTGGTTGTATAAAGATTGCCATTATTTTCACACAGAAATGTGGACCATAATGATTTAGTAGCTACATTGTTACATGACCTGGAAGTTTCCACTTTTCTCACTTTCCCTACCTCACCACTCTGTTATCTGAACACATGATATTTCATCTATTATATATATATATATATTATTTTTTTCCTTTTTTTCCAAGTAAAAGAATGGGAGGTAGAGAGACAGCCTCCTGCATGCACCCTGACCAGGATCCACCTTGCAAACCCCACCTGGGGTTGATGGTCTACCCATCTGTGACCATGTTTGCAACAAGGTGTAAGCTCAACAGAGCCATTCTCAGAACCCAGGAGCCATTCTCAGAACTAATCAAGCCATTGGCTGCAAGAGGGGAAATGGGAGAGAGAGAGAGAGAGAGAGAGAGAAGGAAAGAGGGAGGGATGGAAAAGTAGATGGTTGCTATTCCTGTGTGCTTTGACTGAAAATCAAACCCAGGACATCCACACACCAGGCTGATGCTCTACCACTAGACCAACTGTCCAGGGCCATATTTATATATATATTTTGTGGTAACACAATGTGAAGGGTAGAGTTTATAAACATTTAAATAACTGGACAACACCATCTAAATAAAGTATTTATTTGGAACCTGAATTGTCATGTTTGAGTTAGTATGCTGTTGCAAATTAACCAAAAATTATGTGTTCAATTTAGATACTCCTTTATGCTGCAATATTTCTTATAAAGTCTGATTGAATGTTTATGACTAGCTTTATAAGGGTGACATAATGAAAAAAATACAAAAAATAATCCCATTTAAAAAAAAATAATTTTACCCTTTTACAGTTATACAACTTTTATATTTTTCTTTTTATTTTGATGTTAAAAAATAAACATTTTTACATTTATTAAAAAATTGTGAACAGAGTATAGAATGCTATCACATCCCATCTCAACTTCTTTGATCATTAGTATTTTCCACTAGTATGATACATTTATTATAATTAATGAATTAATATTAATATCAACATTTAATATTTTAACAATTATTTTAATATTTACATATAATTAAAATAAAATTTATATTTTATTTTTTACTGTTTATCCATTTATCTATTGAAGAACATCTCAATTGTTTCTAATTTTGGACAATTATGAATAAAATCTCTGTAAGTGTATTTTTGCTAGGTTTTGTACAGACAATTGTTTTCAAAGAAGTTGGTTAAATATTTAGTGATATGGTTGCTGGATTGCATGGTAAGGCTATGTTTTCTTTTGTAAAAAACTAATAACTGTCTTCCAAAACAGGTGTACCATTTTGAATTCTCATCCACAATGAATAAGAGTTAAGAGTCCCTATTTTTCCTCATCTTTGCTAGCAATTAATATTGTCAGACTTCTAAAATTTATTTTCTTTTAGACATTTAATAAATGTTTAGTGGCATTTCATTGTTTCAATTTGCATTTTTTGATGATAAATAATTTTGGATATTTTTACATATTTATTTACAATCTGATTATCTTCTTTAGTGAGATTTCTATTCATATTTTTTGGCTATTTTTTAATTGTGGGTTTTTTGGTGAGTTTTACAAGTTCTTTCTATATTTTATACATATATCTTTTTATTAGATATGTGTTTTGTAAATATGTTGTTATTTGTAGCTTGTCTTTTTATTTGTCAATAATGTCTCATATTTAGAGTGTAAGTTAATAATTTAATAAAGTTGAATATATCTCTTTTTCTTCACTGATTGCACTATTAGCATTGTATTTAAAAACTCATTACCAAATCAAAAGTTATTCTGATTTATCCTATGTCTTATTTTCATTTTAGATATGTTAAAACACATGTAAATTTACATGAGTCAATTTTTGTGTAATATCTAAGGTCTAAGGTTTTGTTTTCAATATATGGATGTTCAATTAATCCAGTATCATTTGTTTAAAAAAACTATTCTTTTTTCTCTGAATCATCTTTGACCCTTTGCCAAAAATCAATTGACTATATTTGTGCACACCAGTATCTCATTTCTTTATTCTCTTCTATTGATCTAAGTGTTTGTTTTTTAGTCAATATCACACTGTCTTTATTATGGTAACTGTGTAGTAAATCTTGAAATTGGATAGTATGAGCCTTTTGACCTTCTTTTTTCTTTTCCTCTTCTCTACCTCACTTCTCTTTCCTCTTCTTCATGTTCTTCTTCAGTATTATACTACTTATTCTATATCTTTTGCTATTTATACAACCTTTAGAATCAGTTTGTTGATATCTACAAAATAGCTCAACAGAGTTTTTAATGGAATCACATTCAATCTATAGATCAAGTTGGAAAGATCTGACATCTTAAAATATTGAGACTTCTAATTCATAAACATAAAATATATATTTACTTAAGTCCTCTAATTTTTTAATCAATGTTTCACAGTTTTCTATACACAAATCATATATATGTTTTAGATTTATATCTCAAATATTTAATTTATTGTGTGCTATTATATGCTGAGGTTTATATAATTTTATATAATTTTAAGTTTCAAATATTTATCATTTATAAATAAGAGAGTGATGGTCTTTTGATACTAACCTTTTATGTCTCAATCTTACTATATTCACGTATTGCTCTAGGTAAGGAGATCTTGGTTATGTCTGCCTGCATGAGTTGGCATTTTATCCTACAACTTCATTTCTCTGATGAGTCCAAGAAAATGTATTCAATTTTCTGTTTGCCAAGCTCTTTTTTTGTTGTTAGGACAGGAGTGAGGAAGCCTAGACCTTCGTATATCAGAGTACAAACCAAAAGTTCTCACATCCTGATTATTCAAATTTCCTGTTCTTTTCTTTTCTCAGTCACATATGTTTATCCTTGAGGTTTGAGTTGTTAATTTCTGTGTAATGCAGAATTCACAGAGAAAGATAATTGGCTAATATAAACAATAATTTTCACAATTTAAAAAATAGTTGTGATTGTACCCAACAAAAGAATGAAAATCAATAATTTAGACACAAATTTTCTTGTAAACAATTATGGATATTCCCCTTTCACTTTTTTTTCCCTGTAAAGCCCTGTTTGAAGTTCTTTAAGCACAAGCAAAATATTTCCTGTCAATCTCTTAGATATTTCTGCTTTTAGAATAGAAACACAGCAGGGAACCAATAGAAGATATATTTGAAAAAAAAGAAGTCAGTTGTCAACCACATTTGACTGAAGACATTTAGGCATGCATATACACACACTAAAGTGATTAGAACTTTAATTGAGATAAAAAAATGATGACAAAAAATAGCACTGAGAGAATGAGAATAGCAGGCTGCTACTCTTCCTGCCATTGGTGTATTTCTTCCATTTGGCCTGAAGCGTCAAGTTCTGTTGGAAAGAAAAGCTCATTTGCATGCAAGGAGCATTACTAAAACACATGTACTGCCACATAGAATCTGTCCTTACTCACACATGCTATGGGATAGTAAGAATAACTGACTTCAACACGAGAGCACATGGGCAGATATTTAAAGCCTGTAAGTGATGCACCATTTTCCCTTTGAAGATTCATTACAACTGTTCTGATTGTTTTGCTGCCTTTGTGTTCATTTTAGCACTTGGAAGAGAAAAAAACACCTCAAAGCATGTATATGTGTGGCAAGAATGAATGTGTTTCTGGGTCAGGGAGGCAATCTACGTTAAAATTAAGGAATATAACTTGATGATTTAATAAAATTTGCCCTGCCCCTCACAATTTTTATGTGGATGATTTACTCTATTGTATTTATAGCTACTTTATTCAATCCTAATTATTTTGTTTTCAGCCTTATAAAGAAATGATATAGACAAATGCATCTAATATAAGATCTAATAATTTTATAGCAGTAGAATAGCTAACTAGAGTTACTTTAATTTAGTTACTGATTCTGAAGTGATCAAACTATTGCAGTTATAAATTCTATGAGGGACAAAGTTATTTTTTCTTCATACACTATTTGAATAAAGCATGTTCTAAGACATTGTTATGATTTATTCCATGAATATTTCATAGATTCCATTGCACAAGAGAATTTCCTCTACCTCTTCTTTTATTAATCATGAAATGTTATGTCATGCTGAGGGCCTGAGCTCTAAAGCAGTGATAGAGAACATCTGCAAAATGGCAAATGCTTCCTATTACCCGGACAATGATTACAAAGTTACTTTTATCTTTAGATTACTCATGTTTACAGCAAAATAATGGGCTGGCTTATAGTTTTTCAAGAAGAAGGCAACTGTTGTGTCATAAAGAGAACTCTGAATCTGCAATCAGAAGAATTGGTTTTAAATCCAGCCTTTGATATTAGACACTATATAACTTTTTGCTATATAGCAAGTTATGGAAAAACAAAGTATTTAAAACAACAACAAATATTTGTTATTTCTTATAAGTTCTAGGGTTCAGAAATTTAAACATGGCTTTGCTGGATGATGTTGGCTGGAAGTCTTTCATGAAATTATAGTCTAGATGTCAGCCAAGGCTACAGCCACATGAAGGTGTAACTGAGTAAGAGCCTCTGCTTCCTGTGTATCTCATTCATTCACAAAGTTGTTGGTAGGAGAAGTCCATTCTTTACTGGGTGCTTGACTCTCGTCATACCTGATATCTGGCTTTCTCCCAGAATAAATGACCAGAGTAACAGAGAACAAGAAAAAAATTGCAATACTTTTTATGACCTAGTCTTAAAAGTCTCATATCATCATTTCTACATATTCCATTTACTGGAAGCAAGTCAGTAAGATGAACTCACATTCCAGGGCAGGAGAATTAGGCCCCATCATCTGAAGTGAGGAGTGACAAAGAATTTGTGGACATATTTTAAAACCACTAGAGAAACTACTTAATCTTACATAGTTTAACTTCCCTGAATATCAGTTTACTTTCCAAATGATAAAAACAATATCTACTTGCAAAAATATTTGAAATTATTATATATAAATAAGATAATGCATATAACATATTTTGTAAAATGCAAATGCTACATAATGTAAGATGTGAGTTGATAATAGAATGAATGGATGGTCAATACTCTTTTGTCATGGATTTTTAATATGTGTTGAAGACATGCATTCAGTGACCTTCAAGTTTGGCAGATGTTGGTACTAGGTAACCTCTTCTAGAGAAAGAAACACACAAATCCTAAGTGTTAAAGCTCACAATACTCAGATTGTTGTAACCATATAGAACAGTTATTTTCTAATAAAAACTTTCAATTTCTAAATAATAAAGAGGAGTTAAAAATCAGAATTATTCACCTTACTTTTTTCAGTGACTTCATCAAATATGTGTCTTCCTTTTGCCCACATTACAAGGACGTGGAGACTGGTCGGCAGTGCAAGAGTGATTAAGCACCTACAGGTCTGCAAGCTCTCAGGGACTAAGGTCCTGTCTGCTTCTGCACAGTCATCCTTGTCTTGTCCTTGTTACCTTCTCCTTGCTCTGCCTGCAGCACTGAGCCTGCATTCCAGGCAGATGGAAAAAGAACAAAGGACAAAAAATATGTGCTAAATATGCCCTGATTTCTTTTAAAGCTTTTTATCTTGAAACAAATTTAGAGTTATGGAAAAGTAAAAATAGTACAGACTTCACATATACTCTTTTCCCATAGTCACTTAATGTTAACATTATCTGTAACAATAGTATATAGTATTTATCAAGATCAGGAAATTAACATTTGCTACAAATAAATTGCTATTATAACTACTATAACTAATAACTATTACTAGTAACTCAGAGCACTCGTATTTATTAATAATTTGGTGGTTTTAATAGTGATATAATAAAATAGTATGTGATAATATAAAATATATAAAGTAAAATGTAGTAATATAGGATATTAATAGTAATATTGTTATTAGTTTTTAGTTAATACTACTACCGTTTTTCAGTTTTACTACTGGTGTCTTTATTTTGGCTCCAGTTTCCACAATACAATCATTCCTCATCTCTTCCCTGTTGCCTTTAACCTGACAGTTCTTCCCCTTTTTCTTGTCTTTTATGACCTATTTGAGATTCATCGTCAGTTATTTTATAGTCTGCTTCTTAATTTGGTTTGCCTCTTTTCACATGGTTAGATGGAGATTATGCATTTTTCTTTGTAGAAATACTGCAGAGGTGATATTATGCTTTTCTTGTCACATGGTATCAGGAGGCATATAACTACAAACCAGGATTATTTGGTTTTGATGATGTCTGCCAAGTTCACAGTTCCAATACCTCCTGATACCATGTGATAAGGAAAAAGAACAACTATTTCAAACTTTGTAATTTATAACTGTTTTCTGGGGAGATATTTTGAGGCTATGGGAATATCCTGTTTTTCATCATACATTTACCCACTAATTTTAGCATAAATGTTTTTACTGCAACAACTATTTCTGTATATTGGCTTAATTTAATAATTTCTATGAGTACATACAAGTGAATGAATGACAAACCACAGAAATAAAATTCACAACTTAATATTGAAAAGTGATTATCTAATTGGCAAATTAAAAAAGAACTGGGACAAATTAGTTTAAACAAGAAACAAAAGAAAAAGTTAGTAGTTTGAATTTGTGGTCTTAGATATTTTTCTGAATATGAAAATAACCAAATACATTTACAACAAGTAGAACAGATATACTTGCAAGATAAAAAGAAGATAACTGAACAACATAGCTAAATTTAAATAGTTTCAGTAGATCTACTCTAGAAATGACAGAATTGCTGTAGCTATCCATTTTCTATTGGGAAGATTTGGGAATAAGAGAAACAGATATCCTTAATGGCAACTCCATGCTGAATCGCTTCTTCTTGTTTCCATGAGGAGAGAAGGCTTATTTTCTCTAAGTCACTATCACATTTTTCAAAAGTCAGATGATTACGACTTTTCTTACTTAGTAGCAAATGAGTTGGAGTAAGGAAAAAGGGTTTGCAAATTAAGATTCTTTGGTAGCTATCAAAAAAATCAGTGATCTACTGTGGGACCTCAACACAGAGTTTCTGGATTGGCTGTTCACATCTGAGAATCAACCAAGCAGCATCAACAAGGAGTGTTTACACCAGGGGTCCCCAAATAGCCCACGGGTGCATGCGGCCCCCTGAGGCCATTGATCCAGCTCCCCGCCGCACTTCCAGAAGGGGCATCTCTTTCATTGGTGGTCAGTGAGAGGAGCACAGGATGCGGATACTTCTGGAGTACTGTATGTGGCGGCACTGCAAAGCGTGGCGTTGCTCAAGTACAGTCCTACTTCCAGTGACACAGGACGCATGCCTCATGGCTCCAGAAGCGCGTCCTATCACTTGTTATGGCTAGCAGTGACAAATATGGAACCGGACATTGACCATCTCATTAGCCAAAAGCAGGCCTATAGATCTCATTGAAATACTGGTCAGTTTGTTGATTTAAATTTACTTGTTCTTTATTTTAAATATTGTATTTGTTCCCTTTTTTTTTTTTTACTTTAAAATAAGATATGTGCAGTGTGCATAAGGATTTGTTCATAGTTTTTTTTTTATAGTTAGGCCCTCCAAAGGTCTGAGGGACAGTAAACTGGCCCTCTGTGTAAAACGTTTGGGGACCCCTGGTTTACACAAACCAATCTGAAAGTCAAAGGTGTGTGTATCAGAGGGCTGGAGGCATTAATTCTACGTGAATTACACCATAGCTATTTCCTAACATAAAAAAGCAGTGACGCAAGTGTGTGAGCCCAGAGATTTTACTTGCGTAAACTTTAAGCCAGACATTTATTTATTTATTTTTGAACTGTTCTCATCAGTGAGATGGGTGAGACTAAATGAATGGCTTCTGAATCAATCCCAGACTCCAAACCTCCCTTTAGACCTCAGCAGAGAGGAACATGAGCTGGCTCCATGTTGCAGAGATGCCACTCTGACTCTTTTATGGACAATCATCCCACCCTCTGCCATGTAGCAAGAAAGGAGTCTGAATATCTCATGGGCCAAAGGGATATGTCCACAACCAATCTCTTCTGGTTTTTACACAGTGCTCCTGAAATTTCCTGCTCTCAGGTCTTCTGGACCTCATTGGCAAGGGCAAGCTGGTTTCTTGTATGGATTTTGCTTCTTGAGATCAGGCTACACTGTCACCACTATGTGCTGAAAGGTTAATAATACTGTTTGATCATACTTCTGAGTTTATTTTACATGATCACTAGGCTACAGAAGGTGGAAGGGGACATGGTAAAAAGAGGAGAGAATTGCTTATAGTGTGTACGTGTGTGTGTGTGTGTGTGTGTGTATGTAGTATAGGGTAGAAGGCTATCCTATCTACACTACTTTATTCCAAGAACAAGACAAGAAAAACCCATCAAATCTAAATTTGAATTACACAGAAAGTTTATTAATCAAAATAAAATAAGATATAACCTATTTAACAGATTGTCTTTATTTTTTTAATAATGTATTTTTCTATGATAAAATATACATAAAATTTAAGTGTGTTTAAATATACAAAAATTTACCATTTTAATTTTATTTAATGGTGCAATTCAGTGACATTCAGGACTTTCAGAATGTTGTACAATCACCACTATCTATTTCCAGAACTTTTTTATCATCCCCAATTAAATACTTTACCCAATCTTTCAGATCTGGTAATTTTGTGGTAATTTCTATTCTTTAAACCTTTAGGAATTTTCCTGTTCTAAGTACTCAAGTGAAATTATACAATTTTTTTCTTTTTCTGTTTGGATTTTTTAACTTAGTCTTTTTCATGTTCATCCAGATTATAATGTACATCAGAATTTCATTTCATTTTTGGTTGAGTAATGTTACATTATATGTGTATACTTTTGTAAGGTCAGTGGCTACCATCATGGCCATGCTGGTTCTCATTGGATTCGGGCAGATGGTAAAAGAACAGCACAGCCAGCAAATGGTGGGTCATTCCGTTTATTAAAATCTCATAATGGTGGATGAGTAAACAAGCAGGGAAGACCACTTTCCTTTCTCTCTCCAGATTCTCCCTGATACACAGGCCCCTACCAGCCTCAGCAGGGCTCTCAAGCCACTCAGACTCTATCTTTCTCTCTATCTTTCTGGACTTACCAGCAAAACAGGCCAGGCAAAAATACTCCTTCCCTGGAAAACCATCACCCCTCCCCATGGAGGCAGGCAATCCACAATTTGCAATCTGCTGCCCTGAGGGCAAGCAACCACAGCCTTTCACAGGCCACACACACACACACACACACACACACACATACACACACACACACACACACACGTGGCGCTGCCCCAATACAGGTGAGCAAACCTAAAAAACACTTGTTTACCCAAAAACTTTATTGTGTTAATTCATTTATTTGTGGATGAACAGGAAGTATTTCCACCTTTTAGCTGTTGTAAAGAATGCTGCCCTGAACATTATGAGTATTAGAATACAAATATCTGTTTGAATTCTTGTTTCTAATTCTTTTAGGTATATACTTAGGAGTGGAATTGCTGGAACATATGGTAATTGTATGTTGAACATTTTGAGAAACTGCCAAAATGTTGTTTCCTTAGTTTTAACTTACACTATTTGCACATACAATATATGGGTCTCCATTATAGCCCTTCATCTTACAATTATTAGAAGTAAGGCCTAATTTTCTGTAGATATAGAATGTCTGTCCATCCTTATGAATGTTGTTCTCCTACTTTCCTCTTTTGTTTCCTGTATAGCATAGAAGAGAAATCTGAGTTCAAGCCTGGGAACGTTTTTGCCACGTAAAAAATTCTAACTCAAGCTGTTTTGTGGTATTTCAAATCTGGCTGAAACCAGGAAATAATACGAATATAAAAAAGAAAACTTGATCTTCTGAGGTTTTCTGCACTAAGGTAGCTTGGATAAAAATTAAGCCTTTAAAATATTTTGAGGTTCATATATCAATGCCACTGATTTTTAAAAATGTTTTACTGCTTGCTTCTTTGGAAAGTAAAGAACTTAGTTCCCCTCCAAGGATTTGTAGAAATTCTTTGTCTTAAATAAGATGGCTTTAAAAATGAGTCCTTTAAAACTGTGAAGGATGTAAGAAAAAAGTGTGAAGAATAAAGACAAGCAGAAATTAAAGGAAAGAATGAGCGTTTCACTCACAGTGAGACGCGAGTCAAACTGTTTGGGTCCAGCCAGAGCCTTTTAAATCTTTTGAAGCTCATACAGTATTCGGATCCCTAACAACCCATATTCTTGAAAAATTAACCAGAAAACTAGCATGAGCTAAATGTCTTTGTGTTTGAATTAGAGAACAAGGACAGGGCTTGCTGCCTTCAGGGAAAGCTTTTAATCACACTGTCTTTTTACCCTGGCTTTTGACCTTTCTTAACATTCAATTGTTTTTTCACACTGGTCTTGAAAAAGCCTATGGCTCTCTGAGAAAGGAAGGAGGGATATCTTCATTTTTCTTAGCATGGTTTATGTCAAGATTTTGCCCTTGTGAAAGCACCTAAGTGTGCTGCTGACAGACAGAGAACAATGATGATTTGAAAGTAGTTTCTGCTTTTGTTAAACTTTTATTTCAAAACAGCTGAAAGCATAACCTATTCATGCTATAAAAAAATTCTACCTTAGCATTCATGGGTAATCTTTTGGAAATTATATTTTTGATAAAACACTTTCTTTTCTTATTTCTAGTAATGAAACCGAGCATTTTGCACTTCTAAATAAACCTTCTGCCCTTCCCTTATATCTGAAAATAACAAGTGGTATTTTTCAAAGGCTATGCTGACCTACCAGCAAATTACTCTGTTTTTTACATAGTGAGAAATTGATGGGCCTTAAGAAATCCTGCATAACATCCTTGGATAATCATTAAAACTCATCAATCCTTCCCACTCTTCCTTCTCTGTGATTCTCGTCTTGCTCTTTTCTAATGTCATGTAGCAACATTGATAGGTACCTATGATTAATATACAAGCAAGTCTCTAATTCTCACTCAACTTTAAGGATCTTTTTAAAAATTTTATTTTATTTATTCATTTTTAGAGAGGAGAGAGACAGAGAGGGAGAGAGAGGAGAGAGAGACAGAGAGAGAGAAGAGGGGAGGAGCTGGAAGCATCAACTCCCATATGTGCCTTGACCAGGCAAGCCCAGGGTTTTGAACCGGTGACCTCAGCATTTCCAGGTCGACGCTTTATCCACTGCACCACCACAGGTCAGGCTCAACTTTAAGGATCTTAAAGGTAAAACAGGTATCAATTTAAACATTTTATCTTGTTTTGTTTCAGCTATTTCAACCATTGGTATTCAATGTATTTTTTTAATTATAATTTTATTTTTTTAATGGGGTAACATCAATAAATCAGGATACATATATTCAAAGATAACATGTCCAGGTTATCTTGTCGTTCAATTATGTTGCATACCCATCACCCAAAGTCAGATTGTCCTCTGTCACCTTCTATCTAGTTTTCTTTGTGCCCCTCCCCCTCCCCCTTTCTCTTTCCCTCTCCCCCTTCCCCCCGTAACCACCACATTCTTATCGATGTCTCTTAGTCTCACTTTTATGTCCCACCTACGTATGGAATAATGCAGTTCCTGTTTTTTTCTGATTTACTTATTTCACTTCGTATAATGTTATCAAGATCCCACCATTTTGCTGTAAATGATCTGATGTCATCATTTCTAATGGCTGAGTAGTATTCCATAGTGTATATGTGCCACATCTTCTTTATCCAGTCATCTATTGATGGGTTTTTTGGTTGTTTCCATGTCCTGGCAACTGTAAACAATGCTGCAATGAACATGGGGCTGCATGTGTCTTTGCGTATCAATGTTTCTGAGTTTTTGGGGTATATACCCAGTAGAGGGATCATACCATACCATTGCTGGGTCATAAGGTAGTTCTATTTTTTATTGGTACCCAATGAGAGAAAGTGTGGGCAGTGGAAAAAAGAACAGCTTTTGAACAAAGAGGTACAGAAGTTCAAATTTTAGCCAGTCATTAACTCTAAGACCTAGGACAGCTATATATAGGATCTATTATTGAGCTTTACAGTGGATCTAATTTTAGAAGTAATTATTGAAATAAAATATCAGTAATTGTTCCGAGATACTAAATGTAGTTTTTGTTTAAAATATATTGCTTAAAGACTTGATAAAACTGAGAAATGAGGACATTTCAGAAACACACATACCTAGAAGCTAAAATTATACATTGCATATCAGACATGGGTATCAATTAGTCTGAAAACTCTGCAACCAAAGGGAACATTGATTGTTTTATAATATTTCTAATGGTTTCCAAATTTTTAAAAAATTATTTTGTTCTTTATCTTACATTTTATATTTCTCATATTTTTATTTTTATAATTTTTAATTCAATGATATTTAATTAGCATTTATTAACCTCCTGTTATGTGCCAGTGATAGATACATATATACATATAAATATATGTATTTTTTCTATAACCACACATACACAAATAAATACATACAGACAAACACACATGTATGCACACACATACATCCTCCTACTACCCATTGCATGGGACTAAGTGGAATTTTAAAGTCTAATATGGCTAACAAATAATGCAGTAAATTTCTGACATAAAATTATCTTAAAATGAAAGTACTATTGAAAATTAGAACAATTGAAAGATCATTTGGAGGCACCAATTGTGGCTTCTTTTGGATAAAAAAAGTCAATGGTCTGGAATAATCTGCAGATAGATTGTCATCGTTTTCGGCTTTCAGGTTTATGCAACTAATATACAAATTGTAGCACTGTTTCTTACAGAACAATGAATTTTTACAAGGTATACATTTTATATCTGATTTACCTTTCTCATTGCAATCGCACCACTGCTCCTTTCTCTCTCTTTCAATGACACCCCTTTTGGCTTTCCACTAGTTCTTCCCACCTTCTTTGAAGCTTCCTGACTTTTAACCTGCCACTGAAGCTTATATTTTTGCTTTGCATCTGAATGACCAAAGCCTCATCAGGAAAAAATATAGCTAAGACCTTTAGATATGTAAAGATCCAGCCTGTTCCATAATTTAAGTCACTGAGGCAAAGAAGAAGTGGAGTCTGAGATGTCTGCTGAGAGGCTCACTTCTCTCTCCCTTGGACAGATTGACCTGGCCTGTTATGGGAGGAAATCAAGTGGGTTTCCACAATTAACTTTTGAAAAAGATAGAGGTTTCTCAGAACATGCATAACACACAGACAGATGATAGATAGATGATAGATAGATAGATAGATAGATAGATAGATAGATAGATAGATGATAGATAAATAGTAATTTTACCACTATGCTATTGTAGGATGCATGACATGAAATTTTGTGAAATTAGTTTTAAGAAATATGTCTTGTTGGATAATAGCCAAAGCAGACCACATGCACATTGAGTCAAATTTATATGGTAGCTTTTCTATATCTGCATATTTGAATCTGATATTGAATATATTTCATATAATTTACAGGTTCAGGAAATAATGGTTATATATGTATACCTAGGTAAAAGAGAAGATCCACATATCGACAAAGATATGTAAAAACAAATACTGACATTTGGTGATTTCAATTATGATACCAGGAGCCAAACAAGATATATGCCCCAAACAAATTATTTTTCTTAAGGCAATAAGCATGCACAGGGAGAACATGATGATGCTTAGAAGCATCTCTGGGAATAGAAACAATTAATTGTTGTCAGGGACCATGTATTTAGGTACAGATCATTAACATTGCTTTGTTTAATAGTTATTCAGCAAATGGTACATGCTATCTATGCAAGCAATTAAAATTCATAATTGCAATATAGAATACTCTTTTTTAACTTAAATTTTTAATATAAATGTAGCTAGCATTGAATATATTTTACATAAATTACAGGCTCCCGAAACATCTGTTATAAAAAGTTTTCCATATAGAAGGCATTTATCAATGTCCTACCTTACCTCTGATTATTCTTGGTTATTAGGTGTTGTTTTAATAATAACATTTAAGACACCCTTATTTACAATTTTTTGTTGTTTAGTTTTTGAAATATTATATTTTAAAATGTTTATAATTATTTTCATATGCTTTACAAAAATAGTAAATAACATGCATAGTTTCAGAGTAAGATACTAGAATTTCTTCAAAAACTGGGAGAACATGGGTTCTGATTCACAACGTACTTCTTTGATGCTGTTACCTTTATTAATTAAGATGTACTAAGTTTACCTGACTGGGCGTTGGCACAGTGGATAGAATGTCAGACTGGGATGAGGAGGACCCAGGTTCGAGACCCCGAGGTCACCAGCTTGAACGCAGGCTCATCTGATTTGAGCAAGGCTCACCATCTTGAGCCCAAGGTCGCTAGCTCACGCAAGGGGTCACTCAGTCTGCTGTAGCCTCCCCCCTCCCCCATCAAGGCACATATGAGAAAGCAATCAATGAGCAACTAAGATGCCACAAGGAAGAACTGATGCTTCTCATCTTTCTCCATTCCTGTCTGTCCCTCTCTCTGACTCTGTCTCTGTCACAAAATAAGTTTTATAAAAAGGATGTACTAAGTTATACTGTGGTAACAGTAACTTTAAATCTTAATAACATCTAATAAAGGCTTATTTCTCACTTATGCTATGTGTTCATTGCCAGTTGACTCCAGCTCGACCCCACATTAGCTTCACTCCATGACTCAAGTCAACTGGGCATCTTCATTTTAAAAGACTGTTGAAAATGAAAGAGAAAAAGATCACGGCAAATACATCTGTGCCTTATCTGAAAAGTTGTCAGTGGAGGGTCAATTACTTCTCACATTTCACTGGCCAAGTCTTCACACTACATCTTAGGTTAATGATGTTGGGGCAGACAGCAGTAAATGTGAACAATACTATAATGCCAACATAGAGAATGTTAGAGTCATATGTGTGTACATATATATACCTGATTCTTTTGATCCTTTATATCTTTTTGTATGCATATTTTTTCATAATCTAGTGTGAACTAAAAAAAAACCCTTCAAATTGTTTTCTTATAGCCCTGGCCGGTTGGCTCAGTGGTAGAGCGTCAGCCTGGTGTGCAGGAGTCCCAGGTTTGATTCCTGGTCAGGGCACACAGGAGAAGTGCCCATCTGCTTCTCCATCCTTCTCTCTCTCCTTCCTATCTGTCTCTCTCTTCCCCTCCTGCAGCCAAGGCTCCATTGGAGCAAAGTTGGCCCGGGCGCTGAGGATGGCTCTGTGGCCTCTGCCTCAGGTGCTAGAATGGCTCTGGTTGCAACAGAGCAACGCCCCAGATGGACAGAGCATCGCCCCCTGGTGGGCATGCCAGGTGGATCCCAGTAGGGCGCATGCGGGAGTCTGTCTGACTGCCTTCCTGTTTCCAACTTCAGAAAAATACAAAAAAAAATTAAAAAAAAATTGTTTTCTCATATTTAAAATCAATGTTCTAAATTTCACTTACTTTAATCAGAGTGTAAAAAACTCAAGTAAGTCAGGTTTTTAACAGACTAGTAACTTTTACCCAACTATTTGCTATTATTGTTTACATTGATCACATTATCTAGAAGAGAAATGGCCTATTCAACACCTTCCCTCAAAACACACACACAAACCAAACACACAAAACATTAAAGAAGTTATTGTAAATTAAAAGTTTTTCTTAACAAATTATGTTTCAATCTGTGGTTGGAGAAAATCACTGAACTGTCACAGTCCTGCTAGTGGTGCTTTTGACAAAACCTTATCATGTTCCGGGCATCACAATTTCAGAGCAATTAGCTCATTAAACATTTATGTAGTAGTGCCTCTCCTAGGATGTGAAAATAACCTATCTTACTGATCATAGTTTTCTAAAATGTCCTTAAATTTTAGTAAATTTTGATATTTTCCAGAGAAATACTTTGTTGGTAGTGGTTGGCCTCCCTAACATTCTTTAATTACAATATAAAGAAAATAGATTTTATTAACTAATGTATCAGAATTTAGCTAAGACTTTCTCTACTACTGAAAAATTAAAATAATTTTATGCTATAATTAAGAATAAAAATTATATATTTTTAAGTAATTTTAGTCCAAATACAGTTTTCCTCTAGTGGTCTCCTTTCAGTATGTTTAACATCCCTCACAATTTTTTTATGGAATCATGTTTAAAAATACAGTTGTAATCAAAGATTATTTAACTTAAAGTATATTTAATGGTTCTAGTTTTACAACTATATCATAAAATGGTTATCCCTTCATTTCCAGAATCATCAATTTCTTTGTCAGGAAATAAGAGGTTTTTTTTTTTTTTTTTACCTTTTTCTTAGTTTTTCTATAACATCTGATAACAAAAACACAAAGAGTTATCATGATGTAGTTATGTGTAATGTGGTTTCCTCTATGGAATGTATCACATACAATATCTTATTCCAGCTGAAGATAATTATTTTTAAAGCAACTAAAGAACAAGAAATAGGGATTCATGGACACAAATAGAGAGTAGTAAATTTAGAATTCATAGTAAAGCTTTTAAATTAAAGCAAATGTTTCCATGCCCAATTACCTAATTTGTAATTGCAACTATTCATTGCACTTGATTCTTCTCTTCAACTTTTTCCTTTCTCTCCCCCAACTCCTCTGTCCCAGTTTTGTATGACAGCTTAATAATAAAGCCAGAATGCTTAGCTGTTTTCTCCGCAATATGCCCCTCTTCCAAGGCTCATGTTTAAGATTATAAAGATATTTTCAGTAAGAAATTAGAATCTTTATAACCTCATATTTGTCCTTGAAGGTTTTAAACATGCACAACTGTGCCAACTATAAGCCAAATAATAAATTCTGTGTTCCTGTGTTTTGAGTTAATGTTGACTGAAATTAACCATAATTTCCTGTCCAAGCCTTCCATTGGATGTTGTGAGCCTTCACAGATTCCAGAGTACCAAAATTGCTATATCAGGCAGATTCTGCCAGTGTGTCTATGGAAGAAAGCAGATTTCTGGTACTTCCTACTCAGTATCTTTTCCCAATACTCTCTTCTCAAACTGTTTATATTGAAATATCTGGGATCGTAACCCCATAGTCTATATTTAAGCAATTTCAATCGGTGACTTTTTGCCTGCTTTAAGTTTGCCAGCCAGAGATAGTTATTTAAGTATTGCTCTATCCTTAGTGTCAAACAAAGGCACCATGAAAAAGTTTGACTCTGAGTGTAGTTACACATAATTCATTTTGCGAACCAGAACAAAACTGAGAGTAATAATAATAATAGTGGAACTGTCTCAGAGAGTTGTTTGAAGAAAACTTATATAAGAATGAGCTCTGGATAATTTCCTTAAAGAAAGTCACAATTATACTTTGGTCAAACTTTGCATCAAAATCTTGACTTTCACAGTAAAGTGACATCCAGGAAACCCAGGTATGCATATATAACCATCTGAAGACATTTCTTTGCTAAGGATTTTATATAGATCACAAAAGACTAACTTTAGACATATTGAATCCATATTACATTATATGAGTTACAAAGAATTTTACTATTTTGTTTTAATGTAGTCAATGTATATAAGATAGAATGAGTTCCTGGTACTAACTTCCAGTTTTTTTCCTCCTAGCCTCGGTAAAACCTCCTAGCCAGAGCACAGTGTCTTCTAACAACATTCAGATTCACTCATTTCCTTTTGATGGGTCACTTACTATTTGCGTTCCATACAATTGTGCATGGAACT
The DNA here is from genome assembly GCF_036850995.1 of Saccopteryx leptura. NCBI lineage: Eukaryota > Metazoa > Chordata > Mammalia > Chiroptera > Emballonuridae > Saccopteryx > Saccopteryx leptura. Next base: position 43,105,391 of record NC_089506.1, read on the forward strand.
GATGGCTTCCTTGTGTTAGAATCAGTTTTATTTTCAGAAATTCTTGGTGTTTCTAATGACAAATGATCAAGTTCAACTTTACAACAAAGTATACCTCTGTAGCCAATTTTGTTTTTTTTAAAAAGTACAATTACTATGAGACACTTGGGCAGAAGGATGATGTGTATTTGTGTGTGTGTAGAATAGCATTGTAAATGATTTTTGGAAAAAAAAAATAACCAGGGTGCATTGAATTGAAGACTTAAGTGGCTTTCCATTTAGGAAAAATTCAGATGTTATAACAATTACTGTACAGAAGCATTAAATACTTCAACCTAAATAAAGTATGTCAGAGAATGTCATGATAGATATAATGTTTATAGAGGAAATATTTACTCCTGGTAAGCTTGAATATGCAAGAATTTGGAAAAGAAGTGACAACACATATTCACTGTTGCCTTAGCAGGATAAATACAGTTATGTTCCCAGGTCACTGGACCCTTGTTATTGATTGAATTATCTAAACAATATAAGTAGTCATAAATAAGCACAACTAGAGCTTTGTAAAATATTACTGTTCTGTTTGAAGTCAGTTGGTAAACAATAACACCAAATAGATTTGATATCAAATCAATATTATAGTTATTCGCTTTGAACTAAAACTTTGGTATTCTGCTTTTCCCTCAGCTTAATAGGAACTAGCCATTTGTATCATATATTCTTGCCCCAAATATGTTTTTGCATGCTGGGTCTGCTGTGTCTCTTCTATTTTAGTCCATGCCTGGAACACTTTCTCTTATTTCTTTTCATCACATGAGTAGAGATCACCCTTGTGGTCCTAAAGCTGATTTTGACTGGATGCTATCCCATGCCCCACATAGTTGCCGAGCATTATAGTGATATTTTTTTTCTGAGACACAATTGGATGTTTGTTGTCATTCCTTTTCCAAGTTCTTATGCATGGTTTTCAAGTGTATTTCCTCCATAAACATAGCTACCATGACATCTCACAAGGTGCTTTATTTAGGGTGTCATGTTTAATGTTTTTTATACAAAAATTGCTGTAATATTTAATTTTTTTCTTTTCAAATGGAAAGCCACTTTAACTTTTAATTCAATTCAGACCGGTTACTCTTCTCCACCAAGCATGGTCCTGACTAAATGCCCTAGATCAGTGGTCCCTAACCTTTTCTGGGCCACGGACCACTTTAATGTCAGAAAATATTTTCACGGACCAGCCTTTAGGGTGGGATGGATAAATGTATCACGTGACTGAGACAAGTGGCAAGAATGAGTCTTAGATGGATGTAACAGAAGTAATCTGGTCATTTTTTAAAAATAAAACATCGTTCAGACTTAAATATAAATAAAACAGAAATATGTAAGTTATTTATTCTTTCTCTGCAGACCCTTATCAATGGCCCACGGACCGGTACCAGTCCACGGCCCCGAGGTTGGGGACCACTGCCCTAGATTAAATTGCCAAAAACAGGCAAATCTTTGTCTTCTGTGACAAAGGAAGTGAGTCCCAGTATTGCAATCCTCTTCACTGTCATATGACTCGGGTGCAAGTTCTTCATTACTACTCACTGTGACATTTTCAAATCGCCTTGCTTGCTATATAGTAATGTATTAATAGATAGGAAGCTTTTCTCTTTCGCCTAATTAAATGCCAAAACATCATTTACTTGTTCCTGCTTTGATGAACTACTTAATGTTCTGTTTGACAGGTACTAGAAAAGACACTTCCTTGGACAAATACAGGAAGATGTACTTGCACCAATATGAAAGGAAAAGAAAAAAATACATGTCTGACAACAGCAACTGCAAGACATCCTAGAATTCTGGTTGCTGTTTAGAACATGGGCTTTATCAATATGAGGTCAATGATGTAGATGTTTTTTCCTTACTTTCATTTTGTGGTTTGTTTTGATTAAACATAGCTTTTGACCATCTCTGCATGATTTTAATAAAATTTTAACAAAATGGCCCTGACAGGTTGGCTCAGTGGTAGAACATCAGCCTGGCGTGCAGGAGTCCCGGGTTCGATTCCCGGCCAGGGCACACAGGAGAAGCGCCCATCTGCTTCTCCACCCCTCCCCCTCTCCTTTCTCTCTGTCTCTCTCTTCCTCTCCCGCAGCTGAGGCTCCATTGGAGCAAAGTTGGCCGGGGTGCTGAGGATGGCACCATGGCCTCTGCCTCAGGCCCTAGAATGGCTCTGGTTGCAACAGAGCAATGAATGTTCCAGATGGGCAGAGCATCACCCCCTGGTAGGCATGCTGGGTGATCCCAGTAGGGAGCATGTGGGAGTCTGTCTGACTGCTTCCCCGTTTCAAACTTTAGAAAAATACAAAAAAAAAAAAAAATTAACAAAATGGATGGCTATCACTGCAAAAAAATTTCTAAAATTAATTCACCAAGATGTATTTTAATGCCGTGTTATGCCTGATGAAAGCATGCTTTTGTAGTTATATCTTAAGAGATGGATCTTCTGAAAAGTGATCTTTACTATCTACATGTTTTTGGGTTGGTCATTTAAGTTCTGTGTTCTACATTTTCCTCTTAGCTCTAATGTCTGCTGTTTCCCAAAGCAATCACCAAGCAGAATGTGAAGCTTGGCATTTTTGGTTCTGATAGGAACAATTATAATATTTATGCAATTATGATTGTAAAAATGAACATACCTTAAAATATTTATCTTATAGAAATATAATTTTTGGTCTTAAAATTATGTTTAATGAAATTGAATTTGGGAAATAATGTGAATTCAAACTTATAAAAATATCTTTAAGGAGAGAGAAGATGGCAGCAGAGTAGGCGGATGCACAGATGCCCAGCTCTCAACACCAAACTGGAATACAAATCAATTTAGAAAAAATCAGCATGAAAAACCAACACTGAACTGCAAGAACAGCTCTCAAAAACCAAGGAGCAAAGAGGAAGCCACAATAATCCTGGTAAGGAGTGCCTGAATCTCCTCTGCTTACAGGAACGGAAGGAGGGGGCTGAGGCTGAGAGCCCAGAGAGGATTTCACAGAGGAAAAAGAGCAGAAACTACTGCTCACAGCCACTTACCTGGCGACCAGGGAGCAAGGTGGGTTGAAAAGACCAGCTTATCTCCCAAGTGGAAAAGACAGGGAGAGGGACAGACTGTGAGGGGCTAAGGTATGCAAGAAACGAAATAAAAAAGCTGACTCATTCGTGCTGGAGGCGGCCATAGCTGGGGGAGGGACTGAACCTTTCACAAAACAGAGCTGAAGTGCTTCCAGATCAGAGATCTCCGGACATCTATCCAGCTCCAATCAGCACAACAAGACACAGCTGAAAACAAGAAGTGGGGAGGAGGGGCAGTAACTCAGGTCTCCATGGAGATCTGAGATACACCTCCCCCTACTGAAGCTGAGAAAAAACCCTGCCCCCAGTGAGATTAGTTGGTGCAAGAGACCTTTAGCGTCTCAGGTTACACCCACAGCATTCCTGCATACAGTTTCAAGGAAGCCCCCTGCTGAGATCAGTTAACAAGACTATCACCTGTTAAGAAAACAAACAAATCAAGACTTCAAAGCTGCCCAAATCCAAAAGTGGATTACAAATAATAGCTGATACCAACCCACAAAGACCTAAAAATAACACAACTGAAAACTGGAGGCAGACAACACCAAGCCTAGCCTCAACCAACTCTACAAATAAAAAAAAAAAAAGAAGATGAGAAGACAAAGGAGTGCAATCCAAATGAAACCACAAGAGACACCTTCGAGAGATGAACTGAGTGATATGGAAATAATCAAAATTCCAGATGCGGAGTTCAAAATAATGATTGTAAGGATGCTTAGGGATCTTAGAACAACAATGGAGGGACAGTTTGAAAACCTAAATAAAGAAATAGCAAGTATAAAAAAGAATCAGTTGGAGACGACAAATACAATATCAGAAATAAAGACCACAATGGAAGGAATTAAAAACAGGATAGATAGAGCAGAGGATCGAATCAGCGAGTTAGAAGACAACTGGAATGAAGGCATGAAAGCAGAGAAGAAAAGAGAAAAAAGACTCAAAAAGTCAGAGGAAACTCTTAGAGAGCTCTGTGACAACATGAAGAGAAATAACATCCGCATGATAGGGGTTCCTGAAGAAGAAGAAAAAGAACAAGGGATAGAGACTTTGTTCAATCATATCATAGCTGAAAACTTCCCTAAATTAATGCAAGAGAAACTCTCACAAATCCAAGAAGCACAGAGGACTCCATTAAAGAGAAACCCAAAGAAACCAACACCAAGACACATCATAATTAAAATACCAAAGCTAAGCGATAAAGAGAAAATATTAAAAGCTGCAAGAGAAAAAAAAGTTATCACCTACAAAGGAGCCCCCATAAGGATGACGTCTGACTTCTCAACAGAAACACTTGAGGCCAGAAGGGAATGGCAAGAAATATTCAAAGTAATGCAGAACAAGAACCTACAACCAAGACTACTTTATCCAGCAAGGCTATCGTTTAAAATTGAAGGAGAAATAAAAAGCTTCCCAGACAAAAAACAACTCAAGGAATTCATTACAACCAAACCAATGCTGCAGGAAATATTAAGGGGCCTGGTGTAAACAGATAAAGTGGGAAACGAATACAGAAAAAAAAAAGAAAAGGAATACACCTTTAAAGAAGAAAATGACAATAAACAACTACATATCAATAATAACCTTAAATGTAAATGGATTAAATGATCCAATCAAAAGACATACGGTAGCTGCGTGGATAAGAAAACAGGACCCATGCATATGTTGTCTACAAGAGACACACCTTAGAACAAAAGACACACACAGATTGAAGGTAAAAGGATGGAAAAAAACGTTTCATGCAAACGGAAATGAAAAAAAAGCTGGGGTAGCAATACTTATATCAGACAAATTGGACTTTAAAACAAAGGATATAGTAAGAGATAAAGAAGGCCACTACATAATGATAAAGGGAGTAATCCAACAGGAAGATATAACTATTATAAATATCTATGCACCTAATATAGGAGCACCCAAATATATAAAACAGACTTTGATGGATTTAAAGGGCGAGATCAACAGCAATACTATAATAGTAGGGGATTTCAATACCCCACTAACATCACTAGATAGATCCTCAAGAAAGAAAATTAACAAAGAAACAGCAGACTTATTGGAAACACTAGATCAACTCGATTTAATAGATATCTTCAGAACCTTTCACCCTAAAGCAGCAGAATATACATTCTTTTCAAGTGCTCATGGTACATTCTCTAGGATAGACCACATGTTAGGGCACAAAAGGGCTCTCAACAAATTTAAGAAGACTGAAATCATATCAAGCACTTTCTCCGATCACAACAGCATAAAACTAGAAATGAATCACAGCAGAAAAGCTCAAAAATTCTCAAACACATGGAAAGTAAATAGCAGGGTGTTAAATAATGAATGGATTAAGAATGAGATCAAAGAAGAAATAAAGAAATTCCTAGAAACGAATGACAATGAGCATACAACAACTCAAAATTTATGGGACACAGCGAAAGCAGTGCTGAGAGGGAAGTTCATAGCACTACAGGCACACTTTCAGAAGCTAGAAAAAGCTCAAATAAACAACTTAACCCTGCATCTAAAAGAATTAGAAAAAGAACAGCAAGTACAGCCCAAATGTAGTAGAAGGAAGGAAATAATAAAGATCAGAACAGAAATAAATGACATAGAGGCTAAAGAAACAATACAGAGGATCAATGAAACTAGGAGCTGGTTCTTTGAAAAGGTAAACAAGATTGATGAACCTTTAAGTAGACTCACCAAGAAAAAGAGAGAGAGGACTCAAATAAATAAAATTAGAAACGAGAGAGGAGAAATAACAACTGACACAACAGAAATACAAAATATTGTAAGAAAATACTATGAAGAACTGTATGCCAAAAATCTAGACAACCTAGATGAAATGGACAAATTCCTTGAAACATACAATCTTCCAAAAATCAATCTGGAAGAATCAGAAAACTTAAACAGACCGATTACACCAAAGGAGATCGAAATAGTTATCAAAAAACTCCCAACAAAGAAAAGTCCGGGGCCAGATGGCTTCACAACAGAATTCTACCAAATATTCAAAGAAGAACTAACTCCTATCCTTCTCAAACTATTTCAAAAAATTCAAGAGGAAGGAAGACTTCCAAACTCCTTTTATGAGGCGAGCATAATTCTGATTCCAAAACCAGGCAAAGACAACACAAAGAAAGAAAATTATAGGCCAATATCTCTGATGAATATAGATGCTAAAATCCTCAACAAAATATTAGCAAACCGGATCCAACAATATATGGAAAAAATCATACACCATGATCAAGTGGGATTTATTCTGGGGAGGCAAGGCTGGTACAATATTCGTAAATCAATCAATGTGATTCATCACATAAACAAAAAGAAGGAGAAAAACCATATGATAATTTCAATAGATGCAGAAAAAGCATTTGATAAAATCCAGCACCCATTCATGATCAAAACTCTCAGCAAAGTGGGAATACAGGGAACATACCTCAACATGATAAAAGCCATCTATGAGAAACCCACAGCCAACATCATACTCAATGGGAAAAAATTAAAAGCAATACCCTTAAGATCAGGAACAAGGCAGGGGTGCCCCCTTTCACCACTCTTATTTAACATAGTCCTGGAAGTCCTAGCCACAACAATCAGACAAGAAGAAGAAATAAAAGGCATTCAAGTTGGAAAAGAAGAAGTAAAACTATCATTATTTGCAGATGATATGATATTGTATATAGAAAACCCTAAAGTCTCAGTCAAAAAACTACTGGACCTGATAAATAAATTCAGCAAAGTGGCAGGATATAAAATCAATACTCAGAAATCAGAAGTATTTTTATACACCAACAATGAACAGTCAGAAAGAGAAATTAAGGAAACAATCCCCTTCACAATTACAACCAAAAAAATAAAGTACCTAGGAGTAAACTTAACCAAGGAGACTAAAGACTTGTACTCGGAAAATTACAAAACATTGATAAAAGAAATCAAGGAAGATACAAACAAGTGGAAGCATATACCGTGCTCATGGTTAGGAAGAATAAACATCATTAAAATATCTATATTACCCAAAGCAATTTATAAATTCAATGCAATACCAATTAAAATACCAATGACATACTTCAAAGATATAGAACACATATTCCAAAAATTTATATGGAACCAAAAAAGAACACGAATAGCCTCAGCAATCTTAAAAAAGAAGAATAAAGTGGGAGGTATCACACTTCCTGATATCAAGTTATACTACAAGGCCATTATACTCAAAACAGCCTGGTACTGGCATAAGAACAGGCATATAGATCAATGGAACAGAACAGAGAACCCAGAAATAAACCCACAGTTCTATGGACAACTGATATTTGACAAAGGAGGTAAGGAAATACAATGGAGTAAAGACAGCCTCTTTAACAAATGGTGTTGGGAAAATTGGACAGCTACCTGCAAAAAAATGAAACTAGATCACCAGCTTACACCACTCACAAAAATAAACTCAAAATGGATAAAAGACTTGAATGTAGGCCGTGAAACCATAAGCATCTTAGAAGAAAACACAGGCAGTAAGCTCTCTGACATCTCTCGGAGCAATATATTTGCTGATTTATCTCCACGGGGAAGTGAAATAAAAGACAGGATAAACAAATGGGACTATATCAAACTAAAAAGCTTTTGCACAGCTAAAGACAACAAGAACAGAATAAAAAGACAAACTACACAATGGAAGAACATATTTGACAATACGTCTGATAAGGGGTTAATAACCAAAATTTATAAAGAACTTGTAAAACTCAAGACCAGGAAGACAAACAACCCAGTCCAAAAATGGGCAAAAGAGATGAATAGACACTTCTCCAAAGAGGACATACAGATGGCCAATAGGCATATGAAAAAATGCTCAACATCACTAATCATTAGAGAAATGCAAATTAAAACCACAATGAGATATCACCTTACACCAGTCAGAATGGCGCTTATCAACAAAACAACACAGAATAAGTGCTGGCGAGGATGTGGAGAAAAGGGAACCCTCCTGCACTGCTGGTGGGAATGCAGACTGGTGCAGCCACTGTGGAAAACAGTATGGAGATTCCTCAAAAAACTGAAAATCGAACTGCCTTTTGACCCAGCTATCTCACTTTTAGGAATATACCCCAAGGACACCATAGAACGGCTCGAAAAGGAGAAATGCACCCGCATGTTTGTGGCAGCATTGTTCACAATAGCGAAGATCTGGAAACAGCCCAAATGTCCGTCAGAGGAGAGTGGATTAAAAAACTTTGGTATATATATACTATGGAATACTACTCAGCCATAAGAAATGATGACATCGGATCATTTACAATAACATGGATGGACCTTGATAACATTATACGGAGTGAAATAAGTAAATCAGAAAAAAAACTGAGATGAATCCATACATAGAAGGGACATAAAAATGAGACTCAGAGACATGAACAAGAATGTGATGGCAACAGCGGCGGGGGGTTGGGGGAGGGGGGATGGGGTGAAGAAGGAGAGAGGGGTTAGGGGAGGGGAGGGGCACAAAGAAAACCAGATAGAAGGTGACAGAAGACAATTTAACTTTGCGGGAGGGGTATGCAGCACAATCAAATGTCAAAATAATCTAGAGATATTTTCTCTCAGCATATGTACCCTGATTTATCAATGTCACTGCATTAAATTTAATAAAAAAATAATAATAAATAAAAAAAAATATCTTTAAGTAATTTAAAGGTACCAAAGATTTAAGTATATAAAATACCTCTTTAAACCATATGGTGAGGAAGAACAGGCTTGGTGAATGGCTGGGTGGTGATGTCAAGTCTAAGGCTAGATTTCTGTGAAGCTAAACGTTGTGTTGAACACTCTGGAAGGTACTAAAGCCTTTTTTCTTGATGTCATTTTCTTGATATCATTCTCCTGTATGCTGTACATAATAATTAAAGGTATTTGTTTTCTCTTTTCTTCCAGTGATTGGCCATGTGTGACTATAAATTTAGAAAGGCTGACTCCTTTATTCTTCTTCTTCTTCATTTCCAAGTTAGAGAAGGGGAGATAGAAAGACAAGACAGACTCCCATATTCGTCCCAACTGGGATCCACCTGGCAATCCCTGGTCTGGGGCTGATGCTTTGCCTGTCTGGGACCATGCTTGCAAACAAGCTATTTTTAGCAACTGAGGCAGAGGCTCCTGGGCCATAGCTGCAGAAGGAGAAGAGAGAGAAGGAGAGCGAAGGGGGTGGGGAAGGGAGGAGAAGCAGATAGTCGCTTTTCCCGTGTGCCGTGACCAGGAGTCAAACTCAGGACATCCACACACTGGGAAAACTGCAGGTGAGGATGCTGGACCACTGAGCCAGTAAGCCAGGGCCTGGAAAGGCTGACTCTTCTTCTTTGTTTTTTTTTTTCCCTCAATTGAATCACATTTCCATGATTGAAATAAAGTTTTAAAATATAATGGAAGCAAATGGTTTTATTTTAGCGGGTTTACTAAAACTTAGGGAAATGTAGATAATACAAACTAATGATATCAAGATAATTTTATTTTGTATTAATTAGTCGTTTCTTTTTTTTTTTTGACTAAATGAGGCTGAACATTCATTAGTATAAAGGACTAAAATGGATAAGCACAGACACTAAGATTAAGGTATAGCAATGTATCAGTATGATATTTTTTAAATAGTGAGACCACATTGAAGGGGTTCTATACAGGATTGGATTTTATTCTATTTTTTAGTTATTTATTTTATTTTTTGTGAGAAGCAGGGAGGCAGAGAGACAGACTCCCACATGCACCCCGACCGGGATCTACCCAGCAAGCCCCCTAAAGGATGATGCTCTGTCCCTCTGGGGCCATTGCTTTGTTGCTTAGCAACTGAACTATTTTAGTGCCTGAGGCAAGGCCATGGAGCCATCCTCAGCCTTAGGGGCCAAATTGCTCTAACTGAACCATGGCTCTGGGAGAGGGAGACAGGAAGAGAGGGGGGAGATCAAAGGGTGGGGAAGCAGATAGTCACTTCTTCTGTGTGCTTTAACTGGGAATTTAACTTGGGACTTCCACACACTGGGCCAATGCTCTATGACAGAGTCAACTGGCCAAGGCCTCATTTTATTTTACTATACATGCAGTTTCACTAAATAGAAAGAAAGAGAAAGAAAAAGAAAGTAAAATAATATAGGAGGCAGAGAGAGAGAGAGAGAGAGAGAGAGAGAGAGAGAGAAAGTAAGGAGAGGGAAAGAGAGAGAAAAAAGGAAAAAAGAAAGAGAGGAAGCAAGGAAGGTAAGAATCTTTTATCAATGATTGTTTGATGATTCAACATCATGAAGAAGTTATTATATTTAGCTTGACCCTGATCTGTAGCTCTTGACATTTAGCAGTTGAAAATATGTCAGTTTCTTGGTTGCTAGTCCCAAGGGTAGAAACCCAACTTCTACTGTAAGGGCATGAAGTCACACAGGTGAGCATAATCTGCTTATTTCCATAAAATCAGTAGGTGAAAAAAGCTCTTTTTTGCACATGTCATTGCTTAGATGTTTTGATTGAAATTCTGTTCACATTCACATGTGTGCATTAAACTAGTACAACCATGTATGCATTAAACTAGCTTGCATGATGTCCACACTCATCAGTGTTTCACTGTAATGCTTTTCCTCCCAAAGTGCCTAATGCAGGAGGAGAAAAAAGTTAACAGTATGAAACTGAGGAAGCCTTTGTCAAGACCCAGATAATTATTTTAAATCCACATTCCATGCCCTTTCTTTGCTTCAGTAATCCTTGAGGAGAACAGATTTAAATCTTGTATTTTAATTAGGATTTTTCCACGCTTCTGGCCTTGAGGAGCAAATGTGAAGAATAAATTCTCTGTGTGTGTGTGAAAAAAGGGAGGAACAAGGTTGCTTTCTTTGTGGATAGCATTTATATTGTCAAAGAATAAATGACAAATGTGAGATTATATTTGTAATATGGAAACAAATGCACTAACAGAAAATTATAGTACTTCAAGTTAAAGATATAAAATCAATGTCTCATTACTATGACCCAGGGCGTATTAAAAATATATAGATATAAGGAGAAAAGCAACAGAAATAACATTTCTTAACTAATTGAAACATTTGCACACAGTCTTGTCATATGCTATCACTTAAATATTAGTCCTATCTAAGGTGTAAGCAAGTAATTTTCATTTTTACAGTTCATAGCAAAGAGGGAGATCTTGCTAATAAATGAATTGACTGACCTTCTAAAAGTCTTTACTTATTACTGCAATTATAATTTTCCTATCACTATGTTATGAATTATTAAAAGAATATTGGCATTTTGCTATATATTTTAATTATCTTTAAATCATTTTTTATAGTGGACATATTATACTAATTAAACTTTTCTTAAGCAAAATTTTAACCTAAGTTAAGTTTTTAAATCAATGCTCATTTCAGTTAGGTGATAATTAAATATTTTTTTTCTTTTTTGAAATCAAGGTTTGCATGATTCCTTGTAGATAAAAGTATTATATGCCTGAAAGAAGAATGAACAGTCTATAATTTTAATATCACTCAAATTTTCTAATCTTTTTATGGATATGTATTTTAACTTGAATTATATATAGATATAGACATGTAGATAATTCTGCATATATATACTGCACATTAAAAAATAAATTCATCTCTAAAGACCTATAGAAATATATATACTAAATGTGTAAAGTATATTAAAACTGTCAGACCACAAAAGATATCCTATATTTATAGATCTACTTAGGTTTCTGAGTCTGCCAAATTTCCACATCTTGTCGCTGTTATTTGTTTAACAAGACTAAGAGGAAATTTAAAGTATTTAGAGCATCCTTGTTAGGATCCATTTGGAATGCTGTAAAAGACATGAAAATACTGATCTTGGACTTCTGCCCCAGTTTGAGGTACTTTCATTTTAATGGTATAATCTCCATTGAATCTGTGACTGTACCTGAAGTGTTCTGCCCTGTTGGAGAAAATGCAATAACTCTTTTACTCACACCATTTCAGTAAGGTGACTCTTTACTGTCAAAGGCAATACCAGGAAGGTGATCTACCGACCTTTGCATAGGTCTAACATTTTATCTAAAGAATGTTTATTCAGTTTCTGTTGAGCCTGACTTTTTAGTATCTTTATAAATTCCCTTCTAATAATTAATTTGTTCAAAGTTGATTATGGGGCATAAAGCTAAATAACCCTAGCTGTGGCAACAGGGTGCTCTCTGTCTTATGGCAAATACATGAATAAAGGTCACACCATCCCTCGGCACCCACGGCAGGAATCGTTAACAAAGGATGGCACACTTTTCCAATAAGAACAGATGTGAATTTGGGATTTTTCTCAGCACACTACTCCCGGAAGCATTACCATTAATCTGCCCTGGCATGGGAAGAGAAAATTATTTGGGCTGGCTTCCATAAAAAGCTTGTTTTCTTTTGTCTCTTATCAAGGATTCTTTTACAAAGAAACTGTTGTTAATTGATGAGTGTGAAGGTGCTCAATTCTGATGCTATTTTTTTGAGACCCTCTCTAACCCCGGTTAAAGAAAACAACAACAACAACAATAAGATATAGAATATAAGGAGAAAATATAAATGATTAAAAACAAAATAAACATGACAATGAGCCAGAAATCAGGAAGAAAGAGTAATGATAAACAGAGGTAAATCCACAGGGGTACCAAGTCCAGGGTCTAAAATCAGATGTGAGCAGTAATAGGCTTGTCTCCTCTGAGATGCTGGAGACAGTGGTCCCCAAACTTTTTACACAGGGGGCCAGCTCACTGTCCCTCAGACCATTGGAGGGCTGCCATATACAGTGCTCTTCTCACTGACCACCAATGAAAGAGGTGCCCCTTCCGGAGGAAGTGGGGGGGGGGTTAATGGCCTCAGAGGGATGCTTGCCAGGAACAGTTTTACTGCTTAAAATAAACTAGGTTTGGCTACCAACATGAGAAATGATGCAGAAAAAAGATGCTGCTGCTGATCATGGCTTGGGATTAAAGTGTAGGTAGTGAAGTTTATCCAAGGAACAGAGGATAGTGACATAGTTGGAGAGCCAGGACTGGGTCATGTTGACTGGTGTATGTCCTAAAGGATCTGAACTGTCTCGTATCAACACTGAAAAGATTGGCACTTTTGTAATAGTTCTGGACTAGAGACCTCAGGGCAGGCAGGGTGGAGGCAGAAAAGAAAACTATAAGATTTGTATCTCTAATGAGAAAATGGAGTGAGAGGAAAGAAGAGAGAAGATTAACACATGCCAGATAAAATAAATTTAATAGAACAATATACAAAAATTCCAAATATGTTAAGTATCTGCATAAAACAATAAATAAAGACATAGCATCAGTATTGGTTTTCTGTTGTTATTGTAGCAAATTACCACAAATGTAGTACTTAATACCAATTTATTAGAAATCCAAAATGGGTCCCTCTGGGCTAAAATTAAGACATCAGCAGGGCTATTTTCTTTCTAGAAGCTCTAGGGGATAATTTGTTTTCTCTTTCCCAACTTCTAGTGGAAGCTCAAATACCTTGGCTCATGGCTCCTTCTTCCATCTTCAAAATGCATCACTCCAGCTTCTGCTCTTTATCAAATCTATTCTATTTCTCATTTTTCCACTTACCTCTTAGAAGAATTCTAAATACATGTATATTGGACCTGCCTAGATAGTCCAGGTAAAGCTTTCTATCTCAAGCTTCTTAACCTAATCACATCAGCAAAGTCCGTTTGCTATGCAGGGAAACATATTTACAGGTTCCAGGTACTATATATAGCATACACTTTGTTAGAGTGGGGCAGTTGGTGGGATTCCGCCAGTTCACACTGGTTCAGCAGAACTGATAGCTAATTTTTTGTTGAGTTTGCCAAACCGACTGTTAAAATGGCACTTGTAATCAGGGTTTTCTCTAAGGTGGGCAGCCACCCAATGTGGAAATCTCAAATTTACATTCTTTACTCTTTTTTAATGTTCATCAGTGAAATAGCATATTCTAAACACCTGTAGTAATGTTCATTCCATCCATAGGTGAAAAAAGTTGCAAGCAAGGATGCCAATCAAGAAGCAATAAGGAAATATTTTAAATAACAGTTTTATTCTTTTTTGGTCAGGTATTATTTAATATTTTTTATTAATATTTTAAAACTATTATCTAGTGTTGTGTACCTCTTTTATTATTCTTATTAAGTATTAAATACATGAAATAATAAACTACCTTTTCGTATATACTTTTTATACTTAGAATAGTCATTAAGGCAGAAACCCACCACTGGAGTAAGGAGAAAAGGTTTGATTTGTTCTGTTACTGCAGTAACTATACAAAGAACAAAAAATATTAATACATAAATATATGTAGAAATAAATGTGTGACTACAGAAAGAATAAAGTGAATATATTATAAATGAAAGATATATGGCCCTGGCTGGTTGGCTCAGTAGTAGAGCATCAGCCTGGCATGCAGGAGTCCCGGGTTCGATTCCCGGCCAGGGCACACAGGAGAAGCACCCATCTGCTTCTCCACCCCTCCCCCTCTCCTTCCTCTCTGTCTCTCTCTTCCCCTCCCGCAGCCAAGGCTTCATTGGAGCAAAGTTGGTCCAGGCGCTGAGGATGGCTCTATGGCCTCTGCCTCAGGTGCTAGAATGGCTCTGATTGTGACAGAGCGATGCCCCAAGATGGGCAGAGCATTGCCCCCTGGTGCGCATGCCGGGTGGATCCCGGTTGGGCGCATGCCGGAGTCTGACTGCCTCTCCGTTTCCAACTTTGGAAAAATACAAAAAAGAAAAAAAGAAAGATATATTATAGTTGCAAAAATATGTAGTAAATAGACTGTTTTTAGACTGATGCAATCAAGAAAGAATATAACTAATATGTACTATACAGAATATGCTAAAGCTTAGGAAGGAATTACATGAGCATGTTTGTGTGCATATATATGCGTACACACACATGTGCAAACACATAGTATACAAAACAATATTTCAGAGATATAGAAGGAAGCAAAAAACTTCATCATATACTCTGTGAAGTTCAAAATTAAGAAGTAAAAATATAGGAGAGGCAATATATTTTTTTAAATGTAGGGGAATTTTCACAATTGAAGGAAAACATGAGCTTTCAGATTGAATGTGCATTGTTGGTACTGACAAAATAAATGAAAATAATCCACACAAAAGCACAATACATTAAAATTGGAGAAAATCAAGATATATATTCTGAAAAAGTAGAAAAATGAAAGAATCATTATTGCCCATAAATAAAAAACAAATAGACTTCTATTTTGCCCATAAACAAAAACCAAAGCAAGTTTCAAATTGCTTTGGTTAAATAAAAATAGGAATTTAAAAAAGAGAAAAAAACCCTAAAAACCTAGAATTCTATATTCATATAAGACATCAATTAAAATAAAATAAAATGCAATGTTTCTTATACTTTTTTCTTTCTGGGTTCACTTTTCTATGGCAAAAATGTATGCTATTTTTTCCCCAGTAACATTTTATTCTTTGTATTTATGAATATATATATACATACATATATATACATATATATGTGTATATATATATATACATATATATACATACATATATATATGTATATATATCTGGAAGCTAATCTAAGTTACAAAATAGATATAAAGACACTAGTGATAGAAACGAGGACAGGGGATGAGGACATGGTAGGGAAAGAAAGCCCTTCTCTCCTTTGCCATGGAGTTCATGAATTGACTACAGGACGTGAGGTACTGAGAGATCTCTTGACCAATAAGACTGAATTTACATGAATCAACGAAAGGATGTAATATGAAACAACCAAGGTCATAGTCTTAGGAACTTTCATTTTATTGGAATAAGTTTATTATAGAACTGTTAGAGGAAAATCATTGTCAGATACGCTAAAAAATAAAAAAACACTTTTTAAATAACCTGATTTCTTTAACCTGAAAGTCTTATTTAAGCCCTTTGATTCCTTATAAAGTGAAAACACTTTAGATATTATCAGAAAAATAAAATAAAGAAGTTTCCTGGATCAGGATCAAGAATCTTTATATGTATATGTTTTACTGACCATGTAAATATATATTTTTTTAATCCAAGTTAGTGTCTCTTGTAAATATCGTCAATCTATTAAAATACCAGTTGGGTGTTCATTTAGGAGCCAACTCTAATCACCTATTAGTGGCAACTTAGAGCCTTGTATTTAGAAAAATTTCCATGCAGAATTACAGGCAAAGTCTAATGGAGGCTGGGATCAATTATAGCAATCTATCATCAACTAACTGGAATGGAGGAAATGGCCATAGGGATCTTGTGCATCTGTGGCCTCTGCAGTAGTTTGCCGATAACTGTTCAACATTAGACTCTTGTGGTTGGTTAGGAAAGCCTGATTTATAGCATTTGCCAGTTTCTATGCTTTAAATATTCTCAATGTGGCTGACTTAAGGTTACTCACGTTCACATCATTAGAATCTGAGAACAATTGGTTGTTGCTAGCATATGTGCCAGTTCTAGCACATTGCTGAGCCAGTGGCTCAATTCTAAAATCCATATCTACTGCAGTTACCAGTTGGTAACTCACAGGTTATTTTTGATGAGGAATGTATGAGGATGTATCTAAAACCTAATGATATATATAATTCATAACTCAACAAATTTACAAGAAATTAATTGTGGACAAGGCCCACCAGGGGTGAGGATGACGGAGATGCAGAGACCCGATTCCAGGGACCAGGTTCAGTGATGCATATCCACTTTATTCAAGAAGTAAGCTAGCTTATATATACAGGTTCAGCCTAAAGGGTGTTACAGCGTGTCCTTCACAGCCAATGGCCGAAAAGGTCAGGGAGCTGCCTGGTTAGCACTGAGTCATTTTTTTATAGCAGACGAGCTCCCTCCTGGGTGTGCCTAGGAGGGTTTCAGGGCTGGAGTGTTCTTACAGCATTGCATCAGCCACAGCTGCTAAGAATGCGCTCTGCACTCTACCTACAATTAATAAAAATAGTTTATATTAAATCAGATTATAAAGAGTGGTTGAAGATATTCATGTATTTTCATTCTCCTGAGAAAAGGCAGCTAAATGATTATTTAATGATCTTTGTGTTTATGGAGGACTTTGATTTTTTGTTTAACAGAGGAAGGTTTCCAGTTGTTTTTCATCCCTTAGAGTCATATACAGAAAAACATGGTCTGAAACATCCTTCTTTGCCACCCAATGATTGTGCATTGCTTTAAAATATTTTTTGAAAATTGTGTTTCAAAAAATGCTTTTATTTGTTTGGTTATCAGTTGATCTAGTTTTTACACTTAAATCCTGCTAGCTCTTTACAGAATATGGAGAATTAGGCAGTAAAGATAGGGGAGATTCAAGAAAAAACATTTGAGGCCAAATAATTCAACAACAGAGGTTGGAAATGTGGGAAGGCAGTAGCTGTTTAACCCAGCCACCGAACCAAAAACTTTATTCATACATAACTAACTCTTCTTGCTCCCTAACATGAATTTATAAAACTATTGTATGAATTCAAGTTTCAGAAATTCTCTTAAATTTTCCCTAGTCCTTTCTTGCAAATCACTGACTGAGTTCAGACTTTTCTCTATAATATCAAGTTCTGTTTTTATTTTAATAGAAATGAGAAGTTGCAGAATTGTTGGCCATATCTGTAAAAATGTGGCCACCACAAATTTTACTATTTTCCACCAAGCATTCTATCTTAACCTCTGCTTCTGGGGGGAGGTATTTTAAGTTAATGTATAATTTTATAAACACAAAATTGACTATCTTTTTGCATCTGTTTCTACTGGTTTAAACTGAAAAAAAATTATACTATTTTCCATAGGTTACCTAATAAGAATTAACATTAAAATTATTTTATTGCAATGTTCTTAAGTTTAATTATGCTCAATCTTTTGCCTAAAATTCATATATTATTTTATATAAAAAAGATAACTGAATTTATGTAAAAATTCTTAATCCTCTTTGAAATTATTTTTTGTCAAAATCTAAATAATTTATACTCATCAAATAATTTAAGGAAATCCCTAATGAGAAAAATATAATTGATAGTTCAGAGGTTAGGATTAGGTTGAAAAGACAACCATCTGTTCAACAACAACACTTTATTTCAAATAATAATTAAGTACACAAATGATGGTGGATTAAGTAATCACATTAATTCATTTATTAATCCAATTTATTAAATGACATTACTTTGTATGAAACATTAATGTAGAGGATATACTGAGAAAGAAACTAATATTTGATGATATTTAATATATGGGAGGTGCTTTATATTATATTTAAACAAATATTTAGGACAAACATTTCTCTCTTTCAGATGAGGAAATGAGGTTTAAGTTAAATAATTTAATTCTAGGAGTTAAATGAGCCATAAAACTCAAATGTCTAGTAACAACAATCTGAATCCAATTCTTACTGGCTTCAAAATCTTTACTCTTTCTCCGATGCCATGTAGCTTCTTTCGGCAAAGTATAAGATGAAGATATAATATACAGTTCCTGTTTTCCAAACTTTTCCTCTAGATGAGAAAAAAGACATACTGAATTTTTAATGTTGATTAAAAACAATGTTTTTGATTTGAAATATGATTAAAATATAAATAATAATGAAAATAAATGTATCTTTAGAGTTCAAAGGAGAGAAAGACATCCTTTGTAATCTAAGGAATCTCAGGGATTTAATTTTAGTTATATATACATATTATATATAAAACAGCCAATATCTTATCAGTCCACTTATTTATTTCTCCATTGTCTATTTCACCATCTATGTGTATTTCTATCCATCCTTTCATCTGTCCATCTATCTTTCTATCCATCTTTCCAGCCATTTTTCATCTATCATTCATAAATAACTATTTATGATAAAAAGGCATATTTTAAGACTTTTTAGATTTACTACACACACAACTAGGAAAGAAAAATATTTTAAAGTGTTAAATTAAGGGAGGGATTGGATCAGTTGGAGAAGAAAAATATTAGTTATCTTGTAATTAAAGAAAACACACAAACCTTAGAAAGTTAACACAACAAAAATAAATTTGGTTCACACACTATTCATTTTGTGTTCTAGAGATATACAAATGGAACTGTCTTCTACATATGACCTGGATGCTACAGTCTATGGCGTCTTTATTTTATACACTGCTTTAGAATTCAGGGAGACAGAACTGGATAATCTAGAATTGGCCCTGAAATGTCTCCTCTTACTGATAACATACATCATCTCTGTTGACATTTTATTGGCCAAAATACATTTATTGGACAGACCTAAGTCTATCCTTGTGAAAATAAAGAAATGGAATTCCCTCATCTTTCCAAGAACTAGAGATCTACAAATATTGATGAGCACTACTAATGTCAACAATGCCCCCAAAATGTGGAGTAATTGTTAATGTTTAAGATCCAAAGAGATATTGACCAATATAAAAAAGGAATAAAGACACAAAAGATATTTACCAGGAGAATTAATATAAATCTGTGAATTTATGAATAGGACTAATTTTTTTCTGATGCCAATATTTACACATTTCTAAAGCAAAACACTTCATTCAATATTCTAAGTATGTCTTAAGAAGAAAACAGGAAAGGAAACATTATATAACACACATGCATGCATGTTATGTTTGTCTTTATGCACATATATACAAAAACGTGTATTATATAATACTAGTGCAACTATTATATATACTAGTACATCTTCTATTGCTATATAAGTGAATATTTATTATAATTTTGTCCTAAACTCAAAAGAGATTATTATCAGTTGTTAATATCATCTATTTTTTTAAAAATACCAAATTTTCTTATTACAGTGGTACCTTGAGATACAAGCAGACCAACATACAATTTTTTTAAAGATACAAGCTGCGACTCAGTCCATATTTTTGTTTGAGATTTGAGTGAAATTTCGAGATATGAGTCATGATTCAGGAAGCTGCCGCTAGTTGGCGCATTGGTGCACAAGTCCAGTATTGGCAGCACAACACCAGCATCTCGTTTGTTTTCATGTGTCACCAGCAGAATCAGGTAGAATCTCATGCACTGTACTCATTCTTGCATCATTTTTGCATTTTTTACTAACTTTTCTTGTATGCTATCATGGGGCTGAAGAAAGTGAGTGTAAAGGACAGTGGTGAGAAGAAGAAGAGAATGATGTCAATAGAAGTAAAGCAAGAAATAATAGAAAAACATGAGCGTGGTGTACGAGTGGTTGAACTGGCAAGGCTGTACAACTGCAATACATCTACAATTTGTACCATCCTTAAACAAAAGGATGCCATCAAAAGCACAAATCCAGCAAAAGGAACTACAATTCTGTCCCAGTTAAAGACAAATATCCATGAAGAAATGGAGAAGCTTCTGCTGGTGTGGGTGAAAGAGAAAGAGCTGACAGGAGATACAGTGACAGAAATATGTGAAAAGGCACGTATTATTTATGGTGACTTGAAGAAGAAAGAATCATAAACCTCAAAAGAGTCAGCAGAAGATACGTTTAAGGCAAGTCATGGCTGGTTTGAAAATTTCAAGAAGAGATCTGGCATCCACTCAGTGGCAAGGCGTGGTGAAGCTGCGAGTGCTGACGTTAAGGCAGCTGAGGAGTAGTACATCACATGTTCTGCTGTGCTTATCGCAAAGGAAGGCTACATCCTCCAACAAGTGTTCAACTGTGACAAAACAGGATTGTTTTGGAAAAAAATGCTTCAGAGGACTTTCATCACAGCAGAGGAGAAGGAGCTGCCAGGCCATAAACCTATGAAAGACTCACCCTTGCATTGAGTACAAATGCTAGCGGTGACTGTAAAGTAAAGCCACTGCTAGTGTATCATACTGAAAAACCTCAAGCTTTTAAAACTCTCAAGATTCTTAAAGAAAAACTGCAAGTTATGTGGTGTGCCAATGCTAGGGCATGGGTTACATGGCAGTTTTTTATTGAATGGGTAAATCTCGTATTTGGTCCTGCAGTGAAGAAATATCTTCAAGAAAATAAACTCCCGATGAAAGCATTACTAATCCTTGATAATGCCCCAGTCCACCCACCTGGTCTTGAAAATGACATTCTCGATGAGTTCAAATTCATGAAAGTCCTCTACCTCCCACCCACATGACTTCAATCTTGCAACCTATGAATCAGCCGGCCATTTCCAACTTTAAAAAGCTTTACACAAAGCACTTGTTCCGCCGCTGCTTTGAGGTGACTAAGAATACAATTCTAACCCTTCAAGAGTTTTGGAAAGATCACTACGACATTGTGATATGTTTATGCATATTGACTTGGCATGGCAAGAGGTTACCAGAAATCCTTGAACTCAGCATGGAAAAAGTTATGGCCTGATGTTGTTGCAGACAGGGACTTCGAAGGATTCGAACCACAGACCAAGACCGAGGTAGAAGCATTGGAGGAGATTGTGTCCCTTGGAAAGTCGATGGGTCTGGAGGTAGATGAGGGTGACGTAAACGAGCTCGTTGAGGAACATGAGGAAGAACTCTCAACTGAGGAGTTGAAGGAGCTACAGATGATGCAACATATGGAGCTTCTGCAAGAGATTAGTAGTGAGGAGGAGGTAGAGTCGGAGGAAGTGATTTCTACAAGTGAAATGAAAGACATGCTGGCAATGTGGGAGAAGCTTTCAAGTTTCATTGAAAAGAAACACCCAGAAAAAGTTTCAACTGGTCATGCTTCAGCACTTTTTAATGACACTTGTTTGTCACATTTCTGTAACATTTTAAAAGGCATGCAAAAGCAAACCTCTTTGGATAGATTTTTATTCAAAAGTCCTGCAAGTGAAAGTGCTGAAAGTGCAGCCAAAAAGGCAAAAACGGGTGATGATTAAATGAAAAATATGTAATGTTAAGCTTAGGTTAAGTTTAAAGTTAAGAAGTGTATTTTTTTACAATTAGGTTTTTGTGGTTTCATTTTAAGTAAAGAAAGTGCAGTTTTAGTTTTGTTTAAAGTAAAGAAAATGCAGTTTTAGTTTACATTTAGTGTTAAGAAAGTGCAGTTTGAGTTTATGTGTCTACAGTGCCTACATTCCTTCCTCCCTCCCTCCTCCTCCGCCATTCACCTCCATTAGTCGCACTCGTCTGTCTCCAAGGTAAGAATACCGTACTAAATAACACTTTTTTCTTTTATTTCATATATTTTGTTATGCATTGGTAAAGTATACATGTGTGTTTCTTAATTAAAAACATGTCTTTCTTCATAATTTAGGATAGTTTGCGGATGTTTCACAGGGCTAGAATGGATTAAAGCTATTTCAGTTATTTTAAATGGGAGAAATTTGTTTGATATACAAGTTGACTGATTTACGAGCTTGGTTACAGAACGAATTAAACTCGTATCTCAAAGTACCACTGTATTTTCTTAGAAAGAGAAGTAGAATGGAAAGATTTTTACTGTTGTCATTTGTTCCCCTCAGTGTTAAGATTATTCACAAGTGTTTAAGGGAGTAATCAGCTTTGTTTCATTTTATCATACTTGTACTATAATTGCAATATGATATTTTTCCTATTTATACATACAAGTAGTAGATTCCAATAGGATTTTTGTGAAGAACAGATTAATTTCATAACAGTATTATAAAATGAATCATAAATTGCCTTACCTTGAAGAAAAAATTAAATGAAATACATCTACATTAGAGATCAATTTTCTGATGTCCAGTTTAAATTCATCAAACAGAGCTATCCAAGCTTTCTTTGCCCTATTATCTGATGGAAATGTTTCCCATGTGCTTTGTGATTCAACTCCGTTCTCCTTTAGATAATTCAGTGCCATCAAACATTTTAACTCTATGATTGAATGGCTAACTATGTCTTGTAGAAATTGTAGAAATTTGTTGCAAGAGTACTCTAAATTATAAATAAGAAGTGGAAAGTAAATTTGGGGCAAGAATAATAGCACTCATATTTAGAGTGATCTCACATTTTAATGTTATTTATAAATATGACATCAAATATTACTGGTTTTACTTCATTTTTATATCAGAAGGATTCTAAATATGATGTGACAAGGTTAACTTTGAATTTTCCTTTTTTTGTCAGTTTTATCCAGATCTTTTCTATGCAGTTCTAAACACTGTCATAGTTCTAACCATTAAACAAGAAACAGGTGGTTAAATGGATACATACAACTCTGACAACTTGACTGTAGCTTTGAGTATAATATGTAACTTTCAAGAAGCATCATAATTTCTTCTTACCAGTTCCACTTAATAGTATATTAATAGGAAATTAATTAAAGCTGAATAGTAATACAAATCTCAATTCCCTGAACAATCTTTTCTTATAGGAAAATAGTTTAGTTTTGTTGTTGCTTTGGTATTAGCCACATCTAGGTTTGTTGAGCAGCTGTTATTAGAATATGCTGAGATTCATCTTTCCTTGACACACCTCAATTTGTACTGGAATCATTAATGCATGATCAAAAATTGTGATCCTTGAAAGTTACTATCAATTGGATTCAAATGCTACCTTATTTGATCTTCATTAACACTTTCAGGCTCCAGATAATTGACAGTTAGTTTAGAAGTCACCAAAGAGTGTTCTGTTGCTTTCAAAGTATAAATGTCTTGTGGGGATAATATGCCTAGAAAATTTTCTTTAGCACATAATAAATTACCATATAACTCTTTGCTAGATTTTCTAAGTCTAGTTCAATCTCAATTCCACCACTCTTATGTAAAATGGAGATAATTTAAAAAGTTATATAATAATTAAGTTGTAGATATATAGGCAGTCATAGCAACTGCATATTCTCATAATTAGTAGAATGATTCATCATGTAATTAAATTTTGACTCCTGATTCTCATGTTTTGATAGTTATTAGGAGCTTGAAGCTGGTGACAGTTCCAGTAAGGGTCTCAGTCTTAGGGTAAGTTTATATTTTCTTTTCCCCAACTCTCCTTTCCTCTGTACTTTATGAGTAGAGTGAGTTTGTTATCAAGTAAAAACAGAGACTATAGAAGAGAGCCGAAGTAGATTTATACAAGGCCATATCAATAAAGTTAGGATGAAAGACCAAGAGCAAAGAAGGGAGAACAGATTTGAGACAATATGACTATATGAACTATTATTCTAAAATTTCAAATTTATTTATTGAGGTAATGCTATATATTTGTTAACACATTTATTCTCACAAACAAAATTTAAAATAATTTTTTTACTTTTATTCCATGCTTAGAAATAAGGAAAATGAGATTTGAACAGGCAAATAACTTCCTCAATGCCACATGAATAAGAGTCTGACTCTATCCTAAACTCTTGACCACTTTCTTATGTCATCTCTTAATCATAAATAAGCCATTAAGCAGTAAGTAGGTACTATTGTCCTCAAGAAATAGCATAATATGTATTTTATTCAGTACTTAAAAATATCTTATGTTTCTCCCTAAACACTGGCTATACAAATGCCAGAGACAGTATTCTAGGCTTAGAGGAATTTGTTTTAGATAATGTGACAATTTAAATTTCTTAAAGTTTGATCAAAGGTAAAAATGTCTTCTAAGAAATGTGTCTTCTAATAATGAAAATAGAACATGATCTGTTTTAAAAAAACAATACAAGTGATACAATTATAGCTAACTATACAATTACTATCTTATAAAAAATAATTTGGTGATGCAGTTAAATCCTCCAAATTTTAAATAGCTAGTTTTATTGTTTCATGAGGCAATAGTAGAAGTGTTAATTTGCTTGTGAGTATATATTTTAAAATACCAATTATTTTAGTTGATCTGTGATGAGTAGACTATATAACTGTCCATTTTTTTTTCAAATAACTAGATGAATGCACAATGCTTCTTGTATTTTTATACCTGTATAGTTATAACTATCTGTATCAGTTTAGATAGCTTTCAGCTACAAGGAAAAGGAAACATATGCAGTTTTTATTTCTTTCTTTTTTTTTTTTTTAAGTGTCAGAAGGGGAGATAGAGACAAACTTCCACATGTGCCCGGACCAACCAGGGTCCACCTGGCAACCCATCTTGTGGTCCATGCTCAGACCAACCAAGCTGTCTTCAGTGCCTGGGGCTGACATTTTAACCAAGCCACTGGCTGAGGAAGGGATACGAAGAGAGAAGGGAGAGCAGGAGGGGGGGAGAGAAGCAGATGGTTGCTTCTCTTGTGTGCCTTGACGGGAATTGAGCCCGTGATGTCCATAAATGTCCATATGCCAGGCCGACACTCTTGTCTCCTAAGTCAATCAATCAATCAGGGCCAGGTTTTTCTCTTCTCTTTTGTAAAAAATGATGATCAATATTTTTCAGAATGTAAACAGCTTTTCGCATTAGATTAGTGACAATGATGTCGAAACCCACTATATCGCACTTTCTTGTCCTTTTTCATATGAATGAAACGACATGGTGGCTGTTGCTTTAGACTTCATGCCTAAATTCAAAAGAAGAGAGCAAGAGAAAGGGTCATAGGTTCTGCTTTAACAGAAAAGCAAAAAACCTTTCTAGAAAATTTTTTGACAGTCATCTATTTATTGATATATTCATATATATCTTATTGGCAAAACTTAGGTTATTTGGCCATGCCTAAGTAAAAAGGACTTGAAAAGTGGCAATATGAGCATCATGTTTGGCTAGGCCAATTGTGTTTCATCTGTTGAGAAGGGAGGTTTGACATTAGGTAGATAGTAAAATAGACATTGCCACTCTACTTAAGTGTTCTTTTGAATTGTATTACCTGATTCTGAAACTTTACTATTAAAAGATATTTAATATCAATGGTTACATGGGTAATTAAATTATACATATATAAGATAAATTATATATTAAAGTAAATTATATATAATATATAAGATCATTTTTATATATTATATATAAGATAAATATTAATTTGACATCTATAGCAAAATATTTTTTATATGTGATAGTAACATTATTCTTTTAAGTAGTCTATTAATTTGGTTGTCTTTTTCTCAATTTAGTTAAAATCAAGAGTCTATTTATTTTCCAATTACAAATATAAGTATCAGGTTATAGTAAAATCATCAAAATTCCCTTTTTGATCCAAACTTTAATGCATATTTAAGGAGTAATGTTGACATCCATGAAACTTAGATTTGCCAACCAAATCTAAAAGTTAAACACATTTCAAATTTATTTGAATTTTGAACAATCTGTTTTCTTTGGCTTTTAGAAAAATTACTAAATAACATACTACCTTAAGAACAAAATGTTCTTTAATCAGGATCAAATTACAATCTTATGGTAACACATAATTATATGGATGGAATATTAAAGTTATAAGCATATTCTTTAGACAAAAAAACCAAAGATATCAATGTTTTCTTTATTAAAAAATTATTTTCCAGTTCAGGGAATATTTAACATTAAAAGTTTAGTTTTATTAAGAGGTTTTTACTTCTATATGCAAAGCACAGAGAAAATGGTAACTACATCTTGGTATGATGTTTTAAAAAGTCCAGCATAATTTAAAAGCAAGTCTCCATCTGGCTGGTACAGTAAGCAAATGAAATTAGGAGAGATTTAGTCTCTATTTCTTGATACAAATGATTATGATTAGTGTGATTTCTTTGGTTTGCTTTTATTACTGCCTTCACTTTTTTGGTATATTTGTATGGATATGCATAAAGAATGACATTTCTATCATATTTTGACTGAATAAATAAAATAGAAAAATATGTGTATTTTGGACTTTCTGTTGTTGTCGACTTGTCAGTCTCCCTTTTCTTTCCTGGCACCTTGCTCTATACAACCAGGTGTTTGTGGAAGATGATGTTATTTTCTGCCTGAGGTAAAACCAGACCTCACAAAGCCAGTAAGGATAATCCCAGTGTACTAGATAAGGTACACACCAAGTTCTGACAAATGATAGGTGCATAACTTCTCAGAAAAAGTTTTATTGGAAAATAGAAGATCAAGGGTAGAAACAGTCCCTTTTCTTCTGCTGGAATGAATCACATGTGCGTGGAACAGCTGAAAAAGCTGGAGACTTTCCAGAGCATGAAGAGAGCCAAACTCTATGGGTGGCAGAGAGAGAACAGACAACCCCTGAGCGATTATACCTGAGGAGTCTTATTGATAGCACACCTTTCCCTCATTTTAAAATTATTTTCTATTAGTTGTAGCTCGCTGCATCCTAACCAATACAATTGATCATATTTAAATATTCTGAAATTTATGTATATTCAAATAAAATTTAGGTTTTGTTTGTTTGATGAATAAAATACAGTGTTTTAAGTAATTTTCTGTGCGTGTTATATTCTTAAGTAATACTTGAAAAAATTTTAATTTTGGTTCTGGTGGTAATGTTATATTTTATTTGATATTTTTAATAATTTATTAATGTCACAATAAATATATCTATTTATGAATAATTTGTTCAAATAAACATTATTTTGTCCATAAAGTATAATTGTTAAATTACATAACTGTTGATATTTATAAATATATTAGATTTTTTATAAGTTGTTAAACATGAATGAAATAATATAATAAATTATCTTCTTCCAGGGTGTATAGATACTCATGATCATTTGGTTATTGTCATGTTGTTTTATACTTCATAATAACCAATTATTAATAGATTTTCTTTTTTACCAATTACTTTCTTTTTTTTTTCTAGAAGGCTGATAAAGCATTTTCTACCAATGATACAGTTTTCAATAATTGGCACCTACTTTCAAATATTTTTAAAATAAAATTTCTAAAAATCTCAAGCATAGGAGTTTTGAAATATTAATTCATACAGAATTTTAGCTAATGTGAAAGATTGGAAGAGTAGCAACTTTAATATTTTAATGTCTATGCTTATGCATCTGAAATGAATAAAATTAGTACAATTCATAACATATGGTCAGTCTTGTGATACACAGAGTCATAGATAATAAGAGAACATTAAAGTAATTTCTAGTGGGTCCTAGCTGAATCCCATAAACTCTTGGTTAACTTTTAACAAATGCAAAATAATGAGCATCAACCCAGAGATTTGTGGGTCCAGCTAAATCACCATATTCCCTGTGGATTCTTCTGAAGAATCGATAGTGCTGTAACTTGTCCTAAAGAAAGACTAAACTGATGTTGAGAAAGCAGAAAGAGAAAAATACATGTGTATGTTCTTCTGTGTATTAAAGGATTCACCTCAACCTTGAGTAGAGTGCTAGTTAAGAAAGTGAACTGGCTGCATTTCTTGGTTTCTTTTGTCCTAGGTTTTGAAATACCTTTGGTGTCAGAAAATTCTTCCCTCAAAGCCTCAATTGCTCGTGTTCAAATTTAAACACATTTCCTCCTCTGTAATCAGTAAGGAGAGAGAGCAGCTGGTCACCATCTTCTATACACTAAACCTTCAAGCTTTCTTTCAGAATAAATGATCTTACTTCATAGACTCATAAAATTAGAAGGAACCTTGAAGTCATCCCATCTTTTCTCTGCCTTTAGACAAGAATACTCTTTAACTGTCTCAAACAGATGAGCAAATTCATCCTATTTTTAAAAGAGATCAAGAGAATTTAATCAAGTCTCCAACAGTCACACATCCCTCTGATGAAAAACCTTCACTTTCAGGAAATCATCATCATTATCATCAAATAGCATTTCTAAACACCCACATGTGCAAAATATGTTTATATATTCAGACCCTAAAGGGGGCCCATAGCCCCAGAAGAAATGGTTGAAGAAAACTGCAAAGGTACTTAATGCACAATAAGCTTTATTCAAGGCACTGGGTGAATCTAGCTTATGGCCATAAACAGACCTATAGCAAACTCATCCAAAACAAATTATTTTTAAGTGACATTCCAGGAACTCCAGAGAATTTTCATTTTTCATTTAGGAAAATTGTCTAATAATTAAGGACTATCTCCATTGAGTTATTCACAGTTTAAATGTTAGGACTTACTAATTATTGTCAAACTCATGTCTAATAATCAAAGAATGAAAAACATAAAATGCAATGTATTTAATCTGGAACAAATCTGTATTAATTTAAAGTTCTAGTTTTTGTAACATACAAAATATTGTAAAATACTATTACAAAGTAGGGGGGACTTGACCTGTGGTGGAAGAATGGATAAAGTGTCGACCTGAAATGCTGAGGTCACCAGTACAAAACCCGGGACTTGCCTGGTCAAGGCACATATGGGAGTTGATGCTTCTTGTTCCTCCCCCTTCTCTTTCTCTTTCTCTCTCTCTCCTCCCTCTCTAAAATTAAACATTAACATTATAAATAAAATCTTTAAAAAATGTAGGGGAACAAAGTTGTCTCTTAAAACATGCAGTCTTTTTTCCCATTTCTGGATGCTCTTACTGCTCTTGTTGAGCCAGAGCTCAAAGGCTGCCTTCAGAATCTCGAGTCTCCACTCAAAACTCGATTATCTGTACGTATGTTCTCCAACTTCTTTCTCTTCTGGTCAAGGAGTACCCATTCTCTGGTTTCTAGTTGGTTTTAACTGAGTAGAGCAATTGACCTGGTGGCAAATCTTCTCTACATATAAAACATTTGATTAAAGGACAAACTGTTGATTTACATTTGCCAGCCGAATGGGCTGGCTGTTGAGGTGGGATGGCTTTAAACGAGGGTGGTCCTCCAGGTTTGTCTCCAACACACCTTTAAGCATTCTGCCAGGGACTGAAACACACCGACAGGAATCACACATCATTCATATTCTCCTCCCTCACCTTTGTGGCTTTCTCAGCTACACCCCATTGCTCACCTTTTCTAGAAGTTCTGTGTAACTGTGAAAGTAATCACAGTGCTCAGTGTTCAGGAGCTGGCAAAGAGCCCATAGATATTTGAAGGGGCCCTTATAAGATGTGTATTGCACCCCAACAGGCTACAAAACTGTTTGCTGTACAAGCACAAGGGATTGTTTTGATCACAGTTGCTATTCAGTTCCTATTTGTGCCCCTAAAGTCAGTCACCAAGTCAGTATATCATTGTATAATACCGGTACCAAGGGTAGCAGGTACTATGCAGTGAGACTTTACCATAAACATAAAATATTTTAATAGAAAATTCACCAGTACTGGCATATAATTTTTTTATCTTATTTTATGATAGCTATGCCCATTTTATTCTCTAAATTTATTCAAGGCTTAAAATTTCACTACCAATGAATAAAACACATAAATATTTTAGGGGAATAGTAAAATTTTCTATTAATTATTGAACGCCTCCTATGTTTGAAAGAAAAAAAAATAAAACTGGGCGTGCTCATATATTGTCATGTTTAAACCTTCTCATTGCATTTCAAGGTAAAAAGAAACTTCTCTCACTTGATGTCAATCAAATTATTCAGCCTACTTTTTACAAGTAGAAAGCAGTCACTTCTGTTTCATTGTTATGTAGATTTGCACCGAACCTCAGTTTAATCAGCATCTGAAACCATCCTTGTAACACATATAGGGTGATTAGATTTTTATAGGTAATTCTGAAAATAGAGCTCTGTGGTCTTAGACAGTTTTTAAGTATTTGTGCTCAGCCAGTGGAAGTAACACAGAATATTTGCGGTCAGTCTTTCTTTGCAAGCTGTGTATGCTATCCTTGAGCTTACACCAACAAAATTGTATCCGGACAACTGATATTTTACCTAAGAAAAGTCTCAGGTAGGTTTTATAGCATTTCAGTGCCTTAGTCCACTTAGGTTGTTTCAGCTCTGTTCTTAAAAGCTTCCTTTGTTCTTTTTACCATCACCTCTTAATAAAACTAGATTTGAGCAAAATATATTTAGTTCATCAAATCCAAGAGACAGTCAAGACACTGCTTCTTTTGGAATGAAAAGAAAAAGAACGATATCACACGCAGATGAAAATGACATACGTAACTCTTTTTTTCTGAGCGGGCTCAGGTACATGCTCAATCTTGAATTTTCCCATTTTGAGAGACTTGCCAAATCAACTCTCTGACAGTTCATGGAACATGTCGCAATGACGCTATATCAAACACTATTCTAGTTTTTGACAGGTTACTCTATACAATTGCACATACCTGGCCTTCAAAATAGGGTAAACTAAAACCCACTGAAGAAGAATAAAAAGATGATTATTATAATCCTTGAGGATTTAAAAAAAAAAATCAATGATCTTGCAGAAAAAGAATAGGCCATTTGTCACTACTCTGTCTCTTTGATGTCAAGGGGAAAATGTTCTTAAAAATCTCAGCTGCTATTTGTAGTTTTAGAATTTAAAAGGTATTTTTATTCCATATTTCAATTAATTCCAACAAAGTCATTTGCAGTCAATATTAATATTGCATATTATAATTGTCCCACTTAAAAACTGATAAATTGAGAGTCAAGGAAATATATGTTGTTTTTCCAAGATTATAAAACTAATAAGTGGTGATTCTAAGATTTCATCTCCAAAAGATTGAGAATCTAAATACGTAGATTTTTTTCATTGTATTACAGTGTACATTGTACTTAGAGAATATCTAATTGTGAATAAAAAAGTAACCTTTCTTTAAATTATTGCATTCATATTATATTTAAAATATTTCTAAAAGTGACTTGTTAAATTATTATATTCGAGTAAATATATTTTATTGGCTTGCTAAAACA
Organism: Saccopteryx leptura; assembly: GCF_036850995.1. NCBI lineage: Eukaryota > Metazoa > Chordata > Mammalia > Chiroptera > Emballonuridae > Saccopteryx > Saccopteryx leptura. The sequence continues at coordinate 43,136,968 of NC_089506.1, forward strand.
AATACATAGCCTCTGGGTCAACACTTTTCCAAGATCACATAGTTTAAACATTATTCTAGATTAATTGAAATTGGGTAAGATTCTTGAGATGAGAAGAGTGTATGTTAAGGATTTTTAATCTTGGCATTATTGATTTTTAGGCTAAATAATTCTTTGTTATAGAGGTCTGTTTTGTGCATTTTAGGATTAGGGTATTTCTGTCTTCACTTTTTTTATAACTATAGCATTCCCAGTATGACTGCCCCAGATATTTTGTGACTGACAATTCACCCCCCAGTTGAAAATCACTGGTCAACCTTAATTTAACCACCAGAACAGACGCTCTCTCTTAATATTACATTGGACATTTGTAAAGATTTGCCATAAACTAGCAGAACCATTAATCTTTGCATAATAGTGTTGCAGTCAATGATTAGTATGCTTCATACTTTTCCAACCTAATTTTATCTGTGCCATCAGATAAAATTGACACAATTCCAGGTATCTCTTCTTAATTTTCTTTGACTCTTTGTCCTCTTGCTTTATCCCTATTGGAAGACAATTGATCCAGCATATTTTTATACATCTTGCAAGTTAGACAGTGAGTCCACTTTTGTTCTAGACTACCTTTTCAAGGATATTTATAGTGAACAGCTTTAGGAAAAGGAGATAGTTTCTTTGTGGAGCAAAGGGTAGATATGATTACTTTCCATTTAAAAATGTAGGTTCCTTGATCTCAGCTTCCTCTTATAATGAACCCTCTATGACTGCTGGTTCCATCTGATTCTCTAAATGTTCTGTGGGAATTAAAACTAGGAAACCAGCACAAAATATTGACACTGTGGCTATTGCTAGGGGTAATAAACTGTCCTTTATCTCTCACCCAGGAGGCTCATTACCTCCTAACAGCATCCATATAACTGTGGCAGTCTCAATTTTTATTTTATATTCAATCCTTTCTTCACATTTCTTGACAAGCTATTCTTTGATATAAATGGATAATTAAAGGCTGTTTATTTCTCTAAATGCTAATTTCTTCATATATCACTCATTGATTCTATCACTTGAAATTTCTCTTTACACCTATTCAATAGGCATTATCAAGAATGTGATTCACAATATCACATATATTTTTCTTTATATATAAATATATTGTCTTTGTAAATAAAAAGCTGACCTTTTCCAAACAATAGTTTTATTTCATCTTATGGATATCACAAAAGTTATGATTTACTGCCTTTTCATCTTCACTACTTCTTGTATGAAATGAAGGCTTCCTTTTTTTTTGTATTTTTCTAAAGTGAAAAGTGAGGAGGCAGAGAGACAGACTCCTGCATGCATTCAACACAGATCCACCCGGCAAGCCCACTAGGGGGTGATGCTCTGCCCATCTGGGGCATTGCTCTGTTGTAACCAGAGCCATTCTAGTGCCTGAAGTGGAGGCCATAGAGCCATCCTCAGTGCCCAGGCCAACTTTGCTCCAATGGAACCTTGACTATAGGAGGGGAAGAGAGAGATGGAGAGAAAGGAGAGGGGGAAGGGTGGAGAAGCAGATGAGTGCTTCTCCTGGAATCAAACCCAAGATTTCCACACACCAGGCTGATGTTCTACCACTGAGCCAACCAGCCAGGGCTGAAGGCTTCCTTTTTTTAGTCAGCATCTAGCAGCTGTAGAGTATCATTTGGTAATAATTCTTGGTAGTGGTTTTACCACTGATTTATCATTTTTGTATTTTTAAATAATTGGACATCTGGGATAATAGTTTTTTTAAAAATATGCCAACTACTTAAAAGACTCACATAGCAATAGATTGAAACATATTTTTATTAATGTGAAAATAAAAGAGAATAATTTGAGTGATCTTCCTTACATGTCTGTCCTGTAGTGAGTTCACAAGAGCTTTTGTCTTTTTCCTTGGAGCTCTGAGGTAGGAGGTAATTTATTTATTTGCACAAAGATCCCAGGCATCTTCCAGAAGTAATATGATTGTGATCCAACTATAAAGTTTGGAAAATGATAAAATAGACTAAAGTATTAGTTGGCAGAAGCATTCCAAAAGTAGGACCCAGGAGCTTCAGGAGCCCTCACCAGGATCATAACAAGCAGCAAGCTTGATACTTGTTTTCAACTGAGGTCTGAAGGTCCTTAGGAAAAGCTAATTCTGGTCTATAGTATTGTGGACTCTGGAAATCTGAGCACAAGCCACTGCGGCATTTCTCTCTTTGAGGGAAAAAAAATTCATAAACATTTGAATGTAAATTTAGAGTTTTAACTGTTGGGCCAAAGTATAGGGCGACTTTTAGCATATAAGGATGGACTCAGGAAGGAAGAATGACCCTTCAAACTGTGGAGACTCCTTATTCAACAACACATTGCCTAACAGCACTAGAAGCCACTGTTGTAGCAGGCAGATAAAGTTAAAAAACATCCGCTTATCAAAGTCCATCCATGAACTATATGATTCCATACATAAGTGGGACATAAAAATGAGACTCAGAGACATGGACAAGAGTGTGGGGGTTATAGGGTGGGGGGGAGGAGATGGAGGGGTTTGGGGGAGGGGAAGGGCACAAAGAAAACCAGTAGAAGGTGATGGAAGATAATTGGACTTCAGGTGATGGGAATGCAGCATAATCAAATGTCAAAATAACCTAGAGATGTTTTCTCTGAACATATGTATCCTGATTTATTAATGTCACCCCATTAAAATTAATTAAAAAAATAAAATAAAATGAGAAAAAAAAATCTGCTTATTTCACACTCTCTTTTAAGAATGACAGATTAGTAGGAAACAAGTTAATCCTAGGGTTCTTGGACATTATGGGTCTTTGGTCAATTGATTGTTTGAGGGGAAATGATAATCATATCAGACTATAGATATAAATTAATTAAATCTGTTAAAAGATAAAAAGGAAGATCCAACCATGAAGAGTGTTATGTGGACAACTTTTTAAATTTCTACCTATTCTCTCAGCTCTTTATCTCATTTTTTTCATGTAAGTGTTTGAAGCTACTACAGGCTTTATAGATCAAGTTGGTTAATAAATTAAATGCATCTACTACTTATTAATATAACTTAATTTATTTTTAATATTTGAAAAGACTAGAATTTTTGGTTAACAACACTGTAGGGATATATCTTATATCTATTCTGGAGGTTAAATGTTGCCTGACTAAAGGATCTGGAAAAAAAAAATCATAATTGTGATCAGTTATCTTTTCAGAATGCATTCTTTTTTTTTTTTTTTTTTTTTTCATTTTTCCGAAGCTGGAAACGGGGAGGCAGTCAGACTCCCACATGCGCCCGACCAGGATCCACCTGGCATGCCCACCAGGGGGCGATGCTCTGCCCCTCTGGGACATCGCTCTGTTGCATCCAGAGCCAGTCCAGTGCCTGAGGCAGAGGCCACAGAGCCATTCCCAGTGCCTGGGCCATCTTTGCTCCAATGGAGCCTCGCTGCGGGAGGGGAAGAGAGAGAGAGAGGAAGGAGAGGGGGAGGGGTGGAGAAGCAAATGGGTGCCTCTCCTGTGTGCCCTGGCCAGGAATCAAACCCGGGACTCCTGCACGCCAGGCCGACGCTCTACTGCTGAGCCAACCAGCCAGGGCCAGAATGCATTCTTCTGTAAAAGCACATTATGGCCTGACCTGTGGTGGCACAGTGGATAAAGTGTCGATCTAGAACGCTGAGGTCGCGGGTTCAAAACCCCGGGCTTGCCTGGTCAAGGCACATATGAGTGTTGATGTTTCCTGCACCTTCCCCCTTCTCTCTTTCCTTTCTCTCTAAAAATGAATAAATAAAAAAATTTTTTTTAAAAAAGCACATTATGGACCATGATCTCAGTGTTGGACGATTTTTTAAAACACAATGCAGAAAATTTGTCAATGTTTGCAGTTGTTAATGATTGCCAGCGATATTAAACAACAAAATGAAAAATGACCACATTTAATTGATACTTCTGAGAAGTTCAGGTAGGTGTCTGAAGCCACTTGAAAGACCTGGGCAAATTACCAGATGGTATAATCTGTATCCCTTTCATTTCTGTAAGCTTGAAATAGATGGCAGTTTACATGCTTTGTGTATTGTATTAAATCAAGAAATTGTCTCTTGTCTTGGTGTTTGAGATGGTAGGGCAGAGACCATTCTGGTTTGAGTGTTTTGGTGTTGTTGATTCCCATATATCTATGACTGTGAGATATGAGACTCTGAGGAATATACAGAGAAATAATCATTTCAGAGAACATAACATTTTTTGAGACTCCATTTTCTCTGATATTTACTAGTTGTTTGTGTCACCTACTCACTTTATTAGACTTCAGCTGGTGAATACTTAAATTTATAATGAGTTTTTTTAGTAATGGACAACTAGTTTTAAATACCTTTTGTAGGTCAACTGTATAAATGACAATGTAAACAGTAAAAACAAAGCAAAACTAAAAAGGCATCTCAGTGTTTGGATCTGACCCAAAATGACCATTAAAGTTGTAAATTTTCTCATTAAATTGATAACAATGTAAGTTTCTCTCTCCATCAATAGAAATGCTGACATATTTGTGAGTAATAACAACCTTCCAAGTATGTTAATTCTAGCTTTTAGGAGCCTGAGTCTATTTTTGATTTTGAGGAATGTGCTGATAGATGGTGCTGAACGGATGGCTACCCAAATCTGAAGGGCTTTTTTGCTGCTGCTAGCTGTTACCATGCTTCTTTGGTTCAGTAGATTCTCTTACTTAAAATAATAAACTTTTTCAGTAGGGGTATGACCTGAGTTAAGTTTACTTTCCCATATGTGGTAATAGTCACAGGGCTCTACCTTACGACTTGTTTGATAACTTTTATGATCAAAGCTGGTATTCAATACATAACGGAGGATAGTAGGGATAGAGCATTTTGCCTTTGGTACAAACTGAAGCTAGTATTGTAGCATCCACCGGGTATGAGAACAAACCTCGGAGACTTTCAAGAGTTAAGATGTTACTTTATTGGCCAGTTTAACCTGCGCAGGGGCGAACACCCAAGATGTCCGGAGACACCGTGCCCACAAGGAGCTGCAAACGGAAGCTGCACCTGGAGCTTACAGCCAGGCCCTTATATATCCTAAGTGAGCAAGCATAGTACAGAAGCAGATGTGGCAGTTTAGCTATTGGCTAGGGAGGTCACACGCAGCATAGTAACAGGGGCCGGCATAGCAACAGGGGCCGGTTTTAGCTTAGTGGCGAATTTCAAACCTAAACTTCTGATAAGGGTCTCTGACCTTCTTTGTTCTCAGCCTCACAGGAGCCATATCAGCACTTACTGTTCCTTCAATAGTTACACTCTTTGCAACACTCCCTGTTCCTTCAATAGTTACACTCTTTGCAGCACTCCCTGTTCCTTCAATAGTTACACTCTTTGGCAGCCCCAGTACTCCCTGAATCTAACAGTATCTGAGCTCCACTCTCTGTAAGAGCTGCAAGCTCCTGTCTGCATAATAAGTCTTGCTCTATCACTAGTGATTCTACTGATGAGATTGGGTGGGGTGACATGGGGAGAGGAAGGTTACACAGAGAGAGACTTTGTTCTTTGAAGGATCCACACTTCACCAAACTTAACAAAAAACCATGTGCTGGTTTTCTCACTCACACATGTAAAAGACTTACAGAGAAATACTTTGGAGACATCCCTGTCATTTTTTTCCTAAAAATATACAGTGTGTCTGTAAAGTCATGGTGCACTTTTGACCGGTCACAGGAAAGCAACAAAAGACAATAGAAATGTGAAATCTGCACCAAATAAAAGGAAAACTCACCCAGTTTCATACCTATTCAGTGCAGTTCGATGTGGGCTCATGCACAGATTTTTTAGGGCTCGTTAGGTAGCTATCCCGTATAGCCTCTACAGACTCGTCACTGACTGATGGCCTACCAGAACGGGGTTTCTCTACCAAACTGCTGGTTTCCTTCAACTGCTTATCCCACCGAGTAATGCTATTCCTATGTGGTGGCACTTCGTTATAAACGCACCGATATTTACTTTGCACTTTGGTCACGGATTCGAATTTAACAAGCCACAGAACACAATGAACTTTCCTCTGTACCATCCACATCTCAACTGGCATGGCCGTGGGCTGCTCCGCTGTATACATGGTGTTACGTCATCATCTGCGCATGCGCACATGCTGCCACATCATCCTACAGAAACTGGGAGGATTTTTTTTTTATTTGGTACAGATTTCACATTTCTATCATCTTTTGTTGCTTTCCTGTGACCGGTCAAGAGTGCACCATGACTTTATGGACACCCTGTATATGAACTCACCAAGCGAAATGAAGATTTCTCAGTTAAAAAGTTACGTGTTCTTGCTTCTATCTCAGTTTGGATACACTGCCTCTTTATTTTTATTATTTTCATATTTGTTTTCTATATATCACACACACACAACAGCTGCATATTTTTCTAAACCTTTTGAATGTTCACAGTAGAAATCATGACAATTCTAAATACTTTGATGTTCAGCCCCTTGAAATAAGACCATGCACTGATATAACTAAAGTGCTTTATTCACATATATAAAAATCAGTAATAATTTAATAATATCATGTAATATAGAAATTTCCTCACAGAGTTTTGTTTCTTTTTAGATCAATGATGAAAATCAAGGTTTATACATTGCATTTTTTTTCATCTCTCTCTCTCATTTATTTCAATGGAAAATTTTTTTTATTTGTTTGTGTAGTGGCTTGGTTTAGTTTGGTTTTTATAATACTGACTTTTTGAAAGTTTGTAACAGTTGTTTTTAGAATACCCTGTATTCTGGATTGATCTCATTATGTTCTTATGTTTACAATCAAGAAAACATTTTTAGTAAGAAACTTACATGGGTGACATTGTATACTAAGGGCACGTAACAGGGATACATAATTTAATGTTATTCCCTATATGTGGTGACTAAATTTGATGAATCGTTTATGATGATGACTATCTCCAATGTTGTTGCATGTTGGCAGTGTGAATGGTCTTTATCTTAGAAACTTTAACCTAGTAGTTTTCAGCATCTAATGGTCTATAATGTAACTTGCCAAAATAAGTTATTATAGTGGATTGAGGATGGTAATAATTTTAATTTTGTCATACCTTTCATATTTATTAGCTGCCATTCTCCTGTAAAATTTTCTCTTTAAAATTTTTTAAAATATTTTAAGATATATACTTAAAGTATTTAAATATTTTAAACATATTAATTATTTTAAAAATATAAGTAGGATATTTTCTATAATTTCAATGAAAATAATATTTGATAACAGATAAAATGCATATTACATGCAATTATAAAATATTTTTGAATTGTGAAAGTAAAATTTTTTCTGTTTCCTTTCCAAGTAAGTTTGGTTAAAAGTAGAAAGAAGTAAAATCTGCTGTGCCTTGAGTTTTAATTTTCTGTTCACACTAAGACATGCATGTCTACAAAAATGAATCATTCAATCATTCAGTCAAACTTTACTGAAGACCTGTAATCATTGAGACATAATACTAGCTGCAGATTTGACAAAACTTGTATCTTTACCTTGGCTTATGAAAGAGAAATTAAAACTATGTATCACATATCATATATTATCTATTACAAACATATATACATATATGATTTCTACAAATAATCATATGGGCTGAAGGTGAATAAAGACATAATTCTCTTGGTTGTAGGTAATCATGTCACTTTATTCAATTACTTATTTAAAATATTTAAACATTTTTATTGAATTTATTAGAGTGACATTAGTTAAAATCATGTAGGTTTCAGCAGTACAGTTCTATAATACATCATCTGTATGTTGTATTGTGTGGTCACCACCCCAAGTCAAGTCTCCTGCCATCACCATCTATCCCCCTTACCCTCCTCTACCTCCCCCACCCCCTTTCCCTTTTGTAACCCTAATACTACTCTCACTTGTATGTATTACAATACATTTTAATTTATGAAATTTAAATAGAGTCCTAACCTCAGGAACTCCCTTGGATAGCCAGGTAATTCAAGATTTTTTTCCCTTGAGAATCAATCATTTCCATAGACGTTCAAATTATAATTTTTTTTATTATTATTTATTCATTTTAGAGAGGAGAGGGAGAGACAGAGTGAGAAGTGAGAGAGGAGAGACAGAGAGAAAGAAGGGGGGGAGGAGCTGGAAACATCAACTCCCATATGTGCCTTGACCAGGCAAGCCCAGGGTTTCGAACCGGCGACCTCAGCATTTCCAGATCGACGCTTTATCCACTGCGCCACCACAGGTCAGGCCTCAAATTATAATTTTAACTAACAAAATATAAAGGGAGTTTTATCCATTCTGAAGTCTAGTATCTTCTTTCCATTAGACTCATGTGGAATAATTTCCCTGAAATAACAGTATAAATCTAGGGGGGGGGGGGAAACCGTCTTATTTGATTATCTTGCTAATTTTCTTTTGCTTGATTTTTTGACATCTCTTGATGAATTTCTTTAATGAATTACAATAATTTCCATAGCCTAATGTAATAAAAGATATTTATAGCATTTGTAATAATAAAGATATAGACTTTGCGGACTTTTACAGAGATATAAACATTTGTTTAGTAATGTACTTATTACATGTAGCAGATGGAGAAAGAGCAAATTCTAGAGTAAGAAACACATGGTCTTAATTTCCACTCTACAATTTATTAGCTCTATGATTTAGTTAAGATGCTTAATTTCTCTGAGCACCAATTTTCTCAAATATTTGACAGACTGTTAAAAGCTAGAAATTATGTGCATAAAGAGCCTAACACATAGTAGGGGTATTAGTTAAGGTTCTTCTTAGAAAAAGAACTAATAATATGCGTAGATCTAGCAAATCTGAACTCTGCAGAACAGGTTGGCAGCTGCAGACCCACGAGAGCTGATGAGACCACAGGAGTCTGAGGCAGTCTGACTCCTCCTTGGGATTTGTCAATCTTTCTTTCTTAGGGACTTCAGCTGACTGGACGAAACCCATAACTGTTTTTGAAAGTAATCTGCTTTATTCAGCATATACTGATGTAAATGTTATCTTAAAAATAACTTCGTAGCAATGTCTGGACTGGTGTGCTGGATCAACTTTTTGGGTACTGTGCTCTAGACAAATTGACACAAAATAAACCATCAAAGAAGGTCTGCATTGAAAGGTATCTACGTTTGTTAAAACAACACAGAATTCTACTTAAAAAACTGAGGTATGTCTGGAGAGCCTCATGCCCTGCAGATTCTTCAGTTTTCTTGGCAGCTGCTTGGGTAGTGTTTCCTATTGGCTCTTACTTTCTGCCTCACTGTTATTCCTTTGATGTTTCCATCTGAATAGCATTGCTTAGGCCAAGGTTGGTGCTGGCTCTCAGTGTCCCAGCACTATGCTGATCTAACAAGTGACACTTGATCTCATACACAAAAGGGGAAAACACCTTTCCCTTATACTTTGTGCTTTATTTCATCACCTATGCCCTAGAGCAGCTCTTTTTATGTTGCAGAAACTCATAAAAATCTATCAGGAAAATAACCACTTCAACTCTTAATTTGGCCTTTCTCTCTATTCGTGCTCGAAACAATTCCTCAAAAAAAGGAAAGTGATTGCTTCACCCGTCACCTCCATCGCTGTCCCTATTTCCCCAGGTGTATTAAACTCCTTTCTCTGTTTTCAAATAATTCTTCTTTCTCCAAACAGAAGACCAACATATGGAATAATTCTTCCTATGAATCCATCAATGCATTAATCTGAGCCAAGCAACTTGAAAAATGAATGGTCCCAGATTCTACCCCCCCTCCCACAAAAACCCACTCAAATTTTAGTAAAGCTCAATTAAGGCACTCTTAAAAATAATGATTGTACTTATTTCACAAATGCCATGTAGACTTAGAGCTAAGTACTGGCATTATAATTTATATTTAAGACCTGATTTTAAAGTGCAAAGCAAATAAAACTGAATATTTATATTGTTAAATTATAGAATCCACATCTCTTTCAAACTTTATCTCATTTTACTTGGGAAAATAGCTGAGTATCTTCCTTTCCTTCTTCTTCCCTCACCCCATTTTCAGCCGTCTTCAAATGTTTTTATTATCATGTTCGAAGGTTTTCATTACCTTGGCTTTGTAAAAAAAAACCCTTTTCTATTTTATTTATGTTTTTCTTGACAAGCCTGAATCAGTAATTCTAGCTGGTATTACAGGCCCATGTTTTGGGGTACATTCATTATTCATTTATCATGGAATGAGTCACTTAGCTGTTTTTGTTTCCACTTTATTCTGAAAGGCACCCAGAGAAGCATTACAAGAATGCAGGGTTACAGCAAATAAATTCTTCTGCTGGGTCTGCACTGTGTCTCCACAGTCAATCTATCCTACACAACATCATCTTTGAACAATAGAAGGTAATAGCTAAGGATAGAAGTATGGGCTCAGATAAAACAATTTTCCACTACCATGAATATTCACCCCACATTTAATCTGAGCCAAATAACTCTAACAAAGTTATTTTTTACGTCCTCTGTCCTGGCCCCCAATAATGATGTTTTTATAACTTGTACTTCTTTGGTTATTTTTTTTATTTGCTTTTCCAATTTTCTTAACTTTAAATTCTAAGCTCCTGGGTGTTTTGTTTGTAAAAAGAATTCTCTATTCTATTTTTTCTATACTTTCTTGAGCATTTGTGGTTTTGCTGAGAGAAAGAAATCTACAAGATACTTTTGCAGGAAAGGAGAAACATTCTATAGCATTATATCAAAAGTATTATATAATACAAATTATTAGTATACCAAATAAAATTGATCATGTGATTTATTTACCAGGATGTATTTGCACACCAAAACCAAAAGGAAACAAAAATTAGATGCCATTTCTGACTCCAGGTTCTTGGATTTTAAATGATAATGGAGGACCTGTTATCTGAAAATGCTAAAGCTCTTCATAAGGAAACAGGAGCCATTCCAAATGTTTAAGGTAACAGCATAATTCTTTCAAATCACATTTTTCTTGGAAACCTAACTTATAAACAAAAGCATAAAAAGGGAGCTTTCTTATTTAACATTTGGGCAGAAGGCAGCCAGTGCCAGTTCCCACCTCATCAGCCTCCTTCCAGATGCTGAGACACCGTAGCTTCTTTCCCCCTCCTTCCCACCCCTGGCACAGCGCGGGCTCCTAACAGTTCAAATCGAAAAACCTGCACTAGAATCAACCAAGTATTTAAACCTAAAAAGGAAACATGTAGACAAAATGAGTTATCCACTCTTTTCTCCCCTGTTACTTACCAAAAGTCACAAAGGGTAGTCTCTAAATCAGTTCTTGCAAGCTTTTAGAAGGGTCTCTGTAAAGACTATCTTGTGGGTGTTTATTAGTCCAAGCCTGGCGCTGAGCAGCCTGTAGTAAAATACTCAACTGAAATGAGCACGCAAGGACCCAGTGCTCATATTCCCGATATGGCTTTCATGTTGGGACAGAGGACTGTTTTGGGGTTTTTTTTCTTTTATTTGCTAAAAAAAAAAAAAAAGTATACCATGATCATGTCTAAATTTGTTTATATATCAGTTATTTTCCTGCACTTCATGGATATTCAAATGCTTAATAAGAAAATTGACGGCCTTTCAAAATTGTTGACATTTGCCTTAAAGGGTTGATAGAAGTGAGAATGTATATTTAGGTTTCTGAAGGCAGACTTTATGTATCCATGGGGAATAAAGTACTTTATCCTATTTTCTCATTCTGTATGTATTTGAATGAGGATTACTTAAAAGTTTTCTCACATCAGTAGAAATCACTGAGCTAGATAGAGGTTGCTTTATAAAAAATTTATTGGCATAATATATTTTCAAAAGAGTGATAATGGTTGTTGTTGTTTTTTTGCTGGAATAATGTAAAAAATTTTATAAAAATTGATGTTAACTAATGAATCAACAACATTAACAATTTTTAAAAATAGTTTCTTGGACCTAGCCAGTTAACACAAGCTGCTAAGAGTGTCCTTTCAAAACAACAAGGTTACAGTTTGATCAATGGTGGGATTCAGCTGGTTCCCACTGGTTTGGCAGAACCGAAACTTAATTTTTGTTGAGTTTGGCAAACCAGCTGTTAAAATGGCACTTGTAATCAGGGTTCTCTCTAAGGTGGGCGCCTGGGCAGCTGCCCAGTGTGGAAATCACAAGTTTACATTCCTTACTCTTTTTTAGCTTTCATCTGTGCAACAGTGTATTCTAAGCACCCATGGTAACGTTCATTCTGTTCCTGAATGGTGAAACCAATAGTATAAAAGGCTGAGATAAAAGCAAAGGTAACTGCAGATGAGGACGCCAATCAAGAAAAATATGGAAATATCTTAAATAACAGTTTTAATGTTTTTTTCAGATTTTATTTAATATTTTTTCATTAATAATTTTAAACTTTCTTATAATCTAGTTTTGTGCACGTGTTTTATTGTTCTTTTTTTTTTTTTTTTTTTTTTCTTTTTTCTGAAGCTGGAAACGGGGAGGCAGTCAGATAGACTCCCGTATGAGCCCCACCGGGATCCACCTGCCATGCCCACCAGGGGGCGATGCTCTGCCCCTCTGGGGCGTTGCTCTGTTGCATCCAGAGCCATTATAGCACCTGAGGCAGAGGCCACAGAGCCATCCCCAGCGCCCAGGCCATCTTTACTCCAATGGAGCCTTGACTGTGGGAGGGGAAGAGAGAGACAGAGAGGAAGGAGAGGGGGAAGGGTGGAGAAGCAGATGGGCGCTTCTCCTGTGTGCCCTGGCCGGGAATCGAACCCGGGACTCCTGCACGCCAGGCCGACGCTCTACCGCTGAGCCAACCGGCCAGGGCTTATTGTTCTTATTTAAGTATTAAATGCAGAAAATAATAAACTACCTTTCGGTATATAGTTTTTTATACTGATAAGGGTCATTAGAGCAGAGACTGTTCGTTAAATTTGAATCCCGCCACCAGGTTCGATCCCTGGTCAGGACACACTCGAGAGGTAACCAATGAATGCGCAACTGAGTAGAACAACAAATGAATGCTTTTCTTCCCCTTTCTTTCTCCTTCCCTTCCTTTCTCTATCTTTTAAAAAAATTTTAATTAATTAATTAATACCTGTCCAGCTGGTTGGAGCATTGATCCAGAAGGTAGAAGTTGTAGGTTTGATTCCCCTGTCAGGCCACATAAAGGAGCAGCTCAATGTTTCTGTTTATTTCTCTCTGCCTCTCTCAAAAAGAAGTTTAATTTTTCATTACTGGAAATGCATAATGATTTAATGACCAAAGGTTTTTGATAACAATGTAAAGATTGCTATATTGAGTAGGAACCTAAGCAAGATAATCTTCAAGATCCTAACTAAATTAATGATTATGTGAAAAAAAAAAAACCACACACACACACATTGTTTTTGTTTGTTTGTTTGTTTGTTTTATCAGAAAGGGTGCAAAGCAACATATTTACTTATCTGGAGCCAAAATTAAAACAATTATTGTAAAGTATTTTGCTGTAAATTTAATATAAGAATGATTATTGCATTTCACAAATTAAATTCAAGTCTTTATTATGGGATGTCATGAACTAAATAAACATTTAGAATTAGCATCGTATCAGATACTAAAAGGCAGAACATCAATTTTTATGATTTCATGTAAAATTGAAATGATACAGAATTATCCTCATGGCGTATATAAGATTTGTCACACATCAACAGACGGACACAAAGAATAAAAATCAAAACAAAATTTCTACAATAATATTCAATGAGAAAAAAACTTTTGCTAAATAGTGTGGAAAAAATGTAAATATTTGGCACCAATTAAAAATTACAAATTTTTTAGCATACTTTATATTTTGTTTCCTAGCATAATACTGATTTTAAGGAAGAGCTATTTCATTTCTCATTGATGTAAATATATTTAAACAATACTATATTTCTTTAGAATCAATTTTGATTAATGAGACAGATGCACCTTTTTGTCTAGATTTTCCCATTTTGGGTAAGTCACTTTGGTAGCTAGCTGCATTAGCTATGTTTGGACACTTGAGAACCTACGTAGTGAATTAAGTGGTACCCTAATAAATGAAGAGACCTCATGTAGCTTCTGATGAATATAATTTATAAATGAAAGATATGATAAATCATTTAAACCAGAATTATTGTCTTTGAATAAATTACTATAGAATGCATACTTTAAAAACTTCTAAAAAATATAATTTTTATAATTTCTAACTCAGTTACATTTTAATTTAAATTAAATATTTTTGAACACAGTCATTTGATTCTTTAAAAAGATTAGACTAAAATATGCAGAAGTCTCATTAGCAATATATTTTTAAACTGGAATCATAATTAGTCATAAGGGGAAAATTATTTTTGCGGAAAATAAAATTTAAAAAGCTAAACATTAACTGCTGAAGTTTCTTTTTTGCCCTTTGCAAATTCTTTCTACATGATATCATTCTCTATATATTTTTGAATGCATATTTCCAAAGAAATTACGTTTTTGCTTAATATAAAATCTAGGCAATTAGATGCAAAAAGTGTAGTAAAGCAACATTAAAGTTGCCAATTTAAACATAGGGAAGCAAAGGAGTCCAGGAGTTAAAGTTCTGACAGCTATGTTAACTAGCACACTCGGCAATGCCCATGAGGTACAAAGACATACAAGGCTATTTTTATAGTCACTGAGGAGCTCTAAGTGAAACAGAGTCAATCCTACCTTTGGTGGAAAAAACAACCTAAATTGCAGATAAATTTCTAACTCTCCACACCTAAATATTTTGCTAAAATTATGAAAAAAATATAAATGTCTTTAATAAGATTAAGAAAAAATAGTTTTTGATACTGCATTAAAGTATTCTTAGGTATTCAAATCTGAGAATTGACATTTGGCACTAATCATTTGCGAGGCTAGAGAAGGGTGATGTCATTGTTTTTATAAACAAGTAAATTATTAACAAAAAACTTTAACATATTAAAAAATATTGATAAGTTACTAAAGAAACCATGTTGTCTGCTCAGGTTACTTTTGTAACAGCCAGTTTCAACTACCCAGCAAAGCTTAGAAGAAGTTAAAATGTGTGTACATTGGCAGTGTGATATTTTACTAAGCAAAGATTTTAATGTTTGTTTTTATTTTTAAACTCTGAGTACAATATGAGACAGATATGAGTTCAAATTCTAGCTTGCAGTTGGATACTATAGGGCAAGTTGTTTCTGATCCTCAGTTTCCTCATCTATAAATGCATGAAATAATAAACTACCTTCAGTATATCTTTTTTGTACTTAAAATGATCATTAGGGCAATGACCTGTTCTAGTGATAAGTAGAAGATAATATGAAGTATTATGCATGCATAGGGCCCAATATAAAAATTGCAACAAATTTCAAAATGAGATTATATCATTGTTATTTTTATTATTGCCAAAGAATTCCAAGAGATCTTTCATTATATATGGTACTTTGTAAATTCTATTTAAGAATATGCATACAGATATGGAATAGATGGACAGTCAATATTTTGTCACATGGTCTAAAATTAAAGTCCATGGAAAACACCCTGAGCATAAGCAAATTTGACTAAAATGACTGAGTATATAATCTTCATACATCTTCAAGATGATTAACTCTTTTGTAGATTAACACAAAATTTCTGGTGGACCAGCATCAGTCCACAGACCAGCTGTAGAAAAATACTGTTTTTTACCTTATTTTTAACATTAGACTTGAAACCATAAAAATCGTAGAAGTAAACATAGGCAGTAAAATCTTGAACAATTCTCCTAGCAATATTTTTTCTGATATAGCTCCTCCAGTGAGGGAAATTAAATAAATAAATAAATAAATAAATAAATAAATAAATAAATGGATTACATCAAACCAAAAAGGTTTTGCAACCCTTGCTGGGGAGCTAAATTTATTAGAACATCATGCCAATACACCAAGCTTTGGGGTTCAATCCCCAGTCAAGTCACATACAAGATCAATCAATGAATGTGTAAATATATGGAATAACACATCAATGTTTCTCTTGCTCTTTTTCTCTCTCACTCCCTTCCTTTGTCTGTCTAAACTCAGTAAATAAATAAAATTTTAAAAAATTCAGGGTTTTGCACAACAAAGGACCATCAACAAAATGAAAAGACAACACACTGAATGATAGAACATAGTCACCAATACATCTGATATAGAGTTAATATTCAAAATTTATAAAGAACTTATAACACTCAATACCAAAAAAAAAAGAAAAAACAACAATCCAATTAAAAAATGAGCAAAAGCTCAAATAGACTCTTTTCTAAAAAGAACATACAGACGGCCAAAAGAGATATGAAAAAATGCTCAATGTCATTAATCATCAGAGAAATGCAAATTAGAACCACAACAAGATATCACGTATTATAATAGCTATCATCAGTAAATCAGCAAACAGCAAGTGCTAGAAAGGATGTGGAGCAACGGACCCCTCCTGCACTGCTGGTGGGAATGCAGACTGGCACAGCTACTGTGGAGAACAGTATGGAGTTACTTCAAAAATTAAAAGTGGAATTGCATTATCACCTAGCAACTCCACTTCAGGAAATATATCCAAAGAAACCCAAAACTATTTCAAAAGAATATATGCACCTTTATGTTTATATGTTCATTGCAATGTTATTTACAGCAGCCAAGATTTGGAAAAAGTCCAAGTGAACATCACTAGATGAGTGAATAAAAAGCAGTGGTATATTTATACAATGAACTGCTACTTGGCTATAAAAAGAGAAAGAAATCATACACTTTGAGGCAACATAGATAGGCCTGGAGAACATTATGTTAAGTGAAGTGAGCCAGTTGGAGAAAGGCAAGTACCATATGAGTTCACTCATATATAGAGTCTAATGAACAAAATGAACTAATAAGCAAGACAGATTGATAGATAGCACAGCTATCCCAGGGTGGAGTGGGCGAGGGGGTGGTGGGATTGAGAAAAATAGGGAAAAAAGAGAAAAAAAACTCTTGGACAACAGTGTGGTTATTACTAGGGAGAGGGTTGCATGGAGGAAGATGGAGAAGATAATAGGTGATAGATGGAGACTTGTCTTTGGGTGTGAAACACACAATACAGTGTATAAATGATGTGTGGTTGAATTGTGCACCCAAAACCTGCATAATCTTGTTTACCAGTGTCATCACCAAAAAATTCATTAAAAGAAAAAAAAAAGATTTGCAGCAAATTTTAATTACGATAAACACAAAGAAATTTAGATAAAGACAAATAAGGGTTAAACTACAGAATACCAAAATCAAGTGAAAAATTTGAATTTAACCAGAAGAAAATAGAATGATTAAAAGAAATTAATCTGAAAAAAGAATCATTTAAATCAGTAATTGATTTATCAACAAGAGCAATGATAGCTGAAAGTGTAATATCTTCATGAGCCGAATAAAATTACTTTGAATCTTAGAATTCTCTACTAAGTGAAAAACTTTTTAAGAATGAAGACAAAGAAAAATAAAACACTACTCAACAAAACAACAATAAAAGAATTTGTTACCAGAAGGACTTCATTAAAATAATTCCATATTATGAAATTCAAGCAGAAATAAATTTAGTTCTGATAGGACATCTAAGATGGAAGAGGCAAGAACTAAAAAATATGTTGGTGTAAATATGTAGATAAATTTAAATACTTGCTAATAGAGCAAGTAAAAACAAACAAAAAATATATAGAGTTAAAATAGCTAAAATGCCCTCTACACCATATTAGTCAAATGAGAAAAATAAATAAGAGAGAAATGTTTTAATGATTCAAGGGGAGTACAAAAATATAAATTCACTTTAGATTTTGATTAAATAAATGGAATAATATTTCTAAATAAAAAGTAGACACAGTAGCAAATCTTAAACAAGTTGTAAAAATATTCTTGAATGAAAAAATACCGTTCAATAGAGAAGAAGTATAGGTTAAAGAAATATCATGAGCATGCTGGATTCTCAGAAGCTTGTGCTGAGACTTGAAGTCTCAGGAGATAGGGAAGAGAAAAAGAAAGAGGAGGAGAGAGTAATTGCAGGCTCAGCTGCTACCTCAACTCCGAACTTCAGGGACAACTGGTCTTTCGTCTTAGAGTATCTATCTGATTAGTTATACTAATATAATATTCCATCTAATAAACTCAAAATCAACTGATTGGGACTTCAATCATATCTGCAACTCCCTTCTTAGCAGCATCCAGATTAGCATTTGACAAAATAACTAGGAGAAGATATGTGCATGCTACGAAATTGTGGCTACTTTTCTTCATCCCTGAATCTCCTTGAGACAGCCTGGGGTCCCTGGGAGAATCTCTACCCTGACTTGGAAACATACAGGAAAAGCAATTCTGGGGAGACACTGGAGTTCAGCTGAATCAGTTCGGTACATAACATCATAACATCCATTTTAAGAAATTATAAAATAATAGCAAAGTAAATCAGAAGACTGGTTTATATATAATATAAAAGCAAAATTTAATGAAATTGAAAACAAAAGGTTAAAGAATTAATAAAACCAAAAATTGCTTCTTTGAAAACACAGAAAATTGGCAAAAGAAAGGTGATTTAAATAAAGAAAGAAGAGTAAGACATGCAGAGATCTGTAAAAAATTGGAATCTAACTGTTGTGCACTCTAAAAAGAAAGAGAATTTTATAAAAATATATGGCAATAAATGTGAAATTTTAGATTATACTGATAAATTATTAAGTGTATTTTACTCAAATCAGTTTGAAACAGTATAATCGTGTCTATTCAAACAACTGATCAGTAGTCAAAAATCTTCTGTGGAAAAAAGAATAAAATTTTCTATGGCTTCTACAAGCACATTTTTTTTTTTCACTTTTATAGACACTTATAAATACAAACGTCACAAAATTTATCTCATTTATGAGACTGGTGCAACCTGATTTAAACTCTTAACAGACAGTGAAAGAAAGAAAAATTATGTGCCAGTACTAGCCATAAGCATGTATGCACAAATTAGTAAATTAAATAATTTATCAATCATAAAAAGAATTATATATCTAATCAACTTTGGTTTATCTCAGGAATGTATGTAAGTGTAACGTTATATATTTAATTATTGTACTTCATTACATTAATTGCTTAATGATGAAAATTATATATCTTTTAGTAGATGCTAGAAAAAAATTGATAAAATTTACTATCCATTTATCATTTTTTAAAAGTCACTTAGCAAACAAGAAATAAGAAATCATTTCTATTCTGTAGATAAAGCTGCAAAAAATATACAGCAAGAATCATAACTCTAATACAGTAAGAGCTTCTTTGAGTTCATGAAAAGGAGGAACTGTTTGCTTTTTTATTCATATTCAATATTATAGTGTGCTAGCTGGTATACTAAGGTAAAGAAAAACTATACAGTACAGGAAGTACAAAATAAAAGCATTGTTTTTCACAAAGTAGTATATAATTGTATTGATAGAAAATTTAAATACATTTATATTTATTTTTGTTTAATAAGTAAAGATTTTTACAAAGAAGTTAAACCAGACGAAAGAAAATTAAGTCCAGAAAAATTGTGGAAAATACAAAGAGCAGAGGCCAAGGAGCCATCCCAAGCGCACGGGCCATCTTTGCTCCAATGGAGCCTCAGCTGCGGGAGGGGAAGAGAGAGACAGAGAGGAAGGAGAGGGGGAGGGGTGGAGAAGCAGGGCCTCTCCTGTGTGCCCTGGCCAGGAATTGAACCCGGGACTTCCACACGCCAGGCCGACGCTCTACCACTGAGCCAACCGGCCAGGGCATGTTCATTTTGTTTTTGATGACCATATATGTAGTAAGAAAAGTCACTTTAAGAATAATATAAAAACATAAAAACCGTTAAAAATTGATATTTGCATAAAATTGTAAATGACAGTAGTAAAAAAAAAACAAAACAAATTCTTAAAACAAAGTGACTAGAAAAACTGAGATGAACATTAAAAAAAGTCTAATTTTCATAATACTTTAATATATTTAAAAGATTCTAAAAATCTGGTAAAAGAAAATAATTCACTAGAATAATGGGCAAAGAATATGAATACAAAGTTTCCAGAAAAAGTGTTTCAAATATGTAAAAGGTTCTCCAGATTTATCATATCACATATTAGAATGGTTAGAAATAAAGCCTTTAGTGATATACCCTGTCCCAAGTTAGTGTGACAATAGACTCTTAAGCATGATTACAAATATTTTATATTTGCAATCTCTCTGAGGATTATTGGATAATATCCATCAAATCTTAAAATTCATATATTTATAAACTACAATTTAGTATGTAGTCTATAAATATGTTTGCACATGTATGAAATTAGGAGTATGAATGATTACTGCAATCTTATTTGTATTATTAAAAATATAGAAATAACTTTACATAAATATAGGTCATTGGGTAATAATTATGAGACAGCTGTTCAATGAAATATTAATCATCTCTTAAAAAGAATAAGGCAACTCTTACATATGCATATGGAGTTATCTCCCAGATACAATTTCAGTACATCCATTGTCATGTGTGGGAAAAAAATCTGTGTATACATGAACACAGAGACGAATCTGTAGAGTTTTGTGATTATCTCTGGAGAGATACTCAAGAAAGTGATTATCCATATGGAGGAAAACCAGGTGCTGAAGAATAACTGCCAAGACAGAGAGTTTATATTTTTTTCTATCCCTTTACACCTTTTAAATCTTGCCTCACATGTATTAGTATTCACAAAGTAAATACATTTTATAAAACTTGGTGTGATATTAGTTGAAAACATAGTTAAAATTAAAATACTTTTATAGTCATAAACTGCACAAGTTGGAAAGTTCTGCTATAAAGTAGTATACCCATTTAATAGATAATAATGTTAAAGTAACAAGAGCTTAATTACCTTCTCCACATCATCTGAATATTGACCAAGAGAGTGAGAATTTAAATCCAGATCTCTCTACAATACCCAACCTTTTAATTATATCATTTAATACTGCCATATTTTATTTTTTAAATTTCTATACATTTAGGGCTTTGTGAAATATGGTAATAATAGAATCTACCAGAAATGACTTTGATATAGTTGGTTTACTAAACTTGTTATAAATCTTCCAAACTAAATACCGTGTGTTTTACATGGCACATGCTCAGTAAATAATTGTTGAATAAGTAAATAAAAGAACGAATGAATAAAGTATGTTGCCTGTTAAGGTTTTTAGTATGCATTATGATAATGAATTCACGTGAGAATTATTTGTATATAGTTAACAGAAGCATTCTATAATATAGCAGTTCTTTTTCAAATTAACTGAATTTTGACACATATATTATTTTATGTAAATTTCCCAAACAAAAAGAAATATTCTTTCCACCGTCCATGCATATTCGTGGAATGCCTCTATGTCAATGCTTATCTGTATTAGATGATGTATTTGTAGTTCCAGACTTCAAGGTACAAGATAAATTGTTTGAGCTTTTTATCCAAATCTTATTATTGAAATTGTCAATGATTTTTGCTGTGAAGGTGTGGCAATGTGACATTACCTTCAGAGAGCTGCAAAGCAGCAAAAGTATGTCGCATATCCGAAAGCTGCTCCAGCTGCCAAGAATATAGTTAATATACATGGGAAAGGTTCCAGAAATCCCATATGGCAATGTGAGTTGAACATCTTTTACAGCAGCAATTCCGTTTTAACCCAAGTTCTTTCCCTCAAATAGCACCTCTTTTATTTCCTGTAGTCAAACTGGCTGTACAATCCCCACTCTTGCCAAAGCCCATGTCTGGGATGTGCATCTCCAGGAACTAAAGTGCTAAACCTTTCTTTTGACTAGCCTGCTGTGCCAAAAATCTATCTTGACACACCTTAAATTATATTAGATCAAAGGCTGAAAATTATATGCCATCAAAAGTAGAAAGATAAAATGTTTATCTACCGCATTAGGGGTGCGCGATGTTTTTAAAGCACTTGATGTTTGAGTGAAACATTATTAAACGTCCCTGCAGTGCACTGTGGCTTACTTCCTTGGAGTATTTGATGGATATATTGTAATAGGCTGGTGGCAAATACGAAGTGGCATGTTCAGTATGTGTTTAGGATGTTTATGCATTCCCTGCTTCTTGTGATACTCTGTCTAATTGGAAATAAGGGTTACGTGGTGAAAGCAGCGAAGCAGTGACATGCAATACTATAAAAGTGAGCCTTGCCTCTAGCACACCATTGCTTTTAATGGATTTCTACATATCTGGAAAGTTTTATAATTTCTCCTTAAAAAATAAACCCATAAATGTCAGGAAGAATATTTTCCCTCCTAATGGAGTTTGTGTGCCAAGTTCACTTCATTGCAATGTGTGTAGGTGGGCTGAGGTAAAGGCCAAGAGAATTCAAAGAATCTTGTTCCTTTTTTTTTTTAAAGTGGCTACTTTTTAAATAAAATATAAATAAGGCACTGTATACCTATTTTTTCAAAAAAGGATACATCAGGTACTGTTAGCCGAGGTTTCAAATTGTTAAACAGATAATATTTTGATCAAGCACATTTTGATAAAGGGTGTTTGAAAGAAGTCACTGGAATACATAAATTTAAATAATCTACCACCTACTCTCAAATTTGCAATGCAATAACAAAATTAACAATTTGTGCTGATGAAAAAAATTAAAATTTTCTGGTGAAACTAAATTATTATATACCCTTGGTGTTTTCTTTGCAAACTTAAGTTTTTTGAATTATTATGTAGATTTAAATATATGTTAAAATTTGAGAAATTTCATGTCTTTGTGCTACTTAAGAAATATATTTTAAACATAACAATTATATAATATTTTCTATTCCATGGTTTTATAGTATCTGAAATTATAATTAATATTCTTGACATAATTAAATTAAGTTTCAGAAGATAAAAGATCATTTCAGCATAAAATTCTCTAAAAATTTTTGCTTGAAAATAATTTTTATTAATTACACTCTGCATAGAGAAATTTAAAATCAGTTTGTTATATAATTTGTTTCTAAGCACAGTTCTAAGTTTACCTAGACTTTCTTAAGAGCATAAATATATTTTCAAAGTAATTTTGGAAGCATAGTTCTAATGGAGAAATTCGTTTTTTAGATTCACTTTGAAATTTACCATCTAATTTGTAAAATAATAATCAGAAATTTATTCATTTATTTATTTCAAATATAGAGTTAAGCTCAAAAACAGTTTTCCCCCAAATATTTGAAAGTTGTCACTACCACACTTTGCTTTTACAAAATGCCTATTTTATTTATTTATTTATTTTCCCTTCAGATTTCATGTGTAAGTGAAATCATAAGGTATTTTTCTTTCTCTGACTGGCATATTTTACTTAGCTCTCCAGGTCCATCCATGCTGTAACGAAAGGTAAGATTTCCTTCTTTTTTACAGCTGTGTAGTATTCCGTAATGCAAATGTATGGGATTTAATCAAAGGAAAAAACCCTCATAGACACAGACAATAGTATGGTGATTACCAGAGGGGAAAGGGAGGAAGAAAAGGTAGAAGAGAATAAAGGGGGGATGAATGGTGCTGGAAGGGGACTTGACTTGTGGTGATGAACTTGCAATAAAATATAGAGATGATAGATTATAGAATTTACACTGAAACCTATATAATTTTATTAATCAATGTTAACTCAATAAATTCAATTAAAAATGCATGGGGGAAAAATGACCTACATTATTGTCTGTTAATCAAAAGAACTCAAAAGAGGATTTTCACTTTTATGAGAAAAGGTAAATACAATGCGAAAATAGCATTCAGCATTTGTTCTGCAGAAAGACATTATAGAGGCAGCATGAATCCCCAGAAGAAAAAGTGCCCGAGCCAATCTCCTTCCCCAGGAAGAACACCCAGCACCTCAGCCTCGAGCACCATAGCTTTGAACTGCATTTGTGAGCATCTGTGCTTCATCTCAATTTATTTTGTGTATTTGATAGCAAGATTTGTGATAAGGCATCAGAAAAACCTAATAGTGCTCTTAAGAGTGTTAAACTTAGCATAAATCTAGATATAATGAAGCATATTTGGTATGATTTGATAAGCTATTTTTGGATCTGGAAGTGCTCAAAAACTTTTCTATATAATTAATGTAATTGTTTTTTCTTTTTACTTTATGCCACTGGGTTTATGAAAACTTTCAAAAGAAATACTCTATTTTTAGATTGCAGGAAAAACCTGTGGGTGTTAAGTCCTATATTATGCATGGAGGCTCAAAAAAAAAAAAAAAAAAAAAAAAGAGAGAGAGAGAGAGAGAGAGGTCATGGCTCAAACTTACTGAATATAAATAGCATTGAGAACTCATTCCATGAAATTTGTTATATTGCTTAAAAGAAATAAGGTGCACATGTAATTTAATATATTAAACCTAAGCCCTGGCCAGTTGTCTCAATGGTAGAGTGTTGGCCCAGCCTGTGGATGTCCTTGGTTCAATTCCCAGTCAAGGCACACCAGGAAAAGTGCCCATCTAATTCTCCACCCCTCTCCCTCTTGCTTCTCTCTCTCTCTCTCTCTCTCTCTCTCTCTCTCTTTCTCTTGTGCTCCTGCAGCCATAGCTCATTTAGAGAGAGTTGGCCCTAGGCACTGAGAATGGTTCCATGGCCTTGTCTCAGGTGCTAAGAAGAGCTCGGTTCTTGAGCAAAGGAACAACATCCCAGATGGGCAGACCATCCCCCCCGGTTGGGCTTGCTGGAGGGGATCCCACTTGGGGAGCATGTAGAATTTTGTTTCTGCCTCTCTTTCTTTCATTGAATAAAAAAATAAAGAAAAAAATATATATATATTAAACCTGAAAGATACCACCATATTTTTATCCAGCCCCTACAGTGCAATACTTTCTGTGTTACAACATGAAGAATGTTATCCATTGTTGAGGTGCTTGTAGTCATGTAATGGCAAGAGATATACAATGAAACCATTTTAGCATCATTTGATGAGTGTCCTGGGATGTGTGAATAATGTGCTATAAGAACATAAAAGGGGCCTGACCTGTGGTGGCGCAGTGGATAAAGCATTGGCCTGGAACGAACGTTGAGGTTGCCAGTTTGAAGCCCTGTACTTGTCTGGTCAAGGCACATATGGGAGTTGATGCTTCCTGCTCCACCCCATTTCTCTCTCTCTCTCTCTCTCTTTCTCTCTCTCTCTCTCCCTCTCTGAATAAAAAAAAAAACAAAAACATAAAGGATACCTCCATAAAACTAGAAAAAAATTCAGGGAAGATAGGACTTTTCAATTTGGGTCTTGAAAATCTTTCTCAGCAAAGAAATAGCTTTAATAAAGGCATGGAAGTTTATTAAATTTTGGCATATTTTGATATTAAGAAAGGGAAGAAATTTGGTGTGGATAGAGGCTAAGTTTTGTGGGAGGGAATGACCACAATGAGCACAAAGTTGATAGTGAGTGGAGATATCAAAGGTTTTCCAACTGTATGCCAAGGATTGTAGGCCTTACTTTTGAGCTGGAGGGTGGGTGAGGGCAGTCAAATGTTGTTAGAGAAGTAACGTATTTCATTTTTGAGTTAGAATGATATTTTGCTGGTAGTGAAAGTGTAGACTGGAATAGGGAGTCAAAACAAAATTAATTTCAGTGATCCTTGTGAAAATCATTTGTGATCATGAAATTGGAATAAAAGATATGAGAACATGGGAAGAATTTGTTGGCCAACTGCACATCAGTTGCACATATGAAGAAAAGTCAGGAACTAACTATCAGGACAGTGTTGTTACTAGCCACAATCTGGGAATGCCACTTTATAGAATGAATCTAAATAAAATTGACAATAATAAAATTTAGTTGAAAGAGCTGTGATTTCAGAAAACTAAGATTCTTGAATACCAAAAATAAAAGCTGAAAATCATTATAACTTTGGTTCTTCCCACAGAGACTGGTATAAATAATAAAAACAATCCCAATACTATTTTAACACACTATTGGCTTAATTTAAATAATTTATCCAGCAGATATTCATAGTGTCTTTGATAAATTTCCAGTTAATTCTTTTGGACAATACAACAAAGGATTGTATTGCCTAGAAGAACAAAGAGTTGGACAGAGATGAAAACCGGGGACAATAAAAAGCTAGAGACAGAAACCACTGAGTAGGCAGGGGCATTGCCTGAGATCAGAGAGACAGGAAGATGGTAAATATGGCCAAGGCCATTTACAGGTTGTCACCAGATGTAGATAGTCAAGATGGGGAGCCCCTCAACACCATAGTCCAGAAGGAACACTTGAGTGGCCCTACAGAAATACCAGCAAGATAACTGGGAGTCACATGAAGAGAATTACAGGTGTGTGACTGTGAATCTTCAGCTGCTCTCATAGAAACAGCTTTGAACAACCTCAACTGCCAATTGATGGTGGCTAGGAGCCTGCGTCTTCCTGTGAAATGTACTCCACCTAAATATCTTACAGCAATATACCTTGCTAGAGCATTCCCATTGCCTGGAAAGTCTTTAACTTGCCTTGCCAAACTGTAATTCAGACTTACATGGGATAGTATGAAGTGAGCATTACTGCAATTACATGCAGAATTTGCCTCCTGAAAATCTCCCTGGTATTTAAACTAAGAGACTGTGAAAGGGCTAGTCATCAGCTTGGTAATGACTGCTGGGCAGAGGCTGACCCTTATCTGGGGTATTCAAGAAAGTGCATTCTGGGTTTTGTCCTGGGCACAAAAGAAAACAAGAATTACAGAATCCAGGATAAATTTTCCATTTTAAGCCTATCTGTACTTCATTTAATTTTTACTTGTTAAGAGCGAGAAGTACATTTTCTACTAGGCTTGGTCTTATCTTACAATTCTTAGATGTGTTAAACATATCGGTCGGTATCCTCTGAACTATCACTGAGGTCTCCTTGTGCCTCTGACATTTTGGAAATGGTACTCTAGAAATATTCTGTCTGTAATATCAACCTCATTAAAAAAGCAAAGGCAAACAACTAGACCAAATTTTCAAAGCTTGAAACTAAAATATTTATATATATAAATATATTTGACCTTTAGCGAATATAAGATATTTAAATTAAAAATTAATTTATTTGCTATTAAATAAATTATTGGCCAAATAATTTGGCTACAAATGTAGTGTCGTCATAATCATATGTTGTTAACCCTGTGCTTCTCTGGAGTTCTGTCCTTTTGATTTTGTGAGTTCAAAGATGTTTACTTATTTATTTTATAACTTCCAGTTTACTTGTGTCCATGTGGACTGATCTATAAAATTTACACTTATAGAATTTTTAATTGTGTAGGAAGACACCAATTTCTGATACTCATTGACCTTGAAAAAAATCTAAGTGTTTCAGAACTACTAGTGAGCCATCCTTAAAGAATTTTACAAGTTACAGAAAGTTCAATTTATGATTCACACTGGTATTGAGAAAGTTCCTTAGAGTAACTCTCTAAAATTACAATATATCTCCCATAGTTAATGCTATATAAAATGACAAATTTCTTTCTCTCCAATATTCCTTTCTTTGGCCCTAGTACTTTAGCTTCAAAGTCAACGTAGGTGTTTTATGTTGTTATTCGGACATCCTAATTTCATGACTTATTTCTACTAAGATTATTTTCTTGACCTGTGATTAACTCATGTGAAATGAGTTATGACCCTTTTAAGCCACACTGTTACATGTTTTATTTTTGATTTTATGTTTGAGCCCACTTATCAACTGGGGAACCAGTTATCTATTGTTTAACAAAATACCTCCCAAACATAGTGGCTTTATACAACAACCAATTTAATATATTTCTGTAACTTTATGGGTTAATAATAGGGCAGAACTCAGTCAGGTGCCTCTTCTGTTCTATGTGTATTCATGGAGGCCACTCAGAGATGTAGAGGTGGTGGATATACTCATCTGGAGTGTGCAGGATGACCCTTGAAAGGCATGCTAGAAGATTGGGCTCTTCTGGGACTGATAGCATTCATGTATGCTTGTGGCTATCTCAGCATGGCGGTCTCATGTGAATGTCACTCTACATGCCAGCTCAGAACATCCAGTAAGAGTTTGTTAAAAATCACATGCAAAACTGTTTATGACTAGTTTTGAAGTCCCAGAAAGTGTTTTCTCAGGCATTTCATTGAATAAACAATAAGTAGCAGAATGTGAGATTCTGCTTAGATGCCCACAACTCTTTCAAATGTTTCATTAAAATATGCAGGAGGACTCTTCACTGCTGTAAGAAAAAATACTGTTATTGAAACTGTATTTCATTGGATAAACAGGTAACTAAGGCCAGTTATGTTCACTTCTCAATGGAAAGACTAACAAAGAATTTTTGCCATTTATTGTTTGTTTGTTTTTTAGATTTTATTTATTCATTTTAGAGAGAGGAGACAGAGAGAGAGAGAGAGAGAGAGAGAGAGATAGAAAGAGAAAGAAAGGAGGAGGAACAGAAAGCATCAATTTCCATATGTGCCTTGCTTAGGCAAGCCTGGGGTTTTGAACCAGCCACCTCAGCATTCCAGGTTGATGCTTTACCCACTGAGCCTCCACAGTTCATGCAAATTTTTGCCATTTCTAACCTTAGACACCTGGGTAATTTTTACTTGGTGTAATTTTTTTCTTAATCTCATTTTTATGACTTATTCAATGAGAGCTCTCTCTTTATCTCTCAATTTAACTCTTTATCATGTTAGTCATCCTTATCTCTCCCCCAGAGGTTAAATGCTTAGTTTGAGATGTGATCCCAGATATACCCACAGGATGGTTCCATGGCCGTGTGCTCATCTGTGTCATGATGTGAATGAGCTGTTGGCTGTAGGATAATCCCGTATTTGGCTAATAATGGTTCCACAGTAAGAAACATACCTCAGAGTGGTCTGATAAAATTCACTCTAGAGTGACCCCACTTGGGTTGCCTAGGCCACAGGCCAGGAGGAACTGTCAATTTGCTTTGATCAATCACTGAGCAGGTATTTTAGGGAATTTAGGAGAAACATTTGCCTGACAAGTTTTAAGTCTTCTTAAGATTGGGTTTAAGTCTTCTGTTTGAATATAAAGTAAAAAAATAAATAAATAAATAATAGTAGAACCAGTACATTTAATTAAAATATGTTAATGGTTGGTTGTCTTTAATTACAACCACATCAACAATTCACCTCTTTCATTTTCAAATTGATTTTTGGTTGTCTAAGCAGACAGAGCCCCTCTGCCATAAATTAAAAGTAATGATAATTAACCACATGTTCTTTGTTATGCTGTGGGCTTTGAATGTTTCTCCCCAATCTAGTAGACATTTTAGCCACATGCAGAATAAAGAACTACAAGATTTCAGAATCTTTATTTTTTTAAGGAAAATGAGCAACAGAAGTTTAGAACAGAAATGTGAAATATGAGTGATTGCAAGTCTCATTGAAGTGGCAAATAACATTCTTCGGTTTGTGAGAGTATCTGGTATTTGTTTTCTAGTACATATTTGTTCTCAGAATATCTAACAGGGTTGGGTGTAAGGTTTTTGCTGACTTGTTACATCAGTGCTAAAAATTAAAACTAAGTCTTCTTATTTACCTTGATGTTGATTGCCCTGTGCTTAAGAATCTACCCAGTTAACCTTGCCTGTTGTCATACTGAGAGTTTTATTAAAAATAAACAGTGCATGTCAAGGTAGCAGAATGTGGGATTTCTGCTTAGATGCCCAATACTCATTCAAATACTTTATTAAAATATGTTGTAAGCAAAAATATCATTATGAAAGCTGAGGTCTGTTATCATAGCTTCAGTGATTATTTAATAAATGAGTTTATATTTAAAAACCAATGTGATAATAGAAATTTACAGCCTCCATCTACTTCTTTTATTTTGACACATATGGAAGATGCTGTTTTGTTTTGACACTTGAAGGAGATGCTCTATTTATTAAAAATCACTGAACAGTAATGAGCTTTTAGTTAATGATTTTACCAGATTTCCCTAACATAAGGGAATCTCATACTGATGAATCTATAATAGGTGTGTGTATAATTTCCAACAGAGCTACTCATATTTCAAGTGGCTGTATTTGATCTAAGTAGGACTCATCATAAGATACCTTGGGTAACTGTCATCTAGATATACACTATATCCTATAAACAGAGCAAGACCCAGACCATGTGGGAGGAGGGACCGATGACCTTCTACCATCTACATAACACCCTCTTTATCTTAAGAGCAGAGCCCTTTCCTAGCATACCTGAACAAGGTAGCATTTCTCTTTTAGCATGGTTAAAGTTAGTCTTCTTTCTAAGAGGGCTCAAAGATTAATTCAGTGAGAAATCTGAAGAACATATAGTGTTTTGCAAAGAGTGTTGGGCTGTACATCCAGAAGTCAGATCTATATAGAAATGGGTGCTGCTTGGGTAACAATCTGTATGTCCAGAAGTCCCTTTTTGAGGAGCAAAATGAAAGAGCTATGAAGTGCTATGAATTTGGCTATTATAACTTTGTTTTAGTCACTGTTATAGATACAGCTGTGCCTATGGTGCTGGGTAAAAAGGTTACATGCGTTTTCCTCCTTATTCAAATCGCTGCATTAGAAAGTTGATATTTAGTATTTTCTAATTATCCTTACTCTTTATCAGGTCATATAATATTTGGATTAATAAAACAGAAAAAAATAGCTTTTTTATAGTCAGAATGCTAGGGTTAAAAATTGAGCTCCATTATTTAAGTGCTCACAACCTCATGCAAGTGGATACCTTTTCTGTGTGTCAGTTTTCTCAACTCTAAAATGAGGATAATAGTGCCATTTACTTCATAGGATTATGGGTTCAGTTAAAATGTTTAACATAGGATGGAATCAGTCAAAAGTAGTTATTTTTTTATTTTTTTAAATGAATTAGAAACTAGTGTGAAACAAAATTATTGGGAAGGAATACTCTGAGATGACTATGGTGTTTATCACAATGATGCCTCAATCTCAGGTAAGAGAAAATATGATATTTTATTAGTGACTGTATTAATCAGCTTGGCCTCATATAACAAAATGCCAAGATGGGGTGACTTAAACAACAGAGATATATTTTCTCACGGTTCTGGAGGCTGAAAGTCTAGGATCAGGTGACCTCATGGCTGCTGTCTGGTGCAGCTTCTCTCCTGGGCTTGCAGAGAATCACCTATGCACTGTGTCCTCACATGGTCTTTTCTTTGTGTGCGGGCAGAGGGAGAGAGGAATCTTTGGTGTCTTTTCTTCTGTTCATCAGTTCTATCAGACCAGAATCCGATTCTTGTGACCGAATGTAATCTTAACCATTAATTCTGTATAGGTTCTATTTCCAAAAGCAGTCACATTGGAAGGTTTGAGTTTGGACATACAAATTTGAGAGTGAGGACACATTCTGTCTATAACAATCACATTTTGATAAATATAAATTAAGAAAACAACCCTGCCTTTTTATTTTTAACCTTAACATTGTTTTTACTAGATGGCGTAAGATGGATAGCTTCTTTATTTTAATTGAAACCAGAATTATATTGGAATAAGTGTTGATCAATATGAAAGAGTCAATACATTTTCTTTTGAAGTGACCATGTCTTTGTATAAGACAAGAGTTTGATATTTCATAATAATTTGTCAAGAAGTTAGCTAATATATATATACATTAGTTAATATAATATGGTATATATAATTATATATAATAAATATATAAAATAATATATTAGTTAATATATTATATATTAGCTAATATAATAATATATTATATATACAAATATATTTTATATATATATTTGTAAAGCAGAGCAGAAATTTTATTTTTTAATCAAGGAATGGAGTAGGATGAGCTCACACTTTAATGATACCTTACTTTTCTCAGGTATGTCAGTTTCTTAAAAAATACTGATTTTTTAGAGAAAAGGGAGGAAAGACAAAGAAGAGAACAAGATAGAGAGAAACATGTTCCACTTATTTTGTTTGTTTGTTTGTTTGTTTTTACAGAGACAGAGAGTCAGGGAGAGGGATAGACAGGGACAGAAAGACAGGAATGGAGAGATGAGAAGCATCAATCATTAGTTTTTCATTGCGTGTTGCAACACCTTAGCTGTTCACTGATTGCTTTCTCATATGTGCCTTGACCGCGGGCCTTCAGCAGACCAAGTCACCCCTTGCTTGAACCAGCGACCTTGGCTCAAGCCAGTGAGCTTTTGCTCTAACCAGATGAGCCTGCGCTCAAGTTGGAGACCTCGGGGTTTTGAATCTGGGTCTTCCAGTCCCAGTCTGATGCTCTATCCACTGTGCCACTGCCTGGTCAGGCGTTGTTCCACTTATTTATGCATTCATTGGTCGATTCTTGTATGTGCTCTAACTGGGGACTGAACCCACGATCTTGACATATCAGAGCGATGTTCTAACTAACTGAGCTGCCCTACCAAGGCCTCAGATATGTCAGTTTTAATAAAATGTTTATTTATTACCTGATAATAATCAATAAAAATAAATTGGAAATCATAGTTACATAGATACACATGAATAAGAATGAAATCCTGTCCTAGTCTGAGCAACCACAGGTAATTTGGGATTGTTGTCCATTATGGTAAGTTGGGGGGTTATGGTCTGTTAACAAATGAGAATCCTAATAAGAATATAAGCTGTTGAGTCAATACATGAATTTGGTTTTTAGACATGTTGAGTGTGATATACCAAGGAGACATTTAAGAGATGTTCAGAGAGTACTGAGCTTCTGGATAGACAGATACTGACTTACAGACAGACATTTGTGAGTGTCTATATATAGATAGCAAGAGAAGCAGTGCATACAAATGAAGTTGGTAGAGAGTATACATATGATGACAGGTCAACTTATTCATCAATACTCTAACATAGTATCTGGGACCTATGATAATTTGAAGTCCCGTGAAAATATTTTATTTTAAAATCAAAAAGACAAAGAAAATTTGAGGGTCAGAAAAATATCTTAATTTTATTTACACATCAGAATAAAATGCAATTTTCAGGGCCCTAAAGATCAATTAAATTTTGTCTAAATGTTAATATTGATACTATTATGATAGGAAGTTCTGATGAAGTAAAAAATTCTTCGGACTCACAAAAATCATAATTGGACCCTGCTTGGAGATTACTGACTAAGAAGTAAACCTAGAAAAAAGATCTAAGAAGAAATAAAAAACTACACAGATATTTTTAAATATCCCAGGAGTCTAACACAATTTACTTTCTCTTATTCTCCCATCTCCCAAGACCAGTGATGACATTTTTGTACAGACTTTTCTGGTCCCAAGCGGCAACATGAAGGAGATGTCTGTGCTCTTATATTATTTTTCTATTATACCTCAATTACATTTATAAAGTTTGTTCTTTTATGTCAGCCTAAATGGTTTTTGGAGTTATTAATTTTAATGTTTAATGAACAAGTTGCCATAGCAGCAATCATATCACAGATGTTTTATTAAAGCCTCTCTATAGCTTACATCTTTGTCAATATGTTATTTTGAACATTTCAGAGGATAAATACTTTAAAAAGGTGACGCATCTCTCAGGTTTCAAGCTCACAATTTGCATTACTAATTATTCACTCTCTTCAAAGAATAAAAAAGAAAAACATATTTTAAGAAAGGACTGATGAGCTTATTTCAAGAATCTAATGCAGTAAAAAGTCAAAAGAAAGCTCACTTTTGGAAATGAGTGTAAGATCAACAAATAAAAGTTATAATCATGGCTATATATGCCTTTATACATTTTAATTACCAAAAGTGCTACAAATGCTTATCAAATTTTTTAAATCTATGGGCATTTTCCTCTTCGGAGTGCCACTCATTTATTGTTATTTTAAAGTTTAGTTGCTAACTTCTACCAGATATGGCTCACTGACTGAGGAATTACACAATCTTGATTAATTTTCTTCATCATTATCTCTTATCTGATCTTGAACTTAAGTCATCAGAAACTAGATCATTTTTCCAAAATTACAATGGTAAAATTTAATAGCTACATTTTTTTTTATAAATTTTTTTAATTTTTTATTTATTCATTTTAGAGAGGAGAGGGAGAGACAGAGAGACAGAGAGAGGAGAGACAGAGAGAGAGAAGGGGAGAGGAGCTGGAAGCATCAACTCCCATATGTGCCTTGACCAGGCAAGCCCAGGGTTTCGAACTGACGACCTCAGCATTTCCAGGTGGACGCTTTATCCACTGCGCCACCACAGGTCAGGCAATAGCTACATATTTTGATGACTAAATGTTTTTGGTTCTCTTTCACATTTCTATTTTTATTAAGGGTTTTAGGTTTTGTTTTTTTTATTAAGGGAAAGTAATAACAAATAGAGTTTACTAAAAGTCACTTTTAAATTTTCATTTATTGATTGAGGAAAGGAGAAAGAGAGACAGAGAGAAACATTGATTTGTTGTCCTACGTATTTACGCATTCATTGGTTGTTTCTTGTATATGCCTTGTCCAGAGATAGAACCTGCAAACTTGGCATGTCTAAAGCCAGTAGCAGCGGCCACTAT
Organism: Saccopteryx leptura; assembly: GCF_036850995.1. Lineage (NCBI taxonomy): Eukaryota > Metazoa > Chordata > Mammalia > Chiroptera > Emballonuridae > Saccopteryx > Saccopteryx leptura. The sequence goes on from NC_089506.1 coordinate 43,171,370, forward strand.
CACAGCCGCCTGGCTCTTGCAGGTTCGTATTTGATCCAGACAGACAGTAATGAAATTGAGGAGCCAAAACCTGGTGGTCCATTTTCCTTTAGTCTAGACCAGGGGTCGGGAACCTATGGCTCATGAGCCAGATGTGGCTCCCCTCTTTTTTCTTTTTGTATTTCTCTGAAGCTAGAAATGGGGAGAGACAGTCAGATAGACTCCCGCATGCGCCCGACTGGGATCCACCCGGCAGGCCCACCAGGGGGCGACGCTCTGCCCACCAGGGGGCGATGCTCTGCCCCTCCGGGGCGTTGCTCTGTCGCGATCAGAGCCACTCTAGTGCCTGGGTCAGAGGCCAAGGAGCCATCCCCAGCGCCCGGGCCATCTTTGCTCCAATGGAGCCTCGGCTGCAGGAGGGGAAGAGAGAGACAGAGAGGAAGGAGAGGGGGAGGGGTGGGGAAGCAAATGGGCGCTTCTCCTGTGTGCCCTGGCCGGGAATCGAACCCGGGACTTCTGCACGCCAGGCCGACGGTCTACCACTGAGCCAACCGGCCAGGGCCAGATGTGGCCCTTTTGATGGCTGCATCTGGCTCGCAGACAAATCTTTAATAAAAAAAATAATAATAATGTTAAAAATATAAATCATTCTCATGTATTACAATCCATTCATTTCCGATTGCTCATGTTCATGGTTGTAAGAGACTGGAGCCAATCACAGCTGTCTTCCAAGACAACACCAAGTTTTTATTGGATAATGTGTAATGTACACCAGTCCTTGTGTACATTAAATTTAATTATGGAATTACATTTTAAAATATGTGGCTTTCATGGCTCTCTCAGCCAAAAAGCTTCCCAACCCTTGTTCTAGACTCATACTTGGCAAGTGAGTAAAAACACACAGAGGGGAAACATTTCCCTTTCCATTTAGGGCTCCCAAAGCCATTGACTCATCCTAGTTTTTCTCAAAAGCTTCCACTTCACCAGTTTTATTCACCTCTGTTCCCTATCTCCCCCTACGCAAACTCCGTTCTTTCACCATTCCTCCATTTTGGCAACCTCCTCCACATGGCCTACCTGCCCTGCTACAGCGTGGGCTCCTCCTCCCTACAAGAATGTGGCCACTCTCTCTCTCCTAGCTCCTCCTTTGAAAACTTTTCAATGTGAAAACCCTCCCCCAACACACATTAGCATAACCAAGCCCCTTCCTAGCTAGGAGGCCATTTTAGAGAGACCACATTGTTCCAGGGGAGAGAGAGAGGCCATGTGGACAAGAAGAGGCAGCCAAAATGGAGGCAAAGAGGTGGGAGCCTTTGATTCTAGGAAAACTCAAATGAGTCAGTGGCTTTGGGAGCCCTGAATGGAAAAGGGAAGTGTTTTCCTGCTGTGTGTTTTTACTCACTTGCCAAGTGTGAGTCTAGCATAAAGGAGAATGGACCACCAGGTTTTGACTCTGCAATTTCATTACCGTCTGGCCGGATCAAATGCGAACCAGCAAGAGCCAGGCGGCTGTGACGGTAGCAGAAGCTACTGGCTTTACAGTGTGTCTTCTGAATGCAGAAAAATAGCAACATGACTTTTTCCAATTTACATCTGCTTCTTTGGAAAATCCAGAAGGAGAGATTCGGGGGTGACAAGGTATACGCTTGTCTTCAGTGGTAGGATTAAAATCCTGCCCTAATTATCATGTTAAGTATAAAAAAATATATACCAAAAGGTAGTTTATTATTTTATGCATTTAATACTTAAATAAGAACAATAAAAGAGGCACATAAAACTAGGTTATGTTATAAAATGTTTTAAAATATTAATAAAAAAATATTAAATAATACCTGACCAAAAAAAACAATAAAACTGTTATTTAAGATATTTCCATATTGCTTCTTGATGGTATCCTCACTTGCAATTTTCTCTGCTTTTATCTGAGCATCATTGGCTGTGTGATTTATCCTTAACCATCTTTTCACTGTAGGAGTAGGATCTCATTCCTTTAAAACGTAAATTTGTGGTTTCCACATTGGGCGGCTACCCAGGCGCCCCACCTTAGAGAGAACCCTGATTAAAAGCGCCATTTTAATAACCGGTTCATCGAACTCAACAAAAAATTAGGTATCTGTTCTGCCAAACCATCATGAGCCAGTTGAATTCCACCACTGCTGGTCTCTAAATAAGGCATCCCATCAACAGGAGACAGTTACTGAATCATATCCTGCCTTCCTTTTCTCATTTTTGGAGTGGGTAAGAATTCCTGGTTTATATCACCAGATCTAAATTTAGGCAAATAATCCTAAATTGTTCTATGAAGGATTTGCAGACCTTCTCTTTCTGAGAGGTTACATGGGCATGGGTTTTGATCAGAAGTACTTTTAATTTTTTTTCCAGTTGATTTGAGAGAAAGAGAGAGAGAGAGAGATTAATTTTGTTGTTTCACTCCTTATGCATCCATTGGTCGAAACTAATATGTACCCTGACCAGAGGTTGAACCTACAAACTAATCTGGCATACTTAGATGTTGCTCTAATCAACTGAGCTACCCAGTCAGGGCCCAGTCAGAGGTGATTTTTATGGTCTGTATGGAAAGTGACTTTTAATGAATTCATGTGCTCTAAGACAGAAGAAGAGGTTGATGTTTCTCATGAGAATTTATGCACAATTTTGTGAGTTAAACATTGTTCCTCCTCTTTCCCTATGTTGGAAAGCCAGTACAAGCTATGTCTTATGTCTCCCAAGGGTTTGGACCTTTGGCTTCTTCTAAATACCAGCCTGTTCTATGTTACCACCAGATAAATGCTTTTCTACAACAGAAACTCCACTTCCATCTGTGTAGGGACGCATGGCAACTTTTGTGTAGAGCGATGGTATAAGAGTCATACTCAAACGTGAAGCAAGAGTGAGTACAGGCTGTTATTTGTTCTAAAGAAAAAAAATGAATTTTAGTTTGGACTTCTTAGTCCCTTTGTGACTGTGTGAAAGTGGACCGTTAAGATCTCTCTGAAAGATTACAGACCCACTCATTAATTTTAAATCTTAGGCCTTTGAATTTGGAAAACATGAACAAAGGAATTTAAACTGAAAAAAAAATTAAATGGGTTCCCTATCATCTTTGAGAGCCCTTAGGCTATATGAAAATAAAATATACAGTACATTGCATTATTTACCTGGAAGAATGTTATGATCTATTAAGTTGGCCCTTTCACGTTACCAGTGAGTTAATAGATTACTTCTCAGCCAATATTTGCAGAATGTTTTGTGGTTGGTTTGGTTTTCTGGGTGACTGAATGTTACATAACTTATGAAGCTGATTTGTTTCTCCAGCAGGGCTGGGGTGGCATCTCTGAAAAACTATGTTGTCTGCATTCTCTTACTGGTTCTTTTTTGGGGGGATTAAAGATATATGTTTGCAAGATGAGGAGTCGAGATGACAAAACAAACTATGCTCTATGATACAGAACTTGGTAAAGCTGATTGGCCCATTTCAGAAATAAGAAAACTGTGGCCATGTCTTGCAATATGCCTTTATTTTATTTCCTCATCCAGAATTTCTCTGAAAATGTACAAACTACACCCTCAATATTTTTGTATTTCGTAACTTAAAAAATTTTTTAAATAATCTTCCAAGTGGTAGTACGCTCAGTTAAGATATTTTTGAAAAAAAATTGTCTTTAGGTTCATTTAAGAAATATATTTTATTCTTTTAAAAATAGACACAAAGTAGCCTATTTTGGAAATGTTAGCTCTTTGCCTTAGAAACTAAAGGGGAACTTTGTTTTACTTTTTATCACTGACAATGATATTGATAGCATTGTGCAGGTTGTGTTCTTTGTTTTTCTAAGTGTATCTTTCAAAATACTAACAAAAACATGTTTTTCCAGTTTGACTTAGTTGTCACTATAATTATAATTAAATAATCATCTCCCCCAAAATGTGTGTTTAGGCAACAGATTTCTGCATATTTAAAAACCTAATAAAAGGTTTTATCAAAGCTGTTCACTCTGCCATGTTCAGTTTATTTAAAAAGAAATAAATGGGCCCTGATTCATTGACTCAGTGGTAGAGTGTGGGCCCAGCATATGAAAGTCCCGGGTTCAAATGCCAGTTGGGGCATACAGAAGTGACCATCTGCTTCTAGACCCCTTCCCCTCTCTCTCCCTCTCCCTCTCTATCTCTCTCTCTCTCTCTCTCTCTCCCTCTCTCTCTCTTTTTCTCTCTCTCTCTTTTCTTATCCCACAGCCATAGCTTGATTGGCTCTGGCGAGTTGGCCTGGGGTGCTGAGAATTGCTTGGGAGCTGAGAATTGCTCCATGGCCTCCACGTCAGGCGCTAAAAGAAAAAAAAAATGGCACCAGTAGTAGCAGAGCAATGGCCCCAGATGGCCAAATTATAGTTCCCTGGTGGACTAGCTGGGTGGATCCTGGTCCTAGTCTGTCTCTCTGCCTCCCCTCCTCTTACTAAAATAAAAAAATATATAAAATAAATAAATAAATAACCAAATAAATTATTTTGCTATTATGTAGAGAGAAAAAAATGTACTTTTGTGGATATTTTCACTATATCCACCAAGTTGAAGGTGATAGGGAGTGGTTTGTTGTTGTTTTGGAAACTCCCAGGAAGGTCTAGATATGCTGAAAATAGACAATTCTTGATATTGACTATTGAGAATAAGTTGTTCATCAGACCACCTGAGATCTAAATTTAGGGAATGTATCTTATATGTCAGAACATGCCATATGGCTATTTTAGGCTGATTATTGCTTATTTTATTTTTACTATGCCATTTCTCTATTACCCTGCATTTCCAATCTTCCTGAGGACTTCTGAAATCATTCAAGTTTATACTCATTTTTTTTATAGCGAATGACCAGTCACTCGATCCTTAATTAACCACTTTTAATCTAGAGTTTACTTTATCCTTCTGCCACAACTTCTCTTAAATCTTCAAGTGTAATTTTATAACAAGAATCAATGCTTTCTCTCATGTTATAATTCATACCCTCTCTGAAGCATTCCATTTACAATTTTTTTTTAAAAAATCTTCGGTTCTGGTTTTCAATCTATGTCTTTGAGCACTCATTTATTTCCTCCTTTTTCTGACTCCTACTACATCAATTTCTCACTGGTGTCTTTTTTGGAATGAATAGCTCCATATCTCTCTTTTTATATATGCAGAATAAATGAAGTGCCATTAGTTATAAATGGTTAACTATAAAACAATTATTTCACCTCCTAACACTCTGTGCCATGCTTGTTATTAAATCCAGTATATATATTCTATACTTTTCTTATTTACTGTATGAACTTTTAAGAACATAAGCAAAATGGATGCAGTTTAAATCCACGGAGCATGAATCCTTTACTCCCACATAGAAGTAAGCTTTAGGCATGGGTTTACTTTTCTCTAGAGTTTAAGTTTATAGGCACCAATAAAAACAAGCCCCCTCCCCCCCAAGTAGAGCTAGCATCTCTGTCTGTACAGTGTGTTGACCAATACACATTGCATCTCTGCCTTTAGTTATGCTGGAGTATTTAATGTCAACTAGCAATAAAGCATGATAACACTGCATGAGAAGATGTGTTCTCCCTGAATTATGTTTTTAAATGAGATAGTACTGATTTCAATCTGCATGGCAAACTTGCTGGAGCTAGAATTTGACCAGAATCCTAAGATATTTGTTCTTGGAGAGAGCCCTAAACTATTTTCATTCCAGCCACTTTTATACTGTATTTACATATACCTATCACTTAAGCCCTAAGGGGTTTTGCAGACAGGAAGCAGATATTTATACTTACTAAAGTTAATGTATTTTTCCATTGTTTTCTAGCCTTTGGGTACATTTTCAGGTAACAAGGAAAAGACATATATACATATATAAATAGCTACTTTAGTTTCTAAAATAGAAAAAATGAGTAGATATAACCCTAAACCTAGAATTTTTTAGAGATGGTTGCAATGGTAGTTTCCTTTAAAAATCTCATGATAATCCTTCCACATTTATGATTCCACTATTTTATCCAGTATTAATCTCCTTAAAAAAGAACACATTAAAATCAGGGGAAATCACCTGGTGGCCACCAACTAATGTGTTCTAGAAAATGCAACACATTAGGAACTACTTGCACATGGTAAATTACATGAGACCAAGAGATCTGATCTACTAACTTTTTAAATAGAAGTACCCATCAAGATCAATAGCAATTATAGAGTGTGTCAATGACCATGAATCAGTTAGGCTGATTTTGTTATAAGTGAGTGAAAACCCAACTCTACTTTGCTTAAGCAAAACACAATAATTTATTTGCTTGTATAATGAACAATTCAGAAGTAGATCATCAAGCATAGCTAATTAAAGGGTTCAAAGATCATCATCGGAATATGATTGATCTCATTTTACATTTATTTATTAAACTTCATCTGAGGGAGCTCTATTTTTAGTCAGTAGCTTCTATCTATAGAGAGTAACACAGTCCCAGTATCCTTAACTGAAATATTGAAATATGGTCTCAGAAAGCCCTGATTAACCCGATTTCTGAAAGTGCCCACCTCAGAACCAATCATGATGGCCAGAAGTGCTGATTATCAAACTAGACCATGTCCCCAAGCCTATGAAAATGATATCCTCTGTTGCCACAAGAAAGTAACTGCTGGAGCCAACACAGCATTAAATTTTATTACAGACAATAATTAATCTACTGACACCTCTAGCTCAGTTGGTTTTAACTGGTTGTCATTACTACTTCATAAAAATTAAGATAGTAGTACATTTATTGAGCACTTAATATAAACTGGATCTTATGTCAAATAATTTAGTGAGAATTTTTAATTGTTTTCATAACAATCCTGTGAGTTAATTGTCATTATTATTTATTTTGAGGGCTGAAGAAAGTTAAAAAAAAAAAAAGAATTTAAGTACTATACTCAAGGTCCCATAGGTGGTCAAAGGAAAAATGAGTTTAGATATAAGTCTGTCTGACTCCAGACTCTGCATCTGTGCTTATAAAGAAGAAATAAAGACTGTTGGTTGAAAACATAGATTCACATATAAATTTTACCACTTGGTAGCTATATTTTTTTAAATACCTCACCTATGTTTTGGATATTTCCTCCTATAGTTAATGACTAAACTAAACAATTAAAATTGGTGTTTTTGCATGGCCGGCAACTTCAGAGATTTGTGATTAAAATTCATCTTTAGGAAATCAATTTCTAGCAATCTCTTTTTGCAATGTGGGCATGCTAATAAGTTATGAAATATTTAAAAAATATTTCATTTACTGATTTTTAGAGAGAGAGAGAGAATGGGAGAGGGTCAGAAGAGCAAGAAGCATCAACTCACAGTAGTTATTTCTTGTATTTGCCTTGACCAGGAAACATGGAGTTTCAAACTAGCAACCCCAGGACAGGATTCCAGGTGGATACTTTAATCACTGTGCCACCACAGGTCAAGTTATAGAAACTTTTTCCAAGTCAACCAAACTCCACTTCCAATACCCTTCCTTAAATTCTTATTTTCTTTTTTCTAATTTATCTTTGCTCAAATTCTATGCAATCCTCTAACAAGGAAGCTTTTTTTTTGATGTTGTACCTTCATTGTCTAACATACCTTTGGTCATGTCAGGCTCCACTCTCCCAACGATATTAGGAGAACCTAGGCGAAAAGTCCCCACAGATCCCCTTCCTCTAAACCCAGACCCAGGAATCTTTAAGTCACCATTTTAAGTTTGCCTTTTCCTAGTTCCTTGTTCTTCCAGGTAGTACTTTGAGTATGTGGAACCAGAGACTTTATGAAAGTAGAATCATAGGATTAAATCACAACCACTTGATTGGATTCAGAGAGGAAAATAAAAGTTTAAAAAAATAAAAACACACTGGTTTATGCTCATGCCTTTGGCCACAGTGCCAACCTCTCCTAAACTTTTTTGCTGGCCTTGCCTTAAGTGGAGCAAACTAACCCTGTGTATATCTGGCTCAAACCACTATTCATTTCATTTGCACAGTTATATTATTAAGATGGTGAAAGACCCCAATTTAACCTCTGAATATTTTGCTCTGGCTGATCAAGATTTCACTGGATTCTTGGCTCATCACACTTTGTAGCTTAAAATATACTGTTTATTCTAACTATCCTTTATAATGTATATTCTTGTAATATCATAAATTTTCTTTCTAATTAATATGATATATAATGCCCACTCAATCAATATGTTTGTTGACTCATTAAATAAAAAGGAAAAGGGTTTAATGAGTACGTGAAAAAGTAACATAAACAGTATTAAGACAATGTTTGGGATTACACTTATTCAGCAATTTATTATTGATCATTTTTATGTGATAGTACACCAATAATAGACCCTCAAAACAGAGGTGGACAAGGTAGATATGCCCTTTCTTGGTTCACCTTATAATATTGCTGATATTCATTAATTTTTTTGTCTTGATGAATGTAATTTTCATTTGTTTCAACTAATGGTAAGTGATGCTGATACCCAACTAGGAGATGTAAATTGGAAAGACACAGAAAGAGCAAATGAGATTGAGTAAATCATGAACAATATTTTAAGTTCCCTCAGTTGCTCCTTAGTTTAAATAATATAATTAAATTGGGCTCACTTTCATAAAAAATTAGGAACACAAGAGAGAGGTATCAGAATTATAAAGTATAGGCATAAAAATGCATTTGCAATTATACAGTCATGTGCCACTTAACAAGATGCTTACTGAGAAATTCAGTTAAGTGATTTTGTTATGCAAACAATGAACGTCAAAGAGCACACTTAAACTTAGATGGTGTGGCCTAATATACATCTAAACTGCCATGGACCAACGCAGCTAGTAACTGTCCAGGTCCTGAATGAGAACGGTGCGGAATGAAGAAATAAACTCAGATCGGGAATCCTCTGAAAGCTGATAGCAGGCCAGAGCAAAAGTAAAGCCTGGGGTCTGCTTTATTATAGAGTGCAGAGCCATATACAAATAAGGAAGTCTCCCATACAAAGTCACATTTCCAAGGCAACCCAAGAATTCTCTCAAGTGCAGAAAACCCTCCACCCTGCATAACTGAAATCAACCAACATCAGAACAAACAAAGGGTGAGAGGAAGGGCATGCAAATTGCTTCTAGCAACTTATGAAAGCAAGTGAAGTGGGGGGATGGGATGAGTACAAATACTCAGCTTCATAGCCAATATGTAGGTGTGGGGGAAGAACTTAATCTTTGGATAAGCCTTAAACTGCAACGGCTCTGCCAGCTTGCTGTCTCTCACACTAAACCATAGCTTTTTGCTCTGCAGCTACAAACATGTATGACATGTTAACTGAATACTCTAGGCAATTTTAATTTGTTGCACTGTGATGTTAAGACAGCTACAAACTCACTAGCTGATAGGAATTTTTCATCTCTGTTATAATTTTGTGGGACCACCTTTATGTATTTCATCTATAATTGACCAAAATAACCTAATGTGGCACCTAACTGTATTGTTAAGCTCGAAAATTTGACATAGAACTTAGTAGTTATGCAGCAACTCTCTGTTTTTTATTTTTTATTTTGTTTTATTTTTTTAAATAAAATAAGAATTTAGCCCTGGATGGTTGGCTTAGTGCTAGAGCATTGGTCCAGCATGGGAAAGTCGCAGGTTTGATTCTCAGTCAGGGTACACAGGAGAAGTGACCATCTGCTTCTCCACCCTTCCTCCTCCCCCTCTCTTTCTCATGCACACTCTCTTTCTCTCCTCCCCATCCACAGCCATGGCTCGATTCCAGTACCTTGGTCTCAGGCCTCACCTCAGGTGCTAAAATAGCTCTGCTGAGGAGCAACAGATCAGTGACCCCAGATGGGCAGAACATACTCCTGTAGGGGGCTTGCTGGGTGGATCATGGCCGGGGCACATGTGGGAGTCTGTCTATCTGTCCTCCTGCCTCCCACCTCTCATTTAACAAAAAAATAATATAAAATAAAAAATAAAGAACTTATTTATTAAATTTAAGGCAAGGTATCTCTAAGTAATTTAGCACATAGGTAATTGGAAATAAATACATTGCATATTAGTATTTCCAATATTTGAGTTTTTGTCCAATCATAATTTGGCAATGCAAAAAGTTACTTTTTTGTTTTGTTTTGTTTTAATTTGTTTTCACAAAGACATTTCTGCATGGGCCTGAATCTTTATAATATGAAAGCTAATTAATCACAAGCAGGAAATATTTTTGAACTGAAGCAAACCAAAATTTGAAAAGTACACCGTTTTACATTACTGCCCAAATGTTTAATGAAATAACTTTTGCCTAGCTAAGCTCTATTTCCTTTTCTAGAAGGTGATAATACTCCTGTGAATTACTTCTAAAAAGCAAATTGAAAAAATGTAAATAAGAAAATTATTCTTCTAGACTGAAAAGGAAAGAAAATACATTATCAACTTTGGGTTTTGACATAAATGAAATTATATATATATTCAATTGCAAACCAAATTTTATTTTATCTTATTTAGCTTTTTTCTTTTCTTTTAAAGTTCATTTTTAAATTATAGTTTATATTTAATATTGTTTTGTATTAGTTTCAAGTGTATAGTGTAGCAGTTAGATATTCAGATAGTTTAGTTTTATTGACTACTCATAAATAGTCATCTAATGAGATTATCCTTCCTTTGTTTTTTTCTTGTCATCACTTTAGGTAATTACTATTTAAGAATTGTTATCACTTTATTGTTCAGTAATGCAAAATTCATGAAATCAACAATTATTTATAAATAAGATTTTAAAACAACTCTTACACCTTTTCCTACCCTTTGTTTCTAATTCATATTTGGATCTGAAAATTGATAAAGTTACTAGTTTAGAAATTGTCAACTGTGACTTTATTTTAGGGAGCACAAATGAGATTACACTTCTCCACAGAGCCTTCCTACATTCTTTTAACAACCAAATAATTCCCAATTTTCTGGTGTGTAAATTCAATGTGATCAGTGCAAATAAACAAGCTGACAAGATTTAGGCAGTTGAAACTCATTGTTTTACAATGTCTTTGTTTAAAATCTTTCATAATTCATTCCCAGAAATGGCCTTCCTAGTAATTAGTTACTTTAATGTCTTCATTTTCATTTAAATGTTCAATGATCAGGATAATTAGAATTAATTTGGCATTGTCATTTCATGGAAATGGGGCTTCTGCACTTATCATGAGCATCCTGCAGGCTGCGTTACCAGAGAAATGTGTGACTCCTTCACTTCACACACTGGGTTATGGTCTTTGGTTCCAGTGGTAACAGTAGGACCTGGCCTGATTCCAGTTTAAATGTATGCCAGTTTTGATAAAGAACTGTGGACAGTGAAACTAGGAACCTTGCCTATTGTAGATGGCATTCTGTGTGTATAGCTAGCCAGGCTCTCCATAAACAATGTACAAAATTTTTCTGTCTTCATTCATGTTAAGCCTAATCCGAAGGGACCCAAAACATTGAAGACACAAACAAAGTCCGTCGATTACATACCAAAGCTTTATTGTCTAGCTTGGCCAAGCGGTGGCAACTCCGACAGAAATCTGAGGGAGAGCTCGCTGGCCCTTTGTTTTATTTAGTTTTTATAGTTTTGTAAGTGGGAAGTACAGAAGCAAAAATTGCAATTAGGAGCCCTTTACCATTATTGGTTATAGTCATATGTCCTTTAACATGATAGGATCATGTTCAATTTGCAAGCCATACATTATTTTGGAGAAAACAAAATTTATAAGTTAACACAATGGTAGAAAGATGTCTCTTTACATATTAAAAGGCATTTCTATATTTTCTAGTGTTTATCCGCCATCTCTCTGTCCAGAGTCACACGTATTAACCACATGCATTTACATAGGAGAGGTAGTTTCCGTGGGGACAAATGCCCGCAAATGGCTCATTGCTATAAGAAAAGGTTTAGCCTGACCTGTGGAGGTGCAGTGGATAAAGCGTCGACTTGGAATGCTGAGGTCGCCGGTTCAAAACCCTGGGCTTGCTGGGTCAAGGAACATATAGGAGTTGATGCTTCCTGCTCCTCCCTCCCCATTCTCTCTCTCTCTCTCTCTCTCTCTCTCTCTCTCTCATTCTCTCTCCTCTCTAAAAAAAAAATAATAATAATAAAGAAAAAAATTAAAAAAAAAAGAAAAGGTTTATTTTGGCTTTTCTCTCCCTGCACCTGGCTAGCCATTCACCCCTTTCCCCACATGTGTGGTGGAATGTCTGGGAATCCATGTTTTCCTTCCTTTTGCATTTACAATACAATGCCAAGGGCCATCCTGGTTATGCCAATCACACAGTACAGAGAGTATTCTCACAATTTCTCTGCACACCTTAACCCAAATTAATAAAATGTTCTTCAAGCCTCTTAAAATATTAATATTAATTCTGTAGTTTTTGGTACCTTACAACACCTGCGGGTGAAGTGGCACAGTGGCTTCTCAATTCAATGGGAATTTCATAGACTTAGATTGATTTTACAATTATAACAAAGGAAATCTCCCTTTGAATTAAGATAGAAAAAAATGTCAATCCTAAACTTTAAAAGATAAGCTAGAATTCAGAAAAGCAAAGTTCGAGATGCTTAGCACCAGAAAACCTGTGAAGAAGAGAGTGTGCCAGTGAATTTTCAAACTGGAAGAAATATTTTGCTTTTCCTAGTCTAGGGTTCTCCAGCCACATTCATTCACCACCATTCCTCTCATTGAGAAATTGCACAAAAGAGTTTTCAATCATTTTCATCCTCTGCCTCAATCTTGAGAGATGTTTCGATAAGGTAACTGATTTAACTGACTCTGAGTCTGGGTTAAGAAATAATGTATATAAGCTAGATTTGTCAACTGCTTTATTATTTCAAGTTGAACTGTGAAGCTGTACCAGTTTTTGAATTAGAACCTCTTCTATGAGTCTAGTTTATCTACCACATTTTATTCTTTTTAATTTTATTTATTCATTTTTATTATTAGAGAGAGAGAGAGAGGGAAGAGATAGAGAGAACAGAGGAGGAGCAGGAAGCATCAACTCCCATATGTGCCTTGACCAGGTAAGCCCGGGGTTTCGAACCGGCGACCTCAGGGTTCCAGGTCGACGCTTTACCCACTGCGCCACCACAGGTCAGGCTCTACCACATTTTAGACTTGCTTTATATTCTGTGTCTTCTCAGGAAGCAATATGATACACCCATATCTCAGTAATAATATCAGCAATAAAATACTTTACAATTATATATAAAAATATATTTGCTCCCTGTAACTCCACTTGCTATGAGTTTGGGCAAATTAGAAGAAAGGAAACAATGCAGTAGTTTAAAAATAATTTTGTTTTGTTTATGACTTTGTGGGCCTGAAGTTTAGGAGGACTTGGCTGGGCAGAGCTGGAGTCTCTCGTGTGAATATAGTTAGATGTTGGCTGGGATTGCAATCATGTGAAGTCTCACTAGATTGGACATCCAAGATGGCTTGTTCACATGGTTGGTGGTTAATGCTGCCTGTTGGTTAATGCTGCTCATGTCGGAATGCCTTTGTAGCATGGCATTCTCAGGGTAGTAGAACTTCTTACAGTAGTTGGCATACCACAGAAGGAATGATCCGAGGTAATGTAATGTGAAAGCTATCTGGCATATTTTTTTAACCAGTTTTAAAATTTATAATAAGTCACTTCTGCTGCATTCTATTGGTCATAAGATAGTTTCTAAGGTTGGTCCATTTTCAAGGAGTGGGAGACATAAAGCTCATGGGAAGTAGGTCAAGGAATTTTTGGACAGGTTTTAAAATTTATAGAGTGGGAAAGGCTGAAAAGCTCTGTATTTTTAAGAGGGATAAGATGAAAATTCCCATGAGATGTGGCTGGTAGTAATGGATGCTTCATTGCAAGTGAGTGAAGAGGCCAGGTCAGCATTGAGGAAGCCCAGTGAGAACAACTTTTGTAATGAGCAGTGGCTTGAAAGAGACAATTATCCCAGTTTTCTTAATTCCAAGTCTTATTTCAGTGATGTCACATTGATAGCTTGAAAATGACCACAGTAGAATATTCACACCATAGAAATTGGCAGACACTACCAACAAGGGTTTTCCTTGTCCAGTTGCTAGACATTTACCAGTACACTGCAGCTAATAGGCTAACCCACAAGCTAGATTTAAAACAACTGGATAATGGATCTACATTGTGAACTATGGGGGTAAAAAACCCTCTTTTGTGAAATCCTCAGTAAAATTTGCAACATTGACTATTGCCTTTGGATGAGTGACTTTTTTAGGGGGAATAATACAAAGTGGTCTTTAATTTGAGTCAACACTTACTGCTGCAGGATTAGCACATATTGAAGCAGGAAGCAGAAAAAACCATAAACAAGGTATCCTGATAATTAGCAGAAATCACAGGTAGAGTCGGACAGAAAATTGAGATTTTGAACTGTTTATTCAAGTATCCAGTGGAGTGATGCTTACTTGACACCTTACTTACATAACTAGGTATTAACTTATTATTTACTATATAACTTTACATACATTATCATGTTAAATATTTTGTATGGAATTGGAAAAGTTACTTTATTTGTCTAATCTTCAGATTCTTCATCTTTAGAAATTAGCTAAAAGTATTTTTCCATAGTTTTGTTTTAATGGGTTCTGTAAGCTTTGAAAAAAAGAAAATAAGAGATTAATATTATCTATAACCTTAGTGAATAGTGCCCAGCTGTGGAAAGACATTTTCAGACTTATAAAAAGTTGATAGTGATGGAAAATCAGCAATGTTTAGCCATACGTAGATGCTACCAGAGATGAGGGCAGAAGGTTGCTCACAAAGGTTACACTCAGTACATGGGGAGAAAAAGGTAGAAGGTACAGTCTTCAGGTTTTAGAAGGCAGTAGAGGGCTGGCTTTCATGAAGGTCCTGCATGTGCTTCCGTTCTGTTGTTTTTGCCTGCAAGGCTTGCTCTCTCTCATTCCCTCAAAACCATGGGAGATATCAAGGTGGTCTGTGAGATACGGTAAGAATTTATTTTTGCATTTGTACAATAAAAATGAGGGTTTTACCTGAGTTAGGATGTTTGTAGAAAGAGGGAAATTTTGATACTATACCACACGGTAGTCCATTTTAGAACATTTAAACATAATAAGGAAGTTCTCTTTAAAGTCTATTGATTATATTTTATGTTATGTCTAGGCTTTAATAAAAGTGTGAATGAGTTCAGGATTTACATGTTAAATAAAAAAATTATTCATCCCTAGTACATTTTGAGTATGAGTCTTCATCAGAGTTTAAAGTCAGATTTTGGTAGAATCTGTGGATATATTTCATTGATATTTATTTTTAATATTTATTTAAGTATTCCAATGTTTATTTTATTTTTTAAGAATATTTTTTTTAGATTTTTAAATTTATTTATTCATTTTTATTGAAAAGAGAGAGAGAGAGGAAAAAGATAGAGAGAACAGGGGGAGGATCTGGAAGCATCAACTCCCATATGTGCCTTGACCAGTCAAGCCTGGGGTTTTGAACCAGCAACCTCAGTATTCCAGGTCAATGCTTTATCCACTGTGCCAGCACAGGCCAGGCTATTTTTATTTTTTGTAATAACAATAAATTATGCCTTTTCCCCCTCATTTTTATGTTTGAAGTACAGAAGCTTTATGATTACTTTCATATGGGAAACTAGAGCTTCTTTATTAGTAGTAACAGTTTGTCAATTTTATAAATATCATAAAATAATCAATACAGATTTGAAAAATATAAACATACTTAAACAAAGAAAAATAAATTACACATTTCAAATGATCAAAAATGTTCTGGCTCAGGCCCTGGCTGGTTGGCTCAGTGGTAGAGCGTCGGCCTGGCGTGCAGGAGTCCCGGGTTCGATTCCCGGCCAGGGCACACAGGAGAAGCGCCCATCTGCTTCTCCACCCCTCCCCCTCTCCTTCCTCTCTGCCTCTCTCTTCCCCTCCCGCAGCCGAGGCTACATTGGAGCAGAGATGGCCCGCTGGGGATGGCTCTGTGGCCTCTGCCTCAGGCACTAGAATGGCTCTGGATGCAACAGAGCGACGCCCCAGAGGGGCAGAACGTCGCCCCATGGTGGGCATGCCGGGTGTATCCGGGTCGGGCGCATGCGGGAGTCTGTCTGACTGCCTCTCCGTTAACAGCTTCGGAAAAAAAAAAGAAAAAAAAAGAAAAAAAAATATTCTGGCTCATCAGCCTGGAGTGTGGAAGTCCCGGTTTGATTCCCAGTCAAGGCACACAGGAGAAGCACCCATCTGCTTCTCTACCCCTCCCCCTCGCCTTTCTCTCTGTCTCTGTCTTCACTTCCCACAGCCAACACTCTATTGGAGCAAAGTTGGCCAGGATATTGAGGATGGCTCCATGGTCTCTGCCTCAAGTGCTAGAATGGCTCTGGTTGCAAAGAAGCGGGATCCCAGATGGGCAGAGCATCACCCCCAATGGGCATGTTGAATATATCCTGGTGAGGCGCATGCGGTCTGTCACTCTGCCTCCCTGCTTCTCACTTCAGAAAAAAATATCCCCCCCCCAAAAAAATGGCAGCTAATACAGGGGGTCCTCAGGTTATGACGATCTCTACTTACAATGTTTTGAATTTCCAGCCCTCATTCCCATAAAAACTTAAAAAAAAAATGAGACATGAGTGTTTCGGCTTATGCTGCTAAAGTCATACTTATGGACTATGTGGGTGAACTAGTTTGGTTGTATGTGGAGGAAGAATATGCAGTAACAGGGTGTATGAGAAAGGGAGTTGACATCCCACAGTACGCTTACCTACGCCATTTTAGACTGTTAAAAGTGTAAGTGTCCCATTTGTGTTGCTTTGTTTTGTTCCTTTTGGGTTCTTATCACGGCTCCATAAGAAAAGCCAGAGTCCTCAGATGATAGTGCTTCAAAGAAGAGGAAAGCCATAACAATGGAAGTGAAGTTAGATGTTATAAAGAGATCAGAAAAAGGAGAATCAGCAACAAATATCAGTTATGTGCTAGGCCTTAGCTGCTCTACGGTAGAAACAATTATCAAAGATAAAGACCATATCCTAGAGTACGTAGAGGGATCTGCCTCCATGAAATCAACTGTGATTACTAAACAGCAAAGTGGCATGATGATTGAGATGGAAAGATTGCTTGTTTTGTGGCTAGAACACCAGCATATGGGCAAATACCAGTTAGGATAGTTAAGTGACAAGGTAGGGTATGTTTTGACCTACACCAAAATTTAGGTTATGTCACTGTCGTGGGAATAGAGCTGTGTTGTAATCCAAGGAACCCCTGTGCTTTAGTTTGTTGTTTCTATGTTCTACAGCCTCTAGATGTGATTAAAGATGTGTGAATTAATTGGTAGAAAAATTGATCAATCAATAGATGAATTAAGGCAATAAAGAGATAATAAAGTTATGATGATAATTCTGTATATATGATTTTGTATCCCTTTCAACTCAAAATAAGAAAGATATATTTTCATGCTATACAAATTTTATAATTATCTTTTTGATGAGTTGTACTTCAATTGCCATTTTATAATTGACTTGACCGTATGTTTCTTCATTATCGTACATTTACTTTTGGTGATATTTACACTAATGTTAATGAAACCTACCACATATAGAATTTCATTATTCTTTCATATTACCTTAAATTTTTTAAAATTAGTTTTATTTATTTATTCATTTTAGAGGAGAGAGAGAGAGAGAAGAGGGGAGGAGCAGGAAGCTTCAACTCCCATATGTGCCTTGACCGGGCAAGCCCAGGGTTTTGAACCAGCAACCTCAGCATTCCAGATCGACGCTTTATCCACTGCGCCATCACAGGTCAGGAGCATATTACCTTAAATTTTTAAATTAAATTATGCAGTCTTTATGAGGTTGCATATATGTTACTTTAATAACAAAGATGCGTTCTATTTTAAAACTATAATTGAAGTATATATAGCAGCCTTTAAAATATGTTAAATGTTCAATGCACTACTATGTTTAACACATGAAGGTATTCAGTAAATGTTAATATGAGATAAATAATAAACAGATAAAATATGTAATTTTCTTTTTTCTCTACCTACCTAACCAAGCTAACTTGTCAAAAGTTTGTGAATAGTTATTTTTGAGTATAAGCTTTTGCTCTTCTTCATACTGAACTTACTTAATTGAGCTATATAAATTTTGGTTATATTATTATAATATTTATGTATAAATTTTGTACAAGTTAATAGCAAATTTTATTGAGGACATTCTTCATGTCAAGACAGCATCCATTTAAGCTAAAATATATATTTTTATCCTTATCTTGTTAATAAAAGACAAAAATAACTTAGACAAATTCTTTCTCTGATCATAAAGTACAAAACACTTTTCATAAATGTCAGGAGGAGTTAACATAGACAGCAAGGACGGCTGGTCCAAGCTTTTTCAGGTATCAGTGAAATAGTCAAAAGATATGTGAAGCCTAAGGTCTGGTAAAAATAGATACATTTAAATCTATATTTTAGTCATTTCCGCTTCTTGATTTTTATTTTCTTGGTTGCTTGCAGTCACAGCCAACAGGCAAAATGGAAGAGATGGCACGTGTGGCTGAGGCTGATTGTATACAATCAGAGTGATTATGTGGAAATCAACCAGAGTTTTCTTCTTAGAATATGCTTGTTCTGACATAATGAGTGACATTTGAGCTAATTTTTATTCATTGCCTTTGCCTTTCACAAGGATCTTTATTTCTCTCAGTGTTATTCTGTGTCCCATTTTCCTGCACATCCAGAAAAAGCCCAAAACCTATTCCACATTTTTTATTTATATTCTTAAAGTTATTTACTAATGTATTTAGAAGCAATTTAACTTTTTATATTATGCTTTTAAAAATAATGTGCATAAAAATTATCAACTGGGCACAACTGAGCCTTTTAGACAATAATCCAATTGGTAAAACATGGTGAAATAAGAAAGGCAGTTTCAGATTCACAAGTAAAAGAAACTGTTAGTCAGCTATAGTTATCCTAAGTTTCTCTGCAGTGCAGAGGACATTTCAACTTCACTTTCAAATGCTATTACTTGTAGTGGAAATAATTCTAAGATGACACCAAAGTCCTACACCTCGTCAATTATTCCCTCTCTTTAAGTGGGTAGGACCTGTAATTTGCTTTTAGCAAATAGAAAATGGCAAAGTTGATGGACTATGTTGACTTATATGCAAAAGTAAAGAAATTCTGCAAAAAAAAATAGTTGAACAGCCTAATTGGTTGACTTTACATTAAATAAAAAAAAGGTTTTCCTGAGTGGGTTTGATATAATCAGGTGAGCCTGTAAAAGAGGTCAGTGACCATTAAAGTGAAAGATAGGCAGCAGCATGAGGTCTCTCTTCTTCTGGGCCTGGATAAGGAGGCCTCTATACATTTCAAAGCTAACAGGAATGAATTGTGCCATGAACTACTAGATAGACCACTCATCACCTCATCCCTAGTGAACACCTTGATTTTGGTCGATGAAGTAAGATATTAACAAAGGATCTAGTCAATGTGTTCCTGAGCTTGTGACTAATTGAAACTTAGATAATACATGTGCATTGATTAAAGCTTCTATGATTTGACAGTTTTATAAAGATACAGAGAATTAATGCATTACTTTTAAAATGTTATTTCTACTAATGAATAACTATTAATTTATTCATTCACACATTCATATATAAAGTAACTTTATCAACTAGGTATTAAATAAATAAAACACAGTTCTTTCTCAAGAAGCTCCAGGTGTGCATGCTTCAAGGAGACAGAGATAGAGATGGAGAAGAGAGGAGAGAAAGGAAGTTAGAGCAGAAAGAGACAGCCATCAGTTCGAGCTTAACGTGAGTAAATACAGATGACTGTTTTGGATTATATAGTTCTTTATAAAAAAGGATTTGTATTTCAAGTTCTATTGAATAATAGCCAACACTGTGCAAGGTATGTTTCTGGGAGGAATCGTGTGGGATTGATTAGGAAGGTCGAAGATGCATAAAGGAGAAATCAGGATTATGATAGTTTGTGTGTGTGTGTGTGTGTGTGTGTTTTAATCAGGATCACTTCTATAATGTCTTCTCTACCACACGCCTTTTAAAAAGTAGAGTCTCAACAAATGATATCACCTATTTGTTAACATTTTAAATATGGGTAAATTTGTGACTCATTTAAAAACAAAGTCAACTGAGTTTAGGTCATGTAAAATAATGCAGCTTTTGCCTTGGTCACTGGAGTACTTGCTCTTGCGATCTTTTCCTACCATATAAACATTCTGATTACCTTAAGACTACCATGTTGTGAGGAAACCCAATCTAAGACTACAGATATAGTGATACCCCACCAGCCTTCATGTTCTCTAGTGTTACTCCTTCTGAGTTGCTCAGCTGCTTCCAGCCATCATTGAAATGCCATAAAAACTGAGCTGAAACCCCCAAGTCAAGATCCTTCTTAGCTCAGTCCCTCAGAATCCGGAGATCTAATAAAATGATAAAAAATATATAGTAAAATTATTGTTATTGTTTTAAAACAATAAGTTTGGGGGAAAGGCTGTTCTACTCAGTCTAAAAACTATGGAGAGTGATTAACAATTTAAGTATGTTACTTGCTCTGCCTGTAGCGGGGTCTATGTCAGCTGCAGTGGTGGTTTAAAAAAGAGCTGTTACTGTTGCAGACCATTGCTTTCTATAATACCTAACTGAACTAACATGTGTTAGCTTTGATATGATGTTAGGTACCTGGAGGACAAGTGATAAATATTGGTATGATTTTATCCTTAGCTTGACTTAAATCACCAACTATTTTAATTTCTCTTTAATTAACTTTGAACATAAACAAAGAAAAACAAAATATCACAAGGTTTAAATGAAGGCATAGAGAAATACTTAGTTGAAAAGTACCTATAAAGGATGCTGTTATTTCCTCTACATGACACTAACTATGTTTTATATTTCAAAAGTTTAAATGTTTAACAAATAAGAACTTTTTACTGGAGTACTTCAACTTCTAAAAAAAGGAAATTTCATCTCTTTAGCTATTATTTTTATATTGATTGATTCATAATAAACTTAAGACAAATTTAGTCTTACATAGATATTTATATACTTTTTACTTCTATAATCAAAGAGATGATATATTACAAAATGTCAATAGGTCAAAAGATTTAATATTTGGAAGAAATGTATATTTCAGATACTCCTAATTTATTACCTTATATGTCAATGAGAAAATTGAAGTCCAAGATACTGACTGAACAGAAGCCTTACAGCTGTTCTGTGGGAGAAACCTCAAATTCCCATGCCACATTTCTCTTTCTGCATTATGATTATCTATTTTGACTTTCTGTTTAAATGTCTAGAACTACCTCTGATTCATTTTGCTAATGTGTTTTTGAATTCTTTCTATTAACTTAATATTAATTTCTCTGTTGCATAATTTGTAAACTAAATGAGTACTAAGTGCATGAATTGCTTGACCAAATAATCTAATTTGATTAGTCTGAAGTATATTTTTTTAAAGCCAAAGTAGAATAATTATGGATTTCTCTTGTAGATTTTTAGAAGCAAGAAATAGAGGATAAGACAGAGAATATGCCAATCTTTTGTTTTTTTTCCCTTTATTTCCTAGTTAGAAGAGGGGAGATAGAGAGACAGACTCCCACATGCACCCTAACTGGGATCTACACAGCAATCCCCATCTGAGGTCAATGATCTGCTCATCAAGGGTTATGCTCACACCAAGGTATTTTTAGCACCTGAGGTGGAGGCTCCACAGAGCCATCCTCAGTGCCCAGGGCTGATGCACTTGAACCACTCAAGCCATGGCTGGGGCAGGGGGGGGGAGGGGAGGATGAGAAAAAAGGGGGAAAGGAGGGGTGAAGAAGCAGATGGTCACTTCTCCTGTGCACCTTGACCTGAAATCAAACCCAGTACATCCACATGCCAGGCTGATGCTTTACCACTCAGCCAACCAGCCAGGGCCAAGAATAGGTCAATTTTGAACCAATTTGAATTCCATTGTACATAGATAACCTTTAACATCAATACTCATTGGCTAATGAAACAAATTTAGGCAGTTGAATATATCAATTATCTTGTCACAAAAAATGCAAAGGAAAAATAATATAGGGAGGAAGCTTAAGGATCTAACTTATAGTAAGGATTTAAAGGCATAGAAATTACAAAATAAAAAAAAACTTATGCAATTCTAATAAATGCTATAAAATGAATTAAATTGTCAATATTCAAATAGATCTGATGATACTATACTTAAATTCAACAAGTTGATTATTTTTGCCTAGCATTTTTTACTGTAATATATCAAGCAAAGTGATAAATAGTGGAGACAGAGATGCAAAGAACACGCAGCTGTTAACCTGAAAGAAAAAATTCACAATTTAGCCATGGAGGTATAGAAGCATCTTCTCAGATTGCCATTATCTCAAACATCCATATTCTTCTTCCACACCAGTATCCATTGCCATCTTTGACCTAGCATCTGTGCACTATTTGTGACTCTTTCTTCACATACTTACTACTACTTTAAGTAGTAAGGGCTGTCTGAAATTTAATCTAAGAAAAACCGCATTGGAAGTACCAATTCTATCCCCAGCTCTTTTTATTTGGTATTAGATTTGGCTATTTATTGAACTTCTTTGGAACATTGAGTACTATAAAAATTACAAGACACTACTTATAAAAATTATTTTATAAACTGTTAAGTGCTAACTGGATATTTGTCATTTTTCTGCAGCTGTTCTGTCCTGGGAATCTCTAAATTTACAGTTGGCCCTTGAACCACATGGACTGAACTATTTGAGTCCACTTATATGTGGATATTTTTCAGTAAATATATTAAAATGTTTTTTAGAGATTTGTAACAATTTGAGAAATCTCACAGACTAACCACATAACATTTTTAAAAAAAGAAAAAGTTAGGTTTGTCATGAATGCATAAATTGTATGCATGTACTAGTCTATTTGATTATTTACCATAAAATATACTCATCTATTATAAAAAGTTAAGGCTTATAAAAACATATGCAAACAACTTACAGATTGTACATGGTACCATTTTCAATAGAAAGATATGTAAGCAAAGTTAAAGATGCAATATTAAATCATAACTGCATAAAATGAAATGTAGTATATACCATACTAGTACAATGATTTTGTAGCCATCCCCTGTTGCTATTGCAGTGAGCTCAAGTGCTGTGAGTTTCCTTGTAAAATGCTGTGTGACACTAATCATCTCCACATGGGCAGTGTCTCTCTAGTAACTGTGAATCACAGTAAAATGTGATCTCTTTGTTCTGCATATTTTTCATTGTGTTTAGTGCAATACCGTAAAACTTGAATAACACCATGAAACCCATTCAAAGTGCCCCTAGTGATTCTGGAAGTGCTCCCAAGAAGCAAAGAAAAATCATGACATTATAAGAAAAAGTTAAATTGCTTGATATGTGCCATAGGTTAAGGTCTGCAGCTATGGTTGCCTATGATTTCAGGGCAAATGAATCAGCAAGAGGACCACTGTAAAAGAAAGCAAAGGAAATTTGTGAAGTCGTTGCTGCAGCTACGTCAGCAGGTGTGAAAACCTTACACTTCTTGTGAAATGCCTTTTTATCTCACATGGAAAATGCAGCTTTTATATGGGCGCAGCATCACTCCGTAAAAGGCATACCTACAGAATCTAATAGCATTCAAGAAAAAGCCAACTCATTATATGATAATTTAAAGCCAAAGGAAGGTGAAGTAACTAAAGCTGGAGAGTTCAATGCCAGCAAAGAATGGTTTGATAATTTTAGAAAGAGGTTTGGCTTAAAAAATGTCAAGATAACAGGAGAAGCAGCTTCTGCCTACCAAGAGACAGCAGACGAGTTCCCAGAGGCCATTAAGACAATTACTGAGGAGAAAAGATATCTGCCTGAACAGGTTTTTAATGCAGACTAAGTGCCATTTTCTGGGGGGAAATTCCACAAAGGACATTTATTAGTAAAAAAGAAAAGCGAGACCTAGAATTTAAGACAGAAAGGAATAGGCTGACTTTGCTGTTTTGTGCAAATGCAGTTAGGTTTCTCATCAGGGCTGCCCTTATCTATAAAGCTGCTAAACTTTGAGCCTTCAAGGGAAAAGAGAAACACGGGCTGCCAATCTTTTGGTTGTACAACAAGAAGGTCTGGGCAATGACAACCATCTTTCTGGATTGATTCCACTGATAGATTGTCCCTGAAGTCAGGAAGTGCTTTGCCAGTAAGGGACTGCCTTTTAAAGTTCTTTTGATATTAGACAATAACCCTGGCCACCAGAATCCCATAAGTTCAGTACTGAAGACATCAGAGTGGCCACTTTCCCCCAAACACATTTTCTGTAATTAAACCTCTAGGGACATTTAAAGTTCATTACACACTCTGTGCAAAGGGTTGGCAGTGCTATGGAGAGAACCTCAATAGGGAAAACATTATAAAGGTCTGGAAGGATACACTATTGAAGATGTCATCATTGTTATAGAAGAAGCCAGGACACCATCAAGCCTGAAACAATAAATTTCTCTTGAAGGAAACTGTCCAGATGTTGCATGTGACTTCACAGGATTTACAACAGAACCAATCAAGGAAGTGTGGATAAAACAAAATGGTGGGGGATGAAGGATTTCAAGGTTTGGATCTTGGAGTTCAAGAGCTGATAGGTA
This sequence comes from Saccopteryx leptura, assembly GCF_036850995.1. Lineage (NCBI taxonomy): Eukaryota > Metazoa > Chordata > Mammalia > Chiroptera > Emballonuridae > Saccopteryx > Saccopteryx leptura. The sequence continues at coordinate 43,195,986 of NC_089506.1, forward strand.
TCACACAAGAAGAAGAGAAATCAATGGAAGACAAATTGATGGGGATAGCCTTTCCAAACCAGAACCAGGCTATGAGGAAGAAGATGTAGAAGAAGCAGTACTGGAAAACAAATTGCCATAGACAATCTGACACATGGATTCTGATTATTCAAGATGGCTTTTGACTACTTTTACAACATAGGCTCTTCTATGATATGAACACCAACACTAAATTGAACAGTGGAGAGAAGATTGGTACCATATAGAAACATTGTTAGAGAAATGAAAAAGCAAAAAGTCATGCAGAAATTATGATGTATTTCTGTGAAGTTTCATCAAGTGTATCTACTTCTCCTGCTTTCTTTTCCATCTCTGCCACACCTGAGAAAGCAAGACTATCCCTCTTCTTCTTCATCAGCCTAGTCAACAAGAAGACCAATAGGAAGATAAGGATCCTTATAATAATCTACTTCCACTTAATTAATAGTAAATAATCATCATATCATATAGCAAATAAAATATGTTTGTGGGTATCATTTTTTTTTTTTTCTATTTTTCTGAAGCTGGAAATGGGGAAGCAGTCAGACAGACTCCCGCATACGCCCGACCAGGATCCACCCGGCACGCCCACCAGGGGGCGTCGCTCTGTCGCGACCAGAGCCACTCTAGCGCCTGGGGCAGAGGCCAAGGAGCCATCCCCAGCGCCCGGGCCATCTTTTGCTCCAATGGAGCCTTGGCTGCGGGAGGGGAAGAGAGAGACAGAGAAGAAGGAGAGAGGGAGGGGTGGAGAAGCAGATGGGTGCCTCTCATGTGTGCCCTGGCCAGGAATCAAACCCCGGACTTCTGCACGCCAGGCCGACGCTCTACCACTGAGCCAACTGGCCAGGGCCTGTGGGTATCTTTATGTGAAAATCTAGTAACAGTAAGGCAAGAACTATATGAAACATTTTATGTGATCCTCATCATCATCATCATCGTCATCATCATCATCATTTAAGTATTCACTGTATAGAACATCCATGCAACACTGGTATTGAATTGGATAGCCTATCGTTAGTCATAAGGCAAGTGATATTTAATATGAAATTTATAATGTGTTAGTTTTCTTACTGTTTTATAACTTCACTTGTATAAGAGTTAGATTACTGTATAGTATTTCTCTCTTCTGTGATTGGAGAAACTACATATTAGCCTATCATCACAGGTGTTGTTATTTTTTTAATAAAATGTGATGTTTCCAATACTGTATTATAAATATGACTAAAGTACTGCATGCCATAAAGTTTATAACAATTCATTTATTTGCATATAGATTAAGCTACTGTGAAGCAATCATATCAATTACTCTAGCCTACATAAAGCAATTATATTGCTATTTCTTCATTATCAATGCACAAATCTTTATATCTGTATAGAATATTAATTTATTTTTTAACATTATCTTTTAATTATTTATGTCTAGTGTTGGTAATATGTATATCTTTTACATTTTTTTTAATTCTATACGGCAATATTAATATAAGTATTGATAAAACATTCATTTTGTAAACAAACTACATTGATTTATGGCACTTATAAATACATAGTATTTAAATGTATTTTCACTTATCTATTATTTTCTTAGTAGCATATTATTTTCTCTAGCTTACTTTGTTATAGGATTATAGTATATAATACATATAACATGCAAAGTATGCATTAATTTACTTATTATTTATGTTATCAGTAAGGCTTCTGGTTTACAGTAGACTATTAGCAGGACAGGTTTTGGGGAGTCAAAATTAAACCTAAATTTTTGACAATAGAAGGCTTTGATACCCTCAACTCCCTTAGTGTTCAAGGGTCAACTCTACTTTGAATGTTACAAATAGAGTTTTAAGCTAATTTTTATTAAATTAGTATAACATGAAAATTTTCCTTCTAAAATATCAAAGTAATTTAGTTTTTCTGTATTTTAAAAAAAACATGTGATATACTGGGTGGGGAAAAAATAAGTTTTCAGTTGCGGTATGAGAAGCATATTCTTGTATTATTGTTTATTAATTATTGCATTATTTTTCATATGAACAACTATAAACCTATTTTTGCCCCACCCTGTATACTGAATGATCTTTATGCAAAGATGTTAGGATATTAGACTTGTTACAAATTTTGTCATACATTTTACAGTTTAAAATTTTACTTTTAACTTTCATTTGGTGGGAGAGTAAATTCTCTACATAAAAATGAATAGTGAGATATTTTTATGAAATATTACAGAAAATAAACACTGTTTCAGAATTCACAGTGATAAAATGACCACTGTGTAGAGGTTTTGATGAATGCAAAGTAATCTTTATAAATAATTAATATAAACACATATAATATTTTTTCTTTAAAAGAAAGACTTCCATATACTTTCTGGTACAAATAAAGCTTTCTCTTTTTTCCTAATAATTTTTGCCACCCCAATCGTACTAAATTTTAAAACACTTTACATCCCATTTGTGCACCCCCAATTTTGTTACTGTATGGATTTCTTTTCTAGTGTGAGTGGGCCTTTGGCCTTGCTACTTTGCATTTCTATTCCACTGAGGTTAGCCAAAGTTCACTTGCCTTGTCAGTTAAATTTCTAAACCAGATGAATTATATTTTCTGTAATTGAGCTAACCACAGTTAATTGCCTAATAGACTATGCCTACAGTAACTGAAAGAAAAAAAGAATTAATTGCTTGGAAAAGAATGCATTATATATTTCAGTCACATCTACATAATCATGCTAGAACAAAGTGACAAATAAAGACATTTCAATGGTGACCAGTGCCAATGGCCACAGCAGAGACAATGCTTCAATCAGGTGTGTACTAAAACCTTTACCTTTTTGTGGGTGTTTTCTGGGAATAGATGTAAGAAAAATGAGCTATAAATTGAACTTGTAGAAGCTGAATAAATAATATATTATTTTTTTCTTTCATTCCACAAGAGAATAATGTTAGGTGAGATTTGGTAAAGCTTAGGTATAATTTTAAGGAATATTAATTGTAAAAGAAGGCTTATTTTTATAATTGCAAGTTTTTACTATTAATTAATTCATACTGCATTTAAAAAAAATGTGTTTTCTAGTCAACGTATTATGCCAGGTCTATAATGTCAGTATTTATTAAATTTTTTTCTTAAACCCTAGATATCCATAAAATTATTTGGTATTTATTATAGCCACTTTTTACCATTTTTACTAGATTTTTAAAATCCTATACATGAAAAGGTGCCAATACCTTATTTTACTAAACCATAATAATAATGCCAGTGAATCCCAAATTTCTTTACTTAAATATAAGTGGAATATTGAAGAAAAATATCTAAATCTTTAAATATATTATCTATCTCTGCTACACTTTAACTAATTTGCTACAATAAGTGAAAAGTTAAAAAAATATAATAAGATCTTTAGGTAATCTAAGTAAGATTGATAATCTTGTTAGTCTCAGAAAATCTTGAGGTGGCTGTAATCTAAAATGAATATAAACTTTAATGCTGGGAAGCTTTTTCAACTGTTAAATCATTTAGTTAAATATTTTTTAAAGTCTACAATCTTAAATGAAGACCTCAAAATTCAATGCTTTAGAAAAAGCCAGAGAAACTCAAATACATTTGCTATTCTAGTTTCTTCTGATGTAATTGATAAACTAGTGAAGCACAATAAGTATGTTCATAAATAGGATCCTATTCATAATTCTAATGTGAAAGAATCTGCTTATAACACAGTGTAATACTAAGAAAAAATATATAAAGAGAGTAAACCTTAATTGTTACCTCTAAGTTTGCTCCTTTTCTGCCATTTTTCCACATCTAGATCCTCCTTTTTCTGCTTCCTCTTCAATCCTCAATTAACTAAAATTGATATTAGCTATTTAAATATTTCTTGCATGTATTAAAAGTTTAACAAGAAAAAATATTATTGATTGAAAGAAGCAAGTGGAGGCTTACTTTGTCTATAGATTGTAATTATCCCAAATCTCCAATGATTCTGAATTGCTACAATATTCTTTTCTTTCTTTCTTTCTCTTTCTTTCTTTCTTTCTTTCTTTCTTTCTTTCTTTCTTTCTTTCTTTCTTTCTTTCTTTCTTTCTTTCTTTCTTTCTTTCTTTCTTTCTTCTTTCTTTCTTTCTCTTTCTTTCTTTCTTTCTTTCTTTCTTTCTTTCTTTCTTTCTTTCTTTCTTTCTTTTTTTTCTTTTCTTATTCAGTGAGAGGAGGGGAGACAGAGAGACTCCTGCATGCACCCAGACCAGGATCCACTTGGCAAGCCCACTAGGGGGCAATGCTTTGCCCATCTGGGCATTTTACCATTGTTCAGCAACTCAGTTCTTCTTAGCACCTGAGGTGGAGGCCATGGAGCCATCCTCAGTGCCTGGGCCAACTCGATTCAACTGAGCCATGGTTATAGAAGGAGAAGAGAGAGAGAAGCAAGAGGGAGAGGGATGGAGAAGCAGCTGAGCACTTTTCCTGTGTGCCCTGACTGGGTATTGAACCCTGGAAATCCACATGCAAGATCAATGCTCTACCACTGAGCCAACTGGCCAGGGTGCTATAGTTCTCTAAGTCCAGCATGCATTCCCCCCTTCACAACTAAATGCTTTTTACTTTCTTATTCTTTCTAGGAAAGCCTTCTCCTGCCTCATTTCTTTGTAAATTCTGATTCAACATTTCATAACCAATTCAACTATTTCTTTTTTGTGAAATCCCTGGTATAGCCTCCACCTTCTCTGAAGAATGACTTGCTCACTCACTATCCACTGATTCTTAGTTATAAAACATTTTTAATAATTACAGGTTCATGTGTCGATGTCCTGTTTTACACCATGATGAACCTGAAGACATGGAGCATGTTCTATTTTCTTAGTATAGAGAACTTTTCATATAATAACAACCCACAAAGTTAAAAAATGCTAAGTATTAATGAATCAAATGGTTAAAACTGATCAAGCTCCTTCTAAAGTGTTAAAATTAAGACATCAACCAGCTAACAGTAAATTTTCTAGAAAACTGACCGCTTTCTCTTGTTTCAAATCATTTTAACGAAAGTCATCTCCTTTTCTACTTGTTTGCTAGAATAAAAGCTAACTAGGAAGATTTCCCAGGTGAAAGAAGAGACAAGTGTTTTGGAGAAGGGGAAAAAAAATTTTATTAGAGCAAGTTAAAGTGCCATTTAGGGACAAGACATATGGTGTGTGAGAAAGTGGATATAAATGTTCATGAAATATATAAGATAGTCATGTAGGGTTTAAGGGACTAGAAGATACAACAGGTAAGGGGAGGCCAGTTGTGGAAGTATCATATTTAAAACTCACAATCAAAGCACTCTTACTTAGTTCAATGCAATGCTGGTGATTACTAATTGAGTCTACATTTGCTCAAGTTGATTATATAATTACACTCAACTTTGAATTCCTAATTCAGTTTAGTTATCATACCTTGCTGAAACATGGAAAGATAAAGAAGATGGATATACTGCAGAGTATTTTGTAGACAATGGATGCTGCAAGCATCAACTTTTCACTTGATTTGGACTTTAAGTGTGTGTGAGCTTAAATACTCAAAACACCATCAATTTTTGTAAAAGGATTAATAAACACATTTATTTAAATATATATATATAATATGTTTATTATAAAAACAAGCCTATATATATATGTTTTATTTCCCTTTGTTGGGAATAGAATTTCCCGTGCTCTCCTGCCAGCTTGCCCATGGAAAGGCGTGCATCCCTGTTTTATCTATTGCATAACTGTCAGCTTAATATAAATCTAGTGCAGAGAAAAAGAAAATAAATGTAGGACCGATTAACATAAAAATATTCTTTTATGAGTGGTATAATGCAAAACAACTATGAATTTTCAAATTCTATATATTGACTCCTCCAAATATCATGTTATTCACATTTGCTGAAGGACTCTTTTCTAAGTTTCTACGTCAGAACATACAGCTCAGTGAGATGATAATGTGTTTATATGAGTAAACTGGCTCCAATCCCAAATGAATGTTTGTACAAATTTGCTTTCAGTATTGATATTAATTTATTAGACAATTAGAATATGGCAAATGAAATGAAGGTTGTAACTTGCCTTACATATTTTTTTTGTTTCCACTCACAAGTCTTTCTTCCATATACAAAATTCTTAGTCTATAGGGATATCATAGTACATATTTATATAGATCACTTTTTTTTTATTTATGGAAGGGATTGCTTGTTCCTCCAGGTGGTTGTAAAATTGCAATTTCAGCTTGACATGATACAAATTGGTTTAAAGAAAATAAATTATTCTAAAGTCTTTAGAAACTAAAATGATGCTTTTGGAACATAGTAAGACGATAAATAAATCTAGAAAATGGCGATTTTTATCTTTCCAGCACTAGATGGGTTTGTCCTGGATCATGCCTCTGAATTTAGGTCACTGATTTTTATCCAGAGATGTGTTTTTGACTTATACAAAGAAATGGAAACTAAGAGCTACCATAAAACAAGCCTACGTTTACAATCTTTTGAAATGTGTATTTATACAGACCATGAAATAAAAATACTTTCTTCAAGAAAAAGTTGTATTTTTAATGCCACTCTGAATGGCACACCAAAAATAAAAATTTTAAGAGTGAATAAATAGTTTTCTGTTTTAGTCTCTCCCCTTGCCTGTCCTATAAACAAGGAATACTGGAACATGGGAAAATACACTGAGTTAGGACCTTACTTTATTTTTTAAGCGGCATTTTATTAAAAACTAATGTATATATAAATATATACACAAATCATAAACCATAAGCTCTGTAAATTGTAAGTGAATATACATATGTAACCAGCATGTCAGTAAAAATAAGACATTAATGTAATATCACCAGATCCAACAGGCCCTTTTATGTCCCATTCAAAAGGTAATTACTATCCTGCCTTTGTTTGTTTGTTTGTTTGTTTGTTTAAGTGAGAGGAAAGGAGATAGAGAAACAGACTCCTGCATGCACCCCAACAGGGATCTACCCAGCATCCTGGTCAGCTCGGACCAACCAAGCTATCCTCAGCACCCAGGGCCAATGCTCAAACCAATAGAGTCACTGGCTGTGAGAGGGAAAAAGATAGAAGGGGGAGAGGGTGGAAAAGAGAAGCAGATAGTTCCTTCTTATGTGTGTTCTGACCGGGGATCAAACCTGCAATGTCGGCATGCCAGGCTGACACTCTATTCACTGAGACAACTGTCCAGGGCCTTATCTTGCCTTCTAACACTATAGATTAGTCTTGTCTATTCTCTGGAAGACATCTCTTCTATACAAATAATATTAATCTCATTTTAGAAGATCTCACATGTGATTTTACATTTTTTCGCTTACCAATCATTAGCCAAGAGATATCAACATGGAATTGGAGGAAAATCAAATACTCCAAAACAGTATTAATGTAACAATACTCTTCATGATTATTGAAAGCACCTTGGAAGTTGATAATGTCACCAAGGTTGAAAGTAAAGTTTGTGTTTGACAACAGTCAAATCATAGATTCCACAACCTTTTCCTATAATATTCTGACCTAACTTTAAATTTAACAAAGTAAAAGCTTAAATTAGCCATGCCCATTAAAATGTAACAAAGAACATGAAATATACAAATAGGCAATAAGTCTTAAAGATCAGAAAAGAAGAAACCAATATTTAAGAATTACATGTGGTTATAGAATATATAACAGCATATTGAAATAGATTAACTCAGTCAGTTCAGACATGATGTTTCATTTTAACAATTAATATTCCATTCTTTATAATCATGTCTCACAGTTTAAAGTGCTTAGTGAGTTCTTACTGCAAAGTGACTATTTCAGGAGCCTATAATTATTTAATCCCTTCACTCAAGCCATTAGTATTAGAGGTTTTCAGGAAATGTTTTTACTTTTGTTATAAAATTTATTAGATTTCCAATAGAATAAAACAGGAAATTCATCAATATAAAACCCTTGGTCTCTCCTTTTCATGCTTGTTCTCCCTGTTCTTCAGTGTAAAATTGATGAATTTAAATAATTTCTGATTTTTATTTGGCTAGAATAACCCAAGAAGGGAAACAACTTCTAATTAAGCAGTTACTTCTTATTGTAGATGCTATACTCACAGTACCTCAATTAATTCACTTAAAAATTCAGTGAGGCAAATATTATGCCCATTTTATACTGTGGAAATTGGAGTTGAAGGAAAATATGCAATTTGCTTGGTATCATCCAAGCGCAACTGCTGGAGAAAGAATTGTAATTCAAAACCATTTGACTCCAAGTCTCTACTGAAAGATGCTTTTAAGTAGTATTTATGGCTAAATATTAGTATTAGATATAAGGGATTGGTTCATTGACTTTCATCTCTTTCAAAATAACACAGTTTTAGTATTTTCAGATTTGAAATAGCAAACACTACTTGGATTTGTGTCCTGGTACCTTTTACGATTCTCATAAGAGCCTCAGTACAAAGTGGTTAGGTTGGTGGTTCCCAAAATGTGGTACTTGGACCAGTTGCGTCAGCATCGTCCCTGAGTTTGTGAGAAACAAACATTCACAAGCCCTACCTTGCATCTCTGAGTCTAAGCTCAGGGCCCAGAAAACTATGCTTTAACAAGCTCTTGAGATGATTCTTACACATGTTGAATTTGAGAACCATGGACATATTTTTAAAAACAAACTATAGAGTCAGGCTATGTAAGTTTATCTAGGTCCAAAAAATACTAATAATGCGACTTTGAGCAATACAGTTCATCTTTGTGCCCTGGCAAGTTGGCTCAGTGGTAGAGCATCAGCCTGATGTGTGGAAGTCCCAGGTTCAATTCCCAGCCAGGGCACACAGGAGAAATGCCCATCTTCTTCTCCACCCTTCCCCCTCTCTTTTCTCTGTATCTCTCTCTCTTCCTCTCCCGCAGCCAAGGCTCCATTGGAACAAAGTTGGCCCGGGCGCTTAGGATGGCTCCGAGGCCTCCACCTCAGCTGCTAGAATGGCTCCAGCTACAATGGAGTGATGGCCCAGGAGGGAGAGCATCACCTCCTAGTGGGCTTGCTGGGTGAATCCTGGTTGGGTGCATTCAGGAGTCTGTTTTTGTGTCTCCCTTCTTCTCACTTCAGAAAAATATATATAAAAAAAAATACAGTTCATCTTTCTGAGTCTTAGTTTCTTCATTTATGAAATGTAAATAGTATTGGTACTTGTATCACAGAATTGCTTTGAGGTTTATGTGACATATATAAAAAGGATCATAGCCAGCACTATGTAAATAATAAGAAATAAACATATATCTTGTTTGAGGAAATACAAGCTAACATACTTGGTATCAAAAACATTCACTAAGTAGCTAAACATTTTTGAATAATTTATTTTAATAATAGGTTTAATAAATATTGAGTTATTAAATAAGAATAAACATTCTTTTTAAGTCTGTTTCATCATTTTAAAAATATATGAAACAGAGAAGGAAGATGATGGAAATCTCATATAAATATGATACAGTAAATTATACTGTTTTATGAAGATGATTTCATACAGAATTCAAAGTAGATGCAGTTAGTGCTACAAATTAGAAATCGCAAATGATTTAACAAACACGATTTAACAAACAAATCAAAGAAGAGAAAAAAATTCAGATGAATTTAAATCTCTCCATATAGATTTAATCTTGTGATAAGCAATTCTCAAGAGAAAATATGAGATGTTATTCTTCATTTCCAAAAGTAGGAGAGCTTCAAAGTTGAGAACAATTATTGTAGAAACTAGAATAGATTAGAAAACTATAGAATCCATACACTGGTACTGAAATATATGAGAATAACATTTAATATTATTTGTTTTTATATGCAATGCCAGTTTTAATGAGACTCATGCTGTATGGTTGCACCTGTGGGTGAGTAATCATAATATTTCTGATGGCAAGTTTGCAATAGAGAAAAGATGCAATGGATCTCAGCAAAGAGAAACAGATGGTGTGTAAATGCCAAAGCAATAATCATATACTGGTGGTGGTGGGGGGAGTGATATATTTAAGTAGCTTCATGTTCATAGTATAAAGTAAGAACATCAATTGAAAAATGTACTAGTTATATTCTACAGGATAAAAAGTGCTTGCCCATGCACTCCTTTAGGCAATTCTCACTCTAATACAAAGAGTGGAGAATTGCTATTTTCCCCATCTTAACTGCTAAGGAAACAAAATGTCTCAACTTTCAGTGATGTGACCAGAGTCACACAACTATTAAGTGGCTTAGATGGTGATGGGATACTCCCTTAGGTTGTGTTCCAAAATCTTTGTTCATACTATGCCTCAAGTCTTTTCATTATTTAATTCACTTTTCATTAGAATTTATCTCCTCATAGAGAAAAACTGAAGTGTGTCTGCAATTAGGAACTACATGTTTTGCAATTGTATCTGTAAGTAAAATGTGCTTGAATCCATACTATACAGAGTAGTGATTGTATGCTTATAATTTTTTTTTTTTCTGGCCAAAAACTATGTATCTATTTCCAGATAGGTTTATATTTTGAAAAACAACTCTTATTCAATGGGACAGAAAAGGGTTAAAGTCTCCTGCCATGGGCAAGCCAGGGCTCATGTGGACTCTGCCCTGAAGCTGGGCACCCCTGCAACGCTTGCTCAGTAGCAGGGCTGGGAATGTTGCATCATGTCTCTACAGGAAACCAACCACTACGGGATCTAACTCTCAACCCTTGGGAGATGGATGAAACCTGATGTTGGAAAATGCTTACCAGTCTCCAAAAAGCATGGGCTTCGCATGGGTAATTAAACCTTTTATGAATCTGAAAGTCAACGCTTCTTCTCTTGGTATCTGTCTTTTTATATGGCTATAAAGCCTGCATTTTTATTTCTCGTGTGCCTGAGGTCTTGATTTAGTCATCGCCAGCATCGTGCCGACCAGCTTAACGCTGTCTCTGCCTGCCTGGTGCAGTGTGGCTGTCTGTTGTTTACCTTCCCTAGGATGGGCTGTAATGGATGATACGGAGTGCTATGGATCAAATGTTACCGTTTCCCCCCAAATTCATATGCTGAAGACTTCTTTTTCAATGTGATAGTATTAAGAGGAGGGGCTTTTGGGATGATTAGGTTGATGTGAGGTCATTAGGGTGAAGAATTCACAAGTGAGATTAGTGCTCTCATGAAAAAATGGGAGAGATGATTGTCTGTCTTTCTACAATAGGAAGATACAGTGAAAAGGCATCCATCTGCAAACCAGAAAGAGGGCTTTCACCAGGAATGGTGCAAGCCTACATCTTGATCTTGGACTTCCCAGCCTCCAGAATTGTGAAAAATCATTTTTGTTGCTTAAGCCACGTAGGCTATGGCATTTTTATTATTGTAGCCCAAACTAACTACAACAGGGAAGTAAAACATTACAGCATCCAAACCAACTTTTTCTCAGGGACTCCACTGCCAGCTGAGCTTCTCTCATATCTTTACAAGAGCTTGTGGTGTAGTTGACTGGGTGGAGAGAGGCTGTTGCAGATAATGAGAAAAGGAGAGTAGAGACGCAGTGAAAGAAACTAGATTTTCAGTTAAAACATGATAATATGATCTATTTATATGAATCTATTTTTATTCTACTGTACTCAAGCTAAATTACTGAATTTCCCTAAAGAACTGTATCTCATAGGACACAGAATGTTCTTTACCCTTCTTTTAAGACAAACCCTGCAGGCTTATAGGAAAAGAGATGTTTCTAATTGAAATGCCATGGGAATATCAGGGAAGAGTATTACCACCATCATTCTTACTCAGTCACATTAATACCAAACTGTCAGGTCAATAATTATATCTGTCCTCTAACATTTCAAACCAAAAAATTCAAACATTTTATCTTAAGAGTATTTTAAAGTCTAATGTTTTGTTTTCTGATATTTACAAAACTTTCTTTGTTGCTTGACCTGTGGTGGCGCAGTGGATAAGGCGTCAACCTGGAATGCCGAGGTCACCCATTCAAAACCCTGGGCTTGCCTGGTCAAGGCACATATGGGAGTTGATGCTTCCTGCTCCTCCCCCTTTGTGTCTCCCATCTCTCTCTCTCTCTCTCTCTCTCTCAAATGAATAAATAAAGTCTTTTTTTTAAAAAAAACAATTGTTTTTTTTCATGGACCAATTTTTTTTTTGTACTGTCCCCTTATCAATGTCATCCAGTTTTAATAAAAGAATCTTCTGAAAAAAAAAACTTTCTTTGTTAACTTTAGGTTTATCTGGCCTCAATTCTCATAATAACAGCTTTGTGTTAACATTATTATGGCCAAAGGGTAAATTAACCTAGTCTGATCACAAAATTTGGTTATTCTTAGTTATGTTGCAAAAGAAATCCAGTGATTTTTCTTATTAGTCATTAACTAATTTTGTTGATTGTGAGGAGTACTCTAAAATAATTTCAGACCAACTTTAATCAGATTTTGCTTTGTAATTTACTTGGCATATCATTAACTGTATATTAAGTTTAAGTTGTTTTCTGAAATCTTATAATGTTTGAGTTGTAATATTAAAGAAATATTTAAGTTGTAATATTAAAGAATGAGTTAACAATGTTTGTCTAATTTGTACAGATCAAGATGTTATAATCACTATAAGTATCTCTTTTTTAGTTTAGTTAAAGAATGTTTAGTTTGATTACAGTCATGTAGAAAGATTTGTATAGTTACTTGTAAAATAAATATTATAAAAGTAAACAAAAATATGCCTAACGTATTAGTAGTTATTTGTGGTTATTACTAACCATTAATTTTTTAGCTCTGTGGTACAAAATTTATATGCATTATCTCATCTTTCACAGTGTCATATGAGGTTCTCATTTTTATTGTCTTTAGATTACAAATGAGGAAACTTAAGTCTCAAAGTTTAGTAATCTTCCCAGGTTACACTGCAAAGAAATGACAGTTTAAAGTTAAACCCAGATCTTTGCAACACTAAAGCCCACCTTCTTCCAATTGTCCCCAAATAATTAAGATATAAGCCATATAAATTGGAAGCACAGACTTGATTCTAAAGTTCAGAAACAGAATAAATAAATAAAGCCCATGCTCTTAGCTACTGCTGTTCTACACTTATTTGCCAACTTGAACTCTGGGGATCCTACAAAGACCTGTTTGTTAAATCCATTTGAAACATTCACATTATGAGTTTCTAGAATTACATGTTCTTTTGTGAATGGCAGAGAGATTTAATCACGGAGCTTGGAGTCAACCATATTTCTGTTTAATTTCTATTTGTGTTACTTACAGGTGTGAACCTGGAGTATAACTCAGTAACCCCAACTGTGAAGGGTAGGTAAAAAGCCAATTGTATAGAACTGCTGGAAAGTTAAATAACAGAAAGTACTCAAAGGCTTTAGGCCAATGCCTGTACCGAGACTGACAACACTGATTTATATATTTTTCTCTTATTATGTTTATATTTATATTGAAAGGTAAAGTCTACTAGTCAGTTCCACTGAAAACAAAGCAAATGATAAAAAGTGCACACATGATGCTCTTGCTTACTCCTGCCTAACTCAAGTTCTGTTGATGCAATCTATTTGTGTATTACCACAAATACAACTGGTTTCAATAGAGTTAGTAATGTTCCCCTGATTCCAGAGTCCTTTCTCTTCAGTATGATTTCATATCTTTCAGTAAGTACCACAGTTCTTCCAGTAGGTTGAAATGCAAATTTTAAAATGATATTTTGCTGTTTTTTTAAATCTACATCATTATTTTTCATTATTTTTTGCAGATTGACTCTTATAATTGCTCCCTTTTGTTATTTACTCACTGACTTTCCTGTCTCTTAGTCCATCAATATACAGTTCAGATAACATGACGGCCATTCACATGCAGGTTCACATTGGATTCTGGCTGATGGTAAAGAAACAGTGGAGCCAAAGAATGGTGGGCCATTCCTTTATTGAGGTCTCGAACCAGCCGATGAGCAAACACACAGGAAAAACACTTCCCTCTGGTTTCACAACAAGGAGAATCTTCTTAGGTTTCTTCTAGAACCAAAGCCCCACCAGTCGCATCAGAGCTCGCAAAAGCCCCTCAGCTCTGGTTCCCATCTGTACACCTTCTCTTTCCCTGCCAACATGGCTTCTTCCTCAGCACCCTGTATTCTCTCTGCTCTCACGCTGCAAACCTGGCTTCTCTTTCTGCCTCTTCCACTTCTCTCTCTCTTTTCAAAACTTTCTGGCCCAAAAACCTCTCCTAAAGCAAACGTTAGCAAACAATAGCCCTTCCCAAGCAGGAAGGTAATTTGAAATTTCAGACCACATATACCTGGCGCTTCCCAGCCCCCAATGCAAACTATAAATGAGCAAACATAAAAATCATATTTTACAAACTAATTTGACCAACAACCGCTTTTTCATTTAGTGAGTAATTGTTTGGCATCAACATTCTGTCAGTCTTCCTTTGGTGTCTAACAATATGCAGGTGCCCAGAGGATTCATATCCTTGCTATTCCTTCAACTCCTTCTTAAGAATCTTCAATGTCATACCCTCCTGCCAGCCACTCCCCTAACTACACCTAGAACTTTGTTAGCACTTGGAAATTCTTCCCCTCTGAATTATGGAAGATCAATACCTGCAACCAGTAAATCACATCATTTCTCATTTCTTTATTCCCCAATGCCTTCTATATGACTTAAAAGTTATTTTCTTATTTTCTTCTTGCTGTGTCTTCTTTCCTTAGTGAGCTAATTTAACCATAACTTGACCATTTCCTCAGCATTCTTAGAGACATTTCTCCCCCTTCTCCAGTGCAACTTCTTTCTGCTTAAGCCACCCTTTTATAAATATATTGACAATTACACAACTTACTTTCAGAGTTGCTAGATGCATGTTGTAAGAGGAAGCTGTATAATAGAAAGTGACTATGCAGATTGAGAGGCATGAGACATTTAGAGTTTTCAGCTTCAGCTGGCTTCCTCATGGTTGTACCTTAAGCTATGGAATAAACACCAACATCCTTAATCTTGTTCTAATTCATGCTCATTTCTCTAATATTTTCTGCTACAGTCTACCCTTCCCAACATACAACTTGTTTTCTAGCCACATTAAAAGACCTTTCATTTCCCAGATGAGCCATTTTGTTTCTACATTCTCCTTCTGAAATACCATCTTCACTTTGTTCACCTTCCAGACTTTCTCTCATCCTTCAACACTCAATCCAACATCCTAATCTATTTGATCTTAATTTTTTCTCTTGCACTTTGGTAGCGATTCTCTCTCTGGACTCTAATAACTTCAAACGTATATTTAAATCTTGGAGCATAGCTGTATCATATAAGAATACATAGATTCAGAGTAATAAGTATGAGAGATACAGTGTAGAAGAGGTATACACTGGTGTGCTCAGGGCATGATAAGTATTCAATAAATTGATAAATGTTTGGGATACATATAATTAATAGAGACTGAATATCTCTGGTGTTTTGAAATGCAATGAACTAAAATGAACTATTATATACAAAATTAGGTTCAAGATAGCAAACTGAAAATACACGTTTATTTATTTATCTTTCCAAATCTTTGTTGAGTTGTTTTACATGAATGTAGAAAACAGCAAACAGTGGAAGTTAACATAGCAGTTGTAGCCCACATCAGAAGCATGTCTAACGAAGCAGAAGAAGTGGACAATGGGAGCCAGAGAGATTTGGGGTTCATAGTCACCACTTCATAGACAAAGAATTGGTTTCAAAATGAAGGCACATAATGACAGGTGGACAGTTGAACTGTTGTGCACATCAGGCTAGCTTCATATATCCACCTCCAAAGAGGCGAGCAAGTTGGAATTTACAGTCAGTCAAATGCTAGTGAATTGTAAGTGGAAGTACCATAAATGAGTGGACAGTCTTAATAGTCAAGGCTGGTATTGCATCTATTGGGGCCCCAAAGTCATCTTCTCCTTACCTTTGATCAGCTGATAAAGGAGAGGAACAATTTATCAGCCTGCTGTACATATGACCTGACTTAAGTTTATTGTGTAATTTACAAATTTAAAAGATATTTTTGTGATGTTGTCAGCCTTTTTTACATAGTGATAGGGGAAAATTAGAGGTTTCTTTTCTTACAGTCTTAGACAGGAGTCTACTATACATGCAGACTAAACAAGGGGCAAAATCAGTTGTACTAAACTTAATGAAGTTGTCACTTTGTTGTTGTTTTTTAATGTCTTTTAATTATACCTTTGCATACAATGTTTATGTGAGCCAGAGGACAAAAGATTCTAAAGACAGAATTCAGTTAAACTTATGGTCAGATAATTAAACCATTTCAGAATTAAACCTTGTTCATCATTACCAACTGTTCAGGTTATTGAAGGTGCTAGATCTTTATTAAGACTATTCATGAAATGAGAGGGTATAAATGCAATATTTCCAGACAATCCACATACCTTTAACATTATTGTTAAATTAATTAAAATACATTCCATTTTATGAATTACAGTATTTAACCAAAGCTCATCAGAGATAAGATGGTGTGTTTTTGCCACTTCTGGTTTCAAACTTCTGATTAGAAACATTCCTACTTGTGAACAATTCTTGGGTTTGAGCTTCTAATTAGTTTAATTATTACCCAAGAATACATCTCAAAATTAATATTTGATTGAACCTTATTTATTGTTATAGGTCAAAGAATGACAAATATTGCCAGGTCAAATGGTTCATATTTATACATCACATTGATAATTATCCCATTGGCTATAATGAAATTTTGAAGTAAATTTAAATCAACCTAAGAGGCTTTCAATCAGCTCTACTGTTCCAGTTATCTATTGTTCCAAAACAAATTATGCCAAAACTTACAACTTAAAATAATAAACATTTTATCATCACTCATGATATTGTGGTTCAGAATTTTGGGAAGTGCTCAATTGGGTTTCCTTTCTCTATGTGATAACGGAGATCTCTGTTATGTTCGCTGTCAAATGAACTACTTTGTAAAAATCAGTTTGGCTACTTGCACACATCTGGCACCTAGTAAGGGTGGCTAGAAGTACTCAATAGTGCTGTTAACCATTGTCCGTGTATGGTTTATCCAGTATGGAAATCTAAGGAGAGCCAAACTTGAATTATTGTATGGCAGCCAAGGAGTCTTAGAGTTCTCCAAAAGACAAAAAGTAGAAATTGCCAGTCTTTTAAGGCCTGGCACAGATTTATTTTTTTCATATTCTGTCTGTTAAACCACAGATCTCGCTCACACTCAGTGGAAGGGAACAGTGATGGTCCCATTATCCTCCCATGTTCTGCTACAAATGACTCAATCTTCAGTTTTGATCTCTCTTCTGAAAAACTTTCTTTCCTTATATTTTAGGCTATTTTATTCCCTGAAATCATAGCTCTCTGATGGATTCAATAAAAGTATGTTTAACTTTTATTTTTATTATTATTATTATTATTATTATTATTATGGTAACATAAATTTAAATTTTACATGCTGGGTGGAAGTGGAATTACCTGGCTTTAGAATTCATATCAGCAGTTTTAGATCCTAGACTTCTAAAGAATGTTGACTGCAAAATGCTTAGGGAAAATTATCATAAAAGTATAATTTTAAGAATTCCTTATTTAGCCAAATTATCATTCTGATATAAGAACAACAATAACAAAATAAGAGTTTTAGACTTAGAACTAAGTAAATTGCTTTTATATAAAAATCTAAAGCAATATTTTGAGAATGTATTTTAACAAAACCAGGGCGTGTATCTGGAAGAAAACAGGACTATAGGGAGACCCAGGGAGAGTGCTGCTAATCTGGGATAGTAAGGGATAGTAAGTTCCAGAATAATTTTCAACAGATCCAAAAGTCAGTTGATTCAGATCAGAATAATGGGTTTATATTAAAAAGAATGTATGAAATAATAGTGAACAAAATATAACATAACTTTAAGAGTAATCAGAGTCATTTAGATTCTTTATCTGAGTTTTTAATAATGAGAGTAATTTGGCTAACAATGAAACAATAACTATAACTCTACTGTTATTATATACCACTTTTCACACTTCCCTACACTATATGTCATAGTTTTATTTTTCCAACTAGACTGTTAGCTACCTATTCATCTTCTTATTAATGACTTAGCATTAAGTTTCTTTTGACAGTGAAAAAAATATAGGCTTCTTTTGATAAATGCATGATTTTATTGTCATAGTCTTTTAGGAAATAATGTACACAACTTAAAAATTAGTACAAGTTTTATAGAGCAAATTAAAAATCATTTCTTTTCTGTCTAAAAACATATTTTCAAGAACATATTTCAATTTTATAATCATTAAAATGTTAAAAAAAAATTTAGCTGACTAAGAATTAAGAATGATATTAAGCCTGACCTATGGTAGCACAGTGGATAAAGCTTTGACCTGAAACTCTGAGGTCACTAGTTTGAAAGCCTGGGCTTGCTTGGTCAAGGCATATATGGGAGTTGATGCTTCCTGCTCCTCCCCCCTCCTCTCTCTGTCTCTCTCCTCTCTAAAATAAATAAAATTTTTAAAAAAGGTGCCTTAAAAAAGAATGACATTAGGATGTTGTGGATTTGCCAATAGAAATCTAAAATAGAAGAAATATGTCCAATTTGATTAGCATGTGAGACATGCAACAAGACTCATTTGAATGTATAACATGATATTTGAAATCATTCTGATTATTAGCCGAAATATAACCAGCTTTAAAATTATCTTACAATCTATATAGTGGATAAATTAGACAAAATTGATGTAATCACAGTTACCATTATTGAGGAGGGCAGATGGACAATTGGGTGGCTTTAGTAGCTATAATCTGATCATGTAAGTAGCATTATGATAAGGATGTATAACATGGCTCAAATCATTAGGAATCATCCTGCAAACCCAACCTTTTTAACTTTCCCCCAAATATGTCAATGCCTTGAAAGACTAAGGAAAAACTCATTCTAAGATTAAAGAGACTCAAATATTACAACCAAATGTCACATGTGATGCAATATATAGTAGAAAGAACCTTATTGGATCAATTCAAAAAACTATACCATGGATGCTAGATCAGATAAAAATGTCTATCAATGTACATTTCCTGAAATGATCATTGTGCTATCATTAAGAAAGAGAATAGCCTTGTTTTTTGTTTTTGTTTTTGTTTTTTTACATATATATTAAAGTATTAGAGCAGTAAGGACGGTCTATTAAACTTACTCTCAAATGTGGAGTGTATGAATGCACCCTCACCACACAGAACATAAGGTGGAGATGATGCAATAATCAGCAAATCTGAAAAAAATGTTCAGTGGAGAGAGATCTTTGTGTTATCCTTGCAATTTAACTGTAAGCTTAAAATTACCTGCAAATAAAAATTAAAAAAATAAGCCCTGGCCGGTTGGCTCAGTGGTAAAGCGTTGGCCTGGCGTGCAGAAGTCCCGGGTTCGATTCTCTGCCAGGGCACACAGGAGAAGCGCCCATTTGCTTCTCCACCCCTCCCCTTCTCCTTCCTCTCTGTCTCTCTCTTCCCCTCCAGCAGTGAGGCTCCATCGGAGCAAAGATGGCCCGGGCGCTGGGGATGGCTCCTTGGCCTCTGCCCCAGGCGCTAGAGTGGCTCTGGTCGCAACAGAGCGACGCCCCAGAGGGGCCGAGCATCGCCCCCTGGTGGACAGAGCGTCGCCCCCTGGTGGGCGTGCCGGGTGGATCCTGGTCAGGCGCATGCGGGAGTCTATCTGACTGTCTCTCCCCGTTTCCAGCTTCAGAAAAATACAAAAAATAATAATAATAAAAAAAATAAAAATATATATATCACCTCAGGAAAGATTGCCATAACACTATTTAAGTTTAATAAGAATTTACACAATTCTCTTTATTTATTCAAATCTGACATCCTGGTTTCACACTTGGAGCTTAACCTCTCTGCCTTAATTATATACTTGGTAGGTGTAAGTGTGGGCACCAAGTTTAAGTGTTCTTGAGAAATGCAAATTCTAGGAACTATATACTTGCCTTTTAAAACATTATATTTCACAAAGTCACATTGATATGAGATGAAGTTGAACAACTCATAATCTTGTAGAAAACTTAAAACTAAAGCCTCTTTTGATTTATACTTTTTTTTTTTACAGAGACATAGAGAGTCAGATGGAGGGACAGATAGGGACAGACAGACAGAAACGGAGAGAAATGAGAAGCATCAATCACCAGTTTTTTGTTGCAACACCTTAGTTGTTCATTGATTGCTTTCTCATATGTGCCTTGACTGTAGGCCTTTAGCAGACCGAGTAACCCCTTGCTCAAGCCAGCGACCTTGGGTCCAAGCTGGTGAGCTTTGCTCAAACCAGATGAGGCTGCACTCAAGCTGATGACCTCAGGGTCTCGAACCTGGTTCCTCTGCATCCCAGTCCAATGCTCTATCCACTGTGCCACCACCTGGTCAGGCCGATTTATACTTATTAAAGAAACTATAAAAATTTGTCTTTTGATATTTATTTTATCAAAACAAATCATTAGATTTGAGAAAGAAATCACAAAATTGACAGAAATGATTAATGTAAATAACATTTACAATCACTTTTAGAAACGAAATTTGTACAAAAGATTGAAAACAGGCACAAAATGTTACTGGCTTAAAATTTGTGTAGAATTTTTTTTTTTTTCTAAAATGCAAACTCTCTGCTAAACCCCTGAATGGAAGATATTCAAATTAACAAAATGGTGCTTCATTTGCCAGCATAGAAAATTTTCTCTCTTGCTTCCTACTTCCCCCTTCTTCCTTGCTCCTGAGGCCTTAATACCAACAGAAGACTAAGATTCATCTGCACTCCACTGAATATGTGTAACCAGCTGTGATTTTACTTTTTGATGCTGCCATATGAAAAAAGAGTCTTTTTTTCTTGAGCTATAGGTGTTAATTGGTATCTTTGTATCTTGCTAATTAAGTTCTAGCAACACCTTTTCCATCATCCTCATTTGCATTTAATGAGTTCCCTTGTTGTATTAACTTATTGGATAATTAGATTAAAAAAAAGTTCAGTTTCTTTAGGCAGGCTTTTGGAAAGTACAACTTAAATATTTAAAGACTGATAAAATGTATACTTTACAAGAAAAAGAAATCAACTCAGGGAGACATATACTTAATGTTAGCCAGCACACTTATACTGACAGTTTTTAATAATGTGTTTACTAGGACATATACCAAAAAAAGAAAAATTGACTCAAAAATCCAGGCAACAACAATTGTTTTGGTGTAATAAAACAGAATCACATATGGTACAACATGATGCTCATATCAGAAACCTTCGCAATATTTAAGCACAACAAACAAATGATCAGTTAATCAGTGTGCCCTCTGAACTCTAATTACCATTTTTATTTGCATGTTCACTTTCTAGAATTATTTTTTAGGGCATGGGCCAGGCAACCGTTAAGATTTTTGGCCTGACCTGTGGTGGCGCAGTGGGATAAGGCATCGACCTGGAACACTGAGGTTGTCGGTTCGAAACCCTGGGCTTGCCTGGTCAAGGCACATATGGGAGTTGATGCTTCCTGCTCCTCCCCTTTCTCTCTCTCTCTCTCTTTCTCTCTTCCCTCTCTCTAAAAATCAATCAATAAAATATTTTTTAAAAAAGATTTTTGATATTTATTATGATGAGAGAATTTACTTGACAAACTAAGAATGGAAAAACCATTGTTGTTGATTGAAACTGCTTTTTCTTTAATATTATAATCCTTTCAGTAAAGAATTTGGGAAATAATTTTGGTTGAGAATCTCAGGTGTTAATTATTATACTCTCTTGCTCCTATTCAAACTGGTTCAGGCTGATAGATTTCTAACTTGTCCAATGGTTTCATAAAAGTTAATAATATATCTCATTGCTCTACTTTTGTCTTGGTTGAGAAGTGGTTTTCATTGGATTGGAACCCTGTTGCTGACCTTTTGGAAATCTAAACTTTCAGGGTCCAAAATTCATATTTAAATTTATATCAATCTTTAAGATATAGCAAACATTTAAAAATGAAAATATAAAACTATACCTATTAATACTAAATAGGCACAAATCCAGTAAACACTAACATTGTATTTAGTGAACAGCAGAAGATACATTACAACTGAAAGTCATAATAATATGCAATCCTTCAGGTATTCTCTGATAGCTATGATGACAGAAATGACTACTGTTATTGCCCAGTTTTAATAACATTGAGCTTCCCAGCTGGGATTAGCACATCTTACTAAGAAACCTTACAAAGTACAGTAATGAATCCCCCAGGAGATGATGTTGTCAATATCTTCTAAAGGAACAGTACTAATATTTCCTGGCTGTCCACATTGCATCAATTCTTTGCTCTAGGGTGGAAACAGATGTGTAGAGAGGTTATGATCTTGAAAGCAAGACTATTTTTCTCTGCTTGATCTTTTGGTGAAATGCATTGGAGTAAAAATTCTTTCCAGTGTCATTGTCACCCAGGAATTAAAAAGGAGAGTTTTTCTCCTGTGTATTCAAGAACAAAAATCAATAATTGACATAGCAATCTAAAACTTCCATTGCCATTGGTTTTGCTCTGTTCCCAATGCTAACATAATCCCTCATGCCTGTTACAAGTATAAAAGGGACTAGAAGACCCAGAGAGACAATTGGATACAGAGATAGCATAACTGTGAGAAGACTGTTTGTAGAAAATATTCTTCCCATGTGTGGATTTGGCCTTTGAAGCAAAGAATTACAACAGGAAATTAGGAATAGGCTGGCACTGCCTCATAAACAAGTAAAAAATTGTGTCAGCACACCAAAATATTTCACTAGATTGCCCTTCCCTTAGGAGGTTCACAGGTGGTGTAATAAATGAAATCAGCAAACCTTCCTACATGTCTAGCATATATGATTATTTTGGCTCAGCCGACCATTAGTTATTTGTAAGCTGGGGTATAAATACAGACACTAGTTGAATATTTATGTACAGCTCCAGAAGCCACATTCATTAATTTGTCTACATAAGGGGAATATAGCTATGGTGGAATGGAAAATATTTACTTGGAGAGCCTGTACCGTAATGCATTAAATATAACTGTGCTCTCGGTGTGGGGCATCCTGGAACTGTTGGTAGGTGGTGGGTCCCTACTGACCTTTTATCATTTTCTCTCTTCCTACAATTGAATATAAAACTGAATAGCTGCCTTTAACATTTCACAAATTGTCATACTGCCAGGCTCATCTTATAAGAAATTCCCTAAGTTTATCCAGACATCATATATTTTATTAGCTAACATGTAGCAAGTCTTTCCTTAGAGCCCAACTAAACATGATATTAAATGTTCTTTCGCCCTTGTAGAAGAATAATAATCTGAGACTCCTTTGTTTTTCACAGAACAATAAAATTAACCAGTTATTTAATTTATACTGTTATTGAAGAACCATTGTTATTGTCCTTTCAACAAAATAAAATACTCAAAGAATAAAAAATATATAAAAATCAACACAGAAAAGAATATCATTTATGTGCATTTTTCCCTGGATATTAGATTCATATATATTGGAATGTATTCATAGAAAGTGGTCTCAATGTCAAAGATTCACTGCTGTAAGAAAAAGATATCACCAAAAGAACTCTAATTTTTAACTTTGTTTTTATTTATTGGATAAAGTCTCATTCCTCTTTTGTATAAAGAATAATTACAGTGCTTTGTCAGAGTGAAGTACTTTGAAAGTGTTTGCTAAAATGTGGTAGAGGATCTTCTTCAAATTTTATTCCACTCTGAATCTTTATAAATACAGCCAATTCTAGGACATTTTCCTCCCAGCTTAGATTAGTTTTCTCTGATCCAAAGCAGCAGCTGAATGATATAATGAATTTGCTTTGACTATCTTGAGTCTGCCCCAAAAAGACACTAACATTTTTTTTCTTTTTTTTTTAATTAGAGGTGTGGAGGCAGAGAGACAGACTCCTGTTTGCACACTGATGGGGATCCACCCAGTAAGCTACCTATAGGGTGGTGCTCTGCCCATCTGGAGCTGTTGCTCTGTTAATCAGCAACTGAGCTATTTCAGCACCTACCATGGAGCCATCCTCAGCACCTGGGGCCAACTTGATCCAATCAAGCAATGGCTGCAGGAGGAGAGAGAAAGAGAGAGAAGAGGGAGGGTTAGAGAAGCAGATGGTCACTTCTCCTGTGTGCCATGACTGGGAATTGAACCTGGGACTTCCACATGCCCAGCTGATGCTCCACTGCTAAACCAACCAACCAGGAAGACACTAACATTTTATAATGTTTAAGAGCAAAGGAATGAAATGTTATATCAAACTATCTACCTTCCTACCAAGTAAGCTTCAAATCATACACCATTTCTGACCACCTCAGACTGAGATATTTAAACTTAATAAATTTGCTACTAGAGATGAATTCTAGTATTACCTAGGGACTTGAGTTAAAAATTCTTGAACTTCAGTTTTGATCTTCTAGGTGGAATAAACACCAATAATTTTGAAAGTAATTTCTCATAATTCTATTAAATTTCTAACCTACTGTGATCACTTAATTTCAAGAAGAAGCTGTTTTTTGTTAGTCACTTATTTACAGTTAGATATGCTTTAGTGGCAAAGAAGAATCTTCTTTTTGAACTCCTAGTTCAGTACTTTATAAAATGTGTTAAGAATTGATAGAAAACATGTTTCTTATTTTATTCCTGTATAAGTCTAGTGAAACAAGATACTTGGTCAAATAAGAAATTTAGCATGTTTAGGATGTTTTCTAAAGTTATAGACTATTTAAATACCCATTAAAATATTTACACATTTTTTTGTATTTCTACCTTCTATAGTAACATTATTAATATAAAATTAGATAATATATATCAAATGCTTGCTGCAACTACCTAGGATTCTTTGGCCTGTAGGATATCTATCTCATTTGTTAGAAAAGATATTAATACTTTTGCCTGAGCCCTGGACGGTAGCACAGTGGATGAAGTGTCAGCCAGAGCACTGAGGTTGCTGCCTAGAGCCCGGGTCATTTATCCTAAGCGTAGCTGTTAGGTTCCAAAGGCATGGACTCTATACCTGCTCCAAGGTTGCTATGAGAAGCAATCAATGGCCGAACTAAGAGAAACAAAGTTTTGATGCTTTTCTCTCTCTCCCTTCCTCTTTATTTTTTTAAAATAATTTCAATATCTTTTTTTTCATTATAAGATGAAACATTAGCTTTAACTAATCTCATGAGGTTATATTGAGGATTAATAAAAATGAACAATTGGGAACATTTTTTGAAATATATTGGTGAACTCTAAAAAAATTTCTTCAGTTGTGTGTATAAGTGACAGAGAGACTTTGGTAAAATGAAAAATGGCTTTAGAAATTTAATGGAATTATAATAAAATGATGATTGCAGTTTCTCAGATAATAAAGTTTGGCATCAAATTTCTCCAAAGAAAATGTATAGTGATAATTCAGTCCCAATTTAACCCTAGAAAGTTGGACCAACAATGCATTTCATAATTAGTCTTGAATGAAATAGATATTGGGAATCACAATAAAGATGTGTCTAGATTACAATATTCCAGATATGAGACTATTAGCACAATGGTAAATCTGTGTTGTGCTTATCATTCAATATGTTACACAACCATATCAGTTAGGAATATTTTTGCCTATACATACCATATAAGCCAATAGACTGTGACTTAAACAAACAAGTGATAACAAGTGACATGTTTATTTATTTTTTTGTGTGGAAGAATAAATCTGATATTAGGCAGTGCAGAGCTGGTGTCTCAATTCCCTTTTCTACATTTTTTGACATTCTTCTGTTTTAAGGTTTTGCGAGTAAAATAATTAAATGCTTTACCCGTCAAGTCTTAGAACTAGGTGTATCAACACATTACCATAGCTGTAACATGATTGGATTCATAATAATATGTAATATGGCTTGTAGAAAAAAAGTGTGAAGGAAGAAACCAAAATACTAATATTGTAGTTTATGTTAATAAGAGACACAACTAGGTAATATCAGACAGAATGAATAGGGCACTTGAAACCAGACAATCTGAAAGAGCTAAATACTTATGTGGTGTTTTGGGGTTTTTTTTTACTTACATTATTTAATTAGTAATAAAGGGATAAAGATTCAGGATTAAAAAAACTGTAACCCTGAACTTATAGCTTTAAGTTTTTCTTTATCAAACACAGCCACAATAATGTTAAATAATCATCTATCCTGTGGTGAGATTCAAATAATTTAACAACCAGTTCTCTACCCTAATGACCATTTTAATCTCATTTAAGTTTTAAGTAAAAAAAAAAGATCGATATACCAAAACGTAGTATATTATTTCATGCCTTTAATACTTAAATAAAAACAATGTAAGATGTACACAAAACTAGATTGTTATAAGAAAGAGTTTTAAAATATTAATGAAAAATATTAAATAATACCTGACAAAAAACAACAAAACTGTTATTTAAGATTTAGCATTTATTTGCATATATCATAATTTTTTGTTATGACAGTTTTTCTTACTAATTTAGAGATTTAAAGATTTATTGTTCTTATATAGAATGAATATTTAATATTTATTTGATGATAAAATCGTGTTTAGCTTACTGTTTATATCTTCAGAGGTATCTAAGCCATAAGATTGCCCTTATGTTTAGCCACCACATGTAAATTGACACAAAAGTATTTACTGGTATTTTTATTTTGTCCCTGAATGGCCAACAAAGAGCTCTAAGCTCATGGCTCTAAACTACAGGAAACTGAGAAAACTATTTACTTTTAGAAAAATAAGACAAAAATGTATATGAGATTTACATAACTATTTACTTTTATAAAAAATATTAACTTTAAGCTATAGATTCCTATGTTACAAATTATAATTTATAATATTTTAAATATTACTTTTGTAATATTAGAACATTTCCCCACTTTTTACATTGTTCAGTTTTATCATAAATATATTATTTTATTTTTTTATTTATTCATTTTAGAGAGGGGGGAGAGAGAGAAATAAGGGGAGGAGGAGCAGGAAGCATCAACTCCGTTATGTGCCTTGACCAGGCAAGCTCAGGTTTTCAAATCGGTGACCTTAGTTATCCAGGTCAATGCTTTATCCAATGAGCCACCACAGTTCATCAATAAATATATTATTTTTAACTTATGAACTACCTTTTAAATATTATATCGTTATGTCCATTTCCTTGTCAGAGAACTTTGAGCTTTTATTTATAGAATATGGTTGTTCTAGCAACTGGTTCAAAAATATAAAAGATTCAGTAATAATAATAACATCTGTTGTATGATTAAAAGGTGAGGGCTGAGTCACTGAGGCATTAGATCACTTGTCCAACCTAGTTTCTAATGTTATTATTAAAGTGTATTAATTATTACTAAAGTGTAGGGACATCAAAAGGATTCTATTGCAACCTAACATTAAAATTAGGACTGTCCTTACCAGCATTCTCAAATGAACTGAAGGATAAAGCCCTAGTGACATTCTCATTAGGTATATAGATTAGAAAGAAGTCTTTGAATACATTTTTGAGGAACATTATTAAATGTGAGAAAGGATATGACTCATGGTAAGAAAAGAAAGTCAAGTAAATTAAAAGTGCAAAAACTTTATAGGAGAATTTTACCAGACCAAATTAGTAAATAAAATAAAGAGTAAAGTAAATGTAATTGCCTAAAATACATCACAAAATAAAATAAATAAAAACAATGAAAGTGAGTGATATTAAGAATAACAGGAGAATTAAGACCAATTTCTTAATTACTTAGAAAATTTTATACTATCATTTATCATCTGAGCAGCAACATCAGTTAAATAATTCAACTTTAAACAATTTAGTCACTTACACAGAAAAGAAATAGGTAATATGAGAAAAACATATACAGCTTCTATTATCAAGGTGTTAATACTATGAGTAATTAAATAAAATTCTTAGGAAGGCTATATTTAATTGTTTATAAAAGTGTAGCTATATCCTGGGCATTTGACTTCTTTGACTTAGGTTTTATTTTTGTTTTTACCTTAACTCAAATTGGGAGGAAACACTTTATTATTCACAAATATTTTTCTTAGATTTCAATATAAAACTGATTTTATTAAACAATAAGTAAAGTTTTTTTCACTATCTTTTTTTTTTCTGACTGATGCACCTACAATGCTTGGTAAAGAGAAAATGGACTTAAAAATATAATTAGAGCCTGATCAAGCAGTGGTGCAGAGGATAGAGTGTCGGACTG
This sequence comes from Saccopteryx leptura, assembly GCF_036850995.1. NCBI lineage: Eukaryota > Metazoa > Chordata > Mammalia > Chiroptera > Emballonuridae > Saccopteryx > Saccopteryx leptura. Next base: position 43,224,161 of record NC_089506.1, read on the forward strand.
AGACGCAGAGCACCCAGGTTTGAAACCCCGAGGTCGTCGGTTTGAGCATGGGCTCATCCGGCTTGAGGGAGGGCTCACCAGTTTGAGTGCGAAGTCGTGGACATAGGCATGGGATCATAGATATGATCCCATGGTCTCTTGCTTGAGCCTAAGGTTGCTGGCTTGTGCACGGGGTCACTTGCTCTGCTGCAGCTCCTGGTCAAGGCACATGTGAGAAAGCAATCAAAGAACAATTAAGGAGAGTAAGGAGCTGCAATGAAAAATTGATGCTTCTCATCTCTCTCCCTTCCAGTCTGTCTATCCTTGTCTGTCCCTATCTGTCTTTCTCTCTGTTTCTGTCTCACACACATACAAAAAAAATGGAATTAGAAGGTTTTGTTGTCATGGTCTGGTTATCTTGCTAAGAAATTTGCCTTTGTTGCATTTTTAATAACCACTATTACTTTTTTTTTTATATTGCCTTAGTCTCACTAGTAGAACAGTTAAATAATGAAAAACAGAGGATTCAGTGGAAATGTAATATTTTGTATTTTTTTGTGCAAAATTCTTTTTTAGTCAGTGCATTCTCAGCTAAAGGAAATAATTTGTCAAATATTCTTTTCCAACAAAAAAGTGGTGATTTTCATTCAAAGATTTTCTGTACTAAAATCATCCATTTGTTTTGTGCTGACAGCACAAGTCAATTCCAATGTCATTGGACTCTAAATTACTCTGAGGAGTACAGTCATAAGAAACAATACAAACTTCGTTTTGCAATGTCATTCATCAGTCTAATGGCAAACAAGAGTATCAGTTTTAATATAGTGCTGTCCACTCTTTGATGGTAGCTTTGTAGTAAGGCCGGCTCTTATGCATTTAAAATGGCTGCGGACACTTTCTAAGGTATGTGCTTTTTCACTGGCATCCACTGTGCAAGAGTGACTATATTTTTCTAAAATGTTTGATGCAATAATTTTTTATTAGACAGTTTAGGTCACATGCACTGCTACTGAACCAATCACTGTGGCCAGGGGAAAACAATATGCTAATTGGCTTACCTGTGATCCTCTGATTAGATATTTTTATCTAAAACACAGAAGATTTCAAGTGGCGGAGAATTGGCTCCCTGAACAAAATTAACCTAATGCTGCTACAAAACAAAATGATATAAGATGAGAGGCAAACAATAAATACATTATGGTTATAAACCAGATCTTCTAGCCCCAGATACTCTACTTTTTTGTTGAACCTTAACAGAAAACTGTTATGGTTCAGGATTCACCAAAATAAATACATTTCCTTTTGATTAAAATCATTAGCAATATAACCAACATAGTAGTTATACTCAATTGTTCTTCTTTAATCCTTTAGCCATATTAATTTCTAAAGCTACAGAGAACATTATGCATGCTTTTTGCTCTCCCACATGCCATCATGAGAGTCTGCCATGGGCTAAAAAAATACACTTATGAATATATTTTTAGGATGTAGTTCTCAGAGAACATTAAGATCCTCACTGACTTAAAGGATGAATGAGGATCATCCATGTTGATAATGGGAGCAAGACTTCAAAGCAGTGTGTAGAGCAATGTCAAAAAAAATACGATGGCATTTTCAAAGAACCCCAAATTTTACCACTGTTTGACTCAAAAGTGTGAGGGGAGAAGGTGAGGCATAAGCTGGTAGGAATTAGATCTTGAAGGGTCTTATCTTACTCAAATAAAAGCTGGAGATGTATTTTATGAGTGGAGCACCACTCATGACTTTTCATAGGTGACCCATATTATTGTTTCACCTATATGAGAATTCATTTTGGCAATCATGTGGATCATCACCTGGGAATAGTAAGAACATCAGTGAGGCAGTATGAAAGCTTTTTCCAGATTCCAGCTGATGAAGTCCAAACCATGAGGCAGAAGTAGGTTTGAAGAGGAGCAAACAGATTCAGGAGCTCTTTAACGGTGTCTTTAAGACTTGGAAGACAATAAAAATATAGTAGATGAGAAAGTGAAAAGCAAAAAACATGATCTCGTTTCCTTACTTAGTATGCTGATGTGCATTAATAGAAACAGAAATTGCACTTGAAGGAAAAGTCTTGGCAAATAAATGAGTTCACTTCAAGTACATTAAGTCATTAAGTGTAAAGTGTGTAAGGCATCTATGTGTGGAGGTCTAACAGGAAGCTTAATGTAACTTTCTGGAGCCCTATAGAAAAATGTAGGTATGAAATATTTTCTTGAGGGTTGTAGTATAAATGTGATAGTCAAGACAATGAGAATAAATTAGATCATTTAGGGAGGGAGTTTCAAATGAGAAGTAGACAAATAGAAGACATTTGAATAAGGCTCGATATTTAAAGAATAGAGAGTCGATCAAGGAGTTGAAGAGGAAAAGGTCAGGAAAATAAAGGAGAAACTAGTACAGAACTATCTAGTGGAAGTTAAAGGATGGTGCACACATTTGAGAAAAAAGGAGAGTACACTAAACAGACATCAGATAAAATAAGCAATAATGTATTTGTTAAATGCTGCTATGGACATTTCCAGACATTATGTAGAAAAATTTCACATCTGAAATCAGAATTTCCTTTAAAAGTAATACAATTAGCTAAACATTTTTTTTTTTTAAATGACATTGATTCTTCAGAGATCTCTAAGCCTCATCTTGTTTTCTCACATCAAAACTTTGAAGTGTAGAGTATGTCAGGTGTTATTTAAGGTCACACAGCTGACCGCCGTGTCAGGATTAGAAGTCCGTTATCTTGATTTCATTTCATCTCTAGAACCTTTAACAATTTATCCTCCAAACATAAACTATCCTTTTATTTTTAACTTATACATCAGGTTTCTTCAATTTTTTTAATCTTTTCATTCTTATCAGCTATCAATTTATCCAGACAGTTTTTTCTTTTCTTCTCAGACTGAATAGAGTGAGTACCAATCATTTTTCTCCTTTATACACAATTGATTCCATCACCTTTTATCCTTCACCTGAAAATTACACACAAAGTACAATCCTATGATCTCCTTTTGGTCTCTAAACCTATGTTTCTAAACACATGCTGCAATTATGTGAACTGCTTCTAATTCTTGCCATCTAAACTTTCATGAGTCCACAGTGCTATGCAGAAAATATTTTCCTATACTCAGTCAGCATTTGCTTTTCCTATGTGGTTATACCTTCCTTAATTTTTTAAGTCTATTTTTAAACTTCCCTTTCCTGACATTCAGAATAAAATTCACCCACTACTTGAATGACAGCAAACACTGTTAAGAAGAAACATCCTCAACTGCAAATAAGATTAGCATCACACCAATGTATATCTTCCTTTTTTCAATTTCTCTTCCTTACTACTCTTCATTGTCAATTCATTTCAACCTTTCCCACTGCTTTAAGAATCTTGCTTTCTCAGCCATTGCCACTCTCTTCCAAATCACAGACACCTCACACTCTGCTGGGTCTTTTTTGTCAGGAAATAACCATATCAAATTTTACCTAAAAAATAAAAAAAGTCAATTTCTACAATTTTATTATAGTTCTAACTTTATCACTCTTCCCTTCCTCTTCCCATCTTTCTTCCTTTCTTTTTATTATACTTCTCAAAGACAACACTTCTAAAAGTTTGTTCTTATGGTCTCAACTTTCTCACTTTTATATCATTTCTTAATTCATGTAAATATACTACAAGTGATTGCCGCTTTCACTGTTAAGTTCAAGTTGACATAGATTCACAAATGATGATTGGTACTATAATTTGGATTTATGGCCATTAGATAATACTTTGACAGCAGTGAAGTCAGTCAAAATCAATGGTTCTTAACTCTGCATATCTGATTTATACAAGAGTTAAAATTTTTACTGATATACAGTTCTTATAAGACCAACTGAATCACAATTTCTTTTCAGTGGAATCAGTCATTAACATTTTAAGAAATATGTTTGTGCCATTGTCATATTCAGTAAAGGTGGAGATCCTAAAATCTAAACATTAGTACAGAATAAAGTGAGAAAAAGACTGTAATTATTTCTAAGAAAAGAATTACATGTGGTTCAATAAATGATACCAATGAGAAAAAAGGAGATAGAAATTAAAAAGAAAAGATTGTATATGAAAATGCATTGGTAATAAAGTTTGGATGTAAAACTCTAGAGAAAAGTCTATGCAATATTTCCTTCTGGTTTAAGAATTAAGACTATGTCAAGAAAGAGAAATGTCCTTAAAGAAGAACCAAATTTCGGTCAATGTAGAGTGGTAGGGATTTTTAATAAAGTTGGAAAATGGAAAGCAGCTCTTTCACAGTGAAACAAATTCTACAAATACAAAGTGTAGTGAGCGTGACAACGCAATGATTCAGTGGATAGAGTGTCGGGCTGAAAGAAGGAGAACCCAAGTTCGAAATCCCAAGGTCGCCATCTTGAGTGTGGGCTCATACAGCTTTAGTGTGGACCAGCTTGAGTGCAGGTCTCTGGATTAAGCGTGGGATAATAGACATGACCCCATGGTTGCTGGCTTGAGCCCAGGGTTACTGACTTGAAGCTTAAGGTCACTGGATTGAACCAGGGGTCACTCACTCTGCTGAAGCCCCCCCCCCTCCGTCAAGTCACATATGAGAAAGCAATCAATGAACAACTAAGGAGTCTAAGGAACCCCAACAAAGAACTGATGCTTCTCATTTCTCTCCCTTTCTGTCTGTCTGTCCTTATCTGTCCCTTTCTCTGTCTCTGTCACAGACACACATAAAAAAAAAAAACATAGTGAATAGAGCTAATCTGTAATGGAGTGATGATTACAAGTGTGAAAATTTAGACAAATCTAGATATCAGAGTAGCAGAAAACATGTAGATGATGTATAGAGACTGTGGTTTTGACCTTCATACTTCTGTTCAGTGGTATTCATTATGGCTTAGATTCCATTAGATTCCTGTCCAGATGTTATTTTATTAAAGTTCAGAGACATTTAAATTCCCTTTTCTATTATGGAAAAGGACAGCTCCTCAAAGGGATGTGGAGATTGTATGAACAACTCCATGGAAGGTGGTAAGGAGAACATTATAGGCAATGGATGATTGACTGTGAGAATATTGTAGCCTGGCATCAAGAACAAACCTCCATAAAAGTAATTGACAAGTTCCTGCTACAAAAAATAGAATTCAGTCAATTATATAAGTATGAACTTAGAATTTCCAACATATCATGACTGATACTTTCTTTCTGTGTGTTTTTGTGTGTGCAGACCAATGTATTGCAAGACTGGGTGATTTAAAAGTAAGAGATCAACAGAACTTAAAAACTAAAACTAAAATATACTTAATAAGATACTGACCAGGTGGTGGTGCAGTAGATAGAGCATCAGACTGGAATGCAGAGGACCCAGGTTCAAAATCCCGAGGTTGCTGGCCTCCACAGCAACTGGACTCATCCGGCTTGAGCGAAGGCTCACCAGCTTAAGTGGAGGGTCGCTGGCTTGAGTGTGAGATCATAGACATGACCCCATTATCACTGGCTTGAAGCCCAAGGTCACTGGCTTGACCAAGGAAGGGGTCACTCTATCTGCTGTAGCCCTCTGGTCAAGGCACATATGAGGAAACAATCACTGAACAACTAAGGAGCTGCAACAAAAAATTGATGCTTCTCATCTCTTTCCCTTCTTTTCTGTCTGTCCCACTCTGTCCCTCTATCTGATTCTCTCTCCATCTCTGTCAAAAGAAAAAGTACTTAATAGGACTTTTCTTTTCCATACCTACTAATGTTTTCTTCAGAGTTCTTGCTAAGATGTTCCTAAGGTTAAGGTTCTAACTCCACTACGTAATGTTCATCATTAGTGTATACAGATTGGGCCTAAATAATAATGACAGCTAGTATTTTCAGAGTTTATACAGCAGGTACTAGACTAAGAGCTTTATGACAAATATTAAATTAGTATTATAATAATATACTTAGTGTATTCACTTCATAGTCAAATAATTTACCCTTATTTAATGTTTATATAAATTTTGTATAATTTTGATTTTAAAAACCTTTCAAGGTATTATAAATAATACTTACTTTTACTGAGTATCATTACTGAGTATCATTACTTTTTGAACCTCTCAATCAAGAGGCTTATGCTCAAAATTGGCTAAAACGTGAAACTAACATGATTTTCTGACTTGCTTTAACATTTTGAGATAAGATGTGCTATATACAGTTGTGTTTTCAGAAGTGACTAAGAGTGACATAAATTAATTGATAACAGGCATCCAATGGAATTATGGAGATTAAGAAATCCAAATTTCTGCAACACAAAAGTATATAATAATGCCAGGACAATAGTGAAATATCACTTCTTATTGAAATTTTTCAAGGGCTTCATACTAGTTTTAATAGGTCAGTAATTTTGACCTATTTTGTATAGGTCTGTAATTTTTATATTTGAACTATATTTTAATAGGTCAGTAATTTTTAAAGGAGGTAATATGGGGCAAGAAATCTTAGGTAAATTGTAAGAATTAATAAATATTAAGATGGTTCCAGTAGATTGGATTGTTCAAATGGAGCTTTCACAGAAGCAAGATTAAAAGTTGAGGCCTAAAAGTGATTAAGTAATAAAATGCATTGTTACTAAAATAATGTCAACGGACCTGACTCTGTATGCAATGGGAAACCTCTGAAAGATCCTGAGAATTGATTCAACAGATGGAAAGCAGCATTTCAGTACCAGAAATCTGGTCTACATGAGTGTTGGAGATGAGTCCCGGTTAGCAGGGTTTTGCAGGTATCTAAATCGTGTGTCCTACGTTAGTGTGTTGGCATTTAGTGTACAAATATGAGAAAGGTCAAGATGCCTGAATGAACAGTTCTTAGCAATTCCATGAGGAGATATGAGAGCCTTAAAAAAAGTCAAAATTTAACTCAAAATTTTGTTTGTTGGTTTTGTTTTGTTTTTATCTTATTTTCATTAATTTTAGTGCAGTGACATTGATAAATCAGGATACATATGTTTTGAGAAAACATCTCCAGATTATTTTGACATTTGATTATGCTGCATACCCCTCACCCAAAGTCAAATAGTCTTCTGTCACCTTCTATCTGGTTTTCTTTGTGCCCCTCCCCTCCCCCTCCCCCTCCCTCTCCTTCCTCGCCCCCTGCTCACCCCTCTACCACACCCCCTGTTACCATCACATTCTTGTCCATGTCTCTGAGTCTCATTTTTATGTCCCATCTATGTATGGGTTCATATAGTTCTTAGTTTTTTTCCGATTTACTTATTTCACTCCGTATAATGTTATCAAGGTCCATCCATGTTATTATAAATGATCCGATGTCATCATTTCTTATGGCTGAGTAGTATTTCATACTATATATGTACCAAAGCTTTCAATCCACTCATCCTCTGATGGACAATTGGGCTGTTTCCAGATCTTCGCTATTGTGAACAATGCTGCTATAAACATGGGGGTGCATTTCTCCTTCTGGAACCGTTCTATGCTGTTCTTGGGGTATATTCCCAAAAGTGGGATAGCTAGGTCTAAAGGCAGTTCAATTTTCAATTTTTTGAGGAATCTCCATACTGTTTTCCATAGAGGCTGCACCAGTCTGCATTCCCATCAGCAGTGCAGGAGGGTTCCCTTTTCTCCACATCCTCACCAGCACTTATTCTGTGTTGTTTTGTTGATGAGCGCCATTCTGACTGATGTGAGGTGATATCTCATTGGGTATTAATTTGCATTTCTGTAATGATTAGTGATGTTGAGCATTTTTCATATGCCTAGTGGCCATTTGTATGTCCTCTTTGGAGAAGTGTCTATTCATTTCTTTTGCCCATTTTTGGATTGGGTTGTTTGTCTTTCTAGTGTTGAGATTTACAAGTTCTTTATAAATTTTGGTTATTAACCCCTTATCAGACGTACTGTCAAATATGTTCTCCCATTGTGTAGTTTGTCTTTTTATTCTTTTCTATTGTCTTTGGCTGTGCAAAAGCTTTTCAGTTTGATATAGTCCCATTTGTTTATCCTGTCTTTTATTTCACTTGCCCGTGGAGATAAATCAGCAAATATATCACTGAGAGAGATGTCGGTGAGCTTACTGCCTATGTTTTCTTCTAAGATGCTTATGGTTTCATGCCTTACATTTAAGTCTTTTATCCATTTTGAGTTTATTTTTGTGAATGGTGTAAGTTGGTGGTCTAGCTTCATTTTTTTGCAGGTAGCTGTCCTATTTTCCCAACACCATTTGTTAAAGAGGCTGTCTTTACTTCATTGTATGCCTTTACCTCCTTTGTCAAATATCAGTTGTCCATAGAGCTGTGGGTTTATTTCTGGGTTCTCTGTTCTGTTCCATTGATCTATGTGCCTGTTCTTATGCCAGTACCAGGCTGTTTGAGTACAATGGCCTTGTAGTATAGCTTGATATCAGGAAGTGTGATACCTCCCCCTTTATTCTTCTTTTTGAAGATTTCTGAGGCTATTTGTGTTCTCTTTTGGTTCCATATAAATTTTTGTAATATGTGATCTATGTCTTTAAAGTATGCCATTGGTATTTTAATTGGTATTGCATTGAATTTATAGATTACTTTGGATAATATAGACATTTTAATGATGTTTATTCTTCCTAACCATGAGCACGGTATATGCTTCCACTTGTTTGTATCTTCCTTGATTTCTTTATCAATGTTTTATAATTTTCCAAGTACAAGTCTTTATTTAGTCTCCTTGGTTAAATGTACTCCTAGGTACTTTATTTTTTTGGTTGTAATAGTGAAGGGGATTGTTTCCTTAATTTCTCTTTCTGATTGTTCATTGTTGGTGTATAAAAATGCCTCTGATTTCTGAGTATTAATTTTATATCCTGCCACTTTGCTGAATTCATTTATCAGGTCCAGTAGTTTTTTGACTGAGACTTTAGGGTTTTCTATATACAATATTATATCTTCTGCAAATAATGATAGCTTACTTCTTCTTTTTCAACTGGAATGCCTTTTATTTCTTCTTCTTGTATGATTGCTGTGGCTAGGACTTCCAGGATTATGTTGAATAAGAGTGGTGAAAGGGGGCATCGCTGCCTTGTTCCTGATCTTAAGGGGATTTCTTTTAATTTTTGCCTATTGAGTACGATGTTGGCTGTGGGTTTCTCATAGATGGCTTCTATCCTGTTGAGGTATATTCCCTGTATTCCCACTTTGTTGAGAGTTTTGATCATGAATGGTGCTGGATTTTATCAAATGCTTTTTCTGCATCTATTGAAATTATCATTTGTTTTTCTTCTTCCTTTTGTTTATGTGATGAATAACATTCATTGATTTGCGAATATTGGACCAGCCTTGCCTCCCAAGAATAAATCCCAGTTGATCATGGTGTATGATTTTTTTCCATATATTGTTGCATCCAGTTTGCTAATAATTTGTTGAGGATTTTAGCATCTATATTCATCAGGGATATTGGCCTATAATTTTCTTTCTTTGTGTTGTCTTTGCCTTGTTTTGGAATCAGAATTATGCTTGCCTCATAAAAGGAGCTTGGAAGTCCTCCTTCCTCTTGAATTTCTTGAAATACCTTGAGAAGGATAGGAGTTAGTTCTTATTTGAATATTTGGTAAAATTCACTTGTGAAGTCATCTGGCCCAAGACTTTTCTTTGTTGGGAGTTTTTTGATAACAGTTTTGATCTCATTTGGTGTAATCTGTCTGTTTAGGTTTTCTGATTCTTCCAGATTGATTTTTGGAAGATTGTATGTTTCAAGGAATTTGTCCATTTCATCTAGGTTGTCTAGTTTTTTGGCATAGAGTTCTTCATAGTATTTTCTTACAATATTTTGTATTTCTGTTGTGTCAGTTGTTATTTCTCCACTCTCATTTCTAATTTTATTTATTTGAGTCCTTTCTCTCTTTTTCTTGGTGAGTCTAGTTAAAAGTTCATCGATCTTGTTTACCTTTTCAGAGAACCAGCTCCTAGTTTCATTGATCCTCTGTATTGTTTATTTAGCCTCTATGTCATTTATTTCTGCTCTGATCTTTATTTTTTCCTTCTTTCTACTACATTTGGGCTTTACTTGCTATTCTTTTTCTAGTTCTTTTAGATGCAGGGTTAAATTATTTATTTGAGCTTTTTCTGTCTTCTTAAAGAGTGCCTGTAGTGCTATGAACTTCCCTCTCAGTACTGCTTTCACTGTGTCCCATAAATTTTGAGATGTTGTATGCTCATTATCATTCGTTTCTAGGAATTTTTTTATTTCTTCTTTGATCTCATTCTTAATCCATTCATTATTTAAGAACCTGCTATTTAGTTTCCATGTATTTGAGAATTTCTGAGCTTTTCTGTTGTTGTTGATTTGTAGTTTCATGTCATTGTGATCAGAGAAAGTGCTTGGTATTATTTCAATCTTCTTAAATTTGTTGAGAGCACTTTTGTGCCCTAACATGTGGTCTATCCTAGAGAATGTACCATGAGCACTTGAAAAGAATGTATATTCTGCTCCTTTAGGGTGAAAGGTTCTAAAGATGTCTATTAAATTGAGTTGATCTAGTGTGTCCAATAAGTCTGCTGTTTCTTTGTTAATTTTCTTTCTTGAGGATCTATTTAGTGATGTTAGTGGATTATTAAAATCACCTACTATTATAGTATTGCTGTTGATCTCATTCTTTATATCCATCGAAGTCTGCTTTATATATTAGGTGCTCCTATATTAGGTGCGTAGCTATTTAAAATAGTTATATCTTCCTATTGGATTGCTCCCTTTATTATTATGTAGTGGCCTTACCTTATTTATCTCTTACTATAGTCTTTGTTTTAAAGTCCATTTTCTCTGATATAAGTATTGCTACCCCAGCTTTTTTTTCATTTCCATTTGCATAAAATGGTGTTTTTTTTTATCCTTTTACCTTCAGTCTATGTGCATCTTTTGTTTTAAGGTGTGTTTCTTGTAGACAGCATATGTACGGGTCCTCTTTTCTTATCCATGCAGCTACCCTATGTCTTTTGATTAGATCATTTAATCCATTTACATTTAAGGTTATTATTGATATGTAGTTGTTTATTGCCATTTTATTCTTTAAAGCTGTATTCCTTTTTTGCTATATTATTTTCCCATTTGATCTATTTACAACAGGCCCCTTAACATTTCCTGCAGCATTGGTTTGGTTGTAATGAATTCCTTGAGTTTTTTTTTTTTTTTTTTTTTTTTTTTGTCTGGGAAACTTTTTATTTCTCCTTCAATTTTAAATGATAGCCTTGCTGGATAAAGTAGTCTTGGTTGTAGGTTCTTGTTCTGCATTACTTTGAATATTTCTTGCCATTCCCTCTGGCCTCAAGTGTTTCTGTTGAGAAGTCTGATGTCTTACTTATGGGGGTTCCTTTGTAGGTGATAGCCTTTTTTTCTCTAGCAGCTTTTAATATTTTCTCTTTAACATTTAGCTTTGGTATTTTAATTATGATGTGTCTTGGTGTAGGTTTCTTTGGGTTTCTCTTTAATGGAGTTCTCTGTGCTACTTGAACTTGTGAGAGTTTCTCCTGCTTTAATTTAGGGAAGTTTTTAGCTATGATATGATTGAACAAAGTCTTTATCCCTTGTTCTTTCTCTTCTTCTACAGGAACCCTTATAATGCGGATGTTATTTCTCTTCCTGTTGTCACAGAGCTCTCTAAGAATTTCCTCAGACTTTTTGAGTCTCTTTTCTTTTTTCTTCTCTGCTTTTATGCCTTCATTCTAGTTGTCCTCCAACTCGCTGATTCAATCTTCAGCTCTATTCTTCCTGTTTTTAATTCCTTCCACTGTGGCCTTCATTTCTGATATTGTATTTGTCATATCCGACTGATTCTTTCTTAATATTTCTATATCTTTTTTTATACTTGCTATTTCTTTATTTAGGTGTTAGTAATGACCATCCATTGTTGTTCTAAGATCCCTAAGTATCCTTACAATCATTATTTTGAACTCCGCATCCAGAAGTTTGGTTATTTCCATATCACACAGTTCATTTCCTGGATGTTTCTCTTGTGGTTTCATTTGGATCACACTTCTCTGTCTTCTCATTACATCTGTGTATTTGGGTGTTTTGTTTGCAGAGCTGTTTGAGTCTAGGCTTGGTGTTGTCTGCCTCCAGTTTTCAATTGTGTTATTTCTAGGTCTTCTTGGGTTGGCATCAGCTATTATTTGTAACCCACTTTTGGATTTGGGCACCGAAGTCTTGATTTGTTTGTTTTCTTAACAGGTGATTGTCTTGTTTGCTGATCTCAGCAGGGGGCTTATTTGAAACTGTATCCAGGAATGCAGTGGGTGTGACCTGAGGCTCTGAAGTCCTCTTCTGCCAGTTAATCTCTCTGAGGGCAGGTTGCTTTCTCAGCTTCAGTATGGGGAGGTGTATCTCAGATCTCCATGGAGACCTGAGTTACTGCCCCTCCTCCCCACTTCTTGTTTTCAGCTGTGTCTTGTTGCGCTGATTGGAGTTGGAGAGATGTCTGTATCTCTGAGACCTGAAAGTACTTTTGTGTTTTGCTTTGTGGAAGGATCAGCCCCTCCCCCAGTTATGGCTGCCTCCAGCACTGGATGAGTCAGCTTTTCTGGTCATACCCTGCATTCCTTTCTCCCTCACCCTCTGTCTCTCTCTCTCTCTCTCTCTCTCCCATTTCTTTTTGGAAAACAAGGGGTCCCTTTCAAAACATGTTATTCCCTGGTTACCACACAAGTGGCTGTTAGCAGTATTTACTGCTCTTTTCCTTAGAGTGAGAGCCTAGCCTCACCCCCCCATTCCTGTAAGCAGGGGAGATTCAGGTGCTCCCTACAAGGTTTGTTGTGGCTTCTTCTTTGCTCCTTGGTTTTTTAGAGCTGTTCTTGTAGTCCAGATTTGGTTTTTCATGCTGATTGTTCATAAATTATTTTATAATTCAGTTCGGTGGTGTGAGCTGAGAGTCTGTGTGTCTTCTTACTTCACTGCCATCTTCAGGTCTTAAATGCTGGCTCTTGCCTTGCTTGAACATTCAGGTCCTGCTCATTCCTTGAAGATCTCTGTTGTGGGTGTTAATGATCTTATTTAACTCCTCACTTACCATGGATCCTCTGCCTTGTCTAATACAGTTGTATCTTTGTGTGCCCCAGGAGCTCCATTTCTCTCTCTTACTTCAAGATTTTTATTCTAAATAAGTGACTGAGACTTGATGCCAAATAAATAAACATGGATGGAAGAGGTGACAATTAATATAACTAAATAATCCTATGAAAAAAAATTAGTTTTAATAATTTATCAAGTACCCAACATATTGAAAGAGTTCCCTGTAAGCGTTCTTTGAGTTTTCTGGAGTCCCATGTTCCTTCTCCCATTGGTTTGGGAAGATTACTTAACCCAAAATAGAACTTAAATATGTGATAAACCCTATTTTTCAAACAGCTGATACAAAACTTTCTTTTTTTTTTTTCATTTTTCTGAAGCTGGAAACAGGGAGAGACAGTCAGACAGACTCCCGCATGCGCCCGACCGGGATCCACCCGGCACGCCCACCATGGGGCGACGCTCTTCCCACCAGGGGGCGATGCTCTGCCCATCCTGGGCGTCGCCATGTTGCGACCAGAGCCACTCTAGCGCCTGAGGCAGAGGCCAAGGAGCCATCCCCAGCGCCTGGGCCATGTTTGCTCCAATGGAGCCTTGGCTGCGGGAGGGGAAGAGAGAGACAGAGAGGAAAGCGCGGCGGAGGGGTGGAGAAGCAAATGGGCGCTTCTCCTCTGTGCCCTGGCCGGGAATCAAACCCGGGTCCCCCGCACGCTAGGCCGACGCTCTACCGCTGAGCCAACCGGCCAGGGCTGATACAAAACTTTCATAAGTGGTTTTAGATTGAGAGGACATGACATCTAGATTTCAATATTCAAAAGCATGCACTGGTATAGCGTCTTTGCTCATCTGAATATTTTGTGACATTTTCTCATGCTTATTATATCAAGACTACATTCCTGCTGTTTTATATAATTCTTAGTTTTGAATATCATGAATTAAATGCTAGTACTGAAGAAACCTTGAAGATCTAAGTAATGCAATGATCAGTGTCCTCCAACTCAAGATAATATATGAGAAGTTTTCTGCCCACTTAATTACTCTTAAGATTTTGAAGCTTCTCAAGTTCTAAAATGATGTAAAATATGACTGCTACTCAATCCAGGTTGGTTACAAAAAATCTGTATTGAGAATACTGTACTGGAGATTGTAAATTGCACCTATGAAACATATGTGGTTAATGCTTAAAGTGATTTGAGAACCTTTCTCTGGGTCACTTAGGCAGGCAGTTTAGATGCTTTTGTAAATTAATTCTTTACCTGGACTTCTGCTTACCAAATGATTCACCTCTAACAGATAAATTTTATGTTTTCATTATAAGGCTAAAGTTCTTAAGAGATTGGTTTATTTTTATAGTTTGTTTTCTCATTTGTAATATTTAATGACATAAAACTGTTTAAACAACTTTGTATCTTGAGGTTATTTGGTTCTAACATAAGCAAGTCTGAAATCTAATACATTCTCATCAGCCTGAATTTGAAAAAATAAAATATAATACGTACATATATATATGGAAGATCTAAGAACTAAAAATGAACAATTTTAGCTATTGTATCCAAGCTTTAATGAGGTACAAATTCAACACTTTATCCTTGGAAGTCTGTATTAATTAAGAAGCCATTAAATTCTTTGACAAATTGAACATGATATTCTTGGAGAATTAACATAAGAAAATGTATTTCTTGCTCATGTCAAATGATCAGGTATTCTTAAAGAGTTTAGAATCTCTGTTCTTTGGCATCAGCTCCAGAAGAGCTTCCCACTGCATTATTTGGTATATGTTTTTTAGTTTCTCTTTAATATCAAAATTAAAATAAATAGAACATTTCAGTGATATAAGGATGCACCAGAATAACTTTCAAATAAAGGATGCATCCATCAATTTGCAAAGAATATCCTCATATCATGGGGCTATGACAATAAATGTTTATTTTTCATTCATCCATATGTTGACTATTAATCCACTCAATTGTTGATCCTTTGGTGTTCTTTAGTCTTAGATCCAAGTTGAAGCAGCCAGCTTATTTAAGACACTAAAGTTTTTCTGGAAAATATAGGAAACATAGAGGAAACATATTGATTCATGAAGAAATATATTTCATTTGTTGCTCACATTTTGTTGGCCAAAACATTCTGTGGTCAATCCTGATGTTGTCTGAGTAAGAAGGTAGAATCTTTTTACTGGAGAGAGGAGCAAGTACATTGGATCTATCATACAACCTACTGCAATGAATTAAAATGAAGATATCTATAATACTTATGGTAAGTTACTGAAATACACTTAAATCTATACAATATCTTTTGCTGTTATTTGTAATGTTAATTCATAAAAATTATTTCAGAGTTTTTCTTATTAACATAATCAATCTTTACTTGTTCTTAATCCATTATGAAAATCTCACAATCTTATGATCTTTATTCTTCTGAAATTCTTGAGTAATTATAGTAAAGTCTGTTTCATATCTACAACTTTTGTTGTTGAGTCATGGAGAAAAAATATAACAAAATAAAACGATGATATTATTTTAAAACAAAAAATATAAAGATAAATCCAAGGATATACTTGGTGCTTTTACTGATTTGGTTTTGGAGAACATAAAATATATGATGTGTGTTGGTTTCCAAATTAAGAAACTGTATTTATTGATGTGCTTCAGACTGTGTTCTCAGAGATGATAATCTGAGAGACTGGTGTCTAACTACCTATGCTAATCACTTTTAAGAGACTGTCTCATCTCTTTCATCTCTTTCCTCACAAAGAAAATGAGAAAATTTAAATTTCCCATCTACCTCTTTAGAAATTATTCTTTCACTGTACTTTAAATATTGAGTTCTATAACAACTCATCTGCCCCTCCTCTCCAAGGTTATTGTGTTAGTAGTTTAACCATCTCTCTCACTTACCTCTTCAATTTTTCTATGATTATGTCAATGACACTCTCAACCTGAGAGCAAAAGCAAAACCTTTCCTAGGAGCTCTTTATCAGTAAACATTTTGAGTGCTGCCAAACATATGATTTCTATCACACTACTCAGCTGCACCATCATAGATAAAATAGCCATGACAACACATCAACGGATGTCCATGGTTTTTTCCAATAAAACTTCATTCACAGAAACAGGTGGCCCATTGGACCCTAGTTTGCTAACTCCACCTCTGTATTCTTCCAATTTTCCTATTAAACCACTTCCTTTTGTGTTTTTAATCAACAGTCTTAGAAAACAATTATACTTCTCATGATTTCCAGGTTCTCTTCTCTGTTTCAGGCTTCAAAATCCTACAAGCTGACTTCCACGCCCCATTTTATAAAAGTTTCCTGGCAAGGGTGTCTTTCTTTGAGAAACTGTGAGCCTGTTCAGTTTGCCCCTTGTCATTTTTTATTTTTCCTCCGTGAATTCTATGAAAACACATCTCTTAGTGTTCTACCACTTTGTGTTGTTGCTTCTCAGTGTCTTTGTTGTAAATAATGGCTTTAACTTAGGTGACTGAAAATACAACAGTGACTAAAAAAAAAATAACCAGATTGGTTTTTCACCAGTCTTGAAATATGTTGCTAAGCAGTTCAGGGCTGATGCAGCTCTTTGACAATCTTGGAAAAGATCTAGGTACCTTTCATTTTTCTGTTCCAATCTCCTTATCATTTTCCTGTGTGTTCTCATGTTTATTGCTTTCTGGCAACTCTGCAGACAGTCCTAATGTCCATATCTAAGACAGAGAGGAAGGAACTTAAAGTATATAGTAAAATCTCCCACTGTTCATTTTATCAGAAAAGAAATAGTGTTGCTAAGAACCCCTGCAGTAGATTCCCCTTGGATATCAATAGTCTAAATTATGACAAGCCTGAACTTTGATACTCCTAGGTAAAAGAGAATTTGTAAAAGTTAATATTTTTATCCAAGCATATTGTTTCCTTTTCTAAAATTTTTTTTTCATTAGAAAGAAAGTAGAGTAGATGGATGTTGGTTAAACAATTGACTTTGTCTGCCATAGTAACCTACATAGGATATTTTTACGCTGATAAATCCATAAATGTTGCTGTTCCAGAAATTTGTCCTTTGACTTTTAGTGCCATTAATCTACATGCTATTCTTGAGCACTCTTACATGCTATCATGGTTTGAAGCATATTCAATTTGTGGCAGATGTCCAAATTTTTTTGCTAAGATTTTAGTTTCTCATGTTCATCTTCTACATGGTTTCTGCTTTTGGTTTTCCCATATAGTTTTCCAACAGAAGATAATCTAAATTTAATACCTTCCATTTAACTTGCTATTCCTTAAATATTTTCATCTTGATCTTAACACGATTAAACCGATCAACTGAGAGACACAGCTTTCATACTTCTCCCTGCCTATTCCCATCTATGGAGTTTCCTTTAAACCTTTTAAGTCCTTTACATACACATTGTCATTCTCATGATCACTCTTTTGGTTAAAACCTATATCATGTTTCACTCAATCTATTGAAGAATATGTTCTTACCCAGTTATCTTGCTTTTTGTTAATTATATCATCAGAATAATTTTTCTAAAGTACAAATAATTTCCTAGCATAGTGCCTTGCAATGACTTGTCATAATTTACAGCAGGTAATTTAGACCATCCTTAAATGATTTTTGCTATTTCATTGTATTACTGATGACTTCCTAATCCTTTTGCCTTCCAGATTCATTCTTTTATCTTTTTCTTAATTAAATTTATTGCTGTGACATTAGTTAATAAAATTACATAGTTTTCAAGTGAACAGTTCTATAATACATAACCTGTATAATGCATTGTGTATTCATCATCTGAGCTCAAATCCCTCACCATATATTTGACTCCCTTTACCCTTTACCTCCAATCTTCTTTCATCTGATAATCACCATTCTGTGTCTATGTTCTTGTCTGTTCATTTGTTGCTTTGTTTAAATCCCATACATATATGAGTAAAATCATGATTTTTGACTTTTCCCATCTGACTTATTTTGCCTAGCGTAATATTCTCAAAATCCATCCAGATTGTTACAAATTACAATAGTTCATATTTTCTTATGGCTAAGTAGTATTCTATTGTATATATGTACCATATCTTCTTTATCCAGTCATCAACTGAAGGATGTAAATTGATACAGCCACTAGGGAAAACAATATAAATGTTTCTTAAAAAATTAAGAATAAAGTTACTATATGACCCAGCAACTCTCTTCTGTGTATCCACTTAAAAAACTTGAAACATTTATTTGTGTGTGTGTGTGTGTGTGTATATATTGTGTGTGTATGTATGTGTGTGTGTGTGTGTGTGTGTGTATATATATATACCATTATGTTCATTGCAGCATTATTCATAGATCCATTCTTTAAACTCTATTTGGTCTACTGAACGTATTTATCAGATATATACCAGAACTTTTAAACTTCAAAACTGAACTTATTAATTTCAAACACCCTTAACTTTTATCCTGAATTTTCCACAGAAGTTTCAAAGCAGTCACCCTTGATTATCTCTTTGGCTTTGCCACCAACCACCCACCTTCATTCCTAACCAGTCATGAAATGCCGTTGATTCAATTCTTTTCATACCTCTCAAATACTCTCATTTCACTTTATTTGGACCTCCATGTCCTTAGTTCAGGGGCCACTGTAATTACTTGCTTGAAATATAATCAAACTATTTCAATTTTTAAAATTTAAATTTTTATTTTAGAGATTTTCTTTTTCTACAAAGGACCTAGTAGACTGTATTTCTCCATGTATAAAATGCAACCTTTTAAAAAAATATATGGGGTCTAAAACTTGGGGCATCTTACACAGTGGTTGTGGCATTCCAAATGCCATAGATGGAACTAAGGACAGGGCAATATATGAAGACAGTGATTTGTCATCAGACACAGATAAGGACAAGTTAATGGATGGGAATATTGACAATGATGAGGAGTTGTATAAATTTTATTATGAATAAAATTTGAGTTCAATAGCTTTATGTAATACATAGATTTAAAGTAGTATTCAACTAGGTTGTATTGGTTATAATTTATTGCATTTATTATCATTATTATTACTAATAATTATCATAATTATTAATGGTGTTTTAGAGCCAAAAGTCTAGTCTTCTTGCAGCCACTTTTCAATAGCTGAGAGTATAATTTTCTGTTTATTGACAGTTTGATAATATTGTTCTTTCCCTGAGAAATTAAAGATTGCTTCAATTTTTTTTGCTATTTCTTCTAGTGAAATATACAAATAAATTCCCTCATCTTTAATAAGAATTTTTTTAGTGACTTCTTATCCAATTTAATGTAGGAAAAAATTAGGTTCTAGGACAGGGGTCGGGAACCTTTTTGGCTGAGAAAGCCATGAACGTCACGTATTTTAAAATGTAATTCCATGAGAGACATACAATGACCCGTGTACATTACACATCATCCAATAAAAATTTGGTGTTATCCTGGAGAACAGCTGTGATTGGCTCCAGCCACCGGCAACCATGAACATGAGCAGTAGGAAATGAATGGGTTATAATACATGAGAATGTTTTATATTTTTAATGTTATTATTTTTTTTATTAAAGATTTGTCTGCAAGCCAGATGCAGCCATCAAAAGAGCCACATCTGGCTCGTGAGCCATGGGTTCCTGACCCCTGTTCTAGGATTTATAAGATGAGGTCATAAGAAATCTCTCAGCTTCTTTCTAGCTCTGTTAGACACTATTTTATTTTATTTATTTTATTTTATTTTATTTTATTTTATTTTAGAGAGGAGAGAGAGAGAGAGAGAGGATGGGGGGAGGAGCAGAAAGCATCAACTCCCATATGTACCTTGACCAGATAAGCCCAAGGTTTCAAACCAGCTACCTCAGCGTTCCAGGTAAACACTTAATCCACTGCATCACTACAGGCCAGGCTTCTTGGACACTCTTTCTGTAACACTTGAGATGCCACTTAAGAATTACCAAACTCCTAATTCTATTATTCTGGGGAGGGCCCATGGTGTTATTCTGATCCAAAAATCTCAGTTTAGCCCCAAATTCCAGGTATCCTGCTAAAAGGCTACATATGTGAGAGTACCCATCTTGAACATTCCAGACCAGTATGTCTGCCAGCTGACTGTCAGAGAGGCTTCCAACAATGTCATGTAGATTGGAAAAATCCATAGATAAATACCTCTCTGCTAACAAATAGAGCAAAAGACTTGTTACCAGGTATCAGGTAGAAGTAGGTCACATGTATCAAATTCTAGTAAAACTTCTCAGTGTTTGTTATTAGGAGATTAATATGATACTCCAGAGTTCCCAACCAAGGATCTCCTACATACTTCAAAAGAACGGTAACTTTGAGCCAATTAAGACCAGGGTTCAAATTCAGGATTTTCTGTTTAAAATACATAAGCACTGAATTTTTTTAAATTAAATTTTATGGGAGTGACACTGGTTAACATAATTATACAGGTTTCAGGTGCCCAATTCTACAACACATCTCTGTGTACCATATTATGTGTTCACACTGAATTTTATTGTAAACTTTTCTGACACTCTATCTTCTCATATTGGTCATAGGCCAAACAAACAAACAGTCCACCAAGGGTCGTTCCACTTCTGTTGCCTAAAACTATATTCATGCTACTTAGCTCCTCTATGTCAAATGTCATCTATAGAATAACAATAGTACCAACTGCCCTATGGAGGGATTGTGAAGATTCTGTGGAACCATTCATGTGAAGAAAAAGTCAGGGAGCAAAACTTTGCTTGAAAAGTGCTAGGTATTATTGGTAGGAGGATTAAACGAGTAAAGATAAACACATGTATTACATAAACTGTCCAACCAATGCCAGATTCCTTCCTTCTTCCCCTTCTAGGACACTATAAACATAAGGAAATAAATTGCCACATAGCCTCAAGGAAAACATGGTTCACTAGTTCTTGTATAAGTTAAAGTCTAATTATGACTCTGGTAAAAATTGTATTACAAAATGTAAAAATTATTGCAGTAATAATCAGTTACTTACTAAAATATTTTACTTGCAGAAAGCTTTAAATTCCATTGTTAAAAGATCCATAAGCTTTAACTACAAAAATTTAGCATCCGTTTTTTATTTTTTGTATTAGGAAAAGGCTGTAACTTGACAAAAGAAAGAAAAAAATACAAAAAACATTGACTCTGTGGTTCAAAAGAAATGCTATTATATTCTAAAGAGTAATACAGTCTATTATGCCACAGAGATACACTAAATACACCATTTTATCACAGATTTTATGAAAAAAAATGAGGCAGAGGAGGTGTAATAAAACCAAACAACAAATATAAATTCTCCTACAAAGAACTTTGTTTAAGTGGTCTTATTTGGAAATTCACATTCATTTGACTGTATTTGCAAATCACACTTTTTTTTAACCTAAGCATAATATCAAGTGTGGAAATGCATTCCTATACAAGAAGGATTTTGATTCATTTTGAGGAACTTTAGGAAATGTAGCTTAGCAGCTACCTTGCAAAGAAATTCTAAGCTAAAATATTTATAAATTTAGTTGAGTCTGCCATGTACAGCAATTTTGATACTGCTACATATAAGTCATATTTACTGCATTCAACCAATTACATCCTTTTTAACAATCAATGCATAAAGTTTAGAGTAGGCTGGCAGTTCACAAAAGTGTGACGAACAGCCCCTCGTTAGTATCTCAGTCTATCTGCTTTCTGATATGCTTTACGAAAGAATCTCCTGACTCAGACTGACATCCTTTGTCCTCTTCTTCCTGCCTCCCGTTGACATCCCCACTCTCATTTCTCTTCCCTGGAAGCTTACACCTCTACTTAGTACAGGGATGCCTCAGAAACACCCCAGAATGCCATTTGCCTTAGCCTAGGGCTCTGCTAAAGAAATTACTCTGCAATGATGGTTTTTTTGGAGCAGGTAGAAAGAATTGGGATATTTTAGCTTAGCTTTTAAAGTTTTTATTACAATGACTGTTTGGGAGAGGTAGGAAAATGTTCCTACTTGTAAGAGTTAGGTTTTAAATCAGCCTTATTCTAGGTTGGAAACTAGCCAGGAAAGTTATCTCAAGTTGTTAAATTTCTCTTACCTATATTGTCCACTTTGATAAAATGTCAATAATCATACCTGCTTCATAAGATTTATTGTGAGAGTTAATGAAATAATAAATGTCTGGGACTAGACTTTCTCAGGGGTCCTGGTTCTTTGTCTCTGTTGGTGGATGGGTTGATTCTTTCTCTGTCTGAGCATGGTCTTATTAAGAAGAGGAAATGTTCAAGTCCCTTCTCTGATGGCCTAGTCAAATCCTGTCTAAACACTTAGTGAACATCATTTAGCACCTAAAAAGAGATCTCACCCCATCCCACACCCTGGAGCATTCCATCTCTAGTGTAGGATCTGTATCTGCCAGCATCTGTTGTACTTCTTCAGATGCTCACGGTCAATTTCTTTCATGCTCTGCAAGACACATCTGTATTCTGCCAGAATCTGTTGTACTTCTTCAGATGCTCATGGTCAATTTCTTTTATGCTCTGCAAGACACATCTGTATTCCTCATCTACACCTCTTCGCCTCTTCACTTTATATACCTTATTTTTATATAGGTTTCTTATTTTACAAAAAAAAATTGCAATAAAAAAAGAGAAGAAAAGAAAAGGATTCTTCCCTTTGTTTCATTGAAACAAAAATGAACAGGGTAGGGAAAGTTTATTCCATGACTTCATTTATCATTCCCTCTCTTATAGCCCCACTGCAATTCTTGCTGATGACCATCTAATGTAAACTGTTCCCCAGCACTCCCAGGGAGAGCAAAGGGGAAGCTGATCAATATGATACTCACCTCCCCTTTACTTCAGCAGGTGGTAAAATTACTGATTAAGTCTAAAGACTGTAGATGCTTCAGGTCCAAATCTATTATAATCTATCTTCAGCCCAGAATGCGAGAGCTGTATCTCCTTACTCATGTGAATGGATCTCCTCAGTATGGGGCTCTCTGTCTTTATCCCAGTTAGTGCTGCACAGGATTGGTGAGTCTAGGCTTATATCCAAGTGACTGTCTTGCTGGAAACTTTGTTTAGAGTTTTCTTGCCAAACACACTCCTTTACACCTCAGCTTCTTGCCTGTTCATGTGTTTCTTTTTCAGAATCACTGAACAAATCAGGCTCTGATTCTCTTAGAGGCAATAGATAAGATGTAGTCCAAAAGCTTCAGGAAGTCATAACCTAGGGGGGAAACAGGAATTAAAACAAGAACAGTTTATTTTCTGTGAGTGTGATATATAAGCTATAGTGATAAAAAAGGGAAGGAATCAAACATTATTAGGGATAAGTGTGAAGTCGTTTTCAGAGGAGGTAAACTGAGTCTATAAAACACAAAAATGTTCAAACAGACAACAAAGAGAAGGCTCTTCGGCCTGACCAGGAAGTGACACAGTGAATAGAGCATTGGCCTGTGATACTGAGGACCCAACTTTTTTCTTTTTTTAAAATTTTTATTAAGTGAGAGATGGGGAGGCAGAGAGATATACTCCTGCATGTGCCCGGATTAGGATACACCCAGCAAGCCCCTACAGGGGGATGCTCTGCCCATTTGGGGCTCTGTTGCTCCACAACTGAACCATTTTAGTGCCTGAGGTGAGGCCATAGAGCCATCCTCAGCACTCAGGGATGCTTGAACCATTCAAGCTATGGCTTGAGGGAAGAGAGAGAAAGAGAGAAAAAAGAGGGAAAAAGAAAGGGGAGGGGTGGAGAAGCAGATGGTAACTTCTCCTGTGTGCCTGGACCGGGAATTGAACCCAGGACTTCAACACTCCGGCCAAAGCTCTACCACTGAGCCAAAACCCCAGGTTCAAAACCCCAAGGTCACTGGCTTGAGCACAGACTCATTCGGCTTGAGCATAAGATCATAGACATAAATCCCTGGTCACTGGCTTGAGCTGAAAGGTTGCTGGTTTAAGCAAGGGGTGACTAGCTCAGCTGGAACCCACCAGTCGAGGCACAAATGAGAAAGCAATCAATGAACAACTAAGGTGCCACAACTACAAGTTGATGCTTCTCATCTCTCTCCTGTCTGTCTGTCCTTGACTCTCTTTCTCTCTCTCTTGCTAAAAAAAAAAAAAAAAAAAAAAAAAAAAAAAGTGAAAGAGAAAAAGAAGGATAGTCTGAGAGAAGGGAGGAACATAAACTGTTACCCAAAGAAATAAATTATAGAGTAGGCTTTTGATTTTTGCAAACTTGGAAATAGAGAATGATGAAGTAGGACATGGGATATAGGTGGTGACTTCCTTAGTCAATTGGAGCTGTCATGACAGAATGCCATAGGCTGTGTCACTTAAACACATTTACATTCTTGCATTTCTGAGGACTGGAAGTACCAGATGAAAGTCCAGCAAGTTTTAAATTCTGCTGTGGGCTCGCTCCCATCTTAGCTGGCAGACAGCCACCTTTTTCTCTATGTCCTCGCAGGGCCTATTTGTGATGCATGTGCACAGAAAAAGAATGTGCAAGACAGTTTTCTGACCAGAATGAGCAGAAAAGCAAGTGAGAGATTTCATTGTCATGAAAACTAAGAAAGAAATTTTCAGCAATATTTGATTTTATAGAGTTGTAAAGCAAAATGTAAACTAAAAAAAATAATAAAATTTAACAGCAAGATTATCAATAATTATCTCTCAGGTACTGTCTATGGAGATGGAATAAAAGTATGTGTTGGTATTTAATAGAATGACCTAAAAGAGGCTGGTTGATACAGAGTGTAGATGGTGATGACAATGATGAAGATAAAGAAGACAATTATAATCACTATTATTTAGAGGAAATAAACTAAAGGGCAGGAGGAGATAATTTATTAAGAAGAATGAGATATAATTTTGTTTATATACAGAAGAGAAGCCAAGTGAGTAAGAGCAACTCCTGATAAAGCAAAAAAACAAAACAGTTTTTTTGTTTTTTTTAGAGACAGAGAGTCAGAGAGAGGGATAGACAGGGACAGACAGACAGGAACGGAGAGATGAGAAGCATCAATCATTAGTTTCTCGTTGTGCATTGCGACACCTTAGTTGTTCATTGACCGCTTTCTCATATGTGCCTTGACCGCGGGCCTTCAGCAGACCGAGTGACCCCTTGCTTGAGCCAGCGACCTTAGGTCCAAGCTGGTGAGCTTTTGCTCAAACCAGATGAGCTCACGCTCAAGCTGGTGACCTTGGGGTCTCAAACCTGGGTCCCCGGCATCCCAGTCCAATGCTCTATCCACTGCACCACCGCCTGGTCAGGCCAAAACAAAGTTTTGAAGTGCAGGTGAGAGAGTGGGCCAGGAGATGAGTTCATGAGCATAGGAAGGAAAATTGGTGCCCAGAGTGTCTCTACATCCCTTTCTGATATTCTTTGGACTCTCTTTCCATAAGCTAGACTCTTCTCAGATGTTCATTTCAAAAAGTATAGACATGTGACTGAGTCTAGCCATGAAGATGACATGTGGCATTTTAGGGCAATGACTTTGATAATGTGGGTGTGCTCTATGCTCTCTCTCTTTCTGTACAATGAATGCAGAAGCTGCAGCCATTGGAGAAGATGAGATGTACAATGAAAAGAATCCAATCTCTTCACATGGTTTCAATGTTATTTAAGGAAAACACACTTCTATTACTTTTGAGCCTTTACCCACATTTTAGTGTATTTCTGCAGCCTAGGCCACTGTGGCCATTTTATTCATAAAAGATGGATTTCAACTTTCTTAGTGAGGTAGATGGAAACATTATCTTCTGACCCTATGGAGTGAAGGACTGGAGGTAAATTGTGGGGTGCACTGAAATCAGAGATACTTCTGTCATACAGAAATTGTGATGACTAACAGAGAAGTGAGCTAGAGATAAGACTGTATACAAAGTTTAAATTTTCAGACCAGTGCTGAGGGCTTAGCAGAATTTAGATACTAGAAATTTGTATAATGTTATATATCTCAGTATGATTTACACAAAGAATGCATGTTATGAATATGGGAGGTTAAAACAAACATATATTCTTAATGTTTTTGATTAAGACATTAGTAAATAGCTTCAGCTGTCATGCTTATATGTTTTTTTTCATAACCCTTGCAGAGATATCCCAAGGGTTACTACCCCCCAAAAGCTTACTCTGCACTACTTAGTGTTTTAACACCATAAGTATGTATAGATCCATCCATAAAGTCAGAGATAATTGCCAAGTCCAAAGGTAACCTTATGTGAGATTAGCATAAATTCATAATAAAGTATCTGATCCAAATAAGCATCTTTTTTCATTTTCTGATTACATCCATTAATCAGAAATTAAAATTAATTACACAGCTTACTCAGCCTATAAACATTTACCAGTCATCAATGATATGACTGACCATACTGAGAAAATGCTAAGTTTAATATTAATGCTTCAGTTCTTTGAGTGTGGAGAAGCAGCATTTTTTTTAAGTTATAAACTACTGAAGTCCATAAGGAATAAGTTTTGTATAGTGGAATCCATACAGCACTTGTTCAAAATGCCCATAAGTAAAAGCAATTAGAATATTCTAATTTAAAATCAATCACAGGCCCTGGCCGGTTGGCTAAGCGGTAGAGTGTCGGCCTGGTGTGTGGGGGACCCGGGTTCGATTCCCGGCCAGGGCACATAGGAGAAGCGCCCATTTACTTCTCCACGCCCCCCCCTTCCTCTCTGTCTCTCTCTTCCCCTCCCGCAGCCAAGGCTCCATTGGAGCAAAGATGGCCCGGGCTCCTTGGCCTCTGCCCCAGGCGCTAGAGTGGCTCTGGTCACGGCAGAGCGATGCCCCGGAGGGGCAGAGCATTGCCCCCTTGTGGGCAGAGCATTGCCCCGGTGGGTGTGCCAGGTGGATCCCGGTCAGGCGCATGCGGGAGTCTGTCTGACTGTCTCTCCCCGTATCCAGCTTCAGAAAAATACAAAAAAAAATAATAATAATAATAATAAAATCAATCACATACTCATTAAAGCAAAAGCATTCTACCATTTAAAAAAATCTGTTAAATTAATAAAATAAAAATCTGATACTTATTTGTTGAGAATTATGCAGTGTGTGTCATTATTATTCAATATATACCAGATTACCCTGACTGTTTCTGTTAAAATCTGCATATGTCAACTATCCAGGATATTTAGAAAACATTTTAAATACAGTACATAAGTACATAAATTATTTTAGGAGCTGTGTTAAATTTATTACTATTATTATTATTATTAAGTAAGAGGCTGTAAGGTAGAGAGACAGACTCCTGTACTCATCCCGAAGGGGATACAGATACACTAGCAAGCCTCCTCGAAGACGATGATTTACCCATCTGGGGCCACTGCTCTGTTGCTCAACAACTGAGCTATTTAATACCTAAGTGGAGGCCATGGAGCCATCCTCAGTTCCCAGGGTCAACTTTGCTATAACCATTCAAAAACATCACTGCAGGACAGAAAGAGAGAGAGAGAGAGAAAAGAGGAAGGAAGAGGGATGGAGAAGCAGATGGTTGCTTCTTCTGTGTGCCCTGACCGGGAATCGAACCTGGGACTTCCACTCTCTAGCTGGGCCAACACTCTAGCACTGAGCCAACAAGCCAAAGCCCAAATCGGTGTTAAATTGTAAGTTCACAATTTAGTTAAATAAATTGGGGGAAAGCAATCTATTGTTTTATTTTAATAACAAACAAAACAGGTGATTGGCATTGGGCAACAAAGACTAATTTTTGTGTGCACTTGTTAACTGGCAAGATTTCATTAAATTTCTCTGAATTCAAATTCTCTCATCACAATTTTTCATTTCTGGAAGTATGAGAGTTTAGGTATTATGAGTGTTCCACTAAAAATAATAGCCTAAGTCATGTGAAATGTGTGCTCTATTAGTGAATCAATGCACAAAGAAAATGTAAATATTCTTATTAGAAAACTAAAAAACTAAGGAGAGAGAAAGAAACTTAGAGAGGGAAATAAAGTTCTACAACAATTTGACCTTCAGTAAATTTGCCAAAAGTGATTCATATTGGTTTGCCCAGCCTCTTAGAATGCAAGAAATATGACAGAACATCAGGCCCAAACAAGATGGAAGTCTATTTGGAAAAGTACCCTAATAAACTGGGACCATCAAAAGGTAAACCTGCAGTGTAATTGTGAACAGAAACTAGTCAACGCATTTTTCCCAGTGATAAAAGGTAAGCATCATGTCCTTAAACTTTACACTGCATAGTAGGTAAATGCATGTACACACAAAGATGTATACACACACACACACACACACACACACACACAAGTATCTTCTAGAAATCCTTGAGAAAACAGAAAAAAAGTTAGACCTCACATCCACACTCTTTGCATGGTCAAAATAATAAAAATAGAACACAAAAACTCAGATTTTATTTTAAAGTTACTTTAGTATGTCAGAAGCAAACTAGTACAACCACTATAAAAAAAAATATGGTGGTTTCTCAAAATATTAAGAATAGAACTACCATATGACCCAGCAATCTCTCTACTGAGTATCTACCCAAGAAACTCAAAAACATTGGTACATAAAGAGACATGCACCCCCATGTTCATCGCAGCATTATTCACAGTAGCCAAGACTTGGAAACAACCAAAGTGTCCCTCGATAGATGACTGGATAAAGAATATGTGGCACATATACACAATGAAATACTACTCAGCCATAAGAAATGATGACATATTTCCATTTACAATAACATGGATAGTCCTTGAGAACATTATACTGAATGAAAAAAGTAAATTAGAAGAAGCTAAAAACTGTATGATATCACACATAGGTAGGATATAAAACTGACACTCATGAACACAGATAAAAATGAAGTGGTTACAAGGGTAAAGGAGTTGTGGGGGAGGGAGTGAGTGGAGGAAAGAGAGAAAAGAGAGACAAATATACGGTGATAGAAAATGATTTGACTTTGGATAATGGGTGTACAGCATAATCAACAGTTCAAATGCTATAGAAACATTTACCTGAAACTTATGTTCTCTTATTGATCAATGTCACCATGTTAAATTAAATTTTCTAAATCAAATTAAAAAAAATATTCACTTATTATATCAAGTGGCTTCTAGCTTTAATACAAAAAGAATGCTTTGAAAATGATGAAACCTAAATAAAAATAATTCCATTCCAACCACTTAACTGACTAAATACACACTGTCGTTTGGTGGGGAGGAGGGTAGGAAATGGAGAAATTAAAGGCAAGGGCTTCTCGCTGAAGTATATCAAATCCTATTAGTGCAGGTAATTTCCTTGGCACAGGAAATTTTCCTGGAAATAGGACAGGGCTCCTATTGTCTCCTCTGCTTCTGCTGAAAACTTTTATTTATTTTTCATGTCTGTTTCATTTGCAGGTAATTCTATTCCTGTTTCCACATTTCTCATGCTGTGTCTTTTTTCTTTTTTTGTCCTATGACAAAGTTATTATGATATTCATGGTAAATATTTAGAATTTTAAAAATCATGTTTTAACTCTTTCTACACTTAATAGTTCTAGTTATTGTTGATAGTATCTTGCTAAGCTTTTAAAGTGTATCCCTCCATTAAAGAGAAGTGTATTCCTTTGAAATTTGATGGCCTACAAAACTTGACATAAGGTTTATTTTCCTTGTGAAATAAGCCATTTATTCTGGAATGCATACTCATCCAGCTATAACTGGAAAGAAATAAGTCATCTGTGGCTTATGTTTAAATATCACACACTTCTATTCTAATGTGAATAAGTTAGATTGAAAGTTCACTTATGAAGCATTCGTTATTAACTATACTTTGCACACATAGTGCACTTATAGTTCACTACAGGACAGTCACAAAAATCATCTTATAGATCTATTATATTTATTCTGGGAATTCAAAAATATATTATTAGCATTCCAGCATCAGAGCTGGACACAGAGATATATGGAGGCTAATGGATTTCATCCAAATCATTCAGTCTGTGAAAACACCAGCTCTAAAATATTATTCTTAGAGAAAATTCAAAATGGACATGGTGAAGGAGAGGTCATTTTGGCCATCTTCCCAAGGGATGAAAGACACTCCCCACTATACCTCCACCAAATGTTTACCTCCTGTGACTGAGACGCTTCACTCCTAAAGCATTGTCAACATCCAACATCTAGTTCAGAGCTTTTCCTATTGTTCCACATAGTGTTTCCTATTTTTGTTTTCTTGCTATTTTTTTAATGTTGCCCAGGTCACAATATAGCCATTAGAATTTTATTGTTGAAACCTTAAGAGCTTCTTGAAAATGAGTAATAACATGGTTGGTGTTGACATTTTGTTAACAAAAGCGAAAAGCTTTATAACTGAGAAAATAAGACGCACCGAACAAAAGGTTTATGCCTGGCTATAAGTTCAAGAGGAGTAGAAAAAACAGATATGGACATATTTTAAATTAATCAGCAATATAGAAAGGCATTTTGGATATTTTGGCTTTTAGTTCTCAAAAGATTTGAAAGAAAAAGTAAAAATACTGACTTGTAAATTAGAAAGGTAAAGTTTAATTATATACTTACCAGGCAAAGGACAAATGTTAAAGTGTTTGTATAAAAAATTATAGCGACCTTGTTCTGTGTTATTCACAGGGGTCTATTGTGTCAAAGCTCTGGCCAAAAGCTTGGCCGCATGCACTTATCAAAATGGCAGAGCCCTTTGGAGGAGATCAGAGAGGACTCTGCTTTGTAATGGAAAAGTCTAAAGCAGATAATTATAAGTCAAGGGACAATACTTGACCAAAGGCTATATTAATTAAACAACTAATTGCATACTGGAAGAATTATTCCTCTCCTAAAAACTTCTATTAATTTGGGGTTATTTACATTTATGGAAGTTTTATGAAGCAACATCCTAATCAGCGATTAGGTCAAAGAGTTCAGGTATGGGTTACAGAATTGGACAATATGTACTTTACATTTGCTTCAGTCATGACATTCTGAGATTTTGTAAGCAACTTTATCTTTAAAACATAAAAATAAAAAAACCTGCTGAAATCCTATCTTAAAGTACATTTCTTGTTTCTAAATTAAAAAGATAATGTACTATACTTTAAAATTTATAATATTATTGTTGTGAAAATAAAAGATATAAGAATGTACCATTACCTACGTTGCCTTTAATTTCCAAGGTTTTTAATCTTAAATTTAATTTGATGCTTACTTTATATATTATGTTTATTGTTTTATTTTCCCTGAAGAAAATAATCCAATTGATCCATTAATATGTCTACTTTTCATCTTAAAAACCTGTTTTTGATGAGAAAAAGCACTTTTAATTTTACATGGGATAATAATAATTAATACATGTTAGATAATTCTAAAATCTCAAATAATATATTGTTATAATACTGAGAAGAAGGATAAAGGTAGAAAAAAGAAAACTTTCCTTGCTTTTACAAAAACAATTATAGGATATTTTTGTCATGCTGCAATTATTCTTCTGTTGTGAAAAGTTTCCTCAGAGACATAATGGCCATAAGCATTTCATTTTCTAACTTATTAAGCAGTCTGAGGGTGAATTGAGAGTTTCAATTCCAGGTTATGGTTATAATTACTACCTGCAAAAATTCCTGTTGCCATTCATTAAGTGGTTATAATATTTAATTGAGACTATAGGGTGTCTACACACAGCACAGCACCACGCATAATTATCTGTACACATGAAGAAACACTGGGGGTACTTTTAGCAATAAAACAGATCATCAAAAAATTACGTTATTCATTTAAGTTTTGACTTTAATCTTCTCAGTGATTAAATACACATCTCTGCTTTTTTTCTGTAAATGAGGATACTAAGCGAAATAAATAAGCCATAGAGTGGGAAAGAGAAAAACAGTTGGCACTATAATAAAAATGGACAAATCTAGGATTATTTTATTTTATTTTTTGTCTAACAGCTGTATGAGAAAAGAGAGCTGGTGACCAGTTTTAGCTGGTTAGTCTGTGATCCTTGGTGAGATTGGGAGGTAGTAAGATCACAGGTGGACTTGGCTCCAGCCTTTTGTTTCCACAACTTTGCCTCTGGCCGAGTATTTATCTCTTTGACGACTGGGAAACTACTAAAAAGAGAGGAACTTGAAAGGAACTGGAATATTCTGTATGAACCTTTTTGAAACTTGCCACCTTCCAGGTTAGCCTTTAAGTGAAGTCAAGATATTGACAACCTGCAAATAAAGGAAAACTTGTAACACTGAAGCGTAGCTTGCCCATTCTTCTCAAGTAGAAAATAGAAATCAGAAATTCTAAAAAAAAGTTGGCATTATGGTGATCAGAATTAATCGTATGATTTCAACAAATATTAATGTGGATTGTGGAAAGGAAGCTTCAGGAAAACTCCTGAAATTATTGAAGCAAACAAAATACCCTCCCCCCTTCAGTTGGAATCTAAGATACATAAAATTATTGTTATAATTCAAAAATATTTTTCACTTTATATTTGGAAGTACTTTATAATAACTACTTATATTATCAATTTGCAACCTACCTGTGAGATAGAGAGAAGGCAAATTTTTTTATTGTTTTATTTATTATTTGTCTTTGTAAATAGAAACCTTGCTTTGTTCTAATTACAAACATTTGTTTCTACAGAGATGGGAAGAGTGTCTGCACTTCTTTCAGAGCTGCCAGCTGTCAATAGAAAATAGAGCGTAGGAGGCACTGGAGCTTGTCATCAAACCATTCATTTTTACAAAAAAAGATAAGTTGATATTTGAGGTGTAAATTTTGATACTTATTAAATACTCAAGAACTCTAAATGTGAGTGCTCACTCTGGGAAACAAGAAGAGTATATAACTAGCCTGACCTGTGGTGGCACAGTAGTTAAAGCATCGACATGGAATGCTGAGGTCGCTGGTTCAAAACCCTGGGCTTGCCTGGTCAAGGCACATATAGGAGTTGATGCTTCCTGCTCCTCCTCCCTCCTCTCTCTCTCTCTCCTCTTTAAAATGATTAAAGTCTTTATTAAAAAAAGAGTATATCACTAAAGTTTAAAGAAAATTACACCCTTCATTGCAAACTTTTATTTTAGTATAACTGTAAAATTGCAGACAATTTACAAATAATGTTAGCTAATATTTAACGATGGAATTTAGTATTAGATTGTGTCTGAACCAGCATATGAAGAACTATGGAGACCAAATGACCATGAATGTCAGAGTTTGCTGGAAATGCCATAATTTCCTTCCTGTGATTCACTGAAATATAATATTTTGATCTGTACCTATGCTCCAGGACACCAAGATACAAGTGAAAGGCGACACCCGAAAACTTACCCTCAACTACTGAGCAATGACTTTAGTTCTACACAAGTGGATTATGAGTTACAAAACATTCAAAACCATCTCTGACCAATTTTAATGAGAAAGGATTTTATTGAAATGATATTGGAGATTTCATAAATCTCCTCGAATGCCAGAGAGAAAGATTCTGCATATATCTTCAGGACAATAAGAGCATCAGTTCAGTCCTTAATGAACCACATGGGTTCTCCCTCCAATCTGAAAGTTGCCATTTCTGAGGCTTATCCTGATTTCTAATTGCTAGCTGCTGCAGCAGCTGATTGGCTGAGCTTACTGTGCATTCTGCAGTCCTGAGGTTTCATAGTAGAAGGAAGGGGTTCCAATGTAGGAGTATACAATGTAGATTTTCTTCCCATAATAAAGACAGTGAGTAAAGGTTGAGGGTTTTGTTAAGTTCTAAACATACTCATATGCTCAGGCGATAAAAAGTGTCACAGTTGAGAGATAAAGAAACCCTGTAATCACCCAAGTGAAAGGAAATGATACCTCAAGAAAAGAAGTGTTTGGTTTATTAGACATTTGTTCATATTCCTGGAAACTTGAGTTGTTATTTATTTCTAATGTGTCTTGCTTTAGAGGTGATTCTTTATACTGAATTTAATGATGTATTTCTGCTGTATTCAAAGGTTTTTCAGCCAGGTTAATTGAGTCTCCAGAGGTGGTTCTCCTGAGGACTGTCAGTTGAGTCCAATTGAATCAACTTTCAGAGAGGTTGAAATGAAATGTCCCATCAGACACTGAAATAAAAAAGTTCCAAGAGAATTTGTTTTTAAATTTTGTTTTAAAAAAACTTAGCATGATATTTAACCTCTTAAGAAATCTTTAAGTGCACAATAGAGTGTTGTTATCTATGTGGACAACATTGTACAGCAGATCACTAGAATTCATTCATCTTGCATAACAAAAACTTATGCTGTTTGAAGAGCTACTTTTCTTTTCTTCTTCCCCTGAGCCCTTGGACAATGTGGATGAGCTTAAAGTATATTTTGTTAAGGGTAATAAGAGAGTCACAAACAGATAAATACTACATGGTTACACTTATATGAGGCATATAAACTAGACAAGTTCATAGAAACAAAATGACAATTTTGTTTGTATAGAATTCCCTATATTTTTTTTAATTTTGAGGAAGATTTGCTTTAGTTGATCAAAATTATAAGCCTCTGAGAACCCTTCAAATTATCTCATCATTGGAGTTATGATGTGTGTATAGGTATTGGAAATGCTACAGAAAAAGTAAAAGTGTAACAATGAAATCATTGCAACATTTAAAAAAAAATGCTTTACCCTGTGTGAGATCCTTGGACCTAGTTATTTCAATTTAAAGGAAGTATTAATATGTAAAAATGTTTAATGTAAGAAAAAGAGAGACATTGTATCTGTGCTACTTCTCCAAACATTAAGAAGTTAGTTAATCCAGTCAATTATTATAAAATTAATTCTGGCCATCAACATCTAAACTTCAAATTAGTTTAGAAATTTTCTGGAAATATGACTCATATGTAGCCTTTAAACTAATTACCTAATATGTTTAATCTATATTTTAAACAGGAATAATTTCTTTAACCATGTAGTTTTAATATAAGGTAATCAAATGCTCTGGAACTATTAAGTAAAGGTTTATGTTAAAATACTACCAATCTGTTTAATTTCACAGCAAATATAAAAGTTGATGTTTTTTGCTCCTCTCCTCTCCTTTCTCTCTCTCTCCTCTCTCTCTAAAATGAATAAATTAAATCTAAAGAAATACCTTAAATTATAGTCTTTATTAAAACATATCTTAACAAGAAATCTCTATAATTATAATAAACTCACCAATAAAGTCTAAACAAAATGAAAGTTCCTGGGGTTCCTTTTAACCCTGTGTCAGTTTCCTTAAAGGAAACCTAATTATTCACTTTGTGTGGTATCACTACAGTGGGGGAAAGCAGGTTGGAGGTGCATCAGGCCCAGGGTTTAAAAACATTAGAGGATTCTTACAGTTCCATCTTGAAGGCAAACTGTTTTTAATTTACGCTGAAGGACATTATTTAAACAATTACCATGAGCAAGGATTGTATGTCCTTAACGTCCTCAGTACATTCCTGGAAATTGCAATATTAAGAAAAACAATACATAAGAGACAAATATTTCCCTAGGATAATTGATATAAACAAGAGTTAAGTTCTAACTGCGTATGTTTAGTCAAAAACAATCACCAAACCTTTATAAAAAACAACAACAAAGTGTTAAATGTGAGCTATACATACATTTAAGAAAAATAAATACAAAAAAGTAAGATCATTATTTTCCAACCTGCTTATTACAGGTCAGGTCAGTGTTTCCAGTGGCCAGTGCTTGTTCCAACAATTCAGGGCAGTAGGTGAGACCCGCACTAGACAGGACACGTTACTGTTGCAGGGCTCCCACACTCATGCAGACTGGGACAATTCAACCTGAGTTCACCTGCTTCATCTAGGTGCCCATCTTCAGGGTGTAGGAGGAGACCAAAGTCCCAAGAGAAAGCCCACAAAGATACGGGGAGAATGTGCAAACTCCTCTTAGAGAGCGGCCATACCAAAATTAATTTTTTTCTCATGAACATTATGACTAAATAACATTAAATAAAAATATGCTATTCAAGCACTTGTTGTAACTGTTTCAGACATTTTGCATATTTAAATTAAACCAAATCTTTCCAGACCTTTTCATATCATAATAAAAGTAGAAATTGGGGATGTCGGCACAACACACACAGATGAGTGTGTGGATGGAGGAACCAGCTGAGGATGAGGGATCTCCTGCAACAAGCCTGGGTTTACACCTTGATGCTCAAAAGTGTGGTTTACCAACCACCAGCAGCAGGTGCACCTGGGATGATCTCAGGCTCACCCCAGAACTGATAAATCAAAACCTGCCATTATCCTTATGCCCATTGAACTTTCAGAAACACTTTTCTAAAAAGTGGTTTTCAAATTGTGTACCTGGGATACAAACTTTAATAAATTGTCAGGAGATTCCAAGATGCACTTAAGTTTTAGAAACAGTGAGAAGATTTAAAGAAATACTACTGTCTGGGTCCCAACCACTAAGATTCTGTTTGATGTTTTTGTGGTATTTTTCTATCACTCCAAGAATATCTAATGAATGCAGTGTTTGGAAATGCATGCACTATACAAAGGTGTGAGCTGGATCTTATTCCTTTTTATAGAGGCAGAGACACAAAAAGAATTTAAAACATTTATTTAGTAAATAGTAGAGTTGGACTTAAAATTTAGATGTCAAACTCACTTATTCTCTCTAAAATGTGTGTTATATTACCTAACACAGCTTCCCAGAATTTATAAATAAAATTAGCATTAATTAAATATTTTTCCAAGAGATGTCTCAATTGGAAAAAAAGTAAATCTATTTCTGATTGGTATAATAGAGCCACAGCCACTTAAGAAAAATGTAAAAAAATAAAAACAAACCCATTTTATATAGCAATTCTTCCTGTGGTTGTTGGTCTAAAGACATTAAAATAATTACATTTCTTGTTAAGATGACTATATTAAAATTTTTGTTCCATTCATCCATGTGCGTGCATTTGATGTTATATTATCTCTTGCCTTGCTCATAAATGATCTGTATAAATTATGTAAAAATCAATCCTAAAAATTTGAACCCAGTCTTTAAAAGGCCATTTATATATTTTAAACATACTTTAAAAACCAATCTCTAAAAGTCCAATTTCAGATGTGAACCAAATTAGAGGGGTTAATCAGAAGAGGAATTCTAAACTATATTCTTCATTACAACTTGGGTATTATTTCAAGTGCCTCCTTCTTTTTAATCTCAGCAGCTGAACCAATTTCATAGGTCAAACCAGCCAGCTGGACAGTCAGTGAACAGAAACTGATGGGATGGACCCAAGGAGAAACAATATGATAAACTCATCTCTTTAAGGCATATTAACAGGACATTTAGAATGAAAAAGATATGAATTTTAATCTAATCCAAGTGGAAACCTTTACGCAAATTGCTTAATCTTGCTGAATATGTCCTCCCCATTTAATAATAAAAGAAAACAATATGTACTAAATTAAATATTTATAAGGAAACAGAAAATTGTGTGTAAAGACTTTGGCATAGTTATTTTGATCCTTCATGTTCTTAAGGCTAACGTTACGACAATAAAAAGGCTTCATGTCAAGAATTAAGTAACGGTGGTGCTCCAGACACTCTTTAGGCTTTTAGGAGCTAGGTTGGGCACCAGGATACATAAAATTGACTAAATGAGAACTGGTTACCATTTAAAGAGAATTTTCATTTTGGAGGATATAATAGTCAG
The DNA here is from genome assembly GCF_036850995.1 of Saccopteryx leptura. NCBI lineage: Eukaryota > Metazoa > Chordata > Mammalia > Chiroptera > Emballonuridae > Saccopteryx > Saccopteryx leptura. The sequence goes on from NC_089506.1 coordinate 43,261,737, forward strand.
GGTTCTCCAGAGAAACGGAATTAACTAGAGAGTTAGATAGAGAGTAAGAAAGAGAGAGAGAAAGTTAAGGAATTGATTCACATGATTGGCTTACATGTTTGGTGGGAACTAACAAATCCAAAATCCATAAGACTGGCTAGAAGGTTGGAAGCTCAGGATTTCTATGGCACTGTTTTGAGGCAGAATTTCTCTTTTCCAGGAGGCCTTCAATTGATTAAATGAGGCCTGCTTACACTATTGAGAAAAAACATCTTTATGTAAAATCAAGTGACAATATTACTTTATCATATCTATAAAATACCTTCACAGCAACATATATGCTAGTAATTGACCAAACAACTGAGCACCTAGCTTGGTTGTGTGGACTAAAATGAACCATTACAGGGATGGTATATGCTATGGCATAATTCTTTTAATTAATTTTCTTTTTATTTTAATTTTATTTATTCATTCTAGAGAGACAAGAGAGAGAAGGGGGGAAAGCAGGAAGCATCAACTCCCATATGTGCCTTGATTTGGCAAGCCCCAAGTTTCGAACCGATGATCTCAGAGTTCCAAGTTGACACTTTATCTACTGATCCACCACAGGTCAGGCTGCTATGACATAATTTTATTTAATGAATATAACCCAAGGTCTCTGTGTCTTCATCTTTTTTTTTTTTTTTTTGTATTTTTTGTATTTTTTCTGAAGCTGGAAACAGGGAGAGACAGTCAGACAGACTCCCGCATGCGCCCAACTGGGATCCACCCGGCACACCCACCAGGGGGCAACGCTCTGCCCACCAGAGGGCGATGCTCTGCCCCTCGGGGCGTCGCTCTGTCGCGACCAGAGCCACCCTAGCGCCTGGGGCAGAGGCCAAGGGGCCATCTTCACTCCAATGGAGCCTCCGCTGCGGGAGGGGAAGAGAGAGACAGAGAGGAAGGAGAGGGGGAGGGGTGGAGAAGCAGATGGGCGCTTCTCCTGTGTGCCCTGGCCGGGAATTGAACCCAGGTCTTCTGTACGCCAGGCCGACGCTCTACCACTGAGCCAACTGGCCAGGGCCTATCTTTCCTTTTGAGTTCACAGTCACCTCTATTCTCAATTCCTAGAGCATTTAGAATCAGTTGGGCAATTAAGCACCTGGTTGACACATTGGCATATTTTCCAGTTGCTTCACACCTTCATTATGAAAACTATCTCAATGGATATTTTAAAAGCTTTTGTGAGTTGACAAATATCTTGTAGTATGTGATTAATTCAGGATGACAAGTAGAAAATACATTGTATTTTCAAATATTTAATGTCTGTCATTATTTATTTATATACTTGTTTGTTTACATTTGTGCTCTGTGAAGAGCCACCTTTTTTCCTTTCTGATGTACCAAGTTCTTGCAAAACAATTATTGTTATGAATCCAGTAGGATTAGAATTGCACTAATTAGCAATACTTATTATTTTATTAAATAAGGAGCCCTTTGAATTGGTTGAGTGCACTTTTATAAAATAAACAGTTTCCTTACACTGCACTGAGTGGCAGAGAATTCCAGAGCACTTCTCAAACACGGGGTTTATCACAACCACTTGGAAGGGTTCCTACACTTCACTTCTGGAACTCTGAATCAGTACCTCTTGAGGGAACACTTCCATTTTGCTTTTCTAACAAGCCCTCAGACAACGCTGATACTGCTGATTCAGGGGCCATGCTTGTAAAACCGCTATTTTAATGCCTAGATGAGGTGGCAGGAGTCATTACCTGGAGCTTTAAAGTTCAAGATCTACCACTTCGTAGCTGGATTGTATCAAACAGCTCTGTGCCTTCTCATAAGCTCAATGTCTTTCTGTTTACAATAGGGAAAATAAGAGTACTCTATATGATAAGGTTATTGTAAAGAGCAGATAAACAAATAAATTACTTATAATGCCTGGTACATGCCTTAATCATTCAATAAATTATGGCTATTGTTCTGACAAGTGTCTCAGTGATTTTTATAAGGGAGATAAATATTGTAAATTCTATAGTGTTTGAATGGTACTTGCTTTCTACTTGTTATTAGCCGGGATCCAGCTAACACAGGTTCTTCTGCACTCTCCCTGTCCTTAGCCAACTGAACAACACTAATGGCCCAAAGCACTCTTTCGGCACTTCTCATATAAGTGTGAAGGGGAAAAATAAAGAATTTATGAAAAACTACAAAACTCAAATCTCCTTTCTTAAACTTTAAATTGGACCATTTACTTATATCCCAGAGGCACATATGGATAAATACAGTACGTTTCCTCGGTTAATATTGTTTATTTTAACGTCTGCTTTCTTACTAGAGCTTTGCTGTTTTTTATTTCAAATATCCCTTAGAGTGCTTCTCCAGAATTGTACAAAAACTTATTTGTTCAGCCTGCAGGCGGTGGCGCAGAGGATAGAGCATTGAACTGGGATGCGGAGGACCCAGTTTCAAGATACCGAGGTCGCCAGCTTGAGCGCGGGCTCATCTGGTTTGAGCAAAAGCTCACCAGGTTGAGCTCAAGGTCACTGGCTTGAGCAAGAGGTTACTCGGTCTGCTGAAGGCCCGCGGTCAAGGCACATATGGGAGAGTAATCAATGAACAACTAAGGTGTTGCAACGTGCAACGAAAAACTAATGAATGATGCTTCTCATCTCTCCATTCCTGTCTGTCTGTCCCTCTCTCTGACTCTCTCTCTCTCTCTTTGTCTCTAAAAAAAAAAACCCCAAAAAACTTATTTGTTCAAAAATATTTTCTTTGGAATTGATTTTTTTTTCTTTAAAGTATCAAATGTAAAAATACTATTAGTTTCATTTACTAAGTTATTTTTATCCTACTCTTAATTTATATTCATTGTTATATAAAAGTAAAATAAGTTCTATACTTTCTAACTTTGGCATATTTTCATCATACACAATTTAAAATCATTCTTAGGTCGTAAATTATATTTAAAAAAATGTTTGTACTTTTTTCTGTCAACCATTTACCTTAAGCTTCCTTAAACAGAACAAAACCTGAGGCAAAATTTCTGCCTGGAAAACTTGAGGAGTTTGATTTGTTCCACCAGTTTCATGCAATTTACTTTGGGTTCCTTATTTGAGAGAGTCTAGAATATAAACTTTCTTTTAAAGAGATCACTTTGGAAAATTCGTTTAGGTCACAACTCAAAATCAATGGTTTCCTTATAGAAAGAATCCTGGAGAAAGAATTTGCAGAAATTACTTCATGGGTGTGTCTGCTACTGGTTTTTCATGCTTGATTGCTTGTCAGTTGGCAGAAATCAATGGTTCTCTTTACCCCACAGGGGAGTGAAGGCATGGGGGCAAACTACAAGCTATCTGAATGTGGAGTAAACATTTCACTATTGTGTCTCTAACATGTGCCCTGAATGTACCACCTGGCTCAGAATTACAAAGGGTTGCATTTAGCAGAGGTTTAACTTAAAATAGATACAGGTGACAGCTCTATTATTTTTGCACATTCAGATGCGCCCACATCTGTTTTTATTTATCTCAGCTGTATGTGTCCATTTGTTGTAATTATTAGTCTCGGATGTAGTTGAAGATAAATATCTCAAATGCCTATCAAGACTAAATTAAATTAAGGAATCACACTTTTCACCCTCAACCCCTTTGGCCCTGCTTTGTTTAGGGAAATTGCAACAAAAAAGTTTGAACCTCCTGTCATCTCATCTCATCAGAAGTGCTTTTCAAAGTAGTCTTAAATTCCAATCTAGTTCAACTCAATACCCTATTGGCATTTTTTCCCTCTATATTTAATACAGAAAAAGTAATTTCAAAGTTTTTATGTACACATAAAATAGTTTTAAGTTAATTTCCATTGCTGAGAATGTGAAAAAATATTAGGTGTAAAAGAACAATGTATGACCCATTTTACCTCTCCTGGTTTCTCCCTGGTTGTTTGGGATTGTAGAACTAACTCTAATTTTGTTTGTTTATATTTTACCTCTGATTCATTTACTATAGTCCAGTCTTTTTCAATGGCAGGTCTGCAGAACTAGTCTACCAGAAATTTCATGCCAGTACGCAAGAGTTAAACCACCGGATGTTTTATGAAGATTATAGACCCTATGATCTTATTTGAATTCACTTATGCTCAAGGAGATTTCTGCATTAGAGGTCCTGGAAATAATTCTCCTAGTTTCATCAAGTGTAAAAAGGTTGAAAACCACTGCTGTATTTAACATGTTGCAAAATAATAAGGCACTGATTTTCACTTTTGGTAATATAAGAGTCAACAGGGAAGAAACAGTGAGGGTCTGGACATTTGGAAGAAGAGAAAAGAGAACAAATAAAATGAGGAGGCTCCCTGACCAGTGGTAGTGCAGTGGATAGAGAATTGACCTGGAACCCTGAGGTCCCAGGTTCAAAACCCTTCAGTTGCTGACTTGTGCAAGGGGTTGCAGGCTTGCGTGTGAGATGATCAACATGATCCCAAGATTAGTGGCTTGGGTCAAAAATATGGCTGTCTGAGGCTCAAGGCTTGAGCCCAAGTTCACTGGCTTGAGCAAGGGGTCACTCGCTCAGCTTGAGCACCCTCCCATAGCCCGTCAAGGAACATAGGAGAAGCAACCAATGAAAAACTAAGGTGAAGCAAATACAAGTTGATGTTCCTCATTCTCTCACCTTCTGGTGCCCCACCATCTTCTCTTTCTCTCAGAAATAAAAAAAAAATAACAAAATGAAATAAAATGAAATAAAAATGAGGAAGCAGATTAAGAAGATGGAATAGCATGATTGTTTGAAGGGAATTTGATTTGTAAGACACACAAAAGTTTCCACATGAAAGATCTGATAGTTGTCACTGAAATCCATATAAATGTTCCTTTTGCAAAAATTAACAATTCTGTTTGCAATAGTGGCCCTGGGTTCATTTGCTTTCAAACAAAAAGACAGTTCCTTTTATATCAATATTATTATTGCTGTTTTGCTGCTTTGTTGTTTTTGTTTTTTTAATTTGAAAGAAGACCTGATGTGCAACTTTATAGGGAAGTTGGCTGCTGTTTTTATAGTCAGAGTAGTAGTAGCTTTTGCAACTATGGTGATATAAACCTTGCTACTCTTGAGGGCTGAGGTAAGCTTATGAATGACCATGCAGAAAGGAAAAAAAAAATTGCATAGCAACTAATTCAACAATATTTGTGAGAATTGGATAACTTCTCAAGAGTGATGGAGGAAAAATATCAGTCAGCACACTTATAAAAATGAAGAAGTTATTAAATAAGCAGGTAATAAATGGTAGAAATTTACATGTTTCTGCCTAATAAATACCATGGAAAAAGAAATATGTTAGTCTTAGCAAAAAATATATAGTAGTAGATTTCTTTTTATTGATTGTCTTGTTTATTTAAAAAATAAGTTTCATTATTTTGATTTATCACTTTCAACATGGATACTCTCCAGATATATTTCTGAAGTGGCTATCTCATTATAAATAGTGAAGAACTCAAGGTAAATAAAAGTGCTAAAAGCTAAGTTCTTTGCAAGGACAATAATTAGATTGATTTTGTCTCATTTATTTATTTATTTATTTATATTTTTTGTTACTGTTGGCTGACTTGCTATTTCCTAACAAACTTCTTTTGGCCTGTTTCCTCATTCATTATAAGGTACTCTATTCAGAGGAACATGTTATTATCCTTGATGCAAGAGACTTCGTCTGACATTCACTCTCCTCTAGTAAGTAATATTAAGCCCTAGTCCTGATATGTGGATTTGCCTGAGGATATAAGCCTTCGTGATGAACCCTCAGAGGTGAGATATTTTTCAGAGTGTGGATCTGATAGGAGTGTGATCATTCTCTCAGCCACTCATTTATGGCTGGCTACCACCTCATTAGCTAAATTTTTTCATTTGCAGATTTTAGGAGTAGGGTGCATGGTAAGTGATAATAGAGGTTCTCAGCTATAATGCTTATTGAAATACTTGAATATTAACACATTTTAATAATTACTGAGGGTACTCCTTAATAACAGCACATCATTTTATTCTTATTTACTTTTTATATTTTAAAACTTTATTTTTCTAATAATTATTTTTAGTTGTTGATTTTAAAGAGAAAGAGAAAGAAACAGGAACATCACTCTGTTTCTGTATGTGTTCTGACCAGAGGGATCAAACTTGCAACCTCTGCGCTTCAGGACAATGCTCCAACCAACCAGGGTGACAGTAAGTCTTTTTAATGAGAGCTTTCCAAATTATATTAAAGTCAAAATAAGGTATTATCTTTATGTCTTATTATAAAATGTGCCCTGTTTTTTCAAACACATACTGACTTTCAATTTGATTTCAAGATAAACATTTTAAAACAATAAACTGAACAAATCTATTCTATTTATTATTATTATTATTATTATTATTAAAGTGAGAGGTGGGGAGGCACGGAGGCAGAGAGACAGACTCCTGCATGTGCCCCTACCGGAATCCACCCTACAAGCCCCTACAGGATGATGCTTTGCCCGTCTGGGATTGCTGCTCCGTTGCTAGGCAACCAAATTAATTCAGTGCTTGAGGAAATGCTTCAGAGCCTTCCTCAGTGCCTGGGGACAAATTGCTTGAACTATTCGAGAGGGAGGAGTTAGAGAGAGAGGGGTGGGGAGAGAGAAAAGGGGCAGGAGTGAAGAAGTAGATCCTTGTTTCTCCTGTGTGCCCTGACTGGGAATCGAACCAGGGACTTCTACACGGCAGGCCCACGTTCTATCGCCGAGCCAACTGGCCAAAGCCTAAACTGAGCAAATATATATGTTGAATTCTGACCATGTATAAATGATTGGGAAATCAGCTAAGGTTTTTATGATCTTATAAGCCTTTACCTTTCTCTCCCCACCCCACCCCCATCCTCACTCTCTGTCTAGAATCGCATTGACTTTGACCTGAGAAGAGAAACATAAAATTTATTATTTCTTTTGCTTCAATTTCCACTTCCCACCAAAAAATGTCTCAACATAATAACCAAGCTCAGCCATTTCTTAATTGTGTAAGTACTGTAAATCTTCTAACTACTAAAATAACTGTTCAACACTGTTGGTCTTTCAAATCATGTCCAGTATCAAGTTTCTTCTTTTTAAATATTTCCCTTAAGTTGATATTATTTATGAAAGATAGTTTTCAGTATCATTCATGAAACATTACTGATAGTAAGGCTATTTTATATACTGTACAGATCTTTCTTCTGCCAAAATAAAGTGTTAATAAAAATGTATTTGACTAAATCTTTTGTATTAAAGAACACAGAACTCTCAGAGAGCTATCTCCTTTGAAAATATTAGAACCTCCAGATAGATACAAATAAGATAAGAAAAAGTAGACATATGTTAAAGTGTGGAACAGCAAAGTGGATACTTTATGGAAATATACTCACAAGATAATAATTTGAATTTGACAAGGTGATAATTAAAGTCCCCAGATAGATTTCTTCCACATCTGTATGCCTTTCAATAAAGTTGGTTAGCATATTAACTATTGTTGGAGAATACTAAGAAATATTAATGGAATGTAAAAATGCAAATTATTATTCATTTCAATTTGTATAATAAGTATAAGAAAACGCAATGCATGCAATAATATACAAAATGTACTAAGCTCTATTATAGACATTTTTAAGCATAGGCAGGACACTTAATAGACAGTTTTTGTCTGAAATATTCAAGACACTTAAGTATGAATTACCACTTTTCACAATTTAAAAGAAATTTTTTGTATCTATAATGTTCTTTAGGACTAATAATTTCTTGTTTTGAATGACTAATTTTTAATATTATGTATTTGGATATTTGCACATAAGTACTTGTATACACATATATGCATATGTATATAAGTTGGTAATTAATGTAAACTATAATATTTGATTTTTAAAATATTTTTCTCTACAGGATAATGAGATTTAGTGACCAGAAGGAGGGCACAGAAGATGTGTGATTGAAAAAATTAATAACCATCATAACTTATCATTTCAAATAGCTATCAAACATATTATATCTCTTCATAATTTAGTTTTATTGTACATACATTTTAATTTAGACTTTTATATGAGAAAGCATTTTTAATATGGTGATATTAAGACACTGTATAAAATATTGGGAAGAAACTGTTAAGTGTGCCCACTTAACAGTTAGTTAAGTAGTAGATGTTAAACTTGAGAATTTCTTCAGACTCGAGAGATCTATACAAATAATATACCTGTCATATAGAATTTAAATATAAGAAATTAAGCACGATGCAGAGAAATGTATAACCATTTCCCACTTCTGAAAAAGCATACAAAGAACCATGAAGAGTTTTTGAAATACATCATCACTTCTATTGATGACATTTTTATATACATAAAACATTATTCTCATGGCTTTGAATAAAATTACCAGTTTCAAATATGCAGCAAATATCACAATGAACAATGCAGGAAAACTTCGGTCCATAGTCAATAGGCAATCAACTGTGAAACCTGATGTTTTCCTTCGGGAATGTTAGCTAGAGCAGGAGAGAAAGAAACATGATTGCAGAAGAGAGGATTGTTTGAGAGACCAACTTTGTGTAAAATTGTGTTAGAATGGGAAAAAAATGACTTTGGAAAAGTCTTGACAAATCACTCAAGGTAATATAAAGTCCATTTGAAGGACAAGAAAAAAAGGAGAGTGAGACAGCAGAGACAGAAAGAGAGAGGAGAGAGAGAGAGAGAGAGAGAGAGAGAGAGATTAGAAGCAAGAGGATCAGGGAAGAAAGGAACATGACGGAGGGATACATTTATCAAACATGAACATTTTGACAAGGAAGAAAAGGAATTAAAGTGTAACATCGTAATTTGGAAGAAATTGCTCTTGCTCCGAAACAACACAAATTGTATGTGTGTTTATGTAGCTAATGCTGCCTCTGGAAACGAGAGGAATGAAATGTCTGCTCAGCTTCCTAGACTCTGGGTTGTGTTTAGCATTCTGACATGTGGAAATGCACTTTGCTTATCCCCTTGGTGAATTAATGGAAAAACTGCCTCTCTGCTTCTGTGTTTTGCAGTTCATATTTTATGTCTTTTCATTTTTCTATGCAATTTTATTCTTTCACCAGGCAAGGTAAGTACCACTAATTGTTGATTTCCACCAAATTGCCACCATAATCAATGAGTCAGCTCCTTGGAGCAGCCAGCCCATTCAAGGTTCCCCAGAAGACAGGAAAGAAAAAAATAAAAAATCACCTATTCTAGAGAACCATGTGCTACTTCTTATCATGGGTTCAGCTGTCGAATAACCATCTCTTAAAGCCATAACTGTTCTATCAGGGCGACTGAAGCAAAGATCTGGTCTATTAGATAAATGAATATTAGTGTTGAAAAATATGTTTTCAGAGACAATAGAACTAAACATGGATGTTTTTTCTACTTAGTTATTTTTCCTCACCTCCATTCTTATTTTTTCTACTTAAGACATCATTTTTCGCCTGACCTGTGGTGGCGCAGTGGATAAAGCGTCGACCTGGAAATGCTGAGGTCGCCGGTTCGAAACCCTGGGCTTGCCTGGTCAAGGCACATATGGGAGTTGATGCTTCCAGCTCCTCCCCCACTTCTCTCTCTCCGTCTCTCCTCTCTCTCTCTCTCTCTCTGTGTGTGTGTGTGTGTCTCTCCCTCTCCACTCTAAAATGAATAAATAAAAAATAAATAAAAAATAAAAAATAAAAAAAATAAAAAGACATCATTTTTCATATTTTCAAACAACAACTCAGATAAGGGCCTAATATCCAAAATATACAAAGAACTCATAAAACTCAACAACAAACAAACAAACAATCCAATAAAAAAATGGGAAGAGGATATGAATAGACACTTCTCCCAGGAAGAAAAACAAATGGCCAACAGATATATGAAAAGATGCTCATCTTCTTTAGGTATTAGAGAAATGCAAATCAAAACGGCAATGAGATACCACCTCACACCTGTTCGATTAGCTGTTATTAGCAAGACAGGTAATAGCAAATGTTGGAGAGGCTGTGGAGAAAAAGGAACCCTCATACACTGTTGGTGGGAATGTAAAGTAGTACAACCATTATGGAAGAAAGTATGGTGGGTCCTCAAAAAACTGAAAATAGAACTACCTTATGACCCAGCAATCCCTCTACTGGGTATATATCCCAAAAACTCAGAAACATTGATACGTAAAGACACATGCAGCCCCATGTTTATTGCAGCATTGTTCACAGTGGCCAGGACATGGAAACAACCAAAAAGCCCATCAATAGATGACTGGATAAAGAAGATGTGGCACATATACACTATGGAATACTACTCAGCCATAAGAAATGATGACATCGGAACATTTACAGCAAAATGGTGGGATCTTGATAACATGATACGAAGCGAAATAAGTAAATCAGAAAAAAACAGGAACTGTATTATTCCATACGTAGGTGGGACATAATAGTGAAACTAAGAGACATTGATAAGAGTGTGGTGGTTACGGGGGGGAGGGGGGAATGGGAGAGGGAAAGGGGGTGGGGAGGGGCACAAAGAAAACAAGATAGAAGGTGACAGAGGACAATCTGACTTTGGGTGGTGGGTATGCAACATAATTGAACGACAAGATAACCTGGACTTGTTATCTTTGAATATATGTATCCTGATTTATTGATGTCACCCCATTTAAAAAAAAAAAAAAAAGACATCATTTTTCCTCAATTGAACTTTTTTCCAACTGTATCTGTACTATCTTTGTAAAATGAAATCCTAGGTTATTCCTTTGCTTCAATCTTTTTGGATTCTTCCTTTTTAGTACCACTTACGGGATCTGTCAGAGACCCACCGTGCCTCCTGCTGAGCCTCTGCCCTCTTCACACCAGCCCCATCCTATACTGCCTGAGCAGTTGCCAGGAGATCTGAGCCACATCTGGAGAAGATTTTAATAACAAATCTTATAAAAGTTTCTGTGTTTGGGGGCCAAAAACTATTTACATTTTTATTTTCCAGGAGGTATATCAGATTCTGCGGAAACCACCTGAGAGTTTGCTAATAATAAGTGATCTCAGGTTTAACTGTTCTGTGCTTTTGTAGTGCATGGAAAAAGCAAATTTAAATGTAATTTTCTGTGTAATATTAGTATGTTTTTAAACATAATTTAAATTAAGTTTTGCTAGTTATTTTTAAGAATTTCATCTGTTGGAAATATTCTTTTGTTACTTAATTCTTATTTTTAATCTATTGATATTTTAAAATTCAAATATTCCTATTATTCACTCTGATTCTGTCCCCAGTGCATATGATTATAATCAAAATCTTTTCTTCCACTATCTATTTAATAAGAAAAAGTTCTCTTATATATTCCAATTTTTGGATGTTTCATATTTTACTCTTTTTTTCTTTTTATGTTTCCTATAAATTTGACTATGGCTCAGTGTAATACTGCTAACGGCTACTATAATGACTACCCCAGGTGTTTAGATACCATTGACAGTATAAGGAAGGACAAATGCCGGGTAACATGAACGGGCTAATTGGAGAACCCACAATATCAAAAACCCAGAAAATCATAACTTGATACTTTTATACATGTTATTAGAAAATAAACTCATATCAGGCTTTCTGTATTTTATATAAAGTACCATTTTTTAAAAAAAGCCTTTTCTAATCATTGCAGAACTATACATTCTGTTGCAACCATTCTATGTTTTTAAGCAGTTTCCTGTCCAGAAGAGTTACTTTACTATGGATGAGCTGATTTCCTAAGGAATGCAGGAAGCAGAAATCCTCCCAGTCACTAAAGGACAGTGTCTGGAGTTATCATCCATGTAGCATTTGATTCTCACCAACCTTTGCTGGCTTTCATCAACCGATTGTCTCCGAGGTTTTTAAATTAGCCAAATCCTTTTGCAATTCTATTCCTTGAAACATTTTGCAATGGAAATCCTGTCTTAGATCCCTAATATTTTATAACATATCAATGACTGGAAATACAGAAAGATTGTCTATTGAGCCAGTCAACAAGGTATCTTTTCCCACAGAAGTAGCTTGAATTGACCATTACAATTTTACTGTTCCTTTGTTTGGTAAAGGAAAAAAAAATAATCTTTTGGTTATATAAAATGAAGCAAATATTTTTTTAAAACATATCAGTTTGAAAAAATTAACAATGTAACATGTGCCATGATCTGTTAAACAATGTAAAAGATTGTCTTTATTGTACAATTTCACCTTGATATACTTTCCTTTAGGAAACCATTTACCCTCCTCTGGACCACTACAAATAGCTTTCTAAGAAATCTGTCAAGGGCATTTCTTCTGGTACTTTGGCCCACTCAACAGGCTGAAAAACTGGGGGCAAACGGAGCAATGACCATTATTGAAACCCCTGTGGAGGGGACTTAGCCTAAGAAATCTTAAAACAGTTATATGTCATATCCAGTTTACTGTTCTTAAACTTTATGCTCTCCTGTAATAGGACAACACTTCCATCCCCTTTGCCCTGTGATTTTGCAAAGTTGCCAGTAATGTATGTTGATTGTACATCCCTTGGCCCTTGTGTCTGGCCTTCCTACTTGACAAGCTTTGGCCAGAGGATTAGCAGACAAGACGTGAGCAGAGGTTTTAAGTGAACTTCTGTGTTAAATCTTGGCTTCATATGCTTCTATTTGTCAAGAACGTGATCATATCACCATGGGTCTCAAAAATATGTGCACAGCTGAGCTAGACCTAACTTATAGCTTAGAACCACATCCGGCCAATCCCAGCAGTCTCTGGCTGAGCCACAGCTGACTGGCAGAGCCATGATCAAGAACCGACTTCTGATGCAAGTCTCTGAGCTTTACAGTTGTTTAGAAAGCAGCTTCATGTAGTGAGATCTTGACTAATGAAATGTTTTCTAAATGGATGTCTATTTTGTGTTTTGCAAGTTTCTATTAAAGTTATGTTCAGTAAAAGCCTGATTATAGCTCTGTTGTTAGGGACCAAGGGTCAGGGTCCCACCTTGAAGTGATGCCGCAGAGTGGTGGGAGCAGCATCTGCCTCAATAAGCCAGAGCAAAGAAAACAAAGGATGAGTGTGGAAAAGTGCTACAGGCTGCTGGAATTAGATGGATCTCTAAAGGCAAAGCAGCAACTATGATCACAAAGTTGTGGGATGTGTAAGTATTTTCTAAAGACTCTCAGAAATACTTGGGAGAGAAACCCCATAAAAGACTACATTTTCTACCATAATACACAAAAGACATGGACTATTGCTATTTAGGCATTAAAGGGAAGCGTGACCCACCCCTGAAGGCGGAATAAGTGAGGGACACCTGGCTTACATTTATATAAATCTTTGCACAGCACAATTCAACTTTCTAAGCACAATGCAAAGTAGCATAGCCAATCTATTAAGCACAGCGCCTCTTACCTCATAATATGTTACATATAGCAACCCTGCCACAGTGGTTAACATTTACTGAGCTCTTTCTATGTACTGGGCTGGACAAATATATTTTTCAGGTTTTAACTTATTTAGATACTTATTAAATAAATTATTTATTATCTATTTCATAACTGAGTAAACTGCAGCTTAGAAACATTTGTTAGCTAAGCCAAATCAGTAACTAAAAATAGCTGTATTGTCTATTATTTACATAATATGCTTTTGTTATTTTTTTTTCATCTTTGCTCCCTACAGCTGTGATTTCTAAAACATTGTACTGTCTTAAAATAACATGGAGTCCAGTATTTGTAAAATCTTTAAATATATATAAAATGTATAGTATATATACATTAACTATTATATTACATAGATAAAATTATATATGTATTCCAATAAAATTAGTTTGGGGTTAGAAATTATAGACAATCAAGCATAGCATCCTTAGCCTGAGATATACAGTTGATAGGTTTTGTCTGAGGATCAAGTACACTATCTACAAAGTTATGATCACATTAGAGCAGAAGAATTTCTTTCGATGCTATCACTAGACACATTATTATTTTCTGTTATTCTTTTTTCTAGGAGAAGTAGTGACCAAAACTCAACTTAAGCTGAAACAGCTTTGCTGAGGTGAGATATGAAAATTATCTGTGTTATGCCACAGACACAGACAGATTTATCATATCAGTAACAAAAGTCTGTTGTTAACCTTGTGGCACATTTACAAAGAAAAAGAAAATCCATAGGCCAGATAAAATAGCATTTGATCACTTATTGACCGGACACTTTCAATTATAATCCCAACACCTAAAAAAAAAGCCTTTTTAGTTTTTTTTTTTCCTAAATAATAAGTGAGCTTTGCATCTGAATGAATTTTTTCCACTTACGGTTGACCTCAGGAGATGCAACGTTACTATTCTTTTGGAAGAAAGTGCATCATAACTCACAAGTAGTTTTCTCTTTTTATTAATAGTCTTGAAAAGTATATTAAAAACACAGTTTTAGAGTACTTTATAATGCCCTATGAGTAATATTTTAATTACTAGCATTTCCCAAAAAATAATAACCTGAATTTGTAAAAAAACAGGGAAGGGTGAATCGGCATATTGACTGAAACGTAATATTCAATGTATCATGTCATACATCCATACCAAAGATAAAAGAAAATGCTCATTACTATTTGCAAAAAATTTATGTTTGAATTTTTTCTCTGTGTAAGTTCACTGACAATTCAAAGCATTTCACAGGACTCTTGAATCTCCATTGTTCATTTTACCCATGAAAACAGCTCACAAAATAGGATGTATGTGAACATATATAACTTTCAAATATTTTCATAAAGATGAAAAGTTATCAAACAAAAGACAGCATTTTTATTACCTGTTTTATTATTTTTACTGCTGTTTAACAAATCACCGGAAAACTTAATGACTTAAAACAATATGCATTTATTAGCTCAAAACATCCATGAGTCAGAAGTAGTGGACACAGCTTAGCTGAATCACATGTCAGAGTCGCACTGGTTACAATCTGAAATGCATTCACCTCTGAAAATTTGAGTGGGGAAGAATTTACTTCCAAACTCTTTTGGCTTTGGTAGAATTTATTTTCTTGTGGCTCTATGACTGATCCTTTTGATGGCTGTGGGTTGGAGGTCCCCATTAGGTTCTTATGCTGCTTGCAATTCTGAGAGGTCACTCACGATTCTTTACTGTAAGGACTTCAACAACATGGCCGTTTATTTGCTATAATCTGTGAAGGAGTCTTACCTCAGCTGTCCAGGATGCAGTCTTGTGTAATGTAACCTAATCACTACAACGACATCGTGTTTCCTTTTTTATATTCTATCAGTTAGAAATAAGTCACAGCTGTTGTCCACATACAAGGAAAGAGGTTTATAGAAAAGTGTGAACACAATGACACGGGGATTACGGGATCACCTTAGTCTGTCTGCCACACCAATATATTTAATGTAGTTTTTCAGAAACACTGTGAAACAGCATAAACACACTAAAAGTCTATTCCAATGTTTAGTGCTACAAGAAGCTAAGTTAGTGGCTCACTATAACACATTGATTTTAGCATATTCTACTTGAACATGGGCAAGCATGTTCATATTGATAACATTCCAAAATACTTATCTTTTTTTAAAATGAGAGATAGTGAGGCAAACTCCCATATGCACCGAAATGGGATCCACCCAGCAACCAGTCTTGGGCTTATGCTCCAGTACAGACCTATTTTTAGCACCCGAGGCTTACGTGCTCCAACAGAGTTATCCTCAGTTCCCGAGCCATACTTGAACCAACTGAGCCACCACCAGCACCTCAAAATAATTTTATTTTCAATAAATGGTGGATAAGGTTTTTGTTTTTATACTATTTTCTTTCCAATGTCAATGACTACTCGCATTTACCAGAATGCTTATGCTCCAGGCAAGGAACTAATCACCACAAACTTTTGAGATGAAATTCTGGTTTCCCAAGCACTGCTTATGACAAAGAGAGTTTAGCTACACTTGTAGGTAAATCTTATCTAGAACTGCTAGAAAGGGACACAAGTTTATAAGAATCCATGAGGATCGCCTGGGAATTGTGGGTACTTATCTGCAATGTCTGTAAGATATACATAAGTAATGTCAGGCTATTTGAAAGTTTAAAAAAAAACCACCCTGATCTGTTTATGACTTTGCTCAGTAAAAGAATATAACAGATTTATCTTCAGGGAAAAAAAGACATTAAGAGTTAGATATTAAATCGTCTCTTTCCAAAAACAATTGTTGGGATGTTATCCAATAGAAGAGCTCCAGCAGGTTTGATTTAAAACTAATGCAAATACTGGATGCTTTGAAAGGATAAAAATCAATGATTAAACCACATTTTTTTTTTTCAGATGAGACAAGAGAAGCATTAAGGTTGCATAACTTTTCCAGGGTCACACAGCTAGAAAATGTTGAAGCAGATTTTCAAATCCAGGCAACTGACTATAGAGCTTATGCTATTAAACTTTATCCATTTACGTGCAAATGTTACTCTTTTTTTCTGGAAAAAAATTTTTAAAACTCAAATATTACCTTCCACTTAAAAAGTCCTGTACACATTGCGTAGATAGTTAATCACAGGGTCTGCTGGGTTCTGCACACAGTAAGTAGGGCCTGTTTCTCTTGTACCGAACAGTTACTTCATTAGAACATGACTGTGTCTTCAAGTGTTGCATTATCTCTCGCAAAAGTCGCGAATCCCACATAGGAGGAAATTAATCCTGATGCCTTTTAAATTCTACCAAAAATAGTCAAGCTATGTTAGTGGAAAAGTAGACCCTCAGTCTGAGAAAAGACCACTGTGGTATTTGAAACAGGCTTATAGCCTTGGGGGATCCATACTGAGCACATTTCCTTCCTAGTTATCTAAGACCTGATGACTAGGCCCCATCTTAATCCTTTAGAGAATAAAATTAAATGTTTTCCATTTTTCCAGTGGAGCAAGCAGGGTTTTATTGTACTTCCTCAATCACTGTCACACAAGTAATTCGTTCTAAAATGAACTTGTTATGTAAAAGAATGGGTCACAGGCCTTTGTAAAGGAATAAAATACTAGAATATTTTGAAATCATTGTGAAGCAAAACAGATAATTGTGTTTTCAAGCTCTTTGAAATATATATGTAAAATATGTGCTTGAGGCTGAATAAAAAGATAGCTATAGTCATTACTCAGTAATGTACCAATTACAGATAGTACTGTGTGTGTGTATATATGTTCTCTATTATATACAATTAAGAAAGATAAAAAAAAGTATTATAATCACTTTAATAATTTAATTTGCTTCAATCATCTTTTTGAATTATTTTTTCATAAAATTAAATGCTGTGTTATTCCTTTCTGGAAAGCAGGAGAGTACAAGTAAAGAGAATGTTTTTATGTTATGTTAATCAAGGCTGACATTATTAAACTAAATTTAAAAAAAAGAAGGTAAGCAGATTAGAGGTTGAAGTGAGAGACAAATGAAGAAGAGCTGATTGAAATTATTAGTTGCTAGAAAAATAGCTATTGAATTTTTATGTTTTTAGAAGTACCTCTATTAGCTTCCAAAAATACAGCTGTTTACTGTGATTGATAAGTTCCCTAGCTTTTAAGCTTGTTCACATCCATTAGTTCTGCCTTTTTCTCCTGTTAAAAATCTGAAGCTGTCAGACTGAAGTAGCATGATCAGCTAATGTTCTTGCCAGATTTAAAGCATGTCCCCAGGGGTGGCAAAAGTATTCTAAATCACTAAGAAATGGCTTTTTAAATGTTGCCTGTTGACACTGGTCACTCTACTCTATCGGAAATGTTGAAATAGATAGCAGGCAATTATAGGAACTGTGTTTATCAGGCTTTTGATGATCAATTATTCTAAATATTTCACTTTTAGAACAAGCAAAAACAGATATTTGAAATTACTATATTTTACATGAGATTTTTATTTAAAAATAGTACATAGCTCTAGTTTTAAAATTGGTTAAATCATTTTGTAGTTTTCACTTCAAATTTACTGATGATTATGTACTTTGTTCCCTGTAGTATTTGATTATTATCTTGCAAACTGTTTTTAAAAATTTTCTTCTATAACAGTTTCACAGTTTCTGCCTTATAACATTTAGATATACTTTGAACAAACAAATGAAGGAAGTTTCAAGGAGAGTAAATTCCAAAAATTCTGTATATTGAAAATGATTACCAGTATACCTGTTATAGGTTATAGAATTCAGAATCTTTTTATAAAAATGAAGAACAAATCATATTATCTGCTGACTCCATTGGAATATTATTATGCAAATTATATCAGACTAAATAAACAAAACCAAAACCAAGATGACCTTAATAAAGAGTGAAAACAAAAGCCCCAAGGGAGTAGAGGAGATACTCAAAAAAGAATACATATAAATATACATAAAAGGAACTAGTCCATTTATTGATTTGTGAAATGCAGAAAATAATTGATGAATAATTAAGTAAATGTAAAATAAAGGGCATTTTCAATGTCAGTTGGCAAAACTGAGTTGCTCCTTACACTTTATTTTCTTTCATGGTTTTCCTGGTTTTGCATTTCTCCATCCATTCCCCTCTCACCCTAATTCCCTGATGCTCCTCACTCAGTACCCCAAGGTTGAGAGGTCTTGGGGTTGGATGATTAATTTTACCCTTTGAGAAGTTTTTACTCAGCAAGAGAAACTGATAACAAAATAAACAGACATCCAACTAAATGGGAAATGATATTTTCAAACAACAGCTCAGATAAGGGACTAATATCCAAAATATACAAAGAACTCATAAAACTCAACAACAAACAAACAAACAATCCAATAAAAAATGGAAAGAGGACATGAACAGACACTTCTCCCAAGAAGAAATACAAATGGCCAACAGATATATGAAAAGATACTCCATCTTCATTAGTTATTAGAGAAATGCAAATCAAAACTGCAATGAGATACCACCTCACACCTGTTAGATTAGCTATTATCAACAAGACAGGTAATAGCAAATGTTGGAGAGGCTGTGGAGAAAAAGGAGCCCTCATTCACTGTTGGTGGGAATGTAAAGTAGTACAACCATTATGGAAGAAAGTATGGTGGTTCCTCAAAAAACTGCAAATAGAACTACCTTATGACCCAGCAATCCCTCTACTGGGTATATACCCCCAAAACTCAGAAACATTGATATGTAAAGACACATGCAGCCCCATGTTCATTGCAGCATTGTTTACAGTGGCCTAGACATGGAAACACCAAAAAGCCCTTCAAAAGAAGACTAGATAAAAAAGATGTGGCACATATACACTATGGAATACTACTCAGCCATAAGAAATGATGATATCATCGGATCATTTACAACAAAATGGTGGGATCTTGATAACATTAAATGGAGTGAAATAAGTAAATCAGAAAAAAACAAGAACTGCATTATTCCATATGTAGGTGGGATATAAAAATGAGATTAAGAGACATTGACAAGAGTGTGGTAGTTATGGGGGGGGGAGAAGGAGAGGGGGGAGGGGACGGGCACAAAGAAAACTAGATAGAAGGTGACGGAGGACAATCTGACTTTGGGTGATAGGTATGCAACATAATTCATCCACAAGATAACCTGGACATGTTTTCTTTGAACATATGTACCCTGATTTATTGATGTCACCCTAGTAAAATTAATAAAAAAAAAATTTACCCTTAGAAATAGATTGGAAATGTATAGTTATAATAGAGATAGGAGAATGTAAAGAAATAGAAGATGTGTGAAAATAGTTGACACTGATTGGTGAGGCTGAGAACAAACTCATACATGGATAATGCTCCTTTATTATACAAATTAAATAAATAAGCACATTATATTATAAATATATGCCATTATATTGGCCAATAGGTAAAGAGAAATAAATACACAATTTTGTTATTATTTACCTTGGACAGGTTTATCTGAGGAAGTAGCATGTGAGTAGATCCCTGAGCAATATACAGAAGTTAACTAAATGAAGCTGGTGATATTTGGGGGAACAGAATATTCCAAGCAGAAGAAATGGCATGTGTAAAAATTCAGAAGTAAGACAAACAGGATTAGTTTGAAGGAGAGAAAAAACTCAAAATAGAGAGAGGAGCATTTGAAAGATAAGACTGGAAGACTGACTATTGAAATACATTTAGACAACACTAAGAATCTTAGACTTAATTCTTCAAATAATAAGCGGCCATTAAAAGTTTTAAGAAGGGCAATGTTATGATCAGATTTGCCTTTTTTAAAGCCCATTCTGATTTCTGCATGGACAATAAGCACATAAAGAGGCTAAAAAATAATTCCAGATGACACATAAGGAAATTATTTAAGTGTTCCTATTGAAATGAGGTGATATAAAGTTGATTCTTAGGGATCCCATAATAAGGTATTGCAAACTGGATAGCTTAAAACAAAATAATTTTTGACTACTAGAAGACTAAAATCAAGCTCTTGGCAGAGCCATGCTCTCTCTGAAGTCTCTTCAGAAGAAACTATTCCATGCTTTTCTCTTAGCATCTAGAGTTGCTACCAATTCTTGGCATTCCTTGCCCTATAGATATATCACTCCAGTTTCTGCTGTCATCATTACATAGTATTCTACCTATGTTTCTTCACATTAAATTCTTCTATGTGTCTGCCTCTGTGTTTTCTCCCTCTCTTTTTATAAGAACACCAGTAAGAACCTGGCCAGTTTGCTCAGGATAAAGCATCGACCTGGTGTGTGGAAGTCCTGGCCTTGATTCCCATTCAGGGCACACAGGAGAAATGACGATCTGCTTCTCCAGCCCTCTTTCTCTCCCTTTCTCTTTCTTTCTCTCTCTCTCTCCCCCATCTCACAGCCATGGCTTAAATGGTTCACACAAGTTGGCCCCATCAACTGAGGATGGCTCCATAGCCTTGCCTCAGGCACTAAAATAGCTTGGTTGCTAAGCAACAGAGCAGCAGCCCCTAGCAGGCTTGTGGGGTGAATTCTGGTTGGAATGCATGCGGGTGCCACTTTGTCTCTCACTTTCTTACTTAATAAAAGAAAGAAAAAAAAATCACCAATGGCCCTGGTCAGTTGGCTCAGTGGTAAAGCATCAGCCCAACGTGTGGAAGTCTCGGGTTCAATTCCTGGTCAGGGTGCATAGGAGAAGTGTGTGGAGACCATCTTCTTCAAACTTCCTCCTCCCTCTTCCTCCTTCCTTCTTCTCTCACAGCCATGGCTCCAATGGTTTGAGCAAAATTGTCTCTGGGGGCTGAGGATGGCTCCACAGCCTCGCCTCATGCACTAAAATAGTTCAGTTGTTGAGCAAAGAAGCAGCAGCCCAGACAGGCAGAGTATTGCCTAGTAGGGGGCTAGCTGGGTGGATCCTGGTCAAGGTGCATACAGGAGTCTGTCTCTGCCTCCCTGCCTCTCACATAATAATAATTAATAATAATAATAATAATAATAATAAAAGAGCACCAGTAATATTGGGTTAGGGCTCACCCTAATAACCTAGGCTTACCAAATTACATATGCAAAAAGACTATTCCAAATGAAATCACATTCACAGGTATCAGGAGATAGGATTTTAACATCTTTTTGACAGACATAATTTAACCTATAACATGATTTTTAAAGGAAATGGGATGATGAGTAGTTGAAAGGAAACATAAAAAGATTTTAAAATATATTTATGATTGTAGACTCAACAGAACTTGGTGATTGAATGGGGTTTGAGAAATGGTGTAGAGTTACGGTTGATTTCCAAATTTCTGACATGAATAATAGATGATGATGCCATTTGTTACGACAGGAAATTCAAGAGATCAAATAGGTGGTGGGGTGAGCAAAGGTTCATTTCTACAGGTCACATTTGACCTAGCTATAATATTTTCATATGAAACTGTATGTAGACTTGGTGACTGAAAAATACTTTAGGAATTCAAATGAGAGAAGTGGCTTAGAGTTATGAGCATAAGAGCAATTTGTGTATAAATGATAATCAGAGCTATAAAAATAGATAACATTCTCAAGCAAGATAATATTTAGTTAGAAGAGAGAAAATTTTAATTTAAAAACTAAATATTTAAAAAGCCAAAACAGACTAACATTTTTGGTCAAGATGAACAATTTGGGATCTGATTACCATGACATATGAAATAATAAAGAAATAAACAAACAAAATAATAGAACTTTAA
The DNA here is from genome assembly GCF_036850995.1 of Saccopteryx leptura. NCBI lineage: Eukaryota > Metazoa > Chordata > Mammalia > Chiroptera > Emballonuridae > Saccopteryx > Saccopteryx leptura. Next base: position 43,283,792 of record NC_089506.1, read on the forward strand.
AACAATGGTATTGTAAAACATGGGGCATAAGAAATCACAAGGACAGTGATCTGAGAGATAAAAATAAACAAACAAATTGAGTGCTATTATTGTTTACATAAGATTAGAAACAAGACAAAATGATTGGTCTTATTACTTCTATATAATGTGATGCTGAAGGTTCAAGCCATAGCAGTAAGGCAAGAAAAATAAATAAAACAACATCCATATTCAAGAAGAATTTTATTTGAAGATAATATAATGAACTACATAAACAACTCAATGAAATCTATATTAAAAAATTAACATTAGCCTGACCAGACTGTGGCACAGTGGGTAAAACATTGGACTGGGACACAGAGGACCCAGGTTCAAAACCCCACAGTTGCCAGCTTAAGCGTGGGCTCATCTGGTTTGAGCAAGGCTCACCAGCTTGAGCCCAAGGTTTCTGGCTTCAGCAAATGGTCACTTGGTCTTCTGTAGACCCCCAGTCAAGGCACATATGAGAAAACAATCAATGAACAACTAAGATTCCACAACAAAGAATTGATGCTTCTCATCTCTCTCCCTTCCTGTCTGAATTTCCCTATCTGTCCCTCTCTCTGTCTCTCTCTCTGTCCTTGTCACAAAAAAAACAACACTAATATTAGAACTAACGTGTAATTTTTAGCAAGTTTGCAAGATACAAACTCAATATACAAAATAAACTATTTTTAAACAAAAGTAATAATCTTTTGCTTAAAATGTTATCATACCATAAACTATTAAATACTTATTAATAAATAAAAAATATATGAAAGGCCTCTGCACAGTTAAAAAGGTATAAAATACTACAGAAAAAATAATTAAAAGTTACCTAAAATGAATAGATAAACATTTACAAATGTCAGAAAATTCAATATTTTCTAGATGTTATTTCCATCAAATTGATATATAGATTCAATGCAACCCCACTAAGTTGTATGCAAAAAATGTCAACCTGAATTTAAAAGTCTTTGTGTGTACAAATGACATATTATAGCAATAACGTTTCTTTTAAAAGAAGAACAAAATTTAGAATAAGAATAATTTTAAGACAGTTATTGGCATTAAGATAAACAAATACGTCAATGGAACAAAAAAGAGAGTCCAAAAGTCAATGGAATAAAAAAGAGAGTCCAAAAATAGATCCATAAATATGTGGACAATTGATTTCTATCTTTTTGTTTGTTTGTTTTATTCAGTGAGAGTATGTGAAGCAGAGACAGACTTCCGCCTAGTCCCGAACCTAGAACCACCCAGCAAGCACACCAGGTGCTTATTTGGGGCGTAGTAGCTCACTGCTCCTCAACAGAGCTCTTCTTAGTGCCTGAGGTGGAGGCCATGGAGCCATCCTCAGCACCCAGGGCCAACTCACTCCAATCAGGCCATGGCTACAGGAAAGGAAGAGAGAAAGAGATAACTAAAAAGGGAGGAATGCAGAAGCAGATGGTCACTTCTACTGTGTGCCCTGACCGGGAGTCAAACCTAGGACATCCACATGCCGGGCCGATGCTCTACTACTGAGCCAACTGGCCAAGGCTGACTATTGATTTCAGCTAAAGAAGTAAAAGAGCCTGACCTGTGGTGGCGCAGTGGATAAAGCATCAACCTGGAAATACTGAGGTTGCCAGTTCAAAACCCTGGGCTTGCCTGGTCAAGGCACATATGGGAGTTGATGCTTCCTGCTCCTCCCCCCCCTTCTCTATAATAAATAAATAAAATCTTTAAAAAAAAAAAGAAGTAAAAGAAATTTGTTGGGAATTGCCATCTTTTCTTTTTCTTTTTTTAATTTTTAAAATACTTTATTTATTTATTTTTGATTTCACAAATAATTTTATTCCAAGTGCAGTTATGCCCAATGAACAGGCAACAATGAACATAGGGAATTGCCATCTTTTAACAAGTGGTGCTGGACCAATTAAATATTCATTGTAAAATAATTGAACATTGATTGATATCTATCACCATACACAAAAATTAATTTAAGATGTATCATAGACCTATATAAAATTTTAGTGGAAATAATAGGATACTATCATGAATTTGGTAAGTAAATTATCTCAGATGCAACACTAAAAGCATGATTCATATCAAAATAGATTGAAAATTTAATTTCATCAAAATTTAAAAACAAAACTTTCAACTCTTCAAGTTATTATTAAGAGAATTAAATGAAAAGCCATAGCTTACAATAAAATATTTTTAAAGGCTATATTTAATGAAGGAATTGTGTTTAGAATATAGAAAAAAATATTAAAACTCAATAATAATTAAAAAAAAACCCAACCCAATAACAAAAGAATAAAGCTTTTTATTTTTTTAAGCAAGAGAAAGAAGGTGGAGTGTGAGACAGACAGGAACAGATAGACAAGAGAGAGAGAGATGAGAAGCATTAACTCATAGTTGTGGCAGCTTAGTTGTTCTTTGATTGTTTTCTTATATGTGCCTTCACTGAGAACTCCAACTCAGTCAATAACCCCTTGCTCAAGCTGGTGACCTCTGGACTCAAGCCAATGGGACCATGAGGATATGTCTATAATCCCTTGCTCAAGTCTATCATCCTGCGCTCAAGCTGGTGAGCCTGTACTCAAGCCAAATGAGCGAACACTCAAGCCAGCAACCTCAGGCTTTCAAACCTGGGTCTTCAGTGTCCCAGGCAGATGCTGTATCCACTGCGCCACCACCTGGTCAGGCCAAATGGACAAAGCTTTAACAAGCACTTCGTGAAAGACATGTGAATTGCCAATATGCATTGAAAAAGATACTCAATATTATTAGTCCATAGGAAATGCAAACCAAAGTACAATGATAGTACTACATACCCATTAAAGTGGCTAAAATTTAAATTACTGACCACATCAAATACTGGTGAGATGATAGAGGAAGTAGAATTCTCTTTCTTTCTCTCTCATTTATTTTTAAAGAAAGAGAATTGAGTTTATTTTATGAGTATAAAAGTTTTGAGAAGAAATTTACTAAAAATATGAAATACTTCATGAATTTGTTGTCATTTTTGCACAGGGCCCTTGTTAATCTCTGTATCATTCCAATTTTAGCATATGTGCTGCTGAAGCAAGCACAGAAAGTGGAATTCTCATACCATGATGGTAAGAATGCAAAATAGACTTGGCTGGTTGGCTCAGTGGTAAGGTGTCTGCCTGTTGTGTGGATGTCCCAGGTTTGACTCTGAGTCAAGGCACACAGCAGAAGCAACCATCTGCTTTCTCACCGCTCCCACTCACCTCTCTTTCCCTCTTCCCCTCCTACAGCCATGACTCAATTAGCTCTAGCATGTATGTCTATCTGTGTCACATACCTCCCCCAACCCTGACTCCCACCACCAAGGAGGATGGCTCCATGGCCTTTGCCTTGGGCTCTAATGATAACTTGTTTGCCAAGCAACAGAGCAATGCCTTACAGGGGGCTTTCCCAGTGGACCTAGTAAGGATGCATGCAAGAGTCTGTCTCTCTGCCTCCTCTGCTCTCACTTAATTTAAAAAAAAAATGGAAAATGTTTCAATCACTTTAAAAAAATGTTAGCAGTTTCTTTAAAAGGTAAGCATATGTGTACCATATAATTTAACCACATAATCTAGACATTTAGCTAAGGGAATTAGAAACATGTCCATTAAAAGGCTTGCACACAGATTTTTATAGTAGCTTTACACATAATAGATGAACCTGAAAAAAAAACTTAAAGCTCATGAACAGGTAAAAAATTATGGCATAATGGAATTCTACTCTACGTGGGTAAGGCTAAAAACAATTACATTGAGAGAAAATACTCAAACAAAATAAACATAGATTATATGATTCTATTAGCATACTTATCTACAATGTGTCCGTAAAGTCATGGTGCACTTTTGACCGGTCACAGGAAAGCAACAAAAGACGATAGAAATGTGAAATCTACACCAAATTAAAGGAAAAACTTCCCAGTTTCTGTAGGATGATGTGGCAGCATGTGCGCATGAGCAGATGATGATGTAAAACCATGTATACAGCAGAGCAGCCCATAGCCATGCCAGTCGAGATGACAGTACAGAGGAAAGTTCAGTGTGTTCTGTGGCTCGCTAAATTCGAATCCATTACCAAAGTGCAACGTGAATATCAGCGTGTTTATACCGAAGCCCCACCACATAGGAATAACATTACTAGGTGGGATAAGCAGTTGAAGGAAACCGGCAGTTTGGTGGAGAAACCCCGTCAGTGATGAGTCTGTAGAGGCTATACGGGATAGCTACCTAAGGAGCCCTAAAAAAATCTGTGTGTGAGCCCACAGAGAACTGCACTGAATAGGTATGAAACTAGGAGAGTTTTCCTTTTATTTGGTGCAGATTTCACATTTCTATTGTCTTTTATTGCTTTCTTGTGACTGGTCAAAAGTGCACCATGACCTTACGGACACACTGTATTTAGTGCAAATGAATATAATGGAAAAGAATATCACTTCTCTGAGAACTGAAGGAAAGATGGTAAGAAATAAGGGACAGAAAAGGGAGAGAGATCAAAAGGAGTGTGAGGAAACTTCTAGGGCTAATAAATATGTCAACTCTGTTGATCGTGGTAATGTTTTAGGGTATATTCATGTGTCAAAGCATCAAACCATATATTTTTAAAATGTCAGTCATACCTCAATAAAGTTGATAAAACTTTTCTTTCTCTAAGGTTGCAATGTCATACTCTAAACAACTACATCAGAGTAAAAGTGGAAGTGTTGGCAAAAGGAATTAAAAGGTAAATGAGCATAATAATAAAACACAAAGAATATAAGCTATAATGGCAGCCAAAAGTAGGGACCAGGCAATTTTTTTCTAATGTTGTTTAAAAGCTAAGGAAAATGAGAACTTAAAACTGTCCATTGAATTCAGAGACACTTTATGAACTACATCAAAAGAATTTAGTTGCATAATCAAGGCATAAAACATATAGAAATTGATTGAAAAATGATAAAACAGAGATAGCAAATACAGACATTTTAGAAGGTTGTCTTTTAAAAGAAAGAAGGAGAGAGAGAGAAGGAGATTGTTACCTCAAGACTCCTTTACTTGTTCCTAAATTGTTAAAGAATATTAGATATTGATGATAAAATCCCCAGAAGAGAAAATTGGAATCAATAGTTTGTTTCCACCGCTACAGGAAAGGGTGGGAGTTTCAATATATGTGTCAGAAATTATAGATCATAGACAAGAGTGATGACACCTTCTAACATTCTCACACATTTTGTTTTTATTTTTTTCCCATGGCAATTAGCAAAAAAATAAAAAAGAAGAAGAAGCAACACAAACACAAAACTATTTGGGGAACAGCATAGAAGAAAAAGGTTAGGAAAGTGTTCTGCTATAGAAAGTAAGCTTGCAGCAGAGAAAGAGAGAGAAAAAAAGACACAGAGACTCACAGGGACCTGTTCACACAGAATTCAAGAATATTACACAAAAGCTAAATATACGTTAGCATTCAATAAATGACGGCTGAATGAATGTATTATAAATGAATAAGTCAGTGAGGTGACAATATAGTCAATTTGTGGGATAAGTGACATACAAATGAGAAGACAATAGTGACCAGTTTGACTGAAAACTAGAGAAAATAAATCATTTCTTTCAGCCAACAAATATTTATTAAGCATCTGCTACATGCCACACAATGACTTTTGGTGCTCAGGGTGATGAAATAGCAAAGCAAAGGCCTGCTTTCATGAAGCATCCATTCTTGTGGTTTAGTAAGAAGGCATGGGATGAATCAGAGTTTGTGCCATAGGTTTTCAGAAGGACACATTTGGACTGGAGTGGCCCAGAAGAAAACAGAAAAAATTATTGGGACCTAGAGATCATTATGCTAAGTGAAATAAGACAATCAGAGAAAGATAAATGCCATATCATTGCACTCATATGTGTAATCTACTGAACAAAATGAACTAACAAGCATAAGAGAGAGACAGAGAGAGTAGACTGACAGCTAGGAGGAGGGGAGGCTTGGGAGAGGGAGGTGAAGGGATAAATCAGAAAAGGACTGAAAGAAACAAACAACATCATCAGTGTGGATGGAGACTGCTGAGATGAGGGGAGGTGGTGGAGAGTGTGGGGACATAAACGATGACTGAGAAAGACTTGATTTTGGGGGACTGAATATACAACATGGTGTACAGAGATGTACTGCAGTATTGAACAACTAACACCTGTTTAATTATGTTAACAAATTTCACCTTAATAAATTTAATAATAACAAAAAAATAATTAAATAGCTTTCATGCTAACCTCCATGGAAAGAAGAGAAGTTCTGGGCTCTGGATGTAGGCAACTAGACAGTCACTTTTCCTTTATCCTCACCCCCACCGAAGTGTAGTCAGTCCCTTCCTGTGCAGAAAGGAAGAGTGTCCTCGCTTTTTAGAGTTTTCTGTCTGCCCCTGTAAAAGGCTGCTTCAGTCCATGTTTGTAGAGGCACAATTGAGATAAATACACACCTGATTTGTTCAGCGTAGAAACACAAGATACGGCATTTCTTAGTGCCAATTGATTATGAAACACATATAAGACTCTATACAGGGGATGAAACTACACAAGGGTTAAACCCGTTAGATACTCTGTAATGAAAGTAACATACTGTGTGACCTCCTGCAGAATCTGAAGAAACAATCTATTTGAAAAAAATGCCCTTTTGTAAGATAGATTTGTGTAAAAAATGACAGTCTTTTCAAATAGAAGTGCAGCTGTATTATTAGATGTTGCTCTAACTAAACTCACCTTAAAGTTAAGGTTTTTCTTGGTAATTTTGGCTTATTATTACTACCTAACTGGTTAGTCAGAAATACCCAGGAAACCAAATATGTTTCATAGTAATAATTACTACTCCAGATTTTAAATAATACTGAACAGTAAGGATCTGGTAAAAATTATTTTGAATGATAAATTCCATTTTGGTTTGGAGCAATGCTGAAAATATAAGCATTAAACTGATATTTAATGAGATTTGACAGGCAAAGGAATTAATTTCCAAAGCATAGAATTATTAATTCTGGAAAATAATTTAATAGTCCTTTATTATTTTAAAATGCATGTGTCCATTTTAAGAATTAAAATTAGTTTAATATTGCCAGGTATATATCTCAAAAGTATGTTTTTCTTTCATATTAATCTATTATTTTTATTTTTTAATTTATTTTTATTTTTTTGTGAGAGAAGGGGAGGCAGAGAAAGAGTCTCACACATGCCCCAACCGGAATCCAACTGGCAAACCCACTAGGGGGCAGTGCTCTGCCCATCTAGGGCCCTTGCTCCATTACAACTGGAGCCATTTTTTAGCGCCTGAGGCAGAGGCCACAGAGCCATCCTCAGCACCTGGGCCAACTCACTCTAATGGAGTCTTGGCTGCTGAAAGGGAGGAGAAGAGAGATATTTCCATGATAGATAGATAAATAGATAGATAGATAGAGAAGCGAGAGGGAGAGGGGTGGAGAAACAGATGGGCTCTTCTGTGTGCCCTGATCAGGAATTGAACCTGGGACATCCACATGCCAGGTAGATGCTCTACAACTGAGCAAACGAGCCAGGGCCTTAAATCTATTATTAAAATAATTATTTATTAAGCTTTTTAGAACCATCTATTTACTCTTAAAATGCTTCATGAGCAAATTTCAAAACCATCTTAGTGTATGAGTTTTATACTTACATTATTACCATATTTCCCCATGTATAAGATGTTTCTTTTTCTGAAAAATTTGGGGTCTAAAAACTGGGTTTTACAGTGGTTGCAGATTTTTTTACTTGCATTTCCTGCTTTTTCGTGATTGTTTTTGTGCTCATTATTGTTGATGAATAAAACTTGAGTTCAATAACTTTATGTAATACTTTTTATTCAAATTTTGGGTCCCAAAATTAAGGTTCATCTTATATATGGGAACATCTTATACATGGAGAAATATGATAGTTCATTTTCATGTAAACAATTTAATTATTTTTATATTTATTTGAGAAGAATTATTTTATAATGAAAATATTTTAAATTTGTAAATATTTTGGAATGTCAAAGCTATGTAGAAAGACCAGGACAATGAGTCATCAATCAACAGGTACCTGGAGATACTAAAACAATCATGACTGAGATGGTGCTAAGACGTAAATGTCTTTGGGCCCACAAGATAATATAACTGAATAAAATAGGCTAGTCAGTAAATTAAGAGTAATTGGAACTGTAGCTGGTCAAAGGGTTCATGTTCTGTCTATAACCATTTGCCAGAATTAGAATTATGTAAAAGAATGTTACTCTTTTTAAAATTACTTCCTTTTTTAGACCCACATCATAAATCACTAAAAAGAAGTAGGCCTGTTTAATTCCCTTATATGTTTTGTGCTTTACATATAAAAACAACAAAACAAAGACATGTTTGGGAAACAAGTAGATGTTTTGATGTGAATAAAAGGCATAATTTTTATTTTCTTTACACAAACTCTTAGATGAAAATTATTGTGAACATTGAAAGATAAGTAGCATTAGAATCATTAGTCAAGCTAATTATTGTATTTTCACATAGCTCTTAATGTGGTTTATTTGAAAATTCAGGATATAAACATGAAAATGTCTTTATCCTTGTCTCATTCAAAGTTGGGAGGGAAAAAATTAGTGAGAAATTTCAGTGCCTGGACCTTCCCAGGGTAAATTCTAGACAAGTGAGTTTTGATAAGTTCAAGTTTCAGATAAGAACATTTTTTCCTTCTCTTGTTGGTTTTGCTAAATGGTGATTATAAATGTCTCTGGAAGGTCTTAATAATTAATAATAGATTAGATTAGACCAATGTGGAAATTATTGAGATAACATTTTAGTAAGGATGAGTGGCTTTAATGATTACTTAAGATTAATTTAATAAAACTATGTACATATATATGCATGTGTTTCTAAAATATTAGTGCATTTTACTTGCAAATACAATTACAAAATGAATGTGAATAATTGAAGCCATTATGTGGACACTGTTTTACCCACATTCTCTATGTCTTTATTGCAATATAAACAAACTGACATTCCTTCTTCTGTCTTCAATAAAATGCACATATCTACATATATAATATTTTTAATAAAAATATTTGATTTCAAGATGTCTTAAAGTTAATGAAGTGATATTTTTTTCAGCCTAAAGTAGTCATATAATTTCTACACTAATTCTTCCCTTTACTTTGCTTCCATAAATACAGGTTTTGAGTAATATAACTTAGTTGTTGGTCAATCTGAGATACTTTAACCTTTCCTCAGTAGATAGTACCATGGAATGAATATTTACTCTTTTGGTCCTTAAATGTACCAAACACAGTTTCTGTGGTCCATTTCCTCTTCCTTTATAAATTTGTTAAGAGGAACTCATAGGACATAAGTTTTTTGACAAGGAGATCATTTTAGCACCGACATTACAAAAGCTCTTCTGTTCATAAGGGAAGTATCTCTCCCTGAATTAAATTTAACCTCTTTAGTACTCCCACTTAGCCACCTGATAAATCCACTTGAGCTATCTTTTGGGGAGAGAGAGGTACATGGGAACAATAACACTTCCTTTTAGAACAGTTTAATAAACCTTTGTGCAATTTCAAGATGAAAGATAATGTGTAATGCTGATAGCGCCCTCCAAAGCTCTGCATTCATGGATCCAATTACTTTTTTTGTCTTGATAAAAGCCACAGTGGATATTTTAAATGGGAGTGTGGCTTAAGAACTTAAGGCCCAGGAGTCTGGGTATCTGGTTTCTGAGGTTGACTTAACTTCTGCTTTCTTATCTAACTATGAGTATGCAGCTTAACTTCTTTGACTCAGTGTCTCCTTCCATAAAATGTCTAGCAAATATCTGAGAAATGCTTTTAAAATGACAGTGCAAATTGCTATTTAGAATCACACTGGGATTGTCAAAAAAAAAAAAAAAAAAAGAAAGAAAGAAAAAGAAAACAGAGGTGAGAGTTAACAAAGAGAATTACTATCATCTGCTTAATTTTAGATTTATCATAAGTTTTACTTTTGAAAAGTCATGAGATTTCTAGAAGAGAAATAACATTTTCAAAGCTTCAAAGACACTTGTAAAAGAACGCTCTTTCACTGGTCTTTATTTCTCATGAAAGTTTTGACTTGCCATTTCTCCAAATTCCTCTCCCCTTCACCTCCCAATTCCAAGCTAAAAAGAATAGTTGCAATGTTAACTTTTTCAATTACAGAATATTTCCTGAGAGATGATTTGTTTCATATAATGTATATGAGTTTATTCATAGCATATTTTATTACATTATATTTGCATATTTGGTTACTAACATTAGTTATTTAATCCTCAAACCCTCAAGTTGATTTATTTAACTATAAAATTATTGATTATAAATTTTTAGATGCATCTAATCTTATTTTTAAAAATTCAAGCAGTGAGAACATTGTCATTTATTTATTTATATTTATTTATTTTTGTATTTTTCCGAAATTGGAAACAGGGAGACAATCAGACAGACTCCACCCGGCATGCCCACCAGGGGGCAGTGCTCCGCCCATCTGGGCCGTTGCTCTGTTGCATCCAGAGCCATTCTAGCACCTGAGGCAGAAGCCATAGAGCCATCCTCAGTGCCCGGGCAAACTTTTGCTCCAATGGAGCCTTGGCTGTAGAAGGGGAAGAGAGAGACAGAGAGGAAGGAGAGGGGGAGGGATGGAGAAGCAGATGGGTGCTTCTCCTGTGTGCCCTGACCGGGAATCGAACCCAAGACTCCTGCATGCCAGGCCGACGCTCTACCACCGAGCCAACCGGCCAGGGCCAACATTATCATTTATTGATTCATCAATTGCCCATCATACCGAGACAATCTTGACAGCTAAAAGGTAACCTATGAGTATGATGGTTCCCCTTAACTGCTAAAGAATGAACGAAGGCATAAAATATTAAGGCTTCATTTGAGCAAAAATTGACTCAAATCAGGTAGAACCAAACCAAAAGTGGTTAGAATCACTCTACTGTACAGGAACTGGAGAAAGACTTTTAGAGAGAAAAGGCAGGAACAAAGCAAGGAATTATTTGATTGGCTATAGCTTAAGTTTGCTCTACTTAACTAGGACCAGTTGACTGTGATTGGTAGTCTTTAAGCTTTGATTTTCCAACCTTGAAGTATCTCAGGCTCAGGTTTTGGCTTGCTCCTGTAGCTACTAGCACATTAAAACCAACTCAGTCTAATGGTTTCCTTATTTAATTAAGTTAACAGAAACCAATAACTATACTCTTAAACATGCATTTCCCAGATCTGTTTTTCTAGTAATAAGCAGTATTCTGGTTATACATTTCTGAAAGATGTCTAGCAAACTAAAATAAGTTGCCCTTATATAATGCCTATGATTTATAATTTAAATATTTTTGGTAGAGCTATTGAAATGCCATAGCCCCATTGACATTTTTTTCTCAACAAATCAAAAATGTAGAGGACAAGTACTTGGCTATGAAAAATTAATTTAGTGTCAATAAAAATTTTTCATTACTTATAATAAATAAAATAAGTTATCAAAAATATTTAATACAGATAAATTAAATATAAATATTTTAAAATTAGACTATCTGCTCTAGAACTGAGAATTCTAACTTGAATTTTTTCCAAGTACAATTCCAGCACACAAATAATTTTCACTGAATTGTACCTATAATGTATTCATGCTTAGCTCCTTGTTCTCACTCCTCACTGATTTATTATTTTTTTTTTGAAAAATTTTAGCTTAGTTTTGGAGATATGAGAATTTATTTAAGTAGCTTTTCTGTAGTTCAAAGATTAGGTAGTTCTGATTAGAACTTTAGATTGAAAATGAGAACAAATAATCTCTTATAGCCTTCTCTAAATTTAACTTATCTTCAAACCAATAAACTATAGCCTCTATTATGTTGCAGACAGATTACAGCTCATCAGTATGACTAAATATCACTGTGGAATTGCTCTGTAATGGTTCTGTTGCTATGCCTATAAATATAATTTCACTGAGTGACTTTCTCATTTTCTAGCTGTTCCGTTACATGTTTCTGTGACAATCTCATGGGTCTCAAGAATAATACTGTAAATGAAAAATTTAAATTACATAAGATAAAACTAATTATCAAAATTAAGTGGTGAAAAAAGTAAAATAAAGCAAAGAATTAATTAATTTTAGAAATATTTTAGCCATCATATTTTATCATTGATTTTAGCTTACTTAACCTCTTTGTTATATAAGTTTTAAAAAGTAAAACAATTTATTTGAATTTCACCTATGTTCCACTATGCTGAACTTACAGGAAGTAATAAAAAATAATATTTCGCCAAAAAAAACCCATAAAAACAAACAAACAAACACACAAAAACCCCAATTCATATACCTAAGTAAATAATTAAAAGGCTCTCATTATTTTGTCAATCAAGTGGCACAATAGATAGAGCATTGGCCAGGGATGCTGAGGACCCTGGTTTGAAATCTTGAGCACAAGCTCACCAGCTTGAGTGCAGGGTCACTGACTTGAGTATGGTAGTAGACATGACGCCATGGTTACAGGCTTGAAGCACAAGGTTCCTGGCCTGAGCCCAAAGATGCTGGCTTGAGCAAGAGGTCATTGGCTGGTTAGAGCCCCCTTTTCCCCACTGGCCTGTCCAGACACATATGTGAAAGCATTCAGTGAAAAACTAAGGTGCCACAATGAAGAATTGATGCTTCCCATCTCTCTCTCTTCCTGTCTGTCCCTCTCTGTCTCTATCTGTCTCTCTCTTTCTTTCACAAAAAAAGAAAAAAGAAAGGTTCCCATTAGGGGCAAGAGGGAGATAGAATCAGGTATTGCAGCCGAGCAGTTTGAGTATAGCTGGTTAAACTGTTAAAAAGAATCTGAAAACCAGTTTTATGTAATTTATATTAAAACAAACAAAACAGGACTCAAGTGGGCAGTTTGAAATTTGTACTTTTCACTTTCTACTTACTTTCTTTTTTCTCTTTCGCTTTGTTGATCACAAAGTGTGACCCAGAAACAAAATTTCTCAGGATTTCTAATAAAGACAGATTATTTTATTGACCACCCAGATTTACTACTGGCATAAGATCTGGCCATCAGTAAATTTAATCAATGTTCCAAGTAATTCTTGGAAAAATTAAATTTAAGAACAACTACTACAAGAGTGTGATGAGAAAATATGTAGAGATCAAAGAGTATTTTTTATTAAAACTGTTTTTTAGAGTGTTTTAGGTTCACAACAAAATTACAGAAAAGTACAGAGATATCCCATATCTTCCCTGACACCACACATTTATAGCTTCATACATTATCAACATTACCTATCAGAATGATACATTTTTATCAAGGATGAACTTATGTTGGCAAATTAAAATTACCCTAAATCCATGGTATACATTAAGGTTCTTTTTTGATATACTTTCTATGGGTTTGGACAAATGTATAGTAATATATATTCATCATTTTGGTATCATATATTGTAGAATATTTTCACTACCCTAAATATCTTAGGCTATTTGGATATAAATGAGTCCTTTAATTTTGATAAATAAAGAATATAGAATGTGGTAATGAATGTAAAAAGAATATGAAAAAATTATAACGGATCAAAAAGATTAGTAAATAATCTGTCTAGCACAATTTTCTAAGATGTCTTCGCTTTTTATTGTCCTCAAGCTATTCTTCAATTTCTATAATTGCAACAAAATGATGTAAAGATTGTAATTTTAGTATAAAAATGTAAAATTGTTAGGTTCAGTGCACTATAATAATTATGCCTCTATGAGGATACAAGTTTTATCTTTATATGGTTTTTAATTCTCTTTTCAAATGGTTGTAAGATTTTACTGTTTCTCTGATTAATTAATAAACAAAGTACAATTTTGATATGTGTATATTTTACATCTTTATGAGCTAATGATTAAATGTTTTTAAATGTTACCACTTATAATCTACCTTCTAGCTCTTTATTTTATAGTAAATGAAAAATAATTATTTGAAATTCTCCCATTCAAGTACTATTAACTTGTTTTTTATGCTAAGCATAAAAAATTATTAGAAGTCTTCTTGAAACATCTTCTAAGTAAATTTTATTATAAAATATTTTTTTGGTAATATCCTCTTTGCCATAGAATAGGCACCTGGTCCAAATTCTACTCATTTCTTCTAGTTCTATATCTATCATCTTAGTATATATGAAGTATATTCTAAGATCCGATATGACCACTATTATAAATATTTTGAATAATTGCTCTGATTTACTATTTTATTTTATTTTTTATTTAGTGAGAGGAGGGGAGGCAGAGAAACAGGTTCTTGTATGCACCCCAACCAGGATCCACTAGGCAAGCCCACAATAGGGTGATGACTTGTCTGTCTGTAATCCTAGCTCCATTGCAACCAGACCCAGTTTTTAGCACCTGAGGCAGAGGCCATAGAGCCATCCTGAGCACCCAGGGCCAACTCACTCTAATCGAGCAATGATTTCAGGAGGGTAGGAGAAGAGAGAGATAGAGAGAGAAACAAGAGGAGGAGGGGTGGAAAAGAAGATGGGCACTTCTCCTGTATACCCTGATCCAGAATCAAACCTGGGACATCCACATGCTGGGCTAGTGCTCTACCACTAAGCCAACCAGCCGTGGTTCTGATTCACATGTTAAACACTGTATTTTGTTGGTGGTGGTGTTTTGCTTTGTTTTTTTAATTTTTAAAAATTTTTTTTTTCATTTTTCCGAAGCTGGAAATGGGGAGGCAGTCAGACAGACTCTCGCATGCGCCCGACCGGGATCCACCCAGTATGCCCACCAGGGGGCGATGCTCTGCACATCTGGGGCGTTGCTCTGTTGCAACCAGAGCCATTCTAGCGCCTGAGGCAGAGGCCATGGAGCCATCCTCAGCGCCCGGGCAAACTTTGTTCCAATGGAGCCTTGGCTGCAGGAGGGGAAGAGAGAGACAGAGAGGAAGGAGAGGGAGAAGGGTGGAGAAGCAGATGGTCGCCTCTCCTGTGTGCCCTGGACGGGAATCAAACCCAGGACTCCTGCACGCCAGGCCGACGCTCTACTGCTGAGCCAACTGGCCAGGGCCGTTTTTGTTTTTTAATAGAGAAAGAATTCTGGATGACTATATGTATGTGATTTTTTATTATGTATATATCCATATAGATGAATTCTTAATGAATTGTGCTTTAACATTTATTTCTACTTAATGTAATTAATAAATAATAAATAATATTTAATTATTAATGAGTACATTATTTGATATTTTGATGATTGATTTAAAAATTAGAAAAATAAGCCTTACCTATGTTGTACAGTGAATAAAGTATTGACCTAGAATGCTGAGGTCCCAGGTTCAAAACCCTGGGCTTGACTGATCAAGGCACACACTAGAAGCAACCGCTATGAGTTGATGTTACCTGCTCCTTCTTCCTCACCTTTCTCTTTTTTTCCTCTCTTTTCTTTAAAGTCAGTAAATAAGATATTTTTAAAAACTTAGAAAATAAAAGGACATGGGATCAAAAGCATTCTTTACTAGCTAGCAATAGTGATAGAAATGAAAACTGAGAAAAGTTATGTAACAATGATACCTTCTTTACATTAGAAAGCATGTTTAGCAATATTTAAGAGATTATTTTTTTCTCTAATACTGATTAACAAGAATATAAGTTCAGTCCTTGACCCTCTCCCTTCCTCAAATTCTAAATGAGCAAAAGGATTCATTTAATAAAAAAAGATATCAAGACTACAGAAATGAAAATGGATCAAATTATGGTTAGGCAGATTAACAAAATAAAAGCCTACCAGCTGGAGTTTATTATGGAAGCAAATAATAAGAGATCATCAAGAAAAAGAAAACTGAAAATAGACCTTTCAATGATATAAATGAACATGAGGAAAATTCTCTTTGCAGCCAATGAAAATTGGGAAACATAATGTCAGAAGACTAAAGGTTACTTGTGAATGTTTTAGAAATATAGCTCTAACCTTGCTGAGTAGTTTTTATCTATACATCAATTAAAACTGCATTTGTTATTTCTTGAAAAAGAAATATGATGAGAATACATTAGGTAACTACAGTGAATTTTTCTCATTTTTATCCCTGTGTACCATAAAAATCCATTTGATACTCTTTTTTTTCTTTACAAATTTAAGGCTTTATTTTGTAAAAGCTATGACAGAGATAAAAGAAATATTACCCAAAAGTCCATTTGAATATACTTTATTCCTTAAATAGTAAAATAATAATTAAAAAAGTGATTCATACCTTAAATTTGTTAAATCTGTACTTTGTAGTTATTGTCCACATTAGAAAATAAAGTCTTAAAAGAAATATGACTTGGGAGAATAATTTCAATGCAGAGAAAGTTTGTAAGATGAAGTGGAAGTGCAGCCAGTGAACAATAGGATGAACCTAGGAGGCTAAAGTTGGGTGAATGGTGATGAGAAACTTCAAAAACAAAATTTTGCCTTTCAGCTATTTGGACTTTGGTATTCTACCTAGCACTAATGTTATTGAACTGTATGGTATTTTGCTTAAATATCTAAAAAAGTCTGACTAGGCAGCGGCACATATCATCAGACTAGGCTACAGAGGACTCAGGTTCCAAACCCCAAAGTTGCTGGCTTGAACACAGGCTCACCAATTTGAACATGTTGTCACTGGCTTGAGCGTGGGATGATAGACATGACCCGATGTTCGCTAGCTTGAACCCAAAAGTTGCTGGCTTAAAGCCCAAGGTCACTGGCTTCAAGCTCAAGGTCATTGGCTTGAGCAAGGGATCACCTGCTATGCTAGAGCTCCCCCATCAATGCACATATGAGAAAGCAGTCAATAAACAAGTAAAGTGACACAATGAAGAATTGATGCTTCTCATTTCCCTTCCTTCTGTCTGTTGGTCCTTATCTGTTCATCTCTCTGGCTTTCTCTCTGTCTCTGTCAAAAAATTACAAACAAATAAATAAATAAATATATCTAAACAAGATAATAGCTCCTCCTACCTGTAGAAAATTTTGATTTTTTACCTATTTTTTTTATTTGTGATGAAATACTGATTTTTCATACATATATATATGTATGTATTTTTTGAAGTGAGAAGCAGGGAAGCAGAGAGATGGATTCCCACATGCACCCAACCAGGATCTCAGCAAGCTCACCAAGGGGTGGTGATGCTCTGCCCATCTGGGGAGTTGCAATCAGAGCCATTCTAGTGCCTGAGGCAGAGGTCATGAAGCCGTTCTTAGCACCTGGACCAACTTTGCTCCAATGGAGCCTTGGCTGCAGGAAGTGAAGGGAGAGACAGAAAGAAAGGAGAGGGTGAGGGGTGGAGAAGCAGATGGGCATTTCTCTTGTGTGCCTTGACTGGGAATCAAACCCAGGACATCCATATGCTGGGCCAATGCTCTGTCACTGAGCCAACCAGCCAAGGCCTCATATTTGTTTTTAAAGTGAGCTTGACCTGATAAAAATATGCATTTAGAAAATATTTCTTCTGGTATCCCAACATTCCTTATGCATGTATTTCAACAGCTATCAAGAGTAACATGAAAGATATATTTGCTTCAATGTTACTTTTCATTTGATGTTTACTTTTACTCTGTTTACCCACAGTTATTTTCACAATATTTTATTCTGATGCACAAACTAAGGACAAGTCTCTGGAGAGAATAATGTTTCAAGTCATGGCCATCATTAGAAGACAATAAGCTTGTTACCATTCCACCATCCTTAGCTTTATTAAAGGCTAAGTGGAAGAAATTAACACACTGCATGCTTAATAAAAAAATTGTTTCTAATTATTTTTCTTCTCAAAGTATTCCATGAAACATTGATTGGACTTTAAATCTATTTCATATTACTTACCCTCAGCAAACATTTATAATTTTTATTGTAGTTAAGAAGAGTCTATGAATTGAAATGAGATTATTTTACTAAATAAATGTAAATAAAATTATTTGGCTAACCAATATATCTAAGTAACCATTTATTTTGTTCAGGAATTAAAAGTAGATGAGTCAAATATCTAAATACCTAAAATTTGATATTTGAATACTGACTGTTGTACCTTTCAGGCAAAATGAAATTTGATGTAAAAAAATTTTAAGAAAATCTGTATGTTGATTATGCTATCAAGGGTGTGGAAGACAAAATAACGGCCCCCAAAGATGGTGAGATCTTAATCCCTGTAGTTTGTAAATACAGTTAGTTAAACTTATTTCAAACAGTTTGGTCATTTTGTTGAGGCCCTACTTGCAGACATTCAAGATTATAATGTTCTGCCTTGTCCAGGTTTCCATATTTTTTAAATGATAGGTTGCTACACCTGATGCCAACTTTTATGAAATAAATCTAAGGGAAATCAGAAAAAAATTAGGAATGATGAAACCTACAGACTTTTGACAGAAGTCATTGTTTGCATAGCAGTAATGTTTGCACTGTTCACAAATTAGAGGACACGGCCCCAAAGTAAGCAATTGCAGAAATATCTGGGGGCTATCTATGTGGGTGCCATTCATTGCTGATATGGTCTGAGGACAAGCCTCTCAAGTACTGTCTCATTAGACTCAGCAGGCAGTTGTGGGTAGCTTCAGTTAGCAGCTGGCTGAGGCCATAAATAAGAGCACCAAAGTGTTCTCTTAGCAAGCTCATTGGCCAAACACTCATGAAGGATTACAATGATTTGGGCCTAGTAGGGCTTGAGATACAATCCATTAGTTGGCATAATGGGATGTTATTCCACCTCAAGAGACTTCCCACATTTGACATTCACAGGCCTTGTGCAAATGACACAGCACCATCAACAACACAGAACTAGAGAAAGCACTGTGGCCAAATAGCCTTTAAATGAAGGGAGGTCAATATGGAGAAATCCCAGGCATTCACGTTGTTGGATACACAAATGTTTTTTATGTTTGTTTGCTTGTATTGGGGCGGCGCCTTGTGTGTACAGTCTATGGGAGGCTGTGAGTGCTTGCTCTCAAGGTGGCACATTGCCAATTGCGGTTTGCCTTCCTGCTGGGAGGGTCCATTGTTTGCTGGAGATGAGGAATCCTGAGAGAGCAAAGAGAGAGAGTCCAGAGGGTGAGTCTAGAGAATGAATCTGGGGAAACCGAGCTGGGGCTTAGGAGCCCTGATTTCCACCTGGCCTGTTTGGCTGGAGAGTGCTGAGGTTGATGGGTGCTGAGAGAGAGAGAGGGAAGAGGTCTTCCCTGCCTGCCTGCTGTTAGGAGACTCTAATAAACAGAATAGCCCACCATTAACTGGCTCCACTGTTCCTTTACCATCTGCCCGAATCCCATGAGAACCTGCATGGCCATGGTGGCAGCCATAAGCCTTACACACACGGGTTAGGATCCTCTTTATCACAAAATGTGAAACTAGTTAATAGATTTTTTTTTAATATATAAGATACACCTCTCATACTCCTAATGGGAGCCATGACCAGTCTCTTGGTTTTGACAACATAAGAGGAGAAAGATAACTCTAGAATGATACTGTATAATATAGTAACCCATGGCAATAGTTATTTAAATTAATTAAAATTAAAAATTATTTTTCCAAGTGGCACTAGTCATATTTTAAGTGCCCAATAACCACATGTGCCTAGCGACCATATTGAACAGTACAGATACAGACCATTTCCATCACTGAAGAAAGTTCTTTCTGACAGTACTTCTTTAGAGCCAAGCCAGGCTTTTTGGGGGACATAGAAGACTGAGACAATAAATTTAAAGTGATACTCTGCTAACTACTTTTAGTGAGAAGCCTTGCCAATTGGTAGAGTTAATCTGAAGAATTTTAAAAGCAGATAGTTGCTATCAATACTGCTGGAGATATTGAGACTAGATAGTAGAAAATTTGAAAGTATTGTCATGACCCTTCATTTATTCACTTTTTAAGAATATATCCTGACTTATGTATCTATTCAGTAAATATTTTCTGCATCCCTATTCTTTTGTAGGTGTTACTGCAGACACCAGGGTTCTGTGATGAGCAGAACAAGAGCTCTGCTGACATGCAGCTTACATTCTATATGATCGATATTACTGTAAAAAAAAAGGAAACGTAGAATAATTTCACACTATATTAAGTTCTACAAAAAAAAAATGTATAAAAGGTAATGGGGTTAGTAATGTTGATATTCAAGTGATCAAAAAAAGCTTTGTGGAGAATAATCTAGTTGTAAGGTATTTTCCCCGCCGAGGAAGAAAGAAGGGCATAGGCACCAAGTGTGAAATAGCAAAAGCTTTATTTAGTACAGCGCATCCCCGATGAGGTTCTCCGGCCTGGAAAATGGGCCAGAGAAGTCGTGCGGATTCTCCCACCTGGGGCGTAATTTATAGAGTTGGTAAGGTAGTTGGGTTGATATGACATGGTGAAATTTCATTGGCTTACAGACAGTCGTTCTTTTTCAAAGTGCTCCTGGGAAGTTTTTTTTTGGCGGGCATGGATATGGGTTGTTCCAACCAAAGTTCTTGAACCTGGTTCTTTATGTAACCTTCCCCCATTGCCAACCGACTTCACACTAGTCACTAGAAGAATCAATTATTTCCTGACCAGGTGGTAGCACAGTGGATAGAGCATCAAACTGGGACATGGAGGACCCAGGTTCAAAACCCTCAAGGTTGCCAGCTTGAGCACTAGCTCACCTGGTTTGAGCAAGGCTCACCAGCTTCAGCCCAAGGTCGCTGGCTTGAGCAAGGGGTCACTCTATCTGCTGTAGCCCCCTGGTCAAGGCACATATGAGAAAGCAATCAATGAACAAGTAAGGTGCCATAACAAAGAATTGATGCTTCTCATCTCTCTCCCTTCCTATTTGTCTTTCCCTATCTGTTCCTCTCTTTGACTCTCTCTCTCTGTCTCTGTCACACACACACAAAAAAAATCAATTATTCATTTGTTCCACAAATATATATTTAATAACTGTTATTAACCAGCTAGTGCCCTTGGTTACCAATGCGGTATTTCTGATACCACTAAAACACCATGAATTGTATTAGAAATCAGAACACATATCTATTCCCAATATACTGAATTTGAATCTCAAGCTTGTGGTCTAGATATTAGTATCTTTAAAAATTACTTAAAGTAACTTTTAGGCATAGCTACGCTGGTAGTAAAGACACCTGAATGGTAGGTACTTTGGACTTGATTTATTAGAAAATGAGTAACAATTAAATGTAAGCAGAAATTATGATCAAGTTTATATCGTCTTCGCAATAAATTTTAGAATGGAGAGGAAAGAAAATGAATAATAAACTGCAATTTGGGAACTCTTAAATTAATTTAAATACATAATAACAGAGGGCCAAAACTGAGTAGTACCTCTGCTATTAGAAAGAATAAAAATAAACAAAAGAACTTAAAGAGCCAGGATAAGAAAAAGTGAATAGTAACCATGGAATTTTCTATTTTTTGTCTGAAGTGACATTATTTTGAAATATATCTAAACCAAAATTATAAAAAGTAGGTTGGTTTTATTTTTAGAAAGTGTAAATTTGTTATTACTTGTTCTTTAGTTGTAGATACATACTTTTCCTTTTTTTCTAAAGTTTGGAGGCAAGCAATAATAATGAAGAAAAATATAAAAACCGACTTGGTAGGTTAGAAAAAGTTCTTCATGCCCAACACAATTTTAAGCCTCCCACACTATCCAAAAAATATATATTGCAAATTGGAATTTCCATATTAGATCCACTTTCTTATTACAATTAAAATTGAAAACTAAACAAGGGTATTTCTTCTTCAGAATCATTTTTGGAACTTGCAACATGAAAATACTCTTTCAAAAAAAGTGCTTGATAACAAAGTCCAATAAGAAAGTAGAGGGTTAGGGAGGAGGAAAGGAGGTGGGGAAGGGGAGGGGCATAAAGAGAAACAAATATTAGTGATAGAGGATGATTTGACTTTGGGTGATGGGTATACAACATAATCGACTGTTCAAATGACGTGGAGATGTTTTCTGTAAATCTATGTACTCTAGTTGACCAATGTCACCCTGTTAAATTTAATTGTCTAAATAAAAATAAATATTTTTTTTAAAAGAAAGAAAGTAAACTGGACTAAATGTTTTCATATATTAACTTGACCTAAGTCTGGGAACTGGGCCAAACTTTTCAAATTATACTATCATTATTTGCCAAAAAAAAAAAAAAAGAGAGAGAGAGAGAATATCTTAACTAATGTTATTAAATAAAAATGCATACAAACAGGTCAAACAAGAACCAAAACAAATGCTGATGCTAAAGAATGTTTCAGATGTGTATACACATAACAGCAAAGACAAAATATCCTTGTGAATAGTGATAGAAATAGTAGTTATGGCAGGAGAAAATTTATACATTCTTGGCTGTAGAGTACACATTCATAGTGTTATACAAATATACAAAAAAGCCATTTCCACAGTTGCCTAAAACAAAATTGAAATCAAACATTTTACATGTCATTACACTGTTTTACTTTTTGATGAATGACAGATAATAAAACTTAGATGATTATTAAAAAAATTTATAAAGTGGACCTTGATCTTCTGTGAAATAAAAACATCTTGGATGTATTTAAAGAAAAAAAAAAGTATCTGTTTTGAAAGTTGTTATTTTAAATTCAGGATGGCCTTCTTTTATGTCTTATTTCATTTGCTATATTCCATGTGGTTCAGGGCAGATACTTTTTTTTTTTAATTCAATATTAAGGCAAGTTATAATTTGGGTTTATAAGAATTTTCTAAATCAGACTGGACATTTAAGCAACCTATTAGGACAAACATTTCACTTTTTTATCTAAAATAGTTTATCTCACTTGACCCAATAACGTGTTCATAGTTCAAAGATGATTATCTAGTTGTGAGGTCTTGATGTTCCCAGTGACTTAGCAGCATAGTAACTTGATTGAAAGGTTGATGGGCCCAGACAAAAAGGAGGTGATGATGACAGGAAGGAATAATTGGAAAATATTGCTTGGGGGAAGAAATAGTTTGTGTCTGGGAGAGAAGTTCTTGACCATTTTTTTTCAAATGACATTTATATTTGAGAGACAGTGTTAAGAGTGTTCAATTGCAGAAACAACTTGGTTGTTGCAGAAATATAGACTGCAGCGTGCATAAACTTGTTTTTCTTTTGAAGTTTAAAAAAATAGAAAAATGTGCTTCTCCTGAGGAGATTTCCAAACTGTCATTATAAACAGTAATCCAATATTTCAATTTAGAAATTGAGAGGCTTTTAAATGAGAAACAATTATTCCATGCAGAAAGCATATATAAATGCCAGCAGTCAAAACTTCTGTGAAAAATTGTGATTTTTACTGAGTTTTTAAAAAAAAGAATCTGTAGTTTTTGACTTTGAAAATTCACAAACATTTCCCCTTGAAAAAAGAATAAGATTAAAATATTAAAAGCATAAGAAATATATATATATTTAAATTTACTAAAATATTAGTAATGTGTTATTAATTTCATACCCAAACATTCCTTAAAATTATTGGAAGTTAGTTTGAGGAAGAATAAAGCCATTAAAATAATGGTAATTATTATTATTATTATTATAATTATTAGTAGTATTTTTATTTGACTTTTGGTCCTCTTACTTGCCAGTAAAGTAGCATATGGTTATAGGCTCTCTTATTTATTCATCATAAAGGAAAGTGTGTATACTTTCATTTTAGAAAAATATTTCAAATAAATTATCTAATAGTACACTATAAATGCTTAAGACCAATCTAAGTTGTGCTTCATTGGAAAAATCTCTCTCTGTTTTGCCCAGGACCCTAAACTTCTGACTTACCACCTTGATTTCTTAGAGTCCTTGCCATCTTGACCTTTGCCCAGAAGTTGTTCTTTTACTAATTGTTGAGAAATATTTTTTAAAACAAGTTAAAATATTATTTCATACTCTGAAAGAAATTAATAATATATATTGTGATAAATGGTTTTCTATTCTTTTGGGCATATATATTTATTTCATTTCCATGTGTATAAATTACTCCTTCTATTTAATGATTATATTGCATTACCACATATAAATTAATCACTCTCAGTGGTTATTTTATGTATATATATTCTCTCAAGACAAGCAATGCCTTAGAGAGTATCTAGTCATTTTTATTTTTATTTGTTAGCCCCTGTATACATCTAGTATCACATTCTTCACTGCACAGTACTGAGAATGAATCTTTAAAGTCAGATTGCTGAGTCATACTTCACACTGAAAAGTAGAATAGTATTGTCAAATTTCTGTGCAAAAGATTTGTATTAATTTATATTCTCATTACTTCTTTATTACAACTATTATCACACAAACGCAACAGCGCTAAATATTATTTTTTATTTTTGAACAAATTTATTGTCAAAAATATCATCTTAGCATGTTTTAAAAATTTAGGCCTTCTTAGTACGTTTTATGCTATATAGTTAACACTTAAAAATATTGGTTGAATGAAAGAAATAAACATTGGCTTTACTTTTTCTTTTACAAGAAAAGAATACATTGACACATTTGAACATATCATGCAATATGAAGAAAACATAGTTTAATGGAGATTTTTCTTAGTATTTGTGATTTTTTTGTAATTTCAATAATCTTTATTTAAAAGAAACATATTGAAGGAGAGAAATGAACTTTTCTCAATCATAGTGTTCAAATTTTCTCAGTATAATAGATATTTTTTAAAATAAAGTGATTTAGACAGATCTATAAGAAGTTCTAAAGAGATTAGATAATAATTTTCACATTAATATATAAAATGTATCACGTTAAAATAATATGCTACATGGTTTAAGATTATATCAACAAACAGATAATTAAATATGTTGTTTATTACCATCTTGTATTCTTTTTTTAATAAAGAAATCTTCGCCTGATCTGGCACAGTGGATATAGCGTTGGACTGGGATGCGGAGGACCCAGGTTCAAGACTCTGAGGTCACCAACTTGAGCGAGGGCTCATCTGATTTGAGCAAAAGCTCACCAGCTTGAGCCCAAGGTTGCTGGCTCGAGCAAGGGGTTAATCGGTCTGCTGAAGGCCCGCGGTCAAGGCATGTATGAGAAAACAATCAATGAACAACTAAGGTGTTGCATCGCGCAATGAAAAAGTAATGATTGATGTTTCTCATCTCTCCGTTCCTGTCTGTCCCTGTCTATCCTTCTCTCTGACTCTCTCTCTGTCTCTGTAAAAAAATAAAAAAATAAAAAATAAAGAAATCTTCTTAAATATTGACTTTCTTCCATATGTTAATTTGTATAATATTTATCATTAGTATTTGACCATTTAATTTAATCTTAATTGAACTAATTTTAAGTAAATCTGAAATTTCTTTTTAAATTCTCTATGTGTGAATAATTAGGTTAACAGTGGAATAGTGTCTGGAGTTACAGGTCAATATGATTGTTTAATATTATTCTTTCCATAAGTGTCTGCAGGAAAAATTTATAAATAACCTTTTTAATACCCTGGTTCTTTTAAATTCACATCTGTAATAATTCCGCATAAAAGTAAGACAGCTACATGTGTGGAAATAAATTCCATTTGGGTAATAAATATCAAAGATAGAAAAAAATTATATGTATAAAATTTAAAGCTAAAAATTTTTTGAAAAAATTTTGTCTTCTCTCCAAATCTGGTTTTAAAGAGACTATAACATAATTCCAGTAATAAAGATCTTTTGGAATTGGAATTTATGAAAAAGCTATTACTATTCTGTAAGATTATAGACATGCCAAAGTTCTGAAGGATCTTCTAAGAAGAAGGTACTTTCTTTTTTCATGCTAATGGTTAAATGAGGTTTCTGTAAACACTGCTTTAAGCAAAGGTACATCTCTTCCACTGCTTCTGGATTTTGTATTGTTTATCAGTCACTCCCCACCCAGAAAGAAAACCTAAAGGGACAAAAATCACTGTTTTGCTTCTATGCTTCTATTCACTTTGAGACGTAAGTTTGGCTTTTGATAGGGATGTGCAATTTAGTGAAGAAAATATTTGAACCTTCAGTGAGATAATGCTGCTGTGATACTGTTACCCAAACAGGATTCGGTTGTCAGTCTAAAAAATTGTATCTCTTTCGATTTTTATATTGATAATTTCAGTAGAACATTTTGAAATTGAAAATTTCTTTTGACTTTGAAAGTAACTTTTATAAAACATTATTGTCTGTTCATTGTTTCGAAAAATTATCTGAATACAGGAAGAGTAAATGAGCAGCAAACGGTGGTGGTCACAGGGTTTTTGACCACTGTAGACTGTCATAGAATGTCTTAAAATGTATTAGGCTTTGGGCAATCTAATGAGGCTGTAGAAAGTAATCAAGTAATGACTGAGGATGCATAAGCCTGAATCTGTGAGATTTCATGTCCTGTGTGGGAGGAAAGTCATAGCGGAACATGCTGGGAACTAAGTGGTGTGGCCTTTTAATGTTCTCAAGATTTTCCAACTCATATGTCAGGCCAAAATTGTAATAACAAAGCTCACAGCGGCTGCCTACACTGTGTTGATTCTAACTTAGAGGAGAGCATTTATCATTTCTCTGCCTTTCATGAATGCACATGCATACACATTTTCAAATATAAAGTCGAAAGACATTTCAAGGTTTGGATCGAATCCTTCATATTGAAAAGTAATCCAAAAGAACAATACGTTGAAATGTTACCAAGTGTTAAATAAATGGCAAGATCTTGTCTTTAAATGTGTGTATAGTCAGTTCTGTTAGAATTTTTAAAACTATATATAAAAATACACCAGGTTAAATTTAACTTATACAAGGTCATGCAGACTCCTGACTGTTCTCTCTTTTTTAATTGTCCTAAAATCTGAAGTACAAATAATTTAAAAAATTTATTCATAATATTTGAATGATATAAGCTAATGTTTCTTTAATATATTACATTTTTCTGTAGACTTTTATATGTGCTCAATATCTAATTTAACATTTATAACAATATTGTTATATGTTATTATTTTTTTCAAGAGACTTGTTTAGGACTCTGTTGAAGATTTAGATGGGAAAAAACACATTCTTTCAAATGTGATTACACTGTGCTATTCCAATAACATTTACTAGATAGTTAACATTCTCTAAAATTAAACTTGTAGTATAAGAGCTCTGAAAATATCACATAAATTCAGATTTCAGTTTAACACTTTAAAATGATAATTATTATAATGTAAAATTATATTTAAAATAAGTCTTAGAAAATATGATATATAGATATACATAGCTATATAATTATATATATATATACTTTTTCTTGGTCAGAGGGCTATTTCTCTGATATACTCTATTGATATTTATGACTGCTGGTTATTAATCATATCACTAATTTTGATTTTAAATAAATTTCAGAATTACCATGTTTAACTGAAGAATGAACTAATGGTACTACAACTTAAAATTTCCTTGCAAGATAGTCAACTCTTATATGAAATTTTAATTAACAAAATAATATAAAACCCTGCTTCTTGATAAGGGGTAATATGTATTCATTGATTCAATGTATTTATTGAATATGCATTCTATACAATTAACTTTTCAGGCTCTGAGTTTATGGTGATGGTTATAGCTATTCATATTTCAAGTTTCCTGATCACACAGAGTTCACGGTATTGTCTTTGAGAACAATATTAAGGAAATAGTCACACTAATAGATGTATTCATGGAGGAAGGAGACTAAGTCAACAAAACTGACTCAAATTTGAAGGGTCAGTAAAGCTTTTCTGAAGAATTATTGATTGAGCTGAAAAGAACTTACAGGCTAGGGTGATCACATGAGCATGGTGTGTAAATCATGTCATGAGAAGCAGGGGGAAGTGGCAAAGGCCTGAAGCAGGAGGGAGCAGGGTCTATTCAAAGAATGGAAACAATTTCACGAATGAGTGGAAAGCAGAGTGTGAAGGACAGCGGATTAAAGCCAGGAGCTTGATGAGGCAAAAAGTCTGGAATTTGTCCCAAAAGAACTGGAAAATCATTGGGCAGATTTGGCATAGAGTGGTGGTGACAATATCAGATTTACATTTTGAAAATCTCTCTCAGGGCCGATGGGATGGGTTCGAGATGGGTGAGAGGAGGCAAGTCAGGAGAGAAAGGACAGTGGCAGAAATTGGGAAGAGGAATTTATAGCAGACTCTTTGTTTTACTTATTATTATTATTATTTTTAAATTAGACAGGTATTTCAAAACATTTAATTTCAGGTAGTGGATGAGCACCAGCCAACCAGCTGTCAGTCAGAACTTGATCCAGTACATGCAGGCTGCACATCAGCTGTGCATGGTTATGTGGTTTTAAAACACTCTCGTGGGGACCATAATAGTGATATCCAGGATGTGAGCTTTGGTTAACAACATAAACTGCAGAAGCAGTCCAGCTCTCATACTTTTCTGGGCTGCCTTACTCAGCTCCAGCTCCCATGTCTTTCTAGGACAACCAGGCATTTTCGGGCAGACACACCTTTTCAGGCTCCCTGACTCAGCACCTAACATCACCTCACTGGTGTAATGATGGCCCCTGCCATTATTGTCCCAAAACACTATGTGTACCATGCCAGTGCTGTTAGGTTAGGACGACATGGCATAAGGAAAAGGAACGACAGGAATGAAGGAGTAAAGCATTGCAGCATGTCTCCTATTCCTGCGGCTCCTCATGTTTTCTCCACCTTGGGAATTTCACCACATGAACCATTTCTTGCCAAGCGGGTAAACTCCGACATTTGGCGCAGTGAACAGGATGCACCTTGACACTCTTATATTTTATAAACAAAGCAAAAATGTAGGCCCTGGCCAGTTGGCTCAGTGGTAGAGCGTCGGCCTGGCGTGCAGGAGTCCCAGGTTCGATTCCCGGCCAGGGCACACAGGAGAAGCGCCCATCTGCTTCTCCACCCCTCCCCCTCTCCTTCCTCTCTGTCTCTCTCTTCCCCTCCGCAGCCGAGGCTCCATTGGAGCAAAGATGGCCCGGGCGCTGGGGATGGCTCTGTGGCCTCTGCCTCAGGTGCTAGAATGGCTCTGGATGCAACAGAGCGACGCCCCAGAGGGGCAGAACATCGCCCCCTGGTGGGCGTGCCGTGTGGATCCTGGTCGGGCGCATGCGGGAGTCTGTCTGACTGCCTCCCGGTTTCCAGCTTCGGAAAAACAAAGCAAAAATGTAAAACAATTGTTTATGCTTTTGGTTGTCAGAGAGTTAGAATTTTAGTAGAAAAAAATATACTGCAGTTTGATGATAATTGCTTTTAATTGCAGCTTTCATGTCCCCCACAATCCCAAAATATGACAAATGATACTCGCCCTTGTTAACAAGCAAGACTGGGTTGGGATTACCCAGGAGTCAGTACTTACATGAGAGAGGATACGGCAACAAAACCCAGCAAAAGCATTTCACTCAATATCTAGAAACCTCACTGTCTTCCCATTCTGCCTTTTCTATGAGTTGCCATAATTCAACTATAACTATACTGTAACTGACCAACACTGATAATAAAATCAATGATTACTAAAACAACAATAAATGGTGTTTGGATGCAAGAAACAGCTGTCTTTCTCTTATGGAAAGTACATTTTCAACTCATGATGTTTCATATATATTTTTTAAGTAAACTCCAATTTTAATAAAATGTTTGGGATATCTACCAATATACAATACGGTGTACTTTATATGTTCTCAGGTAAAATCAGTGCATGTATTAGATAAGAAATGCAATTAACAGTTGTTTACTAATAAGAATTTGTTTAACCTCTCTTCATGATGTAATTCAAAAACCTTCAAACAAGTAAGCATTTGGAAGACTATAATTGTAGAACTTAGTGTCAAGTTTCAATATTTAGGAGATGAGTGGTAAAGGGATGCCTCCTCACCTTCCACAAGAAATTAGTACTGTATCTGCAAATATTTTAATGCAAATATTTAGTTTCAAAAGAAGAAGCTGTTACCACACAGTTTTTATTACATCAATGCTGTTAATTTTTTATAAATTTTTATTAATTTTTTAGGGAGAGAGAGAGAAAGAGAGTGAGAAACATTGACCCATTGCTCCACTAATTCATGCATTTTGGTTGATGCTTTTATGTGCTCTGGCGAGGGATCAAACCCACAACCTTGACACATCTGGATGACACTCTAATCAACTGACCTAACCAGCCAGGGCTGTCAATGTGTTTTTTAAGGGTTACTGATTCTTAAGTTTCTAGATCTTGACTGACCCATATGTTACAATGATTAAACTATAAATATTTGAGGCTGTCATAATACGTGCAAGTTGCTCCCTTTTGGAGGAATACAGTGACCCCTCGTATTTCTATTTTTCTGTTTCTTGAATACAGCTAACTAAACTGAAGTGAGGTTTCTGTCCCAGCTAGAAGAGGTGTTGGAATGTGTTGAAATACAAGGAGGAAGAAAGATGAAATCACTATTAAGAGACAATACAGTGTGCCAATAAAGTTTTAGAGGAGAAACCTGAGTGCACAAGATAACTAATTTGTGACATTGATAAAGGTCATATTTAAGCTTCTGATGATGCGTCAGAATAAAAAAATGAAGCATAAGCACTAGGCAATGTATGTGGGTATTTGAAATGTATATGACTATTTGGCCTATGTCTCTGTACTATCTGTTAATGAATCTATATTATTTCCTTAAAATATACAGAGTTGAGAATTGGTAGACTACATCCCACATTGTCTCTTCTGGTTAAAATGGAAAAGAATGGAGATTGTGATTATAAGCATTTATGATTTAATCAATATGGTATAGCCAATCAGATATTATGAAGGGCATATACTACAACAGATTATTCTGCTGTCTTAAGAGACAAGCTGTGGATATTTAGACTGTGATTTTAGAGTTCAAGAGGACACAGCAAATTACCTGCTGAATTCACAGTCATATTTGGAACAGGCAAAGGTAAAAATGCATCATTGTCCACAGCTAACTTGATAGGATCTGATGGAACCAGTAGGAAAAGAGTGTGGCTACCGTTCTGGCAACTAGGTTTTATTTTTTCTTTGTTTTATTATTATTTTTTTACAGAGAGAGAGAGAGAGTCAGAGAGAGGGATAGATAGGGACAAACAGACAGGAACAGAGAGAGATGAGAAGCATCAATTATCAGTTTTTCATTGCAACACCTTAGTGGTTCATTGATTGCTTTCTCATATGTGCCTTGACCATGAGCCTTCAGCAGACTGAGTAACCCCTTGCTCAAGCCAGCGACCTTGGGTCCAAGCTGGTGAGCTTTGCTCAAACCAGATAAACCCGGCTCAAACTGGCGACCTCAGTGTCTCGAACCTGAGTCTTCCACATCCCAGTCCGACACTCTGTCCACTGCACCAGTGCCTGGTCAGGTGGCAACTAGGTTTTGCTGACTCATTGGGCATACAAGTTTTGAGGGACATAAATTGTAAATTTGGTAAGACAGCTATGTGAAATTATATGAATATTTATTAACTATCTGGTACTTTCTAGAACATATTTATTAAAACCAAAACAATTTTAAAGATTGCTTTTAATTGATTGAAATTAGAGAAACAGAGGAAAGGAGAGAGAGAAAGAAAGAGAGAGAGTGCTTTCTGTATGTGTTCTGACTGGTAATTGAACTCACAACCCTGGTGTTTCAGGACAACATTCTAACTAACTGACTGAGCTAATTGTCGGTCAAATAAGTTTGTAAATATAATATATATGTTTGCTTGCTTATAGTTTGAGTGGGGGGGGGGGGACAGGCTGTAAGCAGGCAGGGTCGTTATAGCCTTTCCCACCCTTTTAATACTAAGATCTTTTCAAAACTAAACTTTTCCCCACACCCTTGACTGTTGCATGATAGGGGGTGGTGCACTCTCATGAGGATTGGATTAAAGGTTTTTATTTTTACACTTTAGAATGGGGCAGAGGAACCCATACTGGAGGAGATCAGAGAAAGGTCATGTGGAGGAGAGGAGAAGCAGCCAAAATGGCAGAGTGCTGAAGGAAAAGCCAGTTTGTGCAGAGTTTGTGCAGAAAGAAGGAGTTGGGGAACAGAAGTGAATAAGGCTGGTGAGCTAGAAACCTTTGATTCTAGGAAATTAGGGTAAATCAGTGGCTTTGGGAGCCCTGAATGGAAAGAAAAGTGTTTTCCCCCTGTGTGTATTTCTTGCCCTCCAGGTGCAAGCTAGGATTAATGCTAATGGCTCATCAGTTCTTGGCTCCGTTGTTTCATTGCCATCTGTCCGAATCAAATTCGAACGTACACGGACCAGGCAGCTGTGATGGTGGCCATGGCTACTGACTTTACACTAACCAATCAGGGCCAACACCAAAACAATTTTAGTTGGGCTATCAATAAAAATATTTTTTAAGAAATTGCAATATTTGTTCAAAATACATTGGTTATGATAGACAGGGTAATGTTTTGCCACAATAATATCATACAAGTAACATACACAAAACAATTCATAGTTTTAATATGTTTGATTTTTTTTTAATTCTTTTAATGCTGTGTCAACATTTTTAAGTACAAATGCACAGTGTCTGAAGTCTAATATAAATCAATAAATCAGGTCTCCTGGTAAACCATAGGCAAACCACAGGATGCTGATGGAACTTCAGTGAACTGAGGAGTTCTGGCTTTATACAAATGGTTGTTACCATGACTTGGTTTCATCTGACCAATGTAAAATAAAAATGTAATTTCTACTTACAGATTTTAAAGTTTTCTAGATAAAATTTCTATCACTGTAAAATCATCAACTAATTCAGATATTTGTATAACATTAAAATGCTAGACAAAATAAGTATATAATTGTAAATGGCCGCGAGGCCCCTGGGATGTGATCTTGCCTGCCCAGTACTGAGAAAACTACTTGAGTGTAGAACATTCATGTAAATTTTATTAGTTCTATATATCATAGGAAGCTCACTAGAAGACTGTTTCAAAACTTATTTTTATAAAATAATTTAAAGCAAAGATCTCAGAATTTGTATTTTTGTGAGTGTGAATTTCAAATATAAATATACACAGTATGTACTCTGTATATTGAAGGAATTTCCTTGTCAAATGATAATTTGACAAGATTGTTTATTTATGCCTCTTTATAAGTTAAAAAAATAACTTTAGTTGCTTTCTTTTCCCACTTTTTTTATTACAGTGCAAAACTGTACTTTTTCTGGCTCACATAAGGCCTGCGAGTTTTCAGTGTTTCCTAGTGAAGATGGAATTAAGGAGATAAAAGAATTGGGTGGAAATGATGTCTGATGTAGTGTGAAGGATATGGCAACTAAGCCTAGTCTGTTTCTATAACAACTATGGCCCATTTTAAAAATTCTGTTTCCTATTTCCTTAAGAATATTATTGAAATGAATTACATTGCTTACACTTCAACTTCCTTATGTCAGACTTCCTCTGATTTACAGAATGTTGAACTTGCAGAAGTTGTTATACAAGAAGTGTTTAAGCAAATAATGTCTCTTTTTCTCTACTCACCTTTCTTATGCAAAAAAAAATAAGCCCATTAATTTTAAAGAGAAGGAATAAGATGAGAAGAGGTCTCTTTATTGATTTATTTTTAAAACTCAAAGAGCTCGGTATTGTTTGTTTCTCAGCTTGCCTGCTTACTTAAATTTTGAAATGGCATTCAAACACTGCAACTTAGAGTCCAAAAGAGTGGACTCATTCTGTACAATTTATTTGAAATCCAACATCTCTTTTGTTGTACTATTTGTTATTTACTAATTTTGCTAAATTATCTACAAATAGAAGTATCCAAATAAGAAGATCTTTAACAACTAACTTGGGATATTCGTTTTCTTTTGAAGGACAGTTACAAACACTTAAGAGTGATCGTTTTCCTTGTTCTTTTTTTGTATAAAGTGATGTCATCACTTTTTTCCAGTATTATATTTCTCCTCAATAATTGACATGTCACATTAAAGGAACACAAAATGATCTTAATTATGCAATAATGATCAAGGCAAAGAGTGTTTCCTGGGAACTAATGGTTGCCCAAGAGGACGTGATGGCTTGAGGTCCGGCTGGTTAATAAGCCTCAGGAAATGCTGCAGGCCAAGATTTGTATTACATCTCTGAGATAAAAATAAACTTAAATAAATAAATAAGGCAAAATGATACTTTTTTATCTACTAAAGGGCAAGATACCCTCATTTTAGATGCAAAAGAAATTTCAGGGGAGAGAATATGTTCCATAACAGCTAAGTCAAAAATTTTAGTGATCTCTGCTTTTTTGTTTTTAACACAGTATGGGGTTGATAATACTCTATTTTTTATTTGAAATTTTAATGCATGTAAAAATAGTATGCAGCCTTAGAATTTTTGTCTACTCTCATAACTGCCATAGAACATTATGTCCAACATTTCCTTTGGTAGTATTTTGTAAGCTAGAAACATATTTTATACACATCTAATAGTAAAAACAATTACTTTTTAAAACATCCAGAACACCATAGACTAATAACAATAAAAAATGCAAGTTTTATTTCTTTTTTGTTTGTAGTAATACAAATAAAATGTTAGGAAAAAGGACCTAAGTTCTTACGTAGTTTCATAAAACATGACCTAAGTTCTTACGTAGTTTCACTTTAAGGCAAAACTATGTGGTTAAAATGGAATCATTTAACCTTCCTTTTCTTTTCTTTTCTTTTTTAATTAAGTAGGAGGCAGGGAAGCAGAGAAACAGTCTCCTGCATGCTCCCTGCCACGGATCCACCTGGCAAGCCCTCTATGAAGCGATGCTCTACCCATCTTGAGCATTGCTCTGTTGCTCAGCAACTGAGCTATTTTAGCAAGTCTGAGGTGAAGCTATTGAGCCATCCTCAGTGCCCAAGGCCATCTTGCTTGAATCATTTGAGACTTGGCTGCAGGTGGGGAATAGAGAGAGAGAAAGAGAGAGGGAGAAGGAAGAGAGATGGAGAAACAGATTTGTCGTTTCTCCTGTGTGCCCTGACTAGGAATCAAAACAGGGACTTCCACATACCTGGCTGACATTCTACCTCTGAGCCAAACAGACAGGGCCTCATTTAACCTTCTTAACTGCAATTTATTTATCAATATGTCACATAGATGCTAGAATTGCCTCTATCTCTGTGATTTTATTGCTATTATAAAATACAGAATGTTTTGTGAACATTAGTGCTATAAGATGTTGTTATTAGTATACTCGCTTTACCAGATTAATCTAGTAAAACAACAAATTTTTCATATTTTGCCATTTTTTGCTGGAGCATGTCAAGGTACACAGGCACCAACTGAAACAACTCCTTATGGCCAGAGCTGGAGTCATTTTAGAAGAAAATGATTCAAGTAGTACTGGATTACAACCAAAAGTACAAAATTAATATCTTTAAATCCAAACTAATGTAAATAAACTATAGAATATATAAATACTTTATTTCTTGGGAAGAAATTAAAATAATTTATGATGATGTTCCACCTCTAGGGAGGTATGGCATGACTCACATTCTTAAACTGTGGAGTGCAGAGAGTGACTTGTTGCAAGTAGTACAGTACAAAAGGTGTGAGGGTATTAAATGACAACAATGAAGATGAAGCATCCATGATAGGAAAAGCAAACCTTGAAAAGTTTATCAGTAATGTTTAGAATTTTGTCATATTCAGTAGGGAACTTCACAAAATTTTGCTAAACTGAGTGATGCATATCAGTGTCTTACTTAATGGAGAAAGTTCAAAAACCATGCGTTTTGGGGAAACATAAACTTCTCTCCAGGGCTTATGACTAAATGAGTAACTAATATGCACATGGCCACAAACTAAACTTTACTGCTGCCAAGAAAATATATTGGAGGGTGTATAGCAGACCCTGCCAAAGACTTGCAGAAAGAAAGATGAAAACATATTACATAATGTGAAATGTTTGCTCTATATTTGGATTTTTAACAAAGTCTACTAGACTATAACTTTCTTGAGGGCAGACATTGGTGTCTCTAGTTTTCAGTTGTATCTCTAGTATCTAGCATAGTGTCTACCACACAGAAGGGACTCCAATTTTCTTGAATGTAATCAATGAATATTTCATTGTAGGCTTTTCCTAGAAATGACTATAATAAGAGTACTCCTTTATTTTGTTGAAAGAAAATATATGCCAGAGAAATTATATTTAGTCATAAATAGCATATGGCTCTTGCAGATTGGCTCAGTGGTAGAGCATCGGCCTGGTGTGTGGATGTCCCAGGTTCAATTCTCAGCCAGGGCACACAGGAGAAGTGCCCATCTGCTTCTCCATCCTTCCCCCTCTCTTGTCTCTCTATCTCTCTCTCCCCCTCCTGCAGCCAAGGCTCCATTGGAGCAAAGTTGGTCGAGGTGCTGAGGATGGCTCCATGGCCTCCATCTCAGGTGCTAGAATGGCTCTGGTTACAATGGAGCAGTGCTCCAGATAGGCAGAGCATCACCCCTAGTGTGCATGCCGGGTGGATCCCAGTGGGGCACATGCAGGAGACTGTCTCTCTGCCTCCCCACTTCTCATTTTAGAAAAATACAAAAAAAATAGCATAAAGTTAGTAACATAATAATAATAACATAATGTTTCATGTTGGAAAGAAGAGTTAACTACATGTATAAGACATACCTTTTTGAAAACTTTGGGATCTAAAAACTGGGTGCATCTTATACAGTGGTTGTAGAAGTGTGGCATTTCAAATGGCAGAGACTGAACTAAGGGCAAGGCAATATATGAAGACAGTGATTCATCATCAGACACAGTTGAGGACAAGCTAATGGATGAGAATTTTGACAGTGATGAGGAGTTGTGTAAATTTTATGATGAATAAAACTTGAGTTCAATAACTTTATGTAATACATTTTATTTTTCAAATTTTGGGCCCCCAGATTAAGGTGCATCTTATACCTGGGAGCATCTTATACATGGGGAAATATAATACCTGAAGCAGCCACTGCATCAATTATAATATGGGTGGTAGTGAATGCTATCCATGCTAGAAAGACTAAAGTTCCAAACTTTCTGAGTTCAAACTCTGGTCCTCCCATCTGTAAAATGGAAATAATTCTACAACTGACTTC
The DNA here is from genome assembly GCF_036850995.1 of Saccopteryx leptura. NCBI lineage: Eukaryota > Metazoa > Chordata > Mammalia > Chiroptera > Emballonuridae > Saccopteryx > Saccopteryx leptura. The sequence continues at coordinate 43,320,744 of NC_089506.1, forward strand.
AGAGAGAACTTGTAATAGCTGCCTAAAGCTATATAGTTACTATGTAAAAGTAAGCTATTATTGTTCATTTTAATATTCATAATTTAAGTGAAATTCTAGGCTATAGTTGCAAACATTACATCAACACCAAATTCATTTATTCCATAATTTGTTATCATGTTACAGAAATTGCAGCAAAGATGTATAGACCTGACCCTGCTATCAGAATTTAAAATAGTATGTGTTATGTATAAATATAAGATTCTCAAATCTACATAGATAAAAAGCTTTAAATTTTAAAAAAAATAAAAATGATCATTGAATTTTTAAGCTCTCATTAAAATATAAAAAGTAAACACCTTCAGAAGAGTGTACAAGAATAACTTTTCAATCTAAATTAAATATACTAGCCAAATAACAACAAACAGGATATGTTAAATAGGATTAACAGATTCTCAAGTACAATTGAAAAAATGATACCTGATTTGATAAGTGCAGTGAATGATAACCTCTTTCATTAATTCTTAGTTTGATCACCTATGAAATCAAATTTTAAGATAAATTAAACTTAGAACCTGATCTGCAAATGTTGTATCAATGTTTCCCAAGATACTGAAGGAATTTCACTCATGTCATAACTAGCTACCTATTATAATAATCTTATCAAAATTAGTCTTCAGACCCAACTAGTGGTAAAATTCAAAGTGGTTACACGCAGACTTTCAAATAGGAGATTTATTGCAAACCAGTTACCTATTGGCCTTTTCTTTCACAAAGAGAAACATCTTCCTACTTCATTTTAGTACTCATTTTTTTTTATTATCATTCATTTAAATTTAGCTAGAGATAGATTTTTCACAGTACATTGTATGTTTATTTTCCTAAAATATTGGAGTTGCCCTCAACAAACTGGCATAACAGTTAAAATAAGTAGAAGGATTCTATAGTCACATTAATTAACAGATATTTATAGATTGCCTGCCATGAACAAGACCAATGATAGTAGAAAGCTGTTAAGATGTATCAGTTCAATTTCATGTCTTTACAGACCTTCTATTCAGTGTAAGATTAATGTAAAAAATGTAAATCTTCTAATACAAGATACTACATAAATATGTGAGCTGTCCTTCCCGATTTCAAAATAAGAGTCATCATTCTGGCTCAGTCCATCTATGAGAGTTTGTGAGAGAATTTTACATTTGAACAACATCTTAAAAGTAGTCTTGATCTCAAACAGCTGAATTGGACATTGAAGTTGTCAGAATTGGTATATACAAAAATGCTGACTTAATTTTAAAAAGTTTAAGAGCATTATATTTTTTCTTCAAAAGAATAAAACTTAATTTAAATAACTATAACAAGTTTAGAGTGGACATTTATGCCCATTTCATCATTTTCTAAATGGATTAAAGGCACAGCTGCAAGGCTGGGTTACAGCCTGCCTGACCAGGTGCTCCCTTGCATAGGGCAGAGTAAAAAATTCCAGAAGTCTCCACTGCTGCTGAGTAGCTTTATCTCCCTGGAGACATTTTTTTTAGGTAGAAATTTATTGGAACCTACAAGCATCCTCTTTAAAATGCAACAAAACCCCATACTATATTTTAAGCCTCACAGGAAAAGTCATCCTCATTGTAGCATAAAATGTCTTAAAATACTTTTCTCCAAATAGCTGATATAAATTCCATTTAGGAAATAGAAATTTCAATATCAGTTGCTGAAGAAAAGGTTTTTTGTTTTGTTTTGTTTTTGGCATAAAAGGAAAAGCTGCCTTGGCAAAATAGCAGAGCAGAGAGCTGTGAGTAGTCAGAGTGACGACGTTAGGGGAGCAAAGGAAGAGAACCATAAAGCTAAGACAGGAATGCAATAATGGGCAGAGTTTGGCAGAAGTGCATTGTAACTACTTTGAATTTGACCACTAGTTGGCTCTGAAGAGTAATTTTGATAATATTATTATAATAGGAGGCTAGTTATAAACAAAGAAAGGGAGCAAATGGAATCAGACATTAAATCTGATTAACAAGGAAACTGCAGCAGATTCTTCAGAGAACAGCCACATTATTCACCGAAGGGTCCTAATCCCTACCTAGGGAGGAAGGACCAGCTTTCCAATCTCCTCAGAGCACAATTGGCCCCTTCCTATAGATAACCAGTGAGCAGGGAGAACCAGTAAAGGGGAAATTCCTGTGCTGAGTCATGAGCAGTAGAGCCAGATGATGACAATAGTGGGGAGGAGTCTAGCCTGGGAAAATCTAGGGGAAAAGACCAGATAAGATAAGGGCAAAGAATCTTGGGAGATCCAGGAAAGGGATAGAATAGAGGGAGGTCCTATTACAAGCCCATAGAGAATTAGGAAGAAGATTGCTTAGTTTGAAAGAAAGTTTACTCTTTCCCAAACCGAAAAAAATATAAGGAAAGCTTAAAAACCCAAAGCCTTTGTTTGTTGGTGTCTGTAGCAGCCATGTGGGTTTGGGTGTGGCAGCCATGTGGCCAAAGCATATAATGAAGCATAGGCTGAACCACACAGCCCCTAAAGTAAACTGGATGGAAACAGAGAATAAGCTAGACTACTGAAGTTTTGTATACCAAAGTTGGAGAAATGACACAGCATCTCAGGGCCCAATTCAGGGACCTCCTTCTGGGCTTGGTGAGGACAAGTGAGGGCTTGCAGCCCCAGAGACAAGACTTCTTCCACAGAGAGATGGAGCTGAGCCACCTGATTGTGGATGAGACATCAGGCACCTGTAGATAGTCCTTTGTTTTTGCTCTAATAAATCTTTTCCTATGCTTCAAGTCCTCCTATGGTGAGTTCCTGAAATGCATTTCTGGTGACTCCACAAAAAACAAATCCTATTTCCACCAGCAATAAGATAATCTTTTAAATAAGTTTTCTTCCTAGTCTGAGTCTTCAGTGGATCTTAGTTTGTATTTTTCTTCTCAGTCATATGGCTGCATAGATCAATTGCACTATTAAAACAAATTCTCCTATTTAAATAAGCTGTAACAACCTCACTAAAGATTATTTGAGTTTGCTAATACATAGTGATACTGACTTCATCATAATCAAGAATTTCTTTGAAAGTTTATATTTTCTACAGAAGACTTAGCACAATATAGAATAAAAAATGTTCTCCCACCCTTGATATTGAATTGTTAAGACGATTACTACAAGGCTTCCTCTGTTTTCCCTATATGCACATGCAGTTTGGGATGTGTCCCTGTATGGCCAGTATCCACTCCCACCATCACAGCCGCCTGGCCCATGCAGATTCGCATTGGATTTGGACAATCAGTAAAGAAACAACAGAGTCAAAAATGGTGGACCACCATCTTTAATCCTAGTTTGCACCTGGCGGGCAAGTAAAAACACACACTAGGCTCCAAAACCCACTCATTCAGTGCTCACAAAGCTACTGACTTATCCAAGTTTTCTAGAATCAAAAGTTTCTAGCTCACCAGACTTATTCATCTCTGTTCCCCATCTCCTTCCTTCTCTCTGCACAAACTCTGCACAAACTGGCTTCTCCATCAGCACTCCGCCATCTTGGCTGCTTCTCCTGGCCTCCTCCACATGGCCTTTCTGTGCTCTCCTCTCTAATGCTAATCTCAGGAACCCAGAGAGAGCAAGCTTCCAGTCTGTCCCACTTTATAGTGTAGAAATCCAGACCTTTAATCCAATATACAAACAGGGAGGTCTCTAATCAAAGTCACTTATCTGAGGCATGATGGGATTCCTCATGAGAGTGTACCACTCCACATCAAAAAAGGTGGGAAAGGCTTAGTCCTAAAACCAAACCCCAAGATACAAGGATCCTGCCTGCCCACAACCCGCCCCCAACACACATTAATATAATCACGCCAATCCCAAGCAATCACCTGGGTGACAGGCTTCCACGTGGGCAATGCCATCTTTAACAAAGTGAGCATAATATATTTTATCTGCCCAACAGTCCCTGTTGGGCAAATAAGTTTGTAACCTGTGTTTTTTAGGTTTGCTTGCTTATATATATTATATTTTGCATTGGCCTGGACAGTTCCATGTGTATATAGTCTGTGAAAGGCTGCAGTATTTTCCCTCAGGGCGGCAGATTGCAAATTGAAGATTACCTTCCTTCTTTCGAGAGGGCATTGTATTGATAATATATGCTGGAGAAGGAATTTTTTCCTCAGCCTGGGTTTTGCAGGAAGAGAAGGTGTGCAGATGTGGAACTGAAGGTGAGGGGCTTTGGGAGCTCCGCTGAGGCTGGTGGGAGCCTTTGATTCCAGGAGGAACTGGAGAAAATTTTCCAGATTGTGGAACCAGGTTGTGGAACCAGAGAATGCATCGGGGCTTTGGGAGCTGTGGGTCAAATAAGTTTGCAAATATGATGTATATGTTTGCTCTCTTATAGTTTGCATTGGGTGTGGAGGACAGGCTGCAAGTAGGCAGGGTCCTTATAACCTAAGGCAGGAGTCAGAAACCTATGGATCATGAGCCAGATGTGGCTCTTTTGATGTCTGCATCTAACTCTCAGACAAATCTTTATAAAAAAAATATTAACATTAAAAATATAAAGCATTCTTATGTATTACAATCCATTCATTTCCTACCACTCATGTTCATGGTTTCTGGTGGCTGGAGCCAATCACAGCTGTCCTCTGGGACACCACCAAATTTTTATTGGATAATGCGTAATGTACACAGGTCATTGTGAGGTCAGGAAGTAAACTTCCCTCCTTTTAATCAAGGAGTCAGCTAGCTAATTGCAGAAACCCTTTTGACAAAGAAGATGGCTAAAAGAAAAAAGATGAGGAGTATTATACTTTTCAGCAGAAATGGACAGAGGAATTCATCTTTGTGGAGAGAGAAGGTTCTGCAGTGTGTCTAATATGCAATGATAAAATTGCATCGATGAAACAGTCAAATATAAAGCGGCACTTCAACACACGCCATACTACATTTGCATCGAAATGTCCAGCAGGGGACAGCAGGAAGAAAGTATGTCAAGAGTTACTGTGCAGAGTGCAAGCTAGTCAGCAGCAACTCTGTGTTTGGACCCAACAAGATGACTGGAATTCAGCTAGCTTTGCTGGTGCTTTAGAAATTGTGAGAAATGGAAAGCCATTCACAGATGGGGAGTATGCCAAAACATTCATGCTTGATGTTGCCAATGAACTTTTTGATGACTTTTTGGATAAAGATAAGATAATCAAATGAATAAAAGACATGCCTCTGTTGGCAAGAACTGTTCATGATTGTGACATCATGATGGCAAATCAAATTGAGGCAACACAAGTGAAGAACAAAAATGCAGCACCATTCTTTTTTCTCGCTTTGGATGAGTCAACAGATGTAAGCCATTTATCCCAGTTCACCATGATTGCAAGGTATGCTGTCGGTGACACACTATGTGAGGAAAGTCTTGCTGTTTTGCCTATGAAAGAGACAAGAGGGGAGGATTTATTCAAGTCTTTCACTGAGTTTACTAAAGAAAAAAAAAAACTACCAATGGATAAACTTATTTTGGTGTGTACTGATGGTGCTCCGTGCATGGTGGGAAAAAGCAGAGGATTTATAGCGCTTCATGAACATGAAAAGAGACTCATCCTAAATTTTCACTGCATCCTACATCAGGAGGTGCTTTGTGCTCAGATGTGTGGTGAGCAGCTTGGTGAGGTGATGTTGCTGGTCATTCAGGTGGTCAAATTTATTGTTGCCCAAGTTTTAAATGATTGCCAGTTTATAACACTGCTGGATGAAGTCGGGAATAATTATCCTGGTCTGCTTCTGCATAGCAATGTGCGTTGGTTGTCAAGAGGGAAGGTGCTCAGCCATTTCTCAGCTTGTCTGAGCAAAATCCGGACTTTTCTTGAAATGAAAAACATCGAGCATCCATCCTGAGTTAGCTAACACTGAGTGGCTCCTGAACTTCTACTATCTCGTGGTCATGACTGAGCATCTGAACCAGCTCAATGTGAAAAATGCAAGTCATTGGAAATACAGTCTTATCCCTTCAACAAGCAGTGTTTGCATTTGAAAACAAGCTGGAACTATTCATCGCCAACATTGAAACAGGTCATTTACTACACTTTGAAAAACTGGGAGAGTTTAAAGATGCATGCACAGCATATGACCCTGCTCAACGTCTTGATCTCCAGCAGCTAGCGGGCTTCATATCTAATCTCCTGCAGTCATTCAAAGTGCACTTAGGAGAATTTTGTGAGCGCACTCATCTTTTTAAGTTCATCACCCATCCACAAGAGTGTGCAGTGGATAGCGCTGACCTGAGTTACATCCCCGGTGTCTTCATCAGAGATTTTGAACTACAAGCTGCTGACCTGCAGGCCTCAAACGTGGGTGAATAAGTTCAAGTCACTGAATGAATATTTGGAAAGACTTGCACAACAGCAAGCAGAGTTGGCGAGCAAACACAAGTGGGGAAAAATGAATAAACTTCATCCCGCGGACCAGCTGATGGTCAAAAGTTGGAACTCGCTTCCCGTCACATACCATACACTGCAGCATGTGAGTATTGCTGTACTGACAATGTTTGGCTCTACGTATGCATGTGAGCAGTCTTTCTCACATCGAAAAAACATTAAGACCAACCTACAATCACATTTAACGTATGCAAGTCTTAACGCCTGCATGAAGCTTAACCTCACCATGTATCAACCAGACTACAAAGCCATCAGCAAAGCCATGCAGCACCAGAAGTCGCATTAATGGTAAGACGTACTTTATTCATCATTGGTTAGCAGCAGCATAACAACGTTATTAAAAAGAATTCAGAGACTTATTGTACTTTAAAAGTGTTGGTCTTACATAAAATGCACACCTTTACTTGTATTTAGTGTTAAACATATTGTATGTCTCTCACAAAATTACATTTTAAAATATGTGGCTTTCATGGCTCTCTTAGCCAAAAAGGTTCTCGACCCCTGACCTAAGGTTTAGTTTTAAAACTAAGCCTTTCCCAGCCTTTTAATACTAAGATCTTCTCAACACTAAGCTTTTCCCTTCACCTTTGACTGTTGCATGATGTAGGGTGGTGCACTCTTATGAGGAATCTCATTTATGCCTCAGACAAGTGGCTTTGTATCAGAGACTTCCTTATTTGTATACTGCTTAAAGGATTTAATTTCTACACTATAAAATAAGGAAGAACAGGGGCTCTCTCTTTCGGTTCCTGAAATTAGCATTGCAGAGGAGAGGCAGCCAAGATGGCAGAGTGCTGAAGGAGAAGCCAGTTTGTACAGAGTTTGTGCAGAGAGAAGGAGATGGAAAACAGAGGTGAATAAGGCTGGTGAGGTAGAAACCTTTGATTCTGGGAATACTCAGATGAGTCAATGGCTTTGGGAGCCCTGAATGGAAAGGGAAGTGTTTTCCCACTGTGTGTGTTTCTCACCTGCTGGGTGCAAGCTAGGATTAAAGGTAATGGCCCACCAGTTCTTGGCTCCGTTATTTCATTACCATCTTTCTGAATCAAATGTAAACCTGCATAGGCCAGGCGGCTATGATGGTGGCCGTGGCTACTGGCTTTGCAGAAACTCTGAACGAGAAGGAAGCAGTCTTCCCTGCCTGTTTGCTTGGCCACCGGTATGAGACTTTAATAAACAGAATGGCCCATCATTTTTTGGCTTCACTGTTTTTTTACCATCTGCCTGAATCCAATAAAAACCTGTATGGCCAAAATGGTGGTGGCCACTGGCCATACACTCCCAGACTCACTATGCTGTAGATCAGTGGTCCACTTATCTACTCCTCACTGCACTGCAAAATTTTTGAGGCAACAAACTTCTTCATTCTTCACTACTTAGGACTAACATATGAATCAATATTGAATAAATGAATAAATATATGCATTCCTAATATATTATAACTACTCTATATGTTCTTTTAGCACTATATTTAGATATATATTTTTTCATAAGCATTACAGATTATAACTTTTTTTAATTTTCTCTATTTCTTTGTATATTTTATTTTTTCTTATTAAAAAATTAGACTTGGAGAGAAATACCACAGCTACCACTTTTAGACCTAAACATTTGATAAGATGATTGGAAACAAAGGTAGAGAGTATAAGTTGAAAGTAGTGGTGTATTGAAGATTTAAAAAACTGAAGATTAAATAAAATATATCATATATACTGTCATTCCACAGTTTTGGTAAACTCTGCCTTGTTCTTTATTCCATAAGAACTGAAAATGTAATCATGTTCTTTCATTGTTTAAAACCAGTTTGGATATCAGCCAGGAGTTTAGCAGGCCATGTGTTAAGACCTACCATATGATTTTTATTTTTTTTAAATTATATATAACTCATAAACTTTATGTATTGTTGGTAATAATTAAAAATTGTTGATGACCATTAGTTCTTGATAGGAATTCAAAATATTTTTATTTTTAGGCCCTGGCCAGTTGGCTCAGCAGTAGAGTGTCGGCCTGGCGTGCAGGGGACCCGGATTCGATTCCCGGCCAGGGCACATAGGAGAAGCGCCCATTTGCTTCTCCACCCCCACCCCCTCCTTCCTCTTTGTCTCTCTCTTCCCCTCCCACAGCCAAGGCTCCATTGGAGCAAGGATGGCCCGGGCGCTGGGGATGGCTCCTTGGCCTCTGCGCCAGGCGCTAGAGTGGCTCTGGTCGGGTCTCGGCAGAGCGACGCCCCAGAGGGGCAGAGCATCACCCCCTAGTGGGCAGAGCATCGCCCCTCGTGGGCGTGCAAGTTGGATCCCGGTCAGGTGCATGCGGGAGTCTGTCTGTCTCTCCCCGTTTCCAGCTTCAGAAAAAAATACAAAAAAAAATTTACATTTTATTTTATTTTATTTTTTTATTAAGTGAAAGGAAGGGAGGCAGAAAGTAAGACTCCCGCATGTGTCCGGACCAGAACTCACCCATCCAGCCCCTACAGGGTGATGATCTTCTGCTTATCTGGGGCATTGCTTCATTACTCTTCAACTGAGCTATTTTTAGCACCTGAGGCTGAGGCTCCATGGAGCCATCCTCAGCTACTAGGCCCATGCACTTGAACCAATCGAGCCATGGATGCATGGGGGGAGGGTGAAGAGAAAGAGAGAGAGAGAGAAAGGGGAGTGGGGGTGGAGAAGCAGATGGTCATTTCTTTTGTATACTCTTACTGGGAATTGAACCCAGATAATGCACACACCAGGCCAACGTGTTACCACTGAGCAAATTGGTCAGGACCTCAAGATATTCAGTATGACTTAATTATCTTTTCTTGAATCTATACAAATTATATAACAGTAAGACAAGTAATTTTTAATTTTCATCTGATACACATATATCTAAAAAAATTAGCCTGACCCGTGGTGGAGCAGTGGATAAAGCATCGACCTGGAAACACTGAGGTCGCCAGTTCAAATCCCTGGGCTTGCCTGGTCAAGGCACATATGGGAGTTGATGCTTCCTGCTCCTCCCCTCTCCTCTCTCTCTCTCTCTCTCTCTCTCTCTCTCTCTTTCCTCTCTAAAATGAATAAATAAAAAAATATTTAAAAAAAAGAAGAATTCTAAAAAATTATTGGAAGAGTGATATTTAACTAAAACACTTGCTGGAATGATTATAAATAGACTGTGTTCTGGTATAAAAGGTTTTTTTTTTTTTAATTTCAACATTAATTTTCTGTGTATTTACTGTGACTTAGATATTCCTTATTTTCTGTTGTGGATATAAAAGCTTTATAAAACATATTTTTCCAAAAAAGGATCTAGATCAATAGTGGGAAGATAAATCAAACATGTAAAAACAAAACAAAACAAAAAATTTCTAGATAAATTAGAATAAATATTAAACAGTTGAATTGAGTGAAACAAAAAAAAATGATGCTTTAAAGAAATAGTCTAAGACAATGATTATAAAAAGCACATAGAAGTGAAAAGAAAGTTGATGAATAAATATAATTTGTAAATACAGCAAATTTCCACTCACAGGATGTGTTTGTTTAATTGATATTCTGTCTTGTCTGATTCTAGTCAAGATGACCTAAAGCTTTCTATACAAGAACAAGCCAGCCAGACAAGTTCCACCTCTTCTGGTTGTTAAACTCCTTCTCTTATTATGTAAATTGAAGTTATTATCTGGTAGATTCCAAGCCAGGTATCCGTCTTAATTTAATTTCATAATATTGAATAAAATGCTATGTGCTAAAAATGCAGAATTTCTTAAATAAGTCTATATGTTTAATTTATGCCAGAAATTCTATAATAAATGTATAGTTGAGAGTGTTGATGGAAAATTAAGATGATAAAAATATGTAAGAACTGGAAAATATAGAATCTTAAACATTCCACATTATTTTTATTATTCCTCTTTAACACAATATTATGAGATCTTAGAGACTAATATAAAAACTAAAATTAGGAATTTCTCCTCCATAGATGTTTATTGCTCAGTCTACAGAACATGTCATCCTGATTCTAAAGCTCTAACTCAAAAATATCACAGTTTTACCCTCTGACATGTTAAAAAACCAGTCTATTTGTTGCTGTGATTGTTAATTATGAACAAATTTTCTTTCAAAAAAATTGTTTTTTTCTTTTAATATTTATTCCCAGCTTCAGAACATATGCATACATAGAGGTTGTGATTTTAATATGCTTACATCTTCACATGTATACAGATACATGTGACTTCCAACATAAACTCACAAATATCTAAACACTTGAAGATTTGTTACAAAATGATTACTTTTAAATCTCCTTCCTGTTATGCTTATGATCAAGTGCTATAACTTACTTGACAGAGTTAATTTAATTTTTTTCACAAGGTTGAGTTGAGCTAAAAAGCTAGAATATTATGTTATTAAAGTAAGAGGCTTCTCAAAAATTTTAATTTTCAATGTCCTATACTAAAAATATTCCTTGTTGAAATACAGAGAAACCATTAATTATATAAAATAAAAATATTTATAATTTTTAAAACTGCTTCTCATTGAATACATATTGGGGGCCTGGTTGTCTATAGAATTTATGCATGATAATTCTCCACATATTATAAATAATAAAACCATTTCATAGAGGTAGTAAATTGCCACACATTGCACAGGTAGTAAGTGTGGGCTCAGTTCTCAAACACTTTTACTCCAATTCCCTAACATCTTTTTTAAAAGGAGAAATATCCCCACTTATTCCACATATTAACTCCTTTTGCTATATTCATTTGACATTATTAATGTTTTATACAGATTTCTGCTTAACATAAAAAGAAGTTACAACACTTTAGTGATAGAAAGAACCTTATCATGATATTTTAATAATTGGCTGCTGAGCTATCTTGTTCTGTTTTTGAGTCCCTCCCCCCCTGAAAAATCTATAAAAACTCAGTTGAATCATCACTTCACTTCCAGGTGCATTTTACTTTTTGTAAGCCTTAGTCTCCAGCTTAATTGATAATGCATTTACTTTCCAATTTGGGCTGCAGGACCAGATGCCAGCCAAAAACATAAATAACTTTTTCCCATTTCTTCTTTTAAAATGTGACTTTTGCGAACACAACTGAAAACTGGAGGCAGACAACACCAAGCCTAGACTCAACCAACTCTACAAATAAAACACCCCAAAACACAATGAGAAGACAAAGAAGAGCAATCCAAATGAAACCACAAGAGACACCTTCAGGAGATGAACTGAGTGATGTGGAAATAATCAAACTTCCAGATGCGGAGTTCAAAATAATGATTGTAAGGATGCTTAGGGATCTTAGAACAACAATGGATGGTCATTATGAACACCTAAATAAAGAAATAGCAAGTATAAAAAAGAATCAGTCTGAGATGACAAATACAATATCAGAAATAAAGACCACAATGGAAGGAATTAAAAACAGGATAGATAGAGCTGTGGATCGATCAATGAGGACAACTGGAATGAAGGCATGAAAGCAGAGAAGAAAAAAGAGACTCAAAAAGTCTGAGGAAACTCTTAGAGAGCTCTGTGACAACATGAAGAGAAATAACATCCGCATTATAGGGGTTTCTGAAGAAGAAGAAAAAGAACAAAGGATAGAGACTTTTTTCAATCATATCATAGCTGAAAACTGCCCTAAATTTATGCAGGAGAAACTCTCACAAGTTCAAGAAGCATTAAAGAGAAACCCAAAGAAACCTACACCAAGACACATCATAATTAAAATACCAAAGCTAAGCAATAAAGAGAAAATATTAAAAGCTGCAAGAGAAAAAAAAGCTATCACCTAAAAAGGAGACCCCGTAAGGATGAAATCCGACTTCTCAACAGAAACACTTGAGGTCAGAAGGGAATGGCAAGAAATATTCAAAGTAATACAGAACAAGAACCTACAACCAAGACTACTTTATCCAGCAAGGCTATCATTTAAAATCAAAAGAGAAATAAAAAGCTTCCCAGACCAAAAAAAAAAAAAAAAAAAAAAAACTCAAGGAATTCATTACAACCAAACCATTGCTGCAGGAAATGTTAAAGGGCCTGTTATAAACAGATCAAAGTGGGAAAAGAATATAGCAAAAAAGGAATACAACTTTAAAGAAGAAAATGGCAATAAACAACTACATATCAATAATAACCTTAAATGTAAATGGATTAAATGATCCAATCAAAAGACATAGGGTAGCTGCATGGATAAGAAAACAGGACCCGTACATATGCTATCTACAAGAGACACACCTTAGAACAAAAGATACACATAGATTGAAGGTAAAAGGAAGGAAAAAAACATTTCATGCAAATGGAAATGAAAAAAAAAAGCTGGGGTAGCAATACTTATATCAGACAAATTGGACTTTAAAACAAAGGATATAGTAAGAGATAAAGAAGGCCACTACATAATGATAAAGGGAGCAATCCAACAGGAAGATATAACTATTATAAATATCTATGCACCTAATATAGGAGCACTTAAATATATAAAGCAGACTTTGATGGATTTAAAGGGCGAGATCAACAGCAATACTATAATAGTAGGGGATTTCAATATTCCACTAACATCACTAGATAGACCCTCAAGAAAGAAAATTAACAAAGAAACAACAGACTTATTGGACACACTATATCAACTCAATTTAATAGATATCTTCAGGACCTTTCACCCTAAAGCAGCAAAATATACATTGTTTTCAAGTGCTCATGGTACATTCTCTAGGATAGACCACATGTAAGGGCACAAAAGTGCTCTCAACAAATTTAAGAAGATTGAAATCATATCAAGCACTTTCTCCTACCATAATGGCATGAAACTATAAATAAACCAGAACAGAAAAATTCAAAAATTCTCAAACACATGGAAACTAAATAGCAGGTTGTTAAATAACGAATGGATTAAGAATGAGATCAAAGAAGAAATTAAAAAATGCCTAGAAATGAATGACAATGAACATACAACAACTCAAAATTTATGGGACACAGCAAAAGCAGTACTGAGAGAGAAGTTCATAGCACTACAGGCACACTTTCAGAAGCTAGAAAAAGCTCAAATAAACAACCTAACCCTACATCTAAAAGAACTAGAAAAAGAACAGCAAGTAAAGCCCAAATGTAGTAGAAGAAAGGAAATAATAAAAATCAGAGCAGAAATAAATGACATATAGGGTAAAGAAACAATACAGAGGATCAATGAAACCGGGAGTTGATTCTTTAAAAAGGTAAACAAGATTGATGAACCTTTAACTAGACTCACCAAGAAAAAGAGAGAGAGGACTCAAATAAATAAAATTAGAAATGAGAGTGGAGAAATAACAACTGACACAACAGAAATACAAAATATTGTAAGAAAATACTATGAAGAACTCTATGCCAAAAAACTAGACAACCTAGATGAAATGGACAAATTCCTTGAAACATACAATCTTCCAAAAATCAATCTGGAAGAATCAGAAAACCTAAACAGATCGATTACAACAAATGAGATCGAAACAGTTATAAAAAAATCATCAGATTTATATGGAACTATAAAAAACCCCGAATAGCCAAAGCAATCCTAAAGAAAAAGAATGAAGCTGGGGGCATTTCAATACCTGACTTCAAACTCTATTATAGGGCCACGACAATCAAAACAGCATGGTATTGGCAGAAAAATAGACACTCAGACCAATGGAACAGAATAGAAAGTCCAGAAATAAAACCACATATATATAGTCAAATAATTTTTGATAAAGGGGCCAACAACACACAATGGAGAAAAGAAAGCCTCTTCAATAAATGGTGCTGGGAAAACTGGAAAGCCACATACAAAAGAATGAAACTGGACTACAGTCTCTCCCCCTGTACAAAAATTAACTCAAAATGGATCAAAGATCTAAACATAAGACCTGAAACAATTAAGTACATAGAAGAAGACATAGGTACTCAACTCATGGACCTGGGTTTTAAAGAGCATTTTATGAATTTGACTCCAATGGCAAGAGAAGTGAAGGCAAAAAGTAATGAATGGGACTACATCAGACTAAGAAGTTTTTGCTCAGCAAGAGAAACTGATAACAAAATAAACAGAAAGCCAACTAAATGGGAAATGATTTTGTCAAACGACAGCTCAGATAAGGGCCTAATATCCAAAATATACAAAGAACTCATAAAACTCAACAACAAACAAACAAACAATCCAATAAAAAAATGGGAAGAGGATATGAATAGACACTTCTCCCAGGAAGAAATACAAATGGCCAACAGATATATGAAAAGATGCTCATCTTCTTTAGCTATTAGAGAAATGCAAATCAAAACGGCAATGAGATACCACCTCACACCTGTTCGATTAGCTGTTATTAGCAAGTCAGGTAACAGCAAATGTTGGAGAGGCTGTGGAGAAAAAGGAACCCTCATACACTGTTGGTGGGAATGTAAAGTAGTACAACCATTATGGAAGAAAGTATGGTGGTTCCTCAAAAAACTGAAAATAGAACTACCTTATGACCCAGCAATCCCTCTACTGGGTATATATCCCAAAAACTCAGAAACATTGATACGTAAAGACACATGCAGCCCCATGTTTATTGCAGCATTGTTCACAGTGGCCAGGACATGGAAACAACCAAAAAGCCCATCAATAGATGACTGGATAAAGAAGATGTGGCACATATACACTATGGAATACTACTCAGCCATAAGAAATGATGACATCGGAACATTTACAGCAAAATGGTGGGATCTTGATAACATGATACGAAGCGAAATAAGTAAATCAGAAAAAACCAGGAACTGTATTATTCCATATGTAGGTGGGACATAATAGTGAAACTAAGAGACATTGATAAGAGTGTGGTGGTTACGGGGGGGAGGGGGGAATGGGAGAGGGATAGGGGGTGGGGAGGGGCACAAAGAAAACAAGATAGAAGGTGACAGAGGACAATCTGACTTTGGGTGGTGGGTATGCAACATAATTGAACGACAAGATAACCTGGACTTGTTATCTTTGAATATATGTATCCTGATTTATTGATGTCACCCCATTAAAAAAAATAAAATTATATATATATAAAAAAAAATAAATAAAAAATAAATAAATAAAAAAAAATAAAAAAAATAAAAAAACTCCCAACAAAGAAAAGTCCGGGACCTGATGGCTTCACAACGGAATTCTACCAAATATTCAAAGAAGAACTAACTCTTATCCTTCTCAAACTATTTCAAAAATTCAAGAGGAAGGAGGACTTCCAAGCTCCTTTTATGAGGCGAGCATAATTCTGATTCCAAAACCAGGCAAAGACAACACAAAGAAAGAAAATTATAGGCCAATATCTCTGATGAATATAGATGCTAAAATCCTCAACAAGATATTAGCAAACCCAACAATATATGGGAAAAATCATACACCATGATTAAGTGGGATTTATTCTGGGGAGGCAAGGCTAGTACAATATTTGTAAATCAATCAATGGGATTCATCACATAAACAAAAAGGAGAAAAACCATATGATAATTTCAATTCATGCAGAAAAAGCATGTGATAAATCCAGCACCCATTTATGATCAAAACTCTCAGCAAAGTAGGAATACAGGGAACATACCTCAACATGATAAAAGCCATCTATGAGAAACCCACAGCCAACATCATACTCAATAGGCAAAAATTAAAAGCAATCCCCTTAAGATCAGGAACAAAGCAGGGGTGCCCCCTTTTACCACTCTTATTTAACATAGTCCTGGAAGTCCTAGCCACAGCAATCAGACAAGAAGAAGAAATAAAAGGAATTCAAGTGGGAAAAGAAGAAGTAAAACTATCATTATTTGCAGATGATATGATATTGTATATAGAAAACCCTAAAGTCTCAGTCAAAAAACTACTGGACCTGATAAATGAATTCAGCAAAGTGGCAGGATATAAAATCAGAAATCAGAGGCATTTTTATATGCCAACAATGAACAGTCAGAAAGAGACATTAAGAAAACAATCCCCTTCACTATTACAACCAAAAGTATAAAATACCTAGGAATAAACTTAACCAAGGAGACTAAAGACTTGTACTTAGAAAATTACAAAGCATTGATAAAAGAAATCAAGGAAGATACAAACAAGTGGAAGCATATACCGTGCTCATGGTTAGGAAGAATAAACATCACTAAAATGTCTATATTACCCAAAGCAATCTATAAATTCAATGCAATACCAATTAAAATACCAATGACATACTTCAAAGATATAGATCACGTATTCCAAAAATTTATATGGAACCGAAAAAGAACACGAATAGCCTCAGCAATCCTAAAAAAGAAGAATAAAGTGGGAGGTATCACACTTCCTGATATCAAGTTATACTACAAGGCTATTGTACTCAAAACAGCCTGGTACTGGCATAAGAACAGGCATATAGATCAATGGAACAGAACAGAGAACCCAGAAATAAATCCACAGTTCTATGGACAACTGATATTTGACAAAGGAGGTAAGGAAATACAATGGAGTAAAGACAGCCTCTTTAACAAATAGTGTTGGGAAAATTGGACAGCTACATGCAAAAAAATGAAACTAGATCACCAGTTTACACAACTCACAAAAATAAACTCAAAATGGATAAAAGACCTAAATATAGGCCGTGAAACCATAAGCATCTTAGATGAAAACATAGGCAGTAAGCTCTCTGACATCTCTCAGAGCAATATATTTGATGATTTATCTCCACGGGGAAGTGAAATAAAAGACAGGATAAACAAATGGGATTATATCAAACTAAAAAGCTTTTGCACAGCTGAAGACAATAAAAAACAGAATAAAAAGACAAACTACACAATGAGAGAACATATTTGACAATACGTCTGATAAGGGGTTAATAACCAAAATTTATAAAGAACTTGTAAATCTCAACACCAGGAAGACAAACAATCCAATCCAAAAATGGGCAAAAGAAATGAATAGACACTTCTCCAAAGAGGAAATACATATGGCCAATAGGCATATGAAAAAATGCTCAACATCACTAATCATTAGAGAAATGCAAATTAAAACCACAATGAGATATCACCTCACACTAGCCAGAATGGCGCTCATCAACAAAACAACACAGAATAAGTGCTGGTGAGGATGTGGAGAAAAGGGAACCCTCCTGCACTGATGGTGGGAATGCAGACTGGTGCAGCCACTGTGGAAAACAGTATGGAGATTCCTCAAAAAACTGAAAATCGTACTGCTTTTTGACCCAGCTATCCCACTTTTAGGAATATACCCCAAGAACACCATAGCACGGCTCCAAAAGGAGAAATGCACCCCCATGTTTATGGCAGCATTGTTCACAATAGCGAAGATCTGGAAACAGCCCAATTGTCCATCAGAGGACGAGTGGATTAAAAAGCTTTGGTACATATATACTATGGAATACTACTCAGCCATAAGAAATGATGACATCGGATCATTTACAATAACATGGATGGACCTTGATAACATTATACGGAGTGAAATAAGTAAATCAGAAAAAAAAACTAAGAACTATATGAATCCATACATAGAAGGGACATAAAAATGAGACTCAGAGACATGAACAAGAATGTGATGGCAACAGGGGAGGGGGATGGGGGGAGGGGGGAGGTTGTAGAAGGAGACAGGGGTTTGGGGAGGGGAGGGGCACAAAGAAAACCAGATAGAAGGTGACAGAAGACAATTTAACTTTGGGGGAGAGGTATACAGCACAATCAAATGTCAAAATAATCTAGAGATGTTTTCTCTCAACATATGTACCCTGATTTATCAATGTCACTGCATTAAATTTAATGAATTTAAAAAAAAAGAAAAAAACTAAGAACTATATGAATCCATACATAGATGGGATATAAAAATGAGACTCAGAGACATAAATAAGAATGTGATGGCAACGGGGGTGGGGGGTTGGGGGGAGGGGGGAGGGGGTGAGGAAGGAGAGAGGGGGTGGGGGAGGGGAGGGGCACAAAGAAAACCAGATAGAAGGTGACAGAAGACAATTTGACTTTGGGGGAATGGTATACAGCACAATCAAATGTCAAAATAATCTGGAGATGTTTTCTCTCAACATATGTACCCTGATTTATCAATGTCACTGCATTAAATTTAATAAATTAAACCTTCACCTGACCACATATGTAGTGATCGGGGTTTCCTAAATTACCCATGATGAAGAAGCAGGCTTTGTACTTGTATCTATTCCCATTTTGTAGTGGGCCAACAAAACTGCACACGTGGCATATTTACAGCTTAAAACATGTAATTCACCAGATTCAAGCAAACCTTGACAAGTCTCTCTACTCAGCTCCCTGAAAGGAATCCACTAGGGAAGAAAGTCATGGCAATACCAAATATTTTATAAAAGTTTCTCAAATCATAATTTTACTTCCTGTAACAGTTTTGGGTCTCGTATTATTTGACAGACCATGCTTTGAGAAGAGCTAAGAAGAATTTTCTTTGTAAATTATAACAGCTAACCTACCAACCCATTGAGAAAAATTGAACTTAGTGCGACAGTTTTGTTTGGCTAATAATTTGTTATAATATGTATGTAAATAATGGAATTATATAATATTTGGACAAAAAATTAACTCACTCTACACTTAGAAGTACTTACAGTCACAAGAACATGCTAGAGAATTTAATATCACTGGTCACTTGGTCATTGTTCCCTATCTTTTATATTTGATTTTTTTTTATTAATTTGTATTTCATTTTGAACTATGAATACTGGATTCTTTTAATTAAAGGTAACAGCAGTAGTCATCTACTTGACACATTGGTGTCTGTAATTTGTTTATAATAGAATAGTCTCTCTGGTTTTGGAACAAGATGAAGTGGGGAATATGAGTTCCAATTATTTCAGTCAAAGTTTACTGAGGTCCTACATTGTACCCGCACTAAGCAATGTACTTTTTTTGCCATAATAATCAGTCAATCCAAACTTCACATTTATATTTGAGGCAAAAAGGCACAGTGGGTTTATACAATAAAATTAATACCCTATTTTATTCTGGGAATGCTCAGTGATCCTTCCTTCCCTCATCCTCTCCCCAGTGGTCTCTGTGTCTCAGTCAGGGCAGCTCTGTTTGTCCTTATTGTCCCCTCACTTTTCTAACTCTCCTGGGAAATTTGAATCTATGTATGTCTGTGATGAGGATATCAAGTTAGAATTTATATGTCGCTATAATTTAGAAAATAGGGCTGGGCATGCTAAACTTCTTTTACTCTATAAATTTGTTTTGCAAAATAAAAATGAGGTCTCAACTTTCACAAAGGTTAAATAGCTTCTCTGTTGAAGAACACTGTTACCAGATCTATCTTTACTAGGTTCACTTAAAAAGTAAAACAAAGCAGGATACTTTCCTGCCTTTGGTGACTTCACTACCCATGAATGAATGTGACTGCTTATTCTCAAAGATATTGAAGAGATCACTCTCTTATTTTTGGCAGTTAAATTAATAAATGTGATGGATCTATAGATCTATAGATACACATATGGATATATATTCACATTTTTTTTGGACAAACATAAAATACTGTACGCATTTCCATTGTCATTAACTCTTAGGAGGGCTAAAAGCATTTAAAGACAAGAATATGGCAGCTTTGCTTTTGTAGATCTATTTTATGATGCAAGTGTGGATGACTTAAACAAACAGATGTCTTTGTACTTAGTCAAGATAAAGAGTGTAAAGCCTACATTTGAGCTTGTGGCAAAGTTTTTAATTATTTTATCTTTTTAAGTAAAGCTTTCTTGCTAAACAATCCCTATCAGAGCAAACATAAGAATCACCTGGAGATCTTATTAAAAAACAGACTTGCAGTTTAATCACCAAAGTTGCTGACTCAGTAAGTCTAAGGTGCATTTGAATTTGTGTTTCTAATCACTTCCTAGTTGATACTGGCTTTAAGCTCAGGCTGATTTCTTAATTAAAAATAAGTTTAGTTTGCTGCTATTAGCAGAATAAAATCAAAACTCCATTGCAGAACACAATGCAATGTGTTCTGTGAATGTTTACACTATTCACAGGTTAATTTTGCTGTACCTTTTGTCTAGGTTGTCATTCCATCTCTATAGCCTGGAAAATGACCACTTCCAGGCCAAGTTCAAATGAAATTTCTCCCGAGGAGAATGCTTCTTGTTACCCAATTTAAATGAATAAAAATGAAGACTTCTCAAAATTTGATTACAGTGAGTTGTTTTGTAATGTAATCAAAGATAACTGATAATGCTCTAATATGCTTCAATAATCTTCATCAGGTGGTACAACACACAATTTTGAATTTTGTACCAAATATTCCTTCTATTGTTTACCTAATACCTTTTACTGTATACCATGATTTTCAAGTAATAAAATATTTATGACTAGACACATTTTTGACATAGTTTTTTCTTTTCTTTTTTTCTCTTTTTTTTTTCAGGTAAGACAGAGAGACAGATTCCACATTCACTCCAACTGGGATCTACCCAGCAAGTCCCGTATGGGGCATTGCTCAGTTGCTGGCAACCAAGTTATTTTTAGGTCCTCAGGCAAAGGCCACGGAGCCATCCGCAGACCTAGGGGTTAACTTGCTGGAATCAATCAAGCCATGGCTATGGGAGGGAGAGAGAGAGAGAGAGAAGGGGGATGGGGAGAGGTGGAGAAATAGATGGTCGTTTCTCCTATGTGCCCTGACCAGGAATTGAACCCGAGAAATCCACATGCCAGGTCAACACTTTACCACTGAGCCAACTGACAGGGCCTTGACATAGATTTTAATGTACCAAACCATGCAAAAAGATTGACCGTTGACACTTCTGAGCATCTTCCATTTATATATTGTTAAAATACTAAGAACTTAGATCTGAGGAAAAGTCATTATAAATGACCAATTTTTATTAAGCTCAACTTTTCTTGGGGATTTTATTTTATATATGTACTTGTATATGTCTTTTTTATTAAGGCATATTCCTTTAAGCTATTACAGTTGTGTTTTTGAGTGTTTGTGTATATAGGTGATATAAACTGACATGTGTACTTAAGTTTTTGAGATTTTAAACTTCTCGCATATAAATACTAGTTCTCCATTGGCTGACATTATTTTTAAAGAGACCTTGCTAAGCTTGAAACCTAAATTTATGCTGAAAAGTTACCCAGTTAATCTGCTTTAAATAGTGGAGAATGCTTTTTCATGACCCAAATGGGGAAGGCATGGCTGCCCGCAGTCTTCTATAAAGGTTAAGGAGTGATATATGGGTGCTAAATAAAGGCTTATCAGGTTACTGTACATCAGAACACTGATAAAACTTACTCAAGAAAGCACTAAATATAACAAGGACCTATTCAGAAAATGTTGGTTTATAGATATGCCATTACAATGGAAGTCATCTAAATGACAGCAGGGCTTAAGGGTGGAATTTTTACTCCCAAGTCAGGAAATTCTACATCAGGAAATTCTATGGCAGGCACCAAAGCCTGGCTTAGCTCTTGAGATGTGGCCAGGATCCAGGTTGTTTTTCTGCCGTGAGTTGCTTTTCTGAGACATGTGAGTTTTGGAAGATAAGAACAGAATAGCATATTAGCTCCAACATGTGGCACTTGTCAGATTAACAAAAGGAGCAGAGACCTCAACAAGTCTCCATTTTTTATGATGTTCTTGCAAGTTAAGCACAGTATAATGTTCATACTTTAAATCCTGACATAAAAATGGGAGGAGTAAAAGGTGTGTGAGCCATAAAAATCCAAATCTACCTTATTCATTTTATTTTTTTTAATATGAAATAGAGAAAAGACATTCTTAGGGCTTATTTTAAAATTATAAGACTTTGTTTTTTATGTTGTTTTGTTTTACATTTCATCTTGTTCTTTTAAATTATGTGTGCGCGTCCTTGCGTGCGCACATGCACACACACACATACACACACATGTAATTCTATCATTTAATAACAGGGCTTCTTTAAAATGTAGATGGGTCCTTGAATAGAATTAGAAATACTAAGGCACAAAATTTTGTGAAAATAATCTCAGACAATGGATCCTCTTAAATTAATTGTGTCTTTCTCACTAATTCCCATCAAGGGCATAAAAGCCACTACTTAAGTGATCTTTTAAATGATTAGTGTAAGCATCCAGGAAAACATTTATGTTATCTAATCTAAGTCACTCTAGCTGTAATCCCCCTGTTTTGCTTTTGATAGAGAAAGTGAGCCCATTTCCCCATTATAGACAATGGGAGTAGAGCTATAATACTCTATTTGAAACACATGGAAAGCAAACAGTGAGGGCAGAAGTTTAAAATGTTTGTAATCATCATTTTTGCACTAATATTGAATATGTGTGTACATGTGTGTATACTATTATTATAAAGTGTGTATATATATATATTATTCTCCAAAAGCATGAAGAAATCATGGTTTATATAACCCAAAAATGTATTATATTTATACAATACTCTGGGGGAGACTATTTCAAAAAGTATTATGAATTCACTCATTGTGTTTGTGCGGAGAAATAATATCTGAAATGGTCAGGGAATTGGAGGGTCCAATAAATCTACAAGTTCAATAAATTGTATCATTGTGGATTCATTTGATGTGCACAAACACATTAGTTAAATTTCAATATCAAAATTTTAACATTGCATTTATCACAGAAGTTATATTAGAACACTAAGTGAACCATTATGATTTGCATTAACAAATTCTCATTTATTCATGGAAAGGGCTAGTTTTCCAGGTGACATACCAGTAATAATTATGTGAAGTGATAGGTAATAATCAGCGCGATCTTAGCCACTCTAGTGAAGTAATCATGGCCGCCTAGAGCAACATTAACATCAGCATCAGTTATTCTCACAACGGCACAATCAGTATTTATGGGCTTCATCAACGGAAAGATAGCACTAGGTTTCAGCTGTGTGCTAGTCAGGAAAACAATGAGAAAGTTTGCTGGCCCAAGTCAAGATGAAAAGACAGCCGGGAAGTCAACAATCTCACAGATCATTGATATTTGACACTTCTACAGACTCAGCTTTTCCTTTGTCTCTGATTAAAAGTCAATACTTCACCTTGTGGCAAAATCATAAGAATTCTTCAGATTTTTAGATTAAAAAAATTATAGCAACTTGCATTTGGTACTTAGTAGATAAAAGCATAAAATGCGGTATCTGTTTTAGAGGAGTTTTGACTATTGTTTGAAAGGTAAGGTAAATGGAAGAAGCAATTATATGCAGTATTTGAGTCTTTTCTCTATCTTTAACTTGTATTAAATAAGTTAATTCATACATTTGGACCACTAACAAGTGAAAGGATTTGAGTACACTGTATCCAAGTTGCAGTAGAATTTATAAATTTTATCATTTTTTTTAAATGTCAAGTGAATATGGTACTGAAAATAGACAGGAAGACAGAGTCAGATGTGAGCAGAGATGTTCTGGATTAGTAAAGCTTTTGGCTAATATTAAAAGCAAGGCTTAGCTGAATGGAGAGGTTAATATTTGTCTGTCCTTCAATCGGGGCTGTTGGCTTTGTGTAGTTACAACTAAGAATGGTCTGCTTCTTAGTGTCCTCTGGAACTGAAAGGTTTTGAGTCTGAGAACATTCTTGTAGCAATATAGATGGAAGGATGCTTTAGAAAACTCCTGCGGTGGTCTTGTCCTCGAAGGAGAAGTTCTTCCTTATAGAATAGGCATGGAAGGAAAGGGTTATATTTAAGTTTTCTTTTAAAAGTGAAATCAATGCAATTGTGACTGAATGAATTAATATAGTAGGTAAAGGGAGAGACTAGATCACCCAATGTTAAAGCTTAAACTTGTCCAGGATGTATATTAATAATAAAAGTTTTGAAAGTCTTCAGATAATACACATTTCATTGCATAATTTTAGCATTATATTATGTTTCAAATTGAAAATATTATGTTTATTTAAGTATTCACCTGTAGCTTCCACAAATATTGGGCATAACTTGGGTGACCTAGAATAGGTACAAAAATATTGTCTTATTTCATGCTTCAATTATTCTATAGTATAATATTCCATATCTTGCATCTTACAAGATTTTAAAATACAATGTATTTTCTCTATAAACTGTATTGAACAACTTGATGGTAAAGACAATTTGTTCAATGTGGGCTGATCAAGTTTTCCCTTTTTTATAAGGTAGGTTGCAATTCTCACACCAAATCTTACAAACTGAAATGCTCACTGGAATTCTGTAAGTGAGAGAATATGTCTTATGGCCAGGTACAAAAACTAGATCAGGAACATGATATTTGAATCTGAAGAGTTGTTAAATGTTACTAAGCTTAGACTAAAAAAACAATGGTTTGCTAGTGATCCAATTAGGTATTGCTTTATGTATGTAATAGTAGGACCCAAAATTTATAATAGTTATATGTTTTGTGTTCTTTTTGACTCTTAAGTGAATTCTCAGATCCTTGAAATTAGAACATTGTTTATTAATATACTTACTTAGTCCAAAACTGAATGCATGGTGTATCTTTTAAAATTAATCCAATTAATACACAACTGGTATCTTTATGTTGTCTTTTTATTTGTTTGCATTTTTTTCTTTTATTCAGTTTTTAAGAATTCCCAAAATCTGGACATAGTTTGGAAAATTGGAACAAATTTATGAAAGCTGAGGAATTTTGCTTTAATTGAATATTGAAAGTATTGAAGGAGAATAATAGAAGAAAATTAAAATAGGTAAATCTCATTGCTTCTTAGTTTCCAGAAAATTTACTTATGAAGACAAAAATAAAGCACACAATAGTTTCGCCAGACATTCACAGCATGTGATTCTAAGACCATAGCAGGATTTGGTTTGAGTTTATTTTTTGAGTTGTCTTGGATGCTTTCCTTCCGGGTATGTCTTTTCTTCTGTCTCATGTATCATGTCTTATTTCAAATCTTCTGACAGCATGTCAGGCATTAGCAGCAGAATAATCTGTATGCACAGTGGGGGAGAGAGGCAGACCAAATACACACTGAATAGAAAAGAGGTTTGCAACATTTGATACGTTATTCTCCCTGGTACAGAAGTCAGTCGATCTACTAAGCATATGAATACATGCTCATGGATCAATAAGGAGAACTTCCAAATATATGGTAATTCTGTGAAAATTTATATCTTGACTGAGGATACATTTTGATAGCATGAGTAATATTCTCATAAAAATTTTGGAGTGTCACATGAGGAATGAGAGAAACCATAATATAAAAAGCACATGTTATATTCTTGCCAACGACTGAGCCATCCTTCTGCCTTATAAACACATTGATTTTCATCCTATTCTGATCTGTATACATAGATCTATATATCAGTTCTATATATCCTGAGGATTCCTGTGAGAATAAAACACAACTGAAATTACTGTAATGAGTTCATGTTAAGGGAAACCAAGATTCCCTGGATCTTAGATAAATTCATGTGGTTTAACAAATTTGTCAAAATGTATCCACTGGGAATATCATTTTCTTTACCAAAATATGATGCGCACATTTATTTATTTAATATTTTTCTTAAGCTTAGATCCTCAGGGTAAACTTGGAAAAGAAATTCGGCTAAACTTATGTTTTTAATATACTGCTTTAAGTTCTAGCATTTCTTTCAGATATTTACCCCCAAACCTCATTTTAGATGCATTTGTTATAGGTGAACAGTCAGAAAGAGACTGTAAGATGACGTTTTATTGCCTTTTCCTGATCTTCTCAAAAATAGGAAAAATGGTTTCTGAATTATTGAATATTCCACTGAGAACTCAGCAGGTGGTTCCAAATTAAATTCACAAACTTCCAGGATGACATTTTCCTTAGACAATCCCAAGATATAACTTTACCAACTAAATGGGATTTAAACCCAACCTCTTTTCTAAGAGATAAAGTATAAATTGTTGAACTCTAAAATAAAAATAATGCTTTCAATTAAAATTTAGTGTTTAAAAAAGAGAAAATTAAGTGCCAGTAGGTGTTTGAGAAGAAAAGATTACAAGTTATGCACAGTTGAGAAAAATTCCTTACTGTTTAAGTTCTGTAGTATAATCTTGTTACAACCTTTTAATGAATTGGTTAATGAATAGCTTATTATATTTGATTATTCATACTTTCATATCGCTCTTCTGATTTTTCTCTTTCAGTGAAATCAGTTAAAATATGCACAATATAGAGTATAAAATAGACAGAATTGTCTAGTTAGAACATTATGTTGATTTAAACTCAATTTCTTTCCATGAAGTTTAGTTTTAACTAATTTACCAAAAAATTTTTTTGAAAATAAAAACAATTAATTTTTTAATGAACATTATTTAATAAAATTAGTTTCTCACAAAATATGTTAAGTAAACCAAATTGCTATGAAAACCTAATCTTATTCTTGTTCTAAAAATAAAATTATAAATTTAATCACATAATTTATGTGCTCTAGTGTATTTAGTACAGAAGCATGTGATAAATAATATGTAATCATAATTTATTTATTATATTGGAAGAAATAAAGATGCAATAAACTCATAAAAGAAGTAACGAGCCTGACCAGTCGGTGGCACAGTGGATAGAGTGCTGAACTGGGATGCAGAGGACCCAGGTTCGAGACCCCAAGGTCGCCAGCTTGAGCGCGGGCTCATCTGGTTTGAGCAAGGCTCACCAGCTTGAACCCAAGGTCGCTGGCTCAAGCAAGGGGTTACTCGGTCTGCTGTGGCCCCGTGGTCAAGGCACATATGAGAAAGCAATCAATGAACAACTAAGGTGTCGCAACGAAAAACTAATGATTGATGCTTCTCATCTCTCTTTGTTCCTGTCTATCTGTCCCTATCTATCCCTCTCTGTGACTCTCTCTGTCTCTGTTAAAAAAAAAAGTAATGCAAGTAGTTTTCTGGGTAATTATATTTTGTGAATAACTGGCATTTATATTTCCTTCATTTTGAAGTTAGCTCTGATGTAAACAACTGAATAGTCTTTGTTGTTATAGTTTCAAAATACTTAAAATAATCTGTTGGCCTCTAGATCACACAGTAAAAATTATAAAGCATCACATTAACAAAAGTATATTAATATTACAAACCTAATAAAAATTACAATGGCACAATGTTATTTTGGCATTTTCCTCTTTTACCTAAAAATCAGGATAAAAACTTTGAATGTGAAAGCTTCTAATGTGAATAAACTAAAGATGTTCTGACTTTGAAACATTACCAGTACTTCTCACAGAACTTTCTTCCCAAAAGTCTGAATGCTAGCGCTGCTGCTAAAATTTCTGGTTCTAGTACATTCCTCTTCTTTCAGGAAGATACAGGGCTATCACTGTTAAACAAAACATAAAGAAATTCTTCCTTTAGTTCTCATTTTAGGGTTTAATATCAGTAGATGAAAGTAGAATAATGCATAGATCACTCAAACTGACCAACATGTTAAAAACCACTATCCTTAATTTCAATTCCTAATTCTGTCTCTAAGTAGGACTTGTCAGGTATTTGGAAATGTTTATAGCTGATACAAAAAATAAGGCCATGTTCTTTCTTGTTAAAATATTCCATTTTCTATGATTTATTAATGTGGTAGTCTATTTACTTACTGCCAAATTTTATTAAACACCAACTGAATGCCAGTTGAGGGGCTAAGAATTCTTTACATTGATAATAATATTAAAATTGTAAATTACTCATTTAAAGTAGATAGGCGTGAAAAAGAATGATAGCAAAATGAGGACTTTCTTTGAATACACAGAGCTTGGTAAGTAATGGGAAGACATAATCTAGCTTATAGTTGAGAAAGCTCTGCTTTTTAGCACCAGACCAGGAAGTCTCTGAGAAATCACTTAGTTCAAACCTCAGTTTTTCCAAAAAGTTTACAGAATTTCCTCAGATAATTCACACACCTCACAATCTTTCTGAAACCAACTTTTTCTGAAAGTGCCAGCTGTAAACATTTTCAACTTTGTGGAAAGTATGTCTCTTGTCTTCTTATCAACTTTTCTACTATAGTGTGAAAGAAAACACAATAATAAACCAATGGTTGGGGCTGTGTTTCAATCAAGCTTTGTTTATGGATATTGTATTCATATATTGTTTTATTCATATTATATTTATTTATATAATTTTTACATATCTGCTTATGAGTACATTTTATTTATAGACATTATACAATTAATTTTTTTTTAATATTCAGCCATCGTAATATTATATATACTTTTTGTTGTCCTTGTTGTTGTCAACTATTTAAGAATAAAAACATATTTATCTCCTAGGCCTTACAAGAACAAGTGGCACTGAAGAATCACAATTTGCTAGCATCTATTCTATAGTAGGATTCTTTCAAATGAAATGTCTCATGCATTATATTAGTTTTTTAATAACTACAAAGTGATGGGAGAATACCATAAATAATTTTATAATAATCATACCACATTACTTTCCAGATGCTGCCCCAGATGGTTTATACATATTATTACAATCTCACAACAGCTTCCTGAGGTAAACACTATAATTTATCTGAGACAGAGAAGGAAATGTGGACTCCAATTGTTGTAGTGACATTTCAGTTCACACACAATTCTGGTTGAACGCAGGTATTTATCTCCATACTTGAAACACTTACAATTATACTGTATTTAAACAGTAAGGAAAGAAGTAAGTAATTTTCACATTTCAGGAGAAAAAGATAAACTAGAAAAATCTAAACAATATTAATATTGGTACATTGATGTTCTAGGGATAGTTGGAGGTCACTGTAATGTCTTAGTAATTAGTAGAAAATAATTACACATGTGCTACCTTGGTGCTAAATATTATACTTGATGACATGATATGCCTTCAAAATTTTGAACTAATCAATTGGATATCAAATATATACAAAGAAACACATGGGAGTAAAATATGTAGTGTATATATATATATATATATATATATTTTTTTTTTTTTTTTTTTTGTGGCAGAGACAGAGAGAGTCAGAGAGAGGGACAAACAGGAAGGGAGAAAAATGAGAAACATCAATTCTCCGTTGCGGTTCCTTAGTTGTTTATTGATTGATTTCTCATATGTGAATTGACTGGGGGCCACAGCAGAGCGAGTAACCCCTTGCTTAAGCCAGTGACCTTGGGTCCAAGCTGTTGAGCTTTGCTCAAACCAGATGAGCCTGTGCTCAAGCTGGCGACCTTGGGGTCTCAAACCATGGTCTTCCACATCCCAGTCCGATGGTCTATCCACTGCACCACTGCCTGGTCAGGCTGTAGTCACTACATTTTTTATTAATGTAATCATTTTTCTTACTATAATTTGTTTCTTGAATCCAAACTAATAGCTGCTTAGTTTAACTTTGTGAAGAGAATAAAGATAGATGGCAAGAGGAACTTCATATACACATACTGTACATTAACTGCACTGAACTAAGCACCTAGAAATTTTGGGTGAAATTGTCTGACATTTCTTGATAGAAAAATGAAGTTTTGTAAGAGAATAAGATATACTTCTTGGTTTTACAACTTTCCCTTTAGAACTAAATGGTAAAATTATAAATATCTGCCACTTGACTGGACAAACCTCCAACTGTGTCTATTGCTTTATATTTGTTTTATTTAACACTTGCCCCTAGAAAACCTTATAAAGTATCTTCAGTTAATACAGAATGTAGAAGCACTGAGGAAATGTATTACTCAGTTCTAGTGTTTCAAGACGAAGGCCATTTTGCTGGCTAAAATGTTCAAACTTTTGAGTTCCAAATAATGGAAGTGAATGAATATTTGTAATTTAATATCTACCTCATCAGTTTCTGACAAAATTCAACTTACTGAAGGCTTACATCTGGCTGTGTCATTAAAATACAAAGTGTATATACTATATTATATTTATTATAGATTTAATAGCAGGAAGAAAGAGTTATAAAATTGTTATAAATATACATAATTTTAGTTCTTTCAACATTTTCAAGAGAGGTATAGTTATAATTACAGTTATACATACACATGATATTATGAAGTGATCAAAATATATAATTTGCTTTGGGAGGTAACTTTCTCATAAAGTCAATACATTGTGTAAAGTGCCAAAATTCTGTAGGAATATATATTACAGAATTAAAATATATGAATTAAAAATACAAAAGGTGAAAGCATTAAGTAAAGGAAAAAAAAACTTATAGACAGAGACAACAATGTGGGGACTGCAGGAGGGAAACTGCAGTGGGGGGAAGTGGTGGAGAATAGAAGGGGAATAAATGGTGATGGATGGAGACTTGACTTGGGATGGTGAACACACAATACAACATACAGGTAATATATTGTAGAGTTGTGCACCTGAAACTAGTATAATTTTATTAACCAATATCACCTTAATAAATTCAATAAAAAACCTAAAAATACAGTTACATTAATTGTAAGTAATATTAATTATATTGTATATGATTTATGTTCTGTGTATTATGTCATATAAAGGCGACAGCATCAGATATATCACAGCTAGTTTTCTCAATAAGATATCTCCATAAAGGAATAAGTAATACAATGTGACACAAGATAGTTTGAATTAGTAAAGCAAAGGTACATAGATATACTAAAATAAAAGATTAACACCGGTATAATCCTCCTAGCATTTATCTCATTGTAAAAAATAATCTTTTTCGAAGTTTAGTTTTCCATTAAACATTATGCTCTTATAAGGAATTTATTCTATTTATGTTTCTGTAACTTGAAAAATCAACCAAGTAATGAAAAATTATTGCCACTCAATAAATATTTCATTCAATTAAGTAAAGAGGCAAATCTTCCCAATTAATAGTAGGCATATAAATATTCACTTTCAAAATAATGTTAGATTCACATAGAAAATGAGAGAGAAATAGAGAGAGAGGGGGAGAAGGAGGGATACCCCAGGAATATAAAATATATTTATAAATTGAGGATTATAAAAATAAATTGATTAATTTAATTTTAGTTACTTAGTTCCTCTAATTTTGAGGGAGAAGGGTGAAAAAACGCCTGACATTTTATCTAGTGTCTCTTCTATAAAACACATTATTTAAGGAAATTTTTATTTTTCATCCCCTTTAGTACCAATGGGTTGAGATAACACTCTACAGTAAACTATATGTAATGATTCATCTAGTTTTGTAGATTTTCATAGCATTTTGAAATATGCTATATCATTATAATGGTAAGTCAAATTATTTTAAACATTTCATGATATTTCATTGTTTCTGTTTCATTGTCTGATATGAATTATATACCATTAATTTCTTGACAAAGTACATTGTTAAATTTAATTGGTAAATATAGAAATATAATCTGATATTTACTGACTTTCAGTAATCTAGTATCAACATTTTTAGGAAGAATTATGAGCTGATTAACAAGAATGAAAAATTCAGTCCTGTTTTAATTTTTAAACCCACAATGTTACAAGTAGCAGAAACATTTCTGCAAAACAAATGTGTAAAGAAAATGAAAAAATGTTGACTGGTACATTGGATTGTTTTATGCTTCAGTTCAATTCTTATTA
This sequence comes from Saccopteryx leptura, assembly GCF_036850995.1. Taxonomy (NCBI): domain Eukaryota; kingdom Metazoa; phylum Chordata; class Mammalia; order Chiroptera; family Emballonuridae; genus Saccopteryx; species Saccopteryx leptura. Next base: position 43,352,563 of record NC_089506.1, read on the forward strand.
CAGTTTAAAAAAAAATCCCCTAGAAAAACTGGGAAGAGTCTTCAACTTTATTTTTCATATAATAATTTTCAAAGTTTCTTTCAGAGAATGGTCAAGAGTTGTGGTTTTATGTGTAGCGTGTTTCTACTTGCTAAGACAGAATGTTGTTACTCCAAAAATAGAATGCAGATACGAATCTCTTTGTCATGTCACCATATCTTTCAAGAATTATTTGATGTATTTATGCTCACATGGAACTTTAACAATACATCTATATTTTCTTATTATCCATTTTTATCTTAAATTAAAAGAGTTTAAATAAAACAATAAATAAAATTATATATTATTTGGGTCTAACTTCCACTATATCTTGAACAAAAATAAAAAAGTTACTCTTCCTAAGATTACATAGTCACAAGAATATTCATTAAAATTCAAAACATTGGAAATAGAAATTGACTTTGCCACCTAAGTTTATGATGTTCTCTTAAAAAAAAATAACTCTTGTGGATAGGATGTAATTTAGATTCATGATTTTTTAAGTTCATTATTCAGTTTATTTAAAAACAAATAAAATAATTTATTGTTGCATTACTATTCATCAGAGATGGAAAAGTTTTCATTTAACAATGGTGGCCAAATTGTGATTCTCAAACTCTACATACAGAAATATTGCTTATTTGAGCAATATTCATTATTCCTTAACTATAGAGTACATATGCTGATGGTTTTGATTTTGAGTGTTTATATTCATAGATTCCTGCAATATGATTGCATTTTATAATACAATCTTAGCATATTCATAATGATTTCTTTTTAATCTATTTATAGTTTACAGAACTTATCAATAAAAACTAAATGCTATAGCTTTTATATCAATTATGTGATATTTTCAAATCATCATTTATTTATTATAGTTGTCAGTTGTTGAGAGATATTCTTCAAATTCATTTTCTAGAGTCCATGATAATAACAATAGATGTTTACATATCTTAGATATCAATCCACAGTACTATCTTATCTTATTTAAGACATACCACAATCTTGTGGTGTAATTATAAACTATCTCTAGCTTAAAAATGAAAGATATGAGAATCAGAGAGGTTAAGTTGTTTATTTGCAATTTCTTAATTAATAAGTACTAAAACTGGAATTAAGGTCTGTATATGAAACCAAATATAAATTTAATTCATATTTAATATCAGTTAAAATGAGTAAGAAATTTTACATAGTGAGTGAGATACAGACTTTAAGATTCAGACTTTAAGAAACATGATCTATTGGGGTTTTTTTAGAGTTATTTAGTTAACTCCAGAATTATAAAATCTAGAGAAGAAAAAAGTGATTATTTTTTCTCATGTTATTTCACAAGAGTATAATATTTCTATTTAGGGATATAAGAGATATGGAATTTGGCTAAAGTAAAAAGGTTTTGGACTATATGTTAATATTTACTCTGACAGTTATTATTATGTCCAGGAAATCTCTTCCTTTGAAGTTTTTTATATTTAAAGACCCCATATTTATAAGGTGACACTTTAATGATTATAAAAGATTTATGGTCTGTGCTTGATGATAAAAATGAACTAAATAATTTTTAATATTATGGCTATACGCTTCTCTGAGTAACTAAAAAATGAGTGGGCAGGCAAGTGATTTGATTGGCTGCAAAGAATGACTTTGACTGTCTCGTAATCAATTTAAATATAAAAATACATTTATAAACATTATTTCTATTTTATGTAGAAAGTAAGAGAAGCCGAGTTACATGGAAAATTACTTGCTAATCCATACCTTGGATCCCAGAAAAATTATCCACTCACAAGAATCAGCTGAGAAGAGCACTTGGGAATTTCCTGACTCAGATATTCTTTTGATTAAAGTCATATGGTTATTAGTTTCTATTTTCCAGACAGAGAAAAATGAAGACCAACAGAACATTTATATGGATCCCAGTGAAGTGATCTTTTAACTTCTGAGATCTTAGGTACATTACTATTACAGACTAACAGTTCTTTATTCATTTTCAGCTCTACATGCTTTTATTCATTGCGCAATTTTCAATATTTTATTTAAAAGTGTACTAGAAAGAATAGAAATATTAAAGAGAAAAAGAAAGACTGGCTTCTTTTACAGGTGATTTCTTCATTCATCAGTGGAGGGCTTTTTGCTCAATAAAGGACTTTCTCTTTAAGTATTCCCCTTTTCTTTATACAACCTAAAGAGGCACATGGGAAGCATGGCTTAAAGGGAATGTGTTTCACATTTCTTTGTATAGTGCACTCTAAGAACACTGCCAAAGCCATTGTAATCATTTTCCACTCCATGAAGTGTTAAAAAAATAAAGAATATCTCTAGACTCATGCACATGATCAGCTAATGAGTCACATAATTTTACACAAATGAAGAATGTTAACTTTTATGAAACTAAGTTTTGAAAGGTTCAGTGAATTGTCAAGCAGTCCACAACAAAATTGTGTAAAGGCTAACTGGAACCCAGTTATCTACCAGTTGGTTGATGGGGATGGATATATTTTTCCCAGGTTGCCCTCATATTTAACCAACTAAGACATATTTTGTGAAATACAGTATTTAATTGTGGAAATATAACAAAGCAAACCCAAACTCCTGGCACATTAACTATTGTACCAGTTTGTGTTCTTAAGATACTAATAAAAAATGACAATTTTATCCACCTTATTTAAGCAAAAAGTTAAAGTGATAAACATGAAAGGTAGCTCTGAGAATTAAGAGAGAGAGAGAGGGAGAGAGAGAGAGAGAGAGAGAGAGAGAGAGAGAGAGAGAGAGAGAGAGAGAGAGAGATACAGAGCCTGACTCAGAAAGGACAGGAGGAAGAGTAGTCCTGGGCATCCTCATATATCTAGTCTGCAGTCCTCCTTGGGCCCCTTCCTTGGGATGAATCAGCTGCACAGGTGTTTCCTTCTCTTTATCCTTCTATCTAAGGGTCCAATATTGGGAAGGAACCTGGTTGACCCTGCTTGTCTAAAGCAGGGTAAGTGTCCACCTTGGCAGCCTCCCCAAGTTCATCTCAAGGAAATTAAGGGTTCTTGCCAGAAAAGAACAGTGGTCACTGTCACCAAAGCAAGACCTTATATTTTATCAAGCTAAACTTAAATGTTGTTTTCTTCAAGAAGCCATTTCTAATCCCCTTAAACTTTATTCAATAAGGCCACTTTCACTAGGCAAGCTTATATCCTGTGTTCAAGAAAATGAGATATTTTGGAGAGCCAGCAAGACCAGCCTTGCTTTTAGGGGGCTTATATTCTAGCAGGAAAAATATTTCCGAGCTACGATTTCTGTGCTTCTTTTAGAATCCCATTGCCTTCCGATTTAGTTACAGGTTGGGCTCTTTAGTGACAATTAAAAAAATAGTTGATGTTTGTATCTTTCATAGCATTTAGCACATTGCGTATCACAGATTGCACTCTAATAAACACTTCAATATTGGTCTTCATTGGGTAATCACCTAAGTTGGCCATCAGCTTATCCTATCTTTTATGGCACTGCTACTACTATAATAAAATAAAAATTCTCAAAATGGTTCTTCAAGCACTTCTTAACCCTTAAGATACCCCAGTTTTATTTTCACTATGTCATTTATATGGACTACATTATAATCCCATCCTATAGCCAGATTTAAATTTATCTTCTACTTTGGTGTTCTTACAGTTAGCATTATTTATACCTCTATTATTGCAGATAGACTGTGCATTATAGTGGATTTGTTTGTGTGTGTTCCTGTGATACCTATAGGTGGTGAGCTTCTAGAGAGGAGGAAGTAACTAATTATGGCTTTCTTTAACCTCTACTGGAAGCTATGCCCAAAGTAAGAATTCAATTACTATTAACAAAATAAAAGGTAGGAGACTTTTTTTGTTCATTTTTAAAATTTTATGTACTTTGTATGTATTATATGCCAACACTGCACTAGCTCTTTGGAAGTAGTTATATCCCATACATTTCTTACCCTTAAGAATATTAGAGCATAAATTAATTGGAATGTTAGGATGGAAGCATAGAGGTACAATAAAGACACCAAAAAGAGGCCAGTCAATACTTAGATGGGCAGAAAGATTCCATAAAAAAGCTGAATTGAATCTTGATATTTAAATGGAAGTATAATCCTTGCAGACAAGAAAGTATGTGATTTCCAGGACTAAGGGGCAATGGAGGATGAATAAATATGTGAATCATAAAGAACATGAAACACAAAATTCAAGGAACAAAATTGTAAGAGTAGAAAAGTGATCTGGAAGGAAGATTACATTATCAGTACCCATCTATCTAGAGAATTTTAACATCTTTTTTTTTTTTTTTAAGGTAATGGTGACTCATTAGTAGGTTTGAAGTTTAAGAATTATGACTGAATATATGTGTATTTTAGGAAGCTCATTCTGACATCCTATGGGGAATGCATCAAATCTGGAAGCTACTGTGGCAAAGAGCCTGAACTAATTTTGGCAATACCAGTGAATATTTTAAAAGTAAATAAACAAGAAAGGTGGTAATATGTTTATTAAACAGAATCCAAAGCTATGGTAATTGATTACAAGAGTATGAAAGGAATCATTCAAATTAACTCCATGTTTTCATAAGAAAAAGAAGGAAGTAATAATGGTTTTTTTATAGAGGTTAAGAGTGTGGAGAAAAAGGAATTTTGAGAGACTATGTAGGGATGGGGAGAAAAGAGAGGTAAGGAGAAAGGAGTGTGCTAGGGCAGAAGACAGGAAGAGGACAAAGAGAAGGATAGTGGAGAAAAGAAACCTTCTGCATTCTTCAAATTTCAAGTGTGGACAGAAGAAAATAATCTATAAAGAGAGAAGAAACTGCCAGTAGAAAAAAAGGAAAAGTAAAGAATTTTGGAAACCAAAGGTGGATTTTAAGATGTTTAACCTAAGGATCTCTAATGTTATTGAGAAGAACAAGTATGATGAGTGGAAGTAGAAACATTAAGTGAGCATTCTAAAAAAATTGAAGAACAGGCAAAAACTAAGTAACAGTTGACAAGTGTCATCATTTATTTATTTTGGGGGGGGTATTGACTGATAGCAGTAGAAGGAATCATAGGGTGGCTGGACACTATTTCTCAGTGATTATATCACTGCATTTTTGTGCTTTGCTATATATGTGCATTATATTGCAATTCAAAATAGTAAATAAAATCAAGATGGTGTCTGTAAAATAAAGACAAAAAATTTGTTGTGACTTTTTCCAGGTCACTTGAATACTAAGTAAGATGCAGAATTCAACCCCAGTCTGACTTCCATGCATTTGCTCTTGACCAGTTTACTATTCTGCTCTCAGATTCAGTTGTTTCCCATTGCTGCCCACTGGTGTGGCAAATGCGCTTACTTCCTCTAGCCCCATTTAGTCTTATCTTGAAAGCACTGCCTTATTCCATTAACCAATAAATACAATTATTTTACTTGTAATGCTTACTTAAGTAATCCTATAAGTTTAGTCAGAAATACTTTTTAGAACTATTCATTAAGAGATTCTGTAGATATTCCATATAAAATTGCTGAAATCCAAACATATTCATTAATCAATACATTTTTTTAAATCTGGTGATAATAATAAAAATGGTACCATTTCATCTTAACATTTTATAAACTTAAAATTTGAATATCATAGAATAGAAGAAAATTCACAAAGAATAAGAATGTCTTTTCTTATAGGAACAGATAAGTCTATTTTTATATAATTTCTTTAGTTTATGTTTTCATTCATTTTAGAGAGTTCTTTACTTTTTTCTTTTAGTTTAATATCTTAGCTTTTTAAAAATATTATGCATATTTTAAAATGACTAACATTTTGCTTTTACAGAAGTATTATGATTGAGACAAGGCAGATATTTGCATCTATCTAAAAAATGAATTAATCGTGGACTGCCAAATAAATGATGCTTTACTATAGCATTGATCCAGGTGGGTAAAATAAATATTTAATTGCAGAATATCTAAAATGACCAGCTGATGAAAGCATTTTTTCTTTGTAGCTGACTGAATTCTCACTGTAAGCAAACATATTTGCATTATGGTGTACATTGTTCTATGAAAGTTGTTGTTATGTGGCCACCAAGGAACTGATATCTGGGCTATCCCTAAGACTCAAAGTTTTTAAACTGAAAAGCTAAAAGTCATATGTTGGACAAAAGCCACCACATAAGGATATTTCCCAGAAGACCCCCAGTCAATGGCTTCACCTGTAGTGTACTTCTGGCCAATGCTTCATTTTAGAAAGGGCATAGTTTATCCTATTAAACAAACATAGCTTAAAATTCTGCTGTCAATTTCAAGTGAGTTCATGTTTTATAAGGATTTAAAATCACTCACTTCAAATGGTGTGATAAAAATTATTAATAGATTTTCACTGTATTGGCAATACATAATATAATTCAATTTTCTCAAAAATGTGCTAAGATTTGCATAATTTCATTGCTTACAAGTCAAATGAACTCATAATGGGTATGCTCTATTCATGCTGCATGACATCTTTTTAGAAGATAAATGGTTATATTGTCCATTCTTTGTCAGAACTATTCTTGACTTAAGAATTTAGAATAATTTGGGGTCATAAAAGAATGCTGATTTCATATTGAATGTGAACATCTTATACACCATCCTCATATTAATTTTATAAGGATATCCGCTGCACTCTGAAAGTGTAATTTAATATAACTTTTAAGTTCTAAGCTCTGTTGTTTCTTTAAGAAAAATTTTAGGCCCTGATTGGTTTTCTCAATAGATAGAGCATCAGCTCAGCATGTTGACATTCTGGGTTTGATTCCTTGTCAAGACACAAATGAGAAGTGACTATCTGCTTTCTTTCCCTTCTCTCTCCCCATTCTCTCTCTCTCTCTTCTCCTCTTACAGCCAATGGTTCAACTGGTTTGAGTATTGGCCCCAGGTGCTGCACATAGCTCAATTGGTCAGAATGAGTCAGCCTCAAGTGCTAAAAATAACTCAGTTGATTTGAGCATCAGCCCCAGATGAGGGTTGCCAGGTGAATCCTGGTTGGAGCACATGCAAAAGTCTGTCTCTATCTCTCGTCCTCTCACTTAAAAAATTACATATGTACACTATTTTTCAAAGCATATTGGCTGGGTTTTGTTTTATAACAATAAAAAGTAATTTCATGAGTATAAAGAACATCTATTTTATTATACACTAATCTTAAAATATTATTTTAATAGTATTTATTAGCCATAAGTCAGTTAATGATAAAAAATTTATTCAATTTATATGACATATAACACACCCATGGCATTGCAATACCCTCAATAATTTTTCTTGGCTTTACTAAACTGAATGCTTGTTTAACTCTCTTTAAAATACAGTAAAAATATCAATATGTTCAAATATTAAGTACTTTATAAATATTTGTTGAATGAATAAGTAGTACCAAACTGCTTTTGTAAAACCAGAGGAGTTTGGTTATATAATTTGATTTTATTTCCTTTAATTTTTCAAAATATTATATAATACAGAAATCATATGCACAATTTAGACTCCTATCCATTTTTAGAAACTATAATTTTTGATTCAAAAGAAAACTGTAATCTTGCAAAAATGAGACCCAGTTAACTGTGTTTACAAAGAAATTGTAGCTGCCTATTTTTTGCCTTTTCTCTTAGACAAGAGTTGTAATAAGGAGAAAAACAGGCAGAGAAATCTATATGACATGTAAATTCAGGCAGTGTTATATAACTGGAAGTATATCTGAAAGTACAAAACACGTTCTTATTCTAGCTCTCCATCTAAACAACTTAATATTGACTTGTCAATGCCACTCATTAGCAATGTACCCTTGGACAAATCACATGGTTCCACTAGGTTTTATTTTCTTCATCAGGACCTGATTAGTTAAAAAATGACTTTACCAGCTTAGAAAATGGCTTTTTCTTTTCATATTAAACTTGATGCTGTTGTGGTATCATATCTAAGTATTTTTTTTTCTCCAGACAAAAAAGGTGTAAAGAATTTTTATAAACCAAATTAATTAATTAATTAATTTATTTATTTATTTATTTGTTTATTCTGGCTTGTTATACAGGAATGGGCAAAGGTAGATTTATAGTTGTGAATATGCAAAACAGTATATTCTTATTTATTTATTAATCATTGTGTTATTTATTTGTATCATTTGTCCTCTGATCATTGTTATACTTACTTATCCTTATGATTTATCTTTTGTGAATTGATGGCTAGTAATTTATGTGATGGCCATATATATATGTTATATCTAATATAAAGCTTAATGTAAGAAAGTGATTCAGTAGGGACATATTTGTTGCTGTAATGACAAGGGCTTTCATTTTTAAAAAACAATTAATTTTATAAACAATTTTTAAGAGGTCTGTGTTTAATTTTAGATATTTTTTCAAACTTTGAGAAGTTCCATAAATACCCTACAGTTTTTTTAAAGACATTATCATTGGTCTCATTGGATCTAGGGGGTTAAGAAGCAGGATTGCTACAATTAAAGGCTGAGCAGATGAGATTTTTCTGGTAACCCAAAAGCGGAAAATATTCAGGTCATCTGGTGAATGTTTCACAGCCAAATATTGCACAATACTTTTTCTCTAAAATTTCTAAAATTCAGTATCTCAACAAATGCTATGCCTTGTTTTCGATAACAGTGAATGTGCATGACCAGGTGGTGGCACAGTTGATAGAGTGTTGGACTGGGATGCAGAGGACCCAAATTTGAATCCCTGAGGTCACTGCTTGAGTGTGGGCTCACCTGCTTGAGTGCAGGGTTGCTGGCTTAAGTGTGGGATCATAGACATGACCCCATTGTCACTGGTTTGAAGCCCAAGATCACTGGCTTGAGCCTAAGGTCACTGGCTTGAGTAAGGGGTCACTCACTCTACTGCAGCCCACCAGTGAAGGCACATATGAGAAAGCAATCAATGAACAACTAAGGAGACAAAAGAGCCACAATGAAGAATTGATGTTTCTCATCTCTCTCCCTTCCTGCCTGTCTCTTTCTGTTTCTGTCCCTATCACTCTTGCTAAAAAAATAAATAAATAAAATAAAAATAAGAATATAAGCTTTAGCAACCTGTTGGGGTCCCCAGAGGACCCCAACCATAATAATCTCAAAATGTTCCCTGGGTGACAGATTTAGTTACAGGAACAAAGTCTATTAGAGGGGAACAAAGAAAAATGTGCTGAGCAGACAAACATAGCTACCAATTTTATATTGTGTGAAATATGTCTTTCTACAAAAGTGTTAATAAGACTCCCTGAATCTATCAAATAGTCAAGTATAAATATTTACAGGTATATATAGGCGTGCAATTAAGTATCCTCAACAACTTGTCTCGTTAAAAGATAAGTAATAGTTGATTAATCAGATAAAACTGAGTTTTATCAAATAATTAAGTTTATCAAATATTTAAGTGTTTACTACAGGGGTCGGGAAACTTTTTGGCTGAGAGAACCATGAACGCCACATATTTTAAAATGTAATTCCATGAGAGCCATACAACGACCGTGTACGTTACACATTATCCAATAAAAATTTGGTGTTGTCCCGGAGGACAGCTGTGATTGACTCCAGCCACCTGCAACCATGAACATGAGCAGTAGGAAGTGAATGGATTGTAATACATGAGAATGTTTTATATTTTTAACATTGTTATTATTTTTTTATTAAAGATTTGTCTGCGAGCCAGATGCAGCCATCAAAAGAGCCACATCTGGCCCGCGAGCCATAGGTTCCCGACCCCTGATTTACTATATACTGGCTCGTCACTGTTCCTGGTTCAAATAAATACTTAAGATTCCTTTAAAAACAACAGCAGTTTTTAACAAACATTTTTATATCAGGATCTCTCATTCTCTTGAATGTTATTGAGGACATTCAATAAGAGCTTTTGCTAATATGAGACATTATTGGACTATCAATATCTACTAGATTAGAAAATAAAATTGAGTAAACTTTAAAAACTATTAACTTATCTAAATATTATGATAAATACCAAATTATCTATTAATACATATGTTTATTAAAAATAATTTCTGAAACAAAAATTATTGTGTAGTATTATTTTATATTTTTAAAAATATTTTAACATTTTGCCTAATAAATAGAAGGCTTCTGGATTTTACATCCGCTACTACATTTAATCTGTTGTAATCTGTTGTTTTGATAAAGTATATGAAGAAAATTTTACCTTCCACAGATATAGAAAAAGAGCTTTTAAAGTATCTGTTTCCATAATTATGCATTTTATTAATGTTAGTCTTGCAATGTGGAATCCAAAGCCATATCAACTTTTAATAATGTTACATTAAAATTGATTGGTTTTTTGTTTTTGTTTTTGTATTTTTCTGAAGTGGGAAGCAGGGAGGCAGAGAGACAGACTCCAGCATGCACCCTACCAGGATCCACCTAGCAAGCCCACCAGGGGGCAATTCTCTCTCCATCTGGGGCATTGCTCCACTGCAACCAGAATAATTCTAGCACCTGAGACAGCCATGGAGCCATCCTCAGTGCCCAGGCCAACTTTGCTCCAATGGATACTTGGCTGAGGGAGGGAAAGAGAGAGATAGAGAGAAAATAGAGGGGTAAGTGTGGAGAAACAGAAGGGCACCTCTCCTGTGTGCCCTGGCTGGGAATCAAACCCTGGACTTCCACACACCAGGCCAATGCTCTACCACTGAGTCAACTGGCTAGGGCCATATCACATAGGATATTAAAAAAACATCTACTCAATGGTTAAACTTTATCAGTTAACATTTTTCACTGTTTCATCAAAGACCTTCTTGGAAGCATTGTTTTTTTGTGTTTGTTTGCAGTGCATGCCTGGTTTTGAAGATGTCAATGATAATTATGTCAGTATTTTCTTGCTCCTCAGTCTGTGCTCTTGTACTGTTTTAGCCACTATTATTTTTAGTCTAGTTATGTAAATGTCAACACAGTAAAAAAAATAAGCAAATAAATGTCTTTGTAATATTATGATACAAATAGATTTGACCTCTCAGGGATACCCAGAGATTCAAGTACCATATATGAAAACTGCTGCTTCAGATTCTAGTGCATAATCTGAGTTGTTTTATCTTTTGTTCTTTTTAATATTTCTGTAAAGATAGAGCCTTTCTTATTTTCTGTGGAATTCTTCACATTGTAGTTTCTGTTAGGATTTCAAAGATGTGCATGTCCTTTTTATATGCTTTTTCTCTAGAATCTTCTCTAGCATGCCCTATTTTCCTCTGTACATTATATTATGGCAGTCTTCTCTACACACGTTCTTCTGAACTCTTACTATGTTTACTCTTGGGAGGTCTTCTTCTCCTCAGAGTACAGGAGACCTTGTGAGCCTGAGACTAAGCAGAGCTGCTTAAACAGCCCAAATTCAAGTTCATCTCTTCATTAATTTTCTTGATGAAATACCTTAGATTTGCACACTTATTTCCTGTAAAAACTATTCCTTGCTTTTTAAAGCAGGTTTGGTGGCCTCTATGTTGTCATCTTAAGTAATTGAATAGTGGGAGAGATAATATATTTGCTCATAAGAACACACTCCCTTTTAAATAGGATAGAGTTTGCTTCCTGACAAAGTGTCATTAGAAGGATCCTTCCCATCCTCCACCTAGCATATAATGCATAGATGTTTCTCACCTTTAGAATCTATTGTTCATCCTGCAAAAATTAAGGCCCAACTTTAAGAGTGATCCATTCTGGGAAGCAGAAATTTAAAAAAATATATCCTTGAAAGTAAATGACTCTAATTGCATTGCGGTATACAGGTGGTAGCCAAATGTGATTGTCAGTTTCTGTGCTTTGCTTTGGTGACAGTTAATAGCATATTAAATGAGAAGCAACTATATCTTATCTATTACTTGAATCTGGATGAATTGGAATGAATCTCTAATTATATTATCTTTCTCATAATTAAGGGGGTGTTTCTTAACCTGTATTCCTGGTGGCCACATCTGTAAGGAACTCCTTGACACTGGATATAAAATCTTGTTTGCTTTTTCCCTAGTATCTGTGATTAACTGGGGAAAGATGTCACATCTTTAAGCCAATGGTGGTCCAAAAGGTGATAAGAACTCCTTAATACTGATTTGAAACTTCTAAAAGATAGATAGATAGATATAAAATAGGTAATTGGATCATAACAATTTAGTGTAATCCACATTAACTCTTATGTAATTTATAATTAATGCATCTTAATCTTTTCAGAATTACATGAAAACTGTGATTGTAACAGTATTTTCTCAATAGATGCTTATTGACTAATGAGTCATTTTGAAACACACACAAAAAAATGAAATCAATTGGTTAATATACATTTAATTGGTCAAAGTGAGTCCTGAAAATTATTTTTAGAGCTGTTCTTCTATGTTATTCTACTTGATAAACTTACTGTTGGTAATGATTTTTAAAAATTAACTATTATTAGAAGCATTTTAAGACTTAAAGATAAAATAAATAAAATATAAATACATTCACTTTGAATTTTGAACATACGCTTTTATGTCATAAGGGGTTCCAAAATATTACCAATATAAGGAGAAAATAAGTTGTCTTAAAATATATTCTTTTGTTGAGCTCATACTGCTAACCCTTTAGAGTATTGACAGCCTGTTATTTTTATATGTGCCATCTTTATCCAGGAAACTGAAAGAATAACTAATTATATCCTTCTTCAGATAAGTACAGCAGAATGGCTTTTGTTCAACCCAGTTTTAAGTCTTCAACAGGACTGCCGAATGACTCAAGAATTCACTGTGCCACGTGTGAGTGTTTGTGCTCATGCCCAACCACTTTAGTAGAATAGGGGTATGATTGTATATTATGTTTTGTTATAAATGTAACCATTCTTTGAATCATTTTTGGAAGGTGTGTCTCTAATTTAGCTGGTATATTTTTGGTATGATAGACATGATAATAACTGAGTTTTTGTGTAATTGTGAGCATTTGTGTAAATGTGCTTGGTAAAGGGCAGAGGAACGAACAATTAGAGTGCAAGTCATAAATGTAAACTCATTAGCAAAAACACAATGACTTCTGGAATAATTCCTTTATCTCTTCATTGTATGTTGCTGTTTTCTCATTAATAATTGTATAAGCAATTTTACATACACTGCAGTTCTGTGAAATTCTGCTGCAAATGCACTTAGCTGCATTAAATACCAAGAGAAGTCCTGAGTTCCAAGAGCTCCTTAAAGCGAGATTCTCAGTTGCTTTCAAAAGAGGGGCAAGCTAATATGCATATTTACTATTAGCAACATCTATTTAGAGAAAATCATGTAATAAGGGGGTGATGACTAAGGGCAAAAAAGTGTCAGAATAAATGGGTGTGAAGACACACCGTCCAGATATTAGAAGTGACTTATCTTCATATGTAATTCTACATTCCACACTTCCTCAACCCTCCTTTCCCTTCTCCCTGCTTCTTTCCCCTCTTTAGCCCCAAATTACTGAGTTGTGTTTGTACAGATTGCTGGAAACATTCATACACTGTGCACACAGCATACTGTTTCTCTTGCATCTTTCTAAGAAATTAGACCTAAAATTAGTGCCATCATCAACAAAACCTTTCAGATGATGCTTATACCAACCAGATCAATTTGACTACTGGGGAAACATTAGCCAAGAATGTAGGGTTTCTGAGGAGAATTGATGAGGCAAAGAACTTTTGTCCTTTGGTGTTACTCAAGATGTAAAATGATTTTATTTCATTGTGCCAATAAAAATGTTTGATGGTATAGTTGATATTTATTCCCTTTATCTTCAGGGAATTTCTCTTTATAATTAACTATCGTTGTTTTTCCATGGCTCAGGTATCCATCAATATTTTAATAAAAATAATAATGGTTAAACTAGTTTATGGTTTTTCCATTCACTAGAATGTTAGCATTTTGTTTTATTGTACTTCTTTTTTGAGGGCATCAGGAAAGCTGGATTTCTGAAGATCTCCACAGTGTGACTGCTGACCAAGCTATTGCCAACAGGCAGCCTAACAACATACAGGAGTTTTCAAATATGAGCAAGCACTGGAATCCTCTGGAGGGCTTGCTTGGCCTTTCCCTCAGAGTAATTAAATCAATAAGCCTAGGGGAGGGCCCAAGAATTTGCTTTTCTCAGCTCCCAGGTGATGCTGATGCTATTGGTCCAGGGACCACAGTTTATAACCACTGGAGGTGTTCTGCCAGGTCTGAGTAACTTGCCTAGACTTCCATAATTTTATGGAGCCTCAATTCAAATGTTAGTATTTTAGGTCTCTTGATTATATTATTGTACTTACACTACCATATTTTAGATCTGTTTCCATCATAAGCCATAGTTGTTATATTTAATCAGGAACACCCTTTCCATTGTTAGTTAAAGGGACTATTTGGGTAATGAGTTATCCTCACTGGTCAGAAGCCTTTCAGTGGCTATATTAATTCAAAACAGCACCTACTATATTACCCTTTTCTTTCTTATATCTCTTGAGTGTAGGGGATAGGTTTTATTTTTAATGTATCTGTATTACAGCCCAATTTATTTGTCTACTTATATTGTAGTATTAGATCAAAAACATTTGTTGAATTAAAACACAGTGTTTGATGTTAAAGAAGTTTTGAGCACAGGTATGAATGATTATATTCTTAATGAAAAAAATGCATTCCAGCATTCTAAAATTCTTTAAATATGACCCTGTATAAAATAATAGGTAAAATTTTCTAGAATAAAATATAATACTTTAAGTAAAATATAAAAATTTATTTCTAGTACAAAATATAAAATTTATTTCAATATCTAAAGGTTACTTCAGTATATTTTAATCACATACATATAACTAAGCTTAGAACCATTATGACAAATAAAATATTCATAATATTTAAAATAAATATCTACTATTTTAAAATACAGAACAAACATTTATACAGGTGAATGGTATTATACAAAGAATTAACATTAAATGTATTCATTTAAAAAAAACTAATAAAAACTAACATTTATTGAACCTTAACCTTATGTCAATGATCATATAATTATGTAAGGTAGGTACAAATAAATCTCTCCTATGGGAGTGCACTGGTGTTTCAGGAGAGAAAGTAACTAACTCTCCTAGTTTATACAATTAGTAAAAAAGTGGAGATTTTAGCCTATGCAATCTTAAATGAGAATGAGTTTATTTTTTTTAAACAGAAACAATACTTGCACCTGACAAGAATTTAAACTGTACAGAATTATAAAAATCAGAGAATAAAAAGCCCCATACCCGCCCCTCCAGGTTATTCTCCTAAAACAATCAATATTTACAGCTTTTTAGTTTTCTTTAAAAGAAAAAAATTACAATATTTGGTATAGTATATTCACTACATATGTACATAAATAATATACATTTTATACTATATATAGTATCTATTAATAATATAGATAAGTATATATCACATACATAATGGATATATCTTAATATGTCTATATATCTAGAGATAGTTATTTTTCTCTTAGTATTATAATTAGATGTACAGATCTATGACATAATAATAGCTATATAGAATTGTAATTTATGGATAGATCTAAATTACTTTCCATTGGTAATTGATTTTTAGTTAGTTTCTATTACTATTTTTACATATTGCTATTCTTATAAATATTGAAATAAATGAGTTAATTTCACTATGATATCTATTAAACGTTTCTCTATTACTAAAGAACAAGGATGGAGATAACATGATGTATGGAATTATCTTTAAAATAGTTCAGTCACAAAACAAAGAGATAAGATAGTGTGGTGTGCAAAATCCTGATATCTGACTCATCTGGGTAGATGAGTATATGGAGGTTTATTGGGAACACTTTTTTTACATGTGTGTTTAAATTTTTTATAGTATCTTAAATATTTCTTTATTAGGCAATTTATTTTTAGGGAGGGAACAAAAGTCTTCACAAATTCCCATTACCTTCAGAGCAGCATAGGAAATTCAAATGTGGTTATGTTAAAGTATTTTTAGAGAAAGATGTAAATGATGTGAATATAACTTTTAGGAGCCTTCGATTTCAAGTGAAATGAAGTTTGAGAAAAAGTTTAAAAAAAAAAAAAGCATGATAGCAGTGGACTGATTTTTGGAATAAGGTTATGTCGTTCAAGTGAAAAAATTATTTGATAAAGAATATTTTGAAACAACTAAGGATAATGATGTCAGTGATTAGATATTAACATTAGTGCTAATGTCTCAAAGAAAAAAATACGTTTTTTCCAGCTTTATTTAGATATACTTAACAGTTGCATTGTATAATTTTAAGGTGTACAATGTGATAATTTAACACATGTATATATATTGGAAAATCATTACCACAGTTAACTAACACATCCACAACCTCACATATTTACCTTTATTATTATAATTATTTTGGTGGAGAGAATATTTAAGAGTTATTTAGCAAGTTTCAAGTATATATATAACACCCTATCAAGAAAAAATATATATGATTGTTTTGAAGATTCTCTCTTGTTCTCTATATTCTATAACTATATTTCTATTTTTCAGTTTGTATCAGTATGCATATATAGAACCATATCTATATATATGTATGTGTATATATTTATGTGTGTGTGTATGCTGGCCTTAGACTACCTGTGGTAACATATAGCTGACTTAGGTGTAGCTGCTATCAATTCATAGAGTATAACACACATTTTTGCTGTCATCATGATTAGGGGAATAGCCATGCCCAGTGGGGATAGCTATTTTTTTCAGACTATGGATTGTGATAACAATGGCATCATTATGACTTTTAAATCTTTATGACAGTCTCACATCTGTGGCTTAAAGGACTATTTGCTCTCCAGTGAGACATTGGCCTCACACAATAAGGCCAAGAGACATTTGCAGAGAGGAACAGAGAGGATTTGCTGTTGTGATTGCAAATACTCAAACATTTTAGGCTTGAATGGTGATTAAATTTTACATGCCATGGTCTACTGACCAGTATGTGTTTCTGTGTGTGCATTTTTAAATTTTGTAATGTGGAAAACATATCCACCTAAAAATATGAATATAACAAAATAAAAATAAAATATGACAGTGTATAAGAACGCATCACTAGTGTTACTCATATAGCAAAATTCCCATTTTTTTCAATTAATTTGAATTATCCTCCATCCTCAACAATATATTATCATTCTGTTTTCAGCCTCCCTTCCCACAGCATTCAGGACTAAATGTTTCTTTGTATTGCCTATTGCATATACCTGCTCTTTATACTCTAATTTAAAGTTTTAAACATTTTTCTTATTGGTGTATATTCAACAAATTGAGACAGCTGACTTTAATTACTGAACCATGAGGGTGGTAGAATTTAACTAATTTTAAAATAAATATTATTAATAATATATTACGCCCCAAGTAGCACTTTAATTTTCATCCCGCTAGAAAAATGAATGATTAGTGTACAAAATCTCACAGGTTTGACCCCAAGACCTCAAGCCAGTAGTAAGCCGCTTGTAGTTCAGTGGCTGAAGTGGGTTTCAAGTGCCTCAGGATTATCTCCATTCATTTGAATGTTCTTTGCTTAGAAAGTTAACAGCTGAGTGCATTTTGAGTAAAATACTCAAGGAAATAGCTGATAAAAATATCAAATTTTATATATCTGCTTAAAGGAGATACATATCTGTTCTTTCTCAAACCACTGTTAAGCTGTCAACCATATGCTTATCACAGAAACAATTATCTCACAGTATTTTTATCTCCAGACGTTTTCCTGACCAGACTGAAGGAATTTGTGGAAGCAGTCATTCCCTTCGTTTGTTTTAAGGACGACTGTATTGGTTCTCAGATGAGAAATCCACTTAACACATGATATTAAGATCTACAAACACAGTCACTGAATGTACTTGCTATACAGAGGCCATTCCCTACACACAGGGAGATAGTGTTTTCAGTTGGTAAAGCCAAATAAACAAAATGGCAAGAAAGTGATGTAAACCTTTCCTTTAAATATTGGCTGTCTCTCTTGTTTATGAAATTGTCAACTGATAAACTTCTAGTAGAGTAACATTTTTTACATCTTCTTTATTCAGAGTTCCCTTAAAAAACTTAGTAGCCAAGTGGTGGGAAAAAAAGACATTTGGTTGGAGGTCAGGGAAGAATGTGTTAAGTGAGAAGGGTGCTGAAAAAGTCTGGCCTACACAGGGTGCCAAAAAGCAATTGTAAGATAAGGGAGTGAATGCGATATATGTAAGACCCGGAAAAAAAAAAAAAAAAAAAAGGAATTATAGTATAAAGTCAAAATGTAATCTGTGAATTGTCTTATGTGAACTGCATGCACACTTGTAGATTGAGTTTGAGCTTTCTAGGCTTAATGACATTTCAATCTTTTTTTCTTTCTTTTTTTTCTTTTTTAGCATATCATCTGATTATACAAACTTTTATAAAGACTTTTTATGGAAACCAAATGAACATTTAAAATCACAGAGAAGCATAGGTAATTTTTATATCATGCTGGTATTTTTTCTGCTGCATTGTGGCTTCTATCAGTATTCAATAAATTATTCTTTTTGTTAACAACAATAACAAAGAAGAAATTTTGAAGAAATATAACTACAGAAATAAATAATGTATTGGACTTTATAAAGAATCTGTACAGAAAGAAGGTCCTGGATATTTGTGAAATGCATATGTAATTTGTAAATTACTAAATTAAAAAAATATATATTGCATTCACTTGACTTTATAAAATGCAACAAAATGCAATTAAAGAATCAAAGACAGGCCCTGACCAATTGGCACAGTGGTAGAGCACTGGCCCGGTGTGTCAAAGTCCCAGGTTTGATTCCCAGTCAAGATACACAGGAGAAGTGACCATCAGCTTCTCTTCTCCCTCCCACCCTCTCTCTCTCTTCTCCTCTCCTGCCGCCATGGCTTGAATGGTTTGAGAAAGTTGGCCCTGGGCTCTAAGGATGGCTCTATGGGCTGGCCTCAAGCAATAATAAAGCTCAGTTGCCGAGTAATGGAGCAGCAGTCCTAGTTGGGCAGAGTATCAGCCCCAGACAGGGCTTGCCAGGTTTATCCCGGTTGGGGCTCCTGCAGGAGTCTGTCTCACTGCCTTCCGGTCTCTCAATAAAGAAATAAAAAAGGAGGGGAGGAGGAAAGGAGGGAGGGAGGGAAGGGAAGTAGGGAGGGAAGGAGGGAGGGAGGAAGGAAGGAAAGAGAGAAAGGAAAGAAGGAATGAAAGAATCAAAGTAAGCCCTTTAGATGCTTGATAATTTTATAAGTATAAGGGATACTATTTATTTAATCAGAATGTTCATTCTTTGCCCCAGAAGTAATGCTTTCATAGAAAAATTTACCTTTCTTTAAATTTCATCACCAAAACGCAATTTAAAATATTTTCACACAGAAAAATTATTGATATATGTGTGTCATTATCAAGAAAATCGATTTAAGATCTAAGTACCAGAGAATCTCTTCACTTACTAGTGAGATGACTTTCACATGCCATCTCATAGTATAAAAAAGTTCAGGTTTATATATCAACCAAATGCCACATCATTGTACATTATGAACCATTAAGATAGGTTCTGAGAAAGTAAAACAGAAAATACTACATCTGGCTCTGCTGGCTTTCTATGCTACCTCTATTTAAAACAGTTAATATAGAGTCTCGCCTTTTGGTATGAGGATAAATTTTCCACTTTCCTGCCTCTCCCTTCTAGAATTCTCAAATGTGTATGTCAGTGTCTTATCCAATACTGCCCTAGGAAAGATGTGGTTATTAGCTTGAGATTCTCAGTTTGTGAAGACTGAACTTTATCTTGCTGCAAGATACAAATGGTATGAAGAAGCCAGCCCTGAGTTCCTTCATAGTTGTCAAGGAGTAAATGAAGTAATTTCTTTGTCAGTTATTTCATTTACTCACTGGAACAATAGCTCTTTTAGAATCAATACTTTGTTGATTCTGTTTCAAACTGTAAAGCAATTCTCTACAAACTTTTGTGGAGGGCTGGTGTCTTGAAGAAGCTGGACCACATAACAAGGAATTAATGCTCCAGATCAAGCCACACTACTATGATTTGCATAATACAAGCTTCATGATTACCACTGTTCTCCAGATCTTACAGATGGGGTTTCTAAAGGCATTATATCTGGAGAGTTCTTGCCAAGACTAATGTAATTTCTTATACAAGTAGTACTCAAAGTATGGCTAGTTAACCACCTTCAGCATTATTATCTGAGAAAAAACAAACAAAAAAAACCCTCAGAGAATGAAGCTATGGTAGAATGTCTTTACTCATGTGAAATTCCTGGCAACATAGTGCAAATTCTATTAAGATGAGGGTTCTGTCAGCCTGGAATGAACACAGTGCCTGGTAATAGATATTTGTTGAATAAATGAATGGTTGTACTACCTCTTGCCAAATACTTTCCCAAATTTTCCAGACAGAAAAGGCTCAAAGAAAGAAAGATACATAATTAGGGTATCAAAATATCTCAGGGATTTTTTTTTCCCAGTGGAAAAACGACTTGATCACACTTTTGTTCTTTGAGACTAAATTTGTTTTCATTCTTCTTGTGGGTCTAGAAATTTTATAATTGAAGGATTTGTATATAAAATACTTCTATAACTCTAGAATAGACATGAATCTGGTAATAATAAATAATATGAATGTTATGCCAACTTTCAAAGTGTATTTGATAAGAACCTTACTCTGAGTATGCAAAAGTGAGGCTGGAGCCCTGGCCGGTTGACTCAGTGGTAGAGCGTCGGCCTGGCGTGCAGGAGTCCCATGTTTGATTCCCAGCCAGGGCACACAGGAGAAGTGCTCATCTGCTTCTCCACCCCTCCCCCTCTCCTTCCTCTCTGTCTCTCTCTTCCCCTCCCGCAGCCAAGGCTCCACTGGAGCAAAGTTTGCCCGGTCGCTGAGGATGGCTCTGTGGCCTCTGCCTCAGGTGCTAGAATGGCTCTGATTGTGGCAGAGCGATGCCCCAGATGTGCAGAGCATCGCGCCCTGGTGGGCATGCCGGGTGTATCCCGGTTGGGCGCATGCGGGATTCTGTCTGACTGCCTCCCGGTTTCCAGCTTCAGAAAAATACAAAAAAAAAAAAAAAGTGAGGCTGGAAAACATACACACCAAATGCAAAGATGCATTTTCTTAATTGAAAGAAGTAATTGATTCTGCAAACAAAACAAACTTAATCTGCTAAATATATAAAATATCATTTTATTTAGAAACATCTGTTTATCTCAGGATTTAAAATAAATAGTAAACTATGGTAACGACATACTGTCATTATCCATTCATAAAATGTGTTGTAAAATGTTAGTGTTAGAAGCTTAGTATAATGAGCTTTTTTCCTGTGAACTGTAAACAAAGAAATAGTCTTTTTAAAAACTACTTTATAGTAATGTACAGACTAAGTAAAAACTTTAGGAATGGGCTTATAAGTTTTACATGATCATGTATTTTGGGGGCATGCTTACAGTATCCAGGAAGAGAAATACATATCAATTTCCAGTGCCCAACTGCAGCTTTTTAAAAAATTTTTATTATTTTTTTTTTGCTTTTTTAAATTTTTATTATTATTTTTATTATTTTTTATTTATTCATTTTAGAGAAGAGAGGGAGAGACAGAGAGAGAGAGAGGAGAGACAGAGAGAGAGAAGGAGGGAGGAGATGGAAGCATCAACTCCCATATGTGCCTTGACTAGGCAAGCCCAGGGTTTCGAACCAGCGACCTCAGCATTTCCAGGTCGACGCTTTATCCACTGTGCCACCACAGTTCAGGCCCAACTGCAGCTTTGACATTTTACTGAGTCTTTGATGTGGGGAGCTCAGAAGAATGTACAAGACTATTCTATTTAATTTGGCCTTAAAATCTTATTGTATCTGGAAAATCAGGACATAGAATATTAACTTTTCCTTAGTTAAAAGAAACTTTTGGTGTTTGAAGGGCAGGGTAATGAATACCCAGACAGTGTGTTATCATGGAAAGTGCATAAGCTTTGGAATTAACAGTTCCTGGTTTATTAACTATCTCAGGTAGGGCAAATTACCTTAATCCTCTACATTCCATGTATTGATCTGGAAAAAGGACAAAATCAATCCTATCATTCATGGTTGTAATGAGCAGTAATGTATTTAGTACGTGTAAAAATGACTAGGCTAGAATCTGACCATGGGATATATCATTTAATTTCATGTGTATTTTGTACCAAAGAATATATCAGTCATCTTATAGGTTATCACAGCTCAGCAGTAGAGTGTCAGGCTGGCATATGGAGGTCCCAAGTTTGATTACTGGTCAGGGCACACAGGAGAAGCGCCCATATGCTTTTCCACCTCTCCCCCTCTCGCTTCTCTCTCTCTCTCTCTCTCTCTCTCTCTTTCTTCCTCTTCAGCAACCATAGCTTAATTGGAGCAAATTGGCCCCAGGTGCTGAAGATGACTCCATGGCCTCCACCTCAGGAACTGAGAAGAGCTCAGTTGCTGAGCAACAGAGCAGTGCCCCAAACGAGCAGAGCATTGCCCGCTAGTGGGCCTGCTGGCTGGATCCCAGTTATGGAGCATGTGGGAGTCTGTCTCTACTTCCCCTCCTGTCACTGAATAAAAAGAAAAATTAGAAATATAAATATGAGTATAGATAGGAATACATATTTACATTTATGAAGTGTGTTTTCTTATATATGCACAAACACTTTTGTAGAAAGGAATTATAAAATTAGAATCTAACAAAATGTAATTATAACAGTAAGAGGCAAAATAGTATAATAGGAAAATAGATTTTGCAGACAGACATAAATGAGATATGATCCTGGTTCTGTTTATTGCCACTGTAGTTTCATTTTCTTCATAGTTGAGTCCATATCTACATCATACATTTGTTGTTGGAATAAAGTAGAAAATAAAAGAACTGCCTGACCTGTGGTGGCGCAGTGGATAAAGCGTCGACCTGGAAATGCTGAGGTCGCCGGTTCAAAACCCTGGGCTTGCCTGGTCAAGACACATATGAGAGTTGATACTTCCAGCTCCTCCCCCCTTCTCTCTCTCTGTCTCTCCCTCTCCTCTCTAAAATGAATAAATAAAAAATTAAAAAAAAAAGAACTGTAAAAATTACCAATATAGAGGAAGTATTGGTAAGTGGTTATTATTATTTTACATATTTCTTGAAAAAGATATTCAATATAAAGTATTAGATTTGAGTCCTTTGTTGGATAAAATTATAACTGATCACAATAGGGAAGATCTATAGTGGAATATCAAATGGATTTTCAGCTTTAGCTCCTTGACCGTAAGGTTGAAATTTAAGCCTCCTTATCAACTTTTTAGAAAGTTTCAAGATAAAATAATACACTGAATGGCAGGATAGCGCTGTTCTAACCCAAACTTTGTCAAACTTTGAACATTCGGAAGAACCAGCTCTGTAAAGATAGTTGAAAGTTCTTTGAATAAATTAAAGTTAGTACTATTTAATTTTATAAAATAAAAATTACCTTGGTGCCTAATGTTTTTGTTTTTAATATAAATACTTTTAAGTTTTTAAATTGAATAATGTTGGCTAAATTAATGAAAGTATGATATATTTTAAGAACATTTCAAATGTTTTGCCTTTACCAGAGTGTACAAAGCTATTAATTTTATACTTAATTAATAACTTTTGATTTTTATTAAAAATGCTGCTCAAGATCAAGTCTCTTACAGCCTCTTTGTCACTATAACTAGTGTATGATAATGTATGATATTAATTCTATTAGTTGAGATTCTTGGTTGCAAGTGACATGAACAAAAATTTAAATCAGGAAAATAATTTATCAGGAGGTAATACAATAGAAGAGATGTCAGAAACAGATGGAAGATCCTGAAACCGAACAAGAGGCAAAGGAGGAAAAACAACCAAGTCCTGATCTTGTATTGCTCCTGAATATGTGCTCTGAAGCCAGATGGCCTGGCTTCAAATCCCAGCTCCATTTATTAGACCTGGGACCTCAGGCATATAATTTAAAGAATTATAAATTCTGTGCCCCAGAATTCAGATCCTTAAAATGAGATTTTTCTTAGAATTAACTGAGTTAACATTTTGAAGACATACAACAATTGTCGAATGACTGTTCAGAAAAAAAAAAATCAGTCTAGGACCATGGCCATCATCATTATACATCATGAACTCCCCTAGACATAGTTATTGTAAAACCATATTGTTGTCCTTTTGAATTTGCATCTTCCCCCAATGTTCATGAAGCATATTTGGCGTTGCCTGGATAGAGGGTAGGTCAGAAATGGCAGAATTTTTTCACTCCCCTTCCAAGAGGGAGGTACAATTTTCGAAAACCAAGAAGTGGATCTGGATGTTAAACAGCCAAACATTTTGAAAATGTCTACTACAGTTAGGATGACCATATGTCTGGGCTATCTAAAAAGAGTCCCAGTTTACAACTGATATTTCACACGGTTAAAAACATATGTTCCTGGCATAAGTGTCACAATTTGGATGACAAATAATATGGCCATGCAAACCATGATTCACTATCTTTTGCTAATGAAAATTTACATAGAGCCTTCTCCTCATACTTATTTCTCCAATGGAAAAAAACCTCACTAACCTAATGCAACTTCACTTGCGCAAATATTTTTTTACTCTTATCAGAAAACAAAACAAACAAAAAACATTATATTGTCTATTTATCTCTAAGGCTTGAATTTCTGTTTTCTCTTTTCTTTTTCTATTTCTTTCCAAAATTATCTCAATGTCCCATGATTTATGGAATAAATTATAATATCACCATCACCATAACACTCTAGATAGCACATACTTGTGTGTTCATGCACACATGCACACACACACTACTGGAAAAGAAGGAAATACATGTAGAATATAGGCTTCTCATTTCTGTATTTGATTATGAGGACAAATTAGGTGCTTATGACTTACTTTCTTCATTATCTGATAAACAGTTTTTCTGCCTTCAGGGCACACCTCAGAAACTGATGGAATTGGAATTTCATGCGTGAAGATTCAAGGTGTTTTTCCAGTATAAAGTAAAAAGCCTTTCATTTAATAAACACGGTAGTTATAAATGGCATATACCATAGAATGCTGCTCTTACAAGATGTTTTTCATTGACAATAAAATGAGTTTTCAGTAGGTCATTTGATATTCCACAAAGGGTGCATGGTGCCCTGGCCAGTTTGCTCAGTGGTAGAGTATTGGCCTGGTGTGTAGATGTCCCAGGTTCGATTCCTGTTCAGGACATACAGAAGAAGCATCCATCTACTTCTGTACCTCTACTCCTCTTGCTTCTATCTTTCTCTCTCTTCCCCTCCTCCAGCCATGGCTAGATTGAAGTGAGTTGGGCCCTGGGTGCTGAGGATGGCTCCATGGTCTCTGCCAGGCACTAAGAAGAGCTCCACTGCTGAGCAACAGAGCAACACCCCAAATGAGCATTGCATCACCCACTAGTGGGATTGCTGGGTGGACCCTGGTCAGGGAGCATGCAGGGATCTATGTCTGCCTCCCCTCCTCACATTGAATTTAAAAAAAAAGTGTGTATGGTAAGAGCAGCAAAATTTTTGGTAATAAGCCCACTGCTTTGCATCTTTGTTTTACAATATATCTTTTGTTCAGTTGCAATGACATATAAATGTGTGATTATAGAATTTATTTCATACGTTTACAGATAGTGAGCTAGTAGATGCAGGAAAAATGCACCCATTTATTAACAAGGGTATATTCTATTGATCACAACTCATCGTCCTCTCCATGATTCAAAAAATCAGCTTACCACTGTGTAGTTGACAGGCATTATAGACATGATGCTCCTTCAGGGGCTCAGGTTGTTTTCAGTATGGATGCACTGGATAGTGAGAGGTGGTGGTATTTGGGTCATTTGACAAGAAATATCTAATCTACTGTGTCATAAGCACATTTCTATCTCTGAGGTTTTGATCACTTTAAGGAAACACCAGGATAGGCAGAAAAAGATACTTTTCATTAGAAAATCAGGCACCTTGTTGCTGGGAAGCAGAAATGGCCAGATATGTAATTATAAACCAACCCATGGGTTGAAGTCAATGGTTTGGCTGGATGGTCAAGAATTTGAAGAAACATGATTGTTAAATTGGCAACAAATGAGTTAGGGAAGAGTTGTAAAGATAAGCCTCTTTGAATAGATAAAAATCATAAAGATATTTGCATCACATGTGAATGTTTATCAAAAAGAGGATGTTAATTATTAAGTGGATAGAGTGACCTGTACCATGGATACCAGTCAACGTATTTTCCTCCAGCCACCTCTGGCATTGCTCAATGGATTCAAGAAAAATTGGCTATAGTGACATGGATTGAGATCATGCATGGGCTTGGCAAGGTGGATTTTCACTTTCCAAAGCTGACTTGGCTATAGCCACTGCTGAGCACCCAATCTGCTGGCAGCAAGGACTAAGATTAAGTTTCTGATATGGCACCATAGAGTGATCAGGTGGCAGGTTG
The DNA here is from genome assembly GCF_036850995.1 of Saccopteryx leptura. NCBI lineage: Eukaryota > Metazoa > Chordata > Mammalia > Chiroptera > Emballonuridae > Saccopteryx > Saccopteryx leptura. The sequence goes on from NC_089506.1 coordinate 43,379,001, forward strand.
ATCAAATTGGACTTCTGTCACAGAAGTGGCAGTATTTGGTTCTTACTGAAATAAATGCTTAACTTGGATAAGAAAGTACCTTCTCTGCCTGCAATGTTTCTATCAAAACTATGAACCATACTTACAGGATGCTTGTGCACCATCATACTGTTCCACATAGCATTGCTTCTGATCAAGGAATCAGCAAAAAGAATGTTACAAGGAGCCCATGTTTACAGAATTTACTAGTCATACCTGGTCTCCAACATGCTGAAGGAACTGACCTGATAGAATGGTGGAATGACCTTTTGAAGACTCAGAGCACTCATTGACAATATTTTGCAGGGCAGGGGTAAGGTTCTCCAGGATACTGTATATATGCTGTGAATTAGCATTCAATATATGGTGACAATAATTTTGTTAGAATTATTTTTACATTTGCATTGTTAATAAAAATATATTTGTCAATTTGTCTTCACTCAGAATTGAACAAACTCTTTTATTGACTTCAGTTTCAAAATGTATTTTTTATAAAGCAACATACATAAATTTGTAGTAAGGAAAAATCTTAAACAGTTGTGTGGCAGAGAGTCATAAAAATTGCATTGCATAATAAATTCCAGAAATTAGATTACTGTCAGTCTATTTGTTTCTTTGAGGTTAACTCTTTCATGTATCTCAGCAGTAAAGAAAAATATAAACTGAAATAAAATTTTTAAATGATCACATAGAATTTATTGTTATTTAATTTCTTCATCTTTATAGAAATTGATTGTTTAGTTAGACTCAACTGTTTAAACACAAGATTATTTAGTATCATAGGATTTGGAGAGAGGGACTATACTGGGAGCAAGCATAAATGATTCCAAAAGTTTATGAGCTTTTTTCTTAAATGGTTGACCAGTTGAATCAGTGTTTTTTTTAAGATACTTGTAAAGTTGGAAGTTTTCTAATTTAACATCCATCCACATAGAAAACAAAATTTTCCCTGGCCAGTTGGCTCAGTGGTAGAGCGTCGGCCTGGCGTGCAGGAGTCCTGGGTTCGATTTCCGGCCAGGGCACACAGGAGAAGTGCCCATCTGCTTCTCCACCCCTCCCCCTCTCCTTCCTCTTTGTCTCTCTCTTCCCGCAGCCAAGGCTCCATTGGAGCAAAGATGGCCCGGGCACTGAGGATGGCTCTGTGGCCTCTGCCTCAGGCACTAGGATGGCTCTGGATGCAACAGAGTGATGCCCCAGATGGGCAGAGCATCGCCCCCTGGTGGGCATGCCGGGTGGACCCCGGTCGGGTGCATGCAGGAGTCTGTTTGCCTCCCAGTTTCCAGCTTCGGAAAAATGCAAAAAGGCAAAAAGGCAAAAAAAAAAGAAAAAATTTTTTTTTTAATTTTTATTTATTCATTTTAGGGGGTGGGGAGAGAAAGAGAGAGAGAGAGAGAGAGAGAGAGGAGGAGGAGGAGCAGGAAGCATCAACTCCCATATGTGCCTTGACCAGGCAAGCCAGGGTTTTGAACCGGCAACCTCAGTGTTTCCAGGTTGACGCTTTATCCACTGCGCCACCACAGGTCAGACGAAAACAAAATTTATTAAAAATAAGCATTAAAACTATTTTATTTCAATGTTTAAACATATATTATTAAATTTAAGAGAAAAATATAATTGTTTACAACTTTGAATAAAAATATTTGGGCAGGAGAACTTTTTAGCCATGAAGGGTAAACTATCCATGGCATATTGTGAAGCAGAATTAAAATTTTATTGTTCTTTGAACTCAAAGCAATTCTGCTTTGACTGTGAGGTCACTATAACCCTTGCCTCTTGGGGGTAAGTCTTAAGATTTTGGTTTCTGACAACACAGACACTCACAATATTTATGTTTTTATGGAGGTCTATATTCTTTGATATCATTCACTTATATCACAAGTTTTTGTTTTTGTTTTTTGTAATCTTTCGGTAAAAAAAAAGATAGCTATACAGGTCACAATCTTGACACTCTAACATTTTTAAATTCCAAAGTTTTGCATCCTTTCTACCTTAAATTTCATGGATTTCTGGCATTGTATTCCTCATGGATTTTTACTAAATTTAATTTTAGCTAACAAGCTTAATAAACAACTAGAAATGTTTAGCTGTTCAAGATAACCTACTCTCTTTAGAGTTTTTGTGGGTAAGAGTCCACTTTGAATTATTCACCTTGATTTAAATTTTTTTCTTCAATGATTGGGCACCCTCAGAATCCATTCTTATGAAAATTTTCACAGGTCCTGGCCGGGTTGCTCAGAAGTGCCCATCTGCCTCTCCAACCCTCCTCCTCTCACTTCTCTCTCTCTCTTAACCCACCCCACTTTTGCAGCCATGGCTTCATGGAAGCAAATTGGCCCTTGGCACTGAGGATGGCTCCATGGCCTCTATCTTAGATGCTACAAAAAGGTTGGCTACTGAGAAATGGAGCAATGGCCCAGATGGGCAAAGCTTTGCTCCTTAGTGGGCTTGCCAGGTGGATCCCAGCCAGGGCATATGTGGGAGTCTGTCTCTGCCTTCCCTCCTTTCACAGAATAAAAAAAAAAAATTCACGGCCCTGGCCGGTTGGCTCAGTGGTAGAGCATCGGCCTGGCGTGCAGAAGTCCCGGGTTCGATTCCCGGCCAGGGCACACAGGAGAGGCGCCCATCTGCTTCTCCACCCCTCCCCCTCTCCTTCCTCTCTGTCTCTCTCTTCCTCTCCCGCAGCCAAGGCTCCATTGGAGCAAAGATGGCCCGGGCGCTGGGGATGGCTCCTTGGCCTCTGCCCCAGGCGCTAGAGTGGCTCTGGTCACAACAGAGCGATGCCCCGGAGGGGCAGAGCATCGCCCCCTGGTGGGCAGAGCATTGCCCCTGGTGGGCGTGCCGGGTGGATCCTGGTCGGGCACATGCAGGAGTCTGTCTGACTGTCTCTCCCCGTTTCCAGCTTCAGAAAAATACAAAAAAAAAAATAAAAAAAAAAAAAAAAATTCACAAATATTGCTGATATAAATAAGTCTAGAATTTATGTTTCTATGTCTTTTTTTTTAACTTGGCTTCTATTTTAGGTTTAGCTCTGGCTCAAATTCTAGTTCTGAAGATGAGAAGATAATTTTCTTCTCAATCTGAGATAATTCCCTTACATGAAAAAAACTGCTAAAACAGGAAATGGTCACATTTATAAGTTTCTTGTTGTTATTCTAATAAATTCTTTTATTCTGCTTGTGTTAGTAAAAAATCACTAATTATAATTCCATTAAATAATCCTAAAAGATAAATGAAGATTATTCAAAGGTTAAGTCATCAAGCAGGAAAGAATTTGAAACTGACCAAGATAGGTATCTATATGGGAAGTTTCTGAGAATTCAGAGAATGCAGCCACAGGATTCAGTCTGTCTAGTACGACATTGCAGGTAGATATACTGACATGTGCTGGACTATTAAAACCTCAGATGCAAATTTTTAATTTTCTTCTTTTTTTTTTTATTTTTTTTATTTACTTATTTTTTTTATTTTATTTTTTTTTCATTTTTCTGAAGCTGGAAACAGGGAGAGACAGTCAGACAGACTCCCGCATGCGCCCGACTGGGATCCACCCGGCACGCCCACCAGGGGGCGACGCTCTGCCCACCAGGGGGCGATGCTCTGCCCATCCTGGGCGTCGCCATATTGCGACCAGAGCCACTCTAGCGCCTGGGGCAGAGGCCACAGAGCCATCCCCAGCGCCCGGGCCATCTTTGCTCCAATGGAGCCTTGGCTGCGGGAGGGGAAGAGAGAGACAGAGAGGAAAGCGCGGCAGAGGGGTGGAGAAGCAAATGGGCCCTTCTCCTGTGTGCCCTGGCCGGGAATCGAACCCGGGTCCTCCACACGCTAGGCCGACGCTCTACCGCTGAGCCAACCGGCCAGGGCTAAATTTTCTTCTTTATACCATACACTCAAATTTTAAAATCTTCAGTAGTTTAGAGACATTCAATTTACATTGTGACATTGATTTCATTTTGAATGCCAACAAGTCTAGGAAATATAAAAACTATGCACTCTAATTTTTGTAGAGATATGGGATTAAACATAGTATGAGTCTTAAATGTAAGAGGTAGATTAGGAGGATTAGCAGACAAAAAAAGAAAAAAGTGAGAAATTATAAAATACAAGTAGAAATTTTTTTTTTCTTTTTTTGTATTTTTCTGAAGTTGGAAACGGGGAGGCAGTCAGACTCCCGCATGCACCCGACTGGGATCCACCCAGTACACCCACCAGGGGGCGATGCTCTGCCCATCTGGGGTGTCACTCTGTTGCAACCAGAGCCATTCTAGCGCCTGAGGCAGAGGCCACAGAGCCATCCTCAGCGCCCGGGCCAACTTTACTCCAATGGAGCCTTGGCTATAGGAGGGGAAGAGAGAGACAGAGAGGAAGGAGAGGGGGAGGGGTGGAGAAGCAGATGGGCGCTTCTCCTGTGTGCCCTGGCTGGGAATCGAACCTGGGACTCCATGCCAGGCCGACGCTCTACCACTGAGCCAACCAGCCAGGGGAGAATTTTACTGTAAGTTAATATTATAGAACTTTTTTTCCATCTCCAATCTTCAATGCATTTTGAACAAGAATAAATGTACTATAAAATTATCTTTCTTTAAAAAAAAAGTAGATTTTATTTGTGGTTTGAATATTTAGTATAAGTATTTAGTATAAGTTTATTCCTTGTGCTTTCATCTTTTCCATTATTTTAACTTTTGAAATATTTTTACATTTATATATTTTGCTCAATATATAAATTAAAAATCTTTTATATTAAACATTTTACCTTTATAAATCTAAACATAATACATGCCTATGGTTAAAGTTTTGAAAAACACAATAATTTCACCATCCTTATAACTTGTAGTTTTTTACATTTTGCAACTTTACTTATTTGAATGGTAAACTATTGTTTAATAGATGCAAGGAATTCTAGAATCTTGTTGATTAAGATCTTAAAAAGCAATTTGTGAATTTTCTCTTTCTCTCTTTTTTTTTTAAGAGATGTGTTTCAGTGAGAACTATTTCCTCTGATACTTTAAGGTGATTTTTCTTTTGACTATATTTTCATAAGTCTAATAATTATTCTGATACCCATTTGTGCTGGGAATTGTGTGTATACAAGTGTTTTTCAATTCTGGCTGCTATTTGGTTCACTTGGGGATCTTTTTAAAGCATATTGACGACATAGTACTATTCCCAAACCTATTGACCAGATTCTGCAATATCATGGTACTGGAGTTAATATTTAAAACAAAAATCTTACCAAGTTATTTTAATGTACAACCAATATTGATATTCACTGTTATAAATAATACTGAAATCAAGAATATATATATTGTGACTCCCACTTTCATGAGAGAACAATGTCCACAAATTATAAGAAAACAAATTAACAACAAACTCTAATAATACTGTTAATTCAAAGGAGTCAGACAAGGTGAAGAGCACAAACATATATCCTGAATAATGGGGCTTACTTCCAATATAAATGTGTATAACAAGCAGAAACATGTACTCACCATGACTTGTCCTCAAATGTATGCTAGCAGTGTGGTAGCACCTCCATCCAGAAGGTAGGTGTCCTTCCAGGTAACAATGGTAAAAGCAGGAAAGATAACATAGCATTGAAATATCAATTATTTTAAGAATAGCATGTTCTAAGTATTATCCCGTGATTTACTCTTAGCATTAATTTGTTTTGTAATTTTTCTTTCTTAATTTTTATTTATTGATTTTAGCAAGAAAGGAGGGAGAGCAAGACAGAGAGAGAAAGGATTATAGATCTGTTCCTGTATGTAACTTAACCAGGAATCAATCCAGCAACTTCTGCACTTCGGGACAATGTTCTAACCGAACAAGTTATCTGGCCAGGGCTATATTGTAATTTTCTATATATACTTTTATTAATTGCAGTCCTCAAGTAACTATAAAGTCAACAATATATTTGATGTTATTCTATTTTGAGCATACAGAAACCAAATACTTTTGAAGATGTTTTATGAAATTAAAATCTACCTACATTATGATGTAATTGCTACTATAATTATGACTCATAACCTTCTATTGTCATAGGATATTCAGTGGACAAAACAAAATATTCATGTTTGAATTATATCATATTGAATTTTTTGACTGAATTTACCAGCTTTTTTTTTTTTTACAGAGACAGAGAGAGAGTCAGAGAGAGGGATATACAGGGACAGACAGGAACAGAGAGAGACGAGAAGCACCAATCATCAGCCTCTCGTTGCAACATCTTAGTTGTATCACTGATTGTTTTCCCATATGTGCCTCGACCGCGGGCCCTCAGCAGACCGAGTAAGCCCTCGCTCAAGCCAGCGACCTTGGGTCCAAGCTGGTGAGCTTTTTGCTCAAACCACATGAGCCAGCTCTCAACCTTGGGGTATCGAACCCGGGTCCTCCACATCCCAGTCTGACACTCCATTCACTGCGCCACTGCCTGGTCAGGCTATTTACCAGCTTTTTAGTGCCATAATGCCTTAAAGATATTAAAGTATACTTGTATAAGATTTATTTATTTTATGATAATTTTGGCTAACCTTAAAAATAATCTGTTTTTATTTGCATATGGGAATGTTCAATAATATATTAGAATATTTATTTTGTTTTAATATTTTCAGAACTATATTTCACATTCTAATTATATATATATAGATTACATAATTTTAGAAAGAGTAGTTTTTTTTTCTGATCTCTCTTAGTTAAAATTTTATACATATAATCTTAGACCTAAAAACACAGCAGTTTTTATTTACACTAGTAAAAAGTCTCTACTTCAATGTAAAATTTTGCAATTAGGTGTCAAAATAATTTGTTTGCAGAATAGATATTTTGTCTTTCTTTCCTCAAACCAGTGTTTTATGTAATTGTACTCATATTTTATTTCAATTGTATACCTTGAATTTGAAGCACTGATTTGTCAAACTTGAAAAATTATAGAATAAATATCTTAACATAAAAGTAACACATAAATATTCTTAGAATATAAATCAACTGTAATTAGCTCAAATTCAAATATTTTTAATCATACCTTAAGTTAAATATTTCATACTAATTTCCTAATGTTTTCTTTCTCTGTCTTAGTTTACAAGTACTCCTCAATATTTTCTATTTAACATTTGTTTTAGAAATAAACTGTGTTGGGGAAATAAAATCTTTGGTAAAATAATTTATTATGATAATTTTCTCATATAACTATTTGTAAAAAATTTCTAATTAAATTTAAAAATAATGTATGGAGTAATAACTTTAAAAATGGTCAAGGTTAACACAGAATAGAAACAATTCTTTATTTTTATCAATGTCTTGCTAAATGTCTAATTTCATATTTTAGTAACTTCTGATTAAATATTGTCAGACATAATAAACTGAGTCATAGAACAATTTTCTGTATATACTGCATTTCTATTTCTTTATATCCACTTTCAGGAAGTATTAAAATCCTGTTTAGTTCAATCAAGCTTCAATAATATTAACACTTGCATTTTGTTACTGCATTTTAATAAGCTACATAGCGATGTAATCAATACCTTTTCAACACCCATTCATAATTCTTTTCAGTTGAATCTAAAAATCATTTCATAGAAAAAACATACTTAAATGATACTTCTCTTACTAATAATTAAGAACACATTTTAAGAAAAGAGAAAAATAAAGGAATAAAACTTGTTACTGAAGAGTTGGAGATAATAGGTACTTTAGACTCTTAAGGTCTTACTGTGGTCTCAGCTTTACTCGTTTACCAAGATATTGTTTCTGTTGAGCTATTGCCATCTATTATTTTTTAAACTATTCTCATTTTTTTATTGATTTTAATTTATTGTTTATATAGATTCTAGTGTTGCTGAATGCATCCCCCCTCCCCCATATTCCCCTCAACATCTCCTTTGCCCTCCCTCCCCATAGCACCCTCCCCCTTTCCTTCAGGTTTATCCCATCCTATCATCCCCTTTTCCTCTGTCCTCTTTTCCTCTGGTCCCTTGGATCCCTCCTCTATTTCAATTCCGTTACTCATTTCACATTGTTCCTTGGATTCCTCCAATGAGTGAGGTCATATGATATTTTTCTTTTTCTGCCTGGCTTATTTCACTTAATAGTTTTCATGTTCATCCATGTTGTCTTTTTTATGGCCCCATAGTATTCCATAGTATATACGTACCACTGCTTTTTAATCCATTCATCCACTCCTTTAATCATTATGTAGTGATCTTCTTTATCTCTTATTATAGCCTTTGTTTTAAAGTCCATTTTGTCTGATATAAGTATTACTACACCAGCTTTTTTTCATTTTCATTTGCATAAAATATTTTTTTTCATCCTTTTACCTTCAGTCTATGTGCATCTTTTGTTTTGAGGTGTGTCTCTTGTAGACAGCACATGTATGGGTCCTGTCTTCTTATCCATGCAGCTACCTTATGTCTTTTGATTGGATCATTTAATCCATGTACATTTAAAGTTATTATTGTTATTATTATTATTATTTTTTTTTTTTTTTTTTTTTTTACAGAGACAGAGAGAGAGTCAGAGAGAGGGATAGACAGGGACAGACAGACAGGAACAGAAAGATGAGAAGCATCAATCATTAGTTTTTTATTGCACATTGCAACACCTTAATTGTTCATTGATTGCCTTCTCATACATGCCTTGACCGTGGACCGTTAGCAGACTGAATAACCCCTTGCTCGAGCCAGCAACCGTGGGCCTTCAGCAGAATGAATAACCCCTTGCTCGAGCCATCATCCTTGGGTCCAAGCTGGTGAGCTTTTTGGTCAAACCAGATGAGCCCTTGCTCAAGCTGACGACCTCGGGGTCTTGAACCTTGGTCTTCTGCATTCCAGTCTGATGCTCTATGCACTGCGCCACCGCCCGTTCAGGCTAAGGTTATTATTGATATGTAGTTGTTTCTTGCCATTTTATTCTTTAAAGCTGTATTTCTCTTCTGCTATATTCTTTTCCACCTTTGTCCTGTTTACAACAGGCTCCTTAACACTTCTTGCAGAATTAATTTGGTTGTAATAAATTCTTTGAGGTTTTTTTTTGTCTGGGAAGCTTTTTATTTCTCCTTCAATTTTAAATGATAGCCTTGCTGGATAAAGAAGTCTTGGTTGTAGGTTCCTGTTCTGCATTACTTTGAATATTTTTTGCCATTTTCTTCTGGCCTCAAGTGTTTCTGTTGAGAAGTCGGATGTCATCTTTATGGGGGCTCCCTTGTAGAGGATAGACTTTTTTTTTTCTTCCTCTGGCAGCTTTTAATATTTTCTCTTTATCTCTTAGCTTTGGTATTTTAATTATGATGTGTCTTGCTGTAAATTTCTTTGGGTTTCTCTTTAATGGAATTCTCTTTGCTTCTTGAACTTGTGTGACTTTTTTCTGCATCAATTTAGGAAAGTTTTCAGCTATAATTTGATTGAACAAAGTCTCTATTGGTTGTTCTTTCTCTTCTTTTTCAGTAACCCCTATGATGCAGATGTTATTTCTCTTAGAATTTTCTGAGACTTTTTGAGTCTCCTTTCTTTTTTGCTGCTCTGCTTCTGTCCCTTCATTTATCTTGTCCTCTAATGCACTGTTTTGATCCTCAGCTTCATCCATCCTGCTTTTAATTCCTTTCGTTGTAGTCTTCATTTCTGATATTCTATTTGTTATTTCTGACTGATTCTTTTTTATTATTTCAATATCCTTTTTTTATACTTGCTATCTCTTTTTTTAGGTGTTTTTTATGTCCATCTATTGTTGTTTTAAGATCTTTGAGCATCCTAACAATTATTACTTTAAAACTCTGCATCCAGTAATTTGGTTATATCTGACTCATTCAAGTCCTTTTCTGGGGATTTCTCTTTCTTCATTTGGGTTGTATTTCTCTGCCTTCCCATTTTGTCTGTGTATAGGAACAATGTGGCCACTGGAGTCCAAATAGTGTGGCCTTTGTGTTCCCTAGGTGTGGTCTGTCTTCAGGCCCACCACCCCCTCTGCCGCTGCCTTGTGCATTCAAGTATGGGCATTGTTGGTGCTGGCCTGCTGCAGCAATTGCTGCAGTTTCCACCTCTCACCTACAGGAGGGCTTGTGTTAATGTGCCCAGTCTACAAGCTTCAGGGGCCTTGGCCTTCCCTTCTACCCAGCAGGTGGGGTTGCATGCCACGTTGGTACCGCAAGCCTAGGCACTGCAGGCTGGGCTGCACACCTATGCTCAGCCATGGGTCTCTGCCTGTTCCCTGGTTTTTGCCCCACCCCCACAGGTGGAGCTGCGTTTGCATGCCAGCTGCATGCCCTGGCTCTGCATGCTGGAAAGGGCTGCATGCCTGTGCTCAGTCACGGGTCTCTGCAGTTCCCCAGCTTTCACTTTTCCCCTGTGGACAGGATTGCAGGCAGGACTGCTCTTGCTTGCCTGACCTACAACCAGTTAGACCTCTTTCATATGCCCCTTCTGCCCTTGCCGGGTGAGACTGAGCTCACACCAGGCCTCAGTTATAGCTGGCCAGGCTTCCACTCCTGCATATGGAACTGAGCTTCCGTGTCCCGCCACCACCCGCCCTCTGGTGAGCTCTCAGCATTGTGGGTGGGGGTGCTGGTGCTCAGAACTCAGCACTCAATACTGTATTCTTGAAGGCACCCTCCTTCTAAGCGACTCTGCTCTGAGTGCCGTGGGTGTCCTGCTTCTTTTTGCTGGCATTGCTGGTTCAAGGGGAAATATTCACTTTATATTTGGGGGTTGACTCAGCCCAGGGGTTTGAGTGGCTGTGCCTCAAAGTGTTTCTCCCTGTGCCTCCTAGATTACACTCTCTTCCTGCTACTCCAGTCCTCTCAACTCTTCTCTCCCAGTCTCCCAGAGTCCCAGGTTAGTGGTTGTGATAAAGGTTTTCTGTTGCAGTCCCTCTAAGAAGAATCCTGGGTCTGAGAAGTCTGTCTCTTTCTCACAAACAGTATCCTGACTTCTTTCACAGCTAAACACTGTCCATATGCTTCTTTTAGGCTCTAGGGCTGCAGGCTAAGGCTTTGTTCCTGGGGCCCAGGACCCTCCCCTCTCTGCTAAACCCTATTCCCGCTGTGCAAGTCCCTCCAGGCTACCATTTGCTCCCAGGAGCTGGGCAGCCTTCTTCGTGTTTCCACTTTTTCTACCAGTCTCAGTGTGGCTTCTTCAGTGTTTCTTGCTTAAAGAGTCCTCTTAGTTTAGTCCAAAGTTGGTTTTCACAGATGATGGTTCTTAAAATTAAGTTGTAATCCACTTTGATTCTGGGAGGTGGAAGTTGGTACGTCTGCCTACTATCAGCATCTTGCCGCCACTACACCATCTATTATTTATGCTGTATGAAAATATGTCAGCAGTATGCATACTGGTGTTACTGTGGTATTTCAAATGATGTGAATAATCAGGAAGAATTTTAGATCATATATAATCTCGCTACTTTTCTTTTCATTGATGTTGATTCTTCACTTTTTGCAAAACTTCCAACATCTTTTTTCTATTTTTTATTGTTTAATTCATGTTACCTCAGGTCTATTAGGTAAATGAAAGTCTTGATGCATTGTCCTAATTTCCTGAAATTCTCAAAAAGTCATAGTGATTAAGTCTCTATTTTTCATGTTATTATTTTGGTACAAGTGAATTACATATGTAAACACAAATGCTGAAATTTATGCATTTACAACTTGTACACATTATTATATATACCAGATAAGAAAATGATTACACTGAAAGACAATACAGGAAGACAAAAAGAAAATGTGACATTCTACTTTAAGTAAATCTGGATAGAAACTTTATTCACATTTCCATATAATGTTGAAATAGACAAATGGAAATTAACTATAATCACTTCTGTTTTCCATCTTCTGGATCATGGGAGGAGTTTCAGTGGTGGTTCATTGGTTGATCTCACTTAGTTCTAGTGAAAAGTTGGTCTTTTAGTATCATGCAATGTCATGACTCAATTTCAAAGAGAAACTCAAGTTTTCAAGATACAGCTTGATTTCTGTCTATATCTTAAAAGCTAGAAAACACAAAGCATTGCTATTTTTTAGAGGTTGTGGCATGCCCTTCTTTATTTACCTTCTAGATCATTATTTTGCCCTTTGTACACTCATTCTACAGCATGACCTTTTCACTCTTTGTAATTATTAACATTTCAGAGAAGGATTTCAGAGGAGAATTAATCATTTCTAAAATGACAATATAGAAAAGTGACTTTTTTATAAACATTGATTTCTAACGGACTTGATGTGGGAAAGACCTAAGATGAAGGAACAACTGATTTAGCCCAGTATTACAGATAATCATGGAACACTTACTTCGTGGTACTTAATAGTGATGTCCAAAATAAGGGAAAATCAGACGTAGTTTTCAGTAATCTTATAGTTTGGGGGTTGAGGTATAAGTTAGAAGAAGAAAATAAATATACAATAAGTTGTCTTTTCTGTAAAGGAGGTAAAATGTCAATAATTTGGGATGTCATAAACACTTGAGTACAGTGATAATTAATACTACATGTTCCAACATATAAAGGCTGAGAAGCATTTTACAGAAAACAGACCTATTTTCCTGGAAAGATAATTAACTTATAATTACTTAAAGCTTAAATAGTATTTAAGCGTTAATAATACTGTCTCCTTTGACTCTCATACAAATTCTAAAGTTACCCTAGTAGATAATGTGGTTTCTGTTTCAATACAAAATAAAGTGACTTAGAAATTGGGGTGTGTGTGTGTGTGTGTGTGTGTGTGTGTGTGTTGGCTGGGGGTGATATCCCAGGCAACAGAATGCAACTCACAACTGCAGCTTCTGACCTGAAATTAAGACTGGACAAATCAAGTTATGGAATTGTAGGAGGCAATAAAATACTAGGTTAGGAATATTTTACCTAATTAGATAGAGTCTTATGTACTTTGAAAATTTTTGAGCAGAGTCATAAAATTATCAAATTCACAATGAATCATTCCAGAAACTGAGAAGACTTTGAAAAAGTAAAGACTCAGCATGAGGATTTGAAGTATAATAGCTATAGAATCCCACTCTAATTTCAAAAGATAAACTTTAGTTTTGATGAGTTAGATTGGATTAATGCCACCTTCAAAAGAAAAATATAAGTCTTAATTGACTGGAAGTTTAATATGAGTTGACATAGGGTGGTCGGGGCCAAAAATTTACGTATGAATGAAGCCAACCTTGTGAAGGATGGGAGTCAACTAAACTCATCACACCTACAACTTGTGTTCACTTTTTAAGAGGGACATTGACAAACTTAAAAACATCCAGAGGAGAAGAATAAAGATGGGTTTGGAGATCAAGGCCTATAAGGATTATTTAAAAGAACTGAGAAGATATTTTTGAAAAGGAGATAAATTGGTTGAGACTGGAGTGGGCAACGATTGACAAGTGTGGAAGGAGCTATTTTTAAAACCTTTGGGGAATGTTATATAGAAGAACATTTAGACTTTTCTGTTGCTCTTGAAGGCAAAACAAGAACCACCAGGTGTAAATGTCAATGACTATCTTTCTAAGAATCATGTTATTTATCTAGTGGTTGAAAGCACTGCCCTTTTTTATATACTGCAAAATAGCGCTTTCATCTGGATTACCTTGCAAGTCCATTTTGACTGAGATTCTATTCTTTTATTAATTATGTATTGCATTCCTGCACAACAATATAGATATGGTACTGGAGATTGATTAACATATGTTAATTTAAAACAACTGTTTGTTGTTTTAAATGATATAAAAAGCAAAAATACAATTTAAGTCTTTAAAATTCCGATATTGTGAAACATGTAGAATTGGATAGAGTAAAACATTGTTAGTTTCACCTTATATAGTTTCACAAAACAGGTATATGAAGGTGCTTAGGCAGGAGAAGTTGCTTTAGGAAATATTAGGTCCTGGTCAGTTGGCTTAGCAGTAGAGCATTGGCCTGGTATGTGGAACTCCCACGTTAGATTCCCAGTAAGGGCACACAGAAGAAGCAACTATCTGCTTCACCCACTCTCCACCCTTGTATCTCTCTCTATCTCTCTTCCTCCTGCAGCCATGCCTTGAGTGGTTCAAGCAAAGTTGGCCCTGGGTTCTGAGGATGGCTCCATGGCCTTGATTCAGGTGCTAAAACTGCTCAGTTTCCAAGCAATGGAGCAGCAGCCCAGACAAGCAGAGCATCACCTGGTAGGCTTATAGGTGGATCCATTCAGGGTGCATGCAGAGTCTGTCTCTGCTTCCCCACTTCTCACTTAATAGTAAAAGTAAAGAATATTAGCAGAAGTCTAAAAGAATATTAGCATAAGAAGCAGGATAAGTTTAGTATAACATTTAATCCTAATGTTTTAGTCGTATATTCTCAATAGGTATTTGTTAAAGAATTACTAAAAGATTTACGAATTAAGCAGCATGTTTTCAACCCTTCAGTGAGATTTCTAAATTGAAAGCTCAAAGTATTATAAGCAAAGTTTTAATGAAACTGAAAAACATGGCCTTAGGTCTCAGTTTCTCCTTGACATGGTCTCAAATCATTTATTCAAATAGTTTCACCTGGGTCCAGTCCCACTGTGAAATGTTAGAGAACCCATGGAGAGAGAGTTGGGATTTTTGATCTTGATCTAAATCAGGCTTACTATGGGAGACAGCTGGTCTATAACAAAGAAGAAATATGTGGCTGTTTTGGGTGTGGGCATTGCTTTTATAATCGCAGCAATGTGCTGGCTTGGCATATCATCAAATATTCTTTTTGAACCTGTCTGATCACTTCCAGAGAGGAGAGGTTCTACTTTGTTATGGTTCATTGGCCATCATTTAGAAAGATGCATGCATTTTAATGGAATAGCTTCTGGTGCTGGGTGTTTTTAGTCATTTATAGAAGAGGCTGCTAAATTAGGCCATTGCTGAAAGCTAGATTTAATAGTGTAGTAAGGTAAGAAAAAATAAATGGAGATTTTTGGAACAGAAGTTACTTTTTAAATGACCTAAGATAGGATCACACATAGAGGTGGATCAAGTCTTGAGAAAGATCAAAAACTTGAATTCTTACTTGTTTGAATCCCTCAGTTATTTTAGGAATAGTTGTACTCAGTGGTCAAATTATCTTTTATTTTTGACAGTATTTTATTCCTCACCCTATTTTTGTATCTGAAAATTGTATTTGGTAATATATATGTTGTTTTTAAAGTCACATGACATAAAATGTCCTATTACATAAAAATTTCTATCTCCCAAATTTGAACTAAAAGATATACATATCCAATTGCATAACACTTGACAGTCACCTATTAAAGGAAACAAGGATAAAATTTATCCCCAAGATGAAAAGAACACTAATGTAAAACCATCAAATATTTCCTGATATCCCAAATGTAGAAATACAGTGAAGATGCTGAGGAGAATTCCCCAGCTAGGGATCTTACAGAATCCTTTCATCTTTTTGATCCTTTGATTCAAATGTTTACTGGATTTAGGCATGATCTATCATCATTATTTACAAATTGGAGCAGAATGTATTAATGATTTTTTTTCTTGCTTTGTGTCAGTTGAGTTTACCTATGGTTACATGTAAAGTAAATCAGTACAGAGTGATTTGCTTGAGTAAAGAGACTTTTTTTCTCATTTGAAAAAGAACCACAAATGTAGGTAGTAGAGAGCTTGTGCAACAACTTGATCAAATTTTCAAAAACCCAAGTTCTTTAATTTTTTTCTTAGCATAGGTCTTTTCACTCTTTTCCTTAGCAACAAAGCTGCTCAATTTTGGGGCATTTTGTTTGCATTCTGGACAGGAGAAAGATTAAGGGGAGAATAGAGTGAAATGCAAAGGCTCAAAAGGCATATATAACTAGAGTCATTTATCTATAAAACTATTGTTGTTCACACATTGTGACAAACCTTCTCTGCAAGAGATTCTGAGCAGTTTTAAACTGGGCTCAAAAACTCCATTTAAAAAATAAGGATTTTGATCAAAGAAGGTGAAGGGGTTAGCCAAAAAAACAGATCTATATAACACATGGATACAGACAACAGAATGGCAATACCCAAAGAGAAAGGGGAGATTGAACTAAGGGGAGGAGGACAAAAGAAGGAAAAATGGGGACAGAAGAGACTTTGCTTGGAGGCGGAGCATAATGCAGTGTGTAGAGAAGTTATATTGAGTAGTACACTTGAAACCTGAATGGTTTGGCAAACCATGTCAACCCAATAAACTGGAAAATAAATGTAAAAATTTTAAACAAATAAGGATCTGTTAGTAAGAAAAGAGAGGTACACAGGTAAATGTTGGGCAACTGGGAGTGCCTTCCACAAACTTATTAAACTTTAAAGGGAAAACATATTCTTAATTAGAAAATTAATAAAACTTTGACCAAAAGATTCAAATCTCCTCATGTGAAAAATCGTGTGACTATAATTTTTTATTTCACTATTTCTCAAAAGTAGATCTGTAAAGTGCTTATCTGTAATTTTGTAAAGATATAATTTGATTTTTGAAAATTAATTACAAACCACTTTCTTATATCAGCTGAGACGTTTTTACCCCCCAAATCAAGGCTCCATATTCATCATCCTAACCCCACATTTTGAACTATTTTTTTTAATCTCCTTAGCTTCTCCTTAATGGCATTTGTCCTGCTTCATGATTAGACGAGTGTTTGAATATCATCTCTATGTGGCTCCACAGTGGGCACTGTGGGGAACAGTCATCATTCTCCTTCCTGATTTCACCACCAAGAGTCTCTTGCATAAAAGACAATCCTGAGATGTCCCTGTTACACTCATTCCGTGCTTGACATTTGTGTGAAGTAATGAACAAACTCTTGTACTATGGCCTTGAGAACAAAACTATAATTACATTAAAAACTTTTTTTTTTTAAATAGATCTCTTCAGTGACTTACAGACAGTGGTAAATGTAGAAACACGAATTCAGGATGCTTTCCATTTCTCTCCAACAGGAAAGATCAATAAAAGTTTTTTCAGTGTGCTCTTTGTTCCCCTGGTAGCTCACAGTCATCTTGTTGCCTCCCTCTGCCTTATTCTTGTGAGTTTTAATGTCTTAGTGTCTTGGTCTAGGGATGTTTATGTCCCGTTTTGAAGCAGATTCTCCACCTAGGTTCCTAACACATTGCCTGCACATTCTTTTTTTTTATTATTTGTCATTTATTTTAAATTTTTTTATTGATTTTTTTTTATAATAATTTTATTTTTTTAATGGGGTGACATCAATAAATCAGGATACATATATTCAAAGATAACAAGTCCAGGTTATCTTGTCGTTCAATTATGTTGCATACCCATCACCCAAAATCAGATCGTCCTCTGTCACCCTCTATCTTGTTTTCTTTGTGCCCCTCCCCCTCCCCCTTCCATCTCCCATTTTCCCCTCCCCCCCGTAAGCACCACACTCTTATCAATGTCTCTTAGTTTCACTTTTATGTCCCACCTACGTATGGAATAATGCAGTTCCTGTTTTTTTCTGATTTACTTATTTCGCTTCGTATCATGTTATCAAGATCCCACCATTTTGCTGTAAATGTTCTGATGTCATCATTTCTTATGGCTGAGTAGTATTCCATAGTGTATATGTGCCACATCTTCTTTATCCAGTCATCTATTGACGGGCTTTTTGGTTGTTTCCATGTCCTGGCCACTGTGAACAATGCTGCAATAAACATGGGGCTACATGTGTCTTTACGTATCAATGTTTCTGAGTTTTTGGGGTATATACCCAGTAGAGGGATTGCTGGGTCATAAGGTAGTTCTATTTTCAGTTTTTTGAGGAACCACCATACTTTCTTCCATAATGGTTGTACTACTTTACATTCCCACCAACAGTGTATGAGGGTTCCTTTTTCTCCACAGCCTCTCCAACATTTGCTATTACCTGTCTTGCTAATAATAGCTAATCGAACAGGTGTGAGGCCTGCACATTCTTAATGACTGAGAACTGTCGATATTAAGATAACATAGGAAGGGGCCAGTTTGTAACAGCAGGCACAGAGGAAAGGTGGAGCAGCTGGGAAGTGAGAAAGTGGGTTTGGTACACAACTTCAAAGTTGTGAACATGCCTCACTCATGACTGGGAATATCAAAATAAAGAGCATTTTGCCTGACTTGTGGTGATGCAGTGAATAAAATGTCATCCTGGAATGGATGAAGTAGAGAGTTTGAAACTCCAGGCTTGCCTAGTGAAGACACATAGGAGAAGGAACTACTACTACAAGTTGATGCTTCCTGCTCCTCCCCCTGCCTTTCTCTCTCTCTCTCTCTCTAACCTCTCTCTAAATCAATTAATAGAATCTTAAAAAGGAAAAGAGTATTTTAAAAAATAAATACATAAATAAATAAATAAATAAAATATTGATAGAGTACTTAGGAAACCCAGAAAAGTAAAAGAAAAAAAAACAAATAATTTATAACAATTTAACTGAAAATCTACTTCCTGAATAAAAAAGCCTGTTAATGATTAAATGCCTTTCTCTCTCTCTTTCTCTCTCTCTCTTTCTCTTTTATACTTGCTCTCTTGATCTCTGTACAGGGGGTCTTCGGGTTATAACAGTCTCAACATATGATGTTTCAAGTTTACGATGCTCACTCCCGTAAAAACTTTAAAAAATTGATATGTGAGTGTTTCCACTTATGTTGTTAGCATTGTACTTACAGACTATGTGGGCAAACTAGTTTGGTTGCTCCCAGCAGAAGAATACATAGTAACATGGCATATGAGTGAGGAAATTTGCACCTACGCTATTTTGGACTGTTAAAAACACAAATTTTCCATTCGTGTTGCTTTGTTTGGTGATACTTTGGCCATTACCATGGCTCCTAAACAAAATAGTCTTCAGATGGTAGTGTTTCAAAGAAGAGGAAAGCCATCACGATGGATGTCACAGAGCTACTGGCATCACAAGGAGAGGAGCTGTCTGCTGAGGACCTCATTCAGCTGCAGAAGCAGCTGATTGAAGAGACTAGAACCCAAGAGACTTACTACCAAAGATTTGGCAGAAGGTTTTTTATGGTAGAAGATAGGTTGGCAAAATTTCAGTCTGAGGACCCCAGCGATGGCCAATTCGTAAGGTCTACAGAGCTGTTATGGATGCCTTGCAATGCTATAGGAAGATTCTGGAAGAGAAGAAGTCATCAACCTTCCAGACTAGCCTGGAACAATTCTTTAAGAAGGTAGAGAGGCCTACAACACATCCTGTACCCTCTACATCAGCTGCTTCTTGAGATGAAACACCTGTAGTACAGGTAGAATCATCTCCAGCATCTCCTGCATGTTCCTTAGGCAATCCTGATTCTCCTGACCCAGTATCTCCAGCACCTTCTGCAGGTGCTCCTGCCTCTCCAGCTCCCTCCTCTCAATCAGTAACTCTCTCCCACCTTGCAATGCCCCTTCCAGTGTGTAAGCCAACCACAGGAATAAAGGCAAGGATATTTTTTACACTCATTTTTGTCAATTTCTGTTACTGCAATACAGTGTACAGTACAATATATTTATGTCCTTTTCCTTTTTCTGTGGCTTAGTTGTGTTTTTATGTTTTAGATTATGACTTTACAACTGTGTTAGGATAGGTAAGTGACTTAGGCTCACTGTGTTTTGACTTACAACAAAATTCAGAATACGTTACTACCATAGGAATGGAACTGTGTTGTAACCCAAGGACCCCCATATATGTTTTTGCATCATTTTGATTTTGCAAGCATAACATTAATGAGAACATTATATCAATTTTATTTTTTAAAACTTAATTATTATAAATGTGTTTGATAGTAATAGCTACTAATTTATTTTATTTTTAATAGCTACTAATTTACAATGTAATCTTTAAAAGGTACCATGTTCTCTCATATGTGCATGCTCTGTGTGCTTAAGAAACTGTGTAAAGATTATTTTCATTTTTATGATTGATAATTTTAAATCCCTTAGATATATATGCTTATTTCAGGTTATTTCTGTAGGATGAATTTTGAAAGAGAAAATAAATTAAGGAATATGCACAGTTTAAGGGTTTTAATATGTAATAAAATGACATTACAAAAGTCTACACTAGTTCTCACTATATTCTCACTGTTTTTCCAACTCTCTTCAAAATCTTTGCTCTTTCATAGGCAGAGGAAATAATGTCTTAATTCTAATGTATTCATATACAAGGGGTTGTAATTATATTCTATGTGAGGCAAGTAACTCTTAATCCTTAAAAATGACTTCTTCATGTTCTTTGCCTATTATTCTACTTTCTACACATTTCTGAAAATTCAGCTACTTCTTCTCGTCTTCACAGACCTCTCTTTAAGCCCCCAAACTCTCTGCCTAGGTTATCAAAACATCCCTGCAATGACCTCCTACCTTCTCTCAACCCCAGGGTACCTGTTATTTCTGAGGGAAAGGATTGGTAAAGATAAGGATAAAACAGACTTCTGTGCTGAAATCATCATCTTCGCCAGTAATCACTTTATACTTACACTTCAATTTTATCCCTAATATAGAATCACAGTAACTGTTCCAAAAATGACTGTGAATAGATCAAGAGTATAATTTGAGATCATACATGTCTTAAAGCCCTTATAGAACATAATTATTAAAGCATACTTTATACTTTGAAAGTACCTTTACGTAGAATCACAAAATCTGAATTTAGTCTTAGCTTTAGTATTAAGGTTTTTGAAAAGTTTGCAAAGGTACCCAATAAGTTATATTTTTCTTTCTTTCCAAGACTGGAGCTAATTGAGAGCTTGACATCGGACATAAGAAATCCTGAGTTAAAATAGCTGTGCTATTTCTAATAAAAGTTATATTGGAGAATAAGACTTTAGCTCTGTGACCATTTTGGCCCTCTAATATGTGTCTCTCTAATTACTCAGATATCCCCATTTCCTTCCTGACAGTTCTGGATAATAGCCAACCTACTGAATTTATCACATTTAAAAAAAAACAACTTGACTGTACCTTCAGGGAGATACACTGGAGAGCCTAGCACAGCTTGAGCCTGAATGTCTGCTCTCATCTCCCATAACTCTTCTGTGAGGAGCGAAAGAGAGACCAGCCTTTATCTAGTGATAGTCTCTGTACTTATATATGGACACAGAAGCCTAAGAAGTCAGTGCTCTCCTCAATGTTTACATGATCTCATTTTGTGACCAAGGTCAAGACTTTGACTTCCTTTCGATTTAGTTGTCTTCGGTTAAACTGAAAATAATACTATTTACCATACAGTATATATATATACTGTATAGTGAGAGAGACAAGGAGAGAATCAGAGAGAGGGACAGATAGGAACAGACAGATAGGAAGTGAGAGAGATAAGAAACATCAATTCATTTTTGTGGCACCTTAGTTATTCATTGATTACGTTCTCACATGTGCCTTGACTGGGAGACTGCAGCTGAGTCAGTGACCCCTTGCTCAAGCCAGAAACCTTGGGTTTCAAGCCAAAGACCATGGGGTCACGTCTATGATTCCACACTCAAACCAGTGACGCTGCGCTCAAGCTGGTGTGCCTACACTCAAGCCAGATGAGCCCACGCTCAAGCCAGCGACTTCAAGGTTTTAAATCTGGGTTCTCTGCATTTCATACCGACACTCTATCCACTGCTCCACCAATGCCTGGTCAGGCATATTTATAATAATTTCATAATGCAATATGTAAAATGCATCATAAAACCCACTTCTGAGTTTTCTAAAGTGTAGGTTTGGTCCAACACGTCAATTTTTTTAAATAATTAATACAAATAGTATTTGGATACTTTTTCCTGTATATAAAATGAAAAGTAAGTATGCTTATTTGCAGAGTATTCATAACAATGTTAAGATATAAATTTTGATAGTTATACAAATCATTTGATATAGTGAGTATTTTGTATTTTTCTTTGCAGTTTAACAAATTTTTCAATATATTTTTCAGTGAGTTTACTCTTTGAAGAAAACATTGTACTTGTTTGTTTTCCAGAAAAAAAAAATCTAGTTTGACATTACTCACATCTTTATTTGACACTGACAGACTCATTTACCTCTCACCCTCTCTTTTTGCAGATAGAAAGTAGATACCTATTCATGTCATTTTAAGTCACTAGTATGTGTGCCTGGGGTATTCCCTGATTAATCAAAGGCCCTCATACTCTTGTCAGAATTATACAACACTGCTATTATTGCCCACTTGTTGTTTTATATTGGTTTTACTATCTTTAATTCAGAGGACTTTAAAAATTATTTCCCCTGCAGTTTTTTTGAGATTTTGTAGAGAAAAGTATAAGAGGCAAGTTAAGGGAACGTCACGATGCTGTTCAGAGCACGTGTGCCAGCAGACCTGCCACCTGCTCCAGGTTCAGTAGAGGTGTCCAGAGCTCCCAGGGAAGAACTGCATGCCTCAACTTCACTGACGACCTCAGGACTGTGTGGAGCAGAGTGGTGTTCAGCAGGAGACCGGAACATACAAGCATTGAATACGTTTTCCCACAGCTCTACAGTATATACTAAATTGAAATATTTAAGTTTAGAGAGCCAAGATCAGGAAGAGAACATAAAAAGAGGCTTTACATACGCAACCCACCTAGTGAAAGACTGAATGTCATATAAGCTTACCTGGTGACTGAGTGGCAGGGACTGGAGTCTGCCTGACTTTTGAGAGATAGGTATTAAAAGTCCCTAAAACCTGAAAATCTTAATCTGAATGCAGAAAAAAAAAATGGGGTTAGGGAGTACTACAAAATCACAACTTTAATGCAGTTTTGAAGTATCTTGAAATGATCAGCCTAAGACACTTAAACCAGCTTTTAGAAATGACTTGTTAAGTACTATTTATCCAAAGAGATAGCATGTTATAGATAAAGCAGAGTTGATATTCAAATTAAAAATCAGTATTTTAATTCATCAATATTATTAGCAGGCTTGGCAAAATTTCTTATTTCTTTTTAGTTTCTTATTCTTTTTGGAAATTAAGTTGATCATTGACACAACAAATAAAGTATCTTTATGCCACAGTATTAAAAATAATAATTAATCCCACTCATTTTACTTTTTGTGTAATCTCCACAAGGGAAGCTGGCTGACAAATAAGTTGAATAAACTACCATGCTTTTTATTTATTATTAATTTTTTTACTTTTTTTCCCAACTGCAAAATAGGATTTAAATTTGATGCTTTTTATCTTAAATCCTAATGGCCATTCCAAGTTCTGTTTTGTTAAATTACCCCATTCTTTACTTTCTTATCCATAAAACCCTCGTCTAGACCCTAACTAACTAATGTCTTTAGATTAATGGAACATCTTTCTCCTAGTGCCCTGACTTTCTGGCTTCAAGCCTTTTTGACTTTCAGCTAATCTTGCTCTTATGTGTGATCCAATCCAGAAGGGATAAATGATCATAAAAGACTCTGTTTTACTCTTTTCTACTTAACATTACTTAAGTACAAGTATATCTCTGCCCTGGCCTTATTTCTCACCCAAGTGTTTCACTTTAATATTTTATTTATTCATTTCTGATCCCATTTGATATGACCCCCACACAGAGAATTGTTCTTCATAGCCTCCTTTGTTTTGTGTTCTCTGAGGCCATGCATGACACTCACCCCCAAAAAGATACCTGCAGAATGATTTCCTCATTGAAGAGAATTTAATGAGCTAATGTGGTATCATCCTCAACCATTTCACTGCACTGGCATCTTCTCTCAGATTCTACCAGCAGAGCTTCATATTTTCTATAGTGTTGCAGTTATACAGTTTGTAAAATCTACATGGTCATTCTATTCCCTCTTTGGATTATTAGCACTATATTGACTCTCACTTCATTAGAATCCTTGAAGATATGAACCTACAAGATAAATCTCATAGAACTTTCCAACACTCTCTGCTCAGCAGTCAAAAAGGAATCATTTACTCATTATCATTTTTACTTCAACAATTTAGTAAAGAGTTTGCCATGAAGAAGACTGTTTAAACCAATTTTTAGCCTGACCAGGCAGTGACAGAGTGAATAGAGCATTGGACTGGGATACCGAAGACCCAGGTTTGAAACTCTGAGGTTGCCAGCTTGAGTGCAGAGTCGCTGGCCTCAGCATGGGATGACCCTATAAACACTGGCTTGAGCCCAACGGCCACTGGCTTAAAGCCCAAGGTCGCTGGCTTGAGCCTAAGGTTGTTGCCTTGAGCAAGGGGTCACTCGCTCTACTCTAACTCACCTGCATCAAGACACATATTAGCAATCAATAAACAACTAAGATGCCACAGTGAAAAACTGATGTTTCTGATCTCTCTTCCTTCTTGTCTGTTTTTATCTGTTCCTCTCTCTGTCTCTGTAAATAAAAAGCAATTTTAGTAATTCTTCAAAGATTGTGGCTAAATCCAGAAAATCTGAAGCCACAGAAATTGAGGTTTTATTTTTAGTTGGGTATTAGTTTTAGAATCTTGAGAAATTTTTTTCTTGAAGATATCACTCATTAAACTCATCTCTCACTTTGTTGTTTGAAAATAATTTAAAGATATGAACACATCACTACCTGGCACATGGTAAACTCTCCGTAGTTCCATAGTTAGTTTTTAAGAGTCATTTCAACTGCAATTATTATTATTCTGGTAATTTATAGAAGCAGGAGTTTGATAAACTCATTTGTAAAATGAAGTTATTAATGGATATTTTACAGGATTCTTGTGATGATGAATTGATTGCTTGAGTTGAGAAGCATTTTATAAACTGGTAATTGCTATGTAAATATTAGTTACTGAAGTATGACCTTATAGGAAAATACAAATATATACATTATATGTATAATATATGCTCAATTTTATTTAAAGTTTAGGTGTAGGAGTAGAAATTGCCACAAATAATAAAAGTAAAAAAAATATATACTGATAAGAGCATAGATACCTCTTGAATTAAGAAGAAAAAACTTCAATATGCTTTTTCAAAAGAAATATTTTGCTGCCTTGTGCTGTGTGATATAGACAATTTTTTAACTACTATATTTCAGTGAAGTTATTGCTTTCTAACTTGCCTTATAATCTTATGGGTCATTATAGAATGGCTTATCATTTTGAACCTAGTATGAAATAGTATTAGAAGGTGTTTCATTTCTCCTTTTATTCTGGTTACACAAAAAAAAATAAAAAAAGAAAAAAGAAAGAAAGAAAAATTATATGTAGTACATGTAGTACCTTTGTCATATTGTAATAAATATAAAAATCAAAATTAACAAGATTCCCTCAACATCATCAAATTTCATATTTCTTAACTTCTATAACTTTTTTTTCATTGGTTTGGCAACAGATAAAAAGTTGCTAAAAGACATCTAAGTTCATTCTGTCCATGGCTTCTCTTTATAAATAAAAATAATAGAGTTATTTATGCAGGAATTTAAATACTGATATTGATTAATGAATTTATATAGGTTTCAGATGTACAAATCTATAATACATCATCTGTATAATGCATTGTTTTTTTGCCACCCAAAGTCAAGTCTCCAGTCACAATATGGAAGGAGACTAATTTTTTAAATGAGTATTTTATGGTTCTTGATTTAAGAATATTGAGAAGATTGAAAATGCTTTGCTAGAGTGAATGATACGAGTTTTGAAGTGTATTAGGGATGTCACCCCAGGTTTCTCACATATACTCCAAGGGTAAGCTGGTTGAGTCATAACGAGTGACTACAATGAAATCACCACAGACTTGCAGTTCACTATCTGTGGCCATTTGCTGTGATTTACATGTATTGATGTTTAATATCTACTTTAGTAAATTTGAAAAAAAGTTCTGTGTGTGTATTCAAGATTTTACGCAGATCATGGGAATTAATATTTATCTAAATATATCAGAATTATCATAATTTAAATGTGAAAAATATTCTATAATTGCTAGTTCTGGAATTAGGCCCAGAATTGACATTTTTGATAATCATAATAATGTTAACATTAATGATAAATAATACTTACTAAGAACATCTTTGAAGAGAACTCTTCTAAGGGACATATATGTACAGTATTGTTTAAGTTTTAACAAGTAACTAAACAGGTAGACACATAAAATATTTTTCTTATTTAATAAATGACTAAATTAAGGCACAGATTAAATAAGTAATTTACAAAGGATTTTCTGTGGAATCAGTTTGAACAAAATATCATTATTGTCAGCATTCTAAATGCCTTAAATTCTACTACCAGTTTTATTCTTTACCTTGAGTTACTCTTGCTTTTATGAGTACAGCTGTCTATATATTAGGGGTTATATTCCAAGACCCCTAAGTGGATACCTGTAACCACAGATAGTACTGAACCTTATATATACTATGTTATTTCCTATACATATATACCTATGTAATTTATACATCAGTCATAAATAAGAGATTAATACAAATAACTAATGCTAGAACAAGTATAATAATGTGCTGTAGTAAGAGATATGTGAGTGTGATCACGCTCTCAAAATATCTTATTGTACGCAAAATATCATATTGTATTTATTCTTCTTTTTGTGCTGATGTGAAATGATAAAATGCCAAACCTATTGTTGAATCCATGTAACCATCTCTTACTCGGAGTAAGTGATTTAATGTCACTTCTCTCGGGAGACCTCTTACAGAAATCTAGGCTCAGTGTTTTCTAGTCAACATGCTGCCTTCACTTGGAACATGTTTTCCTTTTATGTCTTTCACTCACAAATTCAATGTCATTTCCATCTTAATTTAGCACTTAACATTTGTAGTTTAAGGTGCAAAGGCAAAACTAACAAACATTACTTTATTCTACTTCATATTTTCATGGACAGAAGATTCATCCATCCTTTAGGTCTTAGCAATGTCAGCATACATTCTTTTTTTTCTATCCGTCTAAATTCCAGAACTTTTATTGTTTCACTTAAAAAAGGAATTTACAACTTCTCTTTGGCATATCTAAATTGCTTGCCTCACTACTCTTGTGTTTTGGGGCCAGTATTAAGTAAAATAAGTTACTTTAACGCAAGCACTGAGATAGATACCTTGGCAGTAGATCTGATAACCAAGGTTACAGAGTAAGTAATGGCGCTGAGCATATACAGCAATGGAAATGTTGAGGAAAAGCAAGATTCATGTCCCAGGTAGGATTACAGCAGGACACTGAGCAATTTGAAACTTATAAATTGCTTATATGTGAAATTTTTAATTTAATATTTTTAGACCACAGTTGACTATATGTAACTGAAAAACCATAGGAAGCAAAAGATAGATAAGGGAGAGTTATTGTATTTTTTTTAAACAAAAACAATTTGAGAAGGGTTGATACATTCAGTCATTAAGCTACCACTCATTGGTTAATCCATAATAAAAGCAAGCCCTTTGAGGGTGGAGAACACTGTATTCCCAAAAGAGGCAGAGAAGATTAAAAGAGAGAAAATGGGTTGAAACAAGCATATTGATCCCCAAAGCTATATTTAGTTATTTATAATTTTTCTAGATTATGACAAAAAGGGAAAACTCAAGTTAATATGAATTTAGAAATCATCCACAGGACACAAACAGCTCACATACATCTGGATGGCACAAGGAAGCATTATATGCAGCACCACAGGACCAAGAATGGCTAGAAACTAACCTGCTATTAAAAAATACAGCCATAATTAAAAATGTTACAATTTCTTCATATATACAGAAATTATACAACTAGCTTTGAATTTCAAATAGTTTATCTGGGACAAAATAATAAGTGGAAAAGGAAACACATATAGAAAAATATACAAAAACATTCTTGAAAATGAAGTTGTGTGTGCCTGTGTTTATGCTTTAGTGGAATATGAACGTTTATAAAAATTTTTGGTTTGAAATTTGAGTCTTTTATTCCAGCTTTTGAGCTTGTTTCTCAAAGGACTAGTCACTCTCAAAACTTCATAAAAATCAGCTCTTCACGGGTTACTTTTTTGGGTAATAATTCTTTTAGACTTATGGAAAATGATTTTTTGAGTCATATAAGTCAATATCTGATAAAATGGATTTAGCAGAAACTTTCCAAATATTCACCTTTTGGCTGAGGCTAAACCTGGAGTGTTTAAAACCCAAAAGGAGCATTTTTTTGAGAAAGTTATGAATGAATGGATACCACTTTATTATGGAAATACAATTGTAACCAAGCACTATAATGTGTCTAGACATAGGAGTCTTGGCTGCCAGAAATGAAGTGTTCTAGCTTTAAAAGAAATCCTCATGGAAAGTGCACAAGATGTTACATGGTGAGAATTCTACCAAAGACCCATATGTGCTCCTGGCACCATTTGGAACTTGTTCCCCTTTGAGGAAGGGATTCTTATGGATAACCAGGAAACTATGAAACACTATTCATGAGACATAAGCATAGATTTGAAATAGAAAAATAACGTGTAAGGAAAAACAGTTTTAAGCAGTTTAAAGGTTATTGCAGTTTTCTGTTTTTATTATTTTGTTCAAGAGTATTTGACACAACTATGGGAGTGTGTTGATTTTAGAAGAACCTAGTGAATGATAAATTTAGCAGTTCATTTTCTTTCCCTGACCCATTTCTTTTCTTTTTCTTTCTTTTTTTTTTTTAATGGAAGATTACATTGCTATTATTTAGATTCTCAAAACTTTTAGGGTAAAATCCAAAGTGAAATGTTCCTAGAAGGTCACACTTACAAGACGCATAAAGGAAGTTATTATTAAAAAAGAAATGGTTTAAGTTTAAAAATACTGTCTCTAACAGAAAAAGAAAAACACAAATTAATGTATACCTTAAAAAATTCTCATTCCAGTAATTAACTTCTAATTAGTTTGTGAATACCTACATGGCTGTATTTTGGAGTTTGATTTCCTGGCAGTCTCTTCTCTGAAGCTACAGTTTTATTTAAGAGAGGGAGAGTGAAAGAGAGAGAGAGAGACAAAAAGAGAGAAAGACACAGTAGTGACGGTGGTGGTGGGGAATCCAGCAATCTAATTTACTCTCAGCACTTATTTTAACAAATGACTTTATAAGGTTTGAAAGAAGAATTATTCTCTAGCGTTTTTAGAACCACTTCCAGCGGTGTCTCTCCAGAGTCAAATAGAGCTGTCTTCATTGTTTTTACATATAGACTTCCTCAAAAGCGAAAAAAAAAAGTATGATAATCACCTAATTATAAATTCACTGTTAATATAGCCTTAGAGCTGAGAACATTTCACTTCAGTAGTTAATTTAGTCTGTGGTAAATTCTCACTGTTATTTAATGTCATTTATCACCTGCTGTTTTGTCTTACTGAGAACATCCTGCCTGCCCCACACTGTCTACAGTACATGGACCTTCTGTGACTTTAATGTGCTCAGAACAAAGGCTCCAAAGTGCTTCTATTGGGAGGGTTTTGGCAACTTGCCTTAGATATATTCAAGCCATTTTGCTGCCTGTCACTCAGGGCTGCACAAATTGAACTCAGAGGAGAGGTAAAAAGGGTCTATGAGGCATTTTTTTTTTCTGGGAAGAATATGCTAATAAAGCGTCATCAGCAGGAAGCAGGCTGTGTCTGAAAGAGTTTTGTCAACTCTGAATTAATTTTGTGTGTTAAGAAACACGGGGGTGCTTCTAGAGCCGGTCTGTGGTAATTAATCCTTCCTGTTTCTGGAAGAACAGAACTGTAATAAATGCAGCCCAGATTTAACAGATGTGTGCACACAATGTCTGCTTTATGAGGAGGAAAACAAAATGACGGGTACAGAACAAAAAAATATTGATTTGAAAAACTAAAACAGTATGGAAAGCACGAAGCTTGGAATTCCCAGAGTTTATGCAAATATAGTATTCCTTTAAATGTTCACAGACAACATGGTTTTGGAAACATCTGTCTGTGGGGTTGGATGCTGTGAAGAGACTGAAAAAGACAGATGTTTCTTGTTCCTTAGAAAATTGAGTAAAAAAAAATGGCATGCAGACATAATGTATGTGATAGAGTTTGCTATATAGCTAGGTGTGGTTGGAATTGGATCCAAATAATCAAATGGTGACCTCATTCTGAGATAAAACTCTCATTATTCTCTCCTTATTATTTTTTTTCCAAAATGCTTTATGGAGGGAAAAACTCAGATTTTATTACCTATAACTATGAACACAATGTTTATGTGACAATTTGAATGTTGTCAGGAACAGAAGATTTTGGCTTTCAAAATTGGGCATGCAAATTATGTTGCCAATGCTGATTTTGGTATATTCAAATACAAGATGCATATAAAGGTGAATAAAGGCAGGTTGACATGACATACATTTTTTAAAAAAATCTATATTGAGGAAAGCATTTTCAGTTCAGGACTACCAAAACAACCTAGCCTGTTAACTCCTTTTCCCTCACTATTATTATTATTTCTTCTTCTTCTTCTTCTCCTTCTTCTTCTTCTTCTTCTTCTTCTTCTTCTTCTTCTTCTTCTTCTTCTTCTTCCTTTTCTTCTTCTTCTTCCTCTTCTTCTTCCTCTTCTTCTTCTTCCTCCTCCTCCTCCTCCTCCTTTTCTTCTTCTTCTTCTTCTTCTTCTTCTTCTTCTTCTTCTTCTTCTTCTTCTTCTTCTTCTTCCTTTTTTATCTCATTAAGCTATCCGGGCCAAAATACCTAGGAGGCAGAAGTTTGACGTGGTTAAGTTAAATGAAATAATGAGGAAAGTACCCAAGCACTAGCAAGTATTTTGATATGGTATGCTTTAAACAGATTTTAACATGCTGTTTTCTTCTATCATGAAGATATCTTTTTTTAAAAGATTTTATTTATTCATTATAGAGAGGGGAGAGAGAGAAGGGGGAGAAGCAGGAAGCATCAACTCCCCATATGTGCCTTGACCAGGCAAGCCCAGGATTTTAAACCGACAACCTCAGCGTTTCCAGGTTGACGCTTTATCCACTGCGCCACCACAGGTCATGATCATAAAGATATCTTAAGTGTATACTTCAGAGTCAAATAAAAAATTTTGAGCCTAATGTGAAAAGCATATAATAAAATCCAGCTCTCTCCACATTCCCTATAGCTTGTCATGTAGAACAAATGCTAAAAACACTTTAACTCACTTTCAATGAAATGTATTACTTATTTCATGCTAAAATGCAGTTCCTTTTGGTTTGGCAATATTACCTATGATAAAGTGGTCTTAAAAAATTAGTCTTGGCCCTGGCCAGTTGGCTCAGTGGTAGAGTAGAGCGTCGGCCTGGCGTGCAGGAGTCCCGGGTTTGATTCCCCGCTAGAGCACACAGGAGAAGCGCCCATCTGCTTCTCCACCCCTCCCCCTCTCCTTTCTCTCTGTCTCTCTCTTCCCCTCCTGCAGCCGATGCTCCATTGGAGCAAAAGATGACCCAGGCGCTGGGGATGGCTCCTTGGCCTCTGCCCCAGGCGCTAGAGTGGCTCTGGATGCGACAGAGCAACTCCCCAGATGGGTAGAGCATCGCCCCCTGGTGGGCATACCGGGTGGATCCCAGTCGGGCGCATGCAGGAGTCTGTCTGACTGCCTCCCGGTTTCCAGCTTCAGAAAAATACAAAAAAAAAAAAATTAGTCTTAAGCTCTGGCCGGTTGGCTCAGTGTTAGAACATCGGCCTGGCATGTAATACTCTCTGGTCCGATTCCCAGTCAGGGCACACCAGAGAAGCAACCATATGCTTCTCCACCCCTTTCCCCTGCCACTTTCCCTCCACTGGCCATAGCTCAAATGGTTCGAGCAAGTTGGCCCCAGGCACTAAAGATGGCTCCATAGCCTTGCCTCAGGTGCTAAAATAGCTTAGTTGCCCTAGTAATGGAGCAGTGGCCCCAGATGGGCAGAACATTGTAGGGGGCTGGCTGGATGGGTCCCAGTTGGGGTGAATGCAGGTGTCTGTCTGTCTGCCTCCTTGCCTCTCATTTAATAATAATAATTTAAAAAATCAGTCTTAGTTAATCCTTTACATTCCATATCAATATCATGTAGAAGCCTTATACTGCAAAAAATTTCAGCTTTCACCACAGTATTTTTGTCAGATTATTTAGTATAAGAAAGGTCTTTTATAAGAGTCTTCATATTGCTTGTGTACACATCAAAGTAAATCATTTCATTGTTATTAAAAGTCGTTGGTATATTTCAGTGAAATAAATGCCCAGAAATGGGAAGGCCAACCTGTGCATAGGAAGATATCAACAACATCACTAGTCATTAAGGAAATGCAAATTAAAACCACAATGAGATATTACCTTATGACAGCTAGGTTGACCATCATCAAAAAGATAGATAAACAAATGCTGGAGTGGATATGGAGAAAAGAAAATCTTTGTTCATTGTCTGCTAGGACTGTAAACTAATACAGCCACTATGTAAAACACTATGGAAGATCCTCAAAATAATAAAAATAAAACTACCATATGATCCAGCAATCCTAATGTTGGGAATATATCTAAAAGTAAGAAAAACACTAACTCCAGAAGGTATCTGTGCCTTCATCTTCATCGCAGCCATATTTTTAATAGCCAGGTGTAAGGCCAGTAGCCACGGCCACCATCACAGCCGCCTGGCCCATGCAGGTTCGCATTGGATTCAGAAGAACGGTATTGAAACAATGGAGCCAAGAACTGGTGGGCCATTAGCTTTAATCCTAGCTTGCACCCGGCAGGCAAGAAATACACACAGTGGGAAAACACTTCCCTTTCCATTCAGGGCTCCCAAAGCTACTGACTTATCTGAGTTTCCTAGAATCAAAGGTTTATACCTCACCAGCCTTATTCACCTCTGTTCCCCATCTCCTTCTCTCTGCATAAACTCTGCACAAACTGGCTTCTCCTTTAGCACTCAGACATTTTGGCTGCTTCTCCTCTGCTCCATGTGGACTTTCTCTGCTCTCCTCCAGCATGGGCTCCTCTGCCCCATTTTATGGTATAGAAATCAAAACCTTTAATCCAATATACAAACAAAGAAGTCTCTAATAATAAGTCACTTATTTGAGGCATAATGGGATTCCTCAAAAGAGTGCACCACCCCCTATCATGCTACAGTCAAGGATGTGGGGAAAAGCTTAGTCTTAAAACTAAGTTTTAGGCTATAACAATCCTGCCTGCTTACAGCCTGTTCCCCACACCCAATGCAAACTCTAAGCGAGCAAACATATATATCATATTTATAAACCAACACCAAGATATGGAAACAATCTAAAGTGTCCATTGATAGATAAATGGATAAAGAAGTTGTGATATACACATACAATGGAACACTATTCAGCCATAATAAATGAGAAAATTGTATCATTTGTAGCAACATAAATAAATCTTGAAGGCACAATACTAGGTAAAATAAATTGAGAAAGGCAAATACTATATGGTCTCACTTATATATGAAATCTAAATACAAAAGAAACCAAACAAACTCATATGAAAAAAGATCAGAGTTATGGTTACCAGAAGTAAAGGGTTGGAAGAGGGGGAATTAAAAAATGATGAACAAAGATATATAAACTTCCTATTATAAGATAAATAATTATTAGGATGTAATGTAAAGCATTATGACTATCGTTAATACTGCTGTATGATAGATATGAAAGTTGTTAAGACTGTAAATCCTAAGAGTTCTCATCACAAGGATAAAATTTTCTTTCTTTTCTTTTTATTGCCTCTATATGAGAAGATAGATTTTAGCTACACTGATTGTGTTAATCATTTTACAATATCTGCATAACAAAACCACCATGCTGTGTTCCTTAAACTTAGACATTGATGTATGTCAGTTATTTCTCTATAAAACTAGGAATAAAAGACTAGAAATGAAATGTCATGGAAAGAGCAATACAGCCAAATGAACCTACTCATTTCATGTATTGCTTTAAAGTATAGTCAATGAAGGCACATATTGCACCAGGTATCTGTAGCTTATTATGGTCTAAGTGAAGGTTGAAACCATCTTAAAGTTAACTTATTAACCATTTTTTTAGATATTAGGTAATTCAAACATATAAAGTTCTATATGATGCATTTTAAAATTAAATATTAATAGTTGCAAATAGTTTAAATGAATCCAAATTTCTCAGTGAAATTTATCCACAAAAGCAACATTTGCATTTTCTATAGATTAAAACTGTTGTTACTCTTGAAAGCTTTATTCATTCATTCATTCATTCAATAAGTGAAATTCTACATTTGCTTTAAAAAAAAAACTTGCTAGAATAAGTGTTACAAAAATAAATAAAATAATTGCCTGCCTTGGAGGAAGTCATAATCTATTATGGCTTCTCTGCAAATTTTACATTTCATGTATAAAATATAATAAGAGAATTCAAAACCCATGAAAAGTGATTCAGATTTTACCAGCTGACGGGGTTTGGACTGATGCGGAACTGTTTGAAATGGGAGAACCAGTGTATGTGAAGGCCTGAAAGATTATGGTTTCTTAAAATAATTTTAAGAAGTACTTTGCCAAGATCTTAGAGTATACAGATCTTCATCCAAAGCTCACTCCTTATATAGTGCAAAGAATTGCACAAATCAGAGATAAACACTGAAATCTTCTTTGTACTTAACAAAGATGCTAATCACAAGGACTGATTTGAATTAGCATGATACTATGTAGATAAAACCTTGGGCCAATGTATCTCCAAAGTTTCCAAGAAACTTGGAAATACAACCCAATGGAGGAGAAGTGTGGGAGTCCAGGGTCACAGCAGGGGGGAAATGTCTTTCAAAAAAAATCCTTGGAATTTTTTCCATGACTCATTTCAAAACTATTGTGGGTTTGGGGGGAAGATGGGCCAGGTTTTACCCTGAAGCATCTTAAACCCTAGATTCACTGTACTTATCTCCAGGGTTTGGAACCTTAGTTGAAGGACAACACCCTTTTCACAACTGTTTTCAAACCACAATGTGAATTGATATCATCTGGGCAGTGCTGCGAGAGATTCTGATTTTCTAAAACATTTGTGTCCTCGGAAGGAAGAAATTATGCTTGAGAAGTGCTTAGGGAAGTACTTAGTGGGTGCACAGTAAATGTAAGTTATAATTATTATAATCATTGTGGTTGTTAGGGTTAACAACTCCTGATGGTGATTTTTAATACAACTCATATTTAAAAATCACTGTTTGAGAATACAAGTAGTCAACACTATCACCCTGCAATTCCCCAAGGGTTCGGAAGTGGAGAAGGGGGGTCTACCAGAAGTCATGGCTAGAGGATGTTTTGTTGTTTAATTGTTAAACATATGTATATCAGAACCTCAGAAAGCCATAACATGACTCATACTTTTGAACTCCTGAATTTTCTGAGGATATAAGTTATGTTTATTTTATTCTTGCTTCATCTATATGATACTTAAAAGTTGAAGATACTGTGGGAAAGTGAAAAAAAAATCTAGTGTTAAGTATATTAAGAACTGGGCTGGAAGTTTAAAATTAGACCCTATAAGCATCAAATTTTAACTTAACGTTTACTTGATTTTGATCTGGTTCATACACTCTCAGAGCTTTTACTGAGCTTGTAACATCTCCCTCCCTCTGTGCATTATTGATTCAGTTTTGGTGTGACATTTAAACTGATATTGACTACAAAACAAAATTGAAGTTCCTGTATTTCTTCAAAATGGCTAATTCTTAAATCCTGCAAATGCTTTCACCATCTTCAGCTAGTAATAATAAACCATGTCATGTGAAACCTTCCGTACCTTTAAATATAGAGACAGAATACATCCTCTAAATCATTATCAATACAAGCAGTAACAACATTGTTATTAAAACCTCACAGGGCATCAGGGAATAAAAGAGTTAGTAAATCTGTCAAACATTCATCATTCTGAATTCCTGCTTAGGAATGTTCTGAGATCCCAACATGGCACTGCCGTGTGTAATATCCCTGGGAGAATGCGTAAAATAACAGTGGTAATGAGGTGTTTAAAAATGTGCTTATCTCTTTTCACCCATCATACTGGAGCTGGGATAACATGGACTAAATGAAAAAAAAAGAAAATCTTTAGGAGGTTAACATTTTCCAGATACAAAGTATTGAGGGCTTTCGAAGAGTTTGTTTGAAGAATTAGCCAAAATTTGATTCCATGTAGGAGTGAACTTGCCATTCCCAGTCCCCAAACACCAAGTCCAGCCCACTCTCTTCAAGATAAATCAATTTGTTATGGCAATTGAGCACCTATGTGGAGGGATGTTCCCAGTAATTAAGGTTTATAACTGCAGCTGTTTTTGTATCTTGGCTTTTAACCTTATGTTAGTGGGGGAAACCATCCTTAAAACATCTGGGCGCTTTGCTGAAACAATAGCATAGCTTCTGCAGTAATCTTGTGTAATTTCTGGTGAATAGTAGGGTACATTTAAATAGTTCTAATGGAGTGAACAATACTGCTTTAAAGGGCTTTGATCATTACTTATCTTTCAGCTGATTATAGGAATCTTGTTCTAAGCATTCAAAAGATTTTAATTTTGAATCTCTTTATGTCTTCAACCTAGTGATGACACTAATTTCCCCTATTGCCTGTGAAAGGAAGTCTAGTTTTGTCCTCAGACATTTTTTGTTCCTTATGTCATGTCTTTTGTGTATGCAGATGGGGCTGATTAATTCCAAGGCCTTTGCCACATTAAAAAATAATTTAAATAGCTAGACATGGTAAAGACAATTGAAGTGTTTCTGTTTAAGGAGAAAACTACCTATGATACAAATATATATATATATTCAATACCTTTTTTTTAGATGAGAGTGGGGGAGATAGTAATGCAGATTCCCACAGGCACCCCAACTGGGATCCACCCAGCAGCCCCATCTGTGGCTGATGCTCAGGTATCGAGGTATTTTAGCACCTCAGACTAATGTACTCCAATAGAGCTACCCTCAGGGCCCGGTGCCACACTCAAACTAATCAAGCCACTGGCTGCAAGAAGGGAAGAAGGAGAGAAGAGGGAGAGGGATGGGGGAGAAGCCGATGGTCACTTTTCCTGACTGGGAATTGAACCCAGGATGTTCGTATGATAGGCAGATGCTCTATCCACTGAGCCACTGGTCAGAGTCAATTTTTATTTTTTCTAAACAAAAATGAGGCTACTTTTTTTTCTTCATGTACAAAAGGTATCCCCATATCATGGAGATTATAGAATTTTCTGAATTAACTGTCTTCTCCTTTTTCTTTTCTTTGATATTCACTGAAAAGGGGAAAAAACTATGTTCATTAAACAGATTTGAAGTAAGTAAAAAGTGCTATAAAAGGACGCAGTATGTCCCACATTCCAGCATTTTTGCATCACACAATACAATAGGATAATTATTCCTGAAGGAGAAATAGTCTCAGAAGAAAATGTAGTAACTAATTAAAAGTCTTATATAAGAATTTTCTCTAACCATGAAAATCTATCCCCTGTAATATTTAAGCAAGTGTTTACAATTGACTTTCTTCTTCCTTTTAAACATTGCATGTTTTCTGAGGTGCTTATTTAATAACACCTCAGACATGTGTTGACAGCATTGACGTGACAGCATTGTATACTTTAATAGTTTGATTACTTGTGTATAGCAACATTTGTTACTGTTTTTGCTGGTGAGTATCCAAACTCATCCTTTTCACCTGGTAACCTCACTCAATTGTTGGTGGGGGGGCCTCATTTTGTGTTGTCACAGCAGGAAATCAGTTTCCTGGGTCTATGGACCACTCTGGCCTTCCATTATGGGGCCATGTTTTTCAGATCTTAGTTGAGGAGGGTAGGGAGTAGGGAGAGGATAGGCAGTTTCCAGGGAAAACTAAGTTCAGGTCTAACAGCTGGAAGGGAACTGAGATTTAATGTGGATCTTTGCTTCTAGAAATGTGATCCATAGACCATCTGCATTGGCTTCATGTAAAGGCTTGTTAGAAATATAGACTCTTGGGTTCTACTCTAGACTTATGGAATTCATACCTGCAGTTTTTAAAAATGCCTAATAATTTGTGCATGCATTAAAGTTTGAAATGATGGTGTGGATCAGGCATCTCCAAACTGCGGCCCACGGTCTGCATGCGGCCCTGGAGGCCATTTATCCGCCCACTGCCTTCCCCCCTGCTGCACTTCCGGAAGGGGCACCTCTTTCATTGGTGGTCAGTGAGAGGAGCACTGTATGTGGCGGCCCTCCAATGGTATGAGGGACAGTGAATTGGCCCCCTGTGTAAAAGTTTGGGGACCCCTGGCTGTGGATCATGCAGTACATAAGATGTGCTTGGTCAATATCATCTAATAATGTCCTGCTGAAATTATAGCCCCCAAACTAAGATGTGCAAGAAATTGTATATTTGGGTTTAAAGCAACTCTAAAATTAAAAAGCATCAGCATTTTATTCTACTGACTAAAGCCTCAAGGAGAGAGACTTTTAGTGAAAATATAAAGGGTAACATAAATAACTTTCGCCATTTGTGGTGCTCTCAGAGGTCAGATGTCTATTGATCAGGACTGACCCCAGGAAATTGGTGGATATTTTTATCTTGTGGCAAAGATGAAAAAACAACAACAAATAATTTTAAGATTTCCAAAATGCAAATATACTTCTTATTTGTGCAGGACTTGATTAGGTTGAGAAAAAGTAATTTAAAAGAGTTTGTTGGAACTTGTGTCAAATAAATATATTAACAAATATTTATGAATTTTATATTATATATTTAATAAAATTATATAATACTTATTTATTACAGGTATGATATATTTATTAAATATATTTATTAATAAAAAATAAAATTATCTCCCAAGTTTACATAAAGTAAAAAAGTCATTAAGAACCTACAATATACAACTATGAACACTTAAAAAGTAATATGCTAGAGGTGTCAGAACTTCTGTAGATAAAAGAAAAATTTTTTTTAAATTTTTTTTTTCCAGTTCACTATTCCTAGAAAATATTAACTGGAGTAATGTAAATTTATGATAGCTCTATCTTAATTACTTATATTTTTCCAGTGTTTCAGGTTTGACAAAACAAATTCTCATATAAATAACATCTTCTTTGGTCCAATGATAGCCCCTTAAATTTGGCCAGCCCAGCATGATTCAACTCTATTTTCCATCACAAATAAATAGGTAGATTAGTTAATTGTGTTTACTTTATATTAGATAAAAATTGACCTGGGTTTGAATATTAGCTCTGAAGTTCACTGAAAATTAAGAACTAGTACAAATAACTTTTCAATTGAATCATTCAAAAGTATTTTCCAAGCACCACCACAGAGCCGGCAATTTGCTGAGCACTGGACATATGAGAGATTCAAACATGGTCCTTGAGCTCCCGGAAATTAAATAGACATAAATATGGCAAGAATTTTGCTTTTAAACCTAGTTGTTAGCTTAAAGAGTGTGTTCTTTTTCTTGTATCATGTCACCTGTAACATTTAGAATATTATTACTATAGAACGTATTAAAATGTGTATTTCATTTTGTTTTTTAATTTAATTGGATTTGAAAATAATTTTAACTTAAAAATTTTTAATTGAACTAATACTGCAAATAATCCATTGCTTGTACTTAATGTTTGTTGTGTTCATTGCCTATCAAGAGAGCAGCACTGAGGTTTGTTCTTAATTTTTTTTGCCATTGACTGTACCAGGAGGGTTTCCTCAGAAATAAATGTCTTCAGCCTTTGAGTTTGATACCCACTGTGCTACCGTTTTTATGCTTGTGGGCACCTGATCTTTGTTCTTCACTTAACCTCTGTGCGTAGCCCCCTCCTCTGCTTGATGGTGGCTTCTGGCTTGAACTCTGATTTTACTCTACTCATATCCCTCTTTAATCAAATTCACATTTGTTAGTCAAATATATTTGTAAAAGTCACATTTGTTGGTCAAATATATTTGTAAAATATGGTTTTTATGTTTGCTCACTTATAGCTTGCATTGGAAGCTGGGCCGCACCAGGTATCTGATCTGTGAAATTGCAAATTATGATACCTTACTGCTTTGGGAAGGGCCATTGTCTTGCTAATGTTTGCTGGAGGAGAGGTTTACCAGCCAGAAAGTTTTGTAAAGAAAGAAGTCATGTTTGCAGAGTGAGGGGAGAAAGAATGCAGGGTGCTGAGAAGAAGCCATGTTGGCAGGGAAAGAGAAGGTGTGGAGATGGGGAACCAGATGTGAGGGGCTTTGTGAGCTCAGCTGAAACTGGTGAGGCCTTTGATTTTAGGAGGAACCGGAGGAGATTCTCCTGGTTGTGGAACCAGATAATGTATCAGGGCTTTGTGGGCTCTGAATGAAGAGGGAAGTGTTTTCCCTGTGTGTTTGCTTGTCGGCTGGTGCAAGACCTTAATAAAGGAATGGCCCACCATTTTTTTTTGGCTCCACTGCTTCTTTACCGTGGGCCCTTGGCCTTACAACACTGATATGTGATATTTGTTTCTTTCAATGTTTCTTTTTGTTATCTTAATTAATAAATTTAAAATCTTACTTTTATTACCAAAATAACACCTACTTATAAAAAAATTGGAAAATAAGCTCCCAAAAAATCACCTAAAACCATCATTCAAAGGGCTGTAACTGTAACAACTGTAAAATTTTGGTGCATATTCTGTTTTCATCTGTATCATGTATATAAATATATATATATACACGTGGCCCTTGGGTTACAACAGTCTTAACATACAACATTTTGAATTTGTGATGCTCTCTCCCATAAGAACTTAAAACAATGAGATGTGAGTGTTTTGGCTTATGCTGTTAGCATTGTACTTACAGACTATGTGGGTGGACTAGTTTGGTTGCGTATGGTGGAAGAATATGCAGTAATATGGATATGAGAGAGGGTGTTGGCGTCCCCTAGTTGCTTACCTATGCAATTTGGTCTTTTAAAAGTGCAAGTGTTTCATTTGTGTTGCTTTGTTTGGTGACTTTTTGGCCCTTATCATGGCTCCTAAATGAAAGTCAGAGTCTTCAGATGGTAGTGCTTTGAAGAAGATGAAAGCCATCATGATGGAAATGAAATTAGACATTGTAAAGAGATCAGAAA
Source organism: Saccopteryx leptura (assembly GCF_036850995.1). Taxonomy (NCBI): domain Eukaryota; kingdom Metazoa; phylum Chordata; class Mammalia; order Chiroptera; family Emballonuridae; genus Saccopteryx; species Saccopteryx leptura. The sequence continues at coordinate 43,419,827 of NC_089506.1, forward strand.
AAGGAGAATCAGTGATGAACATTGGTTACATACTAAGCCTTACCTCTTTATCATATGGATAAAGACTGTATGATTGAGCATGTAAAGAGATCAGCTCCTATGAAATCAACTATGATTACTAAACAGTGAAGTAACATGATGATTGAGGTAGAAAGATAGCTCGTTTTGTATCTGGAGACCCGTATCAGTGGTATGTATCAGTTAGGATAGGTAAGTGACTTAGGCTAAGGTGTGTTTTGACTGACACCAAAATTTGGGTTATATCACTGTCATAGGAACAGAACTGTGTCATAACCTGAAGACCCCCTAAATATACTTGTTGTATAACCTCTTTTGTGAATATAACAATTTTTCAATCATTTTTTATTTTCCAATTACAGTACAGTTGGCATACAGATTTTATCAGTTTCAGGTATACAACCCAATGATTAGACATTATATAAATTACTAAGTAGGCCCTGGCCAGTAGGCTCAGTGGTAGAGCATTGGCCTGGCATATGGAAGTCCCAGGTTCGATTACCTGTCAGTGTACACAAGAGAAATGACCATCTGCTTCTCCACTCCTCCCCTTCTCCCTTCTCCCTCTTTATCTTTCTCTTCCTCTCCTACAGCCATGGCTCAGTTGGAGCAACTTGGTTCTGGGTGCTGAGGATGGCTCTATGGACTCACCTCAGACACTAAAAAAGCTCAGTTGTTGAGCAATAGAGCAACAACCCCAGATGGGCAGAGCATTGCCCTGTAGGGGGCTTGACAAGTGGATCCCAGTTGGAGCACATGCAGAAGTCTGTCTCTCTGTCACCCCACTTCTCACTTAAAGAAAACTAAATAAATAAATTACTAAGTATTCACCTTGAGAAGTCTCATACACATCGGACACCATCCATATTGACTATTTTCCCTATGCCAGGGGTCCCCAAACTACGGCCCATGGGCCGCATGCGGCCCCCTGAGGCCATTTATACGGCCCCACCGCACTTCTAAAAGAGGCACCTCTTTCATTGGTGGACAGTGAGAGGAGCATAGTTCCCATTGAAATATTGGACAGTTTGTTGATTTAAATTTACTTGTTCTTTATTTTAAATATTGTATTTGTTCCTGTTTTGTTTTTTTACTTTAAAATAAGATATGTGCAGTGTGCATAGGGATTTGTTCATAGTTTTTTTTTTATAGTCTGGCCCTCCAACGGTCTGAGGGACAGTGAACTGGCCCCCTGTGTAAAATGTTTGGGGACCCCTGCCCTATGCTGTATTTGACATCCTTATGACTATCTCGTAACAACAAATTTGTACTTTTTGATCCCTTCCCCTGTTTCACCCATTTCCCCACCCCGCTCCCAGCTGGCAACCATCAAATTGCTCTCTGTATTTATGAGTTTGTTTCTGTTCTGCTTACTTATTTCTTTTGTTTGTTAGACCCAATTGTTGATAGAATATGCATTTATTGTCATTTTATTGTTTATATTTTTATCTTTATTTTTTTTTCTTTTTAAAAACATTCTTTAATATTTCATGTAATACTGGTTTGGTGGTGATGAGCTCCTTTAACTTTTTCTTGTCTGGGAGGCTCTTTATCTGTCCTTTGATTCTAAGTGATAGCTTTGCTGGGTAGAGTAATTTTGGTTGTATGTCCTTGCTTTTCATCACTTTGAATATTTCTTGCCATTTGTTTCTGGCCTGCAAAGTTTCTGTTGAGAAATTAGTTGATAGTCTTATGAGAGCACCATAGTAGGTAACTAACTGCTTTTCTCTTGCTGTTTTTAAAATTCTCTCTTTGTGTTTAACCTTGGCAATTTTAATTATGTTGTATCTTTATGTATGTCTCTTTGGGTTCCTTTTGTTTGGGACTCTGTGCTTCCTAGATTTATATGTCTATTTTCTTCACCAGAATAGGGAAGTTTTATGACACTAGTTTTTCAAATAGGTTTTCAATTTCTTGTTCTCCCTCTTCTTCTTCTTGTACTGCCATTATGTAAATGCTGGCATACCTGAAGTTGTTACAAAGGCTCCTTACACTATCCTTATTTTTTTAATTCTTTTTTCTATTGTGCTGTTCTGATTGGTTGTTTTTTACTTGCTGGTATTCCAAATCACTCATTTGGTTCCCAGCTAGATATAATATACTGTTGTTGGTTCGCTGTAAATTATTCTTCATTTCAGTTAGTACACCCTTCATTTCTGATTTTTTTTTTCTGATTTTTAGGTCTTTTATTATTGTTATTATTTCTTTGTTGAAGTTCTAAATTCCTTGAGCAACCTTATAACCAATGTCTTCAACTTTATTTTGGACAGAGTGCTTACCTCCGTTTTGTCTAGTTATTTTCCTGCAGATTTCTCCTGTTTTTTCCTTTGAGACATGTTTCTTTGTCTTTATATTTTCGCTGCTTCCTTGTATTTGTTTCTATGTATTAGGTAGAGCTGCTACATTTCTCAGATTTGGTAGAGTGGCCTTGTATAGTAGGTGTCCAATAGTGCCCAGTGGCACAGCCTCCCCAGTCACCTTAGCTGGGCATTCCAGGTATGCCCCTTTGCAGATTGTATGCACTGTGCTGTTCTAGTTGAGCCTTGATTGCTGTTGGCATCACTGGGAGGAATAGACTCCCCGGACTGGTCAGCTTTGAAAACTGGCTATGACGACAGCAGAAGAGCTGCTGTGCAAGTGTCAACCTTATAAAGCAGGACTTACTTCAGTGGGGCTTTTGTGTGTACCAAATCTTCCCCTTGATTGTGTTGCTTGTGGAGGTAATAGTGTCATACTACGGTATAATCTGAAGTTGTTTACCAGGTGCACTGGCTCTGAGACCTCCCAGAAGGAGCAAGGTCAGCCACTGTTGATGTCCTCCCTGGGGCCACCCAGCATGAGCTACAAAGTGATGTTGCAGATGGTTGATACTTGTGCTGAGATTAGAGGTGCCCAGGAGTGACCAAACTGTGAATCAAGGCTGAATGGTACTAGTTTCAAGCCTAGGACATTAAGCAAGAGGTATTGGGGACCCAGAAAGCAGATGCTTCTTGTTTGAAATAATTTAAAAGGATTCAAAGAATGAGGCAAGAGAGGCCACTTGTATGGAACAACCATGGCTTGGGTGGGCCTGCAAGTTGAATGGGGCTTATCTCAGGGAGTTTCCAGATCAGAGCAAACACTGTGAGCCAGGCAGATATGGTGCCTACCTGCCAGTTGTGTGGGAATGGGGGGTCTCAGGAAAGAACCAATGACCTCTGCACCCCCAGCCCCTATCCCAGCTCTTGCCCTGATGCATAACAACCCAGTTTCTTCTCATATGTCTCTGGCACCTTTCCCCAGTGCTGGAGCTCGGAAGCATGAGTCCATGTACATCCATGTACAGGACTTTGAAGAAAAGCTATCTGGGACTCCAGAAGCCCTCTGTCTCACTCAGCCACAAACTTAGTTGGTTTTTACAGGCAGAAGCTATGGGAACTTCTCCTGGCACTGGAACCTTGCACTAGGAGGCCTGGTATGGGACTCCTTAGAGGGAACCTTCACAGCAGAGATATTACTCCTGATTTTTAAACCTCCAGCTCATTCTACGTTTACATTCCTCCTATCAGTCCTGACATGACTTCTTTAAATCCCTAGCTGTAGGACTTCCATTCCGCCAGATTTTAAATAGTTCTGAATGATGGTTGTTTTGTAGTTTAGTTATAATTTTGATATGGCTGTGGGAGGATTCAAGTACTGCATTTTCCTATGCTGCCATCTTGACCGAAGTTCTGTCTTAATGGTTCTTAAAGTAACACATGTTATTCCATTGCTAAAATTTACACAGTATAACTTCAGATTTACTGGGTGATTTATGTAATATCAGTCTTCCCTATCAGAATTTGCTCTTTATGAGTACAGGAAAAAAAAAACAAAAAAAAAAAAACGCTTTTAACTCAACATTGACTTTATAGGCTTAACACATAAAATTTGTTATATTTTTGTTGACAGGATTTAAAAGTGAATAATGGCATATTGATGATTTTCTCTCTGTCCTGTTTAGAGAGATGGTTGTACGACTTATGTGTTATACAGTTTATTGGTGAGCATGTCACTGTGCATATCATTTTTGAAATGGCATTACGAAACATTGAACTAATACAACATAAGTCTACACTTTTGATCAAGGGTTAAAGTTTTTTGTGATAATCTTTGAGACTATAAATGTACAAAAGAAGGAATCACTAGTTTCTTAAATATTATTTTTTTATAGTAAGAGAGACAGGGACAAAGAGACAGAGAGAAATAGAGTCAGACAGGCAGGGAGGGAGATGAAAAACATCAATTCTTCATTGTGGCACCTTAGTTGTTCATTGACTGCTTTCTCATATGTTCCTTGACTGGGTAGCTATAGCAGAGTGAGTGACCCCTTGCTCAAGCCAGCAATGTTTAGGCTTAAGTAAATGACCATGGGGTCATATCTGTGATCCCATGCTCAAGCCAGTGACCCCATGCTCAAGCTGGTGAGCCTGAGCTTAATCCAGATGAGCCCACACTCAAGCCAGCGACCTCGGGGTTTTGACCCTGGGTCCTCTGCATCACAGTTTGATGCTCTATCCACTGTGCCACCACATGGTCAGCTCTAAATATTCTTAATTATATATAAAACATTGACTGGAGGTCATTTTAAGCATTTGAAATTAAGTAATTCAAATTTATTAAGGGTTGAGAAACATAGTATGTAAAAATAAGTAATTTTAGTCTTTCTAGTCCGTACCATCTGGTTGCAACTACTCAGCTTTGCCATAGTAGTAAACAAGAAGCCACAGAAAATATATAAACAAATGGTGTGGCTGTTTTCCAATTTTTCTCATGAGTTCTACTTTGCAGACCTCCCTAGTTAAAATATTACAAATATACTCCAGGATTGTACCTTATGTTATTTGTTACCCATAGGAACTGGAGGAAGCATGAACTAGGTGTCTCACTGGGGAGTTCATGCAGCCAGTCATATCTTCCCATTTGCTAAAAACTTAGTTGTGAGTTCTATATAACCTCTGGTTTTATAGTGATTTTTTTTACTCATTTTCTTCCTTCAGAGTATGAACACGTATACCTTTTTCACATTAGCGTCATCCCTCAGTGGTGAAACATCAAAGAGTGCCAGATAATTAAACTAAATCAATCTTAATAAAATGGTTATATATCAACATTTTTAATAATTTCAGGGTGTATGTTTTTATATCTCTTAAAGCTTATTTTTCATTGTAATTACATTACTCTGACAGTTAAAAATAACTTGGCCTTTTATTTTCTTCCAATACTTTTTATTTAATTAATATTTAATATAAAAGACATTTCTCATTACTATTTGGTTAGGACCAACACATGCTACTGGTGAACAAAGGGACAGAGCTCTTGTACGTCACAAAATGGGCATTTATATTTTGATATGCATTGGAACAGGGTACTAAGTCTCCTGAGTTTTATTCATATTTTTTTACTCCATCAAGATTAGGGTAACTATGGGGCTCTGCTTTGCTTGTCTCTGTACAGGACATGACACTAGATCAGTGTGCGAGTCTGGTCATCCTCTTCTCATGGTGATAGATGGAAGAACCAGAGAACATAAACACTCATTATAGAGAAATGTATGTTATTCTTCTGTCAACAGAAAGGATAATTATAAAAGAAGTGAAGAAGGAAAACCAGAATTGTACCTATATCTCAACAATTCTCAGACAGAGTGCTTTTAAGATCAAATATGAAAGTTAAGAATGTGGGATGGATCTGTTAGCTCCACCATGCCTGTGCACCCATAGAAAGTTTTTGCACACCTGCCAGGTCCTCACAAAACTGATATAAGGCCCTGGCTGGTTAGCTCAGTGGCAGAGTGTTCGCCTAGCATGTGGGAGTCCCGGGTTCGATTCCCGGCCAGGGCACACAGGAGAAGCGCCCATCTGCTTCTCCACCCATCCCCCTCTCCTTCCTCTCTGTTTCTCTCTTCCCCTCTTCCCCTCCCGCAGCTGAGGCTCCACTGGAGCAAAGTTGGCCCGGGTGCTGAGGATGGCTCCATGGCCTCTGCCTCAGGTGTTAGAATGGCTCTGGTCACAACAGAGCAATGCCCCAGATGGGCAGAGCATCGCCCCCTGGTGGGTGTGCCAGATGGATCCCGGTCAGGCGCATGCGGGAGTCTGTCTGACTGCTTCCCCGTTTCCAACTTCAGAAAAATACAAAAAAAAACAAACAACAAAAAAAACCCCCAAAAACTGATATAAACAATTAGATATTAAAAATATCATATTAACAAGAGAAAATAACCTTAAGTAATTTGTGGTGGTGATTAAACTATATACCTGTTCCTAACCTATGCTTTTATTTACATCTGACTAGATAATTGTGTGGGATGACTCAAGAAAATCTCCAGTCTCAATGGAACAAAAACAAAACCCTTGACTTTCACTTCTCCTACACAGTCATCCCCTCCTAGGACTCCCTGACTCTGTAGTTCATGTGACTTTTTTTTTTTCACTCGCTTTCGCCAGAAAACTGGCAGTCATTTTTGCCCTCCTCTCTTTATCATGCCCCCTTTTGTAATAACCTCTTAACTTCTCTTTTTCATGCTTCTCCTAATGATTTTCAATTTAGGCTTCATGTACAGTGTGACTTACCTAATAAAAATATATATTTGATTATGTCACTTGTTTATGTAAAACTCATCAGTGACATCCATGGTAGTTAGTATCAAATCGAAAAACCTTCCTTTTCTGAAAGATACTGCAAAATCTTTCTTCCATCCAACTATACAAACGTATCCCCCACACTCACTGAATTTCCTTTCATTCCTCCTGGTCTTTTACTTGCAGGGCCTGCTTTCAGCAAAAAGCAGACACATCCTTAAGTTGACAGTTGATGGAACTTGTTTTTCTGTGCTAAGGCACAACCTCTGCGCTGGAGTAGCAAGGATTTGGAGAGAAGGTTTTGCCGCTGATGTATTTATGGATTGAGTTTTATTAAAAAAAAAAATGTATTCCTTTAGGAAGAATGAAAAGAAAAACAAACAAACAAAAAATGTAAGCCCTTTTTAGAATTATTATCTTTATAAACACCTGGAATAAATTTCTAATTTCATTGACTAACTTCTCTATTCTTTTAAGTAAATAATAAATTTAACTTCCGCAATGGGCTCCAATTAGATCTTGATTGAAATCATGTTTGATCCTTTTTTTTTTTTTTCTCCACTGCAGTTTTCACAACCTCTAATTATATGTTAATTTCCATACAATGTGTTGACTTTATTTTTCAGTAAATTCTGTGATCTATGGAGATAAGAGACCCATTCTTTTTGTTGACTGTTACAGCCCGAGTACCTAGTAGCATCAGATAGGTATCATAATACAAATTCTGTGAATTAACTTGTGACTTGGCTTTTCTCAAATAGCTACATTATTAGGTGTTCTTTGATAATGTTTATTTTTCTGGATAGTTATTTTTGTTTGGTAATTATTTAATCCGTAGAAATGAAATTATACCACATTGGTATGTGATCACACAAAGCTGGAACTATTCTCTTTGGTTATGTACTATATACTTTGGGTTTTAATTTCTCCAGCTTCATAGTGATCCTCACACATTTAGACCATAAAGCACAGCATAGACTTTTCCTGAAGCCTGATATGTCTTTCCCAGTATTTAAATGTCAATGCCCAGAAATCAAATGCCACCTTCTTAGAAAACCTTCCCTGAACTCCCAGAAATACTTTTTTTTAACTTCAGACTTGCCTTCTTTGTTGCCTACATGATTATGAAAGTTATCTCATGTGATTTTAATAGTCAGTTGGTTACATTATTGTCTCACTGTGTAGCTTATGTTTTTCTTAAGATTAAAAATCATATATCCTTTGTAGTCTTCTATTCCCTGTGGCACTTAAGAAAACATTTGAACATGGTCATTTCATCATTTATTTACAAACACAAATGTGTACTATCTATGAGCACACACCATAATGGGCCTTGAGATCAATACTTTTGTACTTAATTGAATTGAAATTTGTAGCAAGATACAGAAAAGCATCATCTGCTAGTGAGAGTATTATGAGTATAAGAACAACATTGTACAAGGATATGGGCTATTTGTATACCTGGAAATTCAATCATATTTAGAGTTGCAGTAGGAGGTGGGTTGAACATAGAGAGTTAAAGCAAACAGGAATTTCTTGGATGCTAAGCCAAATGGAATAGACTTTTGTTAGTGAAGGGAAGTCAACCAAATTCAGTAGTGAAATATTTGGCCATCAGAAAACCCAAAGAAATAAAATAAGCAAAACAAGTTTTGACTCTATTTCATTATGGAATTTATGAAAAATGTATGGTGTCTAATCTCAAATTATTACTTTATGTCAGGGCAATAAGGACACTTCAACAAGCCTACAGGCAGCTGCTAATTTGTTAAGGGTTTTTTTTTTTTTTTACCCCTCAAGACATCATAGACTTCCAAATTGGTCAAAATGATATCTGCAGAGGTTACAGAATATGGGAATTAAAAGCACATTAACTTTCAGTCCATTGGGGTGATGTGTGCCCTGTAGCTGGACTGGAAGGAAATCTCTGGCTTGCTGCCTGATTACATTGCTTTGCTGGGGATTCCACTTAACACCCTGCCATGACCCCTCTGCAGGTATGCAAGGCTGCCTTTGTCTGAGTATGTTTCACATTGAATGGCACTGGCAGTCCATGTGGGTCCATAAGGAAACATAATACCTACAGTGTAGAAAACAATGTCATTTACATGGCACTGACTGGCTTCGGAGTCAAACCTGGCTGTGGATTTACAACAGACAACTGTGATTTTAATTTAACCCACCAGTATCATGGCCATTACAAAACAATGGTCAATGTTAAACATTTTGAAGAAAAGTGTTAAGGTAACACAAGTAGTTTCAATGTTTATATTAAATATCATTTTTGTGCAAACACGTAAGAGATTTTTAATCTATAGCAGGTATCTACAAAAATAAAATCTTCAAGAGTATTAGTATTATGTGATATTAAAATATTGTCTACATTTCTAAGTTTTTCTTTAAGCAAGGTTTAGTCTAATGGTCTCTATGAGTTTGGGGAAGCCAGAGAACCCTTACCACTGGTCATGTCAGGACACATATCAGAAAGCATCTCAGGAACACATTATGTTATCTTGATTTGGTAAAGCTGTGGAGACTTCTCCATACTAGAGTGTCACTTTGTTTCGAGGGACATGTGATAGAGAGTCTGAGGTGACACTGCTCTACGTCTTACATCATTAACCCAGATTCCTCCCATATAAAAACACACAAACCTAAAGCTGCATACTTTTTGTAAGGCCAGTAGTTGCAGCCCTCACCGTGGACATTCACATGCAGGTTCCCATTAGATTTGGACAGACAGTAAAGAAACAGCGGAGCCAAAAATTGGTGGGCCATTCCTTTATTCTAGCCTTGCACCTGGTTGGCAAGTAAATACACACACAGGGAAAACACTTCCCTTTCCATTCAGAGCTCACAAAGCTACTGACATATCCAAATTTTCCTAGAACCAAAGGCCCCACCAATCTTAGTCACCTCTGGTTCCCCATCTGCACACCTTCTCCCTTCTTTCTGCACAAAATTGGCTTTTCCTTCAACACTGTACCATCTGGTTTTTTCTTTTTCTTTTCCTTCTTCCTCCTTCTAAAAAACTACCTGGGCCCACAAAGACCTCCTCCTCCAGCACACATTAGCATAACAATGGCCCTTCCCAAGCAGGAATGCAATTAGCAACCCTACAGACCAGTGCCATTTTTAACAATAAAAGTGAGCAAATTCAAAAATCATATTTTACAAACTCATTTGCCCAACATTCCACCCCTTTTGCTCACTTTGCAGTCCACATCACAGGCATTCCTGTGCAAGGAATTAGACACATCACACAAACAAATTACAGCAACAGCACAAGTCATACAATTTCAACAATTACAGCTCTGGTGCCCTTCACCAGAGCTGCACCCCCCCAAATCAGGCTCTCTCACACTGTCCAAAAGCTGTATGTGTAGGCAACATGGGAGCTGGTGCTGTTACATCCCAGGAGACAGACTACAGCAAACCCAAAGTGAATTTTATAAGTTTTATTGCAAACCTGCACAGGGACTGCAGGCAACCCATGCAAGGGAACACTGCAGCCCCGAGCTTCTAAAATGGCTCCTTTTTATAGGGTGGCTATCTAGGTTGGGCAAGCATTATACAGAAGTAGATGTGGCAGTTAGCTATTCGCTAGGGAGGTCGCGCGCAACATAGTAACAGCGGGGGGCATAGCTCAGTGGAGAATTTCAAACATAAACTTCTGATAAGGGTCTCTGACTGATAGTTGCCCAACTTTGTGCTGAACTCTTTGTTCTCAGCCTCACAGGGACCTTGTCAGCACTTCCCTGTTCCTGTTTTTCTAAGAGTTAGACGCTGGCAGCCACAGCACACTTCCTTGAACCTAACAGTGCCCCCTCTGGTCACAGTCCAAGAGTCAGTCCATGCACATGGGGCCTCAGGCCTCCCCCCTCATCCCTGCCATCCTGGCAGCTCTTAAGATGCTGCCCCAAGGAGGAGCATGTGGCAATGGCGGCCAACATTTCCACCTTTGCTCCAGAAAGCACAGTGCCATCCACCCCTTTGTCTTGCAAACCTATCAGGGGCTTAGTTGGTACTCCTTGCTGCTGGGCTTTTACCTTCTGAAGTCTGTGGACTGCAGCTTCAGCTCAAGTCTCATCATCCTCAGAAGAGGAGCTGGAAATGACTGCTTCCACCAACTCAGAGCCACTCCACCAGCACGGCTCCATCTTAGGCTCTAGTAGCTGCTGGCTCTCGGCAACTTCCAAGGAAAACTGCAATTCACAAACCCATAATTCCTTCTCCAGAGACTGCTCCATTTCCAGGTGCAAATCATGAACTTAGTCAGCCTCCTTCTCCAGTGCTAGCTCTAGTTCCTGGATCTGCATCTCTTTTTTCTGTGGCTATTCCAACTCCTTCCGCTGCTGCTGCTCGGTTTTGCAGGCCTTGGGCAGCCTCTTGCACAGAGCTCTCAGTTTCCTCTTGCAGGGCTGTAAAAATCAGCCAACCCACAGACCCCAAAAGGACAGCCATGGGAACCATATCAAAAATCAGTCCTCTACCCCACCGCTCAAGGGTGGTGGTGACTGCACACCAATCTGATCCGAATCCTGCTGCAAACCAGCCCAACACTTCTCTTTTAGGGGATAAAAAAGGAAAACCAAACATTTGATTTCATTCAATTATGCATTGTTGTTGTTGTTATCAGGGGATGGAAGTGGAAAACCTAAGCACAATTTTACATGGGTTCAGCATTTTCTAAGGAAAATTTTACCATTTTGTCTCTTCTTTTAAGTGTTGGTAGCAAACCTTATGTCAAATTGTGTTGTCATAAAGAAGCAGGAAGTGCGTAATATCACAAGTTGGCTATGAGTGTAGTTGGCTATGCTACACTTACTAAGGCAGACCTACAATCTTGGTGAAGATGAAAACATCAGTGTTGTAAGACCATGAAAGAAATTCCTTAGCTCCAAATCTTGTCCCACTGTGGTCCCAACTGTATTGTCCTCTCATGTTAATCTTGACCCTTGTTCTACTTTTCATGTTAGCTCACTTATATTTTTAATTTTTCTCTTTGAAGAGTGGATCACTTGCCATACCTCTCCAAATTACTTCCCAGTCTGGTTTTAGTATTCTTCACTTGGCTACCCAGCTTCGTCTTTGACTAGTCATACTTAATCTGTTTTTCTTTGCACCAACTCCAATGAGGAAAAGAAGGTAGAAAGGCATTTTCTCATTGCAGGAAATCATTCATCCAACCTTAAACCCTCTATGACTTGGATGGGAGAGCCTAGTTTAAAAGCCCTAAGAGAATGTCTCTTGGATGCAAACACCAAGAAACTGTGTAAGTTATCTTTGTGCAAACACAAAGAAAGGCATGTGAATGGTTTTAGGAAATTTGCCTAGAGAGTTCTAGACTGCCCCTTCCTTTGTGCTTTTTAATTAGCAAAAGAATAAGAATGTACTAATTAAAATTACTCCTTTTTTCCATGTCAGTAAAAAGTCCATTAATCATTCTTTCCTCGTATCACCTGATCTCCCTCCCTTGTCTGATCAATAAAAGCTGAGGGAGAAGATTCAGGAGGTCTTTGTCTCCTTGGCAGCCTCTCTCTCTTCCTCTAGAAATCAGTTTGTGTCTTGAACATTTTTTTCCATACGACACTGGTAGTTCCCAGTGGGCTGCAGTATTACAGAGATTTACAAAGGACAGTTTAGCAGTTTGTGCAAAGAAGTTTATGTTATTATCTATGATTTAGCTATAATAAGGACTGGGATTAAATGTTTCAAAAATATTGCCCAAGGTGTCAAATAGTTCTATCTTTAGAAGATCTAAATATTGAATTTAAGATTTTTCTAAATCTGCCCTGGCCAGTTGGATCAGTGGATAGAGCATTTGCCCAGGGTATGGATGTCCTGGGTTTGATTTGGTCAGGGCACCGGAGAGAAGTGATCATCTGCTTCTCTCCCCCTCTCCCCAACCCTCTCCCTTTACACTCCCTCTTCGCCTCCTGCAGTCAGAGGCTTGATTGGTTTGAGTGTCGCCATGGAGTGGGGGCTGAGGATGGCTGGGTTGGTCCGAGCACTTCAGTCTCAGGCACTAAAAATATCTCGGTCAATTCGAGCATCAGTGCCAGAGAGAGCTTGCCAGAGGGATCCTGGTTGGAGCACATGCAGGAGTCTGTCTCACATCTTCCTTCCCTTCCCATAAAAAATATAAAATAAAATAAAAAAATAAAGATTTTCTAATTCTAGAGCCTTGCACATAACCATATATATGCAATCATTTTTTAAAGCATTTATTGAGCACCTATGGATATGCAAGCCCCTGGGGATAAAAATTTTAATGTTATAATCTTATTCTTGGATTGGATTTTTAATTGTGTAAAGAATATTATGCTTTGTAAAAAAATTTAGGAATTTTTATTATGGGACTTCATGGCATTATCTGTGAGCTATTCAAGATTAATGACTAAATCACAAAAGGGACTCTGTTAAGGTTCGGAGAGTCAATGGTGCCCAGAATAAACAAGAAAGGACAGCACTCCCACTAGGTTTAGTCCACATGTGAGAAAAGGTGAGAGATCTCAGCACATTGCCGTGAGAACATTAGCTGAGTGAACACATGACAAATCACAAAGGATTTTTAAAATCTCTTCTGAAAAATCAAATATATTTGAACATCCTTACAAGTGGGGTTGTTGGCACCAAGCCAACAGGTAACATATGGGAAAAGTTTTTTGATTTAGAGAATGATCATATAGTGAATTCATCTGAATTATTTGTGCTAAGATATCATGAATGTGGATGAGCCATATAACAATCCCCAGAATCAATTTACATAGAGAGCTGGCCCTGGCTGGTTTGCTCAGTGGTAGAGGTCTGCCCGGCATGTGGATACCCGAGTTCAATTCTGGGTCAGGGCACACAGGAGAAGCGACATCTGCTTCTCCACTGCTCTCCCTTCTCTCTCTCTCTCTCCCTCTTCTCTCATAGCCATGGCTCCATTGGCTTGAGCAAGTTGGCCTTGGGCATGGCATTGAGAATGGCTCTATAGCCTCTGCCTCAGGTACTAAAAAAAACAAAAAAAAGAAACAAACAAAAAACCTCTGGTTGCGATGGAGCAAAGGCCTCAGATGGACAGAACATCACCCCCTAGTGTGCTTGCCGGGTGGATACTGGTCAGGGAGCATGCAGGAGTCAATCTCTCTGCCTCCCCTCTTCTCATTAAAATAAATTTTAAAAAAATTACATAGAGAGTTGATGATAAACTACACCAAAACAAATGAAGAGAACAATAGTTATATAACTTATGTTTTCCCAAGTGGAAAAGTCAGTGAGGTAAACATGGAACATAGTATCAAATAAAATTTTTGAGCTTATTTTCTTTGTTGCTAGAAATCTGGTTTCTTTCAATATCATTTCAAATAATTTTGGAGCTTCCTCCCTTCGCTATGTGTCTGTTAAAGGTCTTTTTAGTACTTCTTGAGCCGCTGTTCTTGTTTTCTGTTTTGCATTTGCTATTTTTCTTCACTTGCTCTGAATCACTGTTTGAATATCTGCTCTTGATTCTGAAGTCTGAATCAGAAGCTATGCCATTAATGTCTACCAATTATGCCTTTGCCACTATAGTGTCTGACAAAGGAGGAAGCATTACCCATGCCCAGGCTAATTATGGTTGCTGCTGTCCATATGAGAGTTGCTAATTCCAGCTGGTAGCTGTTCTGAGCTTCTCACGTGTGATGTGTGGATCTGAAATGTCTCTAGCCGATGCCAGAACGGTTGCTGCCAGATCCACTCACATTGTCTCCTACGTTACAAACACACTGCTCTAAGACAACTAATACTTTCAGTGTCCCAAACAGGTTTTTGTAAATCTCTTCTTTTAGTTTTTATACTCTTTCTTTATACCTGCATAGTAGGCTAAATAACCTTTTTCAAAGATGTCAAATTTGAATCCCCTGAACCTGTAAATGTTCTCTCATTTGACAAAAGTGTCTTAGCGAATGTGATTAAGGGTCTGGAGATGGGGAGATCATCCTGCATTATTTAAGCAGGCCCTTAGTGCTATCACATAAAACAGGTAGAGTAGGTGATGTGAACATGCTGGGAGCCACTAGAAGCTGGAAAAGGCAAGAAACAAATTTTCCTTATGGCCTTAGTAAGAAACACAGCCTGGGACACTGTGTTTTTAGCCCAGAGATACTGATTTTAAATTTCTGGCCTCCAAGCTGTGAAATACTAGATTTCAATTGTTTGTGGTAATGATCTTAGCAGCCACAGGAAATTAACATAGCCATTATCCACTATTACACAAGCAAGAGTTCTTGGGGTCAGAATTAGGGAAAATTTAATTTGCTGAAAGATGGGAATTTTGATTAACTTACATCTCAGGTTCTAAAGAAGAAAATTTATTTTCCATTTGAATTGTGAACTAGTTAGTTATTCTAAAGATTTGAGGGGAGCCGCCCAATAATGACAAAAAGATGCAAACTCAAAAATTTCAGAGTATCCCCAAATATAAATGATAACATTAAATTCATATACTTTCAATATTTACTGCCTTTCAAAAATATTCTGTGGTAATTCAGATGATAACAATGGGAAAAGCACAGAAATAATATGTATGCATGAATGTTGTTTGGGGATCATCCAGGGAAATTGTGATTATCCTTGTTAACCTGAAAATGATTATGTTTAAACTTAGAAATTATTTTTTAATGCTTCTAAGAAACAAACCATCTTAATCCTGTATAAGCAGAGTGCTATTCGCACCCATGAAAATTGTCACTGAGTGCAGGGTGCTGGGCACCTCACAAGACCCACAGAGAACAAGGATTCTTTTTCTCAGGGACTTTCTCTAAATGAATATAATACAGGAATATATAGAGATATTTTAAAAGGAAAAGAAAACTATTTAAAGAAAGTAAAAAAAAAAAAAGATCAGATATATTACTTCAAAGAAATAATTAGTCCTTTGCAGAACAGAGAACTGCAAATGCTCAGACTTGGAGCCGAACCCATGCGCAGAGCTCCACTAGCGCAGAGCAAGGTAAGTGGCCTTATCCTCGCTGGGCTTTTGCAGTTAAGGGATTCCTTTGTAGAAGTAGCCTAGGCAAATTTCCCTGCCAATTAGCTGTGGATATGAGACATGGCTATTTTAAGTGTACCTGTTAGACTGTCTGGAGAATAAATGGAAGGCTTTCTGGGTGTGGTACCAAATTCTGCATAAAGGGATTGCTTACCGAGGTCTATTGTACTGATGCCTACCTCCAGGACAGAAGTTGAGACCCGAAAGAGCAGTTTCTCAACGCTTGGGGTCCAGGAGGAAAGCAGAAGGGGACCCAAATCCTACCAAATTCTGAGTGTGTGGGGCAAGAGCAATGTGCAAGAGAAGCCTCTGCTCTGACAATTTGTTTCAATGCTAACACCCCTATTGATCAGCTCAGGAGACAATCTTTGAGTTTTGTCTGCAAACATAAAAATAACATGAACTCTGGATGACATGAATAATAAAAGAAAAAGTGATTGTGGGGAAAACATTGCAACAGAATACTGACTGCATCTTTTATACCAAGTACGTAGAACAATCAAGAAGATGCAGCAGGTCTTATGATGCTCAATAGAGAATTATCTGTCGAAGGAAAATATTAATTCTATACTCTCAAGAACATTGAAAAAGTATCATAGAGAAACTGTGAGGGATTATGAGTCTTTGAGTTACTAGTATTTGACCATTTTACTTATACCCGAAATGCTATTCTTTAGCTACAGTAGTGGGTCACCCTTTAACAGGACTCTCTTCTGATCATGCTTGTGAATAGGAAACAGGTGACCTCCTAGGATTTCCAAAGGAAAAACTAACTGGACTGTCTGCATTGGTCTTTGAGTTGAGAAGAGTGACAGACAGCCTCTTAGTAGCATCTGGATTCTTTTGGTCTTTGTTCATCCTGACAGAGAAGTGACTTGTCTAAATTGGTAAGGCCCCAGGGAAATGGGTTTTAAAAATTTCCAAATAAGAAATAAAACACCTTGTTTTCTGTAATCAGTCTATTCTGTGCCGACTACAATAAAGGGAAGTGTCCCTGGGGAGATCATGGAGGAACTTGCAGTTTTCCCCTCTTGTCTCCAAGGAATCCTTTCTTTTGCAGCAGTTGGAAATGTAATTCATTTAAGAATATAAGCAACGTAGGCACCAAACTGTGGTTCTAGAAACTCAGAGGTGGTGAATGTCTACTTTAATTTCCTACTGTGCACATGAAAAGCTGATCTTTGTACAAAAGCTAACATCTTTTGATGAAAAGCATGTAAAGTTTCTCTAATAAAATTTCATTAAGCCTGTGAAACTGTGTAAATGCTGCAGGAGGACCGAGGAATGTCAAAGAGTTCACAGCAGGATGAGGCCCCAAGTCATTTAGGCTATAGTTGCATAGAACTCAGGGAAAGAGAAATGTTTTCCTCTTCTATACTTAAAAGACACTAAGTTACCCTCCCTCCCAAAAAACCCCTGTTTATTAAATAGGTACAGAATACTCATGAACCATAGAAAACATGAATAGAATTTCTGTGAGTCATGACACCTGAGAAATGTTATTTAAGCAAAATTCCCAAACTTGGTCAGTTTGAGAATAGATTTTAGAAACAAAAATAATACATTGTTACCTATACTTACTTCCTGCCCAATGAGTAAGAAGAGAAGAAAAAGGGAAAAAATTTTACATTTGGGAATAATTGGGATTGAGCTTCCTAGTGCACAGATGAGATGGTCATATTTGAAATGTAAATTTATTCTTGGAAGATAATTAGTTATAAATATTCTTCTAATTCAGTTTTACTTAAATAGTTAGGAAATGTCTTAGTTCATGCCTTGATCATTTACTATTATACTAAATATTTACTGAGCATTTACTCTATACTAGGAAGGTTTTATAAAGCTAGTAGCATCACCTGATCCCACTAACATTGATAGCAAATATTTCTATTTCAATTGTGGATGAATGCTGCTTTGAAGCATTCCTTAATTTCCTCTTTTAACAGTTTCCTTTTTTGTTTATTTTTTGGCAAACAATTCCCTGCAAGTATTCATTATATATTTCCAAAATCTAAGCCAATAGGCGAAGAGATAGAACAGAAAATAATTTTTGCTGGAAAAAGCAGATTGCCTTGGGATAAGCATATTGGAAAGAATGGTATTCCCCAGGCAAGAGAAAACAGAAGGTTGAGAAGTGGGGGTCCTGGTATGGCTTATTGTTGATGGCAAAGAAGGACTATAAGTAGTCAATCAAAGCAGACAGAGCTTCACACACACACACACACACACACACACACACAAATGTGGGTCCTCAATATGGCACAGAAACATTAAGGACATAAAGACATAGAGGAGCCATAAGGTAATCGACAGTGTATGTTATTGTGAACAGGACACCAATAACCATAACCCTTTTCTGTCCGTGGGCCAAAAACACATACATGTTGCATGCACACACCCACTTTTGTACTTCATAGGACTCTGAAATTAAGAACAGTACTTGATTAACCTCAAAATCAAATTGATACCACAGAAAGGGGGGGGGGGGAATGGGATATTCTTACGCATCTGTGATTTTGGACTGAGATTCACAGCCTCCACATGCTATTTTAATAGACCAGGCTTTTAGATGTGATGAATGAGAGCAATTTAACTATCATTTACCAGCACTGGAATTATCTGAAAGAAGCCTTATTAGAGTAGTTGCATAACCTATCACTGAATTCTGATCTCTCAAAACAATCTTAGACATTTTAGTATTAAAATCAAGAAAATGTAACTTAGCAGTTAAAAATATATTATTATTCTATGTTATATTAAAATATAAGCATTGTTGTATCTGAATTAATTTGTTCTTTCTTGTTAATATGGGTCAACTGTTGATTATTGACTTTGGTGACTGAAGTGTTACTGTCTTTTTCTTTTTTCTCAGGAGATTATCTCTGTGATAATACATAGCAATGGTAATGTAAATCCAGAAAACAAGCTGGTAGAGAATTTTGTTTTCTCTCTGGTCTTTATTATAGCCACTTTGGAATTAGTAATAAAATAAGCAATAAATGATGAAACTGTTCATCCCAAAATAAAAGAAAAATAAAACAATAGTTTAATTAGATGATCATCTATTCAATCAAAAAAAAGTCTCATCTCTCAAAGACCTGGAGCAAAGGAAAGGGGGTTTGTATCCCTACTAGAAAAGAGGAAACCATTGCTAGAACCCACATGGTGGTGCTGGCAGCCCAGTCTGTCTCAGCTCATTCTGCAGATGTTAGGTGCTTCACTCAGTGCTAGAGCCTGGAGATAACAACATTAAAAGCCATGCTGTCAAGCCAGAGGTCTTAAAACAATGTCTGCCATATTATAGGCAACTGACAAATAAACAATGTAAATATTTTAAGCAATATCATGTGTTTGAGTGTAATCAATATATACATCATGTTCAAGTAGAATGAGTATATTTAAAAGCAAAGTATGTAGCAAAATTTACATTTAATATTAAATGAGAAAAGAAAGTTATCCTAACTGTAATTAAAAAACTTAAGAGTAATTTTTTTTTCCTTTCTGAGAAGAGAAAATGTAAAAAAGAGTAAGTAATTTCCAGGTGAAAATTCAAAAACAAAAAAAAATAAAAGGGAGAGAGAAAGCATGGTATTAAGAACCATAGTGTATTGAGTTATGTGGGGTGAAGGAGAAGAAGACACAGTGGGGTTCCCTGAGGATGCCTTGTTAATGTGCCTGCTCTGCTTGCTCAGAAAGCCTCAGTAGATACTCAGGTACTCTTATGAAAATTAGTGAGTACCTGATACAGTAGCATCTACATCAAGTAACATACCCATCAAATTACAGTCTTCATCATATCTACTAAACAAAGGGATCATGAAAGATGTACAAGAAAGTTGAATTGAAAGCAAGAATGTTTGAGGATACTCTGTGTCTTTTTTCTATCCAACAAGACAGATTATTTTTCATAGAAGATGATGCCTCGCCCTCAGGATGCCCTTGATGGAATCTCAGGCCGCCTCTACTGGGCTTCGGGAGGAAAAAAGGGGTGATCAGAAAGTCCTTCCCTTTCTCTTGCTTTTCTGTTGGTTTTAGTTTGACTAGTGTAATGTAAGCCATCAAAACATAAAAGAAACAAACCTTTAGACCTCACACTGTTATGTGGCTACATTTACAGGAAATGGCAATATCCCAAGCTTTTAAAGGTATTTCTGTGCCTACCTAGGCATTCAGGGAAGAAGCACTTAACAACAAACTGAAAATAGCAAAATTATTCTATCAGTAAATTCCCAAAGTAATTGACAACAATATAACCACAACAAAAGCTTCGTTTTTGTCTTTAAAAAAGTGTCTTATTGTCTTTAAAAGTTAAGTCAAATTAATGCATTGCCTCCAGACTGATAATTTTTGCCTCCAACAGCTATGGAATTAATCAGACTGTGTTGTCTAATCTCTTTGAGAAAACTAAGACCCTGGCAACTATGATTCATGGAAAAAGTGAATATTCTTTATATACACATTGCAAACTATAATAACGTTAATGCTGAGGCTATTTGTTCACTGGTTACACTACCCTTGTATTTTTTTTAAGTTTCCCTTTTAGCATGATTTTATCATTTAAATTTGTAATCTGATTAGCACTTAACACACATTTTGAGGGAAAAAAGTGGAACTATTTTTGCTAACACTCTACAGCTGCTCAAGAAAAAAAAAGTCATACTCCACTCATTACTATTTAAAGGAAATTCTTCTATGCAAGAGTTTCCAATTAGGTTATAGGGCACCATTTAGGTGCTGGAGGAGATGCGTGATTACATCTGCTTCTGAAACAGTGTGAAAATTCTCACAATTCTTTCATTTAAAAAACTTGGCAAGTGGTGAGGAAACAGCAATGAATTAGAAAGCTAAGTAATATACTCTTTAAGATTGAAATAATTTGATCTGCACAAGTAGATTGATCAAAATTGAGTGAATGATTTAACTCATTAAAAAGATGCCTAATAACACACTTTACTTTCCTCTGTTAAAAAAAAAAAAAAGTCTGTTTAATTATTTTTCTCCATGTAGGAGGAGTGCATGTTTCACCACGTAACATACAAGATATTTGCAAAGATTTAAATACATTTTAGACCCTCCTCTTAAGCATTATAATCTGTCTGTTAAGTTTAGATGATAAAATTTAAAGTAATTTACAGAACTCACAAAATTTTCTTAGTGAATTTAAATATCTCTGCAAACGATATTCTCCAGTATTTCCTATTATTCTGCTGGTTTTAAATAAGCAGAAAACAGTTAGAAATGTTCAGGTTTCATTTCTTTCTTTTCTTATTTTCTCCTTCCTACATCTGGTAATAAAAAAAAATACAGAAACAAAATATAAAATAAGGTAAGCATCAGGATGGGGATTGATGATTTCATTTTAAAATAGTGAGATCAAGAAAGACCTTATACCAATAGTATTTGAAATAATAAGGCAAAAACTATTTTTATAAGGCAAAATTTAGATCCATATTTATTACATGTAAATTTGAGATTGTGAAAATATATATATTTTATTTGATGTATAAACTATAAATATATAATGTATATACATGCATGTATTTTTTACTTAATTTAAAGAACATGAATATAAAATATTCTATTATGATATTCTATAAATTCTAATAGTCACAATAAACCACAGTATAAATTAAAATTTTTAATAAAGTAGATAATTTCATGTAATTAAGAATGTATTTTTAAGTAGTTGTACAGTCAGAATTGACACAATAATGAAAATCAACAACAAACAAAACTTATTTTCTTCTTATTCTTCATATTAATTTCTTTTAACTTTCCTTTTCTCCAGTAGCTAAATTTTACAACTGAATTAGTTTTCTCCCCACTGACTGCTTTCTGGATTTATCACTTACACATTACTGATTTCTATGATGGTTCTTCATTTCCATAACATTGAATCTAAAATGTGGCAATATGTAAACTGGCTTGGAAACAGACTGATTCAGGAAGGTCAGTTCTATGCTTCCCGTATCCATCCTCTAAATCCATACCTCACTCTTTCTCCTCATGATCCTTGACTCCAGTGTTAGGATAGTGCATTTTTGAGAAGATAACATGTATTATTACATCAAGTATATTATCTTTTTTATGGGAATAATTATTCTCAGCTGTTTTCTTTGCTCTCTTGATTTTAGATTGCTGCTACACCATGTGAATAATGACACAAACACCCTGTTTATTTAAAAGGAATCATAAGGTTAAGTACATGATCTGTGATCGAGAACTAATAATTGCTTTTTAACATTGATTTGAGTGGGCCCTATGAGAGAGATCAACTAGCACTCCAGGCATTAGTTGCTGTAGATACCTCTTTTTATATTGCCCATGTCAGTTCATTTAAGTGCATTATTAATAGTTTATGTGACTCTTTGATGTTTGGTATTAGTGTTTTCATACATTAAAAGAAGATAAAGTAATGCCATTTTTACTGTGCATGTTAATTTTCAATTGTTAAAAATTTTATACTGTTTTCTACAGGTTCAATTCCTTTGTGACTTACTGTTATAATGGTCATTTTTCAACAAGGTCAAATCACTCGTTGTATTTTTTTTTCTTGTCTTTTTATTTTTTAGAGGTGATACATTCTTGATTACTGACAATTTCCTTTTTAGTTTGATATAGTTTTTAAAATTGCATTTATTGTTTTGTTTTCAGTATTTTATTTTTTGAGCTATTTCAGGTTTACAGCAAAATTGAAGAGAAGGGAGAGATTCCCTGCATGTGCTCTGCTTCCACACATTTATAGCCTCCCCCTTTATTAACATCACTTACCAGGGTGGTGCTTTTTTTCTTTTTCCACCAAAAATGAGCTTATACTGTTACATCATAATTATTCAAAGTTTATAGTTTTTCTTAAGATTCATTTTTGATGTTGTACATTCTATGAGTTTGAAGAAATACCTAAGATTATGGTATCAAACAGAGTTTTTTGTTTTTGTTTTTTTTGTGTATTTTTCTGAAGCTGGAAACAGGGAGAGACAGTCAGACTCCCGCATGCGCCGGACCGGGATCCACCCGGCACGCCCACCAGGGGTGACGCTCTGCCCACCAGGGGGCGATGCTCTGCCCCTCCAGGGCGTCGCTCTGCCGCGACCAGAGCCACTCTAGCGCCTGGGGCAGAGGCCAAGGAGCCATCCCCAGCGCCCGGGCCATCTTTGCTCCAATGGAGCCTTGGCTGCGGGAGGGGAAGAGAGAGACAGAGAGGAAGGAGGGGGGGGATGGAGAAGCAAATGGGCGCTTCTCCTATGTGCCCTGGCCGGGAATCGAACCCGGGTCCCCCGCACGCCAGGCCGAGGCTCTACCGCTGAGCCAACCGGCCAGGGCCAAACAGAGTATTTTTGCCCTAAAAATCTTTTTTACTCTGTCTGTGCATCCCTACACCCCTACAACCACTCGTCTTTCATTGTCTCCATAGTATTGCCTTTTTCTGAGTATCCTATAGTCAAGTAATATAAAAAGGTAGGGGCAGAGACTAGAAAGTTTATTTTGAGGAATTAATGACGTCTTAATTAAAAATAAGTAGTTCTAAGAGCCAGAAAAAGAAGTAAGCACTATTCCACTTGTGAAATTTCCTAGAAAGCTGAAAAAAAATATTTATTTGGTATAGAGTATATACCAAGTATTTCAATTTCTTTTGGTATAAACAAGAATTTAGGCTTTTTAAAAAACATATTTGCATATTTGCTGTTGATGTTTTTAATTCAAAAGACCCTCAACAACTAAATAATTTAGGGCAACCTCTACGCAATTTAAAAATTTTTTAAATCCTGAAAAGCATGAAATTAAATCTTTCTGGTCTTGCTGACTTAGAGGATGGAGGTCAATAGGTGGCAAATGAAAATGTTCTTGTGAAAATGAAGAAATGCAGCCAGGACACACAAATGATCTTCAAACTTCTAAATTTTACTGCTCTTATAGAAGTCCTGGCAAAACTTTTGGCTGTCTTCTCTTATTAACTGAGACTAGACGACTGCTTCTTACAATACTATTATTTAAAAAAAAAATAACTGGATACTTAATTTTTGAACTATAGCTTCTTACTTTGGTAATATCTAAAACTAGATTTAATAGTCTTGGTATAAACTTAAAGTTATTCCTACAATAACAAG
The DNA here is from genome assembly GCF_036850995.1 of Saccopteryx leptura. Classification (NCBI taxonomy): domain Eukaryota; kingdom Metazoa; phylum Chordata; class Mammalia; order Chiroptera; family Emballonuridae; genus Saccopteryx; species Saccopteryx leptura. The sequence goes on from NC_089506.1 coordinate 43,443,571, forward strand.
AGATCATTTTAAGATGGCTGCAGCTTTGGAATTTTTCTATCTACTAAACTCTTTTCCATTACCTCATTAAAGTAACAATTTCTTATGTTTCAAAGTCCAAATTCTGAGGTTATTGTACTTCAAATCTCTTAGTTTTCTTTTTCCTTTTCTTATTTTCAGATGAGGAAAGGCCTAACTTTATATTTCAATAAGTTCAGAATTAAAAATATTGATTCTGATTTGTTTCTAAAAGATTTTTTAAAAGTTCTGAAGATAAAATTTGCAATTTTGACTACTTTTCATCTAAGAAAACCCATAATATAAAACTGAAATGAAATATCATTGTTTGCATAGTTCAAATCTTGACATACTGTTTCTTTTACCTACCTTTCAGAAATATAATAAACGTTTCCAAAAACCTAAGACATAACATTTAAGAAAATGTCATTGCCTTAAACATGGACAACATTTTGAAATAATTCTTGATATTATCTGTCTATTGTGGCTTTTCTTCCATTCAAAATCTTTCCAGAGTTTACCCCTCCGATATCTCCCAAATTGCTTTCTTTAGCTATGACTCTGCTTTAAGTATTTTTGGCAAACATTTAAGCTTTTTCTCTTTGGTTTTGGTTGTAGAAGATGGAAAAAATCTTGATTTGCACATGTAAGTAGATATTAATGGTAACTATCTTTTATCAACCACTTCACAATCTTAGGACAATCTTGAATGCAAATAATCTAGAAGATTAAGATTAAAAAAGGAGTAATATAATGTTTTATGTCAAAATGTTATGGCTAAGACATCTAAACACTGCTCAAAGTATTTGTTATAAATATATAATAAAGGCAATGATTACTCCATACTTGACGCAAAAGCTATCTTCAATACTTTGCCATTGTGGGTCAAATAAGTTTGCAAATATGATATATATGTTTGCTCATTTATAGTTTGCATTGGATGTGGGGGACAGGCTGTAAGCAGGCAGGATCCTTATAGCCTAAGGCAGGGGTCCCCAAACTATGGCCCGTGGGCCACATGCGGCCCCCTGAGGCCATTTATCCGGCCCCCACCGCACTTCTGGAAGGAGCACCTGTTTCATTGGTGGTCAGTGAGAGGAGCATAGTTCCCATTGAAATACTGGTCAGTTTGTTGATTTAAATTTACTTGTTCTTTATTTTAAATATTGTATTTGTTCCCGTTTTGTTTTTTTACTTAAAAATAAGATATGTGCAGTATGCATAGGGATTTGTTCATAGTTTTTTTTATACTCCGGCCCTCCAACGGTCTGAGGGACAGAGAACTGGCCCCCTATGTAAAAAGTTTGGGGACCCCTGGCCTAAGGCTTAGTTTTAAAACTAAGCATTTCCCACCCTTTTAATACTAAGATCTTCTCAAAACTAAGCTTTCCCCCACACCCTTGACTTGCATGATGTGGAGTGGTACACTCTTATAAGGAATCCCATTTATGCCTCAGATAAGTAAGTGGCTTTGTATCAAAGACTTTCTTATTTGTAAATTGGCTTAAAGCCTTTAATTTCTACACTGTAAGATGAGGCAGATCGGGGACTCGGTGGTTCAGATCCTGTTATCAGCATTTCATAGGAGAGGCAGCCAAGATGGCATAGTGCAGAAGGAGAAGCCAGTTTGTGCAGAGTTAATGCCAAGAGGAGGAGATGGGGAACAGAGGTGAATAAGGCTGATGAGGTAGAAACCATTGATTCTAGGAAAACTTGGATGAGTCCATGGCTTTGGGAGCCCTGAATGGAAAGGGAGGTGTTTTTCCACTGTGTGTATTTCTCGCCCGTGGGTGCGAGCTGGGATTAAAGGTAGTAGCCCACCAGTTTTTGGCTCCATTGTTTCATTACTGTCTGTCCAAATCAAATGCGAACCTGCATGGGCCAGGCTGCTGTTATGGTGGCCACAGCTCCTGTTTTTACAGCCATTATGGCTAGACCCATTTGGTGCTCACTCAGAAATGTGCACAGGTGAAGATCATGTGCCAGGCAGATGAATGTCATCCTTGCTTGATGTTTAATAGTGCATGGCTCACATGTGATGTATTAGTGTAGACACCCATTTTACATGAGCAAACATATGTAGGGATAAACTGTAAAGAAAGACAACGGTAGAGTTACAACTTCTCTAATAAATGACACATTTGCTAACAGTTGAAATATTTGCATAGCGATGACAGGAGGATCTATATTCTTAGATGCATGTAAAATTAATTAACCTAGCAGCACAAAATCTGACCATATTGGTATCTTAGGCATTTAAATGTAGGTGCTATGCTATAATTTCAGTTCTAAAACAGATAAAATCTGATCCAAATATTATTTTTAAATATGATATTTAGCAAGCCTTTAAAACACTCTTGTAACCATTATCAAAACTGTGGTCTTTCCAGTAATTTAAAAATGCTTAGTGATGCCAGCTTAACTTTATGTGTGTAAAAAAAAGACAGAGAGAGAGAAACTATATAGAGAAAACTGTGTAATGTAAAAAAAAAAAATCTATTTAGGACATAGCTAGAATGAATATGCCAAGTCAATTGTCTTTTTTCTTTTCACAAACCATTAAACCAAACATGTCTTTTTCCCCCCTTAATGTCAGCAAGATTTTGCTACCATAAGACACCTCCCAGCGATCCATTGCTATTTTTAATAAATGAAAGAATGTTGTGGACGTAGTGTATATGCTCATTGTAAACTATTTTTGATGGATTAAATCTGAAAATACAGAAGAAAGACACTGAGCAGACTGTGAACATCTGAGGCGTCAATCAGCCAGGCAGTGATTCCTTACATTTACCAAGTATTTAAATTAAATGTAGGTATCTTTCTCCATGTGTGCTTTGCACATATATATTTTCTTTAGACCACAAATGTCTTGTTGCTGATAAGTAGAAACAGTTTCCTTTGTTTCCAGGTGAGATAGAACATGTATTCTTTAGCTGTTTTATTATTAGATTCTGAAGTATAAATTAGCCCAATAATAATCTAAACAAGTGAGAGATCAAGAGATTGGTGTTTAGTGCAGACTATTATTTTAGAATTACATGATTACAACTAAATGTCTAAACAGGTTTCTTATTTTTCATCAGTGTATAGAGAATATTTCAAGTGTTGAATCATCCACAGGAAAGAAGCAGACCTTTACACTCAAATAACTATTTTTAAAAAGATTATTCCAGATTTAATAATGGTGCACAGAATGGAAAACTTAATAAACATCTTATTTATTTTTTAGGTTAGTTTTCATTTCTCAAGCAATTCATAGAAACTCTATTTTGGCCATGCACTACTAAAATTGTTAGATCACAAATGGAAAACTGTTTACCCAAGTAGAAAGCCATAAATTTCAAAATTCATGAGATAGTCAGTTTCTACATCTTATATTTGACTATATATGGTGATATATGATTTATTATCCTATTCCATTTTTGTATTATGTATTATATTGTTATTTATTTATTATTTATTTTTTTAAACCAAGAATAGAGATTTTCATTTAAAAGTGAAAAGGACAAATGTGTCTGTTTCTTAAATCAAACATATTTGGACATAATATTTCCTCAAAAGGTGCATCGTATCCTTATTTAATTTTATAGATTACTTTAAAAATTTATGTCATACTTATAACGTGTTCCCAAACAGGTCATATTCAATTGGGAACTTCATTTAACATGTGAAGTTAAATTCAGTGCAACAAATAAAACAGTATATTAAACATTTACTTTGTGCAAATTGTAGGGTTAAATCTCAACTATAAGTAAAATAAGATCTTAGCTTTTGATTTCTGACTCTCCAAATAAATTAAATGATTCAGATCAGCAGAGTCAGAAAAGAGAGGCAAACTTCTATTTAAAATTTTTTTTTTAATTTTTATTTGTTCAGTTTTAGAAAGAGAGGAAAGATAGCAAGAGAGAGAAAGACAGAGAGAAGGGGGGAGGAGCAGGAAGCATCAACTCCCCTGTGTGCCTTGACCAGGCAAGCCCTGGGTTTTGAACTGGCGACCTCAGCGTTCCAGGTCGACTCTTTATCCACTGTGCCACCACAGGTCAGGCCCAAATTTCTATTTTAAATTATTGTGACTTAGTGGTAACAGTTGAGATAGTGCTAGTGTGATTCAATTCCAAGAAAACCCTATCCTAATAAGAAAACAAAACAAAACAACAACAAAACAGAGTTATAAAAACAAGGGGGGGGGCAATAGTAGGTTTACAGTTGTTTGTTAGAAAATAATATGATTAATAAATAATAATACAAGAATAAACTCTTTTTTGTGTACTCACAACTGTAAATCTACTATTACCTTTACCTCACCCTTTATTATAGTTCCTAACTTTTCACTTGTCACAGGATTGACAGGTAAGTGATCTAGTATTTCTCAACTTCAGGGTAGTATATCATTGAGGTAAAAGACATTCTGGTCAAGGTTAAGTATGTTGTTCAACATCCTAAAATCCACAGGAAGGCCCTTGCAACAAAAAGGTTACCTGGCCTCACATGTCAGTAATGTGGATTATTCTGCATGCGATTTAATAAGCAATCTATGATATAATATTTATTAATCAATAGTCAAGGAACAGTGAATTACAAACAATGTATATGATTTGTGTGTTTCAAAAAGTAAACTAGCCAAAATATCTGTCTATGGTTGGGGATTTGAATAAAGAAATTGGATCAAATTGTATTCTTTGTTTGAGATAGTTTATTATTGACTCATATTGATGGTATTTTATTATCATGATTTCACTAACAAAGAATAGCTTTAGTTAATAACTTATATTACAATAATATATAAATTGAATAGGACATTGCTTAGTTACAAAATGTCTAAATTCATTAAGCCAAAAAATTTTTTCCAGAGGGCTTTGTTTATGAAAGTCATGTCTGAATTTACCAATAGCCTAAATTTCAATTTCGCTGAAATGATCCTTAACATTTTAAATGTCCCTATGTCAAAGAAATGCATAGTTTAATTTTGTTTTCCAAGTTCAGTTTCAATCCTCTGTTATCATTAATTCTGAATTATTTTTATATATTACATTATATTTTTCTGCCATTAGAGAGAGTTAACCTAAAAATCTTTATCTCTTTAAGTTTTTCAAAAAGCAGAATCGACTACTATTGTTATCATATTTATGTTAATTAAAACAAATATTTCAAACCTTTAGAAACAAGTATTATTACTATAATAATTATAGGAATACTTAATATTCAGTTAAAAACAATGGCTTCAAATTAATAATATTTTTCTCAACTGAAATTATCAAAGTTGTTTGATAAATGTTGCTGATTGAATTTCATGAATTATCAAAACTGAGTCATGAGAATTTTGAACAGCTTATGACATTGAAATTCTTCCCTCTATTCCCTTGTGAATAATTCAAGCACTTTTTTTGGCTACCCTTAAGACATATATCAGAACACCTCTCACTTCATAAATGAAATTAGTACTGTAAGTACATAACTGCTCAGTGAATGCCATAACCTAATTTTTAATGGACTTAAAAAGAATGTGTTGCTTCATTTTTAAAACCATACTGCACTCTTTATAAGTGATGTACTATTTTGTAAAACACCTTTTCAGTTGAGCTAACAACTTATGTACATTGAAAGTACATTCTACTTGTAACTTAAAATGACTGTAAAGACAAATCAACTCTATGAAATTGGGTCTATAACAAAAACATGTATATTCCCTCAGTAGTAGCAGTGTTTTTCTACCACCAGCAGGAGAAGTAATGAAGTCTTGTTGCTATTAAGCTAGAGCAATGCTTTAAAGTGAGTAGTTGCCTAATTCACAGATAGAATAATCCATAACTCAGCTCTCCAGGGGCAGCTTCTGTGTTACGCCATATTTGTATGTTCAGCAGTAATAAAATATGTCATTCAGTTGACCTGAGGTCTACAATTTCATGCTATGGAAGGAAAAGTTATCTCCTTCCTTTCACATGGTCCTTCTTCATGGCTAATTACAGAGCCCATGGCTTTCTATTGCAGTTCGCTGCTTGGCTGTTTCATTGGGTTTCATTGTAACATTATCAGATCTTGAATAACATGAATCTTTTAGCTAAAAAAGAACTTTAAAGTTGGTTTCTTTTATTCTGTATTTATTTTCCAAAACAATCTTGAGAAAGACTCCTGTAAGTAGTTATTCATAGGTCCCAGTCCCCAGAGCCTACTTTTATTGTACATACAATAAATATCTCATGTTTATTTTGTGCCAAGAAACAAGGTAGATTCTCTGTTTTCAAAACAAATTCCATTATTTATGAATCTATTTAAACTTTAAAAAATTTTAAGACTTTATTCATTTGAGAGAGAGAGAGAGAGAGAAGGGGGAGGAGCAGGGAGCACTAACTCCCATATGTGCCTTGACAAAAGAAGCCCAGAATTTCAAACCAGCAACCTCAGCATTCCAGGTCAACACTTTATCTATTGTGCCACCACAGATCAGGCAGACTGAAGATTTAAGTACTTTAAATACATAATTATTTACCAAATCCATTAAATCACAATATTTCATTAATCTTTGAGAGCTTTAGAAGTAATATTTGTATTTTCCAGGTTTTTCTTTAAAAATGATATAACATGTTAATTCCTTTGTTATTCGACAATATTTTTAAAATAATTATTTTAAGATACGTCAAGCCTGAATTACTGTTATTGCAATATATTTTATGCATCTAATATAAATTATAATTTCAGGACAATCAGCCATTTCAATAATGTATTTTTTTCACTAATTTAACTAATATTTATTGAACATTTATTCCTTGTCAAACTTTTGTCTAATTTCTGGGAATGCAGCTATAAATAAGATGAAGCTCCCTGCCCTCATACAACTTATATATAAGCGGAAGAAATACAAAAACATAAATAAAATAATGGCTTTATTTATTATGACAGAGCCATAAAACCAAATGCTCAAAGATGAGGAATAAAAATTCACTTTCTTAGTTTACAATAAAACACCCAAGGTATGGTGTTTATTTTCCCCGAATTGGAACACAGTGAATCATAGATAAATTTTGAAGTACTCCTCAAATAATGTAATAAATAATATAAATACTGTCTTGAAAAAATATATTATCAAGCTGGGATTGGGGCAGGACTGTCTGCTTCTTAGTCTGGTTTGAGACATATAGTATAGACTTAGAAGAATTTCTTGTATTTAGTCATAAAAGAAAGAAAGAAAAAAATTGAACATGTACAGATTCAGGTGTCCTTTACACGAAAGTTGCTTGCAATTTCAAAGAAGAATACCAACAGAGAAAAGTTATATTCACCAAGATCTGATTGATTCTTCTTGTACTTTGTGAAAGAAACCTGGAGGTTAGTTAGCAGTTAGATATTCGCACACATATGAATATAATGGAGTTGGAAACATCATTCTTGGGTTGGAATAATGTGGTACTGCCAAGTCTCCTTCCAAGGCTTCTTCCTCCCTTCATGCTTCTATCATAAAGGGGCAGTTAAAAGCTATTTGCATAGCTGCTAGTCCTTGAAAAGACACATTGTTCCTTTTCTTCTCTTATTTTGATAAAATATTCTTATATTCATAGAGTGCTCTGATTAGCTCAGTTCATTTTTGGTTTGGTCTAGAGAGCAGAATAAAATATAATCCAATTTGAGACCTATCTACAAATTTGCTTAATTCTATCGTGAAAAGACAAGATTTAGAAAGAAACTATAATTGCCCCATATTTAAGATATTACTGAGAATGCAATGGATTAAATTTAAAATGTGCTTTCAGATTCACCCTACTTATTTTAGAAAACAGTATTTTTTCAAGTGCATTTCCAAAGTACCAATGAATTTATTACTAGGTTTTATATGGTTATGCTGAAGAAGTTTACAAAAATGTGATATAAGAAGTTGTCAGTAGTATTTGCCATTATTCCTTTTAGTTTTAAAATGTACCTCATAGCCTATTTATTAGTACAACTTTTAATAGATCTGAAAAAATAATTAAAGAAAATTGATATTTAGATGACATTTATTTTGTGTTTTCATACTCAAACGATGCTAAAAGAGCACAAGCCAGAAAATGAATAACGAATTCTGACATGACCACCATTTTTTTGTTTGCAAGGACCTACAAATATTTATGATTTTGTTTGATCTTTCTTTTTTAAAAATTTTTACTAATAAAGTACTTTTTCTAAAACATTTATTTGGTAGTATATTTTATCATAATATCTGATAGAAAGGCTTTAGTTCTTGTTTATTTGTTTACTTACTGTCAAAGACTTTGTGACTATTCACTTTTTTGTATTTCCAGTCTCATTATAATCTTTGATTCTTTACAATTGTTTTTGTGCTATTAATGCTGCTATTATTATTACTAGTAATATTATTATTGACTTTTTGAATGAGAGACATTTTTAATGTGGAGCATTTTTTCAGTTAATAACTTCCCATACATGATGTATTAGAAAAGAGGGCTAGGGTATGTTAGAAAGGTTAATATAATTGAGCCTTACCTATCACACACCATTAACTCTAGGTTTCTGATTGCTCTTTCAAGCAGATAACAGTTAATGCTGACTGAAGGATTAGATGCATTTTGGTTGTAGCAACAATTAAACACGAGAAAATGCTGCCAAAATCATAGTAGCACTTTACTGGGTCGGGGGAGGGGGGCAGTAAAAGAAGGAAAACAAGAAAAGTTTGTCTCTATGACAAAAGCTCATGGGAAAAAAAATGAGATAAAAGACACTAAGATACATATGTGAAATGCTATATAGCAATTCTTTAATTATATTCTTTATCACTTAATACAACTGAAATGTAGACACTTAAGAGAAATTAAAAACCCATTTTTTCTTAACATTTTGTTCATGCTAGGCCTAGCGGATAAAATTATACTGCCAAAGACCTAGTCTGAAGCCATTATTTGTATAGCTACTTCTTGTTCAGAAATCAAAAAGTCATTTAAGCTTTGGGGTAGACAGCTGTGTGAAGTGATATCAAGTAAGTGATGTCTGTAAATTAGTAAGGCAAGAAAGTATGCAGCTGGAAGCATCATCGGAAATTTAACTATTTTTGTAAATGCTTGGAAATTACAATAATGGATGAAGAAAAAGAAAAAAAAAACAGACAGAAAACGACATCCAGAATATATGTTTGTGTATATATATAAAATATATATATTATATAATATAGGTAATATTATATTATATATAAATTTTATTATATATAATTATATATTTATATATAGTTTTATTTAATATATATTTATATATATTGTCAATTTAATATATATATATATTAGTATATATATAAACTTTTTAAAGTAGATTAACCACTTACACTTTGGATTTCTTCCATAATTTTTAAATGTATGTTTTGACACTAATCTCCTCAGGACAAAATAATGTAAACCTAAATATGAAAGTCTTCTAAGATACTATTTTTTATTGTAGTAAGACTTATTAATGACAAAAGAGGCCTTACCTATATTATAGCTCAAGCACTTCCAAATGATATTTCTAATATGATTGTGTAATAATGTCAAAAAGACAAACTTGAGCCCTGACCAGGCGGTGACGCAGTGGATAGAGTGTAGGACTGGGATGCAGAGCACCCAGGTTCAAAACCCCAAGGTCTCCAGCTTGAGCGCAGGCTCATCTGGCTTAAGCAAGGCTCACCAGCTTGAGCCCAAGGTCACTGGCTTGAGCAAGGGGTCATTGGGTCTGTTGTAGTGCCCCGGTCTTATATGTAGGTACATATAAGAAAGCAAACAATGAACAACTAAGGTGCCGCAGCAAAGAATTGATGCTTCTTATCTCTCTCCCTTCCTGAATGTCTGTCTCTATCTGTCTCTATCACACACACAAAAAAAAAAAAAAAAAAGAGGACAAACATGGGTTGACAACCTATGCCTGAGGATTATGTAGTGGCAGTGGCTTCTCTGGGTTCTTTTGTTTGTTTGTTTGTTTTTTGGTGTCTTCCCAGCTAAAATAGACTTTCTAGATTAGTTAGAAAAAAAAATATGAGCTCATGGGTGCCTTTTTCTTTCCGCAATTTATTATTTTAGGTTTGAAGTTTGCAATCCTATGACTTAAGATTATGAAATAATAGTTTATTTAATCAAAATATGCCAACTAATAATATAATAGAAATTAAGGACTTCTTTGTATTGGGTGCATAGAAGGAAGATTCTTTGTTAAATACAACAGTATATTTTTATTACCTGTTGTCTGTTATTTATTGCTGCATAGTAAAGCACTACAAAACTCAAGAGTGTGACAGCAACAATGATTATCTTGCCTTCAATTCTGTAGTGTGATCACGGCTCCATATAGATAACTCAGCTCTTCCTCACATGACATCATATGAGCCAGTATGAAAGGAGGGTTATTCAGCAGCTGAGATTACAATGGTTCTATGCATCACTTGACCTGGCAGTGGAGGCTGGATGTTACCTGGGACTTCAGGTGGTGCTATCCACTGGCAGACCTGCACATGCTTCATGTGGTTACTTGGCTTCCCAACAGCATGTTTTCTGGGTTCCCGAGTAAGTATCCCAAGATGGTAAAGTGAACAAGCAAGGCTTTCTTATGATGTAGCCTTTGAAGTCACATGACATCCTTTTGTCTCTTCTCACACAGTTCTATCCAGTTTCAAGGGGAAGAGACATAAAACCCCCCACTTGATGGGAAGAATGTCAATTTAACATATTAAGAAAGGCATGTGAGATTAGCTATATTGTGGAGGATATTTTTCATAATTGCCATTGGCCAGTTTGCCCTCTTGTTACAGTACACTATTCCCCTCTTAAATGCAAAATATATCTGAACATTTCCTAACAACCCCAAGGCTCATGTCCTTAGAGTATCAGTTTAAATGATATGATTAAATGATGCATCATTCTACATCATCTCCAGGTGTAGATGGTGCTTCTTGGGTTCAGTTGTTCAATCCTGCTACTCAAGTATGTCCTTTCAGTTTGAAGACCTGTGACTTAAAGAGAGAAGTTTTCTACCCCTCACCCTTAACTCAATATTTAGTAATGGCCCAGGCATAGAATAAGGACTTTCCATATTATTGTTCTAGGAGGGGAAGAGTAGGTGCACAAACAACTACTAGTCTAGAGCAATTATGAAATCCTTTGGGATACATGTTGCCATTTTCTTGATTATTTCTTTCATATTTACTTATTTTTTAAGATAAATGAAAGCTCTCTAGTAAGAAGAAAATGTTATACACATATATTAGAGAGACTTCTTTCTTAGCAATCCTCATGCTGCCTTGGGGCTCATCATTTCTCGCTGTGGGTAAAAGGGACCTTGGCAACTCTGGTAGATTGTATTTTATAAAGTTCAATATGCCCCTTTTTACAGGCCTTTCTTACTATGTGGTGTCCACTTGCTCTCATTCACTGCATGTATTTTATTCCTCTGAACCTGAATGGAGTGACCTCAGAGGAGAGAGTATTGTGAAAATGATACAAATTGAAACACAAAGCTAGATCATAAAAGTGCCATGCAGTTCTGCTTTGCTCTCTCAGGACTCATTTTTGGAACCTACTCATCATGCTGTAAGAAAATCAAGTAATAACATGGAGCAACAACTACACACATATGTTCTGGCTGGTAGCTTGTTATGGGCCTAGTGTTTGTTCCCTCATATCCATATTTTGAAACCCTAATGCCCAATGTGATGGTATTTAAAGGTGGGGCATTTAGAAGGTAATTGTGTTTACATGATATTATAAGATGGAGATATCCCATGATGGGATTAGTGCCCTTATGAAAAGAGGGAGAGTCACTAGAGCTTTTCCACTCTGCCATGAGTGGGTGCAGTGAGAAGTCAGTCATCTGAAAACCAGAGAGAGGGCCCACATCAGGTGTTGGATCTGCTGGCACCTTGGTTTGGATTTTCAAGCATTCAGAACTGTGAGGAATAAGTGTCTGTTGTTTATGCCACTTAGTCTGTATTATTTTGTTATAGTAGCTCAAGCTGACTGATACTGAGACTCATCTGAGGTCCCAACTAATACAGAACCCCATCTGAGGTCCCACTTTGAGGTTATCAATCCCACATGTCAAACCATCTCTAGCTTTCTAGCTTCTACTGCTGATACCTCATGGACCAGAGACAACATGCCTTGTCTAATTCTGGCCCTCATGGCAGATTAGAGAGCAATAAAGAGATTGCTGATGTTAGAAGCCTCTTGGTGTTTAGGTACATTGAAACATAAGTTGAAACTTTAAAGGAAGTTGCTTCTGGAATAACCCAAACATGGGGTCTTAGCCTTGGGATGAAGCAATGGACAGAAATAGTAAGGACATTAGGGACAATGGTCATGCCTGAGTCTCAGAGAGAGTGTGAGCAGAATCCTGGTGGGTCTGAAGGTGTCTTTTAGAACAGGCTTAAAGGAATTTTTTTTTTAAATCAAATATTAAAAGCTAGCTAAAAAGGGGACACTTGTTATGTAGTGATGAAAAGTTTTTGCAACACTATCACCTAAAGTAACTTAGAAAATAAAAAATAAACTATTTAGTGAAGCTTATGACCTAGAAAAGAGATTTTTAGGCAGGACAGTGACCTGAGAACCTTTATCTCATAATTTAATGAGAATGTGAGAAAAGACAATTAATCTAGAGAAAGAACTATTAAATGCAAAAGAGCCACAATGTACTGGGTTTAGAAATAAAATTATTCCTCATTCTTATGCTTTTCAGATGGCAAATAATGCTAAAATTAAGAAATGACTTTTGGGCAGAGGATAAATCCACTGTCAGGCAAATATGATATAAAGATAAAGCCAAGGGTATGACAGCAAAACCTTTGCTAAGACCTCAGAGTGATTTAAGGTGGTGCCACTAGACTCTTTCAAATCAATATCATTAGTATGACCACTAATACTAGTTTAATTATAGTGTATTATATTTATTTTGGGAAGAAGTTCAACTTGAATCTCTGAGCCTAAATATCCTTTTCTTGTGAAATAATATTATTCTGTATTAGCAGACAACTTCATATTTTAAGCTCTACCATACATATTATTTATTTAACCATTATTTAAATCAAACCTAAAGGGTAAGCAGGGCAAGTCTCATTATTCTTTCTCCTCCTTAATAGCATTAGAGGTCAGCTTCAATATCTGTTTATCTTGTTACCCTTTTAGCCTAGAGACTAATTATTTGACTTTAAGAAGTGTTTATTCTACATGAAGCATTGTTTACACTATTTAAGTTGTTCCATTAGTTTTTTTGTTTGTGTGTGTGTGTGTGTGTGTGTGTGTGTGACAGAAATAGAGAGAGACAGAGAGAAGGACAAATATGGACAGACAGATAGGACAGAGAGAGATGAGAGGCATCAATTCTTCATTACAGCACCTTAGTTGTTCATTGATTGCTTTCTCATTTGTGCCTTGACAGGGGCAGGGGGCTACAGCTGACCAAGTGACCCCTTCCTCAAGCCAGCGACCTTGGGCTTAAGCTGGTGAGCCTTGCTCAAACCAGATGAACCCCAGATCAAGTTGGCAACCTTGGGGTTTCAAACCTGGGTCCTCCGCATCCCAGTCCAATGCTCTGTTGACTGTGCCACCGCCTGGTCAGGCTCTTATTAGTTTTTATAACAACCTAATACATGCAGTGATATCACACTTGACTGTTAGATGAGGTAACTAAAAAGCCCAAACAGTTAAATAAAATCTTTAATATCACATTACTGCTATGTTGCAGAATCAGGGATCTAATATGGTGTTTACTATATAAAAATAAACAAGTTATCTTTTCATTTAACTTGGCCATCTTGCATATGAGATCCACAATAAGAAGAGAAGAAATGAAAGAAAAAAAATTAAGCCATTGAATTCCTCTTTTTGCTCTAAAATACTGAAACTTTATAGTTTTGATATCTCTAAATAAAGCTATATATTTTATATTAATTATACAAAACACTTTTGCTTTAATTTTTTGAAGTTTAAAATTAATGTATAAAAGGATCATTTATTTTACATTTATTGTACATTTTTAACTTCACAGATAAACTGTAAAGAACTGAAAATATAAGAACGTCTTCATTCATTTTACTTTTCTATTTAACGGATAGTTTATCACTTCATAGTCATTTTGAAATATCCCTTAATTTTTGTGATCAGTATATATTAAAAATTATAATTGAAAATTGAATTACACAATAGCTCAATCATATGACACATATAAGCAAAATATCTTCCATATTTACAGTGATTCTTTTTTTTTTCAAATTTCATAATTGTATATATTTTTGTAGTTTAAAAACTCACAAGACTTAGTCAAATTGAGCAATTAATTGATGGCAATGGAAATATTACCAGATGTCCCTATTACCAGAGGGCAGGCAAAAAGAATGTATTTGTAACTGAGAGCCAATAAAATAGATGACTGGTACCCTTAAGGGCTCTGAGAATGAGGAGTTTGGAAACAGCAGTGGAAATGGCTTGTTCCTACTTCACACCTGAGACTAGCCTGGAACAGCTTTCTGCTGGGGATTTGGAAATCCCCAAAGCTTGTTCATTCACATGTCTTTAGGCAGCTCTGGGAAGAATTGCGAATTAGGATTGTTGAAGGAAGTACCCTCTCATTGACAGTCCAGGATGCTTGGCTTTCTTACTTTCCCTGAAGCATGGTGGCCTCAGGGAATTCAGAGGTCTTGCTCAGAGATCTAAGAAGTAGTGGTCCAGTGAACAAAGTAAAAGCTGCATCACTTTGTCTAACCCAGGCTCCTACATCACACAGAGTCACTTTTGTTGTATTGGTTATAAGCAAGCCACAAGTCCTCCCAGATTCAAGGGAGGAGGCGCATGGAGAGGTGTCAAATTTACATTGTATAAGAAGAACATGTGCAATGGGAGGTAATGAGGCGGCCATTTTGGAACATATAGACACTCACCATTAATCACTAACATTAAAAATATATATATAACTGGCTTCCTTGTAAGTCTCATTTGTTTTTATTTTTTATTATATCTACCCTAATTTCTCAATTAAAATGATCTTTCTCATCTTTGTAGGTGAATTACTGGATATTTTATTAAAGTATTTTGATGGAAAAGTTTGTATTATCAGACAAAAAGGGAATGTATCCAAGAAATGGAGTGTGCCAGCATTGCTTTTTCACCATTCACTGTTAGAAAATTGTGAATTATTCTAAAAGTATTAGCTAAATGGTGGAATAAATCATTTCAGTTTTGAATCAAAATGGCAGGTTAATGGTGAAATATGCTTAAACTTGGTTAAGATAATCTATTTTCCCTTACATTCTCTGACTCTCTATAACTTTTGAAATTATTGGACTTTTTTTTTTTTTGTAATTTTCTGAAGTGAGAAGTGGGAAGGCAGAGAGACTCCTGCATGTGCCCAACCAGGATCAACTTGGCATGCCCACCAGGGGCGATGCTCTGCTCATCTGGGGCATTGCTCTGTTGCAACCAGAGCCATTCTAGTGCCTGAGGCAGAGGCCATGGAGCCATCCCCAGCGCTCGGGCCAACTTTGCTCCAATAGAGCCATGGCTGCGAGAGGGGAAGAGAGACAGAGAGAAAGGAGGGGGAAAGGGCGGAGAAGCAGATGAGTGCTTCTCCTGTGTGCCTTGGTTGGGAATCAAACCTAGGACATCCACACACCGGGCCGACGCTCTGCCACTGAGTCCACTGGCCTGGGCCTGTTGGACTTTTAATATATACAGTTCTCTTGTTTTTCAAACTTTCTTGACATTTCATTTGCTTATTTTCCATCTGTGCAGGACAGTCCTTCTAAATTCTCCTTTTGACTTCCTGTGTCCAATTAAATGTCAGTATATAATTTTACATAATTTTCTTGAGCAACTTGGTTACTTTTGCATGGTTTTATTATACCCATGTTTCATATGGCTGTCACTGATAATTCAGAATTGTGGGAACAGATATCCTGTTATACCCTTGGAATCTCCATGAAATTATCTTCAGGATACCTAAACTTACTAGGTCCAAAATTGAGACCATCATCATTTCTTCCAAATCAGTCCTCTTTTAAAATTTACTTTTCTCCAAGCTGGCACCATCATTCATATGGTTTTCCGATCCAGAAACCTTAAGATTGATACTGGATTTTACTATGATCTTAATTTCATATGCAGACTTCTTTACTAGATGCTGTCATTTATATCTGTTATGTCTTTGTGCCCTCTGCATCCACTCCACCCCAATTATCACTGTCCTGGTTGAAGGTTTCATCTTTTCTTACCTGGTCCCCTAGCTCATCAGAGTCTTAGCAA
Organism: Saccopteryx leptura; assembly: GCF_036850995.1. Taxonomy (NCBI): domain Eukaryota; kingdom Metazoa; phylum Chordata; class Mammalia; order Chiroptera; family Emballonuridae; genus Saccopteryx; species Saccopteryx leptura. The sequence continues at coordinate 43,459,809 of NC_089506.1, forward strand.
CAACTACCAATTCATTTCCAAAGGGCTGTCAGAGAAATCTTCTAAACAGTGTATGTGATCATATCACAACCCCACATCGAAGTTTTTAAATAGCTCCCCCATAGAGTTCAAACATCTTTGAGGGGATTCAAGCTACCCTCCATTTTCCAGCAGCAACTTTAGGACTGCATTTTCCAGCCATGCTTAATATTTTGCACTGCATTTAAACAGTTACACTGTAAAATTGTCACAGTATTTGTGCTGTATTCATTGGTGTCAGAGTTTTCAAACTCTTCTAGTGTCCTTGGTTTCCCTGCTCAGGATTCCCTAAGTCCTCCTAGTCCAAGAGCATCTGTGCCTTTTACCTCTGGTAGCTGAAATCCATTCTTGCTGCAGTGGTCAAGTATGAGTGAGGGAAACATTCTATGAGGTCATTAGTGAGCCTCACTCTGTTTGTGGGCTTGCGTTCCTGAGATGTGGCCTTCAAAGTGCTGTTCTCAGCATCCTCACTCCTCCTTTAGGTGAGACAGGAAGGCTGTTGTGGCCAGGAGTCCGTAATTGACCTCCTTCCAAGGTAGAGCAGACTCCGGTCAAGTCTTTTTATCTGTAGTTAGATAGGCATTAATTTTGAAAAACTTTTTGAGCATATTTTGCAATGGTTACTTTTTTCTTTCTGTCACAGACAAAACAGAGAGTTTCTTCATTTTCACTTTAAGAGCCTCACAGGGATCTTTAGATAAAACCCATGAAAGTGTGTAGTGATCTCCTTACACTATGTCCTTAGGAGTTTCTCATGCTTATGCTAGTCTAACTCAGCTTCCAGCAGTTTATCACAAGTACCATTTAAATATACTTTTCACAAACATTAGGGGATATTTCAAAATGACTATGAAGCAATAAAATATCCCCTAATGTTTGTGAGCAGTGTGTTTCTACCTGGTTATTATATCTCTAGCAGCTTCTGCCCTGGTAAGCAGACCTCACCATCTGTCAGCTTTCCGCTCTCTAGATTTCAGGGTGGTGGTTTGCTTTGCACTTTATTTCTCTGATAGGTCCAAGGAAAGATGTTTGTTTTCAGTTTATTCAGCTTCTTACTGTATGTACCAGAGTGATGACTTCCAAGCTCTTTACTTGTTTAATTATTAAATAAGTTAATAAGTTAATAAAAGTTTAATGGGCCATTATTGTATGCCTACTTTTATATTGGATTTATATGTATTTGTATATTTCTATCGACCCAGATTCCAAAATACTTTGCATTGTGACTGACCACAGGTCCTTATTTTCCTAAAACTGTTGCAACTAAATCGATACTGAGCACTTGTTATAATTGTATTTCCTGTTATTCCATTTAATTTACACTTTGCTACTTTGTGATGTAAATACTAACTCACTTTATAGAAAAGGAGACTGGGGCTGAAAGAAATAATAATTTAGCAAACTCACAGTTTAGAAAGAGACTGTATTCCTTATATTTCTGACTTCAATTTTAAAAAGATATTAAAATTGGCAAAGCCATACTTAATCACTAGAAATTGTCATGAAAAATGCAAGATATAAATTCAAAATTTGTGGTAATTGCACCCTGATAATGTTTCCCTTTCTTTGCAGTCATGTTGTAATAGAGGCAGGGGTCACTTCTAATTCCCTATTATCTTAGATTCTCTAGTAATATTTCATTCTTTGCATTTGCAACTTCTTAAAGATAAGCATTTAAACTTTTTAAATGTATACACCACAAGTACTGATATAATGTTGAAATATTGCAGGTATTGAAAGCAATTTTGTTCATTCACAAAGAATGACTCAAGTAAGAATTGACAATTTTATGGGACTGACAAAATGAACCATTAATTAATGTCAGCCATGGTCTCTTTATAAGAATTTGATTTTAAAACATCAAAAGTTTGTAATACTTCTCTTTAGGAGCAGAATTGAAGAAATATTTTGTTTTTGATGGATTTACCAACACACTATATGCTGAACCAGAGAGGTAATTATGTGGCATTTTTGAACCTTTATTTATTAATCTCCTTAGACTCACAATCAGTTTTACAATAATAGTAAGATGCTTCCTAAAGTGACAGTTATGTTTTACAGGAACATAATTTCCTTCTTTAAGTATTTAGAAATAGTTATGTTTTTATACTCTTTTCATGGCGTGTCTGTTTGAGGCATTATATAACATTCAGGAATCCTTCATTTGCCCCAGGTGAGTCAATTTACAATTTCATTTGTTTTGAAGACCTGTCTTCTTAGTATTTGTTATATCATCTGTCTGTTCCTTATATTTATGGTTAATAAGTAGACATTTATAAAGTAAAATAAATACAGAAGAGATTTAAAATTCTTCATTTATTAGTTCAAATGCTGATGTTCAATATGGGCAAATGGGCTTAAGTAGGCTTTCAGATTATTCTGGGTTCATATGTGAGTAGCAGATATTAGATTCTGTGTTCTGGAGGGTTCTATAAACATTAATTAACTCTCATAACAACCCTGGGAAATGTGGGCTCTATTATGTCTATTTTGTAGATAAAGAACTTGCAACTTGTAATCAAGCTACACTGAGCCACATACTGAGGAGTTTCCCATGAACAATGAGATAGTATCAGGTTTATACTGACCAAAAGAAAGCAGTAATGTTTGGCATTCATTTTCATTTGTGATTTTTTTTAATGCAGTAAATATTAATTTAGAAGAAGCCCACCCACATTTTTCTTTGTTTCTCATAAAAATTATTCCAAGTATATTGTTTTTACTTGCCCTCATAGTCACTTGCCCCCACAGATTGATCTGCATTCTTGCTTTTATCTTTTTTTTTTTTTGAATTTAAAAACAGCTGGTGCTTGGTTAACCAATTTCCCACCTGCTTTTCCTTTTATGTAATTCATTTCCACATCCATTCATATATGTCTGCAAGAATTCTGAAGAAGAGATGGTTCTTCTCATCTTTAAGTAACCCCACCCCTTTTTGCTTCCTGAAGCATATTATTTCCATACAGGGGGTCCTTGGGTTACGACACAGTTCTGTACAACAGTGACATAACCTGAATTTTGGTATAAGTCAAAACACACACTAGCCTAAATCACTTACTTATCCTAACATAGTTATAAAATCATAATCTAGAACGTAAAAACAACTAAGCCACAGAAAAAGAAAAGGACATAAATATACTGTACTGTACACTGTATTGCATATTCTTCCGCTGCATGTGAACTAGTTCGCCCATGTAGTCTGTAAATTTGACACTAGCAGCGTAAGCTGAAACACTCACGTCTCAATTTTTTTTTGTTTTTATGGGAGTGAGCATAGTAAACTCAAAGCATTGTATGCCAAGATTTGTAACCCAAAGACCCCCTGTACTTAAGAATTCTTTCTCCAATAGTACTGTTAATTTTCTTACACATTTCTCTACTCACATTTTTCATTTAAAAATCCATTAATACTCTCTTCAAATTACTCTCCTATTTTCTTATGTCTTCAATAGTCAAACGCTTTAACTTGCGATCTTATTTTCATTGTGATCATTCCCTTAGTGCATGTTACTTTCTGTAACAGCTTACAAAGTCTTTCTAATTTTGCATACTGCAAACTCAGATATCTCACTGCTATACACTTAATGTTTGTGTTCCTCCAAAATCTATATGTTGAAATGCAAATGCCCAATGTAATTAGGAAGTAGGGCCTTTGGGAGGTGATTAGATTATGAGGGCAGAAAGAGCCCTCATGACTGGGATTAATGCCCTTATAAAAGAGACCCCAGGGAGTTCCTAGCCTTTTCCACCATGTAAGAATACCAGGAGTCAGCATTGTGCAATTTAGAAGAGGCCCTCACCTGACAGTGCTGTCTTTATCCAGGACTACTAACCTGCAGAACTATGAAAAATAAATTTATGTTTTTTTAAGTTACCTAGTTTGTGATATGTTGTTATGGTAGCTGAATGGACGAATGCAAGGAATAACCAGATAAACTTTTTAATATTTTAAATCAATTTTTCAACAACTTTCCTCTATTTAACACTCTTTTATAAGTCTCTCTTTTATATATATATTTTTTTTCTTTTTCACTCTCTTGATTCTTTTCTGTTATATTTGCAACTCCTCTTTTCTCTCACACCGTTAAATGCCTCCTGATGAAAATAATCCAGCTCTCTACTCCGACAGGCTGAACTTCTACCCTCTATCTGTTCAACTACTCATTGCCTTGCAGAGTATAGTAAATACTATATACTAGATGTAAACAGATAAAAAACAGTGTCTATAACTAAAGTATTCAAGAATTATAGAAATTGTTCTCTTCTATTTCCATTGAAATAAAGTCTATTTGCATGTTGAGATTCCATTCTGGTGGATCTGACATCTGATCTTGAGTCTTTGTCTAAGAAGATACAGTACTTGCTAAAGAAATCCTCATGTTCTTGGATCCTCATACAGGACTCCATGCTGGACCCTGTTGACCTGTTCTTACTTTCAGTTTGCTTACAGGTAGCAGATACCTTTGCATCATATTTAGGGGTATGTACCCATTCACCTGTTTCATAATCACAATAAGAAATAATTATTATTTACTGAAGAGATCTAAGACACTTTTTACATGGATTTCCTATGATGAACCCATTTTCATTTTTGAGCCTTTTATCCACCATCTCTCTTTACCTCTAACCCCAGACTCCCATTCAAAGCTCTGCCTCGTACGTATCATAAAATGAGGTCATTTCTTTGAGGCACCGAACTTCTATGTTTTCTTTCTCTCCATCTAACGTTTTCCTTTGTTCAGCCCCAGAGATTTTCTCTCAAGCCCCATGGGAGGTTCACACCCTCAGCTCTCATTTACAAGTATTTCTTTTATGTATTAAGATCTCTCTAACCACTAGAGGCTCAGCTTTCCAGAGACCAAAAGCAAGATGTTTCTTAATTTCTTTTTTTTTTTATTGTCATGTTTGAACCCAAATAGAATATCTAGGTTCCTAAAATGGGAATCGGCATTAGTATTAGCAAAGCGCATCAGAGGAAAAATTGTAAACCTTCAGGTGTAAACCAGATGAATACTATCAAGCAGCATTTAGGATCATTCCATACTTTCACATAATCACGGTTTTGATAGAGTGAGAGCAGAGCCCCTGCTTTCTGCCCAGCAGGCTTGTTGTTATCAGAGGAGAGATGAAGTACACAGCCCTACTGTGGTCTCTCTCTGGTTTCTTTAAGCAATTTCCATGCTTGTTTATACCCATTGTCTCAAGAAAATCCCGTGAGCATGCTAGGCTCAATGGGGTAAGTGGAGAGATCATGTAAACTAAGTCTGGAATACTGACAGGTGTGATTTATTAGTGGATTTCAATGTAACTGTACATTCAGACTCTGGTGGTTCTAAATTATGGATTTTGTTAAGCTAGGAACGTTATTTTTTAAGATCACCTTTGGCTCAATGGTCCAGGTAAAAGTTGGTAAAAGGAGGAATGATATGAAATTAGAAGGTAGTAGTCAAGCAATCATAATTACTCACTAAAGATTGTTGTAGTCAGATGTGGTGATAAGGAACACAAATATGGCTGATGGACTCTAGCTGCTCCTTGCTCTTCTCTGGTACATGCCCAGCCCTTCTTCCTGTGCACTGACCTTGTTGAACAATAGTGATCCCAACTCCGTGATCAGATGCTTGGCTTTTGACCCAGAATTTTCACACTGAGGCTTCAGCTTCCCACACATGACTTTCCAGTTTCCCTTCTTGTTCCCATTTTGGTGCTTGATTGACTTCTCTAATACCTGCAGAGGACTTCAGTTGGGATCTTACCAACATTCCAGGTTCTGATTTTCCCAGTTGTCCCCTATTATGTAAGATATAATCCTTATTATACTTTTCCTATGACACTTCTAGGGACTTTGATACCCTTAGTGGCCTCTGAATGATTTGATGATAAACTGAGTATTCATTCTGTTGGGTTCTAATCCTCTTGCATAAGCCATAAAGAAATACAAACAATTGGATTATAGATGTGGAAGTTCAAAATATATAGAAAACTCTGTGCAATAAACTAAATAGAAAAATATCAATATGACTTACTATTATACTTCAACGTTCCAAATTTCCAACACTTTAATTCTCAGAAAAATATGTCTTTAGGTCTCACCTTTATAATTTCTAAATATTCTGAAGTTAATGTCACAATGCTTCCTTCCTGTGGTATGATGCATTAAAGAATACGAAATATTTTTGTATGTATGTAAAATTCTTTAAAGTCTTTATACAAATTTCCAGATTTTATTCTCTTCTAATCTTATTAGCTATATAAATGTTAACCACTACTTCTTTAATATTGTGATTTTTTTTTCTTTCACTGCTCTGGAGAAATAGATTTTGGAAAATGTGGCAAAAAATTTATCTTAAATTTTAGTTAAACTTGATATTAATTTTTTCCTGCCATACATACCTATATTAATTTCTATATAAAACGATGAAAATTGTTTCTATACCATATAGTTTTTGATGGTAAAACATGTATATATAATTATTTGTTCTAGTTAAAAAAATGTATTATTATCATAAAAGCAGTTAAATATTTCAAAAATATCAAAATATATGATATAACCTAAGCAGTAAAAATAATGGCTATTGAATATTATATTTAGTCTTCCGGAATTTATTTTCTGCATATGTCTGATCTAGAAATGTGCACATGCTCATGAACGAACTATAAGATTGTACTATTAAGCAAGTTGTTTCTTTGAACAGTTTATGCAATTTTGTGTGTACATAATTCTATTAAAACATTTAAAGCAATTTTTTTGTTTTTTATTTCCATGAGAACATCATTGATTTTAATGACTGATTTGATTAAAAAGTATATTCTGCTTATTTTCTTAACAATTAATACAATTTAATTAATATTGACAGTGCTTACCCTGAACATTTCCTAAGCAGTCTTCTTACATGATCGCAAAATACAAATATTTAGGTTGTGAATCTGCCAGTATTTTATTCTTAATGTATATTTGGACATTTTTTGCTCATTTTGGTAAATTCCTCTAAAAACCTATTGCTATTAAAAGAATACAGTGTGATACTATATATCAAAATGCATTAAATAATGCTTCTCTGATAGTCAAATAAATTATATAATAGTTATAGTATATACATTGTTTTCCAAAACCATAAATATTAACTATAATATGGTGCAATAAAGAAAAATATTAAATTATAAAACTATTTTGACTCTATAACTAGTTTATTATTTAATCTCTCAAATTCTTTTATTTCAATATTAAAAGGGGAAAAGGACATAGAATGTATCCATTATGTTATTGTGAGCATCATAATAAGGCAGTGGTGCACAGAAAAAAAATTAAACGTTAAGGATTAAAGAAGGAATATAAGTGATTCTAGTTAAATTAGTGAGCTTTTCTGTGCTTTGGCTTTCTCATCTCTGTGATGGATATCACCATGGTAGTCACAATAATATTCATTTTAGGATTACTATGAATACGAATTGATTTGCTGCCTGGAAGTTATTTGATAATATTAACTAGCAAATTTAATGGTTGAGTAAGAGATTTTTTTTTTAATGAAATATAAGCACAGAAATGCTTTTCAAATGCAGAAATGCAGAACAAATTATTTCCATGTTTGTTCGTTCCAAAAATTATACATTAAAACAGGGGTCTCAAACTGAACTCAGCGTGTGGGCCTCAGAGCAAGATCACAGCCTTTCGGCGGGCCGCACTAGGTCTACAAAAGGCAACTGTTACGCAACACTTTTCAGTGTCACAAAACGAACAGAAACTGTAGTTCGCATCACAACTGCTGTTAACTAAGCTAATATCTAGCTAGGATGCTAGAGAAATGAAAAATACAAGTAGGCCCCTAGGCTTACTTAATTTTATCCAAAATATTTTGAACTTCGTGGATTAGTCTGCGGGCCGCACAAAATTGTTCGGCGGGCCGCAAGTTTGAGACCCCTGGATTAAAAAGAAAGAAAGAAAAAGTAAAAGAAAGCCAATGTTTCATTTGATGGAAAAAAGCTATGCTTTTGGCCCTTTTTGAGTAATTAAAGTTTGTCTTTAAAATAGCAAAATGAGATAGTAAAACACCCAGAAACATTGATTGCAACAATTGCTTCATTTAAAAATATTCTCAAAATTTTTTTTGTCTTATATATAACACATTTTAATATAAATATCTATATAAATTTTTACAATTGAAAGACACTTTTAAATTAAACATAAAAAATACCTAATAATTCTTTCCAGAACCACTGAAAAATATGCAGGAATATAGTCATTTTTGCTGATCATAAATTAAGGAAAGAAAAAAAGTTGAAACACATAAAGGTAAAATCCACTTATTTGCCATCCCATCATCATTCATTTCATAGTGAATTTATCTAAATGAACCTTATTTTATAATTAAGAATTTATTGTATGGCCAGTAAATTACTTTTAAGATTTGCCCTGTGGCTCTGCAGAATACCGTCATTACACTCTGTCTCAAATAGAATAGGAGAAATTTTTATATTCATAAAATGAATGTTTTCTGTCCAGAATTGCTTTTGATTAGTAGAAGGCTGCATTACTGCACTGCCTTTTTCTGGGAAATAACCCTGAGTGTATTTTATCAAAGTGCAGTAATTGTACTAGAAATAAGATAGCAATGGCATTTGTTAGCTTTGACTTTAATGGCTGTAAAAGCTACAGGAAAGTAGAACTTCGTGCTACCTTTGCATGAAATAATGACTGCCCATTGCGTGCCAGCTTTCATGGACTTAATTTGTGTAAGAACTGATAATGCTGGGCGTGTACTTAAGGCTTTTCCTCTCTGAAGATCCACTTTTCATTTTTGAATGTGCCTGTCAATGTAGCTGGCAGAATCAATAAAAATGGCCTTGGCCTTCAGCATGAGCAATCTAAATTGAAAGAAACATCTTTAAAGGGCTGAGACCCAGTCACAAACTCAATGACAGCAGCCGGATAATGAAGCAAAGGTAACTGTGGGTCTAGCTATGCAGCTGGCCTGGGGACAGGGAAGGCAGGTACAAGGTCCCCTGGCCTTATTTGCACTTCCAGAAAGCCTCTTCCACTGAGAGCTATGACCTTTGCTTTTTTTCTAAACTCCCCAAGGAAATCTGCTCAGCTTGAATAGTGCAATTGTTATTATTATAATTTTTTAAAATTCTTCACTACCTATATAATTTTTAAAATATAGACTGGTTAAAACAAAACAAAATTTGTTTTAGCCCAAATTATACAGAATTATCTTTGAAAAATCTGCAGACTCGTGAATTGTTTTATCTCCTATGCAGTTAGAAAGTACAATGCTATTTTTAAATAATATACCTAAGGACAGGTTTGATAGCAGGGAAAATGAATGTCACTGAGGAAAGTGGAAATAAAATGTTGTTGAAAATATGATAGAATCAAATGACTTTCTTCCCCAGTGTGGTGAGGTGAATTATAGTTTATAGATAAGCAGGTAAGGAGAGAAACAATAATTGACCAAGGTTTCTTGGTTGATGCGACAGAAAGCCTGGTACCTGGTTTCAAGCGGAGCCCAATCTTAGACTCTATAATTTTTCATTTCAGATTAAACTTTTTTAAGACTCTTAAAGCTGTTCAATAATGAGGCAATATAAACTCAAATCATATTTCATCATGTGGTTTTAGAAAACTACAACTAACAAGCACTCAAATTTGTTTTCCAAGATTACCTTTCTTAATTAGTACGATTATCTCAGAATCTAAACTTATTTTACACCTAATTTGACAGAAAAAAAATATACTTCTAGAAATCTACATGATGGATTTATTATTTTAGTAAGGAAGCTTTCAATAATGTATTTTTATTTTATCATAAGTTGCCATCTAATTATTATTTTGTAGCAGATTCTTAAAGGGAGCTGAAAACTAATGATATATTATCCTTTTAATGCTAAAGGTTTCTTTTGACAAGAAATAAAAACCAAAATAAATGGAGAAAAAGACATGAAAAGCAACTACAAACTTTAATGGAATGCACACATACCCCTTTTATGTCTTAGAGGCCAAACTCAGAATTAAATTAAATCAAATAATTTATATTGTCCAAAATGGTTCTTATTCATTTATAAACGCTTAGATCTGGCTGAGAGCCACCTAGATCTCAGCCTGAGAACTTTCACTATTTGAAATATGTGCAATGAATGGAGCAAATTTACCAGCACACAGAGGTGTTAGCAAATGATAAAGCTTTAACAGAGGAGTTGCATTTCTATCTATAGGTGTCAAGCTTGATGAGGCTAAGTACCAATGGCATCTTCTGCAAGCAAACCTATGCAACTTTTAATTTTAATTTTGTTTTTTTGACAGAGAGAGAGAGAGTCAGAGAGAGGGACAAATAAGGAGAGACAGACAGGAAGGGAGAGAGATGAGAAGCAACAATTCTTTGTTGTGGCACCTTAGTTGTTCACCAATTGCTATCTCATATGTGCCTTGACTGTGGCGGAGGAGGGCTGCAGCAGAGGGAGTGACCCCTTGCTCAAGCCAGCAACCTTGGGCTCAAGCCGCTACCCTAGGCTTTAAGCCAGAGGGCTCAAGTAAGCGATTATGGGGTCACGTCTATGATCCCACGCTTAATCCAACGACCCTGTGCTCAAGTTTGTGAGCCTGTACTTAAACTGGATGAGCCTGCGCTCAAACTAGTGACCTCGGGGTTTCAAACTCGGGTCCTCCGCATCCCAGTCCAATGCTCTATCCACTGCACAACCGCCTGGTCAGGCCGTATGCTAGTTTTTAAATGATCACTTTTCTTCCTTTCTCTTTTCTGAGTTTAATAAAAATAAATTTGTACATCATCTCAAATATTCCCAAGCATGACTGTATTATTTATTTCTATAACATGGTATCTTTATTATTACTACTATTATTATTATTTATATAACATGGTATCTTTTTATATAGTTTCAGATCTGAATGAACAAACTATCTTCCATTTAAAATAATAATAGTCACTACCACTTATTAAGTGCCAACTTTGGACACTGCACTCACTCTCTTTAATCGAGGCATGGATTTTTGAGATAGCTATTATCCCGCTTTTATAGATGATAATATTGAGTCTCAGAGAGTCTAGCTAAGAAAGAAAGAGATGTGAATCCAGCCATTCAGACCTTGATGCCCCTAACAGTGTATCTCACCTCTTTTGTCAATAGAAAGTATTGGTGCAATTTTAGTTAATATAGCATTTTTCTTTCTTTCTTTTTTTTTCTCCCTTTTCTATTGCTTTCCAAGTGGAAGGAGGGGAGATAGAGAGATAGGCTCTTGCATGAGACCTGACCATGATGCCCCTGGCAACACTTGTCTGGGGCTGATATTCAAATCAACCGAGCTATCCTGAGAGCCCATCCCGATGATTGGACCAATCAAGACACTGGTTGAGAGAGGGGAAGGGAGAGTGAAAGGAAGAGGGAGGGGAAGAGAAGCAGATGGTTGCTTCTCCTGTGTGCCATGACCAGGAATTGAACCCAGGCCGGCTGCAAACCAGGCTGACACTCTATTCACTAAGCCAACTGATCAAGGCCCTAAATATCTTTAAATGTGTCTCTTCAGAAGTTAGATGTGTATGTGTGTGTGTGTGTGAGAAATCACTGCTGTCTCTTAATATCTATGAGTTTCATGAACTATCACTAGGTAATATGTAATCAAATGCATTCTTTCCCCACTCTATGCCAGGCTTATGAGAAGCTGTATTAATGTATTAATTTAATTAACACAAAAATCTTCCTATTTAGGTGGCTATTTTATCTGTACCTTTATCATCTTACCAATGAAGAAACTCAAGAACAAAGAGGTTAAGTAGTTGGTTTAAATTTATATAGCTAGCTAGCCACAGATGTGCAATTTAAACATTTGATTTCTACTTAGTCTAAAATCTTAGCTAATATGCCAAATTGCCTGTTTAAACATTGTTTTCCATTGTGTGGTTAACCTGAGTAAAGAGAATTTAATAGCACATTTTCATATACAGCAATGTTGCTTCCAACCTCAACGGTAGAAATATTTATTAAAACCACCTAGTTATAAGATATCATTAGAAAATTCATTCACTTACAGTTAATTGTATTTTATACTTAGTTTAATAGATAGATGAAGCTATCACATATCAGTGGATTGTGAATCATTTACTAGGTGGCAATGTAAATCCATCATTATTTTTGTTTATTTATAAAGTGGATAAGTGACGATTTTTATTACAAGGTTTCCTCTGTGAGCAATTTGAAGTAAATAAAATGGGCCCCAAACAGAAAGAAGACATTTAGAATTCTATTGCAGTAATCCTGGAGAAAGATAATCAGATACGGAAAATTAAGCTGAAGACAAAAGATGCAGAAAAGAAAATTTGAGAGATAATTGGGATGGAGAAGGGGGTCTATGAAAAATTATCTTTATTGCCTGATTGGATGGAGAGGCCCTTAATCCAGGTTAAAAAAAAATACACGCGGGTGATGAGGTGTTGAGCTGGGAAACAATGGTGTCTGATTGAGACCTTTCTAATTTTAAGTGCCTATGTCCAGTAAGGTCTGCTAGCACTGCATCTTTTAACTACAGGATTTCTGTCAAGCATAGAAATGTCTTACTTACTATAAGATTCCTAAGTACATGGGTGATGAATAGCCAGAACTCAATAAATACTAGAATGACTGGGATTCAGGAGAAAGGTCTATACTAGAGCTTTGGGAATCATGGTGGTGGAGGACAGAGATAAAAAATAGTCTGTCAACCTCAATGTGAGTAGGATTACTGAGAAAAAAAATTAGCTGGGAAGAATTCTGGAGAACCACCAATATTAAATACCAGGCATAAAAGTCATAAAGAAAGAAAGAGACTAGATTGAGGAAAACAACTTATAAATCTCATATGTTTCATGTGGTAATGGTGGGAGCAATAAAAAAATTAAGTAAAAGATATCCTGTAGGACAAGGGTCCCCAAACTTTTTACACAGGGGGCCAGTTCACTGTCCCTCAGACTGTTGGAGGGCCAGACTATAAAAAAAAACAACTATGAACAAATCCCTATGCACACTGCACATATCTTATTTTAAAGTAAAAAAACAAAACGGTAACAAGTACAATATTTAAAATAAAGAACAAGTAAATATAAATCAACAAACTGATGAGTATTTCAATGGGAACAATGGGCCTGCTTTTGGCTAATGAGATGGTCAATGTCCAGTTTTATATTTGTCACTGCTAGCTGTAACAAGTGATATGACGTGCTTCCAGAGCCGTGACGCGTGCGTTCGGCGTCACCAGAAGTAGTACTGTACGTAAATGACGCCGCGCTTTGCGGCGCCACCACATACAGTACTCCAGGAGTACAGCATCCACATCCTGTGCTCCTCTCACTGACCACCAATGAAAGAGGTGTCCCTTCCAGAAGTGCAGCGGGGGCTGGATAAATGGCCTCAGGGGGTCTCATGCGGCCCACAGGCCATAGTTTGAGGACCCTTGCTGTCAGACACAGAGAATTTACCAGATTCTGCAGGGTAATGTAATGAGATAAGGATTTCAAAGATGAGTTGGAAAAGAAATGACAGTATAAAGAAGCAAAGTGTGTACTACAGAACCCCAGTTGTGAGGGAGAAAAGCACTCAGAACCCCTAAAAAGGTCAGCAAATTTTATGTATGCTATGACAAAGTTTAAGGTCATGGTTAAACATTTGACACACAGATATCAATTATGAATACATATATACTGTGTTGTATCATATATACAAACAATTTCAAAGATATATGCTATAATATGAATAAAAGACAATAGCCTCTGGCTAATGTCATTAAGGGTTATTTATTTTATTTTTAGTTTTTGTGGTAGAGACAGAAAGAGTCAGAGAGGGACAGATAAGGACAGACAGACAGGAAGGGAGAAATGAGAAACATCAATTCTTTGTTGTGGCTCCTTAGTTGTTCATTGATTGATTTCTTATATGTGCCTTGACCAGGAGGGCTACAGCAGACCAAGTAACCCCTTGCTTGTTGAGCCAGCAACCTTGGGCTCAAGCTGGTGAGCTTTGCTCAAACCAGATGAGCCTGCGCTCAAGCTGGCAACCTCGGGGTCTTGAACCTGGGTCTTCCACATCCCAGTCCCACACTCTATCTACTGCGTCATCGCCTGGTCTGGCTCATTAAGGGTTATTTATTACTGGTTTAAATGTACTGGTCTTCTATAAGCTGGCACAGATTCCACAATTACACAGAGTGAGAACAGAAAAAAAGAAAGGGTATTTGGCTCTGCACCCCTCAACTACAAAGCCCAAAGGACCTTTCAGTCTTTAAATGATTCTGTTGTCACTCATTAAGGTTAATGTAAGAAAATATGGTACTGGAAGGCATCACCCATATACAATGATTTCTGAGAGGTAACAAAGCAGACTTGGCCTGAAGCAATTTGAGAGGAGACAGCGTTTTTTGTTGAAAGATCTATTAAGCGCATGAGGTGAAGCACCTGACCAATGGTGTCAAAGTGGCATCTAGCCCACAGTTACTAATGAAAGGCCATCTACACGTGTGCTTCAAGTAGAAAGCATAATATAATATGCATCGTTTGTTAAAGTTCACATGTCGAGACAGGCAATATTATAGCTCTTGGTATCATCTTTCATCTGTGACTAGAAAGACAAAAGTAGAATTATTAGGCTGGAAGAGACCTTGCAAGATTATTTAGTCCATTGCTTGATCTTTAGGAGAACCATAGAAGTATTGTATACACTAGTCAACCAGTCAACCAAGATTTATTGTACATTCACAGGTGCGTAGCTTTGTATGGAATCTGGCTCTCAATGTCATCAGAGCCATGTTTTCCCAAGGATTTGAGTCATTTTAAAGAAGAGCCAACAAAGGTTCAAAAGAAATACCCTGTTTATTTAGTACAAAAAATAGCATCTCTATGACACAGCATTCACTATATTCAGTGGTAGAAACAAACTGTGAATAAAGCACAGCCTATTCAAGTTCACAATCATTCACATCCCCATCCCCCTGACCCCACTGCATATGTACACTTGTCATCACAGTCACATGGCACCAACCACAACTGTTGCCTGGTCTTGATGATGGCTTTTAAGCATCTGAAACTTATCATACATTCCTTGGAAAGTTAACAAACATACATATTACATATGACAACAGCTTATAGAAGTTAGCAAGAGATTAGAAAAGTTGTTCTAATTCCAAAGTATGTAAATATGTCTTTGTGGGAAAGCAAAATGCAAAGTGACTTATGCAGCTAATTCCAACTACAACCTACATCCAAAAGGAGGTCCCTAATTTGTTCTTCAACTTGTTCTCCAAACTTCTAGATCTCAGCTCAGCCTCAAAACCTCATATACTAGGGAGCCGTAGCACTGACACTTCTGTGGCTAAGATCTAGATAGCTGCTTTTTAAAAAATGGTCAGTGTTCCAGGATTTCTGGTTCAGAAATCATTTGGAATGTACACTCTTCCTTTTTCAGCTGCAGAAGAGAGAATTTAAAGAATTTGGCCTTAAAAATTGGTTTCTTGAAGACGTATATATTGTATGGCTGACTAAGCATAGATTAAAGATACTGGTCACAGGGTTGAACACAGGAAAAAAGTTTAAGAGGTTTATGGAGTAATCAGACTGGAACTCCAAACATCAGAACTATGAAACATGACTTCCTGATGTATCCTACAGGCATCACATTATATGTAAGTGTATATGAAGATTCAACACTGGTGATTTATTAAGGAGCCAAAATATAGAATCACAAATCAAAGGGAGGGTTCATGTTAGCCAGAGAAGTTTGATCTACTTACGAAAAGGAGTGACTGTCAGCATTTACCAGGTAGTGAAAACCTTTATGAGAGAATCCTGTTTTTCCCTGCTATCCTATATTAAACTCCACACTGCTTAGAAACAGTTTGTCTTTTAAGTAGATTTAATCAGTAATGAGCTTGTGCAGTAAAATCTTGCTCTGAACACAGTACATTTCTAAAATGGTTCATACAGATATAAGTAGACACTGTGAGACTCCCTGCCTGGATACCCGTTTCGGGGCCAGCACACACATATCCCACCAGCTGTGGATAGTGGCTTCAAGAAAACGCAGATATACTTCCTTCTGAGAATTGCTCTTAGCTCTGGATAACTGTCTAACCTGAGGTTATACTCCTCCTAAGCGGGTAGTTCAGGGCTAATGTTTGACTGATGGATATGGAGATTTAAGGCTTGAGCTCCTTTGCTATGATTTGCAACAATTCTTAAAGGTCATGTCAGATCCAAAGCTTTTTGTGGACTCAGCACCAACCATATTGCATGTCAACTTTACTTTGAGTCCAATCCAGCCTCTCCACTCTGTTATAGGCGGTTCTTCTGTGTGCACTGCAGCCAATAGACCTCCTGCATGTAACTGGTCATAGAGTATATATCCACAGAAACAATTGTTAAGCTGCAAAGTTTTCTCATCATCTGAAGAAATTCCAGCCAATTACATCTCAATCTTTTTCTTTTTACTTATTTTAACAGCATGCATTCTAAAGTGGTTTCAGTGCATTGAGCTCCTATGAGCTCATGTTCAAGCCACCTCTTTCTTCAAATTCAGCTCTCTGTGCAGTTTTTCTAGGCTGTCACTGATATTGAAGCTCTATTGTTATCTGGCAATGGATTTTACTCAGCACTTATTAAATATTTGTTTGTTCATACATTATATTGAATAAATTGTACCTTATCACATTGCCTCCTGGCAAAATAGAAAAACTAAGCAGCCCGGTGTAAGGCTGACATTTATCAGACTATTTTCACCCTGAGTTTAAATGACAACTACGGCATAATCCAATTGCTGTTTTCAGCAGCTTTGGGGAGCTTCAAGGTACCTGCAGTGCTTGTGAATGGGCTGCCAGTGTGGTGCACCGATTCTAAACTATATTCTGCCCAGATATGAATTTTGTACAGTTTTCTCAGATCAAATCAAGCTATTAAAAAATGCATTTTCTCTAGAATTATCTATAAGAGCCATTACTGGTTAGCTCCTCTGTAATAACACTTGAAGAGAAAGGAGTTGACTAAATGGTCACTGATAAAAGGTTCTTGTTATGCTAGGGAACATGTATGCAGTCTATATTACAAAACTCTTTGTAGCATTCTGTGGGAAGAACTAAGATCTAGAGATGGTGGAGATAACAACAACCTATCTCAAGAGACCCCTCACACAAATTGGAAATCTAAAAAACACTTCTCTACCCTAACTTTACCCTTTTGCAATCTCATATTAGCAGAACCCCCCTGAATATGCTTTTAAATATTATACTTAAAAATTGATATGGAGACTATGTACAGAAAGCATGCAGCAAGTAGTTTGCTCCTGTCTCATTATCTTTTGTGAACATTGATTTAGAATGTTTACTGTGTGTTTTTTTACAGATCTAATATTAACCCAGTAATTGAGCTGTTAAAACTGATTTCTAGATACACCACTAATTGTTTGAGTGAGGTTAAGAAAGTAATCTTTCTTACTTTATTTTTGGATGAATTTGTTCACTTATAAAACTGGGAAATTAATGTCAAAATGTTAATATCATCTCTCTTCTACCTAGAGCAGAATTAATAAAAAATAAGGTAAATGCAAAACTAAATTTAAGATCATTAGTTAGAAAACAAAGCTGTTATTGATAAAATAGCATGAAGTTTTATATTAATATCATGTTTAGCTTTATAAATAATAGTTCAATTTAGTGGAATAGAAACCAATAATTCAGACTTAATAAAATTCCTTAGCTTTCAGGAGGTAGGGTACAGTGGAAATGAATACATCTGTATTAATGTAAAGTAAAATTATTAGAGTGATCAAAGTTAGCAAAATATTTTTTTTCCTGGCATAGTCAACACTTTACTTTTATGAGGAAGATTGGGAAAACAATGAAAAACAAACACAATATAATTTTAAGAACATGCCACTACTCTAAGACTAAGAACTTTAGAATTTTATAACTAGCATCCTATTTGAATTTTATTATAATTACTTAGCAACAGAAACTTGCTTAAAATTATAAATCTGAAGTTCTCTCACCTATTTAAGGACAGTATTGATGCCTTTTAGATATACATTCAATGTTTCTATATTTTGCCAAACTGAAAACTTGAACTCAATAAAGTTTCTCTCAGACTTATTGTTACTCAACTAAATTATTCAACTTTGAGTCTATAGAATTTCAAAGGTAAGTTAAAGTTCATAAAATGTTCATAAGTTGCACATATTTAGGTCATTTTAAAATTATACACTTAACAATCAATTTAAATGTTTTAGGACAAAAATTTATGAAAGCATACATTTCTTGATTTTATTGGTTTCTCAAACACATTTTAAAATGCCTACTCTAAGAGTATCACTGATCTAGGCAGTGCAGAAAGTGTAGACATTAATATATAATAGGAAATAGATGATAGATAGGTGATAGATAGATAGATAGATAGATAGATAGATAGATAGATAGATAGATAAATAGATAGATGATAGATAGATAAGTAGATTGATAATAGAGTGATAGGTACCTATATAGTGGATATGTCCAAATGTCCAATTATGGCAGAAAAACAATGTTGCAATTCAAGGAAAAATCCAACTTATTTTTTCTGTTACATATGACACCCACCTGTAATATTTCTTTTCTGAGGATGAGGATGTAAGGTAGGCATAAATATGTACTATTCAGATTCTTACTTTCACTCTCCTTGCTATCCTGTCTAGTTGATGAAATATATTTATTTTTTGTAGATGTTGGAGCTAGCCATGCATCTAGCTTTGGTCAATAAGATGTGAGTAGGTATGTTTGTCACACCTTAGAAGCATCTTTTAGAGATATTTTAAGTACTCTCCCACCCCACACACATATGCCCCTCACCCTGAGATTCTTCCTTCAAATAGAATCCTATAATGAAAAGACTTGTAGCATTGAGCTGAGCTCAGTCTAGCAAAGCCCAGCAGATCATAACAAAACTGTGTCTTCTCTAAAGTCTTCATGTGACCTTAAATGGTAAAAACAAGATTGTTAAGACCTTAAGATTTAGGGTTATTTGTTGCCATAGTAAATGTTAAAAAACACAGATGATTGATGCTATAAAGATAACTTAGGGTGTGCACTAGTTGAAGTTAAGATGTAACTTACTAGAGCAAAGTCTTGTAGGCTCTGGGGTCAGGGGATATATTTGTGAACATTGCTGGAAGTGACCTAGGTGAAGAGGAGCTCATGGTATAGTGTAAGGATGCACATTTAATATGGAAATTATTTCATATTTGATAAGATAATAAATGCTGTGGAGAAAGTACAACAGGGGAAGGGGATAAATGTAACTTGATGGGGAAGATGAACTTTAAAATAGAGTGTTCAAGAAAACCCTTACTGGGAAGATGACATTTGATTAAATAAACTTAGAAGGCAAGAAATTAGGCTATGAGTTTATGTGGGTGAATGTTGTTTAAAGAAGAGGAAACAAAAAGTAAAATTGCCCTGAGGTGGAGTATGTCTGAGGATGTAATGAAAACAAAGGGAAACTATGAGTATAGATTAGAACAAAAGATGAGGAATGTGTCAGAATCATCTGAAGGGCTTGTTAAAATGCAGCTTTTTCTATAGTCCCACGAGTTTGCATTTGTAGCCGGTTCCTCAGGGACTCTGCAGCCATTCCTCCAGGGAGCACATCTTGGGAACTGCAGCTCCAGAATTTTGTAGGTAGTAAGAAAGAGTGAGAATGTGAGAAGGACTTTAGTGTTGACTCTGAGTGAGAACAAGAGTCACTGGAAGGTTGACAGTAGAGAAGAAACATTATCTAACAAGACGATTGTGGCTTTGTTCAGCATAAGCAAGAAGGTGGTAGAACTGAAGGAAGCATGCAGACTAAAGAGTAATGAAACATAGCCTTTAGCCTGGCCTTAGTTATAAAGAAAAAGCATCCCTTTAGTTTAACAAAAGGGAAGGAGGTTACTGATGCAGG
Source organism: Saccopteryx leptura (assembly GCF_036850995.1). Classification (NCBI taxonomy): domain Eukaryota; kingdom Metazoa; phylum Chordata; class Mammalia; order Chiroptera; family Emballonuridae; genus Saccopteryx; species Saccopteryx leptura. The sequence goes on from NC_089506.1 coordinate 43,479,764, forward strand.
TAGCAACACTTGGAGACTCTTATCATTTAATGACATTAATTACCTCTGTCAAGGTTATCTAACTTTGGTGAATAGAAAAGAGAGAAGGGGTGCTAGTTACTTTTGGGCGGATAACAAAAATGATCATGCCAGAGTTAGGAGAACTAATTGACTGAAGAAATGTTATACTTATTCCAGAGCATACTTGCATAAACAAATGAGATTGTGACTGTGCATTTTTAGTTCAGAGATGTTAGATGGTACAGCATGTTTATGCATGCTAAACTAAAAATACAACCATTCCTGTCATCCAGAGATCTAAAAACCAAGCCCATTGCAGCTTCCTTGTTTCAAAAGGAGGGTGTCCTGGAGGTTGAGCATCCTTGAATTTTGATGAATGCATAATTGCAGAACAACTGCCTCAATATTTTATATATAATGTCAATAACTTTTCATTTTAGCCTGATATTTTAAATGGAACTTCTGCAAAATATTAAGTAAAATAGAATCAAAACCTTTTGGTAGAGTGTATGCTAGGATCAGAAGGCTTACAAATAACAACAGTTGATGATGATGATGATCGTTAAGAGTTCTGAGTTTTATTATGTGACAGGCACTATTCTAAGACCTTTTTTTTCTGTCTTAATGCATCCTCTTTGCAATCTGATGAGATTGTCACTAACATCCTTCTCAGATAAGGAAACCTGCACAATGATTTACTGTATGTAGCACAATGACAGCGGAAGGAGCCTTGAGATGTGAACTCAAAAGTTCTGAGCTTCTCAACAACTGTATCTCAAATGCATGAGAATATTACAGAATAATGGATCTAATCCCTTTTGTCCCCTCGACTAAAGTGAACTGTGGGGAAATGCCATCCTGCTGCACAGGACGTACAATAGGAAGCTGTTTCTCTCTGCACAGACTAATTCTGAACAGTCCTAGATATCTAGATTTAAAAAGCAGGAGAGAAAAGCCAGGGGAGGATGCATGGAAATGAATGGAGAGGGAGGGGAAGCAGAACAGTGAATATACATTCTGCTGGATCCTCTGGCACACCCTTTGAAAGAGACTGTCCCATATTGACATGATTCCTTATACATCTCCGCACATTCGCACTCATTAAATCAAGTAGGGACACCTACTTGGCACTTATTTATTTTATTTTTTTTGGAAATGGGAAATTCAAAGAAAGAATAATAAAACCTTAAAGATATTTATTTTCTTCCATATAACAACTTGTAAGGAGGCATATTAAAATGTTTCCTGACTGCTTTACCCTTCCCCTCCCAATATTTTTTCCCATAATTTTTCTTTACCTAAAATATGTTGTTTAATTTTTAGAGAATTAAAAGACAGTGCAAAAGATAATTATCCAGTTACTCTCTAATAATAATTTTTCACAATTTTAGAGTTCTTGAAAAGAAGGCAAGAATTCCTCCCATTAAAATGGCCACTCTACCACTTTTATCTCCTTGTAAATAAATTATACTCATGATAAACATTTAGGAGGTCACTGAAGTTAAAAGGCCCACTATTCCCTACAGAATTTCAATCACTGAGGCTTTTGGCTACATTTATCACTAGTAAAAAGAATTTTACTGACCAGAATGCATTTACAAAGTGTCTTAAGTAATGTCTGAGTGTGATTTTCATTTACATGACAATGATCCTTTCCACCTTTTCTTACAGCTTTCCCTTCAAACAGCATCATGTTTATTGGTTCATTATTTGTAAAATAGTAAAACCTCATCTGAAAAAAAAAGTGTGTTGTGTCTTTAATTTAAAAACTGCCTCAGGGCCCTATGGGGTATATTAAATCTGTCTCTTTGCCGTATATCTTGGTGTAGATTTTACTTGAAACCAGGTGTTTTGTATATTGAACTTTTTAACACTGCAGGGAGGTAAGTATTCACAGCTGGAGTTTTATGCTTCGCACATTTTCATGTTTGAGAACAAGAAGCGACCCCTTGGAAAAACTCCCCCAGCCTGAAGAGAGGCGGAACAAAGCCCTTCTGTATCTGGTGGCAGGACATGGATATGATGAAGTCACAGATATCGGACCTGAATGCAAAATAGATGCCAGCAAAACCAAGACAAAAGATTTCAAGGAATCCAAGTGCACAGGTTCTCAGATCAATCACAAGCGATGAGGTTGTCACGGCACAGAAGGGCTGAAACTCAGCATCAAAGCCACGAAAGAGAGGGGAGAAGCTTTTGTTTGGCCGGCTTTTGTCTTCATCACCAACATTGGAAGCCAGCTCACATCCACTGAAAGGCCGAGTTAATCTATTTCTAGTGAACATTGTTCGACTGTGTGTAGTTAGCCCAAAATCATTAAAGAAAAAGAACTAGGTTGGCATGACCGAAAAAAAAAGCATTGATTTTCCTGTGGGGTCCATTTGTATGAGTTGAATTTTTTGCATACGTTATTGTCCCCACGAGAAGGAAAGGTGACTGACCTCACAAAACAAACGCACACAGCAGTGGTGCTTCTTAGCCAAAAATACACTCTGTGTTTGTAGACCAGAATATAAGATGGTTTATGAAAATTTAAAGCATAACGTTTCTAACTCATTCTCTTCTAAATTCAGTTCACCCTCTGAAGTCTTCTTAAAAAGCCAACAACAAAAAAGCTTTCCCACTATTTGCTTAGCCTTTTCAGAGAAATTTGTCACAGTATGGTAGTGAGATTTTTGTTTTGTTGTGGCGGGTGGGAAGATATTCGGTTGGGAGTCAGTGGCGAAGGGCAGGATTAGGGAGGCTGAGATGCTGTGTGTATTGTTCATTTCTTACTATGTGGTCTTAATGGCCCACAGTCCCAGAAGAGTTTCACTTTAGCTCAGATGGTTACAGACTAACCACTCCTCTAAGCAAATATAAGGATATTGCTGCATTTGATACAATGCTGGTTGCTTTAAGATTTTTATTCTTTGAAGGTAGGCATCACTAGTGGTTATAACCTAACTCTGCCATCTTTGTTGCAAGCTAAATGAAGACCGTTTTGCATGTGCATTGGTGCTCTGGGATCTCTAAGATTAACTGTAAGGCCAGGGGCCACCAACGTCATGACCATGCAGGTTCTCATTGAATTTGGACAGATGGTAAAGAAACAGTAGAGCCAAAAAATGGTGGGCCATTCCTTTATTAAAGTCTCACAGTGGCTGATGAGCAACCATGCACGGAAAACACTTCCCTCTTATTCAGTGGCTCTCAAAGCCTTGACACATTCTCTGGTTCCACATCCGGGAGAATCTTCTCTGGTTCCTCCTAGAATCAAAGGCCCCCCACAAGCCTCAGTAGGGCTCACAAAGCCCCTCAGTTCTGGTTTCTCATCTGCACACCTTCTCTCTGCAGAAACTGGCTTCTTATTCAGCACTCTGCATTCTCTCTGCTCTCACTGCAAAACATGACTTCTCTCTCTTTCCCTGCCAACATGGCTTCTTTCCCATCTGCAAAACTACCTGGGCCCACCAAGATTCCTCCTCTAGCAAACATTAGCAAAACAATGGCCCCTCCAAAGCAAAAAATGTAATTTGCAATTTCACAGATCACATATACCTGGTGCTGCCCAGCCCCCAATGCAAACTATAAAGTGAGCAAACATAAAAATGATATTTTACAAATTTATTTGACCAACACTCACTCACTCTCTTGTGATGTCAGCACTTCCATGCCTGTGGTTGCTGAGCATTCACTTCCGGGCAGTTCCAAGTCTAGGCACCATGAGTTTTCATGCAAAGCAAAGATAAATAAAAGCCTTTAATTTTTTTTTTTTTAAATGACACCAAGAATTCCAAGTAAAGAGAGAGATTACAGCTGAATGTCCCACTGAATGGAAACATAACAGTTACAGGGAGTCACAATGGCAGGAAGAAGAAAAAGAAACTAAAAAGGAGTTTAGTGTTTTTAGAATATTTTAGGCAAATGAGTTTTGAGGTAATTTAAAATATTTTCTTCACATTTAAGCCTAGGTCCATTACGTTTTAAGGATTATCCAAATATCCCTTTGCTTTCAATTTGGAGTGGCATAAGTTGATTTAATGGAAAAACTGAACGTGATGTTTTATCTGGATGTGTAGAGCAGGAAATCTGTTGTTGCCTGTATTTTAAGGATACAGAATTGCTCTCTGCAAGTGATAGAATGTCATTTTCTGTGATGATGAGTACTTCAGAATAAGTAATGACTTGCAATGATTTCTTGAAGAACATAAGAGAGAGTTATGAGGACATTTAGTAAAAGCTGTGTGAACTGTTACCCAACCAATGAGACTCTTCAAGTCCTGACTTTCCTTGCACACGGAGCTTCTCCTGAGCTTCTTCCCTTGATCTCATTAATCTTTTTCTCCAGAATACACTCAAGTGAAATTAAAGCTTTTATCAGGGATGTATTTGAAACACAAATTTTAAATAGAGATATTCCAAGAGAACTACCGTTTTCAGGAGGTTGTCTGAGTGACAGAAAGTAAAGAGGTGACTGTAATGTATTTTTCCCCACCGAGAAGGAAGGAAGGGGTCGGAGCCACAAAGTGTGGAATAATAAAAGGCTTTATTGAGTACAGCGCTCATCCCGCTCAACGAGGTTCCCTGGCCCTGAGGAAAGATGGAGGCCAAAGAAGTCACAAGTGGTGACCCGTGTGGGAGATATTTAAAGGGTCCCTAGGGTGGTCGAGCTAATATAACATGGTGAAATCTCACTGGCTGTCAGACGGTCACTGTTTTCCAAAGAGTTCCTGGGAAGTTTCCTTTGGCATGCTTGGTTGTGGGCGGTACTAGCCAAAGTTCCCGGGCCTGAGCTTTTCCCATTATCCACCGACCTTACCGTGACCCTGCAGTAATGTTAAGGACAAGTAACCAGACAGGACACATATCAGGTCCCGGAAAAACCTGGGTCATTAGAAGCAGTAGCAGATGTGAGATTTTTGTCCACAAAAATCTATGTCAGTGCACAGAGAACCAAGAGAGCCAAAACAGAATCAAGGAGAGAGACCTTGTTCTTGGGCCATGGGGCTCTAAAGTTACTTCATTAGGGGAGCACTGGGCTCCTCCTCCCTGATATGGCCAGGAACCAAGACACAATATCAGAGTGACATGGCAGAACCTTGTCTCCAGCTCCATGCTGTCAGCCTCATGTTCACATTAGGGTAACTCCAGCCTCTCCACTGGGAGTTTATAGAGCAGATATCCAAGTCTTGCAGTTGCAACTGTCTGATGTGGCAAGTTACATGGAAGAATTAGATACATCAACATGGATAGATTAATAAACACTAGAATTGTCCATAGACTGCTACATAGAAGTAAGGTTGAGGTCCAAGGTATCTGTGACTTTTGAAGAAAAATCTGGCTGAACTGCCCAAGAAGTATTTATTGTTGCTAGAATGTCCTCTATTTAAAACTTTCAACATTGTCAGACCTACCAATTACTTGAAACCAATAATATATTTTCCTATGTGTGCTGTGCTGAAATCTTTTCCCTACATATCTCTATGCGCGGGTAATTTCTGTTCTCAAAAGCTAAACTTATAATGGTTATCTGAAAATAAAATTTAGATTTTGACATGTTATTTATAGAATTGAATTACTGTGTAATTTTTGGGCATATACATATATAATATATAAAACATTACATATGTGTGTGTACATGCAAACAGTTGTAAGCTACATATCGAGAACAGCACCTTATTGTTCAATAGAAAAGTGGGCATCTATTTCACTATCTCTCCAACCATATTTTTGTGACTTCAGCCATCCTCTCTAAGCTTAATTAACTTTTTCATGCCCACTTAATATTTGAAAACCCCGTTTAAGAATTCACTGAAAATATCTAACCATTAGTATCACTGAGGTCTTTGAATTTAAAGTTTTCATTTTTATTAGCTGCATATATTACCACTGATAAATTGTTATGACTAAATGTCAATGATATCCAGGAAAACAGAATTTTAATCCATACCAAAATGGCATTTTGGGGAAAATAAAGTTTACCAAAGACTCAGATGTACGTGTGCTTACAATGAGGATTATCCAGCATGGGAATCTGAAGAGGAGGCTGCTTCTTTACATTGTATGTGATGAGCTTTCTGGCCTGGAACTCAACTTTCTTGACAACCTGAAAGCAATTGTGCATTAGGAGAGCTCTTCAATTTATACCATAAAGTGGACTCTCTCTAAACTTGAGGAGAAGATCGTTCTATTGTATATATAAAGAGGCCAGCATTTTATTTTTAACATTGTATGCAAACATCTTTAATGATTAGGGAGAATACAACATTTTACATATTATTTAATAATGGTATTTGCCTCTTAAGAAGAATTGTTATCATCAAATAAGTGCACGTAAAGCAGTAAGATGACAAATATTGCCTGAAGTGCTATCTAAGAGTGGGAAGAAATAGAGCCGAAATAGAAAATTTCTAGAAAGAAATGGAAGCATATTCTTTCTTCCTCATTTTAAGTTTTTTAAAATTAAAATATAAAATCAAAGCTTAAGGTAGTTCCTATGTTTATGAAATAATACTGTATATTTTTAATGACACTTATACAATAAAGATATAGATCAGGGGTCGGGAACCTATGGCTCGTGAGCCAGATGTGGCTCTTTTGATGGCTGCATCTGGCTCACAGACAAATCTTTAATAAAAAAAATAATAACTTTAAAAATATAAAACATTCTCATGTATTACAATCCATTCATTTCCTACCGCTCACGTTCATGGTTGCGGGTGGCTGAAGCCCATCACAGCTGTCCTCCGGGAAAACATCAAATTTTTATTGGATAATGCATAATGTACACAGGTCGTTGTATGGCTCTCACGGGATTACATTTTAAAATATGTGGCGTTCATGGCTCTCTCAGCCAAAAAGTTTCCCGACCCTGATATAGATATGTTATAATTCAGATAATTAAGAGAGCAAATTTATTCTTATCTGAAAGTGCCCAATCATAGATGCTTAATTTGTTTTCCTATTTCTTGGTTTATAAATAACTGAATATATTCTCTTGTTGACCAAAGCTATATGAGGAAGAAAAAAAAGAATGCAAATATTTTAAGTATATAGAATATCTTCATTTGTATATTCATTATATATTTTGTTAAGAATTGACATCTTCTAAAAGATGATAATAGAAAAAATCTATTATGATTCATATGAAGGGTCAGAATTCATATTAGTAGTATATCTAGTTGGAGAAGATACTGTGTTAGCATTGAATTCAATGTAGCAACGTCAATTTATTTTTATGTTATTTCTCACAGTTGCCGAGGAGAACGTTTTAAAGGCATAATACTTTCAAAATGTTCTGTGGTTGTTTGTACTGTTTAATTTACTGAATCTATTACTTGGATTGTAAAATTTGCACTATGAGATGCTAGGGTTACTTCTTTATGGGAGAAAGTTATCAATAAAGTGAAATGGGAAAAGAATGAAGCTGATAAACTGGAAAGTAAGGCTCTTGAAGCTCAGTCACATATGTTCTTCTAAAGAGTCTGAAGCAACCCTGGCGATCAATGGGGTGACAGATGTCGCAGCCAGATCGTCCTCACATCCAATGAAGAGGCAACTAATTATTTCGGGTATACATCAGAAGTGGAGTTGCTGGATCATTTGGAAATTACTTTTTGAGGAACTGTTATATTGTGTTATATAACAGTTGTACCATTTTACATTCCCAGTAGCAATGTGCAAGATTTCTAATTTCTCTACATACCTCTCTCCCTCTCTCTCTCAAAAAACCAACAAATAAAAAGCGAAACAACGACAGAAAAACAAACAAATATATTTGCCTAAGAACGTGTAGAGCCAAGTGTTGGCTTTGGTGGATTCTAATTCTGCTTCTGCCATGTCTTACCTGCGAAGTGTTGAGTAAGTTTTAAAACTTATTTGAGTCTCAGAATTATTAGGTAAGCTACATTTTCATTGTTGACAAGTGTTCTGGAACACCAATACTATAATTCTTGTTTTCTTAAAAAGTAAAGATATATGTTACTGTTAAGAACTTGGAAGACAAACAATCCAATCAAAAAATGGGCACACTAAATGGACACTTCTCCGAAGAGGACATACAGATGGCCAATAGGCATATGAAAAAGGGCTCAACATCACTAATCATTAGAGAAATGCAAATTAAGACCACAATGAGTTATCACCTCACACCAGTCAGAATGGCACTCAGCAACAAAACAACATAGAATAAGTGCTGGCAAGGATGTGGAGAAAAGGGAACCCTCCTGCACTGCTGGTGGGAATGCAGACTGGTGCAGCCACTGTGGAAAACAGTATGGAAGTTCCTCAAAAAATTAAAAATTGAACTGCCTTTTGAACCAGCTATCCCACTTTTAAGAATATACCCTAAGAAAACACAGCACTGTTTCAAAAGGAGAAATGTACCCCCATGTTTATGGCAGCATTGTTCACAATAGCAAAGATCTGGAAACATCCCAAGTGTTCGTAAGTGGATGAGCGGATTGAAAAGCAGTGGTACATATATACAATGGAATACTATGGGACCATGAAAAAGAAGGAAATCTTACCTTACATGGATGGACATGGAAACTACTAAGTGAAATAAGCCAGGCAGAAAAAGAAAAATATCATATGACCTCACTCATTTGAGGAATCCAAGGAACAATGTGAACTGAGGAACAGAATTAAACCTGAAGGGAAGGGGTGAGGGAGCTGTTGAGAGGGGGACAAGGGATAGGTTGAGGGGAATATGGGGGAGGGGGGTGCAATCAAGATGACACTAGAATCTATGTAAATACAATAAATTAAATAAAAAAGGAACTTGTATTAACACATAGTTGCTTTATACAATCTTATTCTGCATTTAATATTTCAGTGTTTATGAGATTCCTATGATTGCAATTCAGTATTAATTGTAAGAAGGATTTAAAATTATCCTTATTATCATGTCAATTTTCTGCATTAAGGAAAATAAAAATCAGAGGAGTAAACATTTTAGTGGAGGAAATATACTCCTTATATAAATCAATGATTTAATGGAAAATCAATTAAAATTTAAAATGTCAACACCAAATTAATATTATTTAGCAAATGTATTATAATCCAAAGCTTTTTCTCCAATAAAACAAAGTTCCAAAGGTATCATAAGTAAACGAGAGAATGGAAAAATAGTATATTTTCTTGCAAGAAGGAAGTGATCTAGGACAGGGAAGTTGAGAAGGTAGGGTATACAGGGGTGTCCTCAGGTTACAACACAGTTCCACTTCTATAACAGTGACATCACCCAAATTTTGGTGTAAGTCAAAACTCACCCTAGCCTAAGTCACTTACCTGTCCTAATACAGTTGTAAAATTATAATCTAGAACATAAAAACACAACTAAGCCTCAGAAAAAGGTAAGGACATAAATGTACTGTACACTGTACTGTGTCTTCTTCCACTGCACACAACCAAACTATATAATTCACCCATGTAGTCCATAAGGATGAAGCTAACAGCCAAAACAAAAATATGCACATCTCAATTTTATTCAGCTTTTATGGGAGTGAGCGTTATAAACTCAAAACTTCATTTGTTGAGACTGATGTAACCCGAGGATCCTTGTATTCAATCTTCTTTGTTCTCTGTCTATATTGACTCCTCGGTACTACGTATGAGGCCTACATGGTTTTTGCTTTTATAATATCTTTGTTTCAATTATATGTCACTTAAGATGGGTAAGAAAATATAGACAATAAAACAAATATTAAAGAATAATATAATCTATTCTCATACTTTGTTTTGTATCCTAATTTATATGCTTTTTTTGGGAGGGAGTTGTTTGTTTACTTGTTAAATAAATCGTTCATGACAATGTTATGCAAATTGGATTTTTTTTTCTCCCTAGTCTCTTTCTTTTAGTACTTTTTCTTTAAAATCCTAACAGCTTTGGCATTTGTGAGTTTCTATATCCATCTCCTGAACTCAGAGAGCTCATCAACCCCTAACTGGGACTGTGTTTTTTCTACCTTCAGTATAGTTTAGATACTGCCTCCAAGCAAAAAGCTGAGATTATAGTTCACTCATTTATTTCCTTTCTCTTAAGCTTCAAAGCTCTACACTGAGTGTTATCCAATGTCTAAAAGATATTGTTTTATATATTTGTTCCATATTCTAGTTGTATAGATCAGAAAAACAATTCTCATGCCAGTTACTTGTTTTGGGAAGTAATGAATATCCTGGCTTTCCTTTCGATTGTATAATATTGGATGCTGTTTTCCTTGAGCTCAATATATTTATAGATGCTGCTGCTGTAACAATACATGTTTTTTTTTTTTCTTAAAAATATTAATAGAGCTTAATTTTTTGCCCTCTGGAGCCATTTTACTTTCTATTTTGTTTTAATTTTATGTTCTTTTTAAGACTACTTCTTACTTGTTCATAAAGGCACACCTGCTTTGAAAACTTACTTCTGAATTCTGCAGCACATACCTTATTTTTTTTTTTCAACATCTCCTCTATCTTGGGTTTTCATTATGGTCTTTTTTTTCTCCTTCATTGATTTTGATTTTATTTTTGACTCTTTTGTTTTTTATTGCTATTTTGGAAAAATGAATATATATTCACTTTCTTTGTTTGCCAACCTAGTCCTTAGGACAATTCTGATAACCTAATTTCTTTTGGAGTTCTAGAGCTAGCCTAAAATCCACAGACTTAGCTCCTTAATCATACCATTATCTGCTGCAAGCATCTCCTGTATGGAAGTTTCTTTCAGCTTCTCGGTTACCTGATAATCGAAATAAAGTTTAAGTCCTATATACACTACTTCAAAGGTTTTTCTCTGTCTAAATCTGCTTTAGATTTCTCTATGGGGATTCCCCCCTCTCTACATAAAATATAACCCTTTAGTCATTATTCTTATTCAGTGCTCTGAGAGTAGCAGTTAATTATTCAGGGAAACATATTGATGAAGTTGGGGGACTGGTGGGCTGGGATGTAGAAAGAAAACTATAATAATGTGAAAACACATTAGAATATAGTTGCTCGAATTTCTAGTTTTATAATTGTTGTTCGGATGCTAAAAGATAGAACACAAGTTTTTTCAGTCTTAGACTCACTGTCAATAAAATGTTATTGGCGATCTTCAAATTCTGTGTTGTTTTTTTTTTCAAATCTCATTTCATGGCTTTTGTAGTCAATGGAAACATAGTGTATTACACAGAAATCTCATGGACTGGTCATATCTCATCATGGCATGTATCAGACTTGACATGCTAATTGTAGACTTGAAAAAATTGCTGAGTATGTGCAGATGCAGTACCTATAATTTAAAATGCAAAATATTCATTAATTGGTTATTTTTATTCCCACTATCTGCCACCACACATATAAAAAGTTGAAACTTAGAGTGCCCTTTGTAAAATTCATTATGCAGTTTCTTATAAATACATGGAAATAAGTTTTCTCTCTTGGCTGCTGTGGTATTTTGGTCATTATATAATTTCTGGTTAAATGCTACGTGAACAACTGTCTGCCAGTTGTTAGACAAACATCATTTAATTTAATTTATGTATTGCACCATCACATTTCCTCCTTTTAAGCAGAGAATGTTTGTTTGGTTATTTAACTATTTTATGCTTACTTGCATAAGAGCTGCCTTTCATTAGTAATAAGACTAATTTTGAAAATTGCCAGGCCTTGGCCAGTTAGCTTAGTGGATAGAGCATCGCCTGGTGTGCAGAAGTCCCTGGTTTGATCCCTGGTCAGGGCACACATGAGAAGCAACCATTTACTTTTCTTTCCCTCCATTTCCTTCTTCTCCCTCTCTCCCCTCCTGTAGCCAGTGGTTCCATTGGTTCAAACGTTAGCCTGGGCACTGAGGATAGGTTGGCTGATTTGATCATCAGCCCTAGACAGGGGTTCCTGGGTGGATCCCAGCTGGGCACATGTGGGAGTTTGTCTGTCTCCTCTCCTCACTTTAAAAAAGGGAAGAAAATTGACAATAAACTTACTGTTTCTGCATAATGAGAAATAATAGTATAGAGAACTTTATTTTTAAGTCTAGAAACAACTAACTTCTAAATTGGATTTGGCTTATGGGAAATAATATGTATGCTTATAAAATATGAAGCAAATAAACATACTTTAAATATACCTAATTTTCTTTATTAAAATTTTAAAACAATTATTAAATATTTATCATCTCAGCTGAAATAATTTTAACAATTTACTGTTGTTGCAGTATGACCATTTTTTATTGAATTTATTGGGGTGATATTGGTTAATAAAGCCATACAGGTTTCAAGTGTATAACTCAATAAAGCGTTATCTGCATACTTCATTGTATGCTTATTATTCAAATTAAAGCCTCCTTCTGTTCAAACTAATGCTCCTTAGCCCACTTTTATCTCCTCCCAACCCCCTTTCCCTTTGGTTATCACCTGTTGTCCATGTCTTATGTCATGTGTGTGTGTGATATATATATATATATATAATTTTTTTGCTTAATCCATTCACCTTTTTCACCTAGCCCCTCTTCCTTAAATTTTATTCTGAAAGATGTCTTTAAAGTATTCAAGCAACTAACCTATATGATTCTATCTTACACTTGAAAAGCAAATATACATCATTAGGTTTAATTGATATATATTTCCTAAATTAATATAGAGTTAGACTTTCTTTTTTACTCAAATCAAGGAATGTCAGGTTAAGTCAGATATCACTTCTTTTTTGTTCATGATATCTAGCATTCACTAATCTGACATATTATATTTGCAGGGTATATATGACTTCTTCAAAAATGTTACTATGGAATTAATTTTATTATTTTTTTAAGATAAAAATAGAAAGGATGATTTTCACAAAATTTATAAATACTATTGAATTGAACTAGCTCATAATAAGTGAAGGGTTTTAATGTAGCTGATAATAAAATTTTATTATAAATGTTCTTGATTTGAGTGAGCAAAACAAAGTACTAGAAATGCCAGACCATCTATACAACTATTTCAATATGAGGTTCTGCACAACATCCTGTGTGGTGAAACACCTTACCCACTTTGACTAAATCCACAGATCTACAGGCGCCACTTATCATCATCCTGGTGGTTCAGCATGATAGGTCAGGCAGCTTGTCCGTGCTCTGTAATCTGAAGTGAAAATACTTCAAAAATAAAAAAAAATAAAAAAGAGGAAGGTATAATTCCAATTTCCAAGGCATTCTCCTTCTATTTACTTGTGTTCTTGCAGCTGATTGAGTGAACAACAGTGATTAGATGGTAGAGCGCACTTTGACCTCTGGGATAAAAAGGACAAGATCAGAGGTTCAACCCAAACCCTGTATGAACTGATTAGCTTTATGTTAGTACGTGGATTTAGAACTCTCCCTAACCTCAACTAGCTACAGGCCCAATGTCATTAATTTTAATAATGACAGGGTGAGTGGGTATAGTCTGATAAGAGAAAATATATCCCAATTAATAGCAAAAAAAGTATGTAGTTATCTTTTTAACATAAGCTCAATAACTTTATTTGTACATTAAGAATATCAATGCATTGAAACCAACATAGTAAGATCTATTTTATACGTGCATAAAATACTATTTGGTTAAATCAGTTACAATTTTTCTAGCACCCAACCCTCTCCAGTCACTATTATAAAAAGCATGTGATTTTAATTAACAACATAAAACCACCAAATAAGAGGTAGGTGAAGTGACTTCCAAAAGTAACTCTTGAAAAATCTTGAACTGTCATAACTTAAATTTTGTGATGTACCATCATAGTAACTTGACTGTAATTTATGTCTTCCATCTAAGAGCTTCTGAAAGTAAAGTGTAATTTTTAAAGAAATAGGATACTAAGTACATCTAATGCTATTTTTATAATAATTTTAATATCATTAAATTGTCCCATGAGAAAATAAATATTATAAGAACTTTGGTAAAATATATAGAATTTGAGATTTCCTTCAGAGAGAACCTTTCCACAACTTGCTGTTAATTAAAATTTATTGAAATTGTATATAACAGATGTTTACCATTATTCATCAGTATATATTAAACAATATATTTGAGAAAGTAAGATTTTCTAATCTATTAGATATTTTAGTCTTGTACATATTTTAAAATCTTTTTCAGAGAGACTTGTTATTGTAACGGAGGCTTGATAAGTTGGTGACAAGTGAAAAAGCATATGATTGGCAAGACTTGGGGTGAAAATGGACAAGGTCTGAATGATGTATGGTTACACCGCCCTATCTCATTTTCACCTTTTAAAAGCTTGTTCTTGTTTGTGGTCTGCTACTCGAAATGTATTTTCAGAAGAACATTAAAGCATAGTGAAAATTTTTCTATGTCATATAGGGGAAAACATTTGCTATGAAGAACATTTCAAGTATTTCTTCAAACTTTTGACTGAAAAAAGTCAAAATGAATAAGAAACTATGCTAAGTTTCTTATACCAAATCAATATGACCGGCCTGACCTGTAGTGGCGCAGTGGATAAAGCGTCGACCTGGAAATGCTGAGGTCGCCGGTTCGAAACCCTGGGCTTGCCTGGTCAAGGCACATATGGGAGTTGATGCTTCCAGCTCCTCCCCTCTTCTCTCTCTCTCTGTCTCTCTCTCTCCTCTCTAAAATGAATAAATAAAAAATTTAAAAAAAATCAATATGACCAATTCGTTTGGTGTCAAATCCTAGATGTTTTTTTTTAGTTTAGTTAAAACTCAGGCACATCAAATACATAATACATTTGAGTTTCCTCTATATATAACATTTTAAAAATATATAATTGGGCGAAATAAGCTAATGAAACTTGGCTGTCATTCAGTTTAACAAACATCTACTGTTTACTACATGTGCCTAGCACCACCCTAAGTATCACATATTTTTGTACTGAACATGCTATGTATTGTAGCATACCTTATTTAACACTGAGAAAAACAATGCTGCTGAACTTATATGCTATCAGTTGTAAGAAGCACTCCAACTTTAGAGATACTATAATATGAAAAAATTGGATGCCATTAAATTAATTGTTCATAATGTGCTCATTTATCTTCATCCCCAGGCAAATAACCATGGTAAAAACCACCAGACTGTCACATGAACTATGTCTTTTAATAGATCTCTCTCAAATTGGGTTTTTATACCCTCTCGGACTCACTCCACTACAATTTATTCTTTTTTCCAGAAACCTTGGTGATCTTTTCAAATTTTACATTTTAGTATGGTAAAATACTTTAATTGCTTATTGCTTTCATAATAAGTTCTTTAAAAATGCAGAATATAGATATCCGATTATCTGATACTTCTTCATAGAATTTTTTGAAGCACATGTTTTCACGCCATTAAACAAAATAAACTGCACAATATGTTTGATTTACAATTATTTTTTTTTAAATTTAAGCTGTAAGTCATTGAGGAAAGTTTTTTTCTGATAGATTGTACATATAAACTTGGTTACAGCTATTACCTCTCACCTTATAACCGTTTTGCATGATCACCTTGAAACTCTCCATGAAGAAGAGGGTCTGGTTCTTCTCTTTTTAGTCTTGGCTGCACCTGTCACTTACTTTGCACATAATGTGGCTCTTCTCTTTTTAGTCTTGGCTGCACCTGTCACTTACTTTGCACATAATGTGGCATAGGGGAGGTTATGTTATTTCTTTTTTTTTTTTTTTTCTTCTGAAGCTGGAAACAGGGAGAGATAGTCAGACAGACTCCCGCATGCGGCCCGACCGGGATCCACCCGGCACGCCCACCAGGGGCGACGCTCTGCCCACCAGGGGGCGATGCTCTGCCCATCCTGGGCGTCGCCATGTTGCGACCAGAGCCACTCTAGCGCCTGAGGCAGAGGCCACAGAGCCATCCCCAGTGCCCGGGCCATCTTTGCTCCAATGGAGCCTTGGCTGCGGGAGGGGAAGAGAGAGACAGAGAGAAAGGGCGCGGCGGAGGGGTGGAGAAGCAAATGTGCGCTTCTCCTGTGTGCCCTGGCCGGGAATCGAACCCGGGTCCTCCACACGCTAGGCCGACGCTCTACCGCTGAGCCAACCGGCCAGGGCAGGTTATGTTATTTCCATGGTGGTTTTAGAGGATGTGTATTTTTCTCTTTCACACAGAGGGGATGCTCCTTTGGAAGGCAGTGGAAGTGCTATGAAAAAGCAAATGGCCCTGTGGAGGACAGGTAATGCTGCCTCTCATGAAAGCCTGAGCTGAACTGCCAGCCATGGAATCAGGCCATTTCGACAGCTCCAGCTATGACCAGCCACCAGCCCAGTGCAGCTGAGTAAACCACCCGGTGGAGACCACATGTCGCCGCAGAACAGCACAGCTGAGCCTTGCCTGAGCTCCCGATCTGAAAATCCTGATCACATAAAAGGATTGCCGCCCCAGTCTTTACTGTGATATAATTGACATGGATTATATATAAAATTGTGTAAATTTAAGGTATACAATGTATAGATTTAATATACTTAAATATTTCATTATGATTAACACCTTATTAGCTCGTTAATTTGGGAACAGTTTCTTATGCAGCAACAGATAAAATCTATTTCGCATTTAGGATTTTTAAATACCACGTAACAAAGAATTAAAGGCTGAGGATCAGATTTATTAATACAAATTTCTGTAGGAATAATCATTAAAACAATAAATAAAGATGTGAATCTGCTCAATAAGCAAATGGTACTTTAAAAATAATTCAAACATTTTGGCAATATGTTTACAGTAATGCTTCACAAATAAATCATTTTATATGTATTTGACTTTCTGAGGGCTAAATATATAACATATTTCTAAAATATAATTGTAAGCTAAAATAGTTCTAGATGCCTCTGGGTAAAAATAAAGGATTTTGAGATTTGCCTAAATTGTGATATTTTAGTATGAAAAGATTGTTTGTAGAAAACACATAACTGAAAACCTTTTTCAAGATTTATATTTTGCTGTTACCAAAATTTTAATGGAATTATATATATATATATATATATATATATATATATATATATATATATATATATATATACACACACATACATACATACTTCTATACCAGGCATGTGAACATGTGGGGGAAAATTTTTTTGTTCACTTGATAGTTATTTTTATTTAATTTGGCAACAATCTAGAGCAGTAATTGATTAAATCATGATCTGTTGTATTTGCTTTTCTTCCACTTAAAAAAGCTTACAAATTTTATTAAAGAAATACTTTTAGAATGAAAAACCAACCAGAAAAAGTGTCCTGCCATTTCGTTGATATGGAACAAGAATAGTAAGTGTCAGAAATAATATGGGGCCCATGAGCCTAAAATGATGTAGTGATGCTTCAATGAATGAACCATTCAAAGCCAAAATATATGGACCTCTGTGACTAAGGGAAGGAAGATTGGCCAATGTCTGGAGGTATAAGAGAGAGGATGAGAGAGAAGGGAATGGATGCATTTGGCTATCATTTCTTTTCAAGTTCATCTACTAATGCAGGAGAAAAAATGCTTAAGATGGGAAAAACAAAAATAATTATTCTTGCAAAATTTGATGTCAAGTTCCCAGTTCCTTAAGATTACAAAATGATTTAAAGAGACTTAATTTATGACTTTTAATTCTAGCAATTTCTATCAAATATCTGATTTCTGAGCTTAAAATCAATGTAAAATGCAACTCTGCTGTGAACCAAGTTATGTCTGGTATAGCGAACAGTGAAAGATTGGGAGGCAGATAGTCTGGAATTTGATTCAGTGCTCTTCAAATTCCAGTCTCGCCTTGGTAATACCCTCATTATTTTATAAATGCAGGTCATGTGACTGTAAAGATTAAATAGATTACACACACACACAGACAACTCTGGAATATTATCAGTCACTAAAGTGTAGAAATGCTAAACCTTGTGGTTCTGAACTCAGAAATTATAATTTAGCAAGAATTAAAAACAAAACAATAGTCTTCATTTTCCCTAAGCAAACCACCATTAGGATCTCTGGAGGGCATTTTCAAATGTATTGCAGAGAGAAAAAAGAGGAGACTGTGCTGAATACCTAAATCTGTTTAAATTGTGGCAAAACAATTATAGATTTAATAAATATAAATTAAAGTATATTATGAAAAAAGTTAAAAATTTAAATTAAAATGATTAGTTTTTGAAATTGAACTATCACATTTTTATCTTTATTGAAGGAACCAGATCAGCAATATAATAACACATTTTTAAAATATTGATGTTAACTAATATTCTAGGTGCTGCTGGGAACATATTAAAGATGAAGTTACAAATTATATAACACATCAGTGATCTCAGAAGGTTAGAATGCCCTTGAAACTTGCTGAGATTAATACTGATTGGTAATTGAAGAGAAATTCCATACAGTCAGATTAATAGTTCACATTACATCTGTCATATGAGTATAAGCATAAGTATTACGGTTCAGAAATTCATCTGATGTATCTTTCATGCCATTTATCTCAGGGAAAAAAAAAATGACAGTTGTCCTTACTTAGTACTGTTAAACCCCTATCATATTAGTTAATATTTTAGGTATCTAAAATATTTTTAGTCAAAATAAATAATAAAAGTGTTAAATTAAAGTACACTGGTATTTAATATATTGTTCAATTGTTGTACCAGTGATGATAAGAAAAAACACTTTAACACATAGAAATATTGTTAGTGAGATACATTATTTTATATGTGAAATATAAGAAATTATAAAAATTCTAATATGTAATGCAAAATATTATACTGTATTTGAAGCAAAGGCACTAGACTTATTGGAATGATCACTTCATTCCAATATGTAAGTTTCTAATCATTATGTTGTACACCTGAAACTAATATAGTATTGTATGTCAGCTGTAATTGAACAATAAAATTAAAAATATATATATAGAAAAAGAAAGTCTACCAGATAGTTTAGTTTCCAATAGTGGTGACACGGTAAATTTTTGAAAAAGTCTGTGATATTTTTCTATATCAACTGAATCACAAATGTTACATAAATAGTGTAAATACCTAGGTCTTTTTTTTTTCTTTTTTAGTGAGAGGAGAGGAGGCAGAGACAAACTCCTGCATGCTCCCCAATTGGGATCCACCTGGAGAGCCCACTAGGAGGCAATGCTTTGCTCATCTGGGGTGTTTCTCCATTGCTCAGCAACTGAGGTCTTAGCACCTGAGGGGGGGCAATGGAGCCATTCTCAGCGCTCAGGGCCATCTCACTCCAATTAAGCCATGGCTGCAAGAGGGGGGAGAGAGAGAAGCAGATAGTCACTTATCCTGTGTGCCCTGACCATAATTGAACCAGGAGCATTCACATGCCAGGCGAATGCTCTACCACTGAACCAACTGGCCAGGGCTTGTTTTCTTTAAAATTGTTTTAATTCCTATACATTTGTTAATTTATCATTAGCCTCTTTATATAACTGACTCTATAAATCTTCAGTGTTTTAAGTATTTACAACTTTTGTTATTAATTACCATTTTATATTATGTTTTCCTAAGATAACATGTTTTTTTACATTTTAAAATGAATCCTTTCATTTTGGGACTTTTTAAATTAATTTTTACTTTGTGATTTTTATTCATGAATCAAATAAATATTTAAAATTGCCAAAAGGCACACGTTACTATACTCCCAGAGAAGAGGGACCTGGTTTCTTAGAGGTGGTGGCTCTAACATTCTTCTCCTAAACTGAGTAGACTTGAAGGATATCATACTAAGCAGAAGGATCGTTTGTAAAAGTCCAGAAATTTGTAGCATCATGGCAATTTCAGAGATCAACAAATGGCTTCACTTGGCCAGGGTATTGTTCATTCACCAGGATAGCATAAGCCTATTTATCTTTCCCTTTTCTGTACTACCTAGAAAATTTGATCAAGGTTCCCTAATTTTATTTAGACTGCAGGAAGTTAGCCCTTCTTCTCTGTGCTACTTGTGCAAATTCTTGATCTTTTCTGGTTGCTTTATCAGTAGGTACAGTTGGGTGATGATTAAAATAATGAGTCTATGTTTGAATTAAAAAATATATTTTTATTAAAAAGATAATCTACATTTTTAGCAAATATGTTTCTGAGTAGTTTTATTTTGTAGGGTATTATATTTGGACAAAGTGACTATGGTTATCTTTTGTCAATGGCTCCATTCTTATTTCAAACGAATTTTCTGACTTGTGCTAGAAGTTCTACAAAAGAATAATTACACAGCATTTGAATGGAGATAAAAAAAAAAAGTCATGTTTTCTTCTTTTAAGAATGTATGTTAGGGCCCTGGCCGGTTGGCTCAGCGGTAGAGTGTTGGCCTGGCATGCGGGGGACCCGGATTCGATTCCCGGCCAGGGCACATAGGAGAAGCGCCCATTTGCTTCTCCACCCCCCCCCCCTTCCTCTCTGTCTCTCTCTTCCCCTCCTGCAGCCAAGGCTCCATTGGAGCAAAGATGGCCCGGGCTCTGGGGATGGCTCCTTGGCCTCTGCCCCAGGCGCTAGAGTGGTTCTGGTCCGGCAGAGCGATGCCCCGGAGGGGCAGAGCATCGCCCCCTGGTGGGCAGAGCTTCTGTCTCTCCCCGTTTCCAGCTTCAGAAAAATACAAAAAAAAAAAAAAAGAATGTATGTTAGGTATTTATCTTCCTTTAAACTTCTAAACTATCTATAGAATCATTAGAAGAGATCTGTGAATAGAAAACATTGAGTTGTTTCATATTTGCCAAGAGTGATAAGTCAAATTTGATATAGATACTTATATATTTTTATGAGTAAACCAGAGCAGATTTGAAACTGTGGCTATCATAATGATTACTTTCAGAATGAGTCTAATAAAAAATCATTAAAGTAAAAAAGAAAACACATCAGTTACCAACCAGAATAACTTTCACCACAAAGTGAATGAGTTACCAGAGCGTGAATGAGTTCATGCCCTGAGATATAAGAAGCTGTGGCACAAAGTGGATGAAGACCTAGTTTAGCTCAAAATAAATGTTGCATCCTGGGTGTGATTACAAAAATAACACAAAACAAAAACATCAACACAAACCAAGCAGCATCACCATTTCCTAAAAGCAACAGTTACAATAGAAAATGAAATGAATTAATCACAAAGTGAGAGAATCGGGGTAAAGAAGCAATGCTTTTCATCTAGGACTGGAATCCCCAACTGCTGATGGTTAGTGCGGGTCCCCTGATGCTGACACAACCAGAGAACTGGTGCTTATCAATAGGTGTGTCCAGATGAATGAGGAAGCATCAAGTAGTTATTTACATGTTGCATAAATTTAAATTGCCTTTGCACTTCCTCTTTTAAGTCTTGAATTACAAAGTATCCATTTTGCTTTTGTGCTCCAATTGCTTCTGTGTATTTTTCTGTAGTAAATTTAGGGAAACTAAATAAAATAAAAAAGGAAAAAAAAAAACATTCAGAATGTTTAATGTTTAGTCTACAGAATGTGTGGAAGTGAATTTCATACAGATATTGAAAATAATATAATAAGAACTGTGAATTCTTCAGGTCATTTTATCTCTGATCCTCTTACTCTTCTGCGGACCTTTGATAAAGAATTTTTGGAAGATTTGTTGACTTATGCTGGCACTAAATACAAATCTTTCAGGCGTACTTTATTATTTTTCCAAATAAAAGTATCATTAACATGTTGAATTATTTGAACATGTATTCTACCTTTTCTTTTTTTTTTTGCTTTTGATTTTATCTATGATACTAGAGGTGTAAACTGAGCGGCTGCTGAGTTTCCTTATGTAAATCCATTTAAGACCTGTTGCTCTGGGGTCTAATTCTAGTATTACCCTCTCAGGCATCCATAATTGATGTACAAAACTGATAGAGAATTTGTATTTCAATCTGTGTTTTAAACTTGCAATATTTTGTTTTAAAATTGTAATATTAAATACATATATACATAAAAATATAAAACTTACTTAACCAGGAGCTAGTGTTGTTTCTCAATCCATCTCTTACTACTTATTTGATCCGGGAAACAAACAGTTGAATAGTTAAAATGTAACAGGTACTGTTATAATCACTTTGTATCAAATCGTTCATTAATACTAAATTAATATACTAGTAATGACAACTGTTTGTGAAAGATAATGTCATCATCACTATCTTAAACATGATAAAATTAGGATGCAGCTGTTGTGATTTGCTAAAGATCTAGCAGCCAGGGAGGAGTGGTTATTAATTTCAAACACAGAAGCCCTTTTTCTTGACCATTTTGAATGCTGATTGTTTTGATCTTCAGTAGTTTCAATTATAAAACAAAGAAAATGTTATCTTCACAAGACTATTAAAAAGATCAAATCTCCTAATCTTTAAATCCATTTCAAAGAGGCATTCCCTTTGCCCAAGGATTACAAAAAAATGCATGCTTTCACCCAGGCTGAAGCAGCCCTCATTCAGCAGGAGTGCACAGATGGCTGGGTAGAATGAGAACTAACTTTAGTCCCCCACTAATCTGTTGCCTGGCAAATTCACCACTGTGCCCAAAGTTCAAAACTCTCATAGTGACCGTGAATGTGTCATTCCCTGTTGTATAAACTAATAAGCAAATCCCTGGTTTTCAATATCTAAAATAAAACTTATTTTTCAGGGCATAGAAACATCTTTATGGTGTGGCCGATGTTTACTTCCCTCCATTGACAATTTTCCTTACCTCAGTTGTCACCCAATTTGAACTGGATTACTTGCTATTTCTGGATTTGCCCTACTTCCATTTCTGTTATCTTTGGGCAGGCTGTCCCTTCTGTCTAGGAAGAACTCCCCATTTTGTCTTGTATAACTTCTACTTCTTCACCAAATAGCACATCATTATCTCCAATGCCTTCTCCAATAACATTATAACATCCTAATGCCCATCAAGGCAGAATCTTCTTCTATATTTTTTTCACACCTTATTCTTTTTATTAGAACATATCCCATGCTCTTCTTTAATTATTTTTGCATTTATGTTTCCTTTTAATTTCAAGACATTGGTAGCTGAGGATCATTTTTGTTCATCCCTATATCTTCAGCAGTGATTTTCACATTTAGTAGGTCAGTGGTTCTCAATGTATGTGCCCTAGAAGATTTCCAGGTGCACCCTATGGTATTCCAGAGAAATATGTGCCTGTTGGGGACCAAAAAACAAACAGGGTTTTTGGAGTTTAGATTCTTGGGGGACAGAGGTGTGGGGAATTGGCTGTAAACTGACAGTCTCCTCAAACTCCCACCTCATTTGCCTGATTAGGTTGCAAAAGGCTGTTAAACTGTGGTGCTGGATTGTTTACACTATCCCCCCCCATGTTTCCCTGAAAGACTGGAGGCAAGTTTCTTCTATCCTTTGTTTGATGTAAAGTTAAGATGATATGTATGGTGGGGGTTTCCTGCACTCAACACAATTAAGAGTAAAAAGAGACAAATTCTTCAATGTATTGATGAGGAAATGAGAGTTTGTCTTTCAAATATATGCCCAAATGTTGAAGAAGTCTCTAGGACACATCAGGCTCATGTTTCTTATAAACACAAGAATGAAAAAACTTCACACATTCTTGCTGGGACCTGCCAAATTTACTAAATCTTACTAAGAATGTATCTATATATATGAAAAGATAAATTTTTGTCATTTAATCCCTTTTTTATGATTTCTAAAAAAACAAAGCTCAAAAAATCTAACATAAAAATGTTTTTTAATATCAGAATAAATTTAATTTTGTCATATTTATTTCATTTAATTACCATAAAAGCACTCTTGAACTTTATATTTTTTCTTTAATATTTGGCTTAATTATTATAACATATTTCTCAGAAATTTGTATACAATGCGCCTACAATTATTTGTAGGATTTTAAATGCACCTCAACTTCAAAAAGTTTGAGAACCACTCTAGTAGGTGCTTAGGAAATGTTTATTTGGTAGTCTTAAGTAAAAGTTTTAACAGATTATAAAAATAGCATCATTCTTTTTAAAGATTAAAGTAACAATAAAATTATTAATAAATTAAGATAAGAAAGTAAATACTATTAAATTTACCTTCTCTGCATCATGTAGTATGGTGACTTACAATTGGTTCTACATACTTCAATGAGAATATTTCCATTTGTTCTCACCATCCTGGTTCACTTTATTTATCTGCATAAGGTTATACCCTCAGTTACTGGTACTGTAAAAATTTAAGTTTCTGTCATTTACAGGTCATTTAAATTTTGATTCACAAGAGAAACAACCCCATACAATGGAACAGGAGACAGAATAAAATTGGGGTTTTCCATCTGATTTGATTTGATTTGATTGCCCAGGGTAGAAAAAGAAAGTAATTATAGGATGCAGAAAAGTATATACTGACAGTGACACTTAATGACTTGTCCAAAGATTTAGTTTTCTTTGAATAATATCTACATTTCTTCATGGAGCAGGGAGAATAAAAACCATCCAGAGTGAAATTATTTTAGGCAAATATAATATTTCTCCTCTTTGTCTAATAGATAACATATATTTGGCACTCAATTTATGCTTCCTTGTACAGTAGTTATGTCTTGCTTTTATTCATAGAATTTTCTTCTATAATGTACAGACCTTATGAAAAATGTGTTAATCATTTTCACTAATGGATAAGATAATGTGTTTCTTAAATTTGTACTAATACATCTTTATTTAATTATCTCATCTACTTAGGCTTAAGTTTCTGTTTTTTTAAATAGTTCATACTTAGTAAAACAATTTTATAATAACTTAAGCTATAATTGTTAGTAAAAATGATCAGCATTGTTAATTTTTTAATAGTTCCATCATTGAATAAATGAACAATGTGATGTGACCAAAACTATCTTTTAAAGGTGCATTCATTCATAGAGTTTAAATCTTAGAATATAGAAAAGTAATCAAAAACAGTTATTTTGGAATGTAACTTTAAACCACTATATATGAATGTTGGGCCAAATTTAGTTAATTACTTTTACATTTATTTTAATTTTATAAACTCTGTCTTAACTTGTGCAGTTAGACTAATAATATTTAACATAATAGTGGTATAAGTACATTAAACTTTACCTTACTGCTAGTTGTTTCTATTTGTTCCATTTGTTTATTCTTTATTTTTCCTTCACCTGTAATAGTTGGTCTTACTTGAAAATTTTGTTTTTATAATTCTGGCTTAATCTTTGTTATTTACTTATTTTTGATATTTATTTTAAAAAGTCAACAATAGTGGTTGTCCCAAGTGTTACAATATACCTTTTTTAAATAATCTAACTCTAAATAATAAAATTTTTTCTCAGTGGCGAAGACATCAAAACAACTGAATCATCCTTTGATAGATGGTTGAATAAAGAAGATATGGTATATAGATATACTGTGTAATATTACTCAGTCATGAGAAAGGATGAAATATAGCCATTCGTAACAACATGGACCTTGAGAATATCATCCTAAGAAAATAAATCAGACAAATAAAGTTAAGAATCATATGATTTAATTCAAATGTAATATATAAAACTGAAAGCAATAAATGCAAAACAAGAAGAACAAACAAAAATTCATAGTCAAAGACAACAGTATGGTGGTTTCTAGAGAGAAGGGGGTGAAGAATAGTAAAGGATAAAAGGGGTCAAATATATGGTAATAGAAGATTATTTGACTTTGGCTAGTGAGTACATAATGCAATATACAGATCATGTATCATAAAAATGTATACTTTAAATCTATATTATTTTATTAACAACTATTACCCTAATAAATTAAAATAAATAAATAAATATAAAAAATTATGTTATGCAACTACATGTTATACTTCACATGTAGTTGTAGTATAAGAGCCTTCAAAAAAGCTTTGGTATATATATACTGTGGAATACTACTCAGCCATAAGACATGATGACATTGGATCATTTACAATAACATGGATGGACCTTGATAACATTATACTGAGTGAAATAAGTAAATCAGAAAAAACTAAGAACTATATGATTCCATATATAGATGGGACATAAAAATGAGACTCAGAAACATGGACAAGAATGTGATGGTAACTAGGGGGGTGGGGAGGAAGGAAGGAGAGGGATGGGGTGGGGGTAGGGGAGAGGCACAAAGAAAACCAGATAGAAGGTGACAGAAGACAATTTGACTTTGGGTGCAAAAATTATTTTAAAAAAAAGTCATGTACTGGTATGAAAATCATATGGGAGCTAGGTAAAGAATAAATTTTTATTTTATTTTCAAATAAAAAAAAGAGACTTTAAGCAGTGTATTCAGTGTATTCACAATTCCTTGTTCCAACTCTAGGGCCATGTTTGCCCTATATTTCAGTTTTTCATGTACAGTAAAAACAAAATGGCTTAATACAACCTTTGGTTTAACATTCAGGTTTGTTATAGCATAAAATTAAGAAAAATATATTTCACCTTTATTTGTTTTATTTTGAAACTCTATATCTTTAAGTAAGTCAATCTTTCTAATAATGATAAATTTCTACTGCTTGAAGAATTTCCTTCAACATTTTCTGTAGACCAGCTCTCCTGACAAATGAATTCCCACATTTTCTGTTTGGAAAGTCTTAATTTTTCTTTCACTGTTGAAGTATATTTTTAATATGTTTATAAAATTTTACCTTAAAAGTTTTGTTTTTCTTTTTGCACTTTAAAGACTTCATTTTTGTGACTTCTTGCTTGTGTGATTGCCGCTAAGAACTCTGTTCTAATTCTTACATCTCTGTAGATCAAGTTTCTTCTTTCTTTGGCCACTTCAAGGTTTTCTCTCTTTTGTTTTCAGCAGTTTAAATGGCTTTGATGTAACTGGCATTTTTGTTTTGTTATTTATTGAGTTTGGTGTTCTCTGTAATTCTTCAATTTCTGCTATGGTGATAATTATTTGTAAAATTCTCAATCATTATTTTGTTCAATATTTCTTCCATGCTGTACTCACTTTCTTTACTTTCTGAGGCTCTAATTAATAGTATGTTAGGCTGTTTACTACTGTCCCATGGCCTTTAAATTCTCTGTATTTTATCTTATTTTATTTTAGTGAGAGGATGGGGAAACAGAAACAGACTCCTGCATGCACCTGGACTGGAATCCATCTGGCAAGTTCACTAGGGGGCAATGCTCTGCCCATCTGGGGCCCTTGCTCCATTACAGTTGGAGCTATTTTTTAGCACCTGAGGCAGAGGCCATGGAGCCATCCTCCACATCCTCCAATCAAGCCATGACTGCAGGAAGAGAAGAGAAGAGAGAGACAGAGAAAGAGAGATAAGTGAGAAGGGGAGGGGTGGAGAACCAGATAGGTACTTATCCTGTGTGCCCTGACCGGAAATTGAACCCAGGACATCCACAAACTGGGCTGACACTCTACCACTGAGCCAAATGGCCAAGACCCTCTTTACTTTTTCTTTAGCTCTGTGTTTCTCTTTAAGTGAACATTTGGGTTGTTTTTATTTACCTATCATCCAGCTCACTAATTATTTCCTGGACTGTGTTAAGTCTAATCATGATCAGGTGAGGGCATCCTTCATTTCTGTTCATTGCTTTTCTATCGTGATACTTCCTTTGATTTTCCCTTATGGTTTTTATTTATTTAACTGAAATTACCTCTCTGACCTGGTATGTTGTTTATCTTATTCATTAAAGCCTTTTACCCATTATTTTAGTTATTTTGAAAACTTTGATTACTTTAACACCAGTGTTATATCTGATTCTGGATGCTCACTTTATATCTTTGGACTGGCTTTTTCTCACTTTTTTTTGTTGTGTCTCAAATCTTTTTGTTGAAAGCTTGACATATTTTGTAGGATTGTATAAAAAAAATAAAAATATAAAAATGGAATGAGTGAATTATAGCATATATTTCCTTGGTCTAAAACTTTGGTGTTCATTGTGTATAAAACTCGTCACATGTTGGGTGGATTTGAAGGTGGTACCCATTGGGTTGTCTTTGCTCAGCTTAGATTTTTACACCACTTTACTCTTCAAGAAAAAAGTAAAAAGCATCTCCTCTCTCTTTTTTATTAAGTGAGAAGAGGGGAAATAGAGAGACAGACTCACACATACACCTAGACTGGAATCCACTGAGCAACCTCCGTCTGGGGCCAATGCTCAAATCAACCAAGCTATGCTCAGCACCCCAGGGGCTGACATTTGAAGCAATCAAGGCACTGACTGAGAGAGGGAAAGAGTGAGAGGAGAAGGAGAAGGAGGAGAAGAGAAGGAGATGGTCAACTTCTCATGTATGCCCTGACCAAGAATCGAACCATAGAAATCCTCACACTAGGCTGATGCTCAATCCACTGAGCAACCAGACAGGGCCAAGAGAATGTGTCTCTTATAGTATTCCTTACTCTATTTCAGTTTGCTTTCACCCAGTGATTGTTAATGTGGTGACGAAGGGCAAAATGTGCATTTCCTAATGTGCTAAGTAAGTGTCATTCTTAAACAGGTGTTACTAATCTGGTTTTGGAAGTATGGCCCTCATAAGAGCTCTCCTGTTCCCCTGAGGGAGCAGCAGAAATATCTAGTAGGATCAGCATTCCATTAAGAACAAAAGCCAATTTATTAAGTTCCTCATGGAATGCAGACCCTAGTAGCTATTTGTGCCTCTTTCTCAGGGCTCGAGGTTTTTGTTTGTTTACTTCTCCCAGACACAACCAGTTTTTGCCTTCAGGTTACAGGTATTTTGTTGTTGTTGTTTTCCTCTGCAGAATGAGGTATTTGTTTTGTAATGGAGATAGTGAAGAGGAGTTTATGTGGATTGTAGCTGTGTTTGAAGCTTTTTCAGGATTTTCTTCAGCTACGCATATCTACTGAGGTTTGTAAAAGTAAAGCTCTCGGAAAGGTATGGAACTC
The DNA here is from genome assembly GCF_036850995.1 of Saccopteryx leptura. NCBI lineage: Eukaryota > Metazoa > Chordata > Mammalia > Chiroptera > Emballonuridae > Saccopteryx > Saccopteryx leptura. Next base: position 43,508,488 of record NC_089506.1, read on the forward strand.
CCATGTTATGGCCTACAGGTGCTTTAATTCTCATCCTAAACCACACTTAATTTAAGCAATTTGTCCTAAATTTCTTGCATAATCTTTTCACCAGCTTATATGGAATTTACGAACATCTGTCTCCCTGCTATCCAAATTGTTTGGCCCTGTTTTCTTCCTGTACTTGCTTCTCTCTCTCCAAATATTGAGTTGCATGTTTACTCTGCGACCTTAGTTCTCTGACGGTTTCTAGAAAATATGTTGTAGCAAATAAATATTATACATGTAAATGATTTGATTTCAGAAAAAGATGTTACTATAAATTGCAAATTTTAGCAGAAATTTGAAAAATTCTAAAACACCAGAAAGGAATGCAAAATCATTTTTAAAGTGATAAAAATATTGTGTTCTTTTATTGTGACTTAAATGCAAAAAAAAATCAATAATGCTATCTTCAATAACTTAGTGTTACGCTTTAGTCTTTTTTCAAGAAGGCAATAGTAAATCATAAAGGTGTTCTACTTAGCAGGATTGAAATCAGGACTAATGTGATAATGGGCTTAATAGAAAAATGTGTTGGGCTTTTGTGGAAGAACAGAATAAGAGTCAGATGACCTTTATTCTTTTCCTTTACCTGCTACTAGCAGCATGACCTTGGTCAAGTTACTTAATCCTTCTGAGCTTTGTTTTCTTCCTCTACGAAATGAAGGATTTAGATCTGATTATCTTTAAGTTTTAAAAATCTCTATGACTTTAAATGTAGGTTAGGGCAGCCTGCATTAGGCATTTAAAGTCAAGCTGAGGATTTGGGGCTTGATCCTTCAGTAAATGAAAAGTCATTGATGATGGCTGAGCGGGAGGTTATCTGAAGCCTTGAAAGAAGGAGTTAGCTTGGAAGGATAACGGTTAGCATATGGGTAAACTAGTGCAAAGTGTAGAGTGATGGCTTGGATTAGGGAACTAGTGGTGTGGTGATGTAGAGGGCTGATAATGGAGCACCACTGCATGACACTAGTCTCTGTAATGACATTAAAGCTGATACAAGAAGAGATGTGAAGAGTAATAATTGAGAAGAATGCTTAGTATAGCTAAGATTACATTTGTCCTAAGGATTCAAGAATTTGTTTCAGTACATACTTTCCTTTTCTTTTTATGTTCTTTCATTTTTTGACAGAGAAAGTCAGAGAGAGAAACAGAAAGGGACAGACAGACAGGAAGGCAGAGGGATGAGAAGCATCAATTCTTTGTTGCGGCATCTTAGTTGTTCACTGATTGGTTTCTCATATGTGCCTTGACCGGAGGTCTATAGCAGAGCAAGTTGACCCCTCACTCAAGCCAGCGACCTTGGACTCAAGACAGCAACTGTAAAGCCAGTATACACGGCCATCATCACAACCACCTGGCCCGTGCATTTTCGCATTGGATTTGGACAGACAGTAATGAAACAAGAGAGCCACAAACTGGTGGGCCATTATCTTTAATCCTAGCTTGCACCCGGTGGGCAAGTAAAAATACACACTGGGCTCCAAACCCCACTCATTCAGTGCTCACAAAGGTACTGACTAATCCGAGTTTCCTAGAATCAAAGGTTTCTAGCTCACTAGCCTCATTCTCCTTTGTTCCCCATCTCCTTCTCTCTACACAAACTTTGCACTAATGGGCTTCTCTTTCAGAGCTCCACCATCTTGGCTGCCTCTCTTCTCTTCCACATGGCCTTTCTCTGCTCTCCAACCTGCTCTCTGCTCTCTAATGCTAATCTCAGGAACCAAGAGAGCAAGCTCTTGGTCTGCCCACTTTATAGTGCAAAAATCAAAACCTTTAATCCAATATACAAAATAGGGAAGTCTCTAATACAAAGTCACTTATCTGAGGCATGATGGGATTGTACCACCCCACATCAAAAAGGGTGGGAAATACTTAGTCCTAAAATCAAGCCCCAGGCTACAAGGATCCTGCCTGCCCACAGCCCGTCCCCAACACCCATTAATATAACCTGGGCGACGGGCTACCACTTGGGCAGCACTATCTTTAACAAAGTGAGTATAATATATTTTATCTGCCCAACAACGACCTTGAGCTTCAAGCCAGTGACCTTTGGGCTCAAGCTAGCAACCATGGTGTCAAGTCTATGATTCCACACACAAGCCAGCAATCCCTTGCTCAAGCTGGTGAGCTTGTGCTCAAACCAGATGAGCCTGTGCTCAAGCTGGCAACCTTGAGGTTTTGAACCTGGGTCCTCTGCATCCCAGTTTGACGCTCTATCCACTGCACCACCACCTGGTCAGGCCATACTTTCCCTTTCAATCTGTACTTTCTCTTTGCCTTTGCTTTGAGTTTTACCATGTTTGCATGAGTAAATACCAGAAATGTTCCAATTCGACCTTCAATTATTCTTTTAGTTGTTTACCTCTAAGTGTTACTGAAACATCATATGGGAATACTGGAGGGATAGTTAAGGCTTTTTTTTTTTTTTTTTTTGTATTTTTCTGAAGCTGGAAACAAGGAGAGACAGACAGACTCCCGCATGCGCCTGACCGGGATCCACCCGGCACGCCCACCAGGGGCAACGCTCTGCCCACCAGGGGGCGATGTGCCGGGACCAGAGCCACTCCAGCGCCTGGGGCAGAGGCCAAGGAGCCATCCCCAGCACCCGGGCCATCTCCGCTCCAATGGAGCCTTGGCTGCGGGAGGGGAAGAGAGAGACAGAGAGGAAGGGGGGTGGTGGAGAAGCAAATGGGCGCTTCTCCTATGTGCCCTGGCTGGGAATCGAACCCAGGTCCCCTGCACGCCAGGCCGATGCTCTACCACTGAGCCAACCAGCCAGGGCCAAGGCTGTTTTTTAAACTTCACCCCAAATCTATCAATGTTCTTAAAATATATAACATTCACATATGCTAGGTAGTACCATTCATAACTATTTCTTGCTAATGGATGAGAAAAGCTGGGCTTTATGAGTTTGGTGAACATAACCCCTAATTAATTGGAGACAAATAAATCTGCTTAGTACCTGCTGTTAATGGCATCAAACTTAACTCTCAAAAGGGTTCATATTTTGGTGCTGAATTCTGTGTGGACTATATTTTGAAATAATTTGGTACTGTCTAGCCATAACTGGACATATTTCTCTTCCACAGATTCATAACATTCTGTTAAATGTACTTTGTGATGGAGAATTATTAGCCTATGGTATGTGCAGACTATCTTTAGGCTATTTCTTTTTAATTTAATATTTTAAGTGAGATGAGAGAGACAGACTCCTGCATGCACCTTTACCACGCTCAAACCAATCAAGCCACTGGCTGAAAGAGGGAGAGAGGGGAGAGAAAGAGAGAAGCAAATGTTTTTTTCTCTTATGTGCCCTGATCAGAATCAAACCCGGGATGTTGATAGGCTGGGTCAATGTTCTATCCATAGAGCCAACTGGCCAGGGCCATACATACTATTTTAAAAAATATAAAAAAATAATACATTTGTCTTTCATCAAATGTCTACCTCATTCTTTCCCTTCCCGACCTGTCACACAAAAAGAATTATAAAACTTGTGTTCTCCCGGATGACTGATATCAGATACAAGGTGTGGCGGAATAATGACCCTCCAAGGATATCCACATTTGTTCCCCAAACTTGTTAATTCTTTATATTACATGGCAAGAGAAATTAAGATTGTTAATAAAGTGATCTTGAAATGAAGAATGATCTTGATATGGGGATTATCCAGGTGGGTCCTTAGAGGTGAAAGAAGGAGAAAGAACAGGTCAGAGTGATATGATGCAGGAATTCAATCTGATGTTGACAGCTATGAAGATGGATGTAGAGGGCCATGAGCCAATGACTGTGGGTATCTTCTAGAAACTGAAATATAATAAGGCAAACAGATACCTCTCTACAGCCTCCAGAAAGGAATAGGGTCTCACTGATACCTTGAACAAATCTTAGTGAAAGCTTTTTCAGACATTTGACCTCCAGATAATAAGATAATACATTTCTGTTGTATTAAGCCACTAGGTATGTATGTAGCAATTTCTTAAAACAGGAATAAGAAACTAATACACCATAGTCTGTAAAATTCACTAGAATTTTTAAATAATGCTAACAATAAGATCATGCATGTTGTTCAGTATATTTTATGTAAAAAAGTCCAGGGCCAGACAAAGGCCTACTTTTTTAATTAGACAAAAGATTTATGTTTATTTTTTCCTGTTTGTCCCAGAATCTATAAAAAATAAGAGTAAAGTTTTATAGTGAATTATTATGACATTTTAAAATGTTCATTTCTTACATGAAAGTCTCTTCTCAATTTTTACATTAAAAATGAATATTTTACTCTGATTAATGTTTTGATAAAATCAACATTGAATACATTTGTAAAAAAGAAATAATAATAAATAAAATAATAATAATACATTATAATATAGCTTTATTTTAATCAATTAAGTATAGTTAATAAATTTCTACATGACAGAGGATCAGAAATGTCAAGCTTATTAATGCACAGATTTACAGTCGATCATATATTTATATTAAGATAATAAACTTGAAGAAAATAAAGAAGAGTGAAGTAACAATCATTTTTTATTTTAGTTTCCATTCTCTATTCTTATAGATGAAGACAATAACTTAAATTAGAAGACATAAAACTAGTTCAAGCTTAACTATTGATGAAATTGAATGTATTAACAGTTTGCTGTTTTTCTTTTGGAATTTAATTAAAATTGTATTCAGGGTAGAAAGAAAGTATAAACATGTCTCTCCCAACAACTTCTCTGAATCTCTCCTTTCTATGAAATATTACGTGTAATACATCCCTGTTTACCAATGTTCATAAATATTTCAAATACTTTTTTCTCAAATCTGCATGAAATTACATTTATTTATTAAGAAATAATTATATATTTTTTACACTGCATATAATTCTTTAAAATAATTTTTATTTCTTTTTGATAACATGAAGTGTTTGGTCAGGATCCTATAGAATGTTACAGAATTGAATGGCATAGCATGGTACAGACAGCAAGTGTAATAAAAACCAGAAATTGCAAAGATCAAGTTGGCCTGAAGACACTGTGTTTCCTAGAAGAGTTAGTATCTGAGTCAGATTCTTCTCTTGAATAAGTACAGTATTTAAAAATGTGATTCTACAGTATAAGCAAAGGTGTCATACGTGGGAAAAGACACATGCCAGGACTTTGGTTTCAGAGATTTTACATTGGAGAATATTAGTGAGCAAGAAAAAATAAATAAAGACTCCAGGTTTGTATGGATATCATCCTCAGACGATTCACTCTCTTTGTGAATGGAATTAGTTTTTAATGACCACCTTCTCAGGCTTTGGCCTTTATTAATTTTTTTATTTATTAAGAAAGCAAAAATAAAGAAATACTGAAAAGACTTGTTAGTATTTATACATTGAATCATTTATGTTTGTCTTTTTTAAACTCACAACTTTTGAAAGGAGAAATAGAGTATAAATATAGTAATGACCCTATTAAATACTAGACTACTACTGAATCCAGCTTCAATCTATCTGTTAAGTGAATGGAAATAAATCTTGGTTACTGCAGTTGAACAGATAGTAAAAACTTACATCATACACACTTTTAAAATACTGCTGAGTATTTTTATTAATTGTATTGGATACAGAAATGAAAATGTCTGCTTATTTGTAAAGGGGCATTAATATATATATATGATTAGATATTTTTAATATGGAACTTTAAATGAATATTTATTCTTCATATATATGTGTATATATGCATATATGATTACTTAATTTAACAAATAAAAATAATACATTAAAAACAAATAAATATATATTTCCTGTCTTAACTGTGGGAATGTCAAATCAAAGACAGTATATCATTCAGTTATTTAGCTTCAGAACATAGCAAAATTGCTTGCTACATTGTGTTTAATAAATATTTTGCAAACAGATCTGGGTTACTATCATATAATCCAGATTCTGACTAATGTTATAGATTTAAATGTTTATAGCAGCAATTATGTCTAACTTCCACTTAAGGTTTGCTGTTTCTTTTCTCATCCAGAATAATCATCACATTTTTTTTTCACTATTTATCACATGAAAAAGTTTTGATCAATCACCTACCTGTTTCATCCTAATTTTTAAACTCTCAAAAGCTTTTAAGAAACTACATTCCTTGCTATGTATGGGAGGATATTGGGGAAAAAAGAAATCTTAGTCTATATCTAATAGGATTCTATTAACTAAAAAAATAAGTACTGCCTGACCAGGTGGTGGCACAGTGGATAGAGCGTCAGACTGGGATGCGGAAGGACCCAGGTTTGAGACCCCAAGGTCACCAGCTTGAGCACGGGCTCATCTGGCTTGAGCAAAAACTCACCAGCTTGGACCCTGGCTCGAGCAAGGGATTACTCGGTCTGCTGAAGGCCCGCGGTCAAGGCACATATGAGAGAGCAATCAATGAACAACTAAGGTGTCGCAATGTGCAACGAAAAACTAATGATTGATGCTCCTCATCTCTCTCTGTTCTTGTCTGTCTGTCCCTATCTATCCCTCTCTCTGACTCTCTCTCTCTGTCTCTGGAAAAAAAAAAAATACAAGGTTTTAGCATGGACTAACAATCATAAGGTCATATTAAGTAGCATGGTGAATTATCAGGGTTTCAAATATGTTTTAGTTCTTCATATGTAATATAGCCTTAATTAATTTATTATTCTAATATTTCAGCCTGATTAATCTATTTTGCTAGTTTTCAACTGGGGTTGATTTGTGTCCCAGGTGACATTTGGCAATATCTGGAAACACTTTTTATGAACACAACTGAGGATGGGGAATATTACTGTCATTAAGCGGGACAGAAATCAAGGATGTTCCTAAATATACTGTAAGCCATAAAAACAACCCTCTACAACAAAAATGATGCAGACCAAAGTGCGATAGTGCTAGCTTGATAAACTGATGTAGTTATATTGTAGTATGGCTTTCAAGCTACATTTTTTACCATACTAGTAAATGAAAAGATGTAAAATCTTCAGATGAATTTATATCACTCAATTTTTAGTCACACTAGATGTGAAAATAAGTGCTACAACTCAATAAATATTATAACTTTGTCAACTTCTCAGGTTTCATTAATATTTTTGAGATGCCAAACTTAAAAGTCAGTGAGCCACTAATATATCAGAATGGTTAGTTTTCAAAATTATCAGAGCAGAAGCTCCTTGCACTATGAGCAAGTATGAACCATAGTCTTATCTTTAGTTTACAGGGACACCATTGGGGATGCTACTACGCTATATTGTTTTCTGTGGGCCAGAGACAGTTTGTGAGCTCCCCAAAGGATTGAAAAAGGAATTAGTTAGGCATTAGCAAAATTGGGTTGATTTAATGTTTTCTGATTGTATGATAGTTTTTTATATATAGATGATGTTCAGTTACATAATTCTATAATGTATTGTTTATACAATGATATAATGTCTTTTGACATCAAAAGAAACTAATAATAACTATTAATTAAAAGAACACCGTAGCATTGTTCATTTATTAGTTCATAAGGCACTCTTTGGCTTTCTCTTGTTTTCTTTTGAACTATGTTGTTATTTTCCTGATCATCCCTACCATCTGAAAGCATTTCATGGCATTTTTCATGTATGTAATATAATACAGTTCGGAGGGTACTGAAATATTATATGCTTCTACACTTACGAAGAGGAGAGGCAAAATGAAGAGCTCAGATTCTTTGTCTAGATCATTATGTTGTAGGTGTTAATTTGCCAAGGCCTTTCTCAATTATTGCCCAGATCCAAAGTATTGTACTCTCTTATTGGGTAAGTATTTATGAAGGGATTTAAAGAAAATATATCACTGGTAAATGTTTACTCAGTGTTTCACGTTTGATCTTTTTTGTACAATCTTTCTACTAAAGCTGGAATCTATTTTCAATGCCTACATATGAATGCAGTACACGTTCTGCGGCCTAACAGATGCCATCTGTAAAAGCATTTACTTTAAATTAGTGGAATAAGTAATCAAAAGGGCTTTGTACTTAATGCAAAACTTTTGGTGACTATTAAATGCTCATTAGAGGGTGTTTTTGCTGTATGACTGTCAAAATCAGCAGGACGTTTATGTTAGATTTCCTGAGTGGGTCAAGATTGAATATGATTTTACAACCTAAATAACATAAATGAATGCAGGTTATTTCAGCATCTCCAGATGTTTTTTAAAGTCTTTGCCCCTATACCCAAAACTTAGTGCCATTTAAAATTCTGCAGTGGTATTTTAGTGAAGAATTTTTTAAATTAAATATTTTGCATCTTTGATAAATACACTACTTTTTTATACTTCTAACATTTATAAATAAAAAAAAAACCCTGATACCATCTTTAATGCTAAATATTATTTCAACCTTTAATTTATGGACATCTGAGTCATATAATATTAAATCAGCTTAACTATGCACTTATTATAATAGGTAATTATTTGAAATGTTTAATCCATTTTATGATGGCTTATTTTTTAGATTGTGTATATGTTCTAACTTGATTGAAACTCTGGAAATATATCCTTATTATCACTTTGCTTTTAATTAGACAGTCAGAGTTGTCTTGTTTAATCTAGAGAGATGCACCTATTATTCTCACTGCTGTTATTTATGTAGTACCATGCACAGTAATGGTACTATCTAACAAGAATAAATGCTTAGCCCAAGTCATAGTCCTCAGACTGAGAAAATTAAATTTCAGAGCTATTAACCGAAATCTGTGAGTGTCTGATTATGAAGGATAATTGTGAAAACCCCTCCAGCACTATAATGATGAGAAGCAGAAATCCAAAGAGTTCACAAGTTCTCATTCAACTTGCTTGAGAGGCAGAAGAACTGCACTTGATGTAGTTACGTCACCATTGATGATTAAATATAATAAAACAACATTAACAACAACAATAAAAAGTTAAGCTGGAGTAATGAAAACATGCCAATTTATAGATACTATATGTAAGATCTGCATAATGCTGTTTTCTTTGGGAAATGTATAAATTGGCCAATTAACCTGCTTTTCTATTTTTGAAATTCTTACCATGTGGGTTAATTGTATTATTCCTTATATAGCTCTGAATCAGTACTGTCTTTCTGATTCATAGAACTCTAGTTATCCACCAACTTTGTCACTAGTGGCTGAAAGATAACATATTGTCCCAAAGAGGAAGAGGGAAAAATCAACCTTATGTTGTTCCCATTGCAGAAATCCCTTTTCTGTAGGTTAATCTAAAATGCCTCTTCCCTCCACAGTCCATTTTCTTTCTAACATAGATTTATAAAAGTTACAAAAATATTTTAATTGACATCTGATGTAGAGTAATTAATAAATAGCTTCATAAGAAAAAAATGTTTGGATAGAGAGAAACTGCAATTGGAAAACACATTGAAGATTTAGTGTCTATATTAGCTAGAGGGGTTAATTCTATGCAAATATGTAACACAAAGAATGAGTGAAGTTAAGCACTATTTACAATGGGATTAAAAGTATCATTAACTATCATCTTTTGGAAATGGAATTAGATTTCTCATCAATTAATTATTTATTAATTATTGATGAGTTATTGATTATTAAGTATCTGGTCAATAAACATTTTATTGTTTGGATACAAAACCATAAAAGAAGGGCATTCTTCATATTAAATTCATCATAGTCTATTTGTAAATATATGTGTGAAAATTAAGTGATAATAAGGGTAGAGGTATGATATAGAAAAGAACAAAATGCTTTTATAAAGGAGGTACTTGTAAAACACAATGAGAAAATTGTAGGAAGAGGCAACAGGTATACTGATTCTTGAAGGAAGAGAAGTAGTAAAACAAGTCATGGATTATGAGGTAAAAGATGAGATAGTGTGTGTCAGAAGAAGAAATACACATTGAAGACATTGAGGTGAGATTTTTTTGCTACAATAATTTCGTGTATTCAAATGACATAGAGATTTCTATGCATCTTTATTTGTATAATAGACAAATTAAAAATAAATCAAGTAATTTGATACATTTCAGCAATAGTAATCCCTAATGCAGTTACTATAGCAGAAAAAAATTAAACCATCTCAAACTCACTGAATAGAATTTGTTGTAGCATATCTGAGCAAAGTTTTCTCAGCTTATATTTAAATAAAGAAAACATTTTTATTTAAAATGAGAGAGAGAGACAGAGAGATAGAGAGAAAGTATATAACTCATTGTGTGCTTTTGTTTCTTACTGTATAAACAGCTTTCACCAACTAGGGAAATAAGCAGAAGGAAGGAAAAGAATATTTTTAATTAGCATACTATTTCAAATACTTCTATCATAATGGCATTGTGTTTTGGAAGAGCAAAATCTCTTCCCACTCTGACACTTATTTAAAATAATATATTAGGGTGATATTGGTTAAGAAAATTACGTGTTTTGAGAGTAAAATCCTATGACACATCATCTGTATTTTGCATGTGTGCCCATAACCCAAAGTCAAATCTTCTGTCACTGTGGAATTGTGTTTTAAGAACCCTGAATTTAAGGAGATTATTACTATAAAAAGGTAGTAAAGATGAGTTCCTTGAAACACTGAACAACACAATTAAAAAATTTTTACAGTGAGGTGAACTCTCTCAATGGAAAATAACAAGGCTTAGGAACTCTCATATCTGTACAGTTAACTTATTTCTTTAAGATTCACACTTCCTTAGCCCTTTAGCTACTAAAAAAACCTCATTTTTTTTTAAATAGTCACTATATATTGAATTCTGGTGGAAAGATAGATTTTGATTTTTTTTGTTTGTTTGTTTCCACAGGTAATGATGACATTTATTTAAACTGGAAGTTCCAGGCTGAAAATATGGCATTATTTACATCTCATTTGAGTCAGAAGTCAGTAAACCATCTTATTTCCTCTATTGACTTAAGGGAATGCAAAGTATTTTAAGAAAGGGAATGCAGCCTGACCTGTGGTGGCGCAGTGGATAAAGCGTCGACCTGGAAATGCTGAGGTCGCCGGTTCAAAATCCTGGGCTTGCCTGGTCAAGGTACATAACTCCTTCCAGCTCCTCCCTCCTTCTCTCTCTCTCTCTCTCTCTCTCTCTCTCTCTCTCTCTCCCTCTCTCTCTCCTCTCTAAAAATGAATAAATAAAATAAAAAAAGAAAGGGAATGCAAAGTATTTTAACAAAGCACAAGGATATTATTTTAACAAAGCACAAGGATATAATTTTCACATTAGAAGAAAATAAACTGAATTGGTTTTTCCAATTGCATAGCAAAGAAAATTAGCTCTAGAATCTTTCTCAAAAGGGAACAATCATGGTTCTAAGGTGGTAGGACAGTGTCCTCTAGAGAATGTGAGATAACTTCCTCTTGTGTCAGCTCCACATTACAATCTGGAACTCTGGGCGCAAGCACCATGCCCTTTGGCTTCATGCCCTGGGTGAGTAAACATGGTTCCAGGCTACTATCCAGTCCTGTGCACCTTAAGTCAGCTCCAGGGCCTTCCACTCTGTCTAGTCCACATTATCCTTCAGGAATTTCAGAGACCTGAGTGTTAGTGAAACGACAACGTAACAAATATGTGTCAATCACATGAGAATTTATCTGTATCAAGCTCTATGTTTGCTTCTTTATTTCTTGTTCTTTTGGATGAGTGGTCTTTCCTGTTCAAGGCTGACATGTGTGTCAAATCCTGTATTTTACTTATAACTTTGACATTTTGTTCTGGCATCATGAGGCATCTGAATATTTAAAAAATTTTTAGACTCCATCCCATTTCTAAACCAGTAACAGTCTACTGGGGCAAGTTGGTCCTACTTTGGGCAAATGCAGATGTATGTTGGGTGAATCATGTTTTAATGTCAACTGCTAGAGCCCATGGGCCCAAGAGTTCTGTGGAGCCAGCAACTCCCAGGATTGAAACCAGCAGCTTTCTGTCAGAGAAGATGTGTGATGAAGGACTAAATTATTCTCCTTATGAAGTACCAGGCACAATGCTGGGTGCCTTTTAAGTAGTCAAATTTAAAGCTTATGATAATAATAAAGATAAAAAAACACAGGAAGGAAACTGAAGTCCACATAGGCTTTATGAAATATTTAAGGCCACACAACTAACAAATGGTTGGGAAAAGTTTTTATTCAGTTGTAGGACATCTTCTCAATCAGAAAACTCTGTCATATATCATTTACCCTATACTTCTTCATATACAGCATTCTTTCCTTCCTCTTCTTGTTATTTCAGAAGCAATGAAGCTTTAATATTATTTTATTTTGACCCTTGCATAGACATTTCAAAACATTGTCTGTAAAAGATGATAAATATACAACTAGCACTTCTGTTTCATATCAAATTATAATGTTCATCTTGAGGGAATAGCACATGCTTGAGTTGCAAGCTGAACTTATCAGCTCTTGCCATAAAACATTATGTTTATTTAAAAGAATGCCTGACAGACTAACGGTGTTCATCCAGATTTTTGTGTGTGGTAGGCATGTTCTCACATTTAATGAGATGAGGATGTCATATCAAAGATAACTGACTAAAATATGGCATTTACTACCAATTTTAAAATTTGAGCTTCCAATCAAAGTTAGAATTTTGGAAACTTTGTATTGGCCATATCAGCTTGAAAAAATTATTAGCTGTGATTAACACATTATCAGGTGTGATTTTCTAAAATATTGTATAACAAAATTTGAAGATCAACATAATTGATCTTAAACATTTGAAGACCAACATAATTGAATGAACCAATACTTTCCAAGGGATTGTGATGCTACAAAATCATGCATGTAAAATGTCCATTCAAAGTGAATGATAGGCCAATGGATTTAATAGAACAAAGTATAAAAAGTTTATTGATAAAGTTTCAGATTGCACATTGCAGCTAACTTTAAGTCACTACCACTTAATGAGTTTGAGTGTAACATCAAAGAAGATCTATAATTCCATGAAAATATTTTTAAGTAAATATTTCTGTCTTTCAACTATATATCTGTGTGGAACCATATTTCCTTTAATATATTTTACCCGGAATAGCATAATGAAGCAGATTGCAAACAGAAGCCAAATATGAGAACCCAGCTGTCTTCTGTTAACCAAGCATAAAAGAGATTTGCAAAAATGTAAAACAATGCCATTCTTTTAACTAAATTCTTTTCTGCTTAAAAATGTTATTTTAACATATATTACATAACATATAATAAATATATTATTTTTAATTAATCAATATTTTCAGATTTACTGGATTTAGTGTCTTAGGCAGTAGATATTAATAAATAAAAGTCTTCAAAACAGGGTATTTTGTTATCTTTAGTCATTTCTCCTAACATAAGGAGTTGACATAAAAATAACTGGTATATTATAGTTTTCTAGGCTGCTGTAACAAAGTACCACAAACTCGGTGATTAGACAAAATAAGTTTATTCTTTCTTGAATTTGGAGGCTAGGAGTCTAAACTGTAAGTATTGGTAAGGTCAGGTTCTCTGTGAAGGCTCTAACTAAGAATCTCTCAGCCTTTGGTATTGCCAAAAATTTCTGACATTTCTTGGATGGAAGCTGCTTAAGTCCAAACTCTAATGTCTTCTGTCTCTGTGTCTATGGCATTCTTCTCTCTGAATGTGTCTGTTTCAGTGTTTCTCTTTCTCTTCTTGTTTTGTTTTATTTTATTTTTTTATTTTTTACTTTTATATGAAAGGAGGGGAGATAGTGAGGCAGACTCTCATATGCACCCTGACTGGGATCCACATGGTAACCCTCTCTGGGACTGATGCTCAAGTGTTGGGCTATTTTTAGTACTTGAGGCTGACATGCTCAGACCAACTGAGCTATCCTCAGTGCTCAAGGCCATACTCGAACCAACCAAGCCACTGGCTGTGTGAGGGACAGAAGAAGACAAGGAGGAAAGGGAGGAGGAGAGAAGCCTTGATCAGAAATTGTACCCAGGATGTCAACACCAGCCTTCTTCTCTTCTTATAATGACATATCATATTAGATAAGGGCCTACCTTACTCCAGTATGATATTAACTTAATTACCATACAAAGATGCTCTTTCCAAATAAAGTCACATTCACAGTTACCAGAAATTAAGGTTTCAATATATATTTTTGAGGGACAATATAATTCAATTTACAACAGCCCATTATTTAGAAATCTAATTTAGCACAGGGCATATTGCCTTATAAACTCCCCTTTTTTTGGTGACTATTTGGTTGTGAATACCTTGAGATTATTTTGATTTTGAAGCCCATCACTCTATTAAGTGTACAATTTTGCGATTATTAATATACATTCCTAAGCCTCATTTATTCTCTGTAAAAGTATGAGTAAAAATAGTGTCTAAATAATGAGTTTAAAAATTAAATAATATTATATAAGTGAAAGTCTAATGCCATGTATCAAATTTGGTTGTTCAAAAAAATCTGAAGTCTCAGGAGGAGTAAAAAATGTGTATTTTAAATGTTTTTCAGTTGATGATGGATGGTGCATAGACAGGTTTAAGAGCTGCTGTGCAATGTATTACCACACAAAGAAAGTAAGACTCATTACCTGCAATGTTGGAATAGATGTTGCTTCATTAACCTGCTCCGGGTATCAGAACCTCATTTCATATAAATATCAGGAAGGGTTGACCCAGGCCCTGGCTGGTTGGCTCAGTGGTAGAGTGTTGGCCCTGTATGTTGAAGTTCCTTCTTCACCCTTCCCACTCTCCTTTCTATCTCTCTCTTCCCCTTTGGCAGCCAAGCCTCCATTGGAGCAAAGTTGGCACAGGCACTGAGGATGGCTCCGTGGCCTCCACCTCAGGTGCTAGAATGGCTTTGATTGCAATGAAGCAATGGTGCAGATGGGCCAAGCATTGCCATGTCGGGTGAATCCTGGTAGGGTACATGCAAGAGTCTGTCTCTCAGCCTTTTCGCTTCTCACTTCAGAAAAATACAAAAAAAAAAAAGTTGGACCCTGTTTGGGTGTCAAAATATATATAACAATATATCAAGGTTTTCTCAATAAGATATATTATAATTGTTTTGTTTTTGTTCTTGAAAAGAAAGTTTGAGAGAATGACTAAACCTATGTCTTGTTCTTTCCAGGGCTCCTTTTTTTTCCCAATATGAACTGAAAATTTGTCTAATATTCTATAAAGCCATGACAATTTCCTGAATATAACACCACTAAATGTCTTTTTATTAAAGGTAGCACTCTTCAAATTTGAACTTTGGTATACGGGGTAGGCTGTAAAACCACCTAGACCATTGTTTGGCATATATTATGTGCTCAACAATTCTTAAGTTTTCTTCATCTCAATTGTTTTATAAATATAAAAGAATAGTTTTGGAAATACAGAATTCATACAAACATTTTAGATTATGGACATAACACATCCAGTAAGAAAAAAAGCTTTCTTTCTCTCTCTCTTTTTTTCTTTCTTTCTTTCTTTCTTTCTTTCTTTCTTTCTTTCTTTCTTTCTTTCTTTCTTTCTTTCTTTCTTTCTTTCTTTCTTTTTTCTTTCTTTCTTTCTTTCTTTCTTTCTTTCTTTCTTTCTTTCTTTCTTTCTTTCTTTCTTTCTTTCTTTCCTTCCTTCCCTCCTCCCTCCCCTCCTCCCTCCCTCCTTTCTTTTCCTTCCTTCCTTCTTTCCTTCCTTCCTTCCTTCCTTCCTTCCTTCCTTCCTTCCTTCCTTCCTTCCTTCCTTCCTCTCCCTCTCCCTCTCCCTCTCCCTCTCCCTCTCCCTCTCCCTCTCCCTCTCCCTCTCCCTCTCCCTCTCCCTCTCCCCCTCCCTCCCTCCCTCCCTCCCTCTTTCTTTCTTTCTTTCTTTCTTTCTTTCCTTCCTTCCTTCCTTCCTTCCTTCCTTCCTTCCTTCCTTCCTTCCTTCCTTCCTCCTTCCTTCCTTCCTTCCTTCCTTCCTTCCTTTCTTTCTTTCTTTCTTTCTTTCTTTCTTTCTTTCTTTCTTTCTTTCTTTTTTTCTTTCTTTCTTCCTTTCTTTCTTCTTCTTTTTCCTGGAGCTCCTGTTTATGAAGTGGGGACCAATGTGCCAGCAGTACTTAGAAGTGTACTAATATGATCTAATTAAAGCCATTTTTTAGTCACATAAATGGCATTTTAAGAATACAGATAATCTGAACCAATGTTTACTATTTTTAAAAGAATGAGGCAAAGCTTCAATGCTGCCATACTTTGCACAACATTCTTATATATTTGTCTACACATTTTAAACCACTGTTTCTGGTTTAAAAGTTCAAAATAAGCTAAATATTCAAAGGCAACACTACGGTTCTGTATACTTTTGTTTTAATGGTAGCAAAACAACAGAGAACTTATGAGTTCATGCCATGCAGTGAGACCTTTGGCTCTTTCTTACAGATGTTTTTGTCTGTGTTCTTAAATAAACCGAAATCTTGGTATTTTATTTCTCTCGGACAGGACAAGTTTGAGTTCTTTCTGTGAATGTAATCAAATTTTAGAAGAGGTAGGAGTCTGGAAGGAAGAAGATCCCTCAACTTCTACAGTCATAGCTGTGTGAGCAACATTAGTTTGATTACATGAGAATGCCTACTTAGTTTTTTAGTGCTTTAATGCTAGTCTACAACTAGCTGTCATATGACGGTCCAGCTGCGTGGTCCTTTTAAGGTTTCCTGAAAGAGCTCTGCTATAAGCTTAACTTATTTATCCTTTTTATTGGATGTGACCATCACATCATAGTCTCTGGCTACATTTACAAGGGTAATAAAAAGAAAGCAGTACCATTCTCTCTTGGCAATTGGATAAAGTACCTAGAATTCAAAGGAGATACAAGTGTATATAATTTAGCTATAATAGTTTGCATTGAAAAAATGTTAACAGTTTTTAATTTAAGGTTCTTTTTTAGGATTATTATGCAATAAAATTACAAAGGAAGAGTATTTACTTTTAATCAACACATTAAAGAAAATAAAATTATAGAAAGCTTTTCATATTTTTCTTTAAGGCAGTCAGTCTATGACAAGAGGAGATTTGTTAAGTACAGACTCAGTGTTGGAGGCCTTGTTCTCAGAGCCAAATGAGCACATCCCACATGAAGGATCTAGATTGCATAATTTCTTGTATCTCCTATCAAGTTAATAAGCATGACACAGCATTAAACAGCTGTGCAGTTACTGTATCATCTTACGTGTATGAGACTTTTACATAGAATATTAAGACACATGTGGGTTAGATAACTTTTAATCAAGAAAACATGGAATGGTAAATAAACAAGTGTGGGTATGGGGATTTGTAGGTCTACTAACATGCATGCACATGAGTATTTACTGTGCATGTCAAGAGCTAGACAATTGAAGGAGAGAATGTCCAAGTTAAAGTCCTTAGAATTTGCTCAACAAATACTTATTAATCATTTCCTTCATATATACATTGTGCCAACAAATATAATTTAGCATAAGCTCTGGCTCAGAATTTCTAAGCCTCTGCTATTTTTATTTCATTGAAGTGGTGAGCCACAGCACTTCCAAAACTATGTCCAATGAAGGTGAGAACAACAGTAATTGATTAAGGATCAAGGCAAATGAAAGACAAATATTCTGAAGTCATTTCTAACATAGGAAAGTACCTGTGCTTTTAATACTACGGAACCTTAAGAGAGCACAGAAGTTCATATCAGACTCTGTACAAATCTTTTTTATTTCCTTCTAATTGATTCCACTGTTCCTACACAAACCAGTAGTATAAAGAACTTATTTTTTATTTTTTATACTTCACTTAACTATTAGAATTATTAAATTATTGTCTATTACACATTTTTAAAAATTGCACTGCAAACCTATAATAACAATGATGAAATATATTTTGTGCCTAATTCCATTAAACAATGAACTATATAAATATAAAAATCTTAAAAACATTTTCTTTAAAATTTTGTTTGATTTCATTTCTATATAAAATTCTGGATCTTGTAAAGGTTTCACTTTTTGCAGATGAAAACTCCAAAGACTCCACAGAAAAGCTAATTGAAACAATAAATCAATACAGTAAGGTCATATGTTACAAAATTAATATACAGAAGTCTATTGCTTTCTTATATGCCAACAATAAAACCTCAGAAAGAGAACTCAAAAATATAATTCCTTTTATAGTAGCAACAACAACAAAAAATACCTAGGAATAAATATAACAAAGAATATAAAGGATCTATGTACTGGAAACTGCAAAGCATTATTAAAGAATATTGAAAAAGACATAATGAAATGAAAAAAATATTCCTTGTTTATGGATAGGAAGAATAAATATAGTTAAAATAGCCATATTATCCAAAGCAACATACAAATTTAATGCATTTCCCATCAAAATTTTAATGTCATTTTTTAAAGTTATGGAATAAAAATCATTAAGTTTATATGGAACCATAAAAAACCTCAAATAACCAAAGTAATCCTAAGGGAAAAAAAATGAAGCTGGGGGCATTACAATACCAGACTTCAAACTATACTGCAGAGCCATAATAATCAAAACAGCACAGTATTGGCAGAAAAATAGACACACAGACTAATAGAACAGAATAGAGAGCCCAGAAATAAAACCACATATATATGGTCAAATCATCTTTGATAAAGGAGCCAAAAGCACACAGTGGAGAAAAGAAAGCCTCTTCAATAAATGGTGCTGGGAAAATTAGAAAGCCACAGGCAAAAAAAGGAAAATTGACTACAGTTTGTTTTCTTGCAAAAAAATTAATCCAAAATGGATCAAAGAACTAAATATAAGATCTGAAACAATAAATTACATAGAAGAAAACATAGATACTAAACTCATGGACCTTGGCCATAAAGAACATTTTATGAATTTGACTCTAAAGGCAAGGGAAGTAAAGACAAAAATAAATGAATTGGACTGCATCAGACTAAGATGCACAGCTTCTGCACAGCAAAAGAAACTGTCAAAAAAACAAGTAGGCAACCAACTAAATGGAAAATGATATTTTCAAACAACAGCTCAGATAAGGGACTAATATCCAAAATATATAAAGAACTCACAAAACTCAGAAACAAACAAACAAATAATCCAATAAAAAAAACGAGAAGAGGACATGAACAGACACTTCTCCCAGGAAGAAAGACAAATGGCCAACAGGTATATGAAATGATGCTCATCTTCATTAGCTATTAGAAAAATGCAAATCAAAATTACAACGAGATACCACCTCACACCTGTTAGATTAACTATTATCAACAAGACAAGTAATAGCAAATTTTGGAGAGGCTGTGGAGAAAAAGGAACTCTCATCCACTTTTGATGGGAATGTAAAGTAGTACAACCATTATGGAAGAAAGTATGGTGGTTCCTCAAAAAATTAAAAATAGAACTACCATATAACCTAGCAATCCCTCCACTGCAAATATACCCCCAAAACTCAAAAACACTGGTACGTAAAGACACATGTAGCCCCATGTTCATTGCACCATTGTTCACAGTGGTCAAGACATAGAAACAGCCAAAATGCCCTTCAATAGAGGATTGGATAAAGAAGATGTGATACATATATACAATGGAATATTACTCAGCCATAAGAAATGATGACATAGTATCATTCATGACAACATGGGTGGACCTTGATAACATTATACTGAGTGAAATAAGTAAATCAGAGAAAGCTAAGAACTGTTTGATTTCATACATAGGTTGGGCACAAAATTGAGACTCATGGACAGAGACAGGGATGCAGTGGTTGCTAGGAGGAAAGAAAGGGTGGAGAGGAAGGGGGTGGGAGGAATGGGAGGGGCTTAAAGAGAAACAAAATATAGGGTGACAGAAGATGATTTGACTTTGGGTGATGGGTATACAACATACAACATAATCGAATGTCCAAAGTATATGGAGATGTTTTCTCTAAATCTATGTACTCTGATTAACCAATATCACCCTGTTTAATTTAATTGTGTAAATTAAAAAAAAGTATGGATCTTTAGGGATTTTATTTTCTAGTTCGAACAGTAAGAGCAATACTTAAGTAAATATAATCTGAGAAAAATATTAAACATAACAATAAATGTACTTTTTTTTTTTTGCATGAGAGAGGGATAGACTGGAAGGGAGAAAGATAAGAAGCATCAACTCATAGTTGTGGCACTTTAGTTATTCATTGATTGCTTTCTCATATGTGCCTTGACCAGTGGCCTCCAGCTGAGCCAGTGACCCCTTGCTCAAGCCAGCGACCTTGTGCTCACGGGCTTCAAGCCAGCAAAATTTTGGGCTCAAGGCAGCAACCATGGGGTTATGTGTATTATCTCATGTTCAAGCTGGTGACCCTGCCCTCAAGCTGGTGGGCCCTCATTTAAGCCAGATGAATTCATGCTTAAGCCAGTGACCTCAAGGTTTTGAACTTGGGTCTTCAGTGTCTTAGGTTGATGCTGTATCTACTGTGCCACACCCTGGTCAAGTCTTTTTTTTTTTTTTTTAAGTGAGAAGGGGTTAGATAGTGAGACAGACTATCACATGTGCCTGGATCAGGATCCACCCAGCAATCCCATCTGGGACCAATATTCAAATCAATTGAGCTATTTTTAACACCTGAGGCCTTGTGATTTATCATCAGTGCCTAAGGCTGACACTTGAACCAACTGAGCGACTAGCTGTGAGTGGGGAAGAGGGAGAGAAGGGGGAGAGGGAGGAAGAGAAAAGAATATAGTTGCTTCTCCTCTGTGCACTGATCAGGAATTGAATCCAGGATATCTGCATGCTGGGCCATCACTCTATCCACTTACCCAGCTGGCCAGGGCAGGACACTTCCATTTTAAAGTAAATTCAGAAGAAGAAAGTATTTCAGAGGATTTGATTATTTGCAATAAATTTTTGTTGAATGGTTAAGATATGTGAGCAATTTTGCTCGGTGCTGAAGATTCAAAGATGAATCTGGAATTGTTTTCAACCCCAAGGTAGATAAAGCATCATGGAGAAAGTAACTATTCATTAAGAAATTGAAGGAAGTGAGGAATGTAGAAATATGAAGATAGAGAAAAACTTACTCTCCCGTTCTTGCTGGAGAATGTTATGAAAATGAGCACAAACAGACTAGTAATGAGCATATCATATAAGAATGTGCATGAAAGGGTTAGGTAGGAAATAAAATTGAAAAGACAGGCTGGAGTTATACTATCAGGGGTCTCCGTTGCATCCAGTCATTCTGTCCAATGTTTAAAAATTTGAACTTGAGTCTAAGTAAGAAGAAAAATGATCAGAGAGCAATGACCCAGGACAACTAAACTTGAGTTAAGTACAAAAGTGTCTGTACTAAAAAAATATCAGAGGTAGGGGCTTGCTTGCAATTTATATCACTAAGCAGGATGGGGGATTTAAGGAAAATTAAGAGGGGGTGATAAGCAGTATTGCCAGTTTTTAAATTAGACACTAAAAATGCTTCAGGTGCAAAAGTAATGCTTAGCTAATAAATGGATATGGGGGTAAGCAAAAGAGTGGGGTCAAAGTTAGTGCTGACTATTTAAATATGGTTGACAAGGAGGTTGGAGCAATTAATGCAGAAATAAAATAATTGGATGAAATAATTTAGAAGTACAGAATGAGTTCAATGTAGACCAAACTGAGTTTGAAGATCGGAGAGGTCTTATAGTATATGTCCAGAAGGTAATTCAAAGTCTGAGACTGGATCTCAGAAAATAGGAGCGAGATAAAGAATTGTAACTTTTCTGAAAATAACTATGATTTGAAGTCTCAAGGTTTAACAAAATTGCCATGAAAGACATAAAATATAATGGGATAAGGGTAGATTTCAGAAAAATCATATTGGGAATTGGGAGGTGGTACAGAAAAGCAAAATAAGCAATGAAAACAGAACAGGTTCAAGGTTATAAAGGGAATTTACACAGGACAGCATGGGACCAGATCACAGTGCACAAACTATTGCCATTTCTGGAACACAGCTTATGTTTTATTTGGAAAAAAGACAATGTTAGTTTTACTCTCATCTTTAACAGATATACAAGGAACGTTCACTTACACTCAGACATTTATATTTTAAAACTATATTTTGTTTTCTCTAAGATCAATTGATGCCTAGAACTGTTTTCAAATAGTATGCATTTAACAGTTTCAGGTTCCTATATTGCTAATGCTACTAATTCCAGCAAATTGCTGTGGTAAGTACACATCTTTGAAAGTTGATCTGAGATAGAAATAATGAAGTTTGACATCAGTCCTACATTGAAAGAACTTCAACAACTATAGTGCCATATAGTCAGCAACACAAAAGACCTGGAAAACAAATGCTACGGGAATTTGAAGAAGAGTTTGGTTTTAACTCAGAGTTACTGAAGCCTCAATGGAGAAAGATCTGAGGTGTTAACTAAATGATGTGGACCGATATTCCTTCCTTTCTTCCCTCTCTTTTATGCCCCTTTACATTGTAGGTTGGGAAACTCACATTTACAGAATGAACTAAACTGATTTAATTTAAATAAGTATCATTTTATTTTTGACCTGTTATGTTTCTCACCACAGCACCCACATACTCAAAGAAATATATTCAGGGAAGGATTTTTGTTGATTGTAGCTTCTGTTCCTGTCTCAAATATCACCCATTTCCTCTTCGTATCCTTTGTATTTTTTTTTCAGATTTAGATTTGGGAAACTGATAAAATATTAATATCATGACTTAAGAATCTAAATACATTTGTGGAGTGCATTAATCCTTGTACAAATTTTATTTTATGTCTCTATATACTTATCCATTTTTTTAGATAACATGAAATTATTTATTTTATATAATCCAAAACTATTTATTTTTTGGACTGTTGCAAATGGATCTATTTATTTCACTTTCAGAAATAAGGTAATAATGTATTTTCTTAGTCTTTACTAAGATGAATATTTATTTGTTTTTATAGAATTTGAACAGCAAAAAACCCCAGCAAGATACTGACTGCCATCTAATTGTGCAGCCACTATTTTCAGTATCTCAGGCTAGTTTTCAAGCTCTTTTTGTGATTCCCATGACCTTTCTTGTGAAAATAGGTTACCTTGTTATTCTGAGTATCAATTACAATGTCCTTGACTCCCACTTGATAGTATGGAATTGAATTCCACCTCCATTGAATGTCAACAATAATGGATTTATTCAGCAGCCTAAAGATGGTGTCATTTGAAGTGGGGAAAGGAAGCTTTCTTTCTCATTCCAATTAGCAATGAAGGGAGAGCACTGCTCTTCTTCCCTACTCCTCACTGCCTCAGAAAGGAACAACACTGAAATTGGACTCCATCACCTGCTTGTACTGGTTGAAATCAACTGTATCTAGTAGGTTAGAGGTGGTTTGTGAATACGGAAACCTGAATTTCAAGATGTCTTGGGTAGGTTACCAACCTATTCCCCAGAGAAAAACACAGTGCAATTATCTTTCACTTAGTAGTAGGATTTTTTCATGAAGGCAAATTAAGAGTGGAATATAAGGAGAGTGAAGATGTGCTATGTATGCTCTATGTAAACAAAAGACTTCATGTTGCAAGCTAGCTGTTCTTGATTGTTTAGGACAAATAAACACCAAGAAAATACTAATATTTGGAAATTAAGTCATGCTTTCTTTCTCTAATATGTGAATGTGATTTTTCTGTAATCGTATTATTCCCCTTTTATCTACTCTATTTTTTGCTGATGATATATATTCATGTGTTAAAATGGTATATTTTGTTTGGTTACAAATAGTTAATTAAAATTAAAATTTTACATGTTGAACAATTTTTAAAAATACTATTTTTTTTACCCATATAAAAGGTATTGTATGATATAATAGTTTTAGAGTCATATTAAATTTCTAAAAATATCAAGTTATTTGAGACACAAATAAGAATAATATATAAAATCTGAGATTTGTCTACTCCTATGTGTCTTCATATTTATTTGAATGACCATAAAACTTCATTTGAATGAATAATAAATATTTTTTTTCTTTCCTTGATTCAGAATAATTTAAAGAAAAGCAGAATTTGAAAAGATGGGAAAAAGAAAAGACTATGTGAGGATAAATGTGGACATTACCAATGAGATAAAGTAAAGCCAGATAGAAAAGGCATTTAGGTTTTAGAGACATTTTTTTTAAAAATTACAAAGAAATATTTAATGATAGAAGATGTATTACAATGAATAAATATAAAGAGAGTTTGAGTAATCATTATGTAAGGGGGCTCAACAAAACTGTATCAGGTAGCCAAATAATAAGTAATATAGTATATCTTCAATAATTAATAAATTTTTTAATCATGAAAGAATTATAATTTAAAAATTATAAATTAAAATCAATAAAAAATAATAAAAAATTATTATGTCTGATAAAAATGTTTTTGTGTATTATCCAGACCTTTTCCTGCTCTTAAGTTGTGGTTAAATCAAGGTAGGGTCATAAAAATTAACAAATTAACTGGAAGAAGGAGGCCTATAGGTACATGATATATTTATAAGCTATTTTTTGAAAGCTATGAAGAAACACTTTATACAATTTGAAAAAGGATATAAAATTTATAAAACAAATAGGATAGGCCAATGAAATATAGAAATAATCAGTGATTCTATAATCCGTGATGTAAAGTACTCTAATAATTGATCATGGATTTTACATATCAAATTGACAATAAAAATGATAATGTACAGAGTTGGTGTATTAGTCAAAGTTTTTATTGTAGGAAACATAAGGTTTATCTGGGTTACACCAGGACAGAGTTGATAAAAAAAATTATATAACTCACAGTGTTGGAAAGGAGGGTATCGAAGAACAAGGCCAATAACAAAACTTGTAAGAGTAGTGCACCAAAATATGTTTATGAATTGCTCTGAAAAGAAAACCACCATGGAGCAAAAGAGAAAGGCATTATTCCTTTTTTCTGTGCTTATGACACTTCTCATCAGAAAACTTGCTACCATTTAACCCTAGCATCCAGACAGTTGTGCCATTACCACGGGTATCCAACTGGATATTGTGAAAAGGCTTTCTTCCTCAAATTACCTGTCATACATATAGTATTACTTGTTACAGAAATAAAATTTCTTAGAGCTCAAAGTGTGTATTCATAAAATAATATAATTAAGCTATAGACTAGAAATATATTTGCAACTTATTTATCAAACTGTTGTATCCAAATATATATTATATAAAGAACACCTATAAATCAACAATCAAAAGTAAAACAGCACATTAAAAATAGTTAAACATAGAAGTACATTTTAATACAGCAATGCTACTCTTATGTGTAAACCCCCCAAAATAAAAAACAAATACCTAAAATAAGTACACACATGGTCATAACAGCACTATTTACAGTAGCCAAAAAGTGGAAATGTGGAAATACCCTAAATGTCCAAGAGAGATAAATGGATAAACAAATTGTTGTATATACATGCAATAGAATATTATTTAGCCACAGAAAGAAATGAAGTAATGACACATATACTCCATGGAAAGACCTCCAAAATTGTGTTAACTGAAAAAAGATATACATAAAAGGTAATTTATTATATAATTCCATTTATGTAAAATATCCAGAGAAGAAAAATCTATAGTGGTTTTTGGTATTTGCAAGGGGTTAAGAGGAGTAGAGAATGGGGAGATTGTTTAATGGGTAAGTGATTTTGATTTAGAGTGATGGAAATGTTTCAGAATTAGAGAGAGTTGGTTGTTATACAACATTGTGACTTTTCAAAATATCACTGAATAGTTAGTTCACTTTAAAATGGTTAATTTTATGTGATGTAAATTACACCTCAAAATATTTTAAAAATGTGTGGTCAAAAACCTTGTTCACTTCACACACAAAAAATAAGATATATGATATGGCAGCCAATAAACAAATGAAAAGATCAACAGGATTAATTATCAAAGAAATTTAAATTAAAATCACAATGAGATACCATTTTACACCTATTCGAATAGCTGAAATTATTTTTTTTATTTATTTATTTTTAGCTGAAATTATTTTTAAAAACCTTGGAAACACTGGGTTAGAGAGATATGGAGAAACTGACACTTTCATATTTTGCTGTTGGTAGTGTGACATAGTTCAACCACTTTGAAAAGAAGGTTAGCACTCTCTTAAAAAGTTAAGCATACAGTCAATATATGACCCAGGAATTCCACTCTTACTCATGTACCCAAGGTAAAGGAAAACATATGCCTATTAAATGACTTGTTCAGAGAATTTTATAGAAGCCTAATTTATAAGACCTCAAAACTAGAAGTAATCCACTATCAACAAAGGAATAAATTTAAAACAAAGACAACAAACCCTTGTGGTAGACCCATGCAATAAATCACTAGTCAGCTATAACAATGAACAGACATCTGATCCTTGAAATGGCATGGAAGAATCTCAACATGGGTATTTTAAACGAGAGAAACTGGGCACACACTCAAATAAATGCATACTGTTTGATTTCATTTATATTATGTCCATTAACTTGCAAAACTGTAAGTGAAAAAAATCAGAGTTTCCCTCGAGTGAGTTGGAAAGAGCATGAGGAAATAATCTGAAGTGAAAAAATTGTTCAATATCATACTCCTAAGTGTTAGTTGCATAAATACAAATAATTTCAAAAAATCATAAAACTGAATAGAAACAATTTGTACATTTTCATTTGTGTTAATGGGTGCTGATAGTTTTCCTGTGTTAATCAGTGTGACTTTTTCACATATGTTTCAATGTAACTTACTTTATGATATTAATTTCTATTAACAATAATGTCCAACCTAGCTATTTCCCATTCTGTTACAGGATTTTATAATTCCAGTTTGAATATGAAATTTGCTGTTTCTCTTTTAGAGATTAGTATCATACCTGTGTCCAACCTCATTGGACACCCTTATAGTCATACATCTGCTGATTTGCTATCATATGACATACATACTTTTCTAAAGTGCCTCCTGTGATAGAACATATTGTGTAGCTTCAATTTTAAAACTTTATGAATATTAAAAGGAAATGTTACTGCTTCCAAGAATGCACTTGGTTTTATATTTTACTCGTCGTGCCTAATCCAGGTGTTGATTTAAAATTCAGTGGCAGAAAATGATTATCTATCATTCTAAATTAACTCATATTCTTTTAATTCTTGATGCAGCTAAGACAGAAACCTGGAAAACACTTCCTTTCCAATTGACCATATAGCATATTTTGTCATTAAAGGCTGATGCTTCATCATTTGGAATTTCATTCTAAACAAAGATTCATAAGTGAGCCTTCTAGCAGCTGCCTTGTCAGGTTTGTGAAAGGGAAAAATTAAATCTACTATATTTATTCCAAGCTTGCTCAGTAATGGATCTCATATGAAAGCTTAATTTTATTTTCTGTTTATCAGAAATAAGGCCTATCAAAGACATGATATGCAAGTAATTATGTAAAACCATCACACAGATGGTGGATAATAATAAGAAGTTGTTTATGGAAATCTGTCTCTTTAACAAGCAAAGAGAAATGGCATTTGACTCTCCTTCTTATAAATTATAATACCTGGTGCTTGTTAAATTTGATGACACTTCCATTTCTCCAGAAAAAGAAATATGGTATTGACAATAAACATTTTCAAATAGTGTGAAACAATTCCCAGTCCTTCTATTATTTTAACAGTGTAGGTAATTATAGATAAAAAAGATAGATGATAGGTAGATAGGTGAATAGGTAGATTGATAGATAAAAGGAAGATAGATTAGTTGAACTGTCAAAAAATAAAGCTGCATAGTTGTGATGAGTCTCTTATGGATGCGATTTATTCTGTTTAATTCATTTTTTGAAATTAACCTTATGGCAGCACAATATTGCATTGTCTATGCTTAATTTTTAGTTTCATTTATAGTTACTGCTAAAATGATAGAAGTATAAAATTATTGGTTCAAATATTTATTCATTTATGTACTTGAAAAATTTTTTTTAAAAGAGTGGTATGTCCCAGGCACTATTTTAGCAGAGTGAGCTGTGAATAAGACTGATTGGACTCTATATGGAATTCAGAGTGGCACGGAAAATAAAGCTACTCTAAGTCTCTGATATAAGATTAAATTTATCAAACATGTATTTGCCTAACCAGCACTTATTGACTACTTACTCTCTTCCAGCCTAGTGAGAAAGTGAGACTAAAATGAAAAGGTTTAATCCAAGGGGAGTAACATTGACATTTTTCAACCTCCAAAAACTTAAATGTGTTCATTTCAGTTCACGCAATTATACTTGACACTTAGAAGTTGTAAAAGTAATATTAGTTATAGTAATAATAGTATAAATGGTCATAACCACCAATTTCATTGTAATTATTATTGCTATATAATACCTATTTAGACTTTTTTCCCCTTTTGTACCTTATATTTCCACTACTATGAATTTTGGAATTAAACCAAATAATTGAAAAAAGCAAATTGAACAAAACTTTCTACTACTATATTTTTTATTACTACATATTTGGGGTTATTACTATTATTAATAATCAAATCAGAAACAAGGAGAAAATAATGATTAGAAAAGAAGATGACAACAAAGTACATAAAGAAAACGAAAATTGATAGTGAAGATATATTTCTAATGTTACACTTAGAATATTGATGTGTAGACAAATGTGTGGAGACAGTTGTTTGGAGCATTGTTTTTATTTTTTACTGGCATATGTACAGACCAACTCCCCATAGGATTCCAGTTTTAAATAAGCACTGCAGGAGGTCACAGGCATCTAGGTAGGAATGAAAAAACCCTTAATCAATACGTTATTCTAATCATTTGAAATGTTATTCTAGAATGACTTAGAAGAAATTTTCTTATTCTTATAATTGGGCATTTGAGGCCAGATAATTCTTTATATTTTATGGGAGAAAAGGGTATATCTTGTGCTTTGTAGGATGTGTAGTAGTATCCCTGACCTGTACACAGTAGAAACCAATAGCAACCCCAGGCCTCCTGGTTGTGACAATAAAAAATATCTTCAGATATTGTCAAATGCTCCTGAGGGGGCAATATTTTCACCTTTTGAGAACAAGTGACTGTGAAGAAATGAGTGAGTAGAGATGTAACTTAGAGAACCGATCTCTGAAAAATGGCTCATACATAGGAAACTATAACCAACCTGATAGAAATTATGGCTGAGTATGACTAGGAAAAAAATAAGAGTTCCCATTATTTAGATTTAAGAATCTAAAAAAAATTGAGTATAAACTGAAATATATGTGTAAAATAAAACAAATGAAACTTGTTAGGAAAATCTCCAGAAAAATAACTATTAAAAAAATATCCTAATTTATAATTTTTTCACAAGCTGACAATAAAAGTCTCAATGATAAATTCTGTTTATTATAACATGTTTAAATGTTGTACTTCTTGGATTACAAATATAAAGTGAAGTTTATAAGATATAAATTTTGTCTAATTATGCAATCATCTTTTGAGTTTCTTTTTTAAAGATCAAACATATGTATACTAAATAAGTTATCATCACTTTCCTCAATTATCTAAACAGTAATTATCTCTAAAAACTAACCTTAAGAAAACACCTGGTATCTTTAAGATATTTAAGCAGTTTACCTAGGGTTTTGTCAATAATTGCAACTCATTTTAAGTATAGAAATTTTCTAACTGGTGAAGATTTATCTACCATAAATGTGACTTTCACTTAATGTATTTTTAAGGTGGTCAAAGAGACAATGTTAAGTTTCTACCTAATTCTACATTTGAAAAAATAAATTAAAATGATTGCCACAGAAATTTTATTAATATAAAAATGTTAAAACATATATTAAGAATCCAAATTATTTTTGTTAGTTGTATATGATAAAAAAAATTTTTATTATATAATGAAAAAATTGGTTCTAAAAATTTATTCTCATTTGAATTGGTGGCAGACCATTGGTCAGTAGCAACTTATTTTCTTGTTATGTTTATGTGACACAAGGTGAAATTACAGTTGGGAATGCAACGTTCTGTTCTTCTGCATGTGATTTAACATCAACACCTACCTGGCTTGTTGCTGCCTTGTCTCTCTGAGTAGATTTCAGGTTCCTTTCTTTATCCTTTTATACTGGTTTTAATCCACTTTAAACATTGACTGTGGGCCTCCTCATCAAAACTTCAACCAGAAATCCCAAGTGTACTTTTACAAATAGTAGTATCAAAAGATTTTTATAGGCTTTAAAGGGGGAAAACGTTTTCCTTGGTTATATCACTTTGGGAAAATGACACATTATATTTAAAAAAAGGAATATCTTTATATTAAAAAAATATTATTATATTAAAAAAAGAGAAAATAAATATGATTTTTTTCCAGTGGGCATGAAACTGATAACCTATGGGAAGAAAACATTGATGATTCAAAATATGTAAAGAATTTAGACATAATGATTTAAACATAGTTTAATAAGCGTATGGAATGCATTGACCAAAATTACCATCAAAGAAAACACATAATGAGCCTAAGAAACAGACATTTTTAAATCAGGGAAAGGATTACAGCATACACTGGAAAAGTTAGGCAACAGAACTATGATAAAAGTGGAAAGGCTCTTTGAGACACATGGTACTTGATGTTCATTTGTCTTAAATATAAATCTATAATTTTAATTAAAATATATCTCCCCAAACCGGTGCACATGATTTAATATGACAGGAGGTTCAAGTCCTTGGCTTATTAATGAAAAACATACTCACAAACCTAGAAAATTTGGAATAATTTCTATTATGCTCGTTAAGCCTAGCATTAATTTTACTGTGAAACATTAGCAAAAAGAAGTTTGTAGGTCATAACCAAAATATGCAGGTCTAATAGTGCATGTATTATATACAATCCCATTTCATAATTTTAGATTTGATTTCTGCTTAGTCCTGAACAGAGGGATTTGCTTTTGTTGCTTGAGTTGTGTTCTCCAAGCTCTACTTACAAGGCTGCTGCAGGGGAGGATCTTCATTAACTATTTCTTCTCTCCTGGAACCTATTTCTTCTCTTCCTTACCAGGTTGCCCCTGGATTATGCATCAATACTGTAAAAGGTGACTGGCTACTTTTTGCTACTCAATATACCACTCTTAAAGCGGACATTTCTAGGATGATAATATGTACCAGACAGTAATGTGTCTTATAACACATAGATATGTTAAATTTTAATGAAAACACAAAAAAAGTTAGTTTGTTTGACTCTATTTTACAAATATATGCTCATTTATTGACCTGTGTTACTGAGGCTGTGCCAAGCTCATTGTGTATGTTTGGTCATTTCATTATTAGAATGCTGAGAGGTTATTTTTAATAATACTGTACTGAGCTGAATTGTGTCCACTCAAAATTTACCTATTAAAGTTCTAATTACAGTACTTCACTACCTGACCTTAATTGGAAGTAGAGTTATTGTAGATTTAATTCGTTAAGTGAGGTTATAATGGATGAAGGTAGACTTCTAATCCAATATGATTGCTGTCCTTACTAAAAGAGACAGTTTGGACACAGAAACACACACATAGAAAAACACTATGTGAAGACAAAGGCAAATATTGAGGTGATGCATGTACAAGACAAAGGACACTTAAGATTTCCATGTAATCATGGGAAACACGGGACCACAGGAAGAGGCATGGAACAGATTTGCCCTCAGAAGGAACCAACCCTGCTGACATCTGAATCTTGGATGTCCAGTCTTTGGAACTGTGAGTCCATAAATTTTACTGTTCTGAAATACCCCTTTCATGTTACTTTGTAAAGACATGGTAAAAATAACACAGTTGCCATTTTACAGTTGAGGAGATGGAAGTTTTGCAGATGGCAAGACAGAGTCAAGGCACGAAGTGGGAATATCTTGTCTAAAAGTCCTGTGGTTTTAGAACAAATTCACAATTCTTCTAATTTTCTTACTTGCTGTGTGGCTTTCTTTCTTCCTGACTCCACCCACTCTACTTATCCTGGGAATTCTGAGTCATTCCTCCTCAGCCTAGAACTCCAGAGACACCGATATTTTGGCAGAAGCTGGCGAGAGGACATTTGAGAGCCACATTTGTTCTTAACAAAATACCTCTTACCCCATTAGAATTAGAATCATAGATTCTCCCTCCCACGGTCTCATACCAATTTCCATGCCCACACCCATCCATTTCTTTTCCTAAGCCAAATTCCTGCCTACTCTGTACAGCTTTGGAAAGTTTAACAGTTGCATGCTAAAAAGTTTCTACTATTCAACTTTGCAAAGAATTTCTAAGAAAGGCAATGAATAGATGATGAGTTACACTTTTCCATTTTGTATGTGCATAGAAGAGGGTGATGACTAAGACTAACCTAATTTTCTCATTTGTTGATTAAACTTATTGATGTGACATTGATAAATAGAAATTATATGAGTTTTAAGTGTACAATAGAATACTACTCAGACATAAGAAAAGATGAAATACTGTCCCTTGTGACAAAATGGATGGATCTTGAAAATATCATGCTAAGCAAAATAACCAAAGTCTCTTTGATATTCCTTTATGCGTACAATGATTCTACAAAGACAGGGTTGTGGAAATAGTAATCACTCCTCACCACTCATAACAGGTCTTGATGATCATGTGATTTTGTTAACTCTGCTGCTCAAGCTTAGGTTGTTTTTATAGCCAGTTATTCCCGTAGACCTTCTGCAATCACAGAAGTAGAGTCTATTCTCTGCACTCACTCTGTATTTCTTGAGGTGCATATTGCCCTTTCTTTGTACTCTTTCTAACTGTGGCTTTACTACCTGTCTACATGCTTTGTCTTGTTCTCTAGCACACTCCACCTTGAATGAGGCATTGTTGGAGTGCGTTTCCAAACACCAGCAACCCTTGGTTTGTCACTGAGTTGTTTGTTTTTATTTATTTATTTTTTTTCTTTTCTTTTTTTTTTATTAAATTTAATGCAGTGACATTGATAAATCAGGGTACATATGTTGAGAGAAAATATCTCTAGATTATTTTGACATTTGATTGTGCTGTATACCCCTCCCGCAAAGTTAAATTGTCTTCTGTCACCTTCTATCTGGTTTTCTTTGTGCCCCTCCCCTCCCCTAACCCCTCTCTCCTTCTTCACCCCAGGCATATGAAAAAATGCTCAACATCACTAATCATTAGAGAAATGCAAATTAAAACCACAATGAGATATCACCTTACACCAGTCAGAATGGCGCTTATCAACAAAACAACACAGAATAAGTGCTGGCGAGGATGTGGAGAAAAGGGAACCCTCCTGCACTGCTGGTGGGAATGCAGACTGGTGCAGCCACTGTGGAAAACAGTGTGGAGATACCTCAAAAAACTGAAAATCGAACTGCCTTTTGACCCAGCTATCCCACTTTTAGGAATATACCCCAAGGACACCATAGAACGGCTCGAAAAGGAGAAATGCACCCGCATGTTTGTGGCAGCATTGTTCACAATAGCGAAGATCTGGAAACAGCCCAAGTGTCCGTCAGAGGATGAGTGGATTAAAAAACTTTGGTACATATATACTATGGAATACTACTCAGCCATAAGAAATGATGACATCGGATCATTTACAATAACATGGATGGACCTTGATAACATTGTTTTTATTTTCTTAATACAGACATAGTTAACAGTCTGCTCCCAATTTCTTTTCCCTTCTGAGTAGAAAGATGCAATTCTTGAATCTCCTGTCGTTCTGATAACTGCTCCACTCTGAAGGTCCTTTTTCTTCTTTACTAACTGCTAAGACTAGTTTTATATTATCATAAAAATAAAGATGCTGACATTCCAAATCTGTATTCAGTAAGAAACAGATCTTTTGTTAAAAATAGTGTGTTAGTTAGATAATTGATTCTTTGGCTTCATCTACTTATGATTTGAAGGAGTTATGGAGCAAACAGCAATTGCATGAAGTATAATGCGTTGCAAGATTATCATGCCTACATTGTAATCTAGTTGTTTCACTAATAATTTTCCTGACAAAGCATGGTATAGCCATTGAGTCCTATCCACAATTTGACAAAAACCAGAGCTTTGAGTTAAAGTGAGGTCAGAAGATAACTAACACAAGAACATCCCCGTAAAAGGGACATGATGCAAAGAGTTCTGAGAGACAAGATGACATCAGTGATCTACCTGGGACTTTAAAGGATCTTTACCAATGCATGATTTTATATTCATGCATTAGTCATTTGGAAAGTATATATTAGTTCACTAAATTTTTCACATCTTCCACATGTTGACACATTTTATGACACAATTAAAAATTACATTTGTTAATATGACCACAGAGAAAAAGAGTCTTTAAGTACAGGGAAGCTGCAAAACTCATGGTAGTAAAGACAAATTTTAAAAATCTGATTATTGCTTCTAAATTCAAATTTTATCATTGGTTGATAATATAGCAAGTTATTTTATTGAAGGTATAGTCTCACTTTGCTCATTTTCAAGAAAATTTTGGCCAAATTAACAAAATATAAATAAGCATATTTAGTCTGAGAAAGGTGGGGTCCTGGAGCATTAGTTTAAATGTTGGCTAATTATTAAGTTTAATGAGCTAGCAGGTTACAGGTTCATGGGTAGTTTGATGGCCTCAAAGTTCTAAGAGTAGGCTTTCTTCTTTCCTAGGATGTTATTTTCTAATTCACTGGGCTGTAAATCTCCTGTGTTTATAACTGAAATATGCTGAGATGTTGATTCTTTTTTCAAGCAGAGCCTTACTTGAGCAGGGAGTCCACTCCTTCCTCTGTTGCACACTAGGGCTACCCATTTGGAGCTTTCAGGGTTGGCTGTGGGTTTGGGGGAAGGAAGGAGGAAAAACAGGGAGAAAGGGAGGAAAGGTGAAGGTCAGGGAAAGAGGGAGGAAGAAATAAAAAGAGAAAAGGAGGAAGGAAAGGAGGGAAGAAAGGCAGGCTACAAGCTGGGCAGATTCTATGTGTATAGAAAGATTGGAAAACTATGATTCGTATTTAGGAGTCAGACTTCTTTAATTTACATCCAGGGTGCAACCCTGGCTTCTGTGCCTCAGTTTTCTTGTTTATTAAATGGGTGAGTAGTGGCACCTACCTCATAAGATTGCTATCTGAATTAATAGATATAGCACAAAGTTATCATCTTATTGGCTGGCAGTGTGTACTGTTCCATAAACAATAGATGGCTTTATTAATAATGTCCTCAAAAGTATCAAATAGAGATTATCCTGTTTTTATCAAAGGAGAAAGAATACTGTTTCTGTCTTTTCAACAAACATACTTAGTGTTGTTTCTACTTATTCTAAACACATAAGGGGAAACTTGCTATGTATCTGACCCCCAGAATAGTTTCTTCATGATTCAAGTGTGGTCCTGTTCACTAGAGGTTCCTATTGCCACAGTACATCCTTACTTTAAATAGCCAAATTTTAATTCAGAATAAAAAGGTTTAGACAAAGAGAATATTAGACTATTGTTTTCTGAAACATAATGGATTTGTCCATGTTTTAGAGATAGTAAGATAGTGGAGGAAAGTCTGAAAGGAGGAGGGCTTTGAAAAGAGAAAAACTGACAGTGAAAATTCAGTTGGGAGGACATCAGGTTAGGTCAGGTAAAAGCTAATGAGAGTGATAACAGCCTACTAAGTTATTAGCAGCAGAGATGGAGAAAAGGGTCTACACAAGAGACAGGGGAGGATCACTTTAATTTTGTTTATTCTTGTATTCCTCAAACATATTTGACAACATTATCCTCTAATTCGTGAATCACTAATTAAATATCATGTGTCAAGAGGTTTTGAGGGTGGGAGGTTCTGGCTAAGCTTTTGAACATTAATTAATATAGTGTCACTTCTCATCATTCTTGTAC
This sequence comes from Saccopteryx leptura, assembly GCF_036850995.1. NCBI lineage: Eukaryota > Metazoa > Chordata > Mammalia > Chiroptera > Emballonuridae > Saccopteryx > Saccopteryx leptura. The sequence continues at coordinate 43,544,207 of NC_089506.1, forward strand.
CTCTTTCACACGCCCTTTTTAACTCTATTTCAATTGTCTTACGTTTTGCTGATTAAAATGCCATAATTGTCTCCCAGTGTTCCTCTCACTGTGTATTCACTGAACTGTGAATATTTCCTAACTTTGTACCACCTCCAAAACTCCTGCTTTGATTGCTCAAAACTCACTGATTTCTACTGATTCTAATTAAGAACATTAGTATTTTTTAATTTTTTAAAGATACCATGTTTGGCAGAATTTATCTTTCATATATTCTCTATTCAAAAGCCCATTTTACTCCCAGATTCATTTTTTATATCTGGAAAAAAAAAAAGACTCTACCCAACCTAGGATCTAACCTACAATAATACTACTTTTCATGAGGTAAATAAATATACATAACATTTATATGACCACATTCACATAATATATAAAATAAAATTAATAAAACCTCTGTATTTGGATTTTTGAAACTAGCCTGTCAACAACTCAAAATGAGTCAGCATCTTGAATGTGCACTTCTAAGCCCTAAATAAGATATTGCTATTTTCTATAGACCAGTGATGAATAAAAGATATATAACCTTGAAGAAAATTAGTTGCCAAAGTTCCTTCATCCTATTGCAAGATTAATACTTTAAAATGTTTAAATAATTTTACTAAGAATATTAAATCTTGGAAGTTTAATACTTATTAAACTTTTTCATTTTCAGAAAATTTATAAAATATGGAATTTATCATAAAGACATAGAAACCACTGTATTAATTATACATCAAAATAAAAAAATAAAAAAATCAATAGAATGTATGTACTAAATTTCAGAAGGTAGCTCTTAAAAATAGCTTTTGAAAAAAATCTTTATACTTTGTTTATTAAAAATAAATTGTTATAATTATAACTTTCCCAGTAATGTCATAAATATTATATTATAAAAGGGAAAATAATTTCTGTCCCTTATGAGAGCAATTTAAATTGATAATGTAAGTTGATAGATTCAGAATATAGAGTGATTTCTATTTGCTGTTTCCAATCTGTTGCCTCTGATTTTTCATATACATATCTTATATTTTATTAATCTAAAACCACAGAATGGAAATAATGAATTAAATTTGTAGACACATTTAAAGCTATATATTAACCTTGTCAAAATATGTTACAAAATTTGAACTTGTCTACCCTTTGCTAAACTATGTGCAAAAAAAGCCATTTGAACATCACCTTTTCAACATTTGAGCACTTTAGAAATATGATTAATAATTATTTTTTAAAAAGTTATCAAAAAATAAAGCTGACAGACATGTTCATTTTTTCTCCTGTAGCAGTAACCATATTTTGGTAATCTCTGATTGCAGAGTAGACAGTTAATTTGACAAAAGTATTGAGGAAATTTCAAAAGTGAAAGAAATCATCAAGCCAAGCAGAGAATTCATAAGTTTATTAGTGTAATATCCCAAGTGGTTAGCTGATTTGCTTAGCACTTGGTCTTACTAGAGGTAATATTATATTTAGTACATGTATACTCAATTCTGTTTGTTCTAATCCATGGCTACAGGCAATCTCTCCAATTCTAGACAACAACTATCTGCAGGCTGTAACAAATATATAATGAGATAGTGTAAAAAATTAATAGTAATCATTGACTATGAAAAGGAAAGAGAGAATGAAGAGGGAGAGGGAGGGGTAAAGAAGCAGATGGTTGCTTCCTCTGTGTTTCCTGACTAGGAATTAAATCTGGGATGTTCACATATCATTCAACACTCTATCCACTTAGCCAACTGGCCAAGGCAGCCAATATTTAAATGTATATTTCTTTGAATCATTGATACAAAATTGAAAGATTTGAGGTCAGAGTAATGGTGGAATGAGAAATACTACTGATCTCTCCCCTGAAATTTTGACAAATTAAGCAATTATAACACAGTAAAAGAACCCAGCTGGGCTCACTGGCTTGCTTAAAAGGTCCACACACTGAATAGACTAAAAGGAGGATGGGGTGAAAAAGGGAATGGAAAGTAAAACACATTTATGGTGGGCTTTGGAGAGAAGAGGAGACAAGCCTGTAGTGACTGTTGTTTTTTTTTTCTTTTCTCTGCTGGACTATGAGGATGAGGAAAGCTCAGGCTCTCTGGATTTTGTCTGAAGGGTATGGAGAAGGAAATGCAGAGTGACTGAGTCTCCTTCTGTTGGGAAGAGTGGTAAGATAAAGGATCATAGGGGAAGATACACCAAAGTGGCCAGAGCAGGAGGGTCATGGCCAGTGTTCTGCCTGCAGGGCTGGGCACTAAAAAGAGGGAATTGGCAGCTTTTAAGACCTCCTATGCTGCAGGCAGCGACTAGGGCATCTTCTTCCCAGCCAATACAGGTTACAAAGTGCAAAAAGCCTGGGGAGAGTGGTCCCACAGAGTGCTGAGGCATACTGGACATGCCTGGAGGCTCATAGAAAGACATCTTGAGAGCAATTGGCTCCCAGCCCTGCCTGATTATGCTAGAGACTCAGACAGAGCCTTACCCAGAACTCTGTGCTGAGTGGAGATAGAGTGGGGATCTACCAGCTCTTTGAACCTCTTAATCTCCAGGCAGTGGCAGAAGCAACCTCATAGCTGGATCATCAGGTTTCTAATTCAGGAAGGAGAGACAAAAAGAGAGGCTCAGGGAAAATGGACTCTCCCATTGTTGGAGTCTGCAAATGCTAACAAGCCTCAACTACCAAGGAGATTGAGGCCTAATATATGACATCGCCATAAAGACACATCAACTGCAAATCTCTACCTACATATGTCACAGGGGCAGAGCCTGGGGTACAGAGCCACCAACCAGGAAGAGGGAGAGGAAAAAAAAAAGGAGGAAGAGAACCTCTCAAAATCGAGAAAAATATACAGTCTTTAATAGTCTTTATAACTTTTTCCACTTTTTTTGTTTCTTTCATCTTTATTTATTTTTATTTCTTCTTCCACTTTGGTCCTTTTATTCTCTGCTCATCTTATTCTTTTTTCTTCATCTTAAACTACATTACCCATAAGTGTTACATTTCCCATTTTTTTCTCTTTTTTTCTTTTTCTCTACAAGGGTTACACTCCAAAACCCTTAACTCTCTCTCTGTTTTTTTCTCTTTTTTCCCTTTTTCTTTTTTCTTCCTCTCTCTCAGTTACTTCTTTTCTCCTTTATTTTTCCTCTCATTCGATCCTCATTCATAAACAAATTATTTAATTTTAGATTCAAATTTTTTCTTTGTGGCATTTTGTGTGATTTTACTTCACTTTTTAACTCATTAGCATTCCCCCCAACTTCAGCTCTCCATTCTATATAGTTTTTGTTCCACTTAATGCAATAGTATTTTTTTCTTTTTCTTGTTTCCCTCTTATCCCTTTCATTATATCTCTCAGTAGACCATCATTTACAAGCAAATTATTTTATTCTTGATCCAAATTTTTTCCTTTTATGCATTTTGTGGATCCCCACCTCCTTTTTGCCCCTTTATCACTTCTCCCCAACTCAGGCCCTCCATTATAGGTAGTTTTTGTTCTATTTAGCACAATATAATTCTCAGTTTTTCACGATATTTTCTCAAAGAAGAAAAGAAAAAAAACAAAAAAAGAAATAATAATTTTTTAATTATTTTTTTATTGTTGTCCTTTTTTTTTACTCTTTTATTCTTTATTAATTCTCCTTAGTGGTATTTACAAAACCACCCTCAGATGCCATTAAGGAAAATGAAATCAAATATCATGGATACAAAAGACAGAGATGTAGCACAGATAGATGAGAAAAAATCTATGGAGAAAAAATTTAATATATTGGAAACCTTGGAGTTAAATGACAGAGAATTTAAAATAGAAATTCTAAAAAGTACTTAGAGATATACAAGAAAACACAGAAAGGCAATTTAGGGAGCTCAAAAAACAACTCAATGAACACAAAGAATATATTACCGAGAAAATTGAAACTATAAAAACAAATCAAACAGAGATGAAAAAGTCAATTCATGAACTGAAAAACAAGGTAACAAGCTTAGCTAATAGAACAGGCCAGATAGAAAAAAGGATTAGTGACATAGGAGACAGGCAACTTGAGGTACAACAGAGAGAAGAAGATTGAGACTCAAGAATTAAAAAAATGAGAAAGCCCTACAGAAATTGCCTGACTCCATCCAAAAGAGTAACATAAGAATAATAGGTATATCAGAAGGAGAAGAGAGAGAAAATGGAATGGAGAACAAATTCAAACAACTAAGAGCCGAGAACTTCCCAAGCCTGTGGAAAGAACTAAAGCCTCGATTCAAGAAGCAAACAGAACACCAGTTATCTTAACCCCAACAAACCTACTCCAAGGCACATCATAATGAAATTGGCACAAACCAACGACAAAGAAAAAATTCTCAAGGCAGCCAGGGAAAAGATGAATACAATATATAAAGGAAGGCCTATTAGATAGATAATCATCAGATTTCTCAGCAGAAGCTCTACAAGCTGATAGAGTGTGGACCCAATATTTAAAGTTCTGAAAGAGAGAAACTTCCAACCAAGAATACTATACCCATCAAAGCTATCCTTCAAATACGAAGGAGAAATAAAAATATTAACAGATACAGAAAGTAAGAAGGAATTTATCATCAGAAAACCCCCACTTCAGGAAATACTAAAGGGGGTTATCCATCTAGATACAAAGAACAAAACAAACAAAACCACAAGTAAAATCTCCATGAAGAACACAATAAACCAAATTTAAACTGTGACAACAAAAACAAAAAAAGAGCCTGACCTGTGGTGGTGCAGTGGATAAAGCGTCAACCTGGAAACGCTGAGGTTGCCGGTTCAACACCCTGGGCTTACCTGGTCAAGGCACATATAGGAGTTGATGCTTCCAGCTCCTTCCCCCTTCTCTCTCTCTGTCTCTCCTCTCTCTCTCTCTCACTCTCTCTCTCTCTGTCTCTCCCTCTCCTCTCTAAAATGAATAAATAAAAAAAAAAGTGGAGAGGATGAAGATTAACAGTAGCAAAGGATGATGGAGTGCAGAAGCACTCATAAGATATATACTACAATGAACATGGTAGGTACATTTTTCATTACTTAATGGTAACCACCCCTGAAAAAACCACCACAAAACACATGACTTAAAAAGGGTAGTAACTGAGGAAAGAAGTATGGATTATAACCAAACAAAAATAAATGATATAAAAACAAAAGAGAAGAATCAAACAAGATACAAAACAAACAGAAAGCAATATATAAAATGGCAATAAGGAACCCTCAAGTGTCAATAATTACACTAAATGTAAACAGATCAAACTCACTAATAAAAAATCACAGAGTAGCAAATGGATTAAAAAAGAAAAGCCAACTGTATGCTGCCCTCAAGAACACATCTAAGCAACAAGGATAAAAACAAATTCAAAGTGAAAGGCTGGAAAACAATACTCCAAGCAAATAACATCCAAAAAAAAAAAGCAGGTGTAGCAATACTCATATCTAACAATGCTGACTACAAGATAGCAAAAGTAGTTAGAGACAAAAAATGGTCATTTCATAATGATTAAGGGACACTGAATCAAGAAGACATAACACTTCTTAATATATATGCACCAAACCAAGGAGCACCAAAATATATAAGACAGCTACTGACTGACCTAAAAAAAAAATTGACAAAAATACAATCATACTTGGAGACCTCAATACACCACTGACGGCTCTAGATTGCTCATCCAAACTGAAAATCAATAAAGAAATATTGGCCTTAAATGAAACACTAGAGCAATGGGATATGATAGATATCTATAGGACATTTCATCCCAAAGTGACAGAGTACACATTTTTCTCTAGTGTAAATGGAACATTCTCAAGAATTGACCATATGTTGGGCCACAAAAATAACATCAGCAAATTCAGAAAAATTGAAATTATACCAAGCATATTTTCTGATCATAAAGCCTTGAAATAGAATTCAACTACAAAAAAGAGGTAAAAAAAAGTCCACAAAAATGTGGAAACTAAACAACATATTTTAAAAAAATGAGTGGGTCAAATAAGAAATAAATGCAGAGATCAAAAGATATATACAGACAAATAAGAATGACAATATGACATATCAGAATCTCCGGGATGCAGCAAAAGCAAAAGCAGTAATCAGAGGGAAGTTTATATCACTTCAGGCCTATCTGAACAAACTAGAGAGAGCCCAAGTAAACCACTTAACTTCACACCTTAAGGAACTAGAAAAAGAAGAACAAAGACAACCCAAAACAAGCCGAAAAAAGGAAATAATAAAAATCAGAGCAGAAATAAATGAAATAGAGAACAGAAAAACTATAGAAAAAATTAATAGAACAAGGAGCAGGTTCTTTGAAAAGATCAACAAAATTGATAAACCATTGGCAAACCTTACCAAGGAAAAAAGAGAAAGCACTCATATAAACAAAATCCAAAATAAAAGAGGAGAAATCACCACAATATCAAAGAAATACAAAGAATTATTGTAGAATACTATGAAAAACTATATGCCACCAAATTCAACAATCTAGAAGAAATGGATAAATTCCTAGAACAATACAACCTTCCTAGACTGAGTCATGAAGAAGCAGAAAGCCTAAACAGACCAATAAGCAGGGAGGAAAGAGAAAAACTATTAAACCTCCCGAAAAATAAAAGTAAGTCCAGGTCCAGACGGCTATACTAGTGAATTCTACCAAACATTCAAAGAAGACTTGGTTCCTAGTCTACTCAAAGTCTTCCAAAAAAATTGAAGAAGAAAGAATCCTTCCAAACACATTTTATGAGGCCAACATAACCCTCATACCAAAACCAGGCAAGGACGGCACAGAAAAAGAAAACTGCAGACCAATATCTCTAATGAATACAGATGCTAAAATACTAAACAAAATACTAGCAAATCAAATACAACAACATATTAAAAAAATAATACATCATGATCAATTGGGATTCATCCCAGAATCTCAAGGATGGTTCAACATACGTAAAACGGTTAATGTAATACACCATATCAACGAAACTAAGAACAAAAACCACATGATCCTATCAATAGATGCAGAAAAGGCATTCATTAAAATACAACACAATTTTATGTTTAAAACACTCAAGAAAATGGGTATAGAAGAAAAATATGTCAACATGATAAAGGCCATTTATGATAAACCATCAACTTACATCATATTTAATGACATAAAACTGAGGACTTTCCCCCTTAAATCAGGAATAAGACAGGGTTGTCCACTCTTTCCACTCTTATTTAACGTAGTGCTGGAAGTTCTAGCCCGAGCAATCAGACAAGATAAAGAAACAAAAGGCATCCATATCGGAAAAGAAGAAGTAAAGGTTTCACTTTTTGCAGATGATATGATCCTATACATCGAAAACCCCAAAGACTCCACAAGATTACTAGAAACAATAAGCCAATACAGTAAGGTCTCAGGATACAAAATTAATATACAAAAGTCCATAGCCTTTCTATATGCCAACAATGAAACATTAGAAAACGAACTCAAAAAATAATTTTCTTCACAGTTGCAATAAAAAAAAATAAAATACCTAGGAATAAACATAACAAAGAATGTAAAGGACTTATATAATGAAAACTACAAAGCATTATTAAGGGAAATTGAAAAAGATACAATGAAATGGAAAAATATTCCTTGTTCTTGGATAGGAAGAATAAATATAATCAAAATGACCATATTACCCAAAGCAATATACAAGTTTAATGCAATTCCCATCAAAATTCCAATGACATTTTTTAAAGAAATGAACAAAAAATCATCAGATTTATATGGAACTATAAAAAACCTCGAAGAGACAAAGCAATCCTAAAGAAAAAGAATGAAGTTGGGGGCATTACAATACCTGACTTCAAATTATATTATAGGGCCACGACAATCAAAACAGCATGGTATTGGCAGAAAAATAGACACTCAGACCAATGGAACAGAATAGAAAGTCCAGATACAAAGCCACATATATATATATGGTCAAATAATTTTTGATAAAGGGGCCAACAACACACAATGGAGAAAAGAAAGCCTTTTCAACAAATGGTGCTGGAAAAACTGGAAAGCCACATGCAAGAGAATGAAACTCAACTACAGTTTGTCTCCTTGTACTAAAATTAATTCAAAATGGATCAAAGACCTAAATATAAGACCTGAAATAATAAAGTACATAGAAGAAAACATAGGAACTAAACTCAAGGACCATCGTTTTAAAGAGCATTTTATGAATTTGACTCCAAAGGCAAGAGAAGTGAAGGCAAAGATAAATGAATGGGACTACATCAGACTAAGAAATTTTTGCTCAGCAAGAGAAACTGACAACAAAATTAACAGACAGCCAACTAAATGGGAAATGATATTTTCAAACAACAGCTCAGATAAGGGCCTAATATCCAAAATATACAAAGAACTCATAAAACTCAACAACAAACAAACAAACAAACAATCCAATAATAAAAGGGAATAGGACATGAACAGACACTTCTCCCAAGAAGAAATACAAATGGCCAACAGATATATGAAAAGATGGTCATCTTCATTTGTTATTAGAGAAAAGCAAATCAAAACTACAATGAGGCCAGACCTGTGGTGGCGCAGTGGATAAAGCATCATCCTGGAACCCTGGGGTTGCCGGTTTGAAACCCCGGGCTTGCCTGGTCAAGGCACATGTGGGAGTTGATGCTTTCTGCTCTTCTTTCTCTCTCTCTCTCTCTCTGTCTGCCCCCTATAAAATGAATAAATAAAATCTATAAAACAAATAAAAAACTTACAAAAAAACCCCATCAAACTACAATGAGATACCACCTCATACCTGTTAGATTAGCTATTATCAACAAGACAGGTAATAGCAAGTGTTGGAGAGGCTGTGGAGAAAAAGGAACCCTCATCCACTGTTGATGGGAATGTAAAGTAGTACAACCATTATCGAAGAAAGTATGGTTGTTCCTCAAAAAACTAAAAATAGAACTACCATACGACCCAGCAATCCCTTTACTGGGTATATACCCCCAAAACTCAGAAACATTGATACGTAAAGACACATCCAGCCCCATGTTCATTGCAGCATTGTTCACAGTGGCCAAGACATGGAAACAACCAAAAAGCCCTTCAATAGATGACTGGATAAAGAAGATGTGGCACATATACACTATGGAATACTACTCAGCCATAAGAAATGATGACATCGGATCATTTACAACAAAATGGATGGATCTTGGCAACATTATACAGAGTGAAATAAGTAAATCAGAAACAACTAATAACTGCATGATTTCATACATAGGTGGGACATAAAAACGAGACTAAGAGACATGGACAAGTGTGTGAGGGGAGGGGGGAGGGAGGAGAAGGTTGGGGGGGAGGAGAAAGAGGGAAGGGGAGGGGAGGGGCACAAAGAATACCAGATAGAAGGTGACAGAGGACAATTTGACTTTGGATGATGGGTATGCAACATAATTGAATGATGAGATAACCTGGAGATGTTTTCTTTGAACATATGTATCCTGATTTATTAATGTCACCCATTAAAATTAATAAAAATTTATTTTAAAAAAGTAATTTATGCTACTAATCTTCTCTCTTTTGCTCCTTTTTCCTTCCCTTAACCTCCCGTCTCTGGTATCCTCTTTGAGTAGAGATCCAAACATGTGGGTTTAAAGAGATTCATTTTCTGACACTGTTTACATAACTTGTAGTTTTCTACAGTCATGAGACAACGTGACCCATTGCTTCTGCGTAGCTACAGTAAAGGGGATTTATTTGGCACTTCAGGTCTGAAGTTTGTCAAGAAGCTTCTCAGAAAGCTATGAGGGATGTGCATTTGAAGTCACCAGCAATAAATTAAGGAACAAAGTATGTATGACTGTCCACTTCCAATTACTCAATTCAGATAATTAAATCTCAAATTGAAGTCTTAAAAACTGCTTATCCCCAATCCCCCGATTTTATTCAAACACATTGGATGTGTGCATTTGACCTAGAGATTCCTCTTCCACTCAGATATTCCCTTGGGAGGCAGCCCACATCTCCTGCCAAAGATTCCAAATGGGCTGTTTTTACCCTTTAATTCTCCTTATTAAGGCTCAGAAGGACTTCTACATTTGTGAGGAGGAGCCAACTGATAGAGCAGTTGGCAGCCTTATCACTCCAAGTGTCTTTTGGACTTTAGCATTTCTGGGTGATCTGCCCATTCAAGAGTGTTGTGGTCCTGTGGCAAATAATATACTCACTTCATCACCTGCCTTTATGTGACTGCCTTACCACAGGCTTTAGTGCTCCGTGGATCCTGTGGACACCTCAGAACTAGTTGACTCATTCACCTTTGAGTCATTTGGTATTCACAGTGATTCACTGTCACCCACCAGAAGATGTTACTCCAGCTATCTCAAGGGCAGTTGTGGCTCATGGACAGCAACATGTTTGTTTTATTCTTGTCCATTCTTATAATTTACCCTGGCCTCTAAGAACTGTGTCCAGTTCTTGGGGTGACCCAGCCTAAGAGCCCTGCCATGGACCAAGACAACAGCATTGACATCGGTTAGCCTGCATGACTTTCAGCAAATATCACTTGACTTAAGAACTCCTGGGCAAATTTAAACCTGATGTATGATTTCTTGGTTCTGGCATCAACTAGAGGTACTGTGAACGTGGTACCAGGGGAGAAATGTCACTACCCTATTGTCTGATTATTCAATTATAAGTGGGGAACAAATATATTCATCTCAAGCTTTCTGTTTAAGAGAGTTTTAGCAAATTCCAGTTTCCCAGCATTTAGACACCTGGTTGACAGAGAATTGATATCAGACAGCTAACAAGCCTCCTGGGAAAGTGGAACCTAGAACTCCATTTTATAGAAACTCCATTTTGTGGGGTAAAGCACAGGAAAATCCTGCTTTTATATAGTCAATTAAGTAGAAAAGATTGTTTTTTCAGTTTGCTTTAGATTAGAATGTCATTTACTTTTCTGATGGAGACTGAACAAAGAACCTTTAAAAATATGTTTATCATTCTACCACCTAAATTTTCAACTTACCTTTTTCTAAATTTATTATTTTTACTTTTGGTCCTATTACCAAGGAAGAATTAGCTCTACTTCTACCAGAGGACAATTACTCCTTTTAGTCAATAGATCCTATCCAATATTGCTTTCTAGTAGAATTTTCTCAGCAATTATGCCATTTCTCTTCTGTATCTCTAATTTATTTCTCTCCATCAAATTATTCTCATCATTCCACAAAGATCCGATATTCTCAGTCTTTAAAAAGGGAAGTAAAGTAAAAAGCACCTTCACTTCTCATATTTTTCCAAAGCTTGATCCAATCTGGTATGCCTTTCCTCAACAAAACTCTTAAAATCACTGGCGACAACCAGTTCTGTCACTGTACAGTCTTTGACCATATCATTTCTTTGAGACAGCTCTTATTAAAGTCTCAAAATATGTCCACATTGCCAATTTCATCTGCCTCTGTGTTCTTTTTTAGTAATATCTCAGCAACATTCCTCAAACAATAATGATACCTTTCTTTTTTCTCTTGGCCTCCCAAACACTGCATTCTCCTTGCCTTTTTTTTCTACCTCTCTTTCATTCTTTTTTGCTGATGCCTCTGTAACATTTTCACCTCTAAATGATGACATTCTCCAACGTTCTAGTCTTCTGAGTTCTATTCCTTCCTCTAAGTATTTTCTATTGTTATATATTTCCATTTAGTAATATTACTTTAATACAATTATATCCAGCCCCAACTAGACTTTATATCCAAGTTAATACTTTCAAATTGATCTCTAACAAATATTTTCAAACACAACTCTATAATCACACATCCAATTCCCTACTTATATGTTTTTTTTCCTTTTAATTGAATATACTGGGGTAACACTGGTTAACAGAATTATACAGGCTTCTGAAACACAATTCTACAACACATTGTTTGCACACTGCACTGTGTGTTCACACCTCTAAGTCAAGTCTCTGCCCATTACCACCTATCCTCCTTCTACCCTCCTCAATCTACCCCCTCCCGTTCACCACACTTCCATAAGTAGAACCAATTGTTGCTCAAACTTAAAATCAATATTTTTTTTTACTGTTTCTGTTCTTTTGCTTACTCTCTTTTACTACATATGTCTAGGTTAGGAATGTTAGAATTTTTAAAAAGTTAATTATTTCATTAACATATACTTTATCACATCATATCTATTTTTATTATTACTACTGATTCAAGTGAAACATTGATATGCACTTTGCATATCTTGTCTGGACTATTAGCATGGGCTCTTATCTGACTCCTGCTCAATTCTTACCCCTTCTGTGCGCTTTCAATACAGCAGCCAAGTAAATTTTGAAAACCACATAACATAGCTCATGTTTTAAGTGTTTAGCTGGCTTGTGATATCTTATTAAAAAATTTAAATATCTTCTCCTTGCTTACTAAGTGCTATATGCTCTGGCTTTATTGTAAACTATTCTCTGCTTTCTGAACATTTAGAGTAAAATGAACTCATAAACCTAAATTTGCACAGTTAAATTTTCTAAAACTAGTCAAGTACCAATGCACATGAGTTAGGAACAACCTGACTCATCACTCCTTTGGGTATATTATCACTGGATATAGAGGCCATTGTGTCCTCATTTGCCTTTTCACTGTGGAGACTAACATAGGCTATGTGAGTCTAATGACCTAACTCCCATTCTACCAGGTGTTCAGATTATGTCAAACACTTGCAAATATCATTTTCACCTTTCAGAATTAATGACTTACCCTCGTTCATTGAAGTAGTCACTCCAGACAAAGCTGCATATCTATATACCTCCCCAAATAAAAGACTTCTGGGCCTTTTCAGTGTTTACCCAATAACAGATTCAGCCAGACTTTTTAGAAAATGAGTGAGACACTGGAGTCTACCATGGAATAACTCATTACTGAAAATGGTTATCCCTGCAACTCAGATCCAAATTCATGTGATGATAAAATAAATAAAGTAAATGTTAATGATTTTTTTTAATATTTCCTAATATGTCAGGCATTATTCTAAGTATTTTATTTACAGTTCTTAAGAACTCACCTAAAACCATCAGCCAAGTGCCTGACTCATAATATTCTATCAATAACTTACATTAAAAAATAGTATTATTATGTTACCCCTGTGAAGTAAGTATTTTATCTCCCATATTTTGCCGAAAGGATATAGAAACTTAAAGTGTAAGGGGATTTATTTTTGCTTATGAGTTTGGTAGTTAACATATCTAGTACAAACTAAGGCATATTGACTTTAGAGTTCTAGATGTTGTCACATCAGGATGGCTTTAATTAAAACTATCCAAGGCCCTTTACCTTGTAAATATGAGTCCTTAATACACATATTATCTTTATGTTCCTGTATGTGTGAGATATCTCCTCTGAACTACCAGGTCCTCAGGATCAGAACCACTTACTTATTCAAGTTTGATCTTGGTCACTAACATGGGGCCTAATGTAAGTATTTGATAAAACAATGGAGAAAAATTCTAGCATATGGCATGAATTTCACTGAAAGCAAAAGGAAAATGAGCTGTGTTAGCTATAACATAGCACCTGCCCTGTAAACAGGAGCAAGTACATACTTTTCATTATAAACAGTCACTGCAATAATTTTTAAGCTAGCTCATATAGCACTTTCTATGTGTCAAAATTGTTAGAAGTTGTTATATGTTGACGTATTATATACATTAATAATCCTTTAAGGGTAGTAAATATTATCTCCGTTTTACATCTACAGAAACTGAGACAGATATACATAAAACAACTTGTCCAAGGCCATGACCAAGAAATGGTAGAGATGCACATAAATTGTAGGCATCTGGGCTTTGGGTCTATTTCTCATTCAGTTGGTTAGGCTGCCTCTCTGAAGACAGAAATTTCCAGTAAAAGTAGATAAGTCATATTTCCAGAATTAGGAAAAAACTTACAATCTAGTTGGTTAGAAATTGTGATAGGTAGTATCACAAGGAATGATGAATAGTTATTGAAACACAGAAAGGAGCAAATATCTTTCTAAATTCTGTAGTGAACACAATGTATTTCCCACCTGGCAAGAATTAAGTCTCTACAAACTTATAACAGATTTCATTAGTCTACTCTCCTTGAGGCTCATCATTTCCAAGGAAACAAAACCAAGGCTGATGTTGAAATCTAAAACATAAAGCCACATACAGCCTTTTGCTTTATAAATAGGTATCAAGAAAGACAGACTGAATTTAAACTATAGTGAAAGGTGAAATTTTTGCTGGGGATGCAATTTACATGGTATCCAGCAAGAACTTCACATGGACATTTTTTATATCCATTTTCCCTGAAATGAGCCTTAGATTTAGAAAGCAGATGTCTAAGAACTGAGTACATATATTCTAAATATATCCTCAAATACAATAAAAATGCTAATAATACAATATTTTATTTAAAATAATTTTTTGGAGAGATCTCTCAAATTGTGATTTTATTCACAATAAAGTACATATGAGTTTAATAAGTACTTCAAAACATCGTTTTTTCCCTAAAGCTAAGCATAAAGATGGAGATGAAAGGAAGAAAATGTTCTCATAAAAAATCCCCATGTGACTATAATGTATTCATAGTTTTGGCAATTATAGATAGAACCTCTCGATATACCTACACAACAGATGTTATACAGGATTTTGTTTGTTACAAGCAAGCATAACTGAGTATACCATAAAAAGTAAATTATTACATAGAAAATAGAAAAATGATAATGTACTTCTTAATTAAAACAACAGTATATTTAAAATTATTTATGTATTTGCATTTAGAGGTTTAAATTCCTGTGACTGTCAGAAGCTATTTGCTTTCCTGTATTAGATTTTTTTTTTTCATTTTTGAGTTTATCATCATGGGTCCTGAATACCTTAAATAACAAATGATAAATGGAAAGATTTTAATGATATAATTCAATAAACCATGAAACAAATTTAAGCTGACACTACTATAATTTATGCAAAATAGTTACTACTCAAAATAGGATCCTTACTCATTTATACATAAATTTATTTTAGAAGTATAATTTGTAATACTTTTATAATGCAAGTTTAGTATTTCTAGACTCAGATGAAATAGAAAGGCAAGAATGAGAAAGAAAGGAGTAGAAAGAGCATATTGATCTTTTGTTTCTTAGCACAAATATTTCAGTCTTGTTTTCTTATTTGTCAGTGTCAGGAACACCTCCCCACCCCACACACACAGGAGACATTGGGAGTTGATGACTCATTTCGGTTATAGCGCCATCTCCCTGAATAGTTAAGGTTAGTCTATTTAACTCTGCTAATGGTGCAGGGAGGAAGGAGGACAAGAAATTGCTTATTTTAGAAATATCCAGATGAATACATAAAATAGAGGTATCCATTTGATTTTCCAATTTTAAACATAAAAGAAATGTTAAGGTCTACAGAAATACATAAACATTAAATAAATTTAATTTTACACTCATATATACATTTACATATAATTAAATATATTTACATAAAATATATATTGATCATTACATACATATATTGTATATAATTATATAAAAGATCATATGTTATAAATTATGATTATATGTGATGAATTATATAATTATATTAATATATTTGAATAATTTTATATATGTATTTATTATATATGTGTATAAATCCAAATTTACCTCTGTTTCATAAGCTGTCAATATAGAGCTATTGACTTTTTATATCATGATATTAAAGACTTTAATTTAAACTCTGCGCTCATTTCAGTGAGTTTGTTATCAATGTGTCCCTTCCACCCGTCATTCATCCACTGCCCTCCATCACACATCTTTTATATATGATACTTCCATCCAAGTGTGAGATGCAGTGCTTTCTGGAGTCCATGTCTGATGCTGTTACTGAAGAATTTATCTCAAGCCAAAAATACTGACTCACATAACATTAAGACTATTGTTGTTGTCATTTGTTCTCTCTATGTAAATTCATAAGCTCTATAATATGAGTAAAACACTGTGTTTACTGTATTATTTTTCCACTTATATTAAGGTGCTTGTGTATAATGAGATTTGACATCTGCAATACTGAGCTTTTTCTCAAGAAAAAAATTCATAAGCATGTATTCAATTTCTTAGTATCTATTTTTTCTATAACTTTAGATGACCTCTGTAACCGTTTTTGAGCTAATATTGATTGAAGTTCTTTTAGGCCACATGTCTTCCCCCAAATAGTACTTTGTGGTTCCAAATAAAATCATTTAAAAAAGCACCGGGTAATATGAGAGACATTGGTAGGCCTCAGTACAAGGTGACTTTCTTTTCTGAGAGATAATTTTGAGAATGTATCACTATTTAATCATCTATGATAAAGTTTCTGTGCTGTTCTCCATAAAATTCAATCAAGCAGAAGATCATTTGCAGTCAGATACCTTTAGCAGTTGGCATTTTTCTTGCTGTGAGTAGGTATAATTAGTCAATCTCCTAAGAGTCTGTGCACAAGCATGTACGGATATCCAGTCTGTGCCAGGGCCTAGGCCAGCATGTGGGATACTGTGGAAACCAAACAGATGCCATTTCTGCTCTCTCAGAGCCTGGAGTCCAGCAGAAAAACATGCACTGATCACATCACTAACATCATTATTTCAATAACTACTCATGGAAAGAAATGTGCAGAGGAAATAGACAAGTTCATCATGTGGGACCCTTTATCGGAGAGTCTAATCTAGCCTGTGGGTCTCAGGACAGAGGTCTGCATACTGACTCAGATATTTCCAAGTTTCCAAATCCATAGTAAATGTGTGACCTTGGGTAAGCTCCTTAACATTTAAAATCCTTAGTTTCTTGTTCTATAAAATAATGAGTGTAAAAATTACTGTTGTGTAAATTTAGGGTGAGGACTAGTTGACTATATATTAAATGTATATTAACTTAATATTAAATGTGCATTTAATGTTAAATATATATATTTGTATGTATATAGATCCTTATTTATATATATACATAAAAATATTAATATAATGAATAAAGGTATATGTTTTAAAGATCTATTTTAGGGAACTGAGTCTGGTGTCTAGTAAGTGCTTTTTTGTATTCCATATAATCATGCTTTTTATTTAGCACAGAAGAAAAAATACTCAAGCTAAAATATAAATGATGCCTGAAATTTAATCTGGTTGGAGTGAAGGAAAAGGAAAGGAGAAAGAGAATCTATTAAAGGTAGAAAGAGAAGCCAATGTCTACACCCTGAGTTAGGAAATGAGTTTGGAAGAGCTTACAGAGTTTCAGAGTGGAGAAACTGAGGGCCCAAAGGCAACAGGGTTCTATGATGAGTCTTCTCAAGTTAGCCAGTTTCGTGTGTCGAAGAAAGAGGAGTACAAAGTAAATATATGGCAAGAGGTAGAAGTGAGGCATTAAGGGAAGGAGAAGGAAATTAATGAGAGTGAGTGATTAGATGGAAGAGGAAAAACAGAGCATGCAAAAAAAAGGGGTTGACTGTCTCTTAAAAACAGAAAACATTGACTCTCTTTGTATCAGGTTTTGGCACATGAATCATACAAAATAACTCATTGTGGCTTGGTTATTGTTAGATCATTCTGTCCGGTTCTCAAATCTCTTCCTTGCTTTTACTGAAAAAGGCTAAAATTGCTGGTGCTGCCTGAAGCCACTGAGGCAGATTTCTTTTCCCACCAATCCTTCTCTTCCTATCATCATAGCCTCCATGTGCACGGGAGTCACCTATATTTTGTTCATGTTTCATGAGAAAGACAGTGAAATAATGATTCAATGGGTCCTCTTCCTGGATCACATACCTTTCTTGTATTTCCAGCAACCATCAGGGTCTCTGGCAAGGTAAGCCCTTAAGGAGTATTTTTTTTGAATTATGTGTTGCTAATAGGTTAGGAAACAGTACTTATGAAAAACAGCTGTATTCAAGGCCAATGGAAAACTGCAGAATGTATGCACTGCCTGATATAAATTGTTTATTATTAAGATGCTTTTAGAAAGATTCAATTTAAAAATGATAAGTAGGGAGAACTCAATCAGATAAATAGTACTTGAAGTAATTGAGCAGTGGGGTTAAAGTGAGAATTTTGATCAAAGTTTGATTATACAGAATGAAGTGAGAATTGCCCATATGCTAAATGCCTATATGAAATCAGAACAAAATAAATCAGTAAGTCATGTATGAAAGCGTGTACTGTGGTTCACTTTGTTAGAGAAGAAGCCTGAGAAATGAGTTGAGAGAAACAAGAAGCTTCCAGTGCTTACCTGCAGTTAGTTGGTAGAGCAAAATTAGTTCTCAGTATAATAACAGACTTTGAGTTCCACTCTTCTGCATGAAATTCTGTAACTGCAAACAAGCTATTTACTCTTTTTTTTTTACCTTTTTTTATAAATTAAATATGGTTGGTAATAATAAATTTGTGAGTGATTAGATGGGTTAATGTATTTAAAGAGATTGTAATGTTTGCTATATTGTATATGCTTAATAAATACTGCCTATTATTATTATCATTATTATCTTTGACATATCTTCCATCTGAAATATTTTTACTTAATTTATCTCTCACATTTAATATAAAAATTGCATTGTAATGACCATTTCAAAATAAGTCTATTCATATTATTTCATTACATAAAGTTTTTTACTGACTTTCTATCACCATCAAACAATCTTAGCATATTACCCGAAGATACTTTACAATTTGGCTCTTGAAACACTTTCCATCTCATTACACTATATCTTTCTCTTTATTCCTTGAACTGCAGGCATTCCAAATCACTTGCATACATTCAGGCAAAACAGGATTCTTCTGATCTCCTTTCCTTTGTGCATTTATTGACCTCTATTCATAATCCCGATTTACTCACACTCTCTCCCTTGTGGCAAGTGGTTACTCATTATATACAATTCAGTTCAAAACTAATTTCTTTACCATACCTTTCTTTTTTTTCAGAGACAGAGAGAGAGTCAGAGAAAGGCATAGATAGGGACAGACAGACAGGAACGGAGAGATGAGAAGCATCAATGATTAGTTTTTCATCGCGACACCTTAGTTGTTCATTGATTGCTTTCTCATATGTGCCTTGACCATGGGCCTTCAGCAGACTGAGTAACCCCTTGCTCAAGCAAGTGACCTTGGGTCCAAGCTGGTGAGCTGTGCTCAAACTAGATGAGCCTGCACTCAAGCTGGTGACCTTGGGGTCTTGAACCTGGGCCCTCTGCATCCCAGTCCGACACTCTATCCATTGCACCACCGCCTGGTCAGGCAGCATAGCTTCTTTTATTACCAAGCAGAATTCCACAAACTCTTCTCTGTACATTGACTCCACCTTTAAGATAAATGTACTCTTCACTTAACCTATTGAAAAAAAAGCATGTTTACTTATTTGTCAATCCTTTCTGCTCTTTCTTAATGATCCTGTGAACACTGTAAATTTAGCTAAGACATATTTTTCCTATTATCTTTAATATAAAGATTTACTTTGGAACATACTATGTCTGTAGTAAACATCTGAAAATCTTTTGATTCCTAAATAATAGAATGCATGCTGAAAGTCTTCGTAAACTGGAGTTTCTTTACATTCCACTCTATTTTTGGAATACATCCAATAGCATTGTATACTGTAGATATTGAGCTCTTCCTGGATAATAAGAATAAACTGGAAATAGAATAGACAAACCATTGCCCTTTTGGAGCATCCTATTTCGATTGTGGTATTGCATATATAATTTATAAATATTTATCTAAAATAATTTACATTTTTTTAATCTAATATCAGGCAGTAAGAAGAGCTACAAAAAAAGTAAATCAAATAATTGGGATGATGTCCTATGGAGCAAGAGTTCGCAATATTAAATGGCATATTTGTCTTAGGTTGGCTTCAAGAACAAATTCTAGAATAGGTATTTGCATGGAGGAAGATTATGGGGGAGCTCCTCAAGAAAAGAGTGAATGAAGTAGGGTTGGGCAGAAAGAGAGATTTAAAAAGTTGCAATAGCAACAAAGACCTTTGTGAATTCCACATGGAACTCTAGGGTTGTGGTGACCTATCAAGGGATGTTATGGACTAAAACAAGGGATCCAAATTTTTGTTTTCCCTCATCTACCAGGCACTGGCTATTCCCAGGCAGTGAGCATAAGCTTGAGAGAGACAAATCCTATTCCTAGAAATGTCTGAGCTGACTGCTAACATCAAGCCATGCTCCTGGTGCTTGTGGAATGTGTGCTTTGGTCCAAAAAGCGAATCTGTTAGGACAACACATTGTCTAATGCAGTGTACAGGACTGCTTTTCTGAAGAGATAATGTTTGAGTAGGAACCTGAATGAATTAAGAAAACAAAAACCTGGAAAAAGAATTTTCCAGGCAGAGAAAAATATAACTTTTAAAGCCTTGAGGAAGAAAGAAAATTGTTGAGATGAAATGCAGAAAGGAAAACATGAAGCTGAAGTGCAGTGAGAGAGACTAGGTGTGGTAAGGTAGGAAGTATTTGAGCGGAAGGGAGGGTTTATATCATAAAGAACCCCATAGATTATGATATGAAACTGAGATCATATATTTTAAATGTAATGGAAGGCCACTGAATAATATTATATAATTTTGATTTTCTAGATGATTACTCTGTCTACCTTGTAGAAAATTGGTCTCAGAAGGTAAAGCATAAAATCAGTAATCCAGTTGGTAGGCTTAAGCTGTAGTCTAGTTGAGAGGTACAAGTTGTCTGGAATAGGATTATATATAGTATGGCAGTGGCAAAAGAGATCATAGGAGAGTTACATAGTAAATAAAGTGTGTGTGTGTGTGTGTGGGGGGGTGAATTGTATAAATCCTCTGAAGGGAAGAGAAAAGCAAGAGGTGACTCTTAAGCTTTTGGTCTGAGCAATTGGATAAATGATGGTTTCATGTTTTGATCTGGGTTAGATGGTTAGAAATAAGTTAATATAAGAGATACATCTTTGTATTGTAAAATTAGTATTAGATTTTTAACCAGAGACTTTGAGTAGGTAGTTGTATATATAAGTGTTGGACTTGGAAAGGTGTTGGAGTCATAATTATAAATTTGGAAGTCATAGCATATAGAATGAAGTTCTAGCCTTGCAACTTGAGGAGATCAACTAATTTTTTTAATATTTTGGTGAGAGAGAGAGAGACAGATAGACAGGTACAGTCAGACAGGAAGGGAGAAAGTTGAGAAACATTAACTTGCTGTTTTGACACCTGAATTGTTCATTGATTGCTTTCTCATATGTGCTTTGACTAGGGGGAGGCTTTAGTTGAGTCAGGGACCCCTTTCTCAAGAATGTGACCTTGGGCTTAAGCCAGTGATAGCATGCTCAAGCTGTATGAGCTCATATTCAAGCCAGCAACCTCAGGGTTTTGAACCTGGGTCTTCAGCATTTTAGGCCAATGCTCTGTACACTGTGCCACCACCTGGTCAGGCTAAATTTTTTTATATAAAAAAAGAGGCTTTAAAATTGAGTTCCCAGGAGCACTCATGAAGAGGTTTACCATCAGGTATAATGGTATAGGTGGGGGTATTTCTTTATGATATAGAGACTGAGAGCTCAAAAAAGTTTAAAATGTTTAATATGCTTTTAAAAGGGGTGTGTGCAGAAAATAGTAAATGCTGCATTTATCCGGTTATTGGGTGATGAACAAATAATAAGCAAACAGGTACCTCATGCTAAATAATTTGTATTTTGTTCTAAAGACAATGAATTGAATTATTTCTTTAAATACACTCCTATATAATGGAAATAGCAAAGGAGAAGAGTAAATAAATTTTAGGTGGGTTTAAAATTTAGAAAGGAAAGACTTTCTGTTCATGTGATATTCATGGGATAGCTATGATGGATTCCCATATTTATGACTACAATTACTCTTTAATAGGTTGACTCCATTTATTTATCAGTTCATTTATTCAACAAATGTTCAATGACCTATTATGGATGAGATACTCTTCTAGGTAATGAGATATAACAGTGAACAAAATAGAGAAATTTTCTGTGTTCTATTTATGTCCCAGGATAAAAGACAATTAACATAAAACATGAATTAAATATATAAGTTAAGTAAAGTATGGATGTTAATTATTTATCTATTATCTTATATTAACCACCTTCATTGGTTTGTGGAAAGGACAGAGGTAGGAAAAGGAAAAAAAGAAATTTAAAATAAAGGGAGGGAATAAACAAAGTAATAGATAAAAGCTACAAGGTTAAGGAATAATGTGTGTTTTTGCTGTAAGAAAAGAGATGTCCTTAATTTAATCTGCTAGTGAAGAGAAGTAAGTATGATGAAAAAGAGCATTTTGAAATGCAGTCCTTGAAATACATGATCAATTTACTTAAATTTCCCAAATGGAAGTATTGCATGTTATAAGAAAGGTAGTTCCAAAATGTATTATAATTTCTTAAGAATATATATACATCATATTTAAAATGAAAACCATGATACTCTATAAATAAAATTAAATCATAAAGTATTTTGAACATATAGAAAAGTAGATAAAATAATACTTAAAAAGTTGTTGCAACTGATATTACACTATTTTGTTGGCAGTGCTGCTATTGTTATGTATGCCAATTTTATTTCTTATCTGAACCAACTCAAGTTGGGTTAATAAAGTTAAATGTGAGGAAATATTATGTATGCAAAATACGGACTAATCAAAACACAGACTGAAGGTAGGGTTGTATTTATATGTAGGTAGCTCTTAAACTTTTGAAGTTACATTTGTAATTTAGGCCCTTGAAAATCTGTAATTGTAATCAAAGATATATGTCTTTCCATAAAGGATTATGACAGTAAAAAAGAATAGTCTTCTTTATACAACCTGATAATTGGATAAATATTGTTAATGAATAATTGTGAGGGTATTTCAGTAAAAAAAAAAAGAAAGTTGTCTAAAACCTCCAACAAAAACTAGAGTATTAGTGAGGTGGCACAATATCAGTGAGTTTTGACCTTTGAAAGTCAACTTCATGTATATTTTTATGCTAATATTTTGCTAATTTTATACCTAACATATTTTAACTACATTTTTAAGTTTCAAAGCTATTTTCTGAATTACCAAATTGAACTAAAAATACTTCTCATTTAGCAGGTACATAATACAATAGACTCTTGAATTAATCTCTGCACTAAATTTCCTACTCCATAATACCAATAAAAAAACAAAATTTATATAACTTCAGTTGTATTCTGCAAACATTATTGATGAAAAACAAAAGCAAAATATGTATGAACACACTTTGTGATTCATTGTATTGCATTAGATACATAACGATGTGTATATATTTTTATCTGAGGAATCTGGATAGAATCTGTAGATTGGATAGATAAGTCTTATCTAAGAGAGTTATAATTTCATATTAAAGAAAGTGGAGAATCCAAAGAGATGATTTGTACCATGTGTAGACCATTGCGGTGACATTAACAATTATACCAATGTTAAATTGGATAGAGTACAAATGGTGAAATTGTGGGTAAGTCATTCGATAAGACCAATGATGCAGTAGAAAAAAAATAGTGTAAGACTAATCAGTGGTAGTCAACCTGATCCCTACCACCCACAAGTGGACATTCCAGCTTTCATGGTGGGCGGTAGCAGAGCAACCAAAGTATAAATAAAAAGATAGATTTAACTATAGTGAGTTGTTTTATAAAGATTTATCCTGCCAAACTTAGCGAAAATCTGACATAAAGTACTTGGTATAATTATTATTATATGCTTTAATTTGCTGTAACTCTGCTTTATACATTTTATAAAGTAAAGTTACTTCCCTACTTTATAAATCACCATTACTGTGAAACCAGTGGGCGGTTAGAAAATTTTACTACTAACAGAGATATAAAAGTGAGCAGTAGGTATAAAAAGGTTGACTACTCCTGGACTAAGTGATTTAAAAAAAAAGAAGTAAAATAAATCAGTTTGTCATAAGTTTTTTTTTTCTTCTTTTGATGAAAGGAGATAACCACAGTATAAGGAGTCTGAGAAAGCATTAAAACAAAAGCTCCTCCATAATGACTTATTTTCAGAGCCTTATTTTACAGAATGTTTCTCTAACTCCCTGTATCTTGATACAGAGACAGCTGGAATTGATAATAGCATTTCTCAAGGCTGTCATTAGTTCTGCAATATTAGCTTAAATTAGTATGGAAGGGAATGTAAAGTTCATACAGTTTTTTGTTTCAGTTCTTTACAGCACATAAAAGATGAAATGACATAATTCAATAAATTATTGGGACTTGTTTTCTTCCAAAAAGAGTAATCTTGATTTAAAAATATAGAGAGAGACTGTTAGAAAATCTTCTTTATGAAGTATATAGAAATTAACTTAATTTTGTCATGTTGTAATCTAGTTGCAAAATAAATTACTTCCAAAAACAAAATTATTTACTAAAACAAATATATTTTCACTGACTTATTTATATATACATATAATTCATTAAGAAAAAATTTATGCATATATTAACAAAACATGTGATATCTGTTTAATAAATAAGAATACTTTGTTGACTGAGATATTAATAGCAGACTTGTTATTAAGACTATCAATTAATGTTCCACATTGTATCCTACCTGATTACTGTTTACTCTGGGTTAATTCTCCATTTAGAGAACACCTAATTTCTTCAAAGCTAACTATGCAGACAGGTTATACAAAAGATATCTCATTAGGCCAAATTATCTATGGACAATGAAATGTTAACAGAAATTATTTGCTTAAATTAAATAATTACATCTAATTTTGGGGGGGCAAGAAGCATTATACTGGTAACAAAAATGAGACCTATATATTAATACTTTTTAAAATATTTATTTTTACTTAATGTTGATGAAAAATTGTAAATTTTTTATGAGAATTTTATTAAAAATGTAAAAATGACATAATTGGCCACAGGTGTCAAATAACATTAGTAATATAACTTAAAATTATTGAAAATTATATACTCATTATTCACTAAATATGATTAACTGTCTACTAATTATGGTATATTTTCTTATATGCTTTTGCTTGGAATTTTAAATGTATGAATAAATAAGAAAATAATAAAAGTTATTTTTTATTGTTTATAAATGTCTAATTAATGCAAATTTTAGAACATATGTACACTGATGAACTATTTAACTATATTTTTAAATAGCATTTAATATTTTATTATAGTTTCCCAAGTAAATTCTCTATATGAAGGTGTAGACTACAACTTTAATATTTTAATATATTCTGGTTCCATCTGCAAATCATAATGAAAAACTGAAAGTAAATTTTGCCCAAATAAATTTATAATCATTTCAATATCCATTAAGTTTATTTATTTATTTATTTATTTTTTACAGAGACAGAGAGAGAGTCAGAGAGAGGGATAAATAGGTACAGACAGACAGGAACAGAGAGAGATGAGAAGCATCAATCATCAGTTTCTCGTTGTGGCACTTTAGTTGATCATTAATTGCTTTCTCATATGTGCCTTGACCATGGAGTTACAGCAGACTGAGTAACCCATTGTTCAAACCAGCGACCTTAGGTCCAAGCTGGTGAGCCTTGCTCAAACCAGATGAGCCTGCACTCAAGCTGGCGAGCTTGGGTCTTGAAGCTGGGTCCTTCACATCCCAGTTTGATTCTCTATCCACTGTGCTACTGCCTGGTCAGGCTCAATATTCATTAAGTTTGTGATAGGAACTGAGGGACTTGAATTCTCTGAGACATAAAAAAATGAGTATGGGATTCAGGGACAGAACCAAATTCTCAAGAGGGGCAAAGCTACCAAGTTAATGGTAATGGAATCCCATGAGTATTTTTTTTTTATTAACTTAAAAATTAGATTTAATGGGGTGACATTGATTAATAAGAGTATGTTGGTTTCAGGTAAATATTTCTATAGCATTTCAACTGTTGATTGCATTGTATGCCCATCACCCAAAGTAAAATAATTTTCTATCACTAGATACTTATCACAAATGGTTTTTAGAGTATCCTGATTTAGGCCCATAGAACTATTAAGGTTAAAAACAAGTTCCTACCCTGGCCAGATAGCTCGATTGGTTAGAGCACTGACCTGAATCACAGAGGTTGCGGATTCCATCCCCAATCAGGGCACATACAGGAACAGATTGATGTTTCTGTCTCTCTCTCTCTCTCTCTCCCTTTTTCTGTCTCTACAATCAATGAATAATAATTTAAGAAAGAGTTTCCAATCAAGGAACACAAATACTGAGAAGTTGAGCCACTATGACTGAAAATTAGCAGACACAAATAAACAAATTCAGTTAGGTAAAAATTTAAACATCTCCAATAACTGAAAATGTTGGAATAGCCAGATATACAATATGGAATAGTTCTATATTAACATTTAATGAAAAATGATGCAATTTCAAAGATGAATCAACAATAACTAATTATCAGAAATAAAGAAATTGAGAATGCATAGATTTACATATATAAACACATACACATTTACTGAAGAAGAAACATATACACATTTTACATTATATGTTATATGATACATGCATTATATTATGCTTATTATATACAAATATTTCAAATTATTTAAGGTGAAAGTCAATAAAAGATTTAGCAACATAGTAGGCTGAGTTAAAGAAACAGAAAATGGAAATTACAATAAAATAAATTATATTTTATAATAAAGTACTGAAAGATAAGGAGATAAAAGTATAAAAAATTATAAAGATTTATAGAGGATAAATGAGAAGGTATAATATACATAACAACTAGTGTCAATAGAGAAAATAGGGGAGATGTAAAATTTGAAGATATAATGGCTAAAAATTTATAGAACTTATTAAAAATATGAATCTATAGGTGTGGAATCACAATACATATAAAACAAATGAAAATAAATTTAGAGGGGGTTTGGGAGCTAAATTAAAAAGTGAAGGGATTAAGAAGTACAAATTGGTACAGAATAGTCACAGAAATGTAAACTACCGCATAAGGAATATAGTCAAATTATTGTAATCATGTGTGGGGCCAGTTGAGTACTTGAAATATTGGGGGAACGCTCTATAAACTGCATAATTTTCTAACCACAATGTTTTACATAGTGACACTAATACAAAATAATTTTAAATGCAAACTGTAATTAAAAAATAAGTAAATAATTTAAATTTCTTATCATATGACTGAATACATTGGAAACTATCAACTTTGAATACAAGAGGTAGACAAGGATGCTCATTCTCTGAACTGGTCTGCAACAAAGTACTAGAACTTCAAGAGTGAAAGAGAAAAAAAAACAATATAAAAATAAATATAGAAAATTTAATTATCTTAAAATACAATAAAATCCTATAAACAAATTACTTACAATAATGAGAGTAGCATAGTAGACAGATATAAGTTGAATGTATATTTTTAGCATGTGTGTATATTAAAACAGTTTTAAAACTTTATTTAAAAATACTTTATTCAATTGTATCTTTATAATAAAGATGTTTAAAAATAAAAAGGAAAACCCACATTATCACTATTCAACAAGTCACCTGAGAATGTCTAATAAAATTTTATATTTTATATTTGTAAAATATACTTTTATATTTGTAAAATATACTTATAAAAGAATCTAATTGTTAATATTCAGGGTTTTATGAGCCGCAAAGGAATGAGGCAGCAATACTGCAAGTGGAGGACCCCAATCTCTCCAGGATTGAGGTGCCTAAGAGAGATCAGCTACCCAATTTATTAAGCAGAAACATGATATCATAAGTAAGAAACTAACAAACAGAATACAGTGTGCAATTTTATTATTTAGTTTTGCAAAACTGATTAGATTTTTCTTGCCCTTTCTGAGACATCACACCACACCATCTGCTGTCTGCTTCCTGACCCGAAGAGAGCTCCTGCAGGGCCAAGCATTCACGTCCTTGGGCCTTCCCTGGATACAACTGCTTTTAGTTACGTGTGCTTGATCTCAACCTTCACTTCCTCAGGATGGGAACAGAAAGTCACTCGGTGCTTTGGCTTTCCTCCAACATCTAATAGCAAGATTTGTTGGATAGGATATAGATCAAGGAGAACTCATATGTTGCTCTGGGAAGAAAAATTGTTACATCAATTTTGGAAAAACTATTTAGCATTTGCATGTCAAACAACCCAGCAATTCTATGCATAGTTATACACAAGATACTTGTATAAATTTGCTTCAGGAATCATGTATAAGCTATTTCAGAGAACATGACTTCATTAGAGAATAGATAAATTATTTGTTATAGATTATTAAACTGGAATCTTTACAAAAGTAAAGTTACATGGAATATAGGTACGTGTAACATCAGTGATAAACATTAGATAAACCTGAAGTTGAGGAAAAGGAATTCCCAAAAGACTACATGCAGTATAAGATCAGTTTTATACAAACCACTTTTATAAAACTTAAAATCAAATAAAGTTTTAAAAATGTATTTCTTAGCCATGTATCATATGTGATATAATTATTTACCAAGACTAGGAAAAACTACACAGAAAACTTAAGATAGTGTTTTGTTATTAGTGGAAAGTCTGGGCTGGTACACAGCAGCCATAGAAAAGCATTTGCAAGTTATTAGAATGTTCAATTTCTGAGACCACATGATTGATTTACATGTATATAATAAGTTACTTTTGCTTTATAACTTAAAATATATAACATATTAGCCTTTGTGTGTGTCAGGCATTACATATCAACATACAACAAAGAAAAAAATTAAATATTCTACACATGAAAACTTTACAAATATTTACCAGGGACACCCAACCACGCTGACACAAATGTTTTGAGCGAAGGAAATTACATTCCAAATGTTTTCTTCCATGAAATTATATAAATTATAGTTTTGCAATTTCCAATTTATTTTTATTTTACTGCTCACAATTTATACTTTGACAGGCAGCCAAGGTGTTTTTTTTGTTTTTTTTTCATGGCATCATGGGTATAAGCTCTGTGTGAGTGAAAATTATACTGGACTAATGGGACAAGTAAGTTCAAGTGGGACCTGTACAATTAACTCTCAGAAACTTTGGGCAAGTCACTATAATTTCTCTCATTTTCCTCATTTGTGAAATTAGCAAATTAATTGTTATCTGCAGTCCCTTACAACTCTAAAATTTTACGCAATTTTGACCTTAATTTGTTGTAAACACAAAGTTTGACATAATATTGAGTAAATTGAATTGCTTTGGTATTAAATTGCTTATGCATTATTAGTAGAAATTATAATGAAAATGTTGTTTTTGTAATTTACTTGACATTTCCTCATAAATTATAAAATATTTGTTGCATAACAAAATATAAATACTTGAGAGGAAGAAGCCAAACATCTAGGCAAAAAAAAAAAAAATTAAACTGTTCTGTTGTAGTTTCATTACTAGGTAGAGTACAGAAGTACCCCAGAGTAACGAATGCACTAAATCAAATACTTAAAAGTTAATGTGCTTGCCTGATGTGAGTATTTTATAATTTACATAGGAATTGGATTCAGGCCCATTTCTTTCTTCTTTCACTTACAAAAAAGAAATATTAACAAAGTGAAATTGATGGTTTTCTACTATTTGAAAATGACTTCTTTTTCAGATGTTTTTATATGTATCTAAAGAAAAGAATAATAGGATTTGGAAGAAATATGCTTTAAATAAATGATAGGAGATAAGACATCAGATTTCCTAATATTTTTGTGTTCATTTCAAGTAAAATATGTTATTACACTTGATATAAATTTTGAGATTCACTGAGATTATTTATATCCATTCGAGTATTTAAAAGTTCTGAGTATGATCACTTGCAAGATACCTTAGGATTCACTAAGCACTGTGAAAATATAAGCAGATGAATTACATATTAAATCTAATAATTTTCCCTGGAAACAGATTTTGACAGAGTTCTGACTTTTAGGAAAACAAAATTATTTTGCCCTAGTGTAACTATCAAATAGGTATAAAATCGTGAGATAATTCAGTTTTCTTTCAAATGTATTTTTCCCATTAGTTGATATTTATAATATATATAATTTTCATGTTTTGTTTTAAATAAAAAAGTCAAAGTATTCCTCATAAAAAATTGTGTTTTTCAATTGTTATATTTTATTGCAATATTTTCTGATAGATATTTTCATAATAAACCAAATTTACAGAGAGAAATGTAAAATGAGATTAAAAATTTTAGTACATAACATAACTTAAGTTGCTCACTAAATAACATTCTCAAGGTGAAATTCATTTCCCTCTCTTCTGTCTATGGTATATTCATTTTGACATTTGTGTTTTTTATGTTCAATTCCTATCCCTGTTCCTACTTAGTTCAATGATATTCTAGGTTTTTATGAGTCATTGTTATTAATATTTTTCATTTGTGTATTGTTTTTCAAATTACACTGTCTACTAAATATTAAAGACGTATTTGGATGAGGATGGAGGAGAGGAAAAAGGATAAATCTCACTGCCTCAGAAATTCCCTTCATGTTGTCTCAGGTTATGGCAACAAAGTTGCATGTCTTTCCCTGTTCTTTGCATTCAGATTGAGAGAAGTGTTTCTTTGACTTTTTTCTGCAAAGTGACTCCTTTCCAAACTTGCTGATCCCTTGATGATATATACATATTTCTTCTGTAATTAAATCCAGTTCTCCTTATCATGCACGGATTTCACTGGGGAACAAAATATTTGTTGCATCCACAAAAACACTTGTTCTTACCTAATTCGAGTGTGCTGATCTAAAATCTATATTAGTTTTTCTCTGTAAGCTACAGTTTTTTTGCAATTCAAGATT
Source organism: Saccopteryx leptura (assembly GCF_036850995.1). Classification (NCBI taxonomy): domain Eukaryota; kingdom Metazoa; phylum Chordata; class Mammalia; order Chiroptera; family Emballonuridae; genus Saccopteryx; species Saccopteryx leptura. Next base: position 43,574,935 of record NC_089506.1, read on the forward strand.
ATATGTTTTCATCTTATTGTAAAATTTTCAACATTTAGTTTAACATAATGAAGTAGAATGTCTTCTTGGGCATCATCTTTGTAAAAATATAATAATTTATATAATGCAGTAAATACACTAATACACTAAAAGATATGATTGCATCAGAATTTGTCTACAATTTTGAAATAGAATGTATTAAAACACTTATCTTAATCATAAAATTTGCCCAAAACTTATTTAAATTCTATTACGACAAAAGTTTGCGTTTGTAGTTCTTGTGTTTGTGTACCTGTTGAGGAAAATCTCCAGCGGTAGTCTGCAACCGGGATTGTCTCAGAGTGTGGGATAGGTCGTATTGTTGAAGGAATATTCAGATACACGGTCATATGTCATTTTTTCTTGCTGATGCCCTTTGTATGAATCAGAGAAATAACAGTCACTGCTGTGGTCAATAGTTTCATGCCAAACCATGGGAATACCAAAGGACATGGCCTTTGAGTTTTCCTTTTGTCCAGTCACAAAGCATTTCCTCACAATTATGACACACAATATGAGGAGTCCAATTCTTGTCTTGATCGCCAGGGGAACTTGAAAATAGGCAATATAAGCACGTGTCACAAATGATGAAATATTGCACCTTTGAGGTTGAAGTGTGTAACAGCCACATATATAACAGAAGGTGTCAGGACTATTCTTACATTTATATCTACTCGAAGAAGCCGTGATTCAATCTTAAAACAAAAAAAGAGGGTGTTTTATCAGAAAATATTTTTTTACTTTAAAAACAACTATAATTATGTAAAAGTGATATTTGTAAAACATAATTGCCTTGTGGTTATGTTCAATCCAAGAGTCGTTGCCCTTTAACTCCAATTTAAAAACCAATGCATGCCTTTAACTGTAACAAAAAGAATTAAAATTGCATAAAAACTAGAGCATGTACCAAAAAAAATTTCAGATTTGAAATTAGCGATGCAGAGATATATATAAACAGTTCTAAAACCTCATGCAACAGAAAAAGAAAAAAAAATTGTTCCCCAGTGTTTCCTTAAGTTTTGAAGTGTTATATTTTGAATCTCTGTTTTTTTGATGAATGGGAGCTTTATCAATGAAATATAGGGAAGTTAAATTAAAAACAATTAACTATCACTATAAACTAAAGTCAAAATAAATGATTAACCACAGGTTAGAAATATCTACTCAGGTTTCACCTGTATAAGAAGTGTTCATTAATATATAGGTAGAGGATAGATATACCTATTGCTATCTCTATCTTTATCTCTATCTATACTGCAACCTATATGATCTCTAAGCAATCACTGAAATTATTAAGATTTTTAGAAACTATTACTCAATTTCTTCCACATTAACTTTTTAATAAAAATAAAATATTTTATTATGTATTAGTTTATATCTTAAATACTTTACTATATTTATTTAAAAAATAATTGACTTATTACACTACATACGTACATACTTACAAAAAGACTTATAGCATCTAGTGGGTCTCTCTTAAAAAGCAAACACCAGAAGCAAACATATCTTAAATGTTTCATATATTGATACTAACATGGATTCCATGGGTTTTGATTTTCTGATAATTACATACATGATTTTAGTCTGTGACTTTTTAATATATTTTGATACTCTAAAGTGTTAAGAATCAGAGTCTTCATTATTAGTCTATAGATGGCTAGTTTCCATCACAACTCTTTGAATTTTAATTTTGAGAAGGCTTTCTAATGCATATATTTGCATATATTATAGATAAGGATATTTGGTAAAAGACTAAGGATAAATAATATCTAGGAATAAATTGGAGAGAATGTATTAGCACTACTGAACAATAGTTTCTAAAGAGAAAAAATATAATTATTTTAAGTGCACCTCTCTATAATGCTTCTCAGTATGAAATTTAAATAATCTAAGAAGCAATAATTGATGAGCATTTTTTTTGTGATGAGATACTCTGAGAGGAATCGGAGAATTGAGTAAAAGAATAAAGACAAAAATCCTGTTTTCTGATCTTGCTCTATGTCAGAATGTTTTCAGCTTAATACTGTTACCAATGCATGGGTCATTGAGATCTCATTGTGAAGATACACAATGGTGGTGTTGCCCAGGTTGACATAGTTCTCTGTATTGATATGTTTTGGACAGTGACACTATTCAGTCAGTGGTTTTCACACTTCAGTTTGACTCCTCATACATGACACCATTTTAGAGAATATCCCTAATGGTCCCTTAGACTATTTTATTCTTTGAACGTTTGAGATGGTTCTTCAATAAATCAAATCAAGCTTGACCAGGTGATGGCACAGGGGATAAAGTGTCAGCCTGGGTCACAGAGGACTCAGGTTCCAAAGCTTAAGGTTGCCAGCTTGAGGACAGGCTCATTCAACTTGAGCACAGGGTCTCTGGTTTGAGTGTGGGATCATAGACATGACCTCATGGTCGCTGACTTGAGCCCATGAGTCACAGGCTTGAAACTTAAAGTCACTGGCTTGAGTCCAAAGCTGCTAGCTTGAGCAAAGGGTCACTGGCTCTTCTAGAGCCCCTCCCCATCAAAGCACATATGAAAAAGCTATCAATGAACAACTAAAGTGCTACAAGAAAGAATTGATGCTTCTCATCTCTCTCCCTTCTTCTCTGTCTGTCCTTCTTTTGCTTGCCCTCTCTCTCTCTCACTCACTTAAAAAAGATCAAGCCCTGGCTGGTTGGCTCAGTGGTAGAGCATCGGCCTGGCGTGCGGGGGACCCGGGTTCGATTCCCGGCCAGGGCACACAGGAGAAGCGCCCATTTGCTTCTCCACCCCCCCCTCCTTCCTCTCTGTCTCTCTCTTCCCCTCCCGCAGCCAAGGCTCCATTGGAGCAAAGATGGCCTGGGCGCTGGGGATGGCCCCTTGGCCTCTGCCCCAGGCGCTAGAATGGCTCTGGTCGCGGCAGAGCGACGCCCGGAGGGGCAGAGCATCGTCCCCTGGTGGGCAGAGCATCGTCCCCTGGTGGGCAGAGCGTCGCCCATGGTGGGCATGCGGGAGTCTGTTTGACTGTCTCTCCCCGTTTCCAGCTTCAGAAAAATACAAAAAAAAAAAAAAATCATATTGCTCTTTTTTGTGTTTAATAGGGTTCTAGCCATGAATGTCTGTATCCAAATAATTTCTATGGCATAACTAGAGAAATAATTTCTGTGGCATAACTAGAATAAGTTGCTAAAAAATAAAAATAAAACTTACCTACTAGCTGTTTGTCTGTATGACTTACATGATTTATTTGACCACATTTTACTGATTTTCATGAATATAAGTAGAACATTGGTATAGTTAAAATGTGTTAAAGGTAGAACATTACATTTTGTGATAATGTATCACTTTTTAATTGATAAAACTAACTATAGATCATTTTTACCTGAGCATTAGATACTTCAGTGACCACTTTCCATGGACACTTTAGAAGGTCTATATAACTATCACTATAGAAGAGTTTCCTAAAAAAAACAAAAACAAAAAACTCCAGTTAGATAATTTTTTGTAACTACAGGAAGTTTTACTTATAGACACAGAATAGAAAAATGACATGGTTGATGCCCAAATAAAGAATCAAATACAATGGTGGGACTTGGTAAACTTTCTATAGATGAAATATGTAATATGTAGTGTGTGCACATGTATATGTGTGTTCTTGTGTGTTCATGCTCCAAAGTTCTCAGGATTATGGTATCCGTTTTGAAATTTATAATTTTTCTAAATATTTGAGATGCTAAATTTTTACTATAAAATTATCATTATCATTGATAGCTACAGCCTACTTTGAGAAATATATATATTTTTAATAGGAAAATCTTAACTAGAGACCAATTAGTATTAAGGTAAGTGAAAAGCAGTTTCACAATCAAAATGTTATCAAGGATTTTATTATGTCTTGGTCCACTTTTTCCATATATTTTAATGCCACACACACACCATAATTTCCAGACATGTAGATCATTAAAAACTGGTTAAATAATCTTAGTTTATTCTCATTTACCTATGTATAACTAATACTTATTTTTAGAACAATGTATAGTATAAAACTGGTGATAAAAAGTTGTACTTTATTTAAGCATTGTGAAAAGTACATTTAAAACAATTTTCTGAATAGCCACACTCATTAATCATCAAAAAGTCAGAAAATAATAAGGGTAAAAATATAGTGACAGATACAAAAAAATAGGACTAATGTTTCTTTCTTAAAATGTCTATAACTGATAACTAACAAAATTGTCTCTATTGGCTAGAAAATTTTTCCTGTATTTCACTTTATTTGGACACAGAAAATTTAATTTTTATCTTAATTATGTAATTATTTAAATTCAATATCTATATATAAAGGCAAATATAAATTTTAAAAAAAGGAAAAATTGTACCAGAGAATTACATATAACCTAATACAAATATTTTTAAAGGAATAAAATAATGAGCTTTAACTTAATATTTACAGAAATTGGTAATGGTTAATTTTTTATAAAGAGATACCTAATTAACATTTAATCAAGCATGCACAAGTGTTATGTTAAATATAAATTAATTAGTGTATGTTCAAGATACCATAATTTTATGGTGTGTAAACATGTAAGTACATTTTAGTTATTTAATTACTAATTTTTCAGATTATAAATGTATAATTACCTAATAATTTATTACTTTTCATATAAGTTAATTAGATGTTATTTATAAAATAATACTTTAAAAAAGTTGTAAATCATTTAGGCCATCTCTGAATTAACTCATCCTTACAGTAATACATGTGAAAACTATAAAATGCATAAAGATTGCATATAAATGCAGTTATGTACCTGTGAATTGATTACTAAGTCCAATGAAACAACATATTTATGGAGAATAACAAGAAATATATCTGGTCCTGGCCAGTTGGCTCAGTAGTAGAGCCTTGGCCCTTTGTGTAGATGTCCCAGGTTTGATTCCTAGTCAGGGCACATAAGAGAAGAACTATCTGTTTCTCTAGCCTTCACCCTCCACATCTCTCTCTCTCTTTCTCTCTCTATGTCTTCTCTTCCCACACCCAGGCAATGAAGATGGCTCTGTGAGCCTCCATCTCAGGTGCTAAAAATAGCTCGGTTGCAAGCATGGCCACAGAAGAGCAGAGCTTCAGCCCCAGAGAGGGGTTGCCAAGTTTTCTTGGTTGGGGTGCATAAAGGAGTCTGTCTCTCTATGACCCCTCCTCTCACTTGGAAAAAAAATAAAAGAAAGAAATATGTTCTAGGGTTTAAAAATAAAAATATTATCTATTTATAAAATTAAAGTAATTAAGTAAAGGTGATTAAATAATATATAAAAATCATTTTAAATGTAAATTTACTTAATTAATTAGCAATATAAATCATTATATTGCATTTAGATTTTTTTTTTGTTTTTATTAAGTGAGAGGCAGGGAGGCAGAGAGACTGACTTCTACATGTGCCTCCAGTATCCACCTGGCAACCCCTATCTGGGCCTGATATTCTGTCCATCTGGGGCCATTGCTTGGCAAACAAGGTATTTTAGCACCTGAGGCAAGACCCTGGTGCCATCCTCAGTGCCGGGGCCAACTGCTCCAATCAAGCTATGGCTGCAGAAGAGGGAGAGAAAGAGAGAGAGAGAGAGAGAGAGAGAGAGAGAGAGAGAGCTCAGAGAGAAAGAGAGAAGGGGAGAAGGGTGGAGAAGGAGATGGTTGTTTCTCTTGTCTGTCCTGACTGGTAATCAAACCTGGGACTTTCACATGACAAGTGAATGCTCTACTGCTGAGACAACCAGCTAAGGCCTATTTTTTCTTGATTTTACCATGTTTTAATCAGTGTTTTAAAAATATTGTGTTTTCTTTATTATTTCCTTTTTCTTTTAAGGGTTCAAAGAATCAACTGTGAATTCAATGTGGAGCAAAAAAAAATATTGCTGCAAAATGACCTCAATCAGTTTGATCATTGATAATTGTTCTATTCTTTTTGTCAGGTACTAGTCACCTTGTGCTGGTTTATAGGTTTTGTAGCACATATATTCTATAGTTTGTCATAAGTTCTAATGAAAGCTAGTTCCAAACAAATGTCTGCCACACATACAAGTCTTTATTAAGACACAGTCAAGAAAACCATTATCTACCTTTAGGGTGAGCTAGTGAAAGCCAGCACTCTGACCATTCATAGCTAGGAAACTACATTTCATGACAGATACACAAAAGGCAGCTGTAACAATATTCTAGTAACAGGATTGATCTAATTTTCTAATTAGAGTCAGATTCTCTGTTGGGTTGTTTAACAGGAGACTGTTTCAGAATCCTAAAGCCATTTGTCCACTTCCCCTGGAAGTGGTACAAGACTTTAAATCAGTAGAGAATTCAGCTCATAGAAGATTTAGGTTGCTTAGACACTATTTCTAGTCAATGCATGTATATTAAACCGTTCAATTAGTTTTATCATCTAATATACAATGAATGTATATTAAACCATTCTATTTGTTTTACCATCTACTAACCATCAAGCCATCTAGTGTTGATCAAAATAAAAATAGCTAAAGCACTTATAGTAACAGATTACTGGGATATAGTCTACCAACTAGTGACAACAGATCCTAAATTCACAGATTTCTGCAAATAACCAAATATAAATATATAAAACTGTGTATGCTGAAATATTAAAAATTAAATTGCAGACAAATATATATTATAGAAAATATATATTTATCACCATAACTATTATACAAAAATAATTTTAAGATGGCCAAGTAGTTTACAAATATATGGAAACTGCTGTTTTAAGCAAAAGAAGTATTTGGGAAAATACAAAGCACATTTAAAGCTTAGTTCTACCTACATTTACAATTGCTTTGCACACAGGTATTTTCTCCTTAACAATCAAAGACAAAATGTCAGTCATTACTTCATCTAAAGTTTAGATTTTAAACAAAACATTATGAAAGGTACAGAAGGGTTTCAGAAAATGGCTTATGCCTTCCCCTAAATAAGTTTATCATAATCTGCTATTGAAAATGGAAAGAAACATAAGCCATAAAATAATCTGAGGCAAAAAAAAAAAAAAATTAAGTTACCCAGTGACGGGTGGAGGGAGAAACATATAATACATTGATTGTACAGAGAGGGTGCTACCACAGCAATTCATATTTGATTAAAAATGGTTAATTGCTTATACATAAGCCCAGAGAAAGGTTCAAGAAAGAGAATTCACAATTATTTAGAAATTCATAGAGAAATTGTTATGGGAATTATAAAAGTACTCATAAACCATCTATATTTTAAGAGATAATGTCTTTGCCTTTTTTCTTCAGGAAGTGCCTAAAGGAAGTTTGGCTTTTAGTGAGTTTCCTGACAGTAGCCATGGACTCTACAATGGGATGAAAGGAGTTAATTTATCTTAACATTTATTCATCTCTCCCTAATGTCTTTAAATGATATCTTAAAACAACATGCATACTCTTTTATTATACAAATATAAAACAACACATTCTTGCTGCATATTCTGTAAGGTTGCTATATACCTACAGTTTTCAAACTACTTTGTCTTTACATTATGAAAAAATACATTATGGAAAAATATTGAAGGTTCCAAAGAGCTTTTGTTTTTATGTATCATACCTATTAATATTTACCACATTAAAAATTAAATCAGTAGCCTGACCTGTGTAATGGATAAAGCATTAACCTGGAATGCTGAGGTCATCGATTCAAAATCTTGGGTTTGTCTGGTCAAGGCACATACAAGAAGCAACTACTACTGAGATGATACTTATCACTCTTTTCCCCCTTTCTCTCTCTCTCCTCTCTCTCTTTCTCTCTGTCCTTTTTAAAATCAATAAATAAAATCTTTAAAAAATTAAATCAGCAAAATTTTAAAGATATTCTTATTTCATTAAATATTATAGCAAAATGTATTATATAATAATGTAATATATCCTTTAAAATAATATTTTTTTCCAAAAAAATTAACAAAGTACAATGACATTTATATTTTTATAAATCCTTTTAGTGATTAACTCAATTTAAGAAAACTGTATTCTGATCAGCTTCTGTATTCTATATGAAGCAAATTGCTGTTCTATGTGTGAGAACAAAAAAAATCTGGTCTCGCCTGACCAGGCAGTGGCACAGTGGATAGAGCATCAGACTGGGACGCGGAGGACCCAGGTTCAAAACCCTGAGGTTGCCAGCTTGAGCGCGGGCTCATCTGGTTTGAACAAAGCTCACCAGCTTGAGGACAAGGTCACTGGTTTGAGCAAGGGGTCACTCGGTCTGCTGTAGCCCTCGGTCAAGGCACATATGAGAAAGCAAAAATGAGAAACTAAGGTGCCCCAACGAAGAACTGAGGCTTCTCATTTCTCTCTCTTACAGTCTGTTTCTATCTGTCCCTCTCACTGTCTCTCTCTGGCTCTGTCACACACAAACACGCACACACAAACATACACACACACACACACACACACACACAATCTGATCTCCCACAGATATGTTTTTGGAAACTGGAAACTCTTCAGATAATTGTTGATATTCTTTTTTTGATACTACAGCCAAGCTTATCAACAGGAATTTATAAAAAATGTTAATTGCCATGTGTAAACTGAATAAAAGATTAATACATTTTTAAATCCCTTTACATAAAAAAGACATTGGCTTATCTTGCACTTTGCATAAGTCTTACCCAACAATGATTTTATACGATCATACATTGGTCAGTTGGAAAATACTGGTTCACTGGCTTATGCAGATTTTCCAAAGATTAACTTAATTCACTCTTTAATATAAATAAATTCATACTTGGATGTTCTTATGTGAAAATGGCACTTTTTTTTTTTTCTGAGAGCAAGCGGGTGACAAACAATGTGTTTCAGTAGAGTTGGGCAGCACTTTCTTGACTCCCGTTGAAGTGTCATCGCTAAACATGGCAAACAGTGTCTTAGATATATTATGGAGACAGTATTAACTTATGGACTCCTTGAAATTTTTAGTGAATCCCCCAGAGACTCTAAATTATACTCATAGAATCACAGCTGCGGAGCAATAAGAAAACGTACACAGAAGAGCTATATATTTTGAGAGTCCTTCTATTTTCTTTTTATCTTTCTTTTTTTAATTTTTTTTTTAATTTTTATTGAGAGGCAGGGAGGCAGACACAAAAACTACCACATGTGTTCTAACCAGGATCTACCAGGCAAGTCCCCTATGTATGGGACATGGGACAATGCTCTGCCCATCTAGAGCCACTACTCTGTTGCTTAGGTAACCAAGCTATTTTAGCAATGGAGTTGAGGCCATGGAGCTATCCTCAGCACCAGGGCCAACTTGCTCAAACCACTCAAGTCATGGCAGCAGGAGGGGAAGAGAGAGAGAGAGAGAGAGAGGGAAAGAGAGAGAGAGAGAAAGAGAGAGAGAGAAGGGGAGGAGGAAGGGTGGTGAAACACATGGTCACTTTTCTTATGCACCCTGATCAGGAACCAAACCTGGAACTTCCACACACCAGGCCGGTGCTCTACCACTGAGCCAATCAGCCAGAGCCATTGTTTCTTTTTTTATTTTAACCATCTCTGCTACAGTAGAATGGTGAATGAAAGGATGGGAAATAATACTGACTTTTTTTCTCTAAGTGCTAATGATGGGACTGAAAAAACAACTCCCCTTTTCCCTAGAACTAGTCCATTCAGACATTCAAGTTGATGTAGTAGTTACCTTTTATAAAGTAAATTACAGACTCTAACCCAAACATCACAATCTTCTAGATTCTCTAAAATCCTAAATTTACTTAAAATATGTCACTGAGATTGCTCCATTACCCATGCCAAAGAGTTGTGACAACCCAATAAAACAAGACATGAAAAGCCCTTTAAAAATTACTGAACCATATCAAGTACTGCTCAAAAAAATTAAGGGATATTTTATCACTTCATATTTATTTTGAAATATTCCCTAATTTTTGTGAGGAGTATATATCCACCTCCTCTTGTTTCTTTCCCTCCTCTCCATCCTCTTCTTCTCCCTACTTCTTTTCCCATCTCCCTCCCTTCCCACTTTCCTCTTTCTCTTTGCTTTTCTTCACTTCCCCAGAGTTTAACACAATGCCCGGCAAATGGTAGAAAATAAAGATGTAATACATGTTTGTCTAATAGGTGACTTCTAAGCACATTTGGGTCCCCACTTTTTCTCATCATATTCTCATATTGTCTTTGTTGTACAAAGGTGAGGTCTTGGATTTTGGCAATGAGATTTTTTTCCCCTTATTTTTGTTATGGAAATAATGACCCATTATATTCTAAAGTTCATGACCTGGATTTTATTTTTGGTGTCAACTATATTAGGCATCATTAGACACAAATAGAACAAAAGATCATAAATATATTTACAGAGAGTAAGCTGAAAACAAAATAATAATTTCCATACAGGATGCCACAAGTTTGCGATTCTTTGCCAAGCATTTTACTTACCCCGAGCTAACAGATTTTATATGTGCTTTTTATTACCTTATTTTTGAAAGGTTTTATGTGAAAGCTATTCTGGCAGTTTTCAATACTTCAGAAGCCAAAAAGAATTGTTTGTGCTTTTTTCTTGAACGGTGAGGTTTTTTAAGTAGATGTAGTGCCTGTGAGTATATGCATTCTTATAATGCATGAACAGAGGGATGTCACTGGAAAACAAAATTAGTTCATTTATATATTATTAATTCTGGAACTAACTTTTTTTCTCTGGGCCTCTTAAAAATGCAGTTTTTAATGCATCAAATCCCAAAGAAAGAAAGCAGTCTTGAGAATGAATAGTAATTCTAAAAGCTTTTCTTGAACAACTGCTTTTGGAAGAGTGAAGAAACTAACCTAATGCATTCAAATACACTAAAAAGTATTTTAAAGCCATGTGTATTGTTCATTTTCAAAAAAGATGTAACTGATATGAAACATAAAAAAATTTCATTTTTTATTTTTTAAAAATTTATTTTATTTTTATTTATTTATTCATTTTAGAGGAGAGAGAGAGAGAGAGAGAGAGAGAGAGAGAGAGAGAATGGGGGGGAGGAGCAGGAAGCATCAACTCCCATATGTGCCTTGACCAGGCAAGCCCAGGGTTTTTGAACCAGCGACCTCAGCATTTCCAGGTCGAAACTTTATCCACTGCGCCACCACATTATATATATATATATATATAAATGTTCAATGGAAATGGTCTGAATTTATATTTCATGGTATATGCAGTATGTTTTCTTATAATAAAATATTGGGTTCATTTGATTTTAGTTTTATTTTGTTATTTTATATTTTATTTAAATTTTTTTAATTGTTTCAATTACAGTTGACATATAATATATTATTTTTAGGTGCAAAACATATTGCTTTGACATTTCTATAACTTACAAAGTGATCACTCAGTAAATCTATTGCCCATCTGATAATCCACAGTTGTCACAATATTATTGACTAAATTCTCTATGCTATACTTTACTGATTTTAGTTATATTTTAATTTTATATTACCTATGACTGGACTTCAAAATCCAAAGGAAAGATGTATTCAAAGGCAACCGATTTTCTAGAGATTAGCATAATTTTCTTTATTGTAGTACCATCAGTTTCATCTATAAAACACATAAGTCATAGGAAGAAAAGAGCATCTCACAAGACAAAAACAAACTCCATGGCATAGTACTGAGAACATGGGCATTGGAATCAGGGAGACTGGCTTTAAAACCTGGTCCTGATGTCAGGTAGAGTCCCTGACAATTTACCTTGTTAGACAAAATATGAAAAGTAAATAAAAGTGTTAGAATAAATCTTCTGACACTTAGTAAATATTCAGTAATGTATTGTTACTTTTTAATTTCTTCCCAATCTTGAACATATTTACAATTTTAATTTTTTTAGTGACACATTACGAACTCTACTCAAGTTTGCCCATATATTTTTTTAGAAAACTTCCTTCACCTTTGACAATCTAAAATCATTTTTAACTGCCACTATTTAAGAATGCCATTCTTTAACTCATCCTGTGTCAATGGATACTTAGGAAATTTATAATTCCAAATATTTTGAACACTGTCATATTGAACACTGTGGCATACATATACTTTTTTTTTTTACTTGTACCATTATTTCAATAGGATAAATTCTTGTAATTAGAAATTGGTTGCTGATTGACTTGCTCAATTATTTTTTATTGGATTTATTGGGATGATATAGTCTAATAAAATATGTTTCAGATGTATAATTCCATAATATTCAATACATTATGTTTATTGTACTGTGTGTTCATCATCCAAATTAAGTTTTCTTGCAACACCGTTTATACCCCCTTAAACCTTTTCAATTTCTCTCACCCCTCTTTCTCTCTGGTAATCACCATATTGTTGTCTATGGCTATGAGGTTTTTTTTTTTTCTTAATTTCTTTACAGTTTTCACCTAGTCCCACAAATCTCCTCCCCCATGACAAAGCTCAGTCTGTTTTCTATCTCTGCGTCTGTATTTATTTTGCTCAATTATATTTTTATTCTTATGATAAAAGTGATCTCCAAATTTTTGACCAGTTGCTATCCTCTTGAATAGTGCATATTATTTTTCAATTTTGGAAGGTTTCATAATCATTTTCTCAAATAATAACTAATACTACATTTTCTAGAAGATTTAAATTTTTGTTCATCTAAGAGGGGAATAGATTCTCAATTTATTAAAACATTTTTGCCTTCTTTAGTTATTTGACTATAAATAAGATTGAATATATTTTATATGACATTAATTTTATTTGTCTTTGAGGTAATGTTCATATTCTTTACCCATTTTTATATTAGCTATTTACCCATTTTTAAATTACTTTATATATAATTTTAATATGAGACATAACAATTATATATATACATATTTTAATATTACAGATATAATAATTTGTCACATTTATTTTATTTTATTTGTTTTTTAACCTAGATTGTCATCTGTGATAAAACTACATTTTTATTTTATATTGTTACAGTTGTTAAGCATGTTAAAAAAATATTTTTATGCCTTCTAATATTTTTTTTTCCTTATCAAGTGAGAGGCAGGGAGATGGAGAGACAAACTCCCACATGCACCTGGACCGGGATCCACCCAGCCACTGCAATCTGGGACTGATACTCTGCCCATCTGGTGTCACTACTCCATTGCTCTGCAACTATGCTATTTTAGTGCTTGAGGCGAGGCCATGGACCCACCCTCAGCCCCCGGGCCAACTTGTTCATTTGAGCCATGGCTGCAGGAGGGGGAGAGAAGAGAAGAGAAGAGAAGAGAAGAGAAGAGAAGAGAAGAGAAGAGAAGAGAAGAGAAGAGAAGAGAAGAGAAGAGAAGAGAAGAGAAGAGAAGGTAGGGGTGAGAAGCAAATGGTCACTTCTTCTGTGTGCCTTGACTGGGAATCAAACCTGGGACATCTACCCACCGGGCTGAGGCTCTATCACTGGGCCAACCAGCCAGAGCTTCTTCCTAATATTTTTAATATGCACGTATTCATTTAATCTTCTATGTATTTGAAATTACTTTGAGATATGAAGTGAGACAAGGCAAAGTTTATATTTTCCAATTGTTCCATATTTCTAAACACTTTTGGTCAATTTATATTTTTCTCCTCCAGATAAAAAGGACTTTGAATCTATTATAGTTATGGAATTGTCATTTAGCTCTCTTACAAGAATTCTCTTAGTAGATTGCTTTATCAAATAGTTAAGTGCATTTTCTACATTTATACTGAAATGTTTATTTATTATTTTTCTTATTTATGTAAGACACACTTGCCAGAATCTAGATACTATAAGACAGAAGAGGAATAGAAAGATAAATATAATATGTCCCTAGTTTTTAAGGCAAATACACATTTGATAAATATCCAGCACAGGATCATAAACAACTGTAAAGCAACACCTATAAATGTTATTCGGATTTGCAGTCAAAGAAGATGACATTGTTTGATGATAAGAAAAAAACATATATAACGTGTTTTTTAAATTAAAGTGGATCCTACACTTTGAGTACAAAAATGATAATTGGATGGAAGGAGAAACTCTAGTTGAAGGAAACAATGCAAACTACTGAGAAAAAGAAATATGACATATATGTTCTTTAAAACAAAAAAAACCCCATAAGTTAGAACATGTACTCAGAGATATTAATGGCAGAGAAGGCTTAAAAAGAGTTTGGGTAGAGTCTGGAGAGACTTTATTATGAATGTCAGATTGAGTTCAGGTTTAATTGATTAGTCTATGGGAAATTATAAAAGTTTATAACAAGAATTTTGATACTATTAGATTAACAATTAAGACCAGTGTCAATTATGTGTAGCAGTTTGCAAGGCCTACATACACTCTTAACAAACAAATCATAAAGAGGCATAAATGATTGACATATGACATTTTAAATGCCTTGGTGACATCTATCACTGTTTTCTTTGTAAATAAAAAAGTATACCTGCTTTTAAGACAAAATGATGTTAAGAAAATTTATCAGTAAAACTTTAAAAAGAGAGTTTGTCAATATTTCTTAAAATATGGACATCAATTGTCCTTCAGTGAATCATACATATATGGTATCATAAATAATTGAAAAATAATAAAATCAAATATATAACGTGTTTTTTAAATTAAAAAAATATATAGGTTTCATATCAATGTAATAGATGTTTTAGATGTTATCATTTATAAACAACATCTTTATCAGTGGTGTCAATCGATTGGTTAAATCATAAATAACATTACTACTTAACACGAAACAAAAAAATAAATTTTTATGCAATGAAACTTTAATGCAAAAATTGTTGAGTACTTCCTTCTTAACATGTTCTGCACATATCAGGGCTTGATTAATATTTTTAATATATGCTATTTTATTTGACTTTAAAATAAAATATGTGCTAACATAAAAGAGCATAATAGTTTATTTCTCATCTTGTATGTAATTCTTTTATGTCTAACTGTAATTTTATTAAGAAATTTTGCTAAGCCCTGGCTGGTTGGCTCAGTGGTAGAGCGTCGGCCTGGCGTGCAGAGGTCCCGGGTTCGATTCCCGGCCAGGGCACATAGGAGAGGCGCCCATCTGCTTCTCCATCCCTCCCCCTCTCCTTCCTCTCTGTCTCTCTCTTCCCCTCCCGCAGCCAAGGCTCCATTGGAGCAAAGATGGCCCAGGCGCTGGGGATGGCTCCTTGGCCTCTGCCCCAGGCGCTAGAGTGGCTCTGGTCGTGGCAGAGCGACGCCTGGAGGGGCAGAGCATCGCCCCCTGGTGGGCAGAGCATCGCCCCGGTGGATCCCGGTCGGGCGCATGAGGGAGTCTTTCTGACTGTCTCTCACCGTTTCTACCTTCAGAAAAATACAAAAAAAAAAAAAAGAAAAAGAAATTTTGCTAAGAGTCTTTTTTCTGATTTTAAATGGAATATATTTACCATCAACTTCTCATAAATGTTGTAACTTGTTCCTGTTTTAAACATTAGGAGTATGACTGTTAGTTATACATTTGTAGCTTTATTATCTTCTTCACCTTAAACTATAACATTTATTTTGTATTAGAAGCAGAATTTTTTATCTTATTTTTGAAAAATTTAATTGATTTGTTAATTTTTATGAAAATAAATGTTGCAATGAACTCTTGTTTTTATTTAACAGAGTTCTGTAACAAACAGTACTGGAGGTCACTGAGCCAATCATATCCCATTTTATGTATGTATCATCACACTTTTTATTCATTCTTTGACTTTCCAGATGTTTGTATAGAACCACAACACTTAACTACTAAACTTATCATACCGTATTGATATTCGCACTCCTCATTTTCATTGGACTTAGCTCATTACTTATTTTTTTCATTTTACAGGGAAGAGTCATTTAAAATTAGTATTTTAATCAATACTTTATGTTTTAATTAAGAACATGCACAATATAATCATTTTTGGTAGACATAACAAATAATAAGAAAAATATACATTTAAGTAAACTAAACAGTAATATCCAAATTACATAAAAATCATTTTTCTACACAAACCTACTCTTATTTGGGTATTAGTCAGTATGAACTGACCAATGTGGCTTTTGTAGCTCTTGAATAACCTTACAGAGCATTAAAATTATTAACATGTAATTAATCTGTGAAAAGCAAAGCTAACCTTTAATTTTACAATACAAAATGAACATGAGAACATTGCTTCATCTCATTCTTTTTCCTTCAGAAACCAACAGTTTTTTTCTAGTATAATTTGAGAAGCAGCAGTAAATTCTTGTTCGTTCCTAATTTTGTTATCTACTTGCTCTTGCTTTCTTCATATAAAATATATAAAATTTGGCAGCCAGTTTTCTCTTTTTGTGTATCCAGTAGCTGTGGTAAAACCTACCCCTTCCTTTATGCATTCATATCATTTCCTCAGAAGGACTGATTCATGAGTGGCTGGATGCCTTTAAGGATTTCAGAAACTTAAAAAATAACTTAAATAACAAATGTGATAGAGGGGTTAACATAGTAATTAGAGGTCTATATGCCACATGAGTCCCAACAAAGTAGTCATAAACCTCTAATTTCTCTTGTTTGACTGGGTGTATGATGGGTTGTAGATTATAGTGTGCGATGGCAAGGAAATCCGAGTGTAGAGCGAGATGCAGACATCTACCTCATTCACTAAAAGTTGAAATTTGTCCTCTGTGTATAACAATCTTCCCTTAAAGTTACAGTAACATGTTCTTTATTCATGAGATCTGTGTTTAACATAATTAATTTAAGATTTGATTTTATTTTTAGACAACTCCTGAGTAGAAAATAAAACCAAATGGTGAAAATAAATGTCAGTTAATAAAATAAAGAAAATCTCTTAGCTTGTAGATCACAACTGAGTATGACTTCACCAATGACACAATGATCAAAATTGAGTCAGCAGAATAAGCTTCCACCCTTTCTGGCACTTCCATATCTATATATTGTGCCATGCTAATTCAGATGTTAATGATGGAGGGTACTGAGTGTGAGATACATGGGAACGAACTCTCCTATTTTCATAACTTTTTTACAAAACTAAAACTTTTTAAAAATTTTATTTTAGGGGAGATAGTGAGAAAGACTCCCATATGTGCTCCCACTGGGATCCATCCAGCAACCCCTGTCTGGGGCTAACGCTCAAGCCACTGGATGCAGGAGGAGAAGAGAGAGAGAAGAGGGAGAGAGAGGGGAAGAGAAGCAAATGATCCCTTCCCCTGTGTGCCCTGACCAGGAATTAAACCAGGACACCTGCAGGCCAGGCCAACACTCTATCCACAGAGGTACCAGCCAGGGCAAAATATGGTTAAATAAAAAAATATATATGGATAAAAAAGAACTAAATCATAAGATAATCAGGAAATATTTTTACCTTAAATTGGAAAACAACAGGCAGAAATGAGAAAACCCTAGAAACAAATGTACCTATACCAAATGAAACCCCAAAGCTAACATGGATGGTACAAAATGCACCTAAAAATTTAGAAGCATTGCAAAGACTGGAAGGGAATTCAAAGAACAAGTGGTAGACAGTGATGAACACTGCAACTGTGTGCTAAATCTAAATTTGAGTTTCAGAAGTGAAAATGTGTAGAAAAATTAGACAAAGAAGAACTAGACCAAAAAGCCCTTCAATAGATGAATGGATAAAGAACATGTGGTACATATAGGCTATAGAATACTACTCAGCCATAAGAAATGATCACATTGGATCATTTACAACAAAATGGATGGATCTTGATAATATTATACAGAGTAAAATAAGTAAGTCAGAAAAAACTAAGAACTGCATGATTCCATACATAGTGGGACATAAAAACGAGACTAAGAGACATGGACAAGAGTGTGGTGGTGGTTATGGGGGGGGAGGGAGGAGAGGGATGGACAGGGGGGAGGGAAGGAGCACAAAGAAAACCAGATAGAAAGTGACAGAGGACAATTTGACTTTGGGTGATGGGTATGCAACATAATTGAATGATAAAATAACCTGGAGATGTTTTCTTTGAACATATGTACCCTGATTTATTAATGTCACCCCATTAAAATTAATAAAAAATTATTTAAAAAAAAGAACTAGAGAGATATAGAAATGGGAATATGGGAAGGAAGCTTTCCCAAGAGCCAAATGGACAGTGATGGATGAGTGATTACAGATGGTGTTGGACTAGATTTAGTTATATTTGTTCTTTACTTTTTCTAATTCCAAAGAGCTTTTGTTCTGCTCTCTAGGAGGTTGTCAAGTCAACTTGCAATAGGTCAACTTGTATGCTGAATGAAGCATAGCGCAGAAAAGAAAAGACTGTAGGAAAGCTGTTCAGTGATAAGATGAAGACTACTTGAAAATGGCTGAACATTAGCAATCAACAAGGGGAATAACAAATAAAAAACCATCACAAAAAAATTAATAAGATAGAGTTTGGAGACCTTGGTCACTGACTGCAGGAGAGAGGTAAGAAGAGAGCAAAGAACCCCACATAATTCTGAGCTTGAATAGTGGAAATATAATGATGAGAAGGAAGATAATGCATTTATAGTCAGCCATGTTTTATTTAAAGTTGCAAAACCCAGGTAGAGGTTTCTCAAGGCATTTGAATATATGGGTTGAGAAAAATAGAAGGATCAAGGCTGAAAAAAACTAACACATAGAGAAGAAAATATTGACAAATCAGAGTGGATTTGATTATTTAAGTTGAGTTTTATTGTGAGAAAAATGACCCAGAGAAGAATTTTGAAAAACACTTAAGGGCTAGGCATATGAAGAGATGCTACTTAATGAGAGATAAGACGTGGTATGGTCAAAGAAGTAGCAAACTCCAAAGTGTGCAACACCATATGAGTCTCAGGGAATGTCTCCACTGCAGTCTTTTCTCAAGGGTTGCAATAATTTAGTGAATAAATTTGCAGGTGAGTTGTTTGTGGTTTTGCATAAAGAAGTCTTTCACTGTGCAAGTTAGTATGAAAGAGAGGGAGCTGCACATAATCAATGTATATATGATCATCATCATCATCTTTCAAGGGACAAAATATTTAAGCACAAGCACTAAACACTGCTTTTTGAAACTTGATCATTTGATATAGTCAGCAAACACTTGATTAATTCTTAATTGCTTCATCAATGTAGTGGATTTTTAACATATCCAGTGTCAAACAGTAATAAACATGTTGCTTTTCTCTTCCTCTCAGGCAAGAAGAATAGGTTCATGCTGTCTTCACTAACTCACACCCACACTAGAGTCTCATATATGTTTTATCTGGGAAGAAGTAGTATACATAATTCCTGATGTTAAAATTTGTAAATTCTAAAACTAAACTTAAATGTTTATTTAGTGAAATGTAAAGATGCCCCAGAAGTTCATTAGTCTCTTATCTGGATTTGTGCTAGACAAAATAGATGATATAAAAAAAATCAGAAGTGGTAAGTGCTAGGCTTGGTCTGAAAGAGAACAAAGGGGTGGCATGGGAAGGGTTGAGGAAAAGCTCAGCTTGGAGCCTAGACTCGAAGGACGAGGTACAGAGCTCTAAGGAAAATCTCTGCGTAAAATACACCATGAAGGTATCCTTGATTTTGAAGATTTAGATGGTAAAGTGCAAAATAAATATCTGTGAGGGCCCTCTTTTAATCAATGCAACATTAACTCACAGTCTAATGAAAAAATCATGTATACAATGCTTGCTTTGTTTTCTCCTTTATTAAATACAAGAAAGTTTTGGAATACAAGAGGCTATGTCCAACAACAAGAAAACACTTGTTCATATTGCTTTATGCCAATTAATCAGGCAGTTGGTAGTTATACAAAGTTAAAATTCAGAAAATAAACAGTTTCTGTAGAAATGAGTAAGCAGAAATGTTTTACATTTTTCTGTGTCTTGCCTTATCATCTCATAATTTCTATCATAAGAAAGGCATCTCCAATCATTTTGATTCACACATACCAAATCTATTAAGTTTTACCAAATCACCAATACAGAATTTAGAACCATTTGTAAATTGACTTGTATTAATTCAATTTTATGTACTCACTAAACTTATAGCATCATGTTGAATGTAAGGGCTCATATATATATTTGGATATAATAGCATTAGTCACAATCTATGATTCTTTACTCTGAATTTTGTTTTAAAAATATTAATTTTCTTTGCATAGACACTATCGTGTCTCTCATAGAAAGCAGCTCTATTTTTTTTGCTTATGCTTCCACTTAACAGCAGTCATTAATTTACTGATACTCCTGTCTATCAGGCCCACATCAACTTGATTAGGGCTGTTATCCTAATCAAAAGACTGATAATTAAGACTATCCATCTGTAGAGTTCTAAGTGCTAAGATGAGTTGAAGATCCTAATTAAGATTATTTAGGTGTTACTTAAATGCCATCATTTGATTCAGCTAATCATACCAGCAGGTACATTAGATTTGCATTAATGTTCTGCTGAAGCCAGCAGCTATTTAGGTAGATCAAAAATGTAGATTGCAGATACTATTTCAAACATCTTTATTTGAAAGTGATATTGAGACAATATGTTAAGATAAGCAAGATGTTAGAAAGGTAGGTTATTTCAATGCTTCTTAATTCACTTTATGGTAATAAGTGGGGTATTAAAATAAACAGTCTATTTATTGAATTTGCAGAGTATCTTTTATCATCTTGCTCCCTTCCTCTGATAGCTGCAGACAAAGGCCAACAGTAACACATTTTTACCAGCATTCCCCGTTTGTCACATACTGTATTCATACTGTAATAGGGTAGATATCTCTGCAAACTAAGTTTTTAAAATGGAAATGTTTGGGAACAGTAAAGGAGTTTTGTTCTACTAAATACCTGATGCTACAGTGAGAATAAATAAAAAAAATACTTATTTTGCTTTTAAGAATTACACTAATATGCAATTATCTTCTAATATAAATAATGAAAAATTTTCTAACAGAAAGACATAACTTACTAATATCTTGTTTTCTATATTTCTACCCCTCATTAATAGAAAATAAAAACATATTACTCTTTTTAAAATTATATAGTTATGGAATAAAGTGTTCGTAGTACCTATTAGCATAGGTAGTCCTTTCAAGTTACTGTTCTCCAAATTTTGATGACAAAGAGCATTGCTACTTCTAGAGAATGTGGAATTTCATTTATTTAAAAAAAATAATTCTCACAAAATATGTAGTCAATATTTTGAGTTTTCTTGTTCTGGTGTGAAGGGAAAAGTATACACCTTTTATGTAAATGTGAAATCTCTGGAATTGTGTTAAGACATGTATGATGACTGAGACAAGAAGAGCAGATAAAAAGAGACATAGTATAAGGCACGGGAAGTGAATTAACACTTATAAACCTTCTCCATCAACCAGATATTCAACAGATTTTGTAAAATACATTGTGGCCATTACAACTCTTTGATCAAGGGATATAAGTGTGTGAATGTCTGTTAAATATTAATATCAGTTACATATCTAATCAGTTTTCAATTCTTTGAGTTTATAGATATTTTAATTATTTTTTATTTAATATGGAACTTTTAAGAAAACCCATGATGTTTATAAATCATTACTCATTCTTCATGACTTACCAGTATATAATGTAATTATACTTGTATACAAATTATAGAATACTTTATCAGTCATTTACATCATAAGTAGCTGATGTTCAAAAACACTGGTTTATATTTCAAATTATAATTTTAAAATATACCTGACTTTATTTTCTGTAATTTCCACAGTAACCTTTAAAAACCTCATGGAAGTGACTAAGTAATAAATATCAAAATACTTTCTACACACTTTAATAACATAATTATAACTAGAGAGATGATCCAACATAATTTTATCTGCCCTCAGCTAATAAAAATTTTAGATAATAACTTAAAGATAGTGCTTAAAAATACAAAAGAATGAAAGGAGAAAAAAAAAAAGAGTAGCCTAGGTAAGTGGAACATAGACTAATCTGGCATGAATAATTTTGAGATGAATATTTTTGAAACTATTAAGATGTTGAGACCACTAATGATAGCATTCAGTAATCTTAGTTTCGTGGAAAGTGGTCAATAATATTTTATTTATGGCATTTTTATTATAATGTATATAATTTATATTTTGCCTTAATGGTTTTACTAAAATTAATTTGCTTTTATTACAAAAATAAGTATTTAAGATACAGGATCCTAGGGAGCTTCCTACCTCCTTTCACCTTGTAAAGATACAGGGAGAAGTCTAACCCAGAAGAGAGATCTCACCAGACCATACTGACTACCTCATCTTAACCTTCCAGACTTGAAAACAGAGATAAATAAGTTTATAAGCCATCTAGCTTGCTGTACATTGTTACGGCAGCCTGAGGAGACTAAGACCTCACTCCTGTGCTTAGAACTTCTAATAGCTGAGTCAAGCTGTTATCACTGCCGTCTTTCCTATATATCCCTCTTCACCACCACCCTCCAGGTCAGGGGTCAGGAACCTATAGCTCGTGAACCAGATGTGGCTCTTTTGATGGCTGCATCTGGCTTGCAGACAAATCTTTAATAAAAAAAAAATAATAACGTTAAATATATAAAACATTCTCATGTATTACAATCCATTCATTTCCTACCGCTCATGTTCATGGTTGTGGGTGGCTGGAGCCAATCACAGCTGTCCTCTGGGACAACACCAGTTTTTTTTTGGATAACGTGTAATGTACATGGGTGGTTATATGGCTCTCACAGAATTATGTTTTAAAATATGTGGCGTTCATCACTCTTTCAGCCAAAAAGTTTCCTCACCGCTGCTCCAGGTCCTCACTGCAAGCACATGTGACTCTTTTCCCGAGAATCATTCTGATGTGCAATTAACAATGGACTAGGAAAGGGCAGCCCGGAAGGACAAGAGAGTTAATGTCCTTAAAACCACTCAACATGATTTATATTTTATTTATTTTAAATACGCTTCTTCCCACTAAACTTCAGTCTCAAAATGGAACTAACACAGTCTACAGTCTGTCCTGTTTACTATTGGATTCTCAGTAACTAGAATAATAACTAGAATATATGTAGTACTTATTCAACTACTTTTCATATATAGATTATTATCATTTACTTAGTATTTATTTGGGTAAACTATCACGCATTTTAAGACATTTTTAATTTAAAAAATGAATATAATAAGTCTCTAGTATGTGATAGGTGTTCAGGAGATGATGTTAATTCTTATAAATAATATTTGAATGTTATTTTTCCACAAATATCATGTTAAGATTTGTTGTGGGAAAACTGCTAAAGTAGTTATAAATGCTCTAATTGTAAAAAAACATAAGCTCCATTGGTGACATTATAATACCTAGAAATAAAACTTTTCTAAGCACATAATTATCATATTATAGCCATAATGTTAAAAAATCTTTCCAATTGACAATACTACTTTTATTAGAATGTTGTAGTGTTCGATACTAGAAACGGTAAGAGTGACTAAGTATGTAGATGAAAAGAATTAATTCAGAAGGCACCTTTTGAAAATTTAATTTGAACTGTTGTATGTCTTAGAAAGAGGTAAGATGCTTTAGAAGATTAGAAAAATTTATCGAAAGAGAGACTGGCAAGAATAAACTTTCTTAAGTATTTATCTTTTTTGTTTGTCTTGCAATGTAGAGCTAAGTGAAATAGCAAGGGAGTTAACAAAACAGCTTGACATGAAATGATAATAGTGAAGGTTATTTTTAAAGTGACATGTAAAAGAACATTTCAGAGGAGGAATGACAAGGTCACAACCTTATTGCACAGTACAATTCCTCAAGGCATTGATGAGGTTGATTAGAAAAGAATAATTCTTTACAATGGGTATACAATATAAAAAGGGACTGAGCTGAGGCATACCTACTGAAGTCATTTTATATTTTGTTTTCTATAACTATTAAATATCAAAGTAATGTGTACTAAAGAAGGACTAAAATAGTAGTAGAAACACTTTGTGAGATAAATTTATGATTATAAGTGTGAGGCTGTAATTTATGATTATAAGTATGATAGATGTACATTTGGATATATCCTCACAGTTGCCCCAAAGCTTTTGAAAAGAGTTTTTACTATAATGAGTGTGTGCATGCACACAAACACACACACACACACTGAAGGAAACAGTTGGATGAACTTAATGAACTGAACACGACTTCTAAATCTACAAACAAAATGTCAATAGTATCCCAGTATTGCCCTTCTTGGAAAATGGGTTTGTAAGTAGCAACTTAAGAAAATAGAGTGTGGTTTACCCATTTTTATTATATTTTTTGGTAGGTGGCAACAGCTTCATACAATTAGTAGCTGCACAGTGTTCTCCTTGGTCTAGTATGGTCATGAAGGCCTAAAGTCATTTCTGCAAATTATACTACTAAGGAAGGAAAAGTCAGGCCCTTACCCCTCCTCCCTGAGGATAAAGAAACATGAAGAATGCAAGGGAAGGGAGCCTGCAGGGGTAGCTGAGTCAACCAGTTATGGATTAACTACTTCCTATGGTTCTCTGAAAGCATACCTGTGATTACTTGCTACCCAGAGCAAAGAAGATAGAATTTATCTGAAAATGCCTTCCCCTTTTTTTTTTCTTAAAAGCTTTTAAGAAACAATGTTTACATACCTTAATTTAAAAATTCCAATGCTTATTCTCTGACTCCACCTAAACTCACCTTCCCATCTTGAAGTCATTAGAGTGACGTATACCTCTGGACAAAGAGATCATGGGCCCCTTGCATGAAAACTTGTATTCTGTAAGAGGTATATAACCTGTAAGAAAATCAACTTTGAAGGGCATGTGGCTTTGGAGCTATTTATTCTATGTGCTCCACTAGCCTTTAATAAATTCTCTTTTCCTCTAATAAAGTTATCTGAGTATCTATCCTCCATTGGGTCGCTTTCTACTACACTACATCTCATTTCTATATTCCTTCTAATGATTCTGTGAGCTTCTAATATCCCATAAAAATCTCTTCTTGCTTAAACAACCTCTCATGAATTCTCTTTCTTTCAGTCAAGGACATGAATGAAACAAAGATTCATCAATTCAATGGTGGTGAAAGTCAGAATTTTTGAGTGATGTCCCCAAAGGACTGAATGAAAAGAGAACATTCAAGAATAATTTCACAGAAAAAATTGAAATTTGATGGAGATATTTGTAAAAGATATAGGGAGTTATTATAAGCACCAAAATAATGGCAACTTGGAAACTGATCCTTTAGAAATGTGGTAAGTTGAATTGTATCCCTTAAAATTTGTACATTGAGCCTGACCTGTGGTGGCGCAGTGGATAAAGCGTCAACCTGGAAATGCTGAGGTCGCCGGTTCGAAACCCTGGGCTTGCCTGGTCAAGGCACATATGGGAGTTGATGCTTCCAGCTCCTCCCCCCTGTCTCTCTCTCTCTCTCTCTCTCTCTCTCTCTCTCTGTCTCTCTCTCCCTCTCTCTCTCTCCTCTCTAAAATGAATAAATAAAATAAAAATTAAAAAAATAAAAATACTTTAAAAAAAAATTTGTACATTGAAGTCCTAACTCCCCATACTTTAGCATGTGACTGTATTTAAAAATAGAATCTTTAAAGAAGTAATGAAGGTTAAAGGAAGTAATGAGAGTGGGCCTTAATTTAATATGACTAGTGTTCTTACTAGAAGAAATTAGGACACAGACATACACAGATGAAAGGCCATGTGAAGACACAGAGGAAAAAACAAATGTCTATAAGCCCAAAAAAAAAAGCCAAACAAACAAACAAAACCATTGCAAACACTTTGATCATAAACTCTGAGCCTCCAGAAATGTGAGGAAATAAATATCTGATGGTATTTAAGCCCCTCATCCATGGCAATTTGTTAACAGCCCTAACCCACTAATACAAGGGAAGAAAAATACTTTTAGAGGTTCAAATGAGCACAGGAATGCTAAGAAAGGGGAATAAGTTACTCTTATGGAGCTGCATTTATCAATTAAAATTCAGTGAAATTAAAGGCAGAAACCAAATCACCTAAACAAACAGTAAAAATGGCCCCTCACAGTGGCAGGCAGGCAATCTGCAATCCACCATCCACCACTCCTTTTGAGCACAAGCACCCATAGCTTTACACATAGGGTATGCACACGTGCCTCTGCCAAGTGCTCATGCACTAATCAGGCAAAGTGCTTATAGCCGGTAAACCAGTGAGCAAGCCTAAAGCAGTGGTTTTCCCAGCATTCCACCCCTTTAAGGTTGCTGGCTTCATATTATATGTGATGGGTATCTTCTGCAATGGTTCCTGTGAAAGGAATGAGGTACATTACATAAACACAAATGGTGCAGACTATGGCAACCAAATTACAAAGACATAAGCTATTAACAAAAATGACAATTACAAAGGAGCCCATCACAATGTCTCCCTGAGCATTCTGCTCAGGGAGTTAACTGGAGGCTCACATCTAGCCCCTTACTCTATGTTAGGCAGGAGGGTCTATAGTCCAGGGCTATGTCCATTGAAGAAATTGTCCTTGGTGCATCCTTGCAACTGGATGGGAGCAGCTTCCCAGTGCAGGAGGGCCTTCACAGGTGCCCCCCCCCCCCATCAGTGTCTCTCATAGTACTGTCCACAAGCAGCATGTCCATCCGGTAAGCAAGCCCCTCTCTGGTCACAGTCCAAGAGTCTATTACACTGTTCAATAATCAGTGCAACAGACCTCAGTGCATTTCCATAAGCACTTGTTGCCACATCCCCATTCAAACCTCTTAGAAGACTAAGCTCACAGGGCCTAGTGGAGTGAAACACATTCAAGGACTATGCCACCTTGACAGCTCTCTTACTGTGGCTGCTGCAAAGAAAAGCACCCATTACCTTCTAATGCCAACACCTACTGCACATTAGAAGGAGATCAGGGGATTGCCAACTTCACATGGGGCCTCCGGCCCCTGCCCATCTCTGTTGGATGGGTCACTTGGCATTCTCACTGTTAAAACTGAGACAATTGGTCTTGGGGATTCTCCTTTCCCTCTGCTGTCTCCTTGCCGGCAAGCACCAGCCATTCTCTTGGCAGCTGCCAGGGACGTCCAATTCCCCCACTTTTTCAGTGGCTGAAACCTCTGTTGCAGCTATTATAAATTTACTGCCAAAGCTCTAACAGGACTCTATTAGACCTGCCATCCAATTTCTCTCTATCTGCCCCAGTTGCAATCAAAACTACCCATATCTGTGTTTGGGTAACCTCTATAGGCACATTTCTCTTGTTAGCCAGGGCGTCAGCATGGGCAGCAGCCCTCATAGGCTTACTGTCCATCTCTGTTCCAGAGAGCATGATGCCATTCACCCCTCCCATATCCCACAACCACAACAACCAGGCTGCCAGGACTCAGTGGGTTTCTGCCTGAATTTCACCCTCAACTCCATTTGCTCTGCCTGGATGTAGGGCTGGACCATAGAGTTCTCCACAACCTGTGGTAGGGGCTGTGCTGGTCCCTGAGACACTCTTGGCTGCTGGGTTTTTACCTTCTAGGTTACCACTGGCCAGGCTCTGAGTCTTCAGATCGCAGTTTCAGCCTGAACCTTCTCATCTTCAGCAGAGGAGGAGTTGGAAATGCCTCCTCCTGCCAACTCAGAGCCACTTGGACAGCCCGAATGCTGCTTCTTCTTTGGCAACCATTTTAGTTCCTGCAGCTGCTGGCTCTCGGCCTGAAGTTGAGACTCAAGCTCTTGACCCATAGTTATTTCTCCAATAGCTGTCACTGTCAACGTTCAGCATCCAGGGAAAACTGCAGCTCACAAAATTGCAATTCCTTCTCCAGCAAACGTTCCAGTTACAAGTGCTATTGGTGCTCAGCCTGCACCTCACACTGAAGCTCTCAAAAGCAGTCAGTCTCCTTCTTTAGCAATCGTTGCCATTATTGCTGCTGTCAGTGCTTAGTCTGAAGCTAATCCTAGAATTCTCGGCCACTTGGGTGGCCTCTAGCTCAGAGCTCTCTGTTTTGTCTTGCAGGGCTATAAAAAACACCAAGCTCACAGGTCCCAAAAGGAGAGCTACCAAGAACTACTCCTGTATTTCACCCTTCAAGAGTGTTTGCAGCTTCATATTGAATCCTGCTCACTACGTCAGATGTAATGCCAGTGGCTGAGGACAGGCAGGTTCACATTGGATTTGGGCAGATGGTAGAGGAACTGTGGAGCCAGGAAGCATTGGGCCATTACTGTTTTATAGATTCTTTCAACAGTGGATGAGCTAACTGTCAGGGGAAAACCTTTTCTCTGGCAAACAAACAGCAAAAATGGCCCCTCAGAGTGGTGGTCAGGCAATCCATAATCCACCATCCACAATCCTTCCTGAGCACAGACGCTCATAGCCTTACATAAGCTATGCACACGTGCCTTTGCCAGGTGTTCACGCACTAATAAGGCAAAGTGCTTGCAGATAGTAAACCAGTGAACAAGCCTAACACAGCTGTTTTCACAAAGGTACATAGAAACTCTAAACCAAGATCTTAGAACTCATTACTTTTTCTGTTATACTTTCAACAAGTTATCTTGGCAATATTTTAAGTGACATTATTTTAAAAATATATAAGTAAAAATAAAAAGATATATCTCAGAAAGCATGTGTCCCTTATTTTCAGAAGCATAGTTCAACAAATATAGACTTTTAAATAGTTCTAAGGGTTATGTTATGGTGTATGATCCAGAGTACGAGCCACTTATAATGGTTTAAATATGTTGGTAGCATCTGACTGGTGTCAGATTAATTCTAAAGTATTATACTTCAACTAAATATAAAAAAGATATAAACATAAAGGACTCATACAAACTTGTTATTAGGTTGAAATAAAATTGGTTTAGAAAATTAAATAATGACTGGAATTATGTGTGTATTTTTTTACATAGACTCAATACTAATCCAAATTCATTTACATATATAGCAGTGTATATGATTTGGATTAAAATAATCATTTTCACATTTACAAATGCTTTTTATATGATGCAAGTCATTTGCTTAGTGTAGGAATATTTACTTTAGAAAGTAAGTACCTTTTAAAATTTCATTACATTGGCTAAAATATACAAGCCAACATTTCCTGCACTTGACCTGAGAAGGTCATATATCTGAGATATATATATATATATATATATATATTTTACTTTGCCAAAGTGTTTACTTTCTTAATTGCCTCCTGTTACATTAGTTAAGTTCTCTCATGCTGGCCTGGAGAGTTCTTCTGGTCCACTAGTATTTGCACATGGAATTTAAATATTTGCAAGAGTACTTGCCCTGTTTTTTAGTCATCAGTTAATAAAGTCAAACATTTAGTATCAAACTCTGCAACCATCATGGAGGGAATGATAGTCAGTCTTCCTTTTTTTTTTTTTTAATCTGTTCTTCAGATAACATCCGTTTTCAATGCCAGGGTCACTGATTATTTATTCATTCACCATCCATTGAATATCTATATGACAGATACAAAATTAGGTCTGTGAATTTAAGGAGTTTTACCCTAATGAACAGAGACAGATGTGAGCAAATAACTAAAAGGTGATTTGACATGTTCTGATATGCAAAATATGTAATGAGCACACAGAGACTCTCACTGGGAGAACTGGGGATGTCATGCAAAAGAAAGGAAAATAACCCGATCTTCTGCAGAAACAAGCAGGATATTAACTTCTACCTTCTGTTTAATAGATTGAGATATAATTGGCAATATAATAAACTATGCATGTATAAAATGTACAATTTGATATATACATAAGTATATGTGTACATGTTTATATATATATCAATTCATGAAACCTCATTCTAATTAAGGTAATGCACATATGTATCACCTTACATTTGTGCATTCTTCTCTACCACCAACTCTCTAGATTCTCTCTTCTCCATCATTCATTATTTATATTACTAAGTGGTACACCAGTGTTTGTTCATTTATTCATCTGATAATGGAGATTTCAGTTGTTTTTTATTTTTTGGTTCTTTCAAATAAAATTACTATGAAACATTTTATTCATAGAAAGTATAAGTATAAGAACATGTACATTTATTTTGTTGATTTATCTTGGACAAATACTGAAGGATGCAATGACTAAATAATAAACCATTCAGAAATTGCTAACTTGTATTTCAGAGTATTTATATGATTTTTTTTATTTTTACTACCAGTATATGAGAGTTTCAGTTCCTCCATATCTATGCCAACATTTGGTATGATAATTTAAAAAAAATTAGTTATTCTAAAAGAAGTATAATGGTATCATATTGTTGTTTTACTTTGTATTTGTAATGATTCGTAATGGTTGGCATCTTTTTATATTGTTGTTCATCCCATATCTTGTTTGGTAATGAATCTTAAAATCTTATCCACATTTTTAATTGGATGACTTATTTTATTTATATTAAGTTTTGGTAGTCTTAATATATTATGACTATAATCTGTTTATCAGTTATAAAATTTAAGAAACATATTTTAATCTGTGGTTTTCCTTTATATCCTTTTTCAGTGTCCTTAGAAGTCGGTCATTAATTTCAATATAAAGTTTAATTTATCACTTTGTTCTTTTTTACTTTATGCTTGGTGTATGTTATCAAAGAAATTGTTGCTTAACCCAAGGTCACAGAATCTTTTTTCACATGTTATCTTCTAGAAGAGATATAGGTTTAGGTTTTATATTTAAGGACATAACTAATTTTCAATTAACTTGTCTCTAAAATGTGAGGTATGTATAAAAGTTTGTTTGGCTAAGAACTATCCAATTATTCAACACCATTTATTTAAAAGACTATCTTTTCTCCTCTCAATTGCTTTTGCTGAAGATTAGTGTCTATAAATGTGTAAGTCTATAGCTGAATGGGTCCAGTGATCTATCTGTATTATACATTTAGGAACCCTAGCAAAAGGACTAAAATAACCCTTTAAACACATGACACACCACAGAGATAATATGGCTGCCATGACAGGTCAATATAACTCACCATCCTCCATCCCTTGTCCCTGTTTCTTCAAGATTGCCACAGAAGTCCAAATTGTTCACTTGAAAGTGTTTTTAAATATAGGTTTTAAATCTGTTGTGCTAGGTGGTGTTGGGCAAACAGGTGTGTTATGTTTGCTTGCTTGTACTTTGTCTGGTTGGTGCATGAGCACAGGGTAGCATCTCATGTGTATAGTCCAGGAGTCCCCAAACTACGGCCCATGGGCCAAATGCGGCCCCCTGAGGCCATTTATCTGGCCCCCGCCACACTTCTGGAAGGGGCATCTCTTCCATTGGTGGTCAGTGAGTGGAGCACAGCATTCTGTGCTCCTGTAGTACTGTATGTGGTGGCACTGCAAAGCGCGGTGACGCTCACCTACAGTACTACTTCTGGTGATGCGGGACGCACGCATCATGGCTCCAGAAGCATGTCATATCACTTGTTACGGCTAACAGTGACAAATATGGAACCAAACATTGACCATCTCATTAGCCAAAACCAGGCTCATAGTTCCTGTTGAAATACTGGTCAGTTTGTTGATTTAAATTTACTTGTTCTTTATTTTAAATACTGTATTTCTTCCTGTTTTGTTTTTTTACTTTAAAATAAGATATGTGCAGTGTGCATAGGGATTTGTTCATAGTTTTTTTATAGTTCGGCCCTCCAACGGTCTAAGGGACAGTGAACTGGCCCCATGTGTAAAAATTTTGGGGACCCCTGATATAGTCTATATAAGGCTACAGGTGCTTGCCCTCAGGGCAGCAGATTGTAAATTACAAATTTCCTGCTGCCATTGTGAGCAGTCATTGTTTGCTATTGTTTGCAGGAGAATAGATTTTTCCCTTGGCTGTTTGGTTGTTGAGTCCTGAGAGAGGAAGGTGGTTTTCCCTACCTGCTTTCTCGTCAGCCATTGCAAGACTCTAATAAATGGAATGGCCCACCATCCTATAGCTCCACAGTTCATTTACCATGTGGAGATCCAATGTGAACCTGAATGGCCATGGCCACTGGCCTCACAGATGGAAATTGCAAATTGTTTATTTCTCAATTTTGTGTTAATGCTGATGTCTATGCTCCACCAACAAGACTTTGAATAACATGATGCTAGAATATACAGATTCCACTTCCTAATAAGCAGTAGTTCATGAAATAGTAAAAATGTGTTGTTTTCTCATACTTTTCACTCATGTAATTAGATGGCTATTCCATTAAACTAGTGGTTTAAAAAAAAGCAGAGAACATATACCTATTTTTTTAAAGTGTTCAATCAGTCAAATATGTACTTAAGAACAAAGTTTTTATTTCTGCATATTTGTTTCAATAAAGTCAGTCAGTGGAATACCATAAAATGTATGGAAAACATTCTTAGCATTTTAGAAAAATTGAGATACATGACAATTTGTTTTCCTCACAGCAATGATTCAATCCTATGGAATCGTTCATCTGTTTCGTAGTATGTTTTTAATGTACTAGAATTTCCAATGTTTATCACATAAAATTTTAATTATATTAAATGGAAAAACAATTTTATTTATGATTTTTAATTTTTTCAACTTGAGAGAGAGAGAGGAAGGGAGAAAGAGAGAGAGAGAGAAGCATCACCTCATTGTTTCTCCTTTTTGTTTTATTTAGTTGTATATTCATTGACTGCATTTTGTATGTGCCCTTATCAGGGATTGTACCTGCCATCTCTGGTGCTCTGGGTAGACACTTTATTCACTAAGCTGAAATACTATTTTAAATTGATTAAGAATATTTATATCCAATAGGGGTTAGTGTCTAAAATATACAAGGAACTCACACAACTCAATAGCAAAAACACCCAAATAACTCAACTAAAACATGGGCAAAGTATCTGAATAACATTTTCCAAAGAAGATTTACATATGGCCAGCAAGTGTATGCAAAGGTATTCAACATGTCTAGTCTTCAGGGAAATGCAAATCAAAATACCAATGAGATACCATGTCACACTGGTTAGGATTGTTATGCTCAAAAAGATAAGGCATAAACTGCTTAAGATGTAAAGCAAAAAGGATCCCTTGGGCACTGCTAGTGAGAATATAAGCTGGTACAGCTTCTATGGAAAACTGTATGATAAAGTTTCTCAAGAAATAAAAATACAACTACCACATGATCCAGTAATTCCACTCTTGGGTATATTTCCAAAGGAAATGAAATTAATATTTGGAACAGATATTTGTACTCCCATGTTCATAGCAGCATTATTCCCAATAATGCTTAAATATCTGTTAATGAATAAATGGATACAGAAAATATAATAGACACCCAGGGATGTATGCACACACAGACACATACACACACAATGAAATATTATTCAACCTTTAGAAAAAAGGAAAATTTCTCATTTGTTTTACATGGGTGAACTTTAAGGGCATTATGCTGAATAAAATTAAACAGAGTCTTATAAAGCCAAATGCTGCATGGTGTCATTTATATATGAATCTAAAAGAAAAGAAAAAAATTGAGTTTATAACAATAGAAAAGTAAACAGTGATTCCAGAGGTTGGGGGGGGGGTAAGGAGCAGTTGGTAAAAGACTATGAAATCCAGTTACAAGTTAAGGTCTGAGGATCTAATATATAACGTGATGGCTATAATTGATAACACTGTAGTATATAATTGAAATTTTCTAAGAATATAGAACTTAGATGTTCTCACTAAAATAAAAAAAACATATGAGTTGATAAATGCATTAATTGATTCAATAGGGGAAAACTTTTCTGAATGTATACATGTACCAAAATCATCACATTTCACACTTTAAGTCTCTTACAACTTTATTTGTTAATTATTCCTCAATAAAATTGAATAAAAGTAAGAAAAAGCAAAGCTATACTTTTGATTACTGAAAAAAGTATATTTAAAAAACCAATTCTATTTAAACAAGTGAAATATGGTTTATAATTAAGTAAAAACAATTGAAATTCATTTTTAATGATTCCCAAGGCTTGTGGGAACAACACTAAATAGCCATGAGTTTGTAAATGCTTGGCGAGAAGAGGCAATTTACTCCAGAGCAGTGAGCTCATCTGCAGGCTATGCTTTGCCCGCAGCTCTGGACCAGTCCTACCCCTCTTCATGCAGAAACCTGGTGGAAGTTCCAGGCATGCTAAAGATGCCACCTGCTCGCTGTGACCCGGCTTCTTTTTCCTGTTTTGGGGGAAACTGAACGCTTTGGCCCTGAGCCAGGCACTTTGCATCCCATGTAAAAACCACACATTTAAAAACACAAAAACACACTCTGCTTGTAAAGATGGTTTGGAAACTTGTGTGAGACCTCAACATATTTTTTTGAATTCTCTGTAGATTCAGATTTGCTTCTTGCTGAGAAGTGTTCACTGACATGACCCTTCTATTGAAATATTTGTATGTAATTTACCTTAACAGATGGCACAGAGGCACACTAAGCCTGACTCTATTCATTTAAATATGTATATTATTTATACTTTTGTTCTTATACTGAGTATTTCTAGGTTTGTAGGGGCAGCAAGTTCCAAGGCGCCATCCCATCAAATTACTCAGCCAAGAAACTCTTCTTGGGTATTTACTGAAGGAATGAATATCAGGAGCAGGAAAGATGTTGACATCATGGTGACCCTATCTTCTTAGGCTCTGGGCATATAGAATACATTGCATGCCAGGAGATAGGTTCTATTTAAGTTCCCATTTAATAGCTATTCTTTCTAGGACAGCCATAAATGGCTTGGGTAGTATTCTTTAAATTAATTATAATTTAATATAAGGTATAAATGATAATATTTATTGCCTAGAAATAAAGTCGTCTCCTTTCTCTAATTCTCTAACTTTTATATATTACCAATCATTCTTGGCAAAACATTATATTAGATATAGAATTAAAAATAGATATATGTACATGATATGTTCATGCAAAAATACTGCAAAGTTTATCAGTGGCTATAATAGAGTTTTAGGAAAGTCTTTGTCAGGCCACCAGAATAACTGAAGAAATAAAGGGCTTTCCTATTTACTTCAAGTTGTTCTTGACTTTAGAGAACACTTTTCTCCAAGTCTGTGAAGTCAGTGTTAAATGCTATCTTTCCTGCCTCTCTAGACAGCCTGGCATCTTAGCGATGTTTTACTTCAGTTACTTTCCTCAACTGTGAGAATGTGGGAAAGGAGCAAGCAAAAAACATAAACTTTTTTTCTTGTTCTTGTCACATTTTTTTCTTTTCCTGCTGTGCCTTTCCTCCTGTGTCTTTTTTTTTTCTTTAGCAGTTCCATCAGAGGACAAGGGGGCTTTAGGTTTTCCTGGAGATTTTCACTTCTTGTCAGTGTTCAGACTATTCCCCCTGTGGTACTTCCTGCCATCAATTTTCAGTCTTCCCCACTCTGCCCATACCTTCACTCCTAGGGAACATCCTGTGTCATATGTCTTCTAACTTGTTTTGTGGTTAAAATGTCAGACAGGTTGGCAGGATGACACAGACAGACAAATGGATGGGAAAGTAGCCCATAAGCAGGCCAAATATATGTTATCTGTGCACCTAAAAGTAGAATGATGGACATGCCATTTTATATCCAGGGAAAGAATGATAAATTAGTTAACATATGGTATTTGGCCAATTGGCTAACTCTATGAAAAAAGAAAATAAAGTTAAATGCCTACCCGACAACATGCATCCTAATAAAATTCAGATGAATTAAATGTTTAAATGTAAGATGGAACCACAGAACTATTGAAATCTCAGATATCACAGATACAAAAAATATCTCTTAATATTAACAAATCAAAAAACATGAGTAAAATATTGGGCCTAAAAATCATGGGCAAATACGACACACATGCAAATTAAAGCAATATTTAAATTCCATTTTATCAATACAGAGGTGTCCTCAGGTTATGACACAGTTTTGTTCCTAGGACAGTGATGTAACCTGAATTTTGGTGTAAGTCGAAACACACCCTAGCCTAACACAAAAAAGAACACTTGCACTCCTAATAGCCCAAAGTGGCGTAGGTAAGCATACTGGGAGATACCAACTCCTTCACTCATATTTGAGTTACTGTGTAGTTTTCCGCCATGCTCAACCAAACTAGTTCCCTCACGTAGTCTGTAAGTATGATGCTAATGGCATAAGTTAAAACAGTTATATCTCAATTTTTAAAAGTTTTTATAAGGATCAGCATTGTAAACTCAAAACATTGTATGTCGAGACTGTTGTCCCCAGAGGACCCTGAAAGCTGGGGGTAAATATACCCCCTCATATTTATATAAGCTTAGGGTTAAAATTGGCCCTTTCTGGGAAGCAACTTGGAAAAATGTTTCAAGAGCTTTAAAAAATATATACATTTGATTATCAAATTTGATTTATAATAAAAGTTAGAAGCAATATATTGTTTAAAATATTTTAATATTGAAAACATTATCATATTAAATTATAAAGAGCTGACTAAATAAATTATCTCAACTAAAATGGAGGAGCTATGTATTCCTGTACAATGATTTTGTGGGATATTATTAAAAATCAGGGGTAAAAAGTTGCTACTTATGTGTTGACCATGTATTAAAGGTATGTGTGAAATTAAAAAAAAATGCTATGTGAAGTCTGATAACATAAAATAATGTTTATATTTAAATATATTAACTAAATGATGAGGTTTATCCTTCCTTTTCTTTTTTTTAAGACACAATTTTTAAAAATCAAATAAGGGCCCTGGCTGGTTGGCTCAGCGGTAGAGCGTTGGCCTGGCGTGCGGGGGACCTGGGTTCGATTCCCGGCCAGGGCACATAGGGGAAGCACCCATTTGCTTCTCTACCCCAACCCCCTCCTTTCTTTCTGTCTCTCTCTTCCCCTCCCATAGCCAAGGCTCCATTGGAGCAAGGAAGGCCCGGGCGCTGGGGATGGCTCCTTGGCCTCTGCCCCAGGCACTAGAGTGGCTCTGGTCGCGACAGAGCGACACCCCAGAGGGGCAGAGCATCGCCCCCTGGTGGGCAGAGTGTCGCCCCTGGTGGGCGTGCCGGGTGGATCCCGGTCGGCGCATGCGGGAGTCTGTCTGACTGTCTCTCCCCATTTCCAGCTTCAGAAAAATACAAAAAAATAAAAAAATAAAATAAAATAAGAATGTTTAAATGGTGTATATCTATTTTTATATACTACACAAAGTTATTGTAGGTATCAATAAAATCAAACAAATTGAAGTGTTATTGTCCTTTATTATAAAGTTCTTTTGATTACTCCTACAAGATAATTAGGTGGTTAGAAAAGGCTAAGTAGATATACTGGAGAAAATGTCGGAATAATATTTGCCTTTCAAACTTCTATTTCTTAGCTGGCTTGTTTGTACCTTCCTATGCCATTCAACCAGCCATGGAACCCTGTTCACATATTTTGCAATACTTAGCTTCTATCCCTTCTTTTCATTCTCCCTGACTGTAATTTATGAGTGTATTTCTTATGTGACTTTCTCAATTTCCTAGAAAATGAAATAGAAATAATATTCCTAAGTTTTAGGACTGTTTGAGAAGCAGATATAATACATGTGCAACCCAGGTGTCCTTTGAGGTAACCCGATCTTCGATATTCAAAACCAGCTCATTCTTGAATGAATAAGGGTTTCCTCTGCTTCGCCTTAGAAATCTGTGGGAATTCTGGCAAGCAACAAATGACTTGAATCTTTTCCCAGATACCCTAGCCTCCAAATCTTCTAGATCTTGATGTGCTTTCCTCTTACATACATTATTATCCAATACATTACCACTCATCTTCCTCTAAGAGACAATTTACACTAGCCATTGTTGATGTAGCAAATAGGTTCCTAAAATTGGAGGTGACTGAAAAGTTATGTGAATTGTTTTGATGCACCCTTTTTCTTCCTTATAATGAGCTGTGTTCCTTTTTGATCCTCCATCCCTTAGACTCAATATATAACAGTTATCACTCTATCTAAAGGTTCATTCATTTGCTGTCCTAAATGATTACCTCTTCTAACTGTAGAACTGATTAGAAACTTAGGAATTGTAGCCTTTTCAAAATATCACTTGTTTTCTCCATTATTTTTTGTAAATAAAAACTTTAGCGCATAATATATAACAATGACTAATCATTTGTATAATAATTGATAGGTAAAATTTACCCTTGTAATTGTTGTTTTCTTAAATGATTTAAATTTGGCAACCTTTATTCCAGACAACCAAATTACAGAGTTTCTCCAGACAATTCTTTCCTGGAAGTAGCAGTCATTGTTCTAAGGACATGTCCTTTTTGATATGGCTGGATAGACACACACATGCTTGCGTTTCTGTATGGTAGAGAGGCTGATTATTACAAGAACCTCATCCTGAAGTAAATCTAATTATTCAGAATTTTAAAAACATAAAGTGAATATGATTAAAAGACTGTAATTAAATATGCTCTTTAAAGTTAACATATTTAGAATATAGATTGGAAATGCTAAGGTCATTAGATCTCCTTCACAGCCTTTAAAAGAACTACAGGTAACCTTGACAGGGCAGAGGGTTATAGCATCATTCATATTTCGAGAGAGAAGCTATTCCTCCTCTGCTTTAGTAAAGTATTTATATCTTTGCTGAACTAGAAATCATGCCTTAAGCTTGTATAAATCTCCCTTGCTACCATTCAATAGATTGATAACTAGTTCTATTTAGTTTGGAATTTATATGTATTCCATTTGATTCAAGGAACTAAAAAGTGCTTATGACTATCATATCCTAAGAACCTCCTGGTATCCTGGATTTGAAATAAAAAAACATAAATTCATGCCTCAAATTCATCATGCATTCACTGTGTAAGATTGAGCAAGTTACATACAGTAACTAAACCTTCATTTTTTCATCTGTACTAGTAGTAACTATCTTATGAAGTTGTGAGAAAATTATAAATACAATAACTCATTTGAATAATTTTATAAATTAAAATAAAATGCCATAAATAAATGTTAGTCACTTTTAATACTGTAAACAAGTGGTCAACATGATGCTTTGTGTCATCTTTTTAATAATTTAAAAGAACAGTATACGAGATTGGTTTTTCATGCTCAATTTTGTTTTGGCAATGCTAATGCACTTCCCAGTTAATATCAATAATACATTATCCTGATATCAAAATAAAGCATCCCCCAAAATATTGAAAACATTTGTAAAGATAGATGTACCAGCATTATTCACAGTGGCCAATATATAGAAACAAACTAAATGTCCTTCAATGGATGATTAGCTACAGAAGATGTGGTATATACAGGGATTGGCAAAAGTAGGTTTACAGTTGTTGATATGGAAAAGACATGCAGGTTATGATTATTACAATAGCTTTATTAACACAGAAGAATGTCACAATGGCATAGTGCCTTTAGGTATAGTAATACAAATAAATAATACAATAATTTATTAATAGTGATATAGAATAAGTTGTTTTGTGTACTTGTAACTGTAGACCTACTTTTGCCAACTCCTGTATATAGTTTGGAATCTACTCAGTCATAAGGAAAGGTGTAATAATGCCATTTGCAACAACATGGAGGGTTCTTAAGAGCATCATGCTAAGTGGAATAACTCAAATAGAAAAAAAACAACCATATGATTTTACTCATGTAGGATATAAAACAGAAAGCAACAAATAAACAAAACAAAACAAAAAACTCATGACCACAGAGGACAGTATGATGGTTACCAGAGGGGACCTAGGGTGAAGGAAGGTAAAAGAGGTTATATAGGATCAAATATATAATGACAGAAGGAGACCTCACTTTGGGTGGTGAACACACAACACTATATACTGATGATATATTGTGGAATTGTACACTTGAAACCTACATAATCTTTTTATCCATTATCACTACAATAAATTTAATAAAGTTAAAATAATAGAAAGTCAAATGACAAAAGAAATAAAATTATTTTTTAATTTCTCCCTCTTTCTTTATTTGCCTGTATGTCAATAATGACCAAATATATTAATCTTCATTCTTAAATGTCCCTCCCATTTATTCTCCACCTACATTCCTTGACTTTTACAGGTTCTTTTTGTTTGTTTAAACTTCTGCTTTGGCCAAAGAAGAATAGCTGTGTCAGACAGACCTTAGTGTGGGTTTGGAGTCTGATAGTTCTCATATTCATAACCTTAGCTACATGTTGTAATCTTAAACCTCAGTGTATACTAATCTGTAAAATAGGGAGAATGCAAATCCTTCCCAATAGTTAAATTTAATAAAACTTTATAACATTCCTGTGTACAAAATCTATAATAATTTTTATTTTTATTTTTACTAAATAAAATGAAAACTTCCAACCTCTTTTTTTTTCTTTTTCTTTTTCTTTTTTTAAGTGAGAGGAGGGGAGATAGTGAGACAGACTCCGGCATGAGTGCCAATGAGGATACACTCAGCAATCTTTGTCTTGGGCCAATGTTTAAGTCAACCAAGCTATTTTTAGTGCATGAGGCTGATGCTCGGACAAACTGAGCCATCCTCAGTCCTGAGGTCTATGCTCAAACCAATTGAGCCACTGGCTGCTGAAAGGGAAGAGGGAGAGGAGAGGAAAAAGAGGGCAAGAGGGAGGGGAAGAGAAGCAGATGGTTGCTTCTCTTGTGTTTCTTGACTAAGAATTGAACCTCGGATGTCCATACACCAAGCTAATGTTCTACTCACTGAGCCAACTGGCCAGGGTTCAAACAGCCTTTTAAGATCAATTTCTTATTCTTCATCTGACTTTATGTCTCTTTCCCTCTTTTTTACTTTTTAAAAATTTTATTTAGTGAGAGGAAGGGAGGCGGAGATAGACTCCTGCATGGGCCCCAATCAGGATCCAATTGGCAAGCCCACTAGGGGGTGATGCTCTGTCCATCTAGGGCCCTTGTTCCATTGGAACCTGAACCATTTTTTTATAGTGCATAAGGTGGAGGCCGTGGTGCCATCCTCAGCTCCCAAGGCCAACTCACTCCATCAAGCCATGGCTGCAGGAAGAAACAAGAACAGAAAGATAGGTAGATAGATATAGAGAAAGAAGCAAGAGGGGGATGGGTAGAGAAGCAGATGGGCCTTTGTTCTGTGTGCCCTGGCCAGGAATCAAACCTGATATATCCACAAGCCAGGATGATGCTCTACCACTGAGCCAACTGGCCAGAGCCTTATCTCTCTTTTAAAATTTTTTCTTCCACTGACTTGAAAGAGAGAGAGAGGAAGAGAGAAGCATTGACTCATTGTTCAACTTAGCTGTTCTATTTAGTTGTGCACTCACTGATTTCTTCTCATATGTACCCTGACTAGAAATATAACCCTTGACTTTGGTGCACCAGTATGACTCACTATCCACCAAACCACCGGGCCAGAGTTCTTACTTTACCTCTTAATTCTTCTCTAATTATTATTACCACTCACTAGATTTTACTACCTTGACAACAGAGGCACAGAACTTACATACCAACAATGCTGCTTAAATGAAAGATTATTAGTTTTTTGCTCTTTGGCTCATCATAAAACTTGCTGAATTAACAAGACAAACAAAAACTCATAGACAGTGACAACATTATGGTGGTTATCAAAAGGAAGGGGTGTGGAGAAAAATGAAGGGTAAAAGGATCAAATGTATAGTGATAGAAGAAAATTTGACATTGGGTGGTGGGTACACAATGCAATTGATGTATCATAGAATTGTATACTTGAAATCCATATAATTTTATTAACCAATGTCACCCCAATAAATTTATTTTAAAAAGAAGTTGTTAAATAAAGAAAAGATTAAAGAAATTTTTACCATATCTTCTTAGTCTCTCTAATGAGAGTGGCTGACTCCAAGTAGAGAGATGAAATCTTTGACATTTTCTCTTTTTTTTTTCTACCAGTGAGAGGAAGCAAAAAAGGAAATATGTCCTATTCAACAAGGACCATAGAAGGTTGGGAATAAGTTTATTTACTCATTGTTAAGGGCAAGACGTGTAGTAGATCGAAAACCAGGCAACTGATATGAACAGAGATGAGATGTAATAGGAAACGGGCCCAGACAGGAAAAGATATCAGGAGCTGAAGGAACAGAACAAAGTATATGAGAGGACAGAAAACATCATGAGCATGTTAATTCTGCACAGAAAGGTACTTTGTGAATGCTATATAATGAACAAATAAATTAACAGGAATAGCCTGACCTGTGGTGGTTCAGTGGGTAGAGCATTGACCTAGAATGCTGAGGTTACTGTTGTGAAACCCCCTAGTCAATGTATATATAAGAAGTAACTATAAGTTGATAATTCTCACTCGTCTTCTCTCTCTCTAAAAAAAAAAAAATCAATCAACAATTTTTTTTTAATTTAGAAATAATTATAGCCAGGGCACACAGGAGAAGCGCCCATCTGCTTCTCCACCCCTCCCCCTCTCTTTCCTCTCTGTCTCTCTCTTCTCCTCCCGCAACCAAGGCTCCATTGGAGCAAAGTTGGCCCGAGCACTGAGGATGGCTTCATAGCCTCTGCCTCAGGTGCTAGAATGGCTCTGGTTGC
Source organism: Saccopteryx leptura (assembly GCF_036850995.1). Lineage (NCBI taxonomy): Eukaryota > Metazoa > Chordata > Mammalia > Chiroptera > Emballonuridae > Saccopteryx > Saccopteryx leptura. Next base: position 43,617,313 of record NC_089506.1, read on the forward strand.
AACAGAGCAATGCCCCAGATGGGCAGAGCATCGCTCCCTGGTGGGCATGCTGGGGGGATCCCGGTCACGTGTATGCGGGAGTCTGTCTGACTGCCTCCCAATTTCCAGCTTCAGAAAAAAAAAAAAAAAAAAAGAAATAATTAACAGAAACAGATAGAAAAGTATTACCAAAGCATTACCATCTGGGATCTGGTAAAATAAACTTCCTTAAAACTAGATCTTTAAGGGAGGTCCCCACCAGAAGAAAATTTACAGATAGGTTCTAATTTTAGGCAATACTATTTTAGGATCTTCTATGGCAAACCTGAGTATAATATGTGAAAATCTCTATGTGAAAACACCCATTGCAGAGAAGAGGGTGTAAATAGAGCACCATGGAAAGTAGGAGTGAGAACATGAATATATCCATCACTTTTTGTTTATTTGAATAGCCAAAAGTGACTAAAGTGGACTGGATCTAAGAAAATTAAATATCCAAATAAAAGTCAGCTTTCTACTTTTACCTAGGGACCAGCCCTGTTTTGTAAATGTCAATCTTTTTGTGTGAAATGTGTATCAATTTAACTTTGTTGAGAGTTTAATTGTGTTTGTTTTGTTTTGCTTTATATTTTAACTTGCTTGTTCTTCAACTATAAATAAATAAGAGTATTTTCAATGCAATCACATGCCTTTTCAGTAATTAATCCAATTCTTCTGATTAAAAAAAAAATCTTGATCTCTCTTAATGGATTATTGATTTTTCATAACTTAAAGTCATGAATTTAAAACACAAGGAGGGACAACTACAGACTCACCTGGTGTAAACTGCAGTAATGGTGCAGTGACAATTGCCAAGGCTGGTATTACTTAGGGGTTTTATAAATTATCCAGAAAGAGGTAAGTAACATCTTGTTTGCTTATGACAATAAGCTTTGAGGAGTAAGAAAAGGCCAAGATAATAGAGATAAATTTCTTATTTATTCCAGTTATACTTTTGTATGTGTTATTATCCACTTACTTTTACATTTTAAAATCTGTGAATGTGGGTTCTTTTTTACAGATCCAAAATAAGAATCATCAGAATGTGCTAGTTGTTCCATAATTACCTAAATAAGTGTGTTCCAGTCGTCCCATTATGATCTCGAGAACCATATCTTTATGAGAAGTAAAAAAAGAAGATTGAATATTGGAGATAATGGCAACAATCCAAAAAGGCTTTTATAGGCAGAACAATTATATATATATATAAAATATATATCTGATATATTTTTAATCAGACATATTTAATATAAAATAAGTAATGCAGAGTGGATTGCTTACTTGGAGGGGGACCTGCCCTATTCCCCTGGTGCTTAAATTAACTGATTTTCAATACCTTATGAAAATTATTTAATTCATTGTTTTAAATTTCATGTTTCTTTTAATTAAAAAAACACATTTAATTTAAAATAATACTTATAATAATTGAAAGTCAAAACAATTTTCAAATGATAACTAGTATATTTTGGTAAGAAAATGAAATAAATACTGTGTGTCTAAAGAAACTTTGTAAAGATAATGACAAATATCGCACTATTAGTATTTCATCGTGACTTGATATTTTTGCCTACTTCATTGCATTTTGGTGAATGAGTTATGTGCAGTTAATGCTATCTTAATTTATTTTGTTCTCTTTGTAATATATCTATAAATTTAAGAATGTATAAAGTAATAATTAAAAATTCTCAAAATAACCAAAATAATATATAAGGTGATATTTGTCTGGGTTGACTTAATCAAACTACCTATATATCGCAAATATATCATCTTGACAAATTATACATAAAACTTTGATAAAACTTGGGTTTATTTTAAAAATAAATTATCTTATATAATTCAGATTTTTGTTTTCTGACTAACTCAGTCTTTGTTTTAGGAATAATCAAAGTTTATAAACTGTGTCTACATTTAGAAAATCACTCTTTATGAAGATGGTTTTTAATCAACACTGCACTTAGGCAAAGGCCTGGGGATATTTGCAAAACTGTGAGAATCAAATGGAGAATTGGCAAAGATTCTTGAAGTTCATACAGTTCAGTTTTCCATTTGCAGTTCCTGAAACCCGCAAGAGAAGGGCCCGGGGATAGCAAAGGCAGGACAGTCTCTCTGTCCGTTCCTTGTACAAAACAATTTGGATTTTTTTGGCTTTTCACTCCAACCTCTTTAGCAACTTAATTATGTAGTTTAACAATGAGAATAAATTCAAAATCAATTTTATAGCACTCATGCTGTACCTAAGAATCAAAGGTTCTGAAAAGCTATATGGTTTTTGTAAAGTCACATGTGTTGTCAATGGAACAACTATGATTAGAATCTTGTTCTCTTTTTTACAATATTCCATGATTAAAAAGTTAGAAGCCTTGCAGTAAACTGGCTGAAATAATCAGACTTTCTATAATGTGGGAGGTGAATTCAAAGAAATGACCTAAAGGATACATTTCAAGGAGTCAATTATGCTTTTCTTAAAAAAAAAATTAGGAGATGACGTCAGAGTAATGGCGGGGTAGGAAGCGATACTGATAAATCTCCCCCAAAACTCAACAAGATCTTCAACCAGAAACAGAAAAACCTATACTTGGAGCCTCCAGATGCTTCGCAATACACCCAAAGGTACGGTCGAGTGAAAAATTGGCTAAATATATAACCAAACCCCGAAGGAAATAGGGAGTAAGAAATGCTCCGCCTTCCTCACTAACCTAAACAGGGCGGCTTTCTCTGGTAACTGTGAATATAGAAACTGAGGCGGGCAAAGGGGGTGAATAGATCCAGGCCGCGGTACAAACGGCCGAACCAGGCTGTGGCACGGAGATCCAAGCCGAGGAAAAACTGATCCTGTGGCAACCCGGGCAATACAAGCTAACACTCGTGCCAAACCCAAACAAAGAAAGACAAGCGGAGCGGCCATTTTACCCGGTCTCCTGGTCAGCGTGCGCGCAGTTAGTGGGCGAGAGATTTCTTCCTAGGCCCCGGGAGTGAGTGCCCGTGTTGCCCCACGGAGAGGCAGGGTCAGAGGCCTTTCTGTGGGCCGAGGGCAGAGTCTCTGGGCAGCCCCAGCGCCCTGGGAAAGCCACGCACGGGAGGGAGTGAGAACTAATTCCAACGGTGGAGATTTTCCGTGCTGGAGGGGGTTTCACTCAGAGGGAAACACGGCCGGCCTCATATCCTGGTGTGCGCGCACAGATAGTGAATGAGAGATTCCTCCGAGTGCCTCGGCAGTGCGCGCCCGTGTTATCGCACAGAGGGGCAGAGTCAGGGGCCTTTGTGTGGGCCAAAGCGGAATCTCGGGCCACCCCAGTGCCTTGCAAAAGCCGCACACGGGGACGGAGCGAGACTCAATTCCAACGCTGCAACTTTTCCCTGCGGTTGGGGGTTTCACTCAGAGCGTGAGACTGCTGGCCGGATATCCTGGTCTGCGCGCACAGACAGTGAGTGAGAGTTTCCTCCAAGCACCCCGGAAGTGGGCGCCCGCCTGTGTTACCGGACAGAGTGGCAGAGCCAGAGGTCTTTGAGTGGGCGGAAAGCCCGCCTGAATATGCTAGCAGCTCTGACTGACTGAGCCTTACCCAGAGCCCTGTGCTGAGGGGAAATAGAGTGGGGAGTTGCCAGCTCTTTGAGCCTCTTACTATCCAGGCAGAGGCAGCAGCAACCCCATAGCTGGATTATCAGGCTACTAATTGAGGAAGGAAAGACTAGGAGAAAGGCTCCAGGAACACGGACTCTCTCACTTTCGGAGCCTATAAATGCTAATGAGTGTCGACTGCCAACGAGACTAAAGCACAATACATGACATTGCCATAGAGACTTATCAACTGCAAACCTCTACCTGAGCGTGCCAAAGGGGCAGAACCCGGGATACAGAGTCACCGACCAGGAAGAGGGAGAGAAAAGAAAAAGCAAGAAGATAACCTCTCAAAATCAAGAGTAATCTGCAGACTTTATAATCGTTTGTTTCTCTTATCTTCATTCTTGATACTTTTTTTCCTCCTCCAATTTGGCCGATTAACTCTCTGCCGGTCTTACTCTCTCCTCTCCTTGAACTACACTATCCATAAGTGTTACATCTCCCATTATCTTTTCTCTTCTCTTCCTTTCTCTCTATGAGGGTTGCACTCCAAAACCCTTAACTCTCTCTCTCTCTCTCTCCTTTCTTTTTTCTTCTTTTAGTGGTTCCCTCTTTTTTTCTCTCTCTCTCTTTCTTTTCTCCCTCTATACTAGTTTCTTCCTTTCTCTACATCTCCTCTCATTCAAACCTCAATAACAAACAAAGTATCTTATCTGGGACTCAAACTTATGTTTGTGGCATTTTGGGGGGTTTTTACTTCACCTTTTTAACTCACTAGCAGTGCTCCCATTCCTGGCTCTCCATATTATCTAGTTCTTGTTCCACTAAATACAATAGTAATTTTTTAATTTGTCCCCCCATTTTTCTGTTTTCCTCTTATTCCTCTCATCATAACTCTTAGACAACCAACACCTAAAAGCAAATCATTTTATTCTTGACCCAAATTTTTTCCTTATTTGCTTTTTGTGGGTTCATACGCTCTTTTTTTTTCTTTTTTCTTTTTTTTTTTTTTTTGCCCCTTTATTACTTTTCCCCAATTGAGGCCCTCCATCACAGGCATTGTTTGTTATAATTCACAGTTCACCACAAGATTTTCTCAAGAAAGAGGGGAGAGGAGAGGAGAGGAAAAAAGGAGGGGGGGAATAATTTCCTTTGTTTAAAATTTTTATTTTATTTTATTTTTCTTTATTTCATTATTAATTTTTTTTTAAAAAACAACTCTTCAATTTTTTATTTTTTTTATTATTTTTTTAATTTTTTTTAACTTTTTATTCTTTTTTTTTTTTTTTTTTTTTTTTTTTTTTTTTTTTTTTTTTTTCATTTTTCTGAAGCTGGAAACAGGGAGAGACAGTCAGACAGACTCCCGCATGCGCCCGACCGGGATCCACCCGGCACGCCCACCAGGGGCGACGCTCTGCCCACCAGGGGGCGATGCTCTGCCCATCCTGGGCGTCGCCATGTTGCGACCAGAGCCACTCTAGCGCCTGAGGCAGAGGCCACAGAGCCATCCCCAGCGCCCGGGCCATCTTTGCTCCAATGGAGCCTTGGCTGCGGGAGGGGAAGAGAGAGACAGAGAGGAAAGCGCGGCGGAGGGGTGGAGAAGCAAATGGGCGCTTCTCCTGTGTGCCCTGGCCGGGAATCGAACCCGGGTCCTCCGCACGCTAGGCCGACGCTCTACCGCTGAGCCAACCGGCCAGGGCAACTTTTTATTCTTTATTAAATCTCATTAATACTATCAACAAAACCACCCTCAGATGCCATTAAGGAAGAAAAAATTGAATATCATGGATACAAAAGAAAGAGAGGTAACACAGCTAGATGAGGAAAAATCTATGGAGAAAAAATTTAATATATTGGAAACCTTGGAGCTAAATGACAGAAAATTCAAGATAAAAATCCTAAAAATCCTCCGAGATATACAAGAAAACACAGAAAGGCAATTTACGGAGCTCAGAAAACAACTCAATGAACACAAAGAATATATGTCCAAGGAAATTGAAACTATAAAAACAAATCAAACAGAGATGAAAAACTCAAGTCATGAGCTGAAAAACGAAGTAACAAGCTTAGCTAATAGAACAGGTCAGATAGAAGAGAGGATTAGTGAAATAGAAGACAAGCAACTTGAGGCACAACAGAGAGAAGAAGAAAGAGACTCAAAAATTAAAAAAAATGAGATAGCCCTACAAGAATTATCTGACTCCATCAAAAAGAATAACATAAGAATAATAGGTATATCAGAGGGAGAAGAGAGAGAAAATGGAATGGAGAACATACTCAAACAAATAATAGATGAGCACTTCCCAAGCCTGTGGAAAGAACTAAAGCCTCAAGTTCAAGAAGCAAACAGAACTCCGAGTTTTCTTAACCCCAACAAACCTACTCCAAGGCATATCATAATGAAATTGACACAAACCAACAGCAAAGAAAAAATTCTCAAGGCAGCCAGGGAAAAGAAGAATACAACATATAAAGGAAGGCCTATTAGATTATCATCAGATTTCTCAGCAGAAACTCTACAAGCTAGAAGAGAGTGGACCCCAATATTTAAAGTCCTGAAAGAGAGGAACTTTCAGCCATGAATACTATACCCATCAAAGCTATCCTTCAAATATGAAGGAGAAATAAAAACATTCACAGATACAGAAAAGATGAGGAAATTTATCATCAGAAAACCCCCACTCCAGGAATTACTAAAGGGGTTCTCCAATCAGATACAAAGAAAAAAAAAAAAAACAGAGCCACAAGTAAAAGCTCCAAGAAGAACACAATAAAACCAAATTTAAACTGTGACAACAACAAAAAGAAAGAGGGGGAGAAGATGGAGATTAACAGTAGCAAAGGACGATGGAGTGCAAAAGTACTCACAAAATAGTTCGCTACAATGAACAGGGTAGGGACCCTTTTCATTACTCAAAGGTAACCACCATTGAAAAAACCACCACAGAAGCACATGAGATAAAAAGATAGCAACAGAGGAAAGATGTATGGAATACAACCAAATAAAAACAAAAGATAGAAAAACGAAAGAGAAGGATCAAACAAGACACAAAACTAACAGAAAGCAATCTATAAAATGGCAATAGGGAACTCAAAAGTGTCAATAATTACACTAAATGTAAACGGATTAAACTCACCAATAAAAAGACACAGAGTAGCAGAATGGATTAAAAAAGAAAATCCAACTGTATGCTGCCTACAAGAAACTCATCTAAGTAACAAGGATAAAAACAAATTCAAAGTGAAAGGCTGGAAAACAACACTCCAAGCAAATAACATCCAAAAAAAAGCAGGTGTAGCAATACTCATATCGGATAATACTGACTACAAGACAGGAAAATACTCAGAGACAAAAAAGGCCATTTCATAATGGCTAAGGGGACACTGAATCAAGAAGACATAACAATTCTTAATATATATGCACCAAACCAAGGAGCACCAAAATATATAAGACAGCTACTTATTGATCTTAAAACAAAAACTGACAAAAACACAATCATACTTGGAGACCTCAATACACCGCTGACGGCTCTAGATCGGTCATCCAAACAGAGAATCAACAAAGACATAGTGGCCTTAAACAAAACACTAGAGCACCTGGATATGATAGACATCTACAGGACATTTCATCCCAAAGTGACTGAGTATACATTTTTCTCCAGTGTACATGGATCATTCTCAAGAATTAACCATATGTTGGGCCACAAAAACAACATCAGCAAATTCAGAAAAATTGAAGTTGTACCAAGCATATTTTCTGATCATAAAGCCTTGAAACTAGAATTCAACTGCAAAAAAGAGGAAAAAAATCCCATAAAAATGTGGAAACTAAACAACATACTTTTAAAAAATGAATGGGTCAAAGAAGAAATAAATGCAGAGATCAAAAGATATATACAGACTAATGAAAATGACAATACGACATATCAGAATCTATGGGATGCAGCAAAAGCAGTGATAAGAGGGAAGTTCATATCACTTCAGGCATATATGAACAAACAAGAGAGAGCCCAAGTGAACCACTTAACTTCACACCTTAAGGAACTAGAAAAAGAAGAACAAAGACAACCCAAAACCAGCCGAAGAAAGGAGATAATAAAAATCAGAGCAGAAATAAATGAATTAGAGAACAGAAAAACTATAGAAAAATTAATAGAAAAAGGAGCTGGTTCTTTGAAAAGATCAACAAAATTGACAAACCCTTGGCAAGACTTACCAAGGAAAAAAAAAAAGAACTCATATAAACAAAATCCAAAACAAAAGAGGATAAATCACCACGGACACCGTAGATATACAAAGAATTATTGTAGAATACTATGAAAAACTTTATGCCACTAAATTCAACAACCTAGAAGAAATGGATAAATTCCTAGAACAATACAACCTTCCTAGACTGAGTCAAGAAGAAGCAGAAAGCCTAAACAGACCTATCAGTAGAGAAGAAATAGAAAAAACCATTAAAAACCTCCCCAAAAATAAAAGTCCAGGCCCTGACGGCTATACCAGCGAATTTTATCAAACATTCAAAGAAGACTTGGTTCCTATTCTACTCAAAGTCTTCCAAAAAATTGAAGAAAAAGCAATACTTCCAAACACATTTAATGAGGCCAACATAACCCTCATACCAAAACCAGGCAAGGATGGCACAAAAAAAGAAAACTACAGACCAATATCTCTAATGAATACAGATGCTAAAATACTAAACAAAATACTAGCAAATCGAATACAACAACATATTAAAAAAATAATACATCATGATCAAGTGGGATTCATCCCAGAATCTCAAGGATGGTTCAACATACTTAAAACGGTTAACGTAATACACCATATCAACAAAACAAAGAACAAAAACCACATGATCTTATCAATAGACGCAGAAAAGGCTTTCGATAAAATACAACACAATTTTATGTTTAAGACTCTCAACAAAACGGGTATAGAAGGAAAATATCTCAACATGATAAAGGCCATATATGATAAACCATCAGCTAACATCATATTAAATGGCACTAAACTGAAGGCTTTCCCCCTTAAATCAGGAACAAGACAGGGTTGTCCACTCTCTCCACTCTTATTTAATGTGGTACTAGAGGTTCTAGCCAGAGCAATCAGACAAGACAAAGAAATAAAAGGCATCCATATCGGAAAAGAAGAAGTAAAGGTATCACTTTTTGCAGATGATATATATGATCCTATACATCGAAAACCCCAAAGAATCCACAAAAAGACTACTAGAAACAATAAGCCAATAGAGTACGGTCGCAGGATACAAAATTAACATACAGAAGTCAATAGCCTTTCTATATGCCAACAATGAAACAACTGAGAAGGAACTCAAAAGAATAATCCCCTTCATGATTGCAACAAAAAAAATAAAATACTTAGGAATAAACATAACAAAGAATGTAAAGGACTTATATAATAAAAACTATAAACCATTGTTAAGGGAAATCGAAAAAGATATAATGAGATGGAAGAATATACCTTGTTCTTGGCTAGGAAGAATAAATATAATCAAGATGGCTATATTACCCAAAGCAATATACAAATTTAATGCAATTCCCATCAAACTTCCAATGACGTTTTTTAAAGAAATAGAGCAAAAAATCATCAGATTTATATGGAACTATAAAAAACCCTGAATAGCCAAAGCAATCCTAAAGAAAAAGAATGAAGCTGGGGGCATTACAATACCTGACTTCAAACTACATTATAGGGCCATGACAATCAAAACAGCATGGTATTGGCAGAAAAATAGACACTCAGACCAATGGAACAGAATAGAAAGTCCAGAAATAAAACCACATATATATAGTCAAATAATTTTTGATAAAGGGGCCAACAACACACAATGGAGAAAAGAAAGCCTTTTTCAATAAATGGTGCTGGGAAAACTGGAAAGCCACATGCAAAAGAATGAAACTGGACTACAGTCTCTCCCCCTGTACAAAAATTAACTCAAAATGGATCAAAGATCTAAACATAAGACCTGAAACAATTAAGTACATAGAAGAAGACATAGGTACTCAACTCATGGACCTGGGTTTTAAAGAGCATTTTATGAATTTGACTCCACAGGCAAGAGAAGTGAAGGCAAAAATTAATGAATGGGACTACATCAGACTAAGAAGTTTTTGCTCAGCAAGAGAAACTGATAACAAAATAAACAGAAAGCCAACTAAATGGGAAATTATATTTTCAAACAACAGCTCAGATAAGGGCCTAATATCCAAAATATACAAAGAACTCATAAAACTCAACAACAAACAAACAAACAATCCAATAAAAAAATGGGAAGAGGATATGAATAGACACTTCTCTCAGGAAGAAATACAAATGGCCAACAGATATATGAAAAGATGCTCATCTTCTTTAGCTATTAGAGAAATGCAAATCAAAACGGCAATGAGATACCACCTCACACCTGTTCGATTAGCTGTTATTAGCAAGACAGGTAATAGCAAATGTTGGAGAGGCTGTGGAGAAAAAGGAACCCTCATACACTGTTGGTGGGAATGTAAAGTAGTACAACCATTATGGAAGAAAGTATGGTGGTTCCTCAAAAAACTGAACATAGAACTACCTTATGACCCAGCAATCCCTCTACTGGGTATATATCCCAAAAACTCAGAAACATTGATACGTAAAGACACATGCAGCCCCATGTTTATTGCAGCATTGTTCACAGTGGCCAGGACATGGAAACAACCAAAAAGCCCATCAATAGATGACTGGATAAAGAAGATGTGGCACATATACACTATGGAATACTACTCAGCCATAAGAAATGATGACATAGGAACATTTACAGCAAAATGGTGGGATCTTGATAACATGATACGAAGCGAAATAAGTAAATCAGAAAAAACCAGGAACTGTATTATTCCATACGTAGGTGGGACATAATAGTGAAACTAAGAGACATTGATAAGAGTGTGGTGGTTACGGGGGGGAGGGGGGAATGGGAGAGGGAAAGGGGTTGGGGAGGGGCACAAAGAAAACAAGATAGAAGGTGACAGAGGACAAACTGACTTTGGGTGGTGGGTATGCAACATAATCGAATGACAAGATAACCTCGACTTGTTATCTTTGAATATATGTATCCTGATTTATTGATGTCACCCCATTAAAAAAATAAAATTATTAAAAAAAAATTTATATACTCTGATCTATTGAATAAAGCTTATGTTTTTTATTTAAAAAATACTTGTAAGTAATTCTAACTGTTCTCTGCCGACCTCAGAGAGCTACCGCACCGCACTGGGGGTAATTGCTCTGATCCTAAGGTAACGCATTTACCTTCATTCTCTGATTATGCAGACTTGCATTGTGTACGAAACAGTGCAGAAGGTGGTAATGCAGACATGTTGTCAGAGTCACTGTTGAGATGTCAGGTAGCTGCTGGCAACTAATAACACATTGGAGTTCAATGATTCCAGTACGAACATGGGAGAGAAAAGTCAACAACCCCCCCCTGAAACGTGTAATTGTTTTTCCTTGACCAATATATGTTGATTCAAAAAATAGCGTGTGTTACAAGATTATCCTTGCCAGCATAGATTCATCAAAAGCCAGGCAAATATATTCAGGACAATGAAGGTACATTTTTTTCCTGCCAATCCACATGGTATAGATTTGCCAAAATAAACATTTATAATTATATATATTTTAAATATATATGAACTTATAGATATATAATATAAATATATAAGTATATGTTAAGCAAGTACTCAGTCCTACAATTCTTCAAGCATAATATGAATACAGAGGAAAATTCCTCATCGAGATCTAATGGTAATGGACAGGGGATAGTTTCACCCGTGTTCACTATGACATTGCAGTGACCTTTGTCTTGCTTTGGTGCAGTTTACTGCTTTTTTATTTTGTTGTTCAAATGAAAATAAATTTAAGTACTTTATTTTCTTGCATAATATGATGTCACATTGTAGACTATTAGTAGCTTTTCCACATATAAATTATTGGGCTATCATTTTGCAGAATCTGATGGGCTGATATTTTTAGCATTCTGAGCTTCTTCCTAGCCTTAGCTTGGTGGCATTACTGTTACAAACCCATTAGGGGTAACAGAACTGCTGTTAGGGCACAATGTTAGTAATATATATTAGGGATCAGATTGCTAAAAGCATACATATTTAATGAAGCAAGCCTAAATACAGGGTTATAAGGTTTAATAACCTAAACGAAGCAAAATATATATATATATATATATATATATATATATATATATATATATATATATATCTCCATGTCACTGGATGCTAGAACCCAAAATTAGGAAAAAAACATTCTTTGTGGGGATTGACAAAAACTATTCTGCGATATTTTCTGTCACTATACTAAATAAATAATTTTCATTATTTATATGACTAAATCATTAATGCATGGCACCATTATTAATATTGTAGCAATTATACTTAAGTAGTTTCATGTTTTAAATCTACAATCTAAGCAAATTTCTTCTAAGGACAAAACCCATTGTATATATAGCCCTTTGTAAAATAACATTTTCTAAATAACATTGGGGTATCATTTTTTTTTATTTTTACAATTTTACTTCTCTGAATAATTAAAATTTGAAACATCAAACAAAGAAAGCATCATGCTTTTTAATTGCACATTTTATTCTTTTTTATGAAAATGGTATGTGAGAGTTAAACAGAGCTACCAAAAATATGAAACTTAAGTAAACAAAATGTTGCTCTTTTAAAACATATTGATTTTATTTTACATTAAATACAAATGATAATTTTGAATACATGGCATTGTATTTTATTACCTATAATATTGTGTTTATCATTTGCATCTATTTTTTATTATTTTATATTTTGCAGTAGTTATTATGGCATGCCCTAAGTATGACATTTTGTTTTTTACTCTAATGTCATTCTAATAACAGATGGCCCAGAGTTGTATTTCTGTTAACAAAACCGAGCAAGCTTTATGTAAAAAAGCATTTGGGAATACAGATTTTATTTGTACATCGTGCATGTAGAGGAAAGTTGGTTTAGTTTATCTAGTGCCTAGAATTTCTTTCTTCAAAGTAAGTTCTAGAGGACTGTTCAGTGTGGATTTTTGACTAATCATGTCACACCCACTGAAAATTGCTGACCATCCCTGACTAGAGTGTGGCTGACCATTCCTGACATGGCTGTTGCTGCTATCCCTGATGAGATCTCACTGACAATCCCTAACAAGAACATCACTAACCACATCTAGAATCCCATCACTGACCACGATAAACCTTTGAAAAAAATTAATTAAAAAAAACAAACAAAAAACAGGCTCTGAGAATTAAACTGTTGGTTTCACATCTAATCAGTAACAAAAATATTTAAAACTAATTTTATTTCTTTTCTTTTATTAAATAGAATCATTTTGGATTCTTAATTACAATAAAAAGGTTAGGCCATGTACCAAAGCATGCATGTGTCATAGCTCTTAGGTATTTAGCTGTTAATAGACATTCTTTCAAGACTTATTACTCAAATCAAATGCACATAATTTCCACATGTTGACATGAATGCTAATATTTTATATATTATATAACCAAATTGTTCTTTCATATCCTTGATTATAATATTCAGAGTAAAAGCTGTTCTTGCATAAGATTTACGACAAATGAAACAAATATTTTAATAGAGAAACTGATTTCTCTATTGATAATGCTTGAGAATAATGGAATGGCAGGGTTTGTAAATATATGTTTCAAGACAAATTTTAACAGAATAATTTGTAATTGTAATTAATTCAATTTCCAGTGTATGCGTTTTTTTGTGTTTTTTTTTTGTATTTTTCTGAAGCTGGAAACAGGGAGAGACAGTCAGACAGATTCCCACATGCGCCCGACCGGGATCCACGATGCTCTGCCCCTCCAAGGCGTCGCTCTGCGGCGACCAGAGCCACTCTAGCACCTGGGGCAGAGGCCAAGGAGCCATCCCCAGCGCCCGGGCCATCTTTGCTCCAATGGAGCCTTGGCTGCGGGAGGGGAAGAGAGAGACAGAGAGAAGCAAATGGGTGCTTCTCCTATGTGCCCTGGCCGGGAATCGAACCTGGGTCCCTCGCATGCCAGGCCGATGCTCTACCACTGAGCCAACCAGCCAGGGCTCCAGTGTATGCATTTTTAAAAAATAAATAGTTGACATTTAATTGTGATAATATCAACATTCAATTAATCATTTGTTTCTTCAAAGACTTGAAGCCAGCAATTTCATGTTTATTGAGTTTTACATTTTACCAATTTTCACTTATGTATACAGGCCAGAAATATTTAAAGATAAATAATATGTAGCATGAAATGCCAAAAAATGGATTATCAAAATGATTATTAAAAAATAATTATGATGTGAAAAATAATTTTGAGCCTAATTTATAGTTGAGTAAAATATCAGAATAAGGAATATTTATTAGATATTTAGAATTTAGAAAATGTAAACCAAATGCAACTGTATACCTGTTCATATATTTCCTATGGGCAGGTAGACCCAGCATAGCTATCAAATTTATTTTGCTACTGCTCTCTAGTTAACCAGTCACCAACTAGAGCTGTCATGATTTCCTTTAAGTTCTCTCTTCTCTCTTCACTTGAAAAAGTTAATGCATTTATTCACAGTATTAGACTGGGATGATCTTGCTTAAACAAGTGGTTAAGCTTTGAAATCACATTATAGAGAATACTGTATTAAATCATGGAAAATTTTTTCCCCAAACTATTTTTTATATTATATCTGTGACTTACTCTTCAATGCAATAAGAAGAAACTAATTACAGTGTTAGAACAGCTGAACTCTTTTCTAAAGCTGAGAGTGTAAAACCCATATATTTATGTTGAATTTGCCCAAAATCTACCTAATTTGTTCTTGTTTTGGATAAGTGCTCTCATATATACAAAGGCCATAACTTGGCACATGGCGAGTCTGGCAGTCCAGATTCTCTCTTTTCTCTTTCATGTAAACTTCTGTTAATACTCACAACTTTTCAAAAGTAACATTTTGTTCCGGGAATCCATAGCAGCCTTCTATGTTTTGTCCAAAAACTAAAACAGAAGACAAGATAGGAGAGTTTTATAGAGTGAGTCCATTCATAAAGTAAGGAAAGTGAATAAAGCCATGAAAATTTAAAAAAATGACATGCTGTTCTCTTTGACCTGATTAATTCAAAACTTGAAAGTAGGTGTCATTTATTTCCCCTCTGTATTTCCCAAATAGCAGACATTAAAAGCTTGTATATCTGTTCGAACCACCAAAAGGAAAGAAGGTATAACGCATGATCCATGTTCACTAAGTTTATAATATCTTTGCAAGTAAAATATCGACCAAATAATAATCTTAATATTTTTTAACATTGATATAATAAAATGTCCATTTATTGACAGCTATGCTGCACTGTGAGTTTAGTATTTTTTTAAAAAAAATATTTATAAAAAGCTTAATATGAGCCAATGCCCTGTGTAATCTGTTTTAATACTTTGGATTGATCAATAAACAAAGCAATATACCTTTACTCAAAGAGCTCTCACACACACATATGGTATAGAAAGTGAAGTTAATGTTATAGAAAAAAGAAACAAAGAAAAGTAAGGGAAGGGAACAGAGAATGTACAGATTGAAATGCTGGCGATATTAATTAGGATAGTGAGAAAAAGCCTCCTTGTTAAGGACCATAGAGCGAGAAAGAAAGGAAGAGGTAGGCCATGTCCCAACTAGTGGGAGAGTCAGCAGACAGACAAAAGTGTTCCTAAGGTGGACTACTAAGGAACAACAAGGAGCCAAAGTAGCTGAATCCAGTTGAGTGAGTGAGGGGTTAAAGGAGAAAAAAAATGGAGATTTGGAGGAAACTTAAATAGTGTCTTTTGGCCCTGGCCAGTTGGCTCAGTGGTAGATCATTGGCCGGTATGTAAATGTCTCAGGTTCAACTCCCTGTGAAGGAACACAAAAGAAGTGACCATCTGCTTCTTCACCCCTCCCTTTCCCACTCTCTCTTTCTTTCTTGTCCTCCTGCAGCTATATCTTGAGTGGTTTGATTACATGGGTGCCAGAAGCTGATGATGGCTCTATAGACCCTCTGCCTCAGGCACTAAAAATAGCTTGGTTACTAGCATGGACCCAAATGGGAAGAGCATTGGCCTCAGACCAGGGGTTGCCTGGTGGGTTCCATTCAGGGTATATGCTGGAATCTGTCTCTCAGTCTCCCACTTCTCACTTGGAAAATAAGAAAAACATAATGTCTTATCACCTGACCAGGCAGTGGTGCAGTGGATAGAGTGTCAGACTGGGATGCAGAGGACCCAGGTTCGAAATCCCGAGGTTGCTGGCTTGAGAACAGGCCTATCTGGTTTGAGCACAGTTCACCAGCTTGAACCCAAGGTTGCTGGCTTGAGCAAGGTGTTCTTGGTCTGCTGTAGCCCCCCCACCCCATCAAGGCACATATGAGAAAGCAAACAATGAACTAAGGTGCTTCTTATCTCTTTCCTTTCATGCCTGTCTGTCCCTATCTGTCTCTCTCTCTCTCTGTCTCTGTCACAAAAATAATAATAATAATAATAATAATAATGTCTTGTCTACTTTATGATGCAATTTAATAAAAGATAATATGGGAAACCACTGGAAATGTAGAAACTGAGACTTCAGAAATCAGATATTTTTTCAAGGTCATGAATTAAGAAAAGGCAGATGTAGGTCCATCTAACTACATAGCCTGTGCACTAAGCAAATAACCTTTCTGTAAGAGAAAGATACGTGATCATCTCAGTGTAACACTGACGTTGTTTAAAGGAAAAAGGAATTTATTACAATTTAATATTCAGAGAAATCTGCAAAAAGAACATAGTACAGAGATAAGCTTTAAAGGAGGGTCAATATATTTAAGAAACAAAAGGAAATTATTGAGAAGAATGTGAATGAAATCACACTTCAATTAAAAGACTAATTTGATTTCAATTTCATATCATTTTGAGTTTGGTAGAAAATACCTTTAGAAAAGAAAGTAGGAGTAAGAGAATAAAGATATAACATTAAAACATTTTGACTTCCTTTTCTAGTCAGTGGGAAATATCATAAAATTATAAATGAGGGGGAGATTAATTTGCTCAATTAGAAAGGTTTAGAAATTTTCAACAAGGAATAGTAAGAAAATAGTTCATTGGCTGTAGCAATGAAAAGGAAGTGATAGATACAGGGAATAACTAGAAGAAACACTTGGAAGGAACTTATTAGCAAGGAGTAAGGATAAGAGTTTTCACTTTCTTAACATCTTCCATACATTACAATGGGATCTCTAGACTTTGATGTCTAGTAGTGGTTCAAATTTTTCTTTGTCAAGAGTGTCAAATATTTAGAAAATTTCTTTATTCTCCCTCTCTTTTTCTCTTGCATTTAAGGTTAGCAGTATAACATGCCATCTGTACCATATTTCTTATGTATGTCTCTTTATTTCTCTAACCTATCCTATGATGTAATAGTTACTGCCTACCTGTGTGGACATTGGGTCAATTTCTGACTTGTTTCCTGCTGTTACATCTACCAGCACATTCATAAGAGTTCCTTCATACAGCCCAATATTCTTTCCTAGTTATTTCTAGTATGAAATGTTAAGCTTCTGCTCAAAAAGGTTATTGTTACCTGAATATAATGCTCTTTCTCTTTTAAACTCTTTTATTTTTCTTGTGCTCTCAGTTCCCTCTCTCCCAACTGTGGAAACATGTGTGTGCATAGTTGTGCATTTCTATTTGCATATATGCAGTCACACACAAACCTCATCAACTCTACTTCTATCAGTCGTCCTATTTTTAAAAAAAAAAAACAACTTTATATTATAAAATCTTTCTATTATGTCCAAACTGCATTCTATATCCTCAACTTCTTTAATCACCACATCATGGTCAGTTTCTGTGTCAGCTAAACCCATGCATCATTCTCCCATTCCCTCTCACTAAACCTCTGCTCATCATCCTTTCACTTGTTTCCTCTTCTCTCTGCATCTCTCTCCCCCCTCGCTTACTCTACACCAGGGGTAGTCAACCTTTTTATACCTACTGCCCACTTTTGTATCTCTATTAGTAGCAAAATGTTCTAACCGCCCACCGGTTCAACAGTAATGGTGATTTATAAAGTAGGGAAGTAACTTTACTTTATAAAATTTATAAAGCAGAGTTACAGCAAATTAAAGCATATAATAATTATTACTTACCAAGTAATTTATGTTGGATTTTTGCTAAGTTTGGCAAAATAAATCTTTATAAAACAACTTACTATAGTTAAATCTATCTTTTTATTTATACTTTGGTTGCTCCACTACCGCCCACCATGAAAGCTGGTACGCCCACTACTGGGCAGTAGGGACCAGGTTCACTACCACTGCTCTACACCATTTATCAACTCTTCAAGAATACATACAAGCAACACTCATCACACTCTGGTGTAGCTAGAAACAGTACTGCAGAAGACTTTTGATCTCTTTAACATATTTTAGTTAAAGCAAGACAAAACAAAACCACAAAGAACTCCTAACAAATTACTTAGAGAACCAAGAACTCGAGAAGATTATCTGTCAGGATCTGAGGTCGTTTCAAAATCACCTTTTCTCAGCAGCATCTTTATATCACTCATTATCATATTGTTTCACTTCCTGAATCGCTCTCTTTTTTACACTGATATATTTACTTCCTGTTTTCTCAGGCAGGCATTAATGGTCTGTATCTTTGGCTTATACGTGACCCTTTGTCCCTATCCATTCATGACTTATCCATGGCATTTTAGTTTAGCTATGCATTGGTTGTGGACAACTGTGGCCTAAATAGAGAGAAAATAAATCAATGTGTTTGATACCAGGTTTAACATTTCTTCATGTACCCTCTCATCGAAAGAAAATAATCTGCCTATTTCTGATTATAAAAGGGTGTGAAGGCACCCTGTGATTCTTCAGGAGAACGAGAGAACTGTTCTGCATATGGTTGTCACTCATGAAGTTATTGAACACTGAGATTACAAAGAAAAGAATAGAACAGAGCATTCCTGGCCTTTATGGATCAAAGCCCCAAATAGCTATTGTGATAAGGGCAGGTTATGAGTTTAGTCATTTGGGTGAAGTAACAAGAAAGACCGTTTTCTGTTCTATATCTGGGAGTTTCCTGTGTGTAAGTCATCCTCTGTTCAGAGAGAGAGAGAGTAGAAGGACAACAACTCTATGCTGACTTTAAAGTCTCCCACCTTTGGTGGAAGTCATACTGGTCTTTTAAGATTATCTAAAGCAACTCAAATCAATTGATAAAGTTTCCTTCCCACTGGGTTAATTCTCTAAAGCTGTAAACAGCCTTTCCAAAACCAGAAATGGATCATGTGAAGTGCTTTCAAATGGCAGAGTTAATAACTGGGTAAGATTG
Organism: Saccopteryx leptura; assembly: GCF_036850995.1. Taxonomy (NCBI): domain Eukaryota; kingdom Metazoa; phylum Chordata; class Mammalia; order Chiroptera; family Emballonuridae; genus Saccopteryx; species Saccopteryx leptura. The sequence goes on from NC_089506.1 coordinate 43,636,290, forward strand.
TTAGTTCTTACAAAGAATTTTCCCTCCATCTAGGAATATCCATGCCTAGAATATTCTGAACATAAAGACACATCTGGACCAGATTTGAGAGACTGAACATCAGCAGATGTCCTACTCTGCTTATACAGAGACCATAACATATGTAAGAGAAAAACAAGAAAGCTGATTATACAAGTCCAGCATATTCTAATAATTGCAGTTTCAATAGAAAGCCGTTAATTACTTCGAAAGTAATATTCTCTGTATTCTTATCTTTAAGATTGGACTTCTGTATAGATGTTCATTGTAGAATTTTCTTGATATTACTAATCACTATTAATTCATATTCAAATGACTAAAACTTTTTTTCTTATGACATGAATAGCTGATAAAATGGTTTTAAGCGGAAGTACTTTCTTTGGAAGTTCTCTTGGACTAGGTAGTTATGTTGTCTTTTACAAATTAATCTTTTTAAGTTTTATAGGTTGTAAATAATAATGATTGTCCACTGATAATATACCACCTATGTATAATGAACATTTTAGTTTTCAGAAAATATCACCTCTGGAATTGCGTCTTCTAAATATTTGTATGTGTATGTATATGGAGTTTCAAGTAATAACAAGGGAAATTACCATTACTGAACTTTCTAATCTTCTACTCATCCTTACATACAGTTGATTTTTTTTTTTTTTGGTATTTTTCTGAAGTTGGAAACAGGGAGGCAGTCAGACAGACTCTTGCATGTGCCCGACCAGGATCCACCTGGCATGCCCACCAGGGGGCGATGCTCTGCCCATCTGGGGTGTTGCTCTGTTGCAACCAGAGCCATTCTAGCACCTGAGGCAGAGGCCATGGAGCCATCCTCAGTGCCCAATGGAGCCCTGGCTGCGGGAAGGGAAGAGAAAGACAGAGAGGAAGGAGAGGGTGAGGGGTGGAGAAGCAGATGGGTGCTTCTCCTGTGTGCCCTGGCCGGGAATCAAACCTGGGACTCCTGTACACCAGGCCAATGCTATACCACTGAGCAAACCGGCCAGGGCCACAGTTGATTTTTAATACAAATAATAAGGTTCACTTGTATTGTTTTACAGATAAATATGTAAAATATGTCCCACATTCATTCAAACTATTTTAAGCTTCTGGAATATCTCTTCTTCTGACTATTTTAGTGGCATTTGAAATAATTATCTGAGCAATTATAAATTAATAAATATATACTATGAAACACAAAGTTTATTATACAGCTGCCCACTTAAGCAAATGATTTTACAAGCAAAGCAACAACGGAGAATAGTAGAAGATAAGTAGCTTGCTTAAGAAATACGTTCTCTCAAAAGATAGCACATTAAAAACTTACTAAGTGCTATCTTGAAAAAAAAAAGAAATACATTCTCTCTGTGGACTAATTCTGCCCCACTGATACCACTTTTTATTCTGCTTTTCCTTCTTTCTGGCCCAAGAAGCTACCTTTTTGAGTAGTAACAGTTCCACTCTCTCTTCTTGTTGGTGTCAACTATAGACAGCAACAGCTATAGCTGGCACGAAGAGAGAAAAACCTGGGTGTCTATTTTCCTGGCTTTTTCCGGTTATCTTGCTTTTTTTACTCTGGCTGCATTACTATTCCAAAAGTAAAACTTCTATTTCTCAACCATCTATTAATTCCTACAGTTGCTGGATTCTGTGTTTCAGTAATGTTCCTCTCCTTGTTCTTTCATACCTGGGGTGGTAATGCTTTTCTTCTCTTATTGACAATGGAACTCTTACTATCTATACTTAACTACTATGATACAACTAACACAGTAATAAATTAGCCATTTCATCATATTCTATCAGATATCTTTAATACACTTCCTGAGGGAACATAGATTTTTTTTTCCCTAAGACTTTGACTAATGTAGAAATTAGTCAGAATTGGCCTTAGAAAGCAGAACCCAGGAGTGAGATTCTGGTGTTGGATACTTGATGAGTACAATGACATTTTCCTTGCCAGGGGAAGTGGGGCGTGATGATCTGTGTCATATGGTGGCATGATGAGGGCAAGCAGAGGACAAGGTGTTCTGAGAGCAAATGGCATGACTCAGAGTCACTATAGCTACAGTAATAAGTGTAGTAAGCAAAGCAAAGCATAGGCTGGCTATTTCTGATGGATCTAGAAAGTATGCACAAAAAAATGAATAGATTGAAAAGAATTGAATGTATGTCCAACTCAGAGCACGTGTGAAATCTCAGAGGATCACCAAGACAACCTTAAAGATAGCCTTGATCTTCTGGAGCTACATGAAAGACAAAGCTGAGAATTGAGCCCAAGTCCCAGCTACAGTTCTCACAGTTGCAACATTGATGAATGTGACCCTCCAGGATTCTCATGCTAGAGTAAAATAACTTAGAGGAGGAGGAATGCTGCTGAGATATATGATGGGGATGTGTAAGCAGATACAATCAAGGATAAAATCCTTTAGCTCCTATGAGTCCCTAAAGGATCCTAGTCTACTAAAGCAACTCACTGTACCTCTCCCTAACCATGGTATAAAGGAATCAACATTCCTTGTCAGGAAACTCTTGTAATGATTGTACCTGGAGCATTTGCCTGACCAGGGATGTTTCTTCTCTCCATGCATGGCTCCTAGAGCCACAATGAAAGATAAATCTCAGTCAGTAACAGAGAGAAAAATACAAGAGAATTTCTCCTCTGGGAGAAAGATCTCCATATACCAGAGAAGTTACAAAACATATTCCATTTAAAGCATCAGGTAACTGGAAACATATTGAAGTGAATTTTGAAGGTGATAGACCAAGACGCAGAAAAAGATGTGTTGATATACTTACCTGAAAGCAAAATTTTTATATATTTAGCTCAAGCAGTTGGAGTGGTATTCATAGATGTCTAGGTTAATTATTAAGTCTGATTCTTCTCAATGGGCTTTAATTGCCAGAGCTGCTAAGCATACTTTATGTCACAGGTTGGCCTGTGGGCCAGGTCTGACCAACCAATACTTTTATTTTGTAAATAAAAGTATTATTGGAGCACAGCCACGCCCATATTGTGCATGGTCTGTAGATGCTTTTGCATGAAATTGGCAAAGTTTTATAGTTGCAACAGAGAACATATGGTCCACATACCCAAAATAGTTACTATCTGGTGCTTTACATAAAAAAGTTTTCTGGCCCCTGTGCTAAAAGAAGAAATCAAAAGCTCTACCAGAAGAGAAAGTTAAAGTTTATTAGTTGTATAGAACTGCCTTGTTAACCCTCTGATTTCCCTAGCATATCCCTGCCAAGATTTGACATCTCCTTCACTGTGAAGAAATGAAATAATATCTATATTCCAAAGACCATAGGTGGCATTGTATGATACTGCAATCGAACTAGACTTGGGGATTGAGCAAGGTTTCATGGGTTCTATGGCTTCTACAATTCTGAAGTCCTTTGAGTAAAAAAGGGCCATATTATGAATGCAAAAATAATTACTTAGAATGATAAAAACAACCACAACAAATGGAATATTTAAAAACTGTCAAATAAAACTAACATCAAAAAGTCTAAGAAAATAACTTTTTAAAAACTTAAGTTACTTAATGATCAATTGTTTAATACATATTTCCTATTGGGAGAGATTGTTTGTTTTTAGTTTATTATGCTTTTTACTTGGTTTTGTTTCACTGCATAAGACCTCTTCTTAGAACAGTGATTCCACAATGGTAAAGGCCAGATGGCTACATTTCACTATCGGATAAGTTGTGCTTAATTCTCGTAATAAGCTTTCATTATCTATGGTTGCAACCCACTCATCAAAATTTCAAGAATAGTGTAGATGAGACATACATAATTGGGTAATTCAAATATCTGTTGTGTTAAAATTGACTTGAGCTGCATTTGTGGGAGTTTATGATATTTTGTTAAGTTTCCAACATAAGTCAATTCACATATTTAGTGTCCCTCTACTGATAGGCAACTAAATTACTAGAGAAAGAATCCACGTCACAACCTACTTCTATTTCTGAGAATCTTCCTCTAAGTCTTTCTCTCTAAAGCTACATGGAGAAATTTACCAGAATTACAGTACTAGTAAAAGGGCAACATCTAGAAACATTGCAAGTTATATTGTCTCTATTCTTATACTGATCTGCAGAAATTCTACCAAGATTCATTATTCAGATTAGAAATTTGTGGAAGTCAAGTAACAAATGGATTCTTGGTCCAAGAGTATCTCAGAAGTGCCCCAATGAACCACAAATCTATCTTGTAGTTATTGTCCAAATTCAAACTAGGTAGTGAGAACAGGTATTCTTAATAATATATAGAATCTTCATATTAGTTATCAGATCTGTAAAGAGTTTTTATATTAAGTATGATTAAGTGGTTGCTCTGAAACTGTCTTTCACCATTCAGCTGTCATGAGAGCAAACTAAAAGCATTGTTACATCCATGAAGGCACAAAAGAAGCAGATGCCATTATCAAAGCCCTGAGGCATACAGAGGTTTTCCTTATATTTATGATGTATTTGACTATAAAGTAAAATAGCCAGGTGGGTCTTCAAGAGTGACTAAAAATTATTAAAAGAAAACTGGGTAATAATGTCAATCTCAGTTGTGATTGTAGGACAGTTATTTCTACTGGATCAAATAAAGACAGGCTTTGGCATCTGGCATGCAACTTTTGACCTTATACCATGCTTTCTATTCAAATCCCTTTAACAAAGATGCTCAGACATTTTTGCCTCATGAGTCACGGACATCAATCAGTCTAACTACCCTTTCTTATATCAGAGTAATATCAGCTTTCTTGCTTTCTGCAATAATATAGATTTCAAATACTACAATTATTTTAAAATAGCACATAGAACAGCATACTGTCCATTCATAATGATACTGTGCTTAACACTGCTTATTATAAATACAGAAGCATATTTTGGTGGGTTGCTCCGACCCATTGATCAAAACCTGTTGTGCTAAAAAATGTAAGTGGGGTCTCCACTAAAAATAACTTTCCAGTAGTTTTATGATATAATATAAGAGGGCCTTATTCTTGGGTGTTTTGATCCAGATGTGTCAATGGTAGATAAGAAAGTTCTATAGAGCCTCTGAAAATTCCCAGTGTAAGAATTACTGTACTCACCTGTTTCCGCTGATAATTGTTTTTCAATTCAAAAGCAATTAATAAGACTGAGCATTTGACCACATAACACATGTAATCAAATGACAACGCAAATAACTAATTGTTAGGAATTGGTGTTACATGATCCATCAAATCACAAAATTGGATGTGCATACATCATTTTATTCTCAAAATATTTATTGTTAAATGTTAACCACTTTTATAAAGTTTGTACAAGAGCAGAGGACCTTAGTAAACTCTAATATGTGATTAGTATATGTCCACTGAAAAATAAATTGCCATTTTTACCTACTCTAAACACAACTGCACAAAGTAGCTGCATTTGATTTTTGTTTAGTATCTGCACCAAGTTTGAATAGACAACTGAGATTAACATGGAGCATTTTGATTAATTTCTGAATACTTTTTTATGAAAAATAATCTTAATTTTATCACATTATTTTTTACCCTTATAAACTGAATTTTAATAATATTATTTTGATGAACAGTACATTCTTTTTTATTGGTCTATGTAGTGTTTGCTGTACAATTTTTGTTTTTTTATACAAATTTTATAATGTCTGATTTGCTGTTAAATGTTTAACGTTCACCATTCTTTTAAATGCTTAATAGCTATTAAATTTGCTTTTAAGAACTAAATGGTCACATGACATTTTATTTTGTCATTCTTATTGAACATGCAGCTGCTCACATGCATGCATAAACATGTTTAGAGTAGCTTGTCCTAATGCTTGGTCTCTTTTTGTCACTTTAACTGACTTAGAAAGTACCCTTTTTAAAGTCTCAAATATTTTTCATGTTCTTAAAAACAAACTTTCTTTTGAATTTGTCACCAACTATAACTTAGACAGTTCTCCTGGGGCCCAACGAAGATTGCCATTCTTCACAGATCAATAGTAATGAATCTACTTCCTATGCTCAAAATCATTCTGAGTTGCATGCCTGCTGGGGCTTTGAATTGTAGCTAAGAGACTTGGACTCTCAGTCATGTGGCATCCATGGGGAGTGATGAGTTTCTTTCAATAAGAACATTTTGCCCATCTTGCCAGAATTTAGCCAACTTTCAAAGAAATGGCAAAAATGTGGGTCCATGTGAGTCCAGGCAGTGACAGGGATTAGGAAAATCCTCTGTACACTCATTTCTTCAGGTCTAAATTTCAGTGATAGTGTAAAAATAGGCTACTGAGACTGAACTTTATACATTTATAAGTATTCTCTTAGACCTTCTGAGTATCAGTAAGTGTGCCGGACATATTGAGAAGAAAGCAACATTAAGAGAGCTGCAGAATGTTGAAAGAAAAAGCAGGATTGTTTTTAGAAGTTTTGCTTAACTACCATACCTGGAAATTTGTTCCTCTCCATAATGCTGTTCTCTTACCCTTGCAGCCTCATCTCTAAACCTAAATTTAGACATCTGTTATGAATAAGCCCTTATAATCTTTTTTAAGTTTGTCAATATTATTTTATTTTATTTTAATGAAAGAGAAGGAGAGAGAAAGAGAGAGTGAAGAATATCAATCCTTTCCAATATGTCCTCTGACCTCTGAATGGGGATAGAACCAGGAAACTCTGTGCTTTAGAACGATGCTCTAATCAACCAGGCTATCGGGCCAATGCAGTAAGACTCTTATACAGTATCATTCCTCATGAGATCATCAGCCGGTCTCAGTGGTTTTTTTTCAAATATGTCTTATAATTACAAATAACTAGGGGTGTTTTTTATACATATTCCCTTGTCTTCTTACTTGGGCAATCAAAACTGTTTTTCATTTATTACAGTTAATTATATCCATGTTTGAATTTTCTTCCACAATGCAGAATAATGTGTGGAGGTTCAAATAATTGGATCCCACTATACATATAAAGATGCTTCTCAAAATTACCATTTGTCATTTTAATTTTATTTCACTGTGGTTGCTTTGAGAATGAAGAACTATTACTTTTTTTTCAATAGTATGATCAAGGGGAGTATTGTGTCCCCAAAACTTAAGTTTTTTTAAATTTTATTATTATTCTATTTTACTCTGCATTCATCTGTCTCATCTGATATTTATTTCTCTAACTAAAATTTTTATATGCTCGTTTTTTCTTATTTGTTATGTATCTTTGAATTATAATCAAGCATCTTTCTTAAAGTTAAATATGCTTTTTTATTTTAATTTCCATTTACATGTCTTGGTAAACCATTGCCAATGCTAAGGGCAGACCAACTGTGCAAATCATTGCAGACCCACAGACACTAAGATAGTTAACTCTCTCTTCTATTTCTTGTTTTATCTTTCCCATTAATGTATTCATCAACAAACAAGAAAAGGATGATCTACAATCACTGTATCGATAGCATGTAGGCAATTAATAAATTTGCAGTAGGCCAGATTTTGAGCAGGAATGCTTAGAATCAAAAATTTCTATAGAACTTGAAAGGCCATCCTTTCATTTTTTACCCATATTGTGGACTCCATTCCCCTTTCAAATTGTAATAACCTGGTCTGCACCACCCCCTGGTAAAGTCTTATAGATGGGTAAACATGGTTTGTAACTCTATGACTTTGAGTAATTTGTCAGTAACTTGGAAAATGACTTATTTTAACATACATATTTAATGTGACTATTTCTTTCTTGGTCGTCATATTAATTCCATTTGGTTTGTCTACATACTATTCTTCAGGAATCAGATATATTTAAGAATTACATTTAATCTTAGAGATATCAATTGACATTAAACTGTGCTATCTGTCATTTTATTCCATTTTCTGTGTACTTTTGTTTCTGTTTGATATCAAGTTGTATTTGAATTAAGTATACTTTTTGTTGTTGTTGTTGTTCAGTGGGAGAAGAGGAGGCAGAGAGAGACAGACTCCCACATGCACCCCAAAGGGGGTCCACCTGGAAAACCCAGTAGGGGGCAAAGCTCTGGTCATCTGGGGGTTTGCTTTGTTGCTCTGCAATTGAACTCTTCTTAGCGCCTAAGGTGGAGGCCATGGAGCCACCCTCAGTGCTCGGGGCCAAATTGCTCTAATCTATCCATGGCTGCAGGAGGTGGAGGGGGAGGGAAGGAGAAAGAGAGAGAGAAAGAAAGAGAAGTTAGAGGGAGAGGTGGAGAAGCAGATGGGCACTTCTCCTATGTGCCTTGACAGGGAATTGAAGCCAGGAATCCACATGCTGTACTATCACTGCACTATCACTGAGCCAGTTGACCAGGACCAAGTACACTTATATTTAAATGGTTATTAGAACACAGAGAATGTTGGTATCTACCCCAAATTCCTATGTTGAAATCCTAGTTCTCAATGCAATGGCATTTGTTGGTGAGGCCTTTGAGATATGACTAGGTTATATAGAAGGATCCCTCATAAATGGGATTAATGCCCTCATTAAAGGGACTAGAGAGCTCCCCTCCCACTTTATATTATGTATAGACACAGACAGAAGTCTGCAACCTGGGAGAGAGCCCTCACTCGTCCATGCCGGCATGTGATCCTGAGCAACAGACAGCCTGCTCTCACCAGACACTGAATCTTCCAGTGCCTTGATTTTGAAGTTCCCAGCCTCCAAACTGTGAAAAAGAAACATCTGCTGTTTCTAAGCCACCCAGTCCATGGTATTTTTTTAAAGCAGCCAAAGCAGACTGGATACACTATAATTTATTGTTAATAAAATCTCATTATTTTACCAATCAGTAACTCGAAGTAATAAATGTGACATTGATGCTATAATAATGACCTCTTGCTTGAACTTTTAATTCAAAAAATTATTATGTATTATGAAAGTTGCTAGTTTCTTTATTGTATCAATCAAGCACACAACTCAGTGCATGAGACAATGAAATGGGTGATTTGAATGCAGAACATGGTAAGACCAAACCACAGTTATTCCATCTTTACTTGAACTGGACTAGAAAATCAGTAAAACAGATAAACTCCCACTTTACTAATATTAAAGTATAAATAATATCTAATTGACAGAGTTGCCATGAGAATTAATAAAATTAATAATTTTTCTTTTCATTAAAGCCTATTAAGTTGCAGCAGCTGACTAGACATTTCACTGAGAAGAACTAGAATATATATGATAGAAAATCTGGTTGGAGGAATTAGAGAATTATCAAGGTTGTAATGGCTTGGGGAACCAAGACCTAAAAATCAGGGAATCTCATTGAAGTGTGATTGATGCAGCATTGTTTTTTTTCCCAAGTCATTCATCAGTTCTTATGTAACCATAGCAGAAAGGCTGAGAGGTTAAACAGAAAGTATATATTGGAAAACCCAAACATCTCGGTCAGAGAAGTTATCAAAATAATCCCTTTATAAGACACAGCAATCTGGCAAGTTCAAAAATAAAAACTAATTCAGAGGGTTCTCGGGTTACAATACAGTTTCGGTCCTACAACAGTGACATAACCCGAATTTTGGTATTAGTCAAAGCACACCTTAGCCTAAGCCATTTACTTATCCTAACACAGTTGTAAAATTATAATGTAGAACACAAAAACACAGCTAAGTCACAGAAAAAGGAAAAGGACATAAATATACTGTACTGCATATTCTTCCACTACGCAACCAAACTAGTTTGCCCATGTAGTCCATAAGTATGATGCTAATGACAAAAACTGAAACACTCATGTCTCAATTTTTTTAAGTTTTTAAGGGACTGAACATCGTAAATTAAAAATATTGTTTGTCAAGACTTTTGTAACCCAAGGACCCTCTGTACAGAAAAGATTATCTTTTCTTAAAGGTAGCTAATATATGTAACCTTTGTGTTTAGAAGAGTGATGGTCATATATTGAATTAGAAGCACCATAAAAGAGGTACTACACAAACTTCATTCTTCAATTATTACCCTTAAAATTCTTCTTATATCTATATGTAATTAAAATGAATAAGACAAAAAACATTTGGTTGCTTGAGTTCTTTAGTTCATATTATAAATAAGAAGCTAATGAATAACCCATATATCTGAGAGAAGAAAGGAGAGAATAAGATAAATTATCACTAAAAAATAGTACAAGACAGATTCCTAAAAATCTTGAATTTTTTCAGAGACTATACTAATGGCTTTAAATTAAAAAAATAAGCTTCCCAACATAAGAGAATAGAGTTATATCTATTGATGCCTAAATATTTCCATTAAAAAGTTGTATACAGCATATATAGTATGTTCATTTTTCTTTAAAAGTTATTATGCTGAGAAAAATAAATAACTTGACAATCATGCATCAAGAAATAGAATGATGGTTAACATAGTGTGAAAGGATTCAAGGTGAACTTTTTAGCATCATTCAGATATTTTCTATTTCTATTATTATGCAAACTTATGTTAATGTAATAAAGATCTTAATGCAAATGTATATCAGTTATATTAGTGCTTTTTCTCATTTTTTTTTAGAAAATAAAGTAGGTGTATTCTGTATTTTTAATTTATATTTTGCCTCTTTGGTATGGGTTTATTGGCTTTTCCCATAGGTTCTTCATTACTGAGTCAATCATAAATTAATCAGTCACTTACAGAGTACATTGTAAAGGTTTTACTAGAGTATCTGATCACTGAATATTGAGCTTTTATTACATACCAAGGGCTGTCCTGGTGATATCACTTATACCAACATATTTTAGCTTCAGACAATCTTATGAATTAAATATAATTCCTAATATATGATAATAACATAAATTTAAGACTCCTTGCAAAACACACATAATATTTTATTTAAGACTTATAGTACCTATTCAATGTATACTATATCTCCATTTTACAGGTGATAAAATTGAGCCTTAAAATATTTATAAAAGTTACTGACAGCTTTAATTAACTGTAAAAGTCAGAATTAAAATACTGGTTTTACATTTTAAAGATATTTGATTCCTTAGTTATTCTTTGGTCAAATTCTGAGAAGACAAAGAATTTCGGAAATTAAGTTATATTTCCAAGGCACTTAGTAGATAAGAGCTAGAATTCTAATCTAGGTCTTTGAACTTTTTCTAATAAAACTGTACTAATGTGTGAAGATATGTGTGGGTATGTGCATGTGTGCACACCTACAACACTCATTATATGCCATACTATCCCCCAGGATCATTGTGTTAAAATTAATTATAGTATGCTAGCATGTATCAGAGGTTCCTAAATAAAATATTTGCCAAGTACCTAATGTAATTGTAGATTCTTGGTAAGACAGACGTTATTATAGCTTGTCAATATTTCTGGTTCTTTTTTCACCTTGGTGATTTTTGGAGGATTTGACTTTTCCACCCTCTCAAAATTCAGTAGAATTGTAATATGAGAACACATCACCTTGAGGTAGACGCATTTCAGAACTGATGTGTAACTTTCCTGATCTTCTCCCTTGCTTTGGCAAACCTTGTATACCTTTACTGAGACTCTTAATAAAATGGTGGAACCTCTGTTAGGAATCTATAGCAGATTTACTCAACTAACCTGCACAAAACATGATGTTTTAGCAATAAACAAACCTTTTGTTCAAAGCCAATACAATTTTGAAATATGTATTATTGTACCATAATATAGTTACCACTCATTACCTTTGGCAAACTTCATCTATAATTAAATTGAATATTTTGGAAACATGCTTGTTCTTTCACTCAGCACACTTACTGAGTGGCTAATACATGTCAGCAATGTAGCGGGATCTGTACATATCAAGGTGGGTAAAATAGATATGACATCTGTCCTTGTGAAACTGACTGGGTAAAAGGCTCACCTAAATATTTTATGTTAAGATTATAAAGGAGCATGAACTGCAACTTTCCTAAAATATATAAAATAATAAAAAATATTTTTCCCTTTCAAACAAAATAAAAACAATTGTAGTGTTTGAGTTATACTGTGTTTATGACAATATTTAACCATGGTTTGTAGGAATGGATAAGTAAAATGTGTAAGTTAGCAGGCTTCATAAATGATTGGTGGAGGACAGATTTTAGGTATATAGAATTAATAGATCAAAGTGTAATTATTGAAGACAGTGAAAAAAAGCAGCTAATCTATCTATTGCTATGTTTAAGTTTGCTACTACCCTGATCATGCTATTTACAACTTATAATTTTCTCTTTACACATCATTTTTTGCTAACTTTGTTCACTTATGTTCTCCTTATGTTGCCAGTTTTCATGGTTATATTGAATACATAATATTTGTAAGCTAGCTGACAGATAGCAAGAATGTTACTTTGTGTGATTTTTTACTCTCTAAGTTTCATGGTGAAAAAAGTTGACACTTCATTCTCTTTTTAATATTTCAAGACAGCGCATCCCCTCAGTAAACTGCAGCCTCTTACCATCCACCTGTGAACACCTTTTACATGATGAACACAGTGAATCAACAGAGGTGGATGTGGCTGATTTTTCAATCTTATGTTCCCGTCTGAATAAATCAGACAGTTGGAAGGGTTTAATAGCTTAGCATGTCTTCGGAAATTTCTAATAAAGCACAAAAATAAATATGTTTAAGAAGAGGAAGATTCCACCAAAGTTTTTGTAATTTTCTTATTATAGAAAGTGGAGCTATAAACTGAATCTATAATTTTACATTAATATCCACTCAAACAGTGTCCACATTTTTTGCACAAATATGTGTTTCCTTGAAATGTAGTGATTCAATATGGAATACCTCGAAATTTTGCCTTGACCATTACAACCTAATAGACTAAACTGAAAAAATTAAAAATTTCCATCAATATTGAAATAAATTATTGTGGTGGGCGAGGGCATAAGGGAGCAGATAAATAGTGAGAGACAAAGATTTGACTTGGGAAGATGAACACACAATAAAATATACAGAAATGTGTTGTAGAATTGGGCACCTGAAACCTGTATAATTATGTTAACCAGTGTCACCTCAATAAATTTGATTGTAAAAAAGAAAATTAATGAGCTACTACTATATAAGACAAAATAAATAATTCTCAGAAAATAATGTTGAGTATATTTAAAATATGTCAGACATTAAAAACATAATGTATTATCCAATTTATATAAATTCAAGAATAGCAAACCCAAATTATATGTAATTGTATATTAATATTATCATTAATTCATAAAATACAATTTTTTATATTTTAACTAGTCAGTTTTTTTCACACTTACCATTTCATCAATTTTTCACTATTTTCTCTATCTCCTCCATTTGAGGTTCTTTTTTTTCAGTCTAAAAAGCACTCATAATGTGTTTTCATTTAGTATGGGTCTGCAAGTGACAAATTCTTTCTGTCCAGTTCTTGTTTGTCAAATAGATATTTTAATTAACATTATATTTAATGTAGAAAATTATAACTACAGTATTGATTTATTTTAATATGTAAAATATATAAACTATTTTCTTTTGTCTTACATATTTTTATTGTAGAATAGTCAGCTGTCAGATTTTATAACTCTTGTAGCTTTTTTTTTTTCTGTTGGTTTTATTGTATGGTTGGATGTGGATTTTTTCTTCTCTTTTTTTTTAAAAAAATATTTTTATGTTTTGTAGGGCTTTTAAAATCTATAAATTAATGTCTTGTATAACATTTAAAAAACTGCCAATATTCCTTCAACATTGTCTTTACACCCAATTTTCTCTGACATCTTTATTTGGGCCACAATAACCATACAGTAGAATTTCTTACTGATCACCCTCTAGGTCTCAAATCTATCTTTAGGCATTTTTTACCTGATTGTTTCAGTGTTTCATTTCAAGTAGTTTCTTTTTACTTATCTTCTGATTAATGATGTCTTCTTCAGCTGTGCATATTAGGCTGCTAAATAAGTCGATGCATTTTTTAAATTTAAATTTATAAGAAACTTATTTTTTGGAATATTTTTAGAAATATTTTCCACGCTGTGTTAAACTTTCAAGTTGTGTATTTTTCTTCTTGAGTTTAACTAGAGTAGATATTTTAAAGCATGATTCAGAACGAGCAGACCATATTGGGAATTACTGCAGTCTATTTTAATTTTTATTTTTTTTAGTCTCTGTTAGTGGCCACTCACAAAACTTAATAATCACGATGGAGTGTACAGGTAGTTACAAATTTTACATTTATAAACCATATACTAGTGCTGCATAGTTTTCCATATTACATTTAACATGTTTTTTAAGCTCTACCACCATAGTTACATATTTACTTATTTTACAGATGACCAATTGTGGTACAGAAAGTTTAAAGTGTTTGATACAACCTGAACAGACAGTGACACAGTGGATAGAACATCAGCCTGGGACGCTGTGGACCCAGGTTCCAAACACCGAGGTTGCCGGTTTGAGTGTGGGCTAATCTGGCTTGAGCGCAGATTTACAGACTTGAGCGTGGAATCATAGACATGACCCATGGTCACTAGCTAGAGCCTAGGTTACTGACTTAGAGCCCAAAGTTGCTGGCTTGAGCAAGGGGTCATTGGCTTGACTGAAGCCCTCACTCATAGTGCCACAACTATGATTTGATACTTCTTATCTTTCTCCCTTTCTGTCTGTCTGTCCCTATATGTCTCTCTCTCTCGCACACACACAATAAAAATAAAGTGCTTGATACAGATTTGGTAAATGGTGAAGCTCATATTCAAGTTCCATCAATCTGACCTCAGCAAATATGCTCAACCTCTCTGTTAGCCTATATGTATCAAAGACAAACAAAAAAAAAACTTTTTTAAATTTTGTTGTCTGGTTATTTTGCCTACTCAGTAATATCCAGAAATCAAAATAATAGCTAAATAAAAATTAGATGAGAAAGCTTCTGTTTTGTTTAGCAAACACTTTACATTATCTTATTATTTTCTCACTATAATGCTGTGATTAGATATTTTGATACCCCCATTTAATAAATGAAGAAATAGGCAGAAAAAAATGAGGACATTTGTTTAAATGCCCACAGCTTGACATGGGCAGAATAAAATTTCAAAATCAAATTAGTATGACTCTAAAACTTATGTTCTTGACCACAGTGCTATGTTCTCTCTCATATACGTTTTAAAATAAACAATAGCTATTGAGCCTACAATATTTTTGATATCCATTTTCTTCAGTAAAAACTGAAGAAATTATTCCACTGTAAATACATATAATAATGCACTCCCTAAACATATGTTGGTACAAAATATTTGTATTAAAACACTAGCACTGGTCAATTTCTGACTGTTCTCTTACAATATGAGTGCCTCATTGGCCCTTAAAACCAAAAAAATGATCATTAAGGTAGAATAATTTTCAAGTTCAAGTCAAGCCTAAGGAGAAAGCTGTACTAATTCATCTTTAAAAAGTGTGCTGAGAAGATGTCTTTGAAGAACAGTCTGTTATATGTTTTATAAGGACCCTGAGAAAAATAGTATATTCAAATAAATTCCTCTGACTCTAAATATGATTGATAAAGATTTACAATAATGTTTTTAAAAGTGTAATTTTCCACTTAGTCTTTCGTAAATTCTCAGATTCATGAATAGATGGAACTTTGTGATTAATAAGAGGCACCTTTATGATCTGAAATCAAATGAAATGTACTGAAATGTCAACTCAATTTAGACCACATATTTTCTAATTGCTACAGGTTTTGCTTTTTATTTTATTTCAAAAAATCCTGCAAAGAATGGATGCTGAGTAATTGGCATATGTTTATTTAGTTTCTATTAGCTTCAAGATCTTTTGGAAACAAAACTTTTCTGGTAGGATGTCCCCTCCCACTAGAATGCCAATTTCCAATCCCTTCATCTCTGGCCCTCCTTCATTCTTAGGAAGTCTGCCACGTTGTCATCTTCTTTGAGAGCCCTTCAGATTTATTCTATTCTTCACCTACCTGGTCTTACTGAAAACTCCTCTGATGAGGCTCCCTAACACAGTTTGCATTGTACTTCAATTAACCCCAATTCCTGTTATTAGGTAATTATCTTTGTCCTCAACCTCATTGTGATTTGCTTAAAATGTGAGTTTATTTTATTTTTCAACATCTTTATTGAGATATAACTCATATACAATTCACCCATTTAAAGTGTTTGAGTTAATATATTTTAGTATGTTCACATGGTTTTGTAAAATCAACACTATCCAGTTTTAGAATACATCATCCACCTTTAAAAAGTTCCATACCTGCTAGCAGTCAATCCTCATCCTACCCTATAATTTTCCAGCCCAAGCAACTCTTATCTTTGCATTTTCTGTAATTAGTACCATGATAGATAATTAGTGAATTCTAAATAAACATATATTTTCTATAAAATATAAAAAGTGATATGTTTTAGTTTTCTAGGCCCGTCTTAACAAAGTATCACAAACTGAATGACTTAAACCATTTGAAGTTTGTTGTATCACAATTTAGGAGTCTAGAAGTCCAAAATTAAGGTGTTGACAGAGCCATATAACCTTGAAACCTAAACAGTAATCTTTCCTTGTTTTGTTCCTATTTTCTGGGGTTGCTAGTAATCCTTGGTGTTTCTTAACTGGTAGCTGAATAAGTTCAATCTTTACTTTTTAAAAAAATTCATGGCATTTCTTTGTTACTCTCTTTTTATATGCCATCTTGTTGTAAGGACACGAGTCATATTGGTTTAGGATCCACTGTACTCCTGAACAATCTCATATTAACTAATTATATCTGCAAAGATCTAATTTTAAAATAAGGTTACATTTAGAAGTACTTGAAATTAGGACTTAAATATATATATATATTTTTATTTTCTTTTCTGCATGAGGAGGGGAAAGAAATCAACCCATGAAAGAATTGATGATCAATAAAATTATTCTTTATTATTTGCAAAAGCTTTTATTTTAATCATGTCACCATGATTTACTGATTATATAATTCTTATTTTTTTAGATAGAAACCATTTCACAACATATATGTTTTTTTTTAATTTTTTTTTTATTCATTTTAGAGAGGAGAGAGAAAGGGAAAGAGAGAGACAGAGAGGGAGAGAGAGAGAGAGAGAGAGAGAGAGAGAGAGAGAGAGAGAGAGAGAGTGGGGAGGAGCTGGAAACATCAACTCCTATATGTGCCTTGACCAGGCAAGCCCAGGGTTTCGAACAGGTGACCTCAGCATTTCCAGGTCGTCGCTTTATCCACTGCGCCACCACAGGTCAGGCCACATATATGTTTTTACAATAATATTACGAGCCACTCAGAGTAAATTATTTCTAATGTAGGCTGTTATATTAAATAAAAATTAATTAATTAAATCTTATCTTGATTCAACTTTTTCGTTTTTTTCTACTTCCCATCAACGGTGTGCAACTTCTCTTTATGGATGTTTCCAGTAGAATTACCAGCGAAGACTCCCTTTATACCCACATAGCACTTTTTCAAGAAAAAAATGTTGCCTGGTTGAATAATTCTAATTAAAGCTACAATTTTTAAGAATAACAATGGTGAAAATAATGTGACCTTATTGCATCTTCTCCCTTTCCACAATACACTTTCTGGTGAAATTTTGAAATTATTCTTGTCTTTAGAATTATTCTGATATCTGAAAAATAACAGTTTAGGAACTGGAGCAGAAGATAAGTTGAATTGATATTAATTTGAAGTAGTGGTAGTTTAGGAATTAGAACAGAAATTAATTTTAAAACTATACTATAGCACCCTTTAGGTATCTATAACCAACTATAATATAGAAAGTTATTAAGTGTTAGGTGAAGAAAAAGGAAAAGTAATTAATTTTAAAGATATATATAGATTTTAAATCTATATATATAATTAAAATTATAGTTGCCAGTCCCTGGTAGTACCCAAAAACTCTCTGAAGATGTAAGATCACTAAGGACAATTGCAGTGAGAAAGAAGAATAAAAAAAGAAACTGTGAGAGATTATTTGTGCCTATATTTATTAAGTGTTTATGTAACTGTAATAAGCTATAGAAAATTTATGTGTACACCTTTAAGGCTCAATTGCCAAAGAAACTAGCTGGAAAAAACTTTCAAGTACTTATCTAAGTGTGCCATTAATCTTATGATGCTTAATCTGAACTACAAAAGAAACTTTTATCTAAATCAAAGAAGAAATTCCAAATAAATCACAAGTAGATCTCTTGCTATATTTTATAATTTTCTTTTCATAATTAGTTTTTTGATTTATAAGATGTTACTTTATATTGGTTTCATGAAACTTGAAACCTTGATAGCTTTTATGTTTTTGATGGCCCAGTTCCTTCAAATATTTCTTTTACATATTAACCCGTTTTCCCCTTAACATCTACTCAGACATGACAGAAGAAAAACTTTTCTATTATTACTCACGTACTATCAATTCTTTTAAGATATATTTTGGTTAGAAGCATTACATTCTAATCTCCAATTTGACTTTATCATATTGTCATATCTGTCTAAAAGTCTGTCTTAAATTCTAACAATTTTGTCTGAGAACTTAATATCTTTTATAGAAAGAATGAACAGTTCACATTTGTCATTTTTCTTCATCACTTGGTTCTTGAGCTGAATTAAAAAAAATAATTTTGCTAATTTATTTTTAAAAATATTGAATGCCTACATTTTCCTTATGGCTGAGAAACTGTTTTCGATCATGGAGGATTGCACTTGTGAATAATGCATAGTTTCTTTAAGAATTCTTACAGTCTAGTAACTTAATAAACAGAAAATTGAAAAAAAAGACTGAGAGGCTGAAAATCATTTATGGACAGAACATTGGTGAGCTCTGTGCTATTTTTATAAGTTCAGATTACTTACAAGCTTAATACATAGATTCTTTCTCTCCAAGGGTTTTACTTTCGTAATTTGAGCTGAATATTTAACGGAAAAATTATAGCAGAAAATAGCTATCTGAGTGTTTGTATAACTGGATTAATGAACTTAATAGAAGCACAAAGTAAAGAATACTTAAGTATTAATTAAAATAAACATTCTTTCTATAACTAAATTCTTTTGAAAAAGTTTCATTTGTCTGTTTACTCTTTAACTAGAAGATAAAAATTTGTAAGCATTTAAATTTATGTCCACTTCTAATTTTTAGACCTAGTTTTAGGTCCACATGAGGAAAAGTATCATTCACCTACTGTTTGTTTTAAGGATAAACGTAACAATTCTTTTCTACTCTTCTCAATTTTCAAACTTTTTAGAAGCACAAAAATGTACTTTCAAAAGATAACATTCCTTGGAAGGAGAAACTTTGTTAGAAATATGAGCTTATAAGTTTTTTTCTGTGTGTTTTTTGCCTTTTTTTTTCTTTCGGAAACTTCTGTTAGTGTTGTAGAAGATATTTAAAATAATGAGTAACAAAAGATAAGAAAGGCCAAATGGTTTCAAGTTATTTTATCTCTGGAAGTATCCCAATGACAACCCTAAAACAATCTACATTGTGTAGCAAAACAGTTGAAATCAGTGTGGCCATTTGGAAACATTCCAAACATTATGGATTGGTAGCCAAAGACAATTCTCTTTTAACAACTGAGCACATTCAAGAAAAATTCCAATACAAAGTCTATGGAAAAGGAAATGCTCATATAAAAACTAGGCTGTAGAAGACAATTCTCTACATGTAAAGAATAAATAGTCATACAAATTATTTGAAAGGGTAATGATGATGATAATGAGAAACGACCAGAATTAAGTCCATATGAATATTGCATCAAGTATTATGTAGACCTGTGCTTAATATTTTATTTTTTGCATGACAGAAAGAGAGAAAAATAATTATCGTATGACATATTATCATGCATAAAAGCTCAATAATTTTAGAAATAAAAATAAGATTAAGAAAGTTAATAGTCTCATATTAAATTATATCACTAACCGAAAGCCTGGAGAGAGGTATGAAGCTTCAGTTTGCAACTGTGATTAAAAAATAAGAGTTTTGTATTAGTTAATCTTTACTTCTATGTTTTTGAAAATAAAGTTCAACCTAGCACTTAAAAATCATGGTAAAAGGTAAGTAAATATTGATAGATATTTTTTCTATAGTGATTATCAAGAAGATAAATTTCAAGTGGAAAATGGAAGATTGCTATGTTCAAGCAGTATCTAATATGCTCATGTGAATATCTGCATAAAACTCTGATCTCCAAGTTTTATTTTGCTTCTAGCACCATTTTCAAATGCGGTTAAAATTGTATAGGTGGCATAAAACCAGAGAAGAACAGCTGTCCCTATTGATTTAGGGACAGCAATTTAGTAGAAGTTGGCCTCATGGTAATTTTCACTATTCAGTATTCACCATCTTAAAACAATGGTCATAAATAAAAGCTACAATATTTAAAATATTAAGGTAAAGGCTTTATACAAAAAAAAACAGTATTTTATAATATTTTGAAAATTGCTATCAACTAAAAATTCAGAAAGTATTCGATATGATTGGAAGAATATAGGGTATTCGTAGATGTTGATAGGGTTTATTTTGCAATTATCATTAATTTACATAAACAAGTACTCATTTGTGAATAAAATTGCTTACTTCTCTATGAGAAAGCATCAATGAACAGAGCTCATGGATTATAGAGATATTAGCTTCTGTTCATTGTTTTCACTGTTATCTTTAATATGGAACCATATATATAACTGGGGACAGTTGCCTCACAGGATAAGTGAACCAGATTTTCGAATGCCCAAGAACCTTCTTTATTATGACCGAATAGTTATTGCTGTTTTACTTCAGTACCATGATATAATTTATTACGTGATAAATTTTATTAAAAGCCAGTCCATCTAGAATTGACAAAAATGTGGAACTTGTCTTCAAAATAATGGTAGACCTTCAGCTCAGAGTCACAGTAAAATTTTATTTTACTTTTAAAATGTTTTATTATACTTCCTGAGCATTTAAATGTTCCTTGTTTTTGCTACTCTCACAGCCTTATCTTAATAATGCTGAGTGTGACATCTTACCATAAGAGCCTTAGGGTTTATTTGGAAGGAGGAAAGAAAGTAAAATTGGGAGTAATACAGTTCTTTGTCTAATTCTTATTTCTGTAACTTAACTGACTATTATTTAGCTCTTTAACCTATAATATATCTTATAATGATCCAGGTAAATTATCCAATTTGCATACCTGAGAATTATTGATTGTAGAGATTAAAAGAAAATACATCTATACAAGAAGTTATCATTGTGCCTGGTTCAGTGTAAACAAAATATTTGGGGGGAAAATGGTATACTTCATCAATGGGGTATATTTATTTATTTATTTGTTTGTTTATATATTTATTTATTTAGAGCACTTTTTAAATTTCTCACCCTCCATAATGCTCCACGCTCATCTTATATACATCTGCTTCAGTCCTACAATTGGCCATTTCTTCAAGTAGACCTGGTACTAACAATTGAAACTATGGTCGAAGGGCTATCATTTCTGTTAAGCATTCTCAGGTCACAGATCACAATATATCTGCTCACATATCTATAATATTTCAATGCATAACTATCTGTATCTATTTTAAATAAAACACAAGTGTATACTAATTACTCAATGGTCCATATAAATTAAACTAGGCACTTTGCCATGCTTATCTGAAAAAAAAAAAAACAACAGTAGAAATTTGGTTTTCACCATACGCCATTTATTTTTATTATTTATTTATTTATTTTCTTAACTGTTTAATTTCAGTGAACATGTATAGTAGTATCAGAATTGTTAACTGATACCCTAATGGCATAAACTTTATTAACTAAACTACAATCTTAATTTTAATTCCTTTTGCCTTTACTTTTACAGACTTCACTCACTTGAAAAGTTAGTTACTTTGAATAACAGTTCCAGCCCTCCCTGAACTCTCTTCAGAAGCTGTTTCATATGTTTATAATCCAGTTGTGGGTTTTTTTTGTTTGTTTTTTTGCTACAGTCTTTTTCTTCCTGAGATTCCAGGACCTCCTGAGTAATTTTTTTTTAATTCAAAATAAATTTGCATGCATTGAAATTCACTATCTGTGCCTTAGAGTTATTTTCATATTGACAAAAGCATGTCAAGGATCCATTTTTGTAGTATTATATAGTTTCAATTCCCTAAAAATACCCAGTACTTTACTTATATATCTACATGTTTTATCATGGTTCCCTGGCAACCACTTATCATTTTACTGTCCCTATAGTATTGCTTTTTCCAGAATGCCTTATTGGAGTCACATGGTGTATAACCTTCTAACACAGGCTTCTTTAACTTAGCAATATCCATTTAAGTTTCCACCATGTCTTTTTGTTGCTTGACAGTTTGTTTTTCTTTGTCATTGAATAACAATCCCTTATATGAATGTATACAGCTTGCTTATTCATTTCCCTATTAAAGAACATCTTGATTGCTTAACAGTTTGGGGCAAATATGAACAAAGCTGCTATAAATATTTATGTGACGGTTTTGTGTTAAACAGTTTTCAAATGAACTGGAGAGCTACTTTGGAGCACAACTGTTGCATTGCATGATAACACTCCATTTAACTATGTGAGAAACTACCAAACTGTCTTCTAAAGTAGCTATACTATTTTATATTTCCACTAGCAATGAAAGAGAGTTCTTGTTGCTCCACATCCTCATTAGCACTTGGTATTGGTTTCTGGGGTTTTGACTATTCTGATAGGTGTATAGTGGTGTCTCATTACCATTTAAATTTGGAATTCTTTTAAGACAAATAATGTTAAGCATCATTCAGATACTTATTTACCAAACCATATATCTTATTCAGTAAATTGTTCATATACATAAGGAATGCTACTTGGCCTTAAAAAGTAATCTTAAATTATGTGACAGCTAAAGGATGGATCTGGAGAGTATTATGCTAAGTGAAATAAGCCAGTCAAAGAACAAATGCCCTGTGATTTCACTTATACCTGGAATGTAATGAACAAAACAAACTAGCAAACAAAATAAACACAGACTCATGGATACAGAAAACAGACTGACAGCTGTCATAGGGCGTTGCAGGACTGGGTGAAAAAGATGAAGGGATTAAGAAAAAAAAGCACTTTAGAGACATAGACAACAGCCTGGGGATTATAAGAGGGAAAAGTGGGTGAGGGTAATGGAAGAGGGTAAAGGGGGTATGAATGGTGGTGGAAGGAGACAAGTTGGGACAGTGATCACACTTTACAACACATAGATAATGTACGATAAGACTGGTACATTTGAAACCTGTCTAATTTTTTAACCAATGTCATCTCAATAAATTCAATTAAAAACAAATGAATAAAAAAAAGAGTGTCTTTTGAAAGCAGAACTTTTAAACTATAATAAAGTTCAACTGATTATTATTAATTTTTTATAGATTACACCTTTGGTGTTTTATCTAAATATACATGACCACCAAACCCAAGGTCACATAGAGTTTTTCCAAGGTTTTCTGTAGTATCAATTGTATAATTTATATATAATTATATGTGTTTTATATTATTATATATTATATATGATGCAATACTGAATATATATACATCTATCTATCTATCTATCTATCTATATATATATATTTTTTTTTTTTTTTCTTTAAGTGAGAAGGGAGATAGACAGACTCTTGCATGTGCCCTGACCAGGACTTACCCTGCAACCCCTCTGGGGTCAATATTCAAATCAACTGAGCCAACCTCAGCACCTGGGACTGATGCTTAAACCAACTGAGCCACTGGCTATGAGAAGGGAAGAGAGAGAGAAGGGAAAGAGGGAGGGGAGAGAAGCAAATTGTTGCTTCTCATGTGTGCCTTGACCAGGGATCAAACCCAGATGTCCACATGCCCTGTGGATGATCTGTCCACTGAGTGAACTGGCCAGGATGATAATATAATTATACATACTACATATATTTGTATGTGATCTCTGTGAGTTATTTTTTGTGATTTTTGTAAGGTCTGTGTCTAGGTTTTTATTTTTGATATTTACGTGTGAATTCTATTTTTTATAGTATCATTTACTGAAAAGGCTACCTTTTTTTTTCAAAATATATAATTTTGTTAATTTTTTATATCATTATACTTAACTTAAGCTAATTTATTTTATAAAATTAATAATTATAGCAATATTAATGGAAATAATAATTATAACAGCTTGAAATTATTATTATTATTATTTTTTTAATTTTATTTTTTTAATGGCGCGACATTTCTTTATAGAATTCCTTTGGCACCTTTTTCAAAAATCAATTGATTATATATTTAAGTCTTTCACTCGGGTTTCTACTCTGTTCCACTGAACTATTGCTATACACTTTTACCAATGGTAAGACTGTCTTGATCCTTTCACTCTATATGATATAATAAGCTTTGAAGTTTGAAAGTGTTATTTCTGCAACTTTGTTCTTTTCATTCAATATTATGTTAATAATTTTAGATCTTTTGCCTTTTCACATGAACATAAGAATCTGTTGATTTCCACAGAAGAGGTTGATAAGATTTTAATTGGAACAATAACGTATCTACAGATTAATTAGGAAAAGTTGATATATTAATACTGAGTTTTTCATTTTTGGAACCTGACACATCTCTCCATATTTTTAGATCTTTGATTTGGTAGTAATGTAAAGAGCATTGTGTTTTTAATTTTAAATTCTATTTTTCACTGCTGGTATATAGGAAAGAATTGACTCTGACTCTGATGTATTAATCTTGTACCTGGTGCTCTTGTAATAATTAATGACTTATCATCTAGGTATTTTTTTATTTGTTGTTTCTTTGAGATTTTCTACACAAAGTATCATGGCATATGCAAAAAAAAAAAGAAAAAAAAGACAGTTGGCTTTCTTTGTTCTTAATATGATATATATGTATTGTCTTGTCCTGTCTTGTTGCATTAGCTGCAACACAGTTACCAGTTGATGTGATATAGTAAGGTAGGCGAAATGCTCTAAAATCTTATGAATAAAGGTCAATGTTTTAGAGCTTTTGTGTATTTTGCCTGTAAACTTTACTATTGTTCTCCCTTTTTTTCAACACCCTAAGTGAAGCAGGAAGGCTCTGAGTGTTCTATAGTTGAATAATTCCTGCCAGATAGGATTAACCTCTCATAAAGTCTGAGCCCTAAAAAATAGGCCTTGTTAGGGAGAACAATCTAGAATCCTTTCAAAATGGTTTCTCTCTCCCATCCTTCCTCTCCTCCAATTACCTTATACCCCCAACCTGTGCCAAAAACTAAGATTTTTTTTTTTCTTAACTCTTTTCCATGAAAACCTGGTGTGATTCCTGGAGGTGAGTCCCATGAAGAGTGGATCCTCCCCTAAGTCATTGGCCTCCAGAATTTTCTCATTCTCATGTAGTCTATTCTCTGGCTCCAGCTATCCATCAAAGTTTTCATTTGAGCATTTTCAATGGTTTATGGCTTCAGTGGCTTCTGCTGCAGGTAAGCTTATCCGTATTTGCTTGTCTTTTCAGATTTTGGGTTAACAATTTGCCCTGTAACCTCAATCTCTTATGGACCCTAGTAAAGTCATTGATTTTTCAGTCTTTTTTTCCCCCAGGGTTTTTCTTGCAAGAATGAGAGTGAAAAGTTATAATTTCTACCTGTTAGAGCTAAACAGAAAGGTAGGCTTTTAAAATATTTGCTTCCTGCATTTATTCACATGACTTTATCAATAACATTTATCCAGAAACAACCAAATTTGAATTCTATTTTGTAGTTGTTATTGATTGAAAACATATAGCTGGTTTTTTAACACAATATTATAATTTTTCTCTTTTATTTTTCTGATAAAACCAGTGTTGTTTTCATAGCTTTCTTTCTAAGGGACACAAGATTTGAGAATTATTATTTTTTTTTTTTGGTACTTACAACATAAAAAACAGCAGCAATATACAACAAAAATGTAAGAGACAAGAATTTTACAAAATAAATCAGATTCCATATTTGCACCTTTGAATTAGTCATAGAATGCAAAATATCTTAATATTTAATATGTACGTCTTGAGCTAAAGCTTGCCAAAAATGACAGAAGGGATATCAAGTACTCTATGATCTGAAATAATGGTAAACTTTCACTAAGATTCTTATGGATTTAAATTACAAATTATATTTGTGTCTCTTGATTATAATCATAATTTTGTCTTTAGGATTATCATTATTCTTAAAAATATATAAATGCCTTTGATTCTGTTTTATGTTTTCTTATATTGTGTAAATATAACATTGATTCATTTAAAACATTTAATCTACATGCTTAGAAATTACTGATTATCAAATTCATGTACTTTCCATTAAATTGAAAATAAAATCAGGGAAGTGTTGGGCAGATAAAATATATTATGCTCACTTTGTTAAAGATGGTGCTGCCCACCTGGAAGCCTGTCGCCCAGGTGATATTAATGTGTGTTGGGGGTGGACTGTGGACAGGCAAGATCCTTGTAGCCTGGGGCTTGGTTTTAGGACTAAGCCTTTCCCACCCTTTATGATGTGGAGTGGTGCACTCTCATGAGGAATTCCATTATGCCTCAGATAAGTGACTTTGTATTAGAGACTTCCCTATTTTGTATATTGAATTAAAGGTTTTGACTTCTGCACTATAAAGTGGGGCAGACTGGGAGCTTGCTCTCTCGGTTCCTGAGATTAGCATTAGAGGAGAGAGCAGAGAAAGGCCATGTGGAAGGCCAGGAGAAGCAGCCAAGATGGCAGAGTGTTGAAGGAGAAGCCAGTTTGTGCAGAGTTTGTGTAGGGAGAAGGAAGGAGATGGGGAACAGAGGTGAATAAGTCTGGTGAGGTAAAAACCTTTGATTCTAAGAAACCCAGATAAATCATTAGCTTTGTGAGCACTGAATGAGTGGGTGTTGGAGCCCAGTGTGTGTTTTTACTTGCCTGCCGGGTGCAAGCTAGGATTAAAGATGATGGCCCATCAGCTTTTGGCTCCATTGTTTCTTTACCTACTGTCTGAATCCAATGCGAACCTTCATGGGCCAGGCTGCTGTGCTGGTGGCTGCGGCAACTGGCTTTACAGGAGGTTCCCCAGGAAAGTATAGTTTCATCTGAATCCATTTCAGTTTCCTAACTTTTTTTTTCTCAAAACTCAAGATGAAATATTTTATGTTCTCTGAATAGAATATATTTTTCACAGATTTCTGATGTTCTTTAGTTTGTAACAAGGTTTTCATTATAGAGATCAGAAGAAAAATACTGTAGAATTGAACCTTTACAAAAATCACAAAAAGCAACGTATAAAATCAACTGCGGCATCACATATTTGTGCAGAAAGTTGAAGTGTAAAAATAGTCCTAGTTAACTACCGTTGGCAGGAAATCTTACCCTCTGAAAGAGTGTGAGATTTGAAAAATGGCATCATGGAGGGGATTAATATTTCTTCAAACACTCACTTGTCTTCCATGTACTCACTTGTCTCCAGAAAACAAAAATGTTTGAGTAGTAGTTTTCTTTTCCAAATTAGAAAACTAAAGCTTAGCCATGCTCAGCAGTTGTTACTCAGGTCAGGGAGATATTTTGTGTCAGAATCAGGAGCCAATCAATATCTAGACCCAGTCCTATCCACCGAATCCCGTGCTCATGTCTTTTGTCCCTTGTTTGTCAAGAGAGCTCTAGTAAATATCCTTGGATAACTGATCTGAAATCTTTGGATTGAAAATTGAGTGGAAAAGAAGAAGTTTGAATGATTTATGTTTATCTTAATTTTCTGTCTTCAATTAAATCAGACCCAAATGATGTTTATGAACATGTTTTTTATTAAAAGTGTCTTGTTTTTCTTTATACTTTGTTTTGTTTTAGAAAATGAAAAAATAATTCATACATTTTAATCAATCAGGGAAGTACTTGGATTTAGCCCAATTAATATTTTTTTTAGCAATGCCTTTCAAATTTGAAAGTGTATATAAATCAGTTGGATTTCTTGTTAAGTACATTCTCTGATTCTGTATGTCTGGCAAGGTGTTTGTGATTTTGCATTTTTAACCAGCTTCAAGGTGGTACTGATGCTGTTCCTCCAGGGTACACATGGATAAAGCAAGGGTCTAGACTCCTCAATAAACTTATGATACTATCAGAGGCACCTGGTACTTTACGTAACCTTACTTGTGGGGCACACTTTCAGAAACTAGAGAATTTGTTTTCAACCCTGCCTGCATATTATTAGCTAGAAAAAAAAAATCCAAGAAATAAAAGATGCTTTATTGTTTATTGATTCTATCATTGTAATATGGCAAAAAAAGTGGTAGCAGCAATATAGCCAGTTTACTTCGAGAAGCTGCGAGTATACTTTTGTTTTTCTGCATGGTGTCAGGAAATACAGCTAACTTTAATTAAACATCTACTGTTAGTAGGGAATTTTGTAAAATATCACAAAATTGGCTACGATATTGGATATCTGATAATTTTGTATAATATAAAATATACATTTTTTATTTTTCTTGATAAAAATATTTTTAACTATGAAATATTTTAAATACATGAAAGGCATAAAAATAGTAGCAAGTAGTTATTAATATTTTATTATTATCTCTCTTTCTCTTCCTTGAATATTGCTGTTGATACTCACTGAAACAATAATCTTCCTCCTTTATTTTTGGCCCTGTACTATCCTTCTTTTTTTATTTATTTTTTTTTTTTTTTGCATTTTTCTGAAGCTGGAAACAGGGAGAGAAAGTCAGACAGACTCCCGCATGCGCCCGACCGGGATCCACCCGGCACGCCCACCAGGGGCGAAGCTCTGCCCACCAGGGGGCGATGATCTGCCCATCCTGGGCGTCGCCATGTTGCGACCAGAGCCACTCTAGCGCCTGAGGCAGAGGCCACAGAGCCATCCCCAGCGCCCGGGCCATCTTTTGCTCCAATGGAGCCTTGGCTGTGGGAGGGGAAGAGAGAGACAGAGAGGAAGGCGCGGCGGAGGGGTGGAGAAGCAAATGGGCGCTTCTCCTGTGTGCCCTGGCCGGGAATCGAACCCGGGTCCTCCGCATGCTAGGCCGACGCTCTACCGCTGAGCCAACCGGCCAGGGCCCACTATCCTTCTTTTATATCATAGTTCTGAATTATTTTAGATTTTTTTATATATATACATCTATATCTAGACATAGTTTATTCTTCAAATTATATGTACAGGTAGATAAGATAGCCAAATATAGAAATGATAGAGAAATCAAACTATATTGTTTTATTTTTCTGCTTGTTTTTAATATGTATAAATCATATCAATTACTTAATCTTTTTCACTTGAAAAAATAAAAAATGTGTATCTAGCCAATGAATTTATAAAACTGATTATTATTTAATTGTTTAAAATAACACATTTGGCCCTGGCCAGTTGGCTCAGTAGTAGAGCATTGGCCTTGCATATGGATGTCCCAGGTTCTATTCCCAGTCAGGGCTCACAGGAGAGGTGCACATCTGCTTCTCCACCCCTCCCTTTCTCGCTTCACTCTCTCTCTCTTCTTCTTCTTTTTACCTCCCTTCCTGCAGCTGTGGCTCAATTAAAGCGAATTGGCCCTGGGCACTGAGGATGACTCCATGGCCTCCACCAAACATGCTAAAAGATGGCTCTGATTGCAAGGAAGCAAGGGCCCAGATAGGCAGATCATTGCCCCCTAGTGGGCTTGCCTGGTGGATCCAGGTCCAGGCACATGCAAAACTTTGTCTCTGCATCCTTCCTCTCACTAAAAATAATAATAATAATAATAATAATAATAATAATAATAAT
Organism: Saccopteryx leptura; assembly: GCF_036850995.1. Taxonomy (NCBI): domain Eukaryota; kingdom Metazoa; phylum Chordata; class Mammalia; order Chiroptera; family Emballonuridae; genus Saccopteryx; species Saccopteryx leptura. Next base: position 43,665,903 of record NC_089506.1, read on the forward strand.
AACAATAACACATTCATTTATTTTTTTATATTATAGAAGCTTCCACTTTATTCTTTTTTCATCTTATTTTTATTAATTTTAATGCAGTGACATTGATAAATTATGGTACATTATGTTCCGAGAAAACATCTCCAGATGATTTTGACATTTGATTATGATGCAAACCCCTCACCCAAAGTGACCCAAATTGTCTTCTATCACCTTCTATCTGGTTTTCTTTGTGCCCCTCCCCTCCCCCCACTCCCTCTCTCCCCCGCCCCCCGTTACCATCACATTCTTGTCCATGTCTCTGAGTTTCACTTTTATGTCCCATCTATGTATGGGTTCATATAGTTCTTAGTTTTTTCTGGTTTACTTACTTCATTTCATATAATGTTATCAAGGTCCATCCATATTATTGTAAATGATCCGATGTCATCATTTTTTATGGCTGAGTAATATTCCATAGTATATATGTACCAAAGCTTTTTAATCCACTCGTCCTCTGACAGACACTTGGGCTGTTTCCAGATCTTTGCTATTGTGAACAATGCTGCCATAAACATGGGGGTGCATTTCTCCTTCTGGAACAGTTCTATGGTGTTCTTGGGGTATATTCCTAAAAGTGGGATAGCTGGGTCAAAAGGCAGTTCGATTTTCAATTTTTTGAGGAATCTCTATACTGTTTTCCACAGTGGCTGCACCAGTCTGCATTCCCACCAACAGTGCAGGAGGGTTCCCTTTTCTCCACATCCTCGCCAGCACTTATTCTGTGTTGTTTTGTTGATGATCGCCATTCTGACTGGTGTGAGGTGATATATCATTGTAGTTTTAATTTGTATTTCTCTAATGATTAGTGATGTTGAGCACTTTTTCATATGCCTATTGGCCATCTGTATGTCCTCTTTGGAGAAGTGTCTATTCATTTCTTTTTCCCATTTTTTGATTAAATTGTTTGTCTTTCCGGTGTTGAGATTTACAAGTTCTTTATAAATTTTGGTTATTAACCCCTTATCAGACATACTGTCAAATATGTTCTCCCATTGTGTAATTTGTCTTTTTATTCTATTCTTATTGTCTTTGGCTGTGCAAAAGCTTTTTAGTTTGAATAGTCCCATTTGTTTATCCTGTCTTTTATTTCACTTGCCCTTGGAGTTAAATCGGCAAATATATTGCTGCGAGAGATGTTGGAGAGCTTACTGCCTATGTTTTCTTCTAAGATGCTTATGGTTTCACTGCTTACATTTAAGTCTTTTATCCATTTTGAGTTTATTTTTGTGAATGGTGTAAGTTGGTGGTCTAGTTTCATTTTTTTGCAGGTAGCTCTCCAATTTTCCCAACATCATTTATTAAAGAGGCTGTCTTTACTCCATTGTATGCTCTTACCTCCTTTGTCAAATATCAGTTGTCCATAGAGCTGTGGGTTTATTTCTGGGTTCTCCGTTCTGTTCCATTGATCTACTATGCCAGTACCAGGCTGTTTTGAGTACAATGGCCTTGTAGTATAGCTTGATATCAGGAAGTGTGAAACCTCCCTCTTTATTCTTCTTTTTTAAGATTGCTGAGGCTATTCGTGTTCTCTTTTGGTTCTATATAAATTTTTGAAATATGTGATCTATATCTTTAAAGTATGTCATTGGTATTTTAATTGGTATTGCATTGAATTTATAAATTGCTTTGGGTAATATGGACATTATAATGATGTTTATTCTTCCTAACCATGGCACGATATATGCTTCCACTTGTTTGTATCTTTCTTCATTTCTTTTATCAATGTTTTATAATTTTCCGAGAACAAGTCTTTAGTCTCCTTGGTTAAATGTACTCCTAGGTACTTTATTTTTTTGGTTATAATAGTGAAGGGGATTGTTTCCTTAATTTCTCTTTCTGACTATTCATTGTTGGTGTATAAAAATGCCTCTAATTTCTGAGTATTGATTTTATATTCTGCCACTTTGCTGAATTCATTTATCAGGTCCAGTAGTTTTTTGACTGAGACTTTAGGTTTCCTATATACAATATCATATCATCTGCAAATAATGATAGCTTTACTTCTTCATTTCCAATTTGGATGCCTTTTATTTCTTCTTCTTGTCTGATTGCTGTGGCTAGGACTTCCAGGACTATGTTGAATAAAAGTGGTGAAAGGGGGCACCCCTGCCTTGTTCCTGATCTTAAGGGGATTGCTTTTAATTTTTGCTTGTTGAGTATGATGTTGGCTGTGGGTTTGTCATAGATGGCTTTTATCATGTTGAGGTATGTTCCCTGTATTCCCAGTTTGTTGAGAGTTTTGATCATGAATGGGTGCTGAATTTTATCAAATGCTTTTTCTGCATCTATTGAAATTATCATGTGGTTTTTCTTTTTCCTTTTGTTTATGTGATGAATCACATTAATTGATTTGCGGATATTGTACCAGCCTTGCCTCCCCAGAATAAATCCCACTTGATCATGGTGTATGATTTTTTCCATATATTGTTGGATCTGGTTTACTAATATTTTTTTGAGGATTTTAGCATCTATATTCATCAGGAATATTGGCCTATAGTTTTTTTTCTTTGTGTTCTTTTTGCCTGGTTTTGGAATCAGAATTATACTCGCCTCATAAAAGGAGTTTGGAAGTCTTCCTTCCTCTTGAATGTTTTGAAATAGCTTGAGAAGGATAAGAGTTATTTCTTTGAATATTTGGTAGAATTCACTTGTGAAGCCATCTGGCCAAGGACTTTTCTTTGTTGGGAGTTTTTTGATAACTGTTTCAATCTCATTTGTTGTAATCGGTCTGTTTAGGTTTTCTGATTCTTCCAGATTGATTTTTGGAAGATTGTATGTTTCAAGGAATTTGTCCATTTTATCTAGGTTGTCTAGTTTTTTGGCATATAGTTCTTCATAGTATTTTCTTATAATATTTTGTATTTTTGTTGTGTCAGTTATTTCTCCACTCTCATTTCTAATTTTATTGTTTGAGTCCTCTCTCTTTTTTTCTTGGTGAGTCTAGTTAAAGGCTCATTGACCTTGTTTACCTACTCAAAGAACCAGCTCCTAGTTTCATTGATCCTCTGTATTGTTTTTTTAGCCTCTATATCATTTATTTCTGCTCTGATCTTTATTATTTCCTTCCTTCTCCTACATTTGTGCTTTATTTGCTGTTCTTTTTCTAGTTCTCTTACATGCAGGGTTAAGTTGTTTATTTGAGCTTTTTCTAGTTTCTTAAAGTGTGCCTGTAGTGCTATGAACTTCCCTCTCAGTACTGCTTTTGCTGTGTCCCATAAATTTTGAGTTGTATGATCATTATCATTCGTTTCTAGGAATTTTTTTTATCTCTTCTTTGATCTCATTTTTAATTCATTCGTTATTTAACAACCTGCTATTTAGTTTCCATGTGTTTGAGAATTTTTGAGTTTTTCTGTTCTGGTTGATTTCTAGTTTCATGCCACTGTGATCAGAGAAAGTGCTTGATATTGTTTCAATCTTCTTAAATTTGTTGAGACCACTTTTGTGCCCTAACATGTGGTCTATCCTAGAGAATGAACCATGTGCACTTGAAAAGAATGTATATTCTGCTGCTTTAGGGTGAAAGGTTCTGAAGATGTCTATTAAATCAGGTTGATCTAGTGTGTCCTTTAAGTCTGGTGTTCTTTGGTAATTTTCTTTCTTGAGGATCTATCTAGTGATGTTAGTGGGGTATTGAAATCCCCTACTTATAGTATTGTTGTTGATCTCACCCTTTATATGCATAAAAGTCTTCTTTAAATATTTAGGTGTTCCTATATTAGCTGTATCAATATTTATAATAGTTATATCTTCCTGTTGAATTGCTCCCTTTATCATTATGCAGTGGCCTTCTTTATCTCTTACTATATTCTTTGTTTTAAAGTCCATTTTGTCTGATATAAGTATTGCTACCCCAGCTTTTTTTTTATTTCCATTTGCATAAAATGTTTTTTTTCCATTCTTTTACCTTCAGTCTATGTGCATCTTTTGTTTTAAGGTGTGTCTCTTGTAGACAGCATATGTATGGGTCCTGTTTTCTTATCCATGCAGCTACCCTATGTCTTTTGTTTAGATCATTTAATCCATTTACATTTAAGGTTATTATTGATATGTAGTTGTTTATTGCCATTTTATTCTTTAAAGCTGTATTCCTCTTTTGCTATATTCTTTTCCCACTTTGATCTGTTTACACCAGAGGTCTCAAACTCGCGGCCTGTGGGCCGCATGCGGCCTGCCGAACAATTTTGTGCGGCCCGCAGACTAATCCACGAACTACAGTTTCTGGTCGTTTTGTGACACTGAAAAGTGTTGCATAACAGTTGCCTTTTGTAGACCTAGTGCGGCCCGCCGAATGGCTGTGATCTTGCTCTGCGGCCCACATGCTGAGTTGAGTTTGAGACCCCTGGTTTACACCATGCCCCTTAACATTTCCTGCAGCATTGGTTTGGTTGTAATGAATTCCTTGAGGTTTTTTTTTTTTTTTTTTTTTGGTCTGGGAATCTTTTTATTTCTCCTTTATTTTTAAATGGTAACCTTGCTGGATAAAGTAGTCTTGATTGTAGGTTCTTGTTCTGCATTACTTTGAATATTTCTTGCCATTCCCTTCTGGCCTCTGTTTCTGTTGAGAAGTCTAATGTCATTGTTATGGGGGCTCCTTTGTAGGTGATAGCCTTTTTTTCTCTCGTAGCTTTTAGTATTTTCTTTTATCACTTAGCTTTGGTATTTTAATTATGATGTGTCTTGGTGTAGGTTTCTTTGGGTTTCTCTTTAATGGAGTTCTCTGTGCTTCTTGAACTTGTGAGAATTTCTCCTGCATTAATTTAGGGAAGTTTTCAGCTATGATATGATTGAACAAAGTCTCTATCCCTTGTTCTTTCTCTTCTTCTCAGGAACCCCTATAATGCAGATGTTATTTCTCTTTATGTTGTCACAGTGCTCTCTAAGAGTTTCCTCAGACATTTTGAGTCTCTTTTCTTTTTTCTTCTCTGCTTTTATGCCTTCATTTCAGTTGTCCTCCAACTCGCTGATTCAATCCTCAGCTCTATTCATCCTGTTTTTTGGGGGTTTTTTTTTGTTTGTTTTTTGTATTTTTCTGAAGCTAGAAACCGGGAGAGACAGTCAGACAGACTCCTGCATGCGCCCAACTGGGATCCACCTGGCACGCCCACCAGGGGGCGACGCTCTGCCCACCAGGGGGCGATGCTCTGCTCACCAGGGGGCGATGCTCTGCCCCTCCGGGCTGTCACTCTGCTGTGACCAGAGCCACTCTAGCGCCTGGAGCAGAGGCCAAGTAGCCATCCCCAGCGCCCAGGCCATCTTTGCTCCAATGGAGCCTCGGCTGCGGGAGGGGAAGAGAAAGACAGAGAGGAAGGAAATGGGGAGGGATGGAGAAGCAAATGGGCGCTTCTCCTGTGTGTCCTGGCTGGGAATCGAACCTGGGACTTCCACACGCCAAGCCGACGCTCTACCACTGAGCCAACTGGCCAGGGCCTATTCATCCTGTTTTTAATTCCTTCCATTGTGGTCTTCATTTCTGATATTGCATTTGTCATCTCCAACTGATTCTTTTTTAATATTTCAATATCCTTTTTTATATTTGCTATTTCTTTATTTAGGTGTTCATAATGGCTATCCATTGTTGTTCTAAGATCCCTAAGCATCCTTACAGTAAATATTTTGAACTCCACATCCAGAAGTTTGATTATTTTCATATCACTCAGTTCATTTCCTGGATGTTTCTCTTGTGGTTTCATTTGGATTGCACTTCTCTGTATTCTCATATCTATATATTTGGGTGTTTTGTTTGTAGAGCTGGTTGAGTTTATGCTTGGTGTTGTCTGCCTCTAGTTTTCAATTGTCTCCACTTTGTTCTGATTTAAAAAAGTGTTGCAATGAATATCAGGACATATGTTTCTGTGAACATAAGTGATATAAATGTATAAGAGTTTCCTAGTGTTGCAAATACTTGATCAATTTTGTTCATATTTGACTAACTTGATAGTTATGAGATGTTTCAGCATGTAAATTTCAATATTTACTTGCACAAATAATAATCTTTCATATTATTTTTTTCATTCAAGTTTTTCAAGTTTAGGTATTGCTTATTCATATCCTCTAATCATTTTTATTAATTTTTTCACTTGTGTATAATTTTTATTTTAACAACTTATATATTCAGAGCACTAATGGTTTTCAGTTACATGTTTTGAAAATATTTAGTTGTGGATTATCATTTAATTTAATGCATGATATTTATTTTAATGTAGAAAAATTCTCTAGCTTTTTTTATTTTCCTTTTGAAACTTCGTCTAAAATATCTTCTTTTTTTCTAATTTTTTAACTTTGCTTTATATTTTAAAATCTAGTAGATGAGATTTTGTGTAGGGTATGCAGTTGTAATATATATGAAATATTTTTTTATATGACTAAACATTATTTACAACACCATTTATTGAATATTCTGTCTTGAAATTTCACCTGTGGTATAAAAAAGTCCAATACGTGGATGAAATTGCATGTGTTTTCATGGCTATTTCCTTCAGTGGACATATTTTATTTGCCATTTTACCAAAATACACTTTTATAACATTATTGTGAACTTCATTAACTGCTAATTTTATTCTTCTAATTTGTTTTAGCCATTCTTGGGCATTCCTTACCCCATAAGAAGTTTAGATCTATTTCTGGTTTTGCTATCATAGCTATAGTAGTTTTCTAAAATAAGTTTTAAAACTTATTTTAATCAGTCTTCTGGAAGAGCATATGTAATTTAGGAATCACATGTTCTTCTAATTTTATAGAATTTAGTTATGAAAGTGTGCCTGTATTATATTCTGTATGGGAGGTGGTTTGGAAGAAAGGTAAAATTTAAACTATAGCTTCTCTAGCTTTACCTTTTACAAATGGGTTGTTAGAACTTATATTTCATTATGAGTCTGTTTTAATCATTTTTAATTAAAAATTATTTTATATAGGTCTGAATGTTATTTATAAAATTATTTTTAAGTGCTCAAATCCATTGTTCTATATACTTTAATTTCTTCTGCTTATATGTGTTTTTCTTACATTTCATTGATTCATCATACCAGTTTCATTCATTGTATTTATCTTTATAAAAAATCAAATATTAAAAAAATCTTTTTCATAAAATTTTTTTTTCTTTACTTGGTAGATCTTATATTTATTATTTCTGTACTTCGATATTTCTCGTGCTTACTCTTTTGTTCTTTTGCTAACTCTCTGAACTGAATATTATATAATTCTCAATTTTTTATTCAAGTAAATTCAAATATTTTAAAGGAAATTTTTATTCAAATTCATGTATACTTTATTCAAGTATACTTTATTCAAGTATACTTCTATACGTGCAACCTTTAAGTTTTAATATACAGTCTTTTTAGTGTTAATCAGTACTAAAAATGTTTTAACTTCTGTCATTTCTTTTTTTTGTTGTTTATTTGAATTAGATGTATTAAGGTGACATTGGTTAACAAAATTATATATGTTTCAAGAGTAAAATCATATGATACATCATTTGTATATTACATTGTATGTCCACCACCTAAAGTCACATCTTCTTCTGCCAATAATATTTGACCATCATTCCCTCTGGTTACCACCACACTGTTGTCTGTGTTTATGAGTTTTCATTTGTTTGTTCACTTATTGCTTTCAGTTTTATATTTTACATATGAGTGAAATCATATAGTCCTTGACTTTTTCTGCCTGATTTATTTCACTAAGCATGATATTCTCAAGATCCATTTACAAGTGGAATTATTTTATCTTTTCTTATGGCTGAGTTGTATTTTATTGTATATATATGTACCACATCTTCTTCATCCAATCAACTAGTGAAGGACACTTTGGTTGTTTTCATATCTTGGTCACTATGAATAATGCTGCAATGAACATAAGGGTATATATATATACTTGTGAATAAATATTTTCAAATTTTTCTGGTAGGTAAACCAGAAAAAAGGTTACGGGATCATATAGTAACTTTATTCTTAATTTTTTAGGGAAACTCATACTGTTTTCCATAGTGGTTATACCAGTCTACATTCCCACTAGGAGTGAATGAGGATTTCTTTTTCTCCATCACCTCTCCTACATTCATTATTCTTTGTCTTGTTGATATTGCTATTGTAACATGTGTGAGATGGTAGCTCATTGTAGTTTGATTTACATTCCCTTATAGCTAGTGAAGTTAAGCTTCTTTTCATATAGTATCTGTTGGTCATTTGTATGTCTATTCAGGCTCTCTGCTCGTTTTTTAATTGGATTGTTTGTTCGGTATTGAGTTGTATGAGTTCTTTATATATTTTGGATATTAACCCCTTTTTGGAGCATGTTTGCACATATCTTCTTCCATTTGGTTGGCTGCCTATTTCCTTTGTTGCTGGTTTCTCTTGTTGTACAGAAACTTTTTAGTTAATGTAATTCCATGCATTTATTTTTGCTTTTACTTTCATTGCCTTTAAGGTAAAATTAATAAAATCCTCTCCAAGGCAAAGGCCCAGAAGTTTAGCACCCATGTTTTCTTCTGTATAATTTATTATTTCAGGTATCATTTAATTTTTGCTCCATAGTTTATTTATTTTTAATTAAATTTATTAGGTAACATTGATTAATAAAATTATATAGGTTCTGAGTGTACAAATCAGTATTCAAAAATCCACAGTATTTCTATAAATTAACAATAAAAAATTTAAAAAAATGAAAAAAGTTATTTTGCAATTACAACAACAAATATTACCAAAGGATACACTTAACAAAGGATGTGAAGAACTATATATTGAAAACTACAAAGCATTATTAAAAGAGATTGAAAAGGACACAATGAAATGGAAAAAACTTCTGTGTTCATGAATTGAAAGAATCGGTACAGTTAAAATGTCCATATTACCCAAAGCAATATATAGACTTAAAGCAATCCCCATCAGTATTCCTATTATACTTTTTGAAGAAATGGAACAAAAAATTATCAGATTTGTATAGTCTTTGGTCAATTTTGGGTTAAGTTTTGTATATGGAAGCCTATTTCTTCTTTATGTACGCTTCACACTCATACATTTTGTCAAATTTGGGATGCAACTCTCTTTTTCTTGCTCTAGCTATTGCTCTTTCTCTCTGTGTATGTGTGTGTCTCTCTCATTTCTTTCTCTACATTATTTACCTATCAATTTCTTTGTATTTCTGTATTCACCTAGAGACATTCAGATCTATTTTTTTAAAAGTCAGTGACTAGTACATTAGAATGGTCCACAGATATTTTGTAGATAATTTATATATTAGTTTACAAATTCCTGGAAAAATTTAGTCCAAGTATACAACTCACACTTCAATTTTTTTTGTAATGAATACATACTCATTAAGAAAAAACTGCACAGAAATCTTACATAACACAGAGATATAGATAGATAACAGGACAGCAAATCGTAGAGGGAAGGGGGAGGGAGTTAGAAAGAGGGGGGCAAAAGGGGTATGAAAAGAGACACAGGTGGGGGGTGAAGGAGTTATATTCAGTGGGACACTTGAATCCATGTAAACACAATTAATTAAGATTTAATAAAAATTAAAAAAGAAAGAACTAACTCTGTGTGAGAAAGCAATCAATGAACAACTCTGGTACCATAATAAAGAATTGATGCTGCTCATTTCTCCCCCATTTTTGTCTGTCTGTCTCTATCTATCTCTCTCACTAAAAAAATAACAACAATAAAAAAAACCTCACTCTGTGAACAATTTTAATTAATTACTGCAGCTGTGTTTACAGGTTTAAGTAGGAAAGACAGTTGGGGACCAGGGTTAGAATTGCCAGATGTGTGTTAAGATGTATTGAATAAGAGGTTAATGGCTTGCATGCGTTCCCTTGTCTCTATCTTTCATGACTTTGTCTTGCTCCTCATCCTCTGGGAAATTATTTCACCTTAGATACCTTTGTTGTTATTTATTTGCTTTGTTTATGTTTTATTCTCTTTATTAAGAATCTATTTTCTTCATTATAAAAGAAATCTGATGGTCTCTCTTCATTGTTATTATATATCTTGTAGTGATTTATAATATTTTTCCTTTGAATTTTATCTTATGTAAACCATATGTCCAAATATAAATTGATATACCTGTAACTCTATTTATTTCATGATCCTGAAAATTTTAATTAATTTATGATTGTTTTAATAATTTGTTTTTAACCACTTCAAACACTTTTTAATATATCTTGGTGCTAATATTTTCTTTATTTAATTTGACTGAATTTTCTTTCCCTATTTTTAGTTTTTTAGTTTTAAATTTTTATTTTGTACTTATACATTATATTACCTTAATTTTATAGTTTTATATATAAATTTCTGATTTTTACTTTTCTATGTGTTTATATTTCTATTTTTGTTTATTTTATTCTTCTACTTTTTGCTCTAAGATTTATATTTTGTCATTTTTATTTTGGTTTTATTTGTGTGTTATTTATTTAATATATTTGTGTTTCTTTAAATTGTATTCATTATATTTTAGTGGTTTATATTATAATGTCATCAGGAGTTATGATCTTAGAAATTTTAATATGAGAACAGATCAAACAATGAACAGTGAAATTTGAAGTCATTTCATTTAGTTTTGCTTTTGTTTTTGCTGCTGACCACCCTCAGCTTCTCAATAAAGAATTGACATTCCTATTATGTATCCACCAAGGTATTCATGTATTAAACATATTTTTTCATGAAGTTAGTTTGTATAAGGAGAAGTGTTAGTGATTGGATGGAACAGTAGAGAAATTAACTGGGTCATACTTCATGAAATAATTATGCAATGTAAATTTAGTTGTACACACAGGAAGGGTAACATTTGAGTACAAGGACATACCAAATATAGTCTGCAAGACCAGAAAGATGTACTTGGAAAACTGGTGAGTGAACAGAGAATAGGAATTACAAATGCTTAAAATAGAAAAGTGTTTTGTGGCATTCAAGAAATAAAATGATCACTAAGGCTAGAGGATAATGATGCATGGAGGTGAGAGCATGAGTGGTGTCTGGAGAATAAAGCAAAAGTTTATCCTAATTATGAAGTTTTAAATAAAACCCAAACCACAAAGAGCCTTATAGACCTCATGTCCCTTGTTAATTATCACTGAGGTTCCTGAGTAGAGAATTGGTTTAGAAAGAGATGAAAGTAGAATAATTAGGAGGTGCTATGCTAGAGAGATGAGTGTGACTTGCACAAGGGTGATGTAAATGGCAGGAGCAAGAAATGGGTGGGATTGGTTAATAATTAGAAAATTAAATCAGTAGGACTTCGCAATTGGTTGGCTGTGTGAACACGGGTTCAGCTTCTGGCTCAGATAGAAGATATTGGTGAAGCAAGTTTGAGGCAAAGATCTATTAGTTTAGAATACATTTTTTTTAAAAATAAGTGTGAAACATATGTGTAGAATTTGAATAATGCAATTACATATATGTGAGCTGACAACATAAGTTTGAAAGAGAAGGGGGTATATACATGACTACCTACAGTACATTGGATCAAGCATGTTCGCAGTTGCTGTAGAACATAATAAAATTAGAGACAAAGTCCATTAGTTTAAGAAACACAGCATTTTTTACTTTTGACATAGTTGTTTCAAAGCTATTATTTATGAGTTAAGGAGTAAATGGCAGTTGAGGTAAGAAGAGAAAAGAGATAGGCAGAATCTTAAGAGAAATGTGCAAAGCCAAGAGATTTTTATAACAGATGGGAACCTGAGTGCTACGTTAAAATTATTCTAGCATCATTCTAAAATTATTGAAATGTAGTTTCTTTTTAGTTTTTCTTTTCAAATAAAGGGTTTCTTATTTTGATATTCAAGTTTTTCAATCTTCAAAACCAATAGTATTCGGGAAAGTCATAAAGCTATATGTCACTCCACAGTGGGAGTGGGGGGTAGAAAACTTGAAGTTTCTATGCATGATTTCCTGAAAACCACACTCAGTATTATAGGTAATACATTGAAGTCTTTGTCATGTGGATAGGCTCAGTGTGAACCCAGTGCCCATCAATTCCCCCAACGTATAATATCAAGTGATGCTCCACTGTAACCAATAGGAAACTCAATTTTATAATTACCCTCCATTAATACAGCTCATTATGTTTGATTTCAGTCATCCTCTTTGTTTATGTTACTTCGTCACCCAATCTTTGTGTCATGTTTATTGGACAACTTACATCTGAAACACAGTCACTTACAGAAAACCAATCACACACACATGCATGTTTACCTTATTTCCTGGTACCCTTGCCTCTCTTGCTCACCATATGATAACCTAAAAATCTTATGTCTCATGTTTTACCTTTACCACATTCTGTTCTTTCCTACTTTGCTTTCCTAATCATACTATCCTTTACTATCAAGTCATAATGACATAAATAAACTGTAGGGAGTAAAATGAACCCTGAAAAGAGTATGTCAATCATACCTGATGTATTACAAAGTTTTTATTACAAATCAGTTTACATTAAATTATATGCATTAATATTTGTCTTTATATTATAATCAGTTAATTAGTAGTAATTAGTATAGTTTAGCCCGAAATAGCTGTCTTATATGTTCTTTGTAATGTTACTTAACCTTGCACAACATTTAACTATTTAAAAAATATTTCCATTGAAAGAACATTTTAAAACATTTTCTAAAGCAAAAAAAAATTTTTTTTTAATTCACAATGCCCTAAAATTAACTTTAAAGAATATGGCTGAAAGAAATGGTCTCATCTGAAATTTGTAAGGAAGGTACATGATTTTTGTAGCAATTACGGTAAACAGAATAATCCTCCTCCAATTATATATATATAATTATGATTCTTTTTATATTATAAAAAGAATTATAATTATAATTCTTGGATCATATGAATATGGCATCTTTCATCATTGTATATGTGATTGAATTAATGATCTTGTGATGAAAGATTATAGAGGTGGTGAGATTATTAGGTGAACCCAGTGTACCATAATGATTGTTATAAGAGGGAGAAAGGAGATTCAGAGAGAGAAAAGATATAACAAAGCAAGTGAAGGCCAGGGGTAGAGAGAAACAAAGATTCTAGTGTGCTGGCTTTGAAGATTGAGGAAGGTGTCAAAATCAAGGAATGGTTTTCAGATGCTGGAAAAGGCAAGGAAATTAAATTTTCCCTGGAGTCTACAGAGGGATCACAGCCCTGATGACACCTTAATTTCTACCTTGAAAACTTATTTTAGGATGACGTCAGCGTAATGGCGCGGTAGGAAGCGATACCGATAAATCTCCCCCAAAACTCAACAAGATCGTCAACCAGAAACAGAAAAACCTATCCTTGGAGCCTCCAGATGTTTCGCAATACACCTGAAGGTATGGTCAAGCGAAAAATTGGCTAAATATATAATCAAACCCCAAAGGAAATAGGGAGTAAGAAATGCTCTGCTTTCCTCACTAACCTTAACAGGGCGGCTTTCACTGGGAACTGAGTATATAGAAACTGAGGCGGGTAAAGGGGGTGAATAGATCCAGGCTGAAGCACAAACGGCCGAACCAGGCTGTAGCACGGAGATCCAAACCGAGGAAAAACTGTTCCTGTGGCAACCCAGTCAATATAAGCTAAGACTCGCGCCAAACCCAGACAAAGAAAGACAAGTGGGGCAGCCATTTTCCCCAATCTCCTGGTCGGCGCGCACAGATAGTGGGCGAGAGATTCCTTCCAAAGCCCCGGGAGTGGGCGCTCGTGTTATCCCACAGAGAGGCAGAGTCAGAGGCCTTTGTGTGGGTGGAAAGCGGAATCTCCGGGCTGCCCCAGCGCCCTGAGGGAGCCACGCATGGGGAGGGAGTGAGAGCCAATTCCAACGTTGGAACTTTTCTTGCGGGAGGGGTTTTACTCAGAGGGTGAGGCGGCTGGCCTGATATCCTGGTCTGAGCACAGATAGTGAGCGAGAGATTCCTCCGAGTACCTCGGCAGTGTGCGCCCGTGTTATCCCACAGAGGGGCAGAGCCAGGGGCCTTTGTGTGGGCCAAAAGCAGAATCTCAAGCCGCCCTAGTGCCCTGAGGGAGCCGCACACAGGGATGGAGCAAGAGCCAATTCCAATGCTGGAACTTTTCCGTGTGGGCAGGGATTTCACTCAGAGGGTGAGACTTCCGGCCTGATATCCTGGTCTGTGCACGCAGATAGTGAGCGAGAGTTTCCTCCAAGCGCCCCAGGAGTGGGTACCCACCCATGTTACCGGACAGAGTAGCAGAGCCAGAGGTTTTTGAGTGAGCGGAAGCCCCACCTGATAATGCTAGCAGTTCTGACTGACTGAGCCTTACCCAGAGCCCTCTGCTGAGTGGGAATAGAGTGGGGAGTGGCCAGCTCTTGGAGCCTCTAACTATCCAGGCAGAGGCAGCAGCAACCCCATAGCTGGATTATCAGGCTACTAATTGAGGAAGGAAAGACTAGGAGAGAGGCTCCAGGAACACAGACTCTCTCACTGTCGGAGCCTATAAATGCTAATGAGCCTCGACTGCCAACGAGACTGAAGCACAATACATGACATCGCCATAGAGACATAACTGCAAACCTCTACCTGAGCGTGCCAAAGGGGCAGAACTCAGGGTACAGAGTCACCGACCAGGAAGAGGGAGAGAAAAGAAAAGGCAAGAAGATAACCTCTCAAAATCAAGAATAATCTGCAGACTTTATAACCTATCCCATTTTATTATATTTGTTTGTTTCTTTCTCTTATCTTTATTCTTGATTTTTTCTTCTTTTTTTTCCTCCTCCAATTTGGTCGTTTAACTTTCTGCTGGTCTTACTGTCTCCTCTCCTTGAACTACACTACCCATAAGTGTTACATATCCCATTATCTTTTCTTTCCTCTTCCTTTCTCTATATGAGGGTTGCACTCCAAAACCCTTAACTCTCTCTCTCTCTCCTCTTTTTTCTTGTTTCTTCTTTTAGTGGAACCATCATTTTTTCTCTCTCTCTCTTTCTTTTTTCCCTCTGTATTAGTTTCTTCATTTCTCCTTTTCGTCTCCTCTCATTCAAACCTCAATAATGAACAAATTACCTTATCTGGGACTCAAACTTATGTTTGTGGGTTTTGGGGGCTTTTTACTTCACCTTTTTAACTCACTAGCAGTGCTCCCATCCCTGGCTCTCCATTTTATCTAGTTCTTGTTCCACTAAATACAATAGTAATTTTTTAATTTGTCCCCCCATTTTCCTGTTTCTCTCTTATTCCTCTCATCATAACTCTTAGTCAACCAACACCTAAAAGCAAATCATTTTATTCTTGACCAAATTTTTTTCTTATTTGATTTTTGTGGGTCTATACCCCCTTTTTTTCTGTTGTTTTTTTTTTTTTTTTGGTATTTTGTTTTGTTTTGTTTTTTGCCCTTTATTACTTCTCCCCAATTTAGGCCCTCCAGTACAGGCATTGTTTGTTCTATTTAGTACAATATAACTCAGAGTTCACCACAAGATTTTCTCAAGAAAGAGGGGAGAGGAGAGGAGAGGAAAAAAGGAGGAGGGGAATAATTTCCATCTTTTTTTTAATTTTTAATTTAATTTTATTTTCTTTAATTATTTTTTTTAAAAACTTCGATTTTTTTATTTTTATTTTTTTAACTTTTTATTCTTTATTAAATCTCATTAATACTATCAACAAAACCACCCTCAGATGCCATTAAGAAAGAAGAAATCGAATATCATGGGTACAAATGAAAGAGAGGTAACACAGATGAGGAAAAATCTATGGAGAAAAAACTTAATATATTGGAAACCTTAGAGTTAAACGACAGAGAATTTAAAATAGAAATCCTAAAAATACTCAGAGATATACAAGAAAACACAGAAAGGCAATTTAGGGAGCTCAGAAAACAACTCAATGAATACAAAGAATATATTTCCAAGGAAATTGAAACTAAAAAAACAAATCAAACAGAGATGAAAAACTCAATACACGGCTGAAAAATGAGGTAACAAGCTTAGCTAATAGAACAGGCCAGATAGAAGGTAGGATTAGTGAAATAGAAGACAAGCAACTTAAGGCCCAAAAGAGAGAAGAAGAAAGAGACTCAAAATTAAAAAAAATGAGATAGCCCTACAGGAATCATCTGACTCCATCAAAAAGAATAACATAAGAATAATAGGTATATCGGAGGGAGAAGAGAGAGAAAATGGAATGGAGAACATACTCAAACAAATGATAGATGAGAACTTCCCAAGCCTTTGGAAAGAACTAAAGCCTCAAATTCAAGAAGCAAACAGAACTCCGAGTTTTCTTAACCCCAACAAACCTACTCCAAGGCACATCATAATGAAATTGGCACAAACCAATGGCAAAGAAAAAATTCTCAAGGCAGCCAGGGAAAAGAACAATACAACATATAAAGGAAGGCCCATTAGATTATCATCCGATTTCTCAAGAGAAACTCTACAAGCTAGAAGAGAGTGGACCCCAATATTTAAGGTCTTGAAAGAGAGGAACTTTCAGCCACAAATACTATACCCATCAAAGCTATCCTTCAAATATGAAGGAGAAATAAAAACAATCACAGATACAGAAAAGATGAGAAAATTTATCATCAGAAAACCCCCACTCCAGGAATTACTAAAGGGGGTTCTCCAATCAGATACAAAGAACAAAAAAAACACAACAACAACAAAGCCACAAGTAAAAGCTCAAAGAAGAACACAATAAAACCAAATTTAAACTGTGACAACAAAAAGAAAGGGGGTGGAGAAGATGGAGATTAACAGTAGCAAAGGACAATGGAGTGCAAAAGTACTCACAAAAAGTACGCTACAATGAACAGGGTAGAAACCCTTTTCATTACTTAAAGGTAACCACCATTGAAAAAACCACCACAGAAGCACATGATTTAAAAAAGATAGCAACAAAGGAAAGATGTATGGAATACAACCAAATAAAAACAAAAGATAGAAAGATGAAAGAGAAGGATCAAACAAGACACAAAACTAACAGAAAGCAATCTATAAAATGGCAATAGGGAACTCACAAGTGTCAATAATTACACTAAATGTAAACGGATTAAACTCACCAATAAAAAGGCACAGAGTAGCAGAATGGATTAAAAAAGAAAATCCAACTGTATGGTGCCTACAAGAAACTCATCTAAGTAACAAGAATAAAAACAAATTCAAAGTGAAAGGCTGGAAAACAATAGTCCAAGCAAATAACATCCAAAAAAAGCAGGCGTAGCAATACACATATCTGATAATGCTGATTACAAGACAGCAAAAGTACTCAGAGACAAAAATGGCCATTTCATAATGGCCAAGGGGACACTGAATCAAGAAGACATAACAATTCTTAATATATATGCACCAAACTAAGGAGCACCAAAATATATAAGACAGCTACTTATTGACCTTAAAACAAAAACTGACAAAAATACAATCATACTTGGAGATCTCAATACACCGCTGACGGCTCTAGATCAGTCATCCAAACAGAGAATCAATAAAGATATAGTGGCCTTAAACAAAACACTAGAGCACCTGGATATGATAGACATCTACAGGACATTTCATCCCAAAGTAACTGAGTATACATTTTTCTCCAATGTACATGGATCATTCTCAAGAATTGACCATATGTTGGGCCACAAAAACAACATCAGCAAATTCAGAAAAATCAAAGTTGTACCAAGCATATTTTCTGATCATAAAGTCTTGAAACTAGAAAACAACTGCAAAAAAGAGGAAAAAAATCCCACAAAAATGTGGAAACTAAACAACATACTTTTAAAAAATGAATGGGTCAAAGAAGAAATAAGTGCAGAGAACAAAAGATATATACAGACAAATGAAAATGACAATACGACATATCAGAATCTATGGGATGCAGCAAAAGCAGTGATAAGAGGGAAGTTCATATCACTTCAGGCCTATATGAACAAACAAGAGAGAGCCCAAGTGAACCACTTAACTTCACACCTTAAGGAACTAGAAAAAGAAGAACAAAGACAACCCAAAACCAGCCGAAGAAAGGAGATAATAAAAATCAGAGCAGAAATAAATAAAATAGAGAACAGAAAAACTATAGAAAAAATTAATAGAACAAGGAGCTGGTTCTTTGAAAAGATCAACAAAATTGACAAACCTTTGGCAAGACTTATCAAGGAAAAAAGAGAAAGAACTTATATAAACAAAATCCAAAATGAAAGAGGAGAAATCACCACGGACACCGTAGATATACAAAGAATTATTGTAGAATACTATGAAAAACTTTATGCCACTAAATTCAACAACCTAGAAGAAATGGATAAATTCTTAGAACAATACAACCTTCCTAGACTGAGTCAAGAAGAAGCAGAAAGCCTAAACAGACCTATTAGTAGAGAAGAAATAGAAAAAATCATTAAAAACCTCCCCAAAAATAAAAGTCCAGGCCCAGACGGCTATACCAGCGAATTTTATCAAACATTCAAAGAAGACTTGGTTCCTATTCTACTGAAAGTCTTCCAAAAAATTGAAGAAGAAACAATACTACCAAACACATTTTATGAGGCCAACATAACCCTCATACCAAAACCAGGCAAGGATGGCACAAAAAAAGAAAACTACAGACCAATATCTCTAATGAATACAGATGCTAAAATACTAAACAAAATACTAGCAAATTGAATACAACATATTAAAAAAATAATACATCATGATCAAGTGGGATTCATCCCAGAATCTCAAGGATGGTTCAACATATGTAAAACGGTTAACATAATACACCATATCAACAAAACAAAGAACAAAAACCACATGATCTTATCAATAGACACAGAAAAGGCTTTCGATAAAATACAACACAATTTTATATTTAAGACTCTCAACAAAATAAGTATAGAAGGAAAATATCTCAACATGATAAAGGCCATATATGATAAACCATCAGCTAACATCATCTTAAATGGCACTAAACTGAAGGCTTTCCCCCTTAAATCAGGAAAAAGACAGGGTTGTCCACTCTCTCCACTCTTATTTAATGTGGTACTAGAGGTTCTAGCCACAGCAATCAGACAAGACAAAGAAATAAAAAGCATTCATATCGGAAAAGAAGAAGTAAAGGTATCACTTTTTGCAGATGATATGATCCTATACATCGAAAACCCCAAAGAATCCACAAAAAGACTACTAGAAACAATAAGCCAATACAGTAAGGTCGCAGGATATAAAATTAACATACAGAAGTCAATAGCCTTTCTATATGCCAACAATGAAACATTTGAGAATGAACTCAAAAGAATAATCCCCTTCACGATTGCAACAAAAAAAATAAAATACCTAGGAATAAACATAACAAAGAATGTAAAGGACTTATATAATGAAAACTATAAACCATTGTTAAGGGAAATCGAAAAATATATAATAAGATGGAAGAATATTCCTTGTTCTTGGTTAGGAAGAATAAATATAATCAAGATGGCCATATTACCCAAAGCAATATACAAATTTAATGCAATTCCCTTCAAAATTCCAATGACATTTTTTAAAGAAATGGAACAAAAAATCATCAGATTTATATGGAACTATAAAAAACCCCAAATAGCCAAAGCAATCCTAAAGAAAAAGAATGAAGCTGGGGGCATTACAATACCTGACTTCAAACTATATTATAGGGCCACGACAATCAAAACAGCATGGTATTGGCAGAAAAATAGACACTCAGACCAATGGAACAGAATAGAAAGTCCAGAAATAAAACCACATATATATAGTCAAATAATTTTTGATAAAGGGGCCAAGAACATACAGTGGAGAAAAGAAAGCCTTTTTCAATAAATGGTGCTGGGAAAACTGGAAAGCCACATGCAAAAGAATAAAACTGGACTACAGTTTGTCCCCCTGTACTAAAATTAACTCAAAATGGATCAAAGATCTAAACATAAGACCTGAAACAATTAAGTACATAGAAGAAGACATAGGTACTAAGCTCATGGACCTGGGTTTTAAAGAGCATTTTATGAATTTGACTCAAAAGCAAGAGAAGTGAAGGCAAAAATTAATGAATGGGACTACATCAGACTAAGAAGTTTTTGCTCAGCAAGAGAAACTGATAACAAAATAAACAGACAGCCAACTAAATGGGAAATGATATTTTCAAACAGCAGCTCAGATAAGGGCCTAATATCCAAAATATACAAAGAACTCATAAAACTCAACAACAACAAACAATCCAATAAAAAAATGGGAAGAGGACATGAACAGACACTTCTCCCAGGAAGAAATACAATGGCCAACAGATATATGAAAAATTGCTCATCTTCTTTAATTATTAGAGAAATGCAAATCAAAACTGCAATGAAATACCACCTCACACCTGTTAGATTAGCTATTATTAACAAGACAGGTAATAGCAAATGTTGGAGAGGCTGTGGAGAAAAAGGAACCCTCATACACTGTTGGTGGGAATGTGAAGTAGTACAACCATTATGGAAGAAAGTATGGTGGTTCCTCAAAAAACTGCAAATAGAACTACCTTATGACCCAGCAATCCCTCTACTGGGTATATACCCCAAAACCTCAGAAACATTTATACGCAAAGACACATGCAGCCCCATGTTCATTGCAGCATTGTTCACAGTGGCCAGGGCATGGAAACAACCAAAAAGTCCATCAATAGATGACTGAATAAAGAAGATGTGGCACATATACACTATGGAATATTACTCAGCCATAAAAAATGATGACATCGGATCATTTACAGCAAAATGGTGGGATCTTGATAACATTATAAGAAGTGAAATAAGTAAATCAGAAAAAACCAGGAACTGCATTATTCCATACGTAGGTGGGACATAAAAGTGAGACTAAGAGACATTGATAAGAGTGTGGTGGTTACGGGGGGAGGGGGGAGAGGGAAAAGGAAAGGAGGAGGGGGAGGGGCACAAAGAAAACTAGATAGAAGGTGACAGAGGATAATCTTACTTTGGGTGATGGGTATGCAATATAATTGAACGAGAAGATAACCTGGACATGTTCTCTTTGAATATATGTATCCTGATTTATTGATGTCACCCCATTAAAAAAATAAAATTATAATAATAAAAAAAGAGAAAACCTATTTTATACATCTGAACCCCAGAATTAAAGATAAATTTATGTTAAGACAATAAGTTTGTATTATTAGTTATAGCAGCAATAAGAGCCTAATACCATATTTTATAATCATTCAGTTTACTAATGCAGTTTTTCAACACAAACATACACTGTTGGTGATTTCAGTATTGGTTTATGTTGCTGTGGTTATTAATGTTCTAATAGTTCCACTGAGGCAGTGATAAGGAAATTAATTCTCCTTTAAATAACAGTAAACTTAGAGGACAAGGAAGGTCAGTGGAACACACAATACTGAATCTCTCCTCACTCTGATGACTGAATCCATCAGAAACTTCATCTCCTGCCCAGTCTGCGGGCCACATAAGTTACAAAGCATTGTCACAGGGCAGCTTTGCTATTGTACCTTAAACTATAGTCTCTTCCCCTGAAACAGCTCATAATAATTACCCATAACGTCTTAAAAATCCCAATAAAAAATATATATTTATATTTTGTTCTATATCCAGACATGATATTGTTATACAAATATGACTAGTTAGGGCAGTGATGGGCAATCTGTTGAGCTTGGTGTGTCAAAATTTGCCAAAAAAACGAGCATAACTCGAGTGGTGTGTCTCTTTGAGAAAAAAAGAAACCATAATTTCGCAATATTTATAGTTTAAATAACAAAAATGTATAATTGTAATATATAATTGTATTTAATAAACCAAAACTAATTATTTAACTTACCTGCTTAGTGACTTCTTTGTTCATCTGTCAGTCGGTTTCTTTTGTTGGTCTTGATATTATTTAACTTGTGTGGGGTGCCATGAACTAAGATAAGTGAGGGGGAGGGGGTATTCTTTAACTAACCTGCCTATTAGTGACTTTTGTGTTGCTGAATTTCATTGGCTAAATCTTCAATTGAAGGTTGGTATTGTGTACACTTCAAACCCAAGCAAGTGCTACTAACATCATCTGTCAATTTGTTTCTTTTGTTGGTTTTGATATTATTTAATGCTGAGAATAAGGTCTCCCAAAAGTATGTAGAGGGAAAAATTGTGAGTAAAGTCATTGCTATATTTTTCAGGGTGCTAAAGTGTCTGGTAATTGGTTCCAGGCACTCCAAATTTCCTGTTCGTAGTGGCACTCCTCTTGATTCTCCAAGCAGCACCTTTCCAGATTCTCAAGCTTTGATTTCAAGTTGACAAACACCTGAGCCCAGATGCTGCCTTGAAATTCTGCAAGTTGCATCTTATGTAAATTAAGGTGGCTGCCACTATTTCTTTTTTCTTCTTCATTTTTTCAAAGCTGGAAATAGGGAGTCAGTCAGACAGACTCCCACATGGCATGCGCCCGACCGGGATCCACCTGGCATGCCCACCAGGGGGCGATGTTCTTCCCCTCTGGGGCGTTGCTCTGTTGCATCCAGAGCCATTCTAGCGCCTGAGGCAGAGGCCACAAAGCCATCCCCAGTGCCCGGGCCATCTTTGCTCCAATGGAGCCTCAGCTGCAGGAGGGGAAGAGAGAGACAGAGAGGAAGGAGAGGGGGAGGGGTGGAGAAGCAGATGGGCGCTTCTCCTGTGTGCCCTGGCCGGGAATTGAACCCGGGACTCCTGCACGCCAGGCCGACGCTCTACCGCTGAGCCAACCAGCCAGGGCCTGGCTGCCACTATTTCTAATGGTGGGAAACAGCACCCATAACACAGGCCCTCTCCTTTCCCAGCTTCCCCCTCACTTATCTCAGTAATAATGATCAATTAGAAATCCACACACCCCAGAACAGTAGATTGGATGATGGTTGCTGTGGTTCTAATGGTTGCTAGTAATGATGACCACAGGGCCCCCAGAGATGTGACCCCTGCGGCATTCCACTGCTCCCTGCTCCGCAGGCTGGAAGTGAGGTCAAAGATCCCCTAAAGGCCTCACCAGAAGTCCCAGAACTCGACACTTTGTGCCAGATTTCTGTTGTTTTGGCCTACAGACCTCCGGCACAGAGTGTCTACACTACAGCAAATGTTTTATCCTTGGCTACTGTACCTGGCCATGCAGGAGCCAAGGATGAAACATCCTTCTCGGCATGCGGCCCCATACTTCTCTGGTATGCGGCCACATGCGGCCGCATGTCATCAAAAATGACTACATGTGTCAGTGCTGACATGTGTGTCATAGGTTCGCCATCACAGAGTTAGGGAATCCATAACATTATAATTCTATATTAATAAACAATAGCATCTTAAAGTAAAATAAATAAATAAATAAATAAAAGATAAAAAGTCCGACCATGAAGTAACTAAGAAAAAAAATATTAAATGTACCAGACCTGTCTTGCTGTTAATGTTTTCATTCCTGTGAGGCCCATAACCCTCATATGTGTCTTAGAAAATCCAGAGAGAACTAGTCTTTTTTCTCTGAGAGGAGACTGATCATCCACCATTATTGAAGCAACTCAGAAATCTTCCCAAAAATATTTCTGTGGCTGTGAAATAATTTTAAATACTTCCCTTTTGGCATTTAGCTGACAGTAAAAAATAAAAAAAATAGTTTTTTAAAGATCTAGAAAAAATGTTTTAAGTACTGAGAGATTCCACATTTAAATTGGCCTTTAAAATATCAAAAAAAAAAAAAAATCTTTGTGGCTTACTCCCTTTACTTGCATTCAAAGCTTGAATATATACTTTTTACAACAATTTTTTTTCTAAACAGTGTCCTATATAAAGATGCATAGCTCATTGTCATTCCAGGTCAACTAGAGAGACTCAAAGTGATGGCATCCTATTGTTACATCAGAATATCCCATTAACATAGGACAGCATTATCTACAGAACTATGAGAAAATAAGCGTGAATAAATCTTATTTAGCTAGTTTAATTTAATATTTGAAAAATATGTTAGTCATGCCATAAGGACTGTGCATAAAACACACACACACACACACACACAAAGAATTATTCCCAGTGATAATCATAAAGTGTTGGCCTTGATGGTTTTTTGGCAGCTGTGTGCAAATCATTGTATATCAATGGCCATGGGGAAACATTGTCAACATCTGGAGTTTTTATTAAACAAATACCAACAGCTACCATTTGATTGCTCTTTCCCAAAGCAGAGATTAAATAATAGTCCATCAGACACCTGCTGCATGAGATTCATCACAACAGCCTGTCCTCTCCATCAAGCATAAGTAGCATCTTCCTTGCATTCTCCAACACACAAAATGTGTCACTGTGCATGTGTGTGATTAAGACCAGAACTAGAAGAAAAGAATACTGATTAGTGAGTAACATAACTTCTTCCTTATTTAAATGAGAGTTTTAAAAATTTGAAGATAGAATCATTACATCATAACAGGGTTATGTATTTTTCTGTGAATTTTAGATTCCACATGTTCTTTTATAATAGTGTTAACATGTTTATGAAGATTATTTACACACCATTGGACCTGGAATATATCATAAAAAATGCCAGACAGTAATGTTGTGGACCTATTAAAACAAGAGCTATCAGAATTGTAGTAGGGACATCAGTTATTTGCATCAAGATTTTCAATTAGGTTTAAGTGTATATCTGGGAAATTGGGCAGTTGATCTAAGTATCAACTGAAACTTTTTCAATAATATGCAATGGTCATAGTATAAAAATGTGATTTTGAGGTAGAATATAGCAACACATTTCCCAAAGATAATTAGCCACTCTCATATTGAAGAATTGTATGTATACCTGTATTATTAATGAGCATCAGTTGAGATTTTTTGTCTGTGCTATTGAAAATGTGGTTTTAGACCAGCAATATCAGGATCAGCTCAAAGCTCCTTAAAATATGTAAATTGCTGGACTCCACAACTCGACCTACTGGATCAATGTTTGAAACTGGTCTTAACAAGTTTTCTAGATGACCTTCATACATGCTAAATTAGGGAGCTACAGGTTAATGTGATTTAGGGACATCAGTAACTTGGATTTATTTATAAAATATTGAAGACATTCAAATCTAATACAACCTTCTAATCATTGGTTATATATAGATTCATATATGGTTTCAAGTACCCCTTGTGTAAAATAATCCCTTTTAGGTTTTATTTTGTAAGAGTATTCAGATATATGTAACTGGCCTCATCTAGTACTTTTTTCAAATTTAATTTTAAATGGGATAATTCATATTTCTAATATGCGATTGAGTGTTTTATTTAGTTGAGAGGAAATATAAAGTAATAGAATTTAAAAATTGTCAAAGCTAAGGAAAAGTTTTTTGGTGATATAGTGTTGGAAAATTCTCTCTAGATTATAAATCTATATAATAATAACAGTTAATGTAATATTTAGAAGAATTGAATTATTATTAGTCTGTCTACCATAACATAGTCTTTTGTCATTAAGATATTATAAAGAAAATTTAAATACTAGTAAATACATCAATTAGGTGTGTTTTCAAATAGTTAATGAAGTAAACCTGGCTTACCAATGAAAGTTAATTGTTTTCACACGACAAAAACACATTGCCAGGAAAGTTGCTGGGACAGTATCAGCAATTTTCAATTCTCTTGGTTTTCTTCCATGGTTAAAATATATCAAACCCATGTTCAAGGAAAGTGCAAGGGGAGAAAGCACAGTATAAAATTCATTGGCCCCTTTAATCAGAAAAGCATACCATTCTTTAAAACCCCCCAAGTGGCTATAGGTTAAGGCTCATTGACACATGAAACCACCTTTAATGAAAGGTGATGAGGGTAATGAGGGTGGGAATGACTTTTGTACTATCTTGCCCATGGTGTCTGAATAGCCAGTTCAGTACTGCCATAATCAACATATATGAAATGCAGATCACTTTTCAGATCAATGAGTCTATAATAAATAGGTATTTGTTTTGTGACTAATGTTAATTACCTACATATTCCTGAAACATGCTAGTTGGGTTAACCTTATAAATATGTTTAGAGATGAACATCTGTTTATAGGCTTTTAAAGGATTCCAATGTGTTGAATACATGTGATAAGAAGGGCTTAAGTAGACATTTTCCTCATTTTCTATTTCCAACAAGATATGCTAATATGGGCCCTGGTCAGTGGCTCAGCAGATAGAGTGTTGACCTGGCATATAGATGTCCTGGATTCTATTACTGGTCAAGGCACACAGGTAAAGTGACCATCTCCTCCCCTTTCCCTTCTCTCCCTCTACCCCTACACAGGCAGTGACTCAATTGGTTTGAGTGTGGCCCCAGGGCACTGAGCATGTCAGTCTCAGGTGCTAAAAATAACTCAGTACTCGAGCATCAGCCCTAGATGGGGTTGCCAGGTGGATCCCGGTTGAGCACGTATGGGAGTCTGCCTCACTATTTCCTCATCTTTCACCGAAAATATATATATACACACTAAATTGAAACAGCTGTTTCTTCCTACTTCCACACTTACCTAGGGAGGTACACTGCATGGCTGTCCTTGGTGACCTATTCTGGTATCTCTATGTATATTAGCTCAAGGATGTTGGCCCAGGACATAAGACTTTGTCAAGTACAGCTCTATTAGCTGCAGGGAGCTGAACTCAATGAACTTTCAAGGTCTCTTTTAAGGCTATTATTGGATTTGCCTGCCTATGTAGTCTCAGGACTTGTTTATATCCACATGAGGTCAAAGCTTCCTCCCTCCTATTAATTTTCTTGCCATCTGTGCTGCCAGATGTAGTGAGAACAGGAGAGGCACTCCACCCTGGGGAAGAAAAGGCAACTCCGCCCAACTGCTCTGCCCTGCCTCAGAATTGATTTCTCCTTTTGTTCCAAGAGATTTGTATTCTCATTTAGCAACTGGAAAGGTCTGAGTGCAAAACAAACTTGAAAATAGCTATACATTTAACACAAAAAAGATCCAGGCTGAATGGATAACATTGCACATATTTCTTATCTTTTGCTATTTATGAACAATTTTAGATCTTATTTGCTAGCTGCAGCTTTGCTAGAGTATAGCTTAGTATTATTGAATGATTGACCAAAAATATTTGAGGTAAGATTAACTCAGAGAAAAAAATTAAAAAAAAAAGCATAAAGTAAAGAAGGTCAGAGCCTGAGCTCATTCTATGACAGAGATCAAAAAGACATAAGTTTCTGCTCCCTCTCCTGGAGCAAACTTGTAAATTATAGCAAAAATATGAGATGTACCAAAACAGGGAAGTTATTTATTGATGAAGATCTTTACTATTTTGGCTGTTCAATGTTTTTCTTATTCATTTTGTACACTTGGTATTACAGCACTGAGAATAATATGAGGCTTTGGGAAAATGTATTCCTTAGCTTTGATTATCTTTTGTAAACTGTGCAAATTGAAAAGGATTTTCAACATCACCAATCTATATCATTTCATTTTACAGATATAGCAACGGAAGCATGCAGAGGTGAGGTGATACTCTTAGGTGTTTTGTCATGGACAATTATGTGCTATAGAGAGAATAGCTCATTGTTGTAACAATTTAGTGAGTTATTTGTCATGGTAATCCTTTAGTTAATTTTCACACATCTATCTACAATTCCCACCAGCCAATTGAACTGCGAATGTATTAAGTGAAAAAAAAAATCACTTCTCTTTATATAATGTGAATACTGGCAGATTTTAGGAATAAGTTCAAGCCCTGGCCTAGTATCTCAATTGGTTAGTGTCATCCCACTAGGACACAAAGGTTGCAGATTTTATCCCCAATCAGGGCACATACAAGAATCAAACAATGAATGCATAAATAAGTGGAACAACAAACCTCTCTCTCTCTCTCTCTCTCTCTCAAATCAATAAGTGAAAATAAAAGATTTAGGAATACATTTAAATAAGGTTTGAACTATTCCTAATGTTCTTATGATGTTCACAAAGATGAGGTGTTAGACTGAATTGAATAGAAAATTATAATACTATAATGATAATAATAATAATCAAAATTCTTAGTTCAGTCTATCCAAGTTCTGCCCTTCACTGAATCTTTGAAATTTCATCAGTAACTTAATCTGTCAAGATTTCCATGACCTTAAATGAGATCATTACTCAACAAGCAAATCTGTTGAGCCTATAAGCTTTGTGCCTTATTCTTTGTGATAGAAAATTACATATTTTATTTTAGTTTTACTAAATTTTTATTGTTTTTATAAAATGTTATTTATTCAAAAAAGATATTCTATTCTAAAATTTTATCTAAGAAGAAATAAATAAAGTGAAGCTGTCAGCAAAAACAAGTTTAACATGGGTATTAGATTTCTGGTCACAACTCTGAAATCCCATGTGGCCTAAGGACAAAAATCAGTATGAATATTTGGGAAGACAAGCAAGTTGAAAGAAAACTGCAAATTTATCATCTCAGACTTAGGTCCTGGCCACCTCCTTACATTTGTTTGGATGACACCAATTTCAATGCAGAGATTATCTATGCCTAACTACCCCTGTGGTTTAACAGCTCCTGGCACTTTTAGTCAGATTACCTCATCAATTAATTTCCAAGTAATTAGAGAAAATGAAAACTAAAGTGTATAAACATTTGCAGGATTTGATTGTCCATAATATTCCAACTATCAGTGTTTTTAGACTATATATATAAGCAAAGTTGGTCAAATTAATAGTAGAAGCCTAAGTATATTGTGGGTTTTTTATTTTTGTATTTTTCCAAAGTGAAAAGTGGGGGGAGGAGCAGACAGGCAGACAGACAGACTCCCACATGAGCCTGACCGGGATCCACCTGGCATGCCCACCAGGAGTCGATGCTCGGCTTCTCTGAGGTGCCGCTCCAGTGCAATCAGAGCCATTCTAGTGCCTGAGGCAGAGGCCATGAAGCCATTTTCAACACCTGGGCCAACTTTGCTGCAATGGAGCCTTGGATGCAGGAGGGGAAGAGAGATAGAGAGAAAGAAGCAGGGAAAGAGTGGAGAAGCAGATGGGCGCATCTTCTGTGTTCCCTGGCCGGGAATTGAACCCAGGACTTCCACACGCTGGGCCTTAACTCTACCGCTAAGCCAGCTGGCCAG
Source organism: Saccopteryx leptura (assembly GCF_036850995.1). Taxonomy (NCBI): domain Eukaryota; kingdom Metazoa; phylum Chordata; class Mammalia; order Chiroptera; family Emballonuridae; genus Saccopteryx; species Saccopteryx leptura. Next base: position 43,694,900 of record NC_089506.1, read on the forward strand.
GGCCAGTATATTGTGTTTTTAAGTCCATTGTACTTCCCCCTTACTCTATAAGATAAAATGAAAGGTCAATCAATATCTATGGAAGTTGTTTTTTTTTTTTTTTTTTTTTAACGTGCTGCTCTATATTACATGCATTTTAATTTCACACATTTCTGAGCTTTTAAAATACAGTGAGCAATGCAAATGGACAGTGGTGTATGTTAAGAAGCCTCAAAAAAAGTACTTCTCTTCGAATGAATAAATAAACAGCAAATGAAATAAAACACACACTGGGTTCACTAGAGGAAAAGTGTCAGGGGACTGTTGTTTGGTTCTGAGGGTCAAAAGGACAGTTCCAATCTTAGATGAGTTCTCTTCAATGTTAGCAGCCTACAGTAATTGAGAGCAGGCATCCTCTCTCAACTTCAGAAACAATTCAACCCTGCTCTTCTAAAGAACACAGTGATAGACATCAGCAGGCATTTTGCTAAGGGCCAAATTGTCTCATGAGTTATTCTTTCCCCGGATAATTGTGCTACACTTGAGTAGGAATTCTAACTTGCAGTTGTCTCAGTTTGCCTTTGGTGATCTTCTGCATAGTCTTTGAATCTTTCTTTCAACCCTCAAGGTATCTTGTCATGCTCTTCTCAGGGAGTTGCTAAATCAATCAACAATTTAATGAAGGAGTTTTCTACTGTGAGAAAACACAAAGACTCAGAAGATACTTCTTTCTTAGAAAGTATTTCCACTATAATACAAATAAGAAAAATTCTGTATTTGGAATTTCATTAGAATGTAAACAATATTCCTGGCTGGTTGGCTCAGCGGTAGAGCGTCGGCCTGGCGTGTGGGGGACCTGGGTTCGATTCCCGGCCAGGGCACATAGGAGAAGCGCCCATCTGCTTCTCCACCCCCCCTCCTTCCTCTCTGTCTCTCTCTTCCCCTCCCGCAGCAGAGGCTCCATTAGAGCAAGGATAGCCCAGGCGGGGATGGCTCCTTGCCCTCTGCCCCAGGCGCTGGGGTAGCTCTGGTCGCGGCAGAGCAACGCCCTGGAGGGGCAGAGTATCGCCCCCTGGTGGGCAGAGCGTCACCCCCTGGTGGGCGTGCCAGGTGGATCCCGGTCGGGCGCATGCGGGAGTCTGTCTGACTGTCTCTTCCCGTTTCCAGCTTCGGAAAAATACGGGAAAAGGAAAAAAAAAAAAAAAAAGAATGTAAACAATATTGAAACAAGCAGCAATGGAAAGATCAAAGTGATTCTCCAAATTGGTGTTTCATAATGACAGTGTGATTAATAAGAAAAGCACTGGAAACACGGGACCTAGTTTTACATCCCAGCTATGAAACATACTATATGACTCATGATGTGGATGGGATTAATGAGCCTCAGTTTTTTTCCTAAAATAAAGTTGAATAAAGATAATCCCTCCTTTAGGATGTATTAAATTACTAAAATATAAGGCAGGTAGAAGGACTGACTGGCCATGTAAAGATTCAAGAAGCATTTATAAAAATCAGCTTCATCTGAATTTGTGTACTAATTCAGGTCTTCTTCCATATTTCTTTTGGGATTCAGTTTATTTTTAAATATCTAACTCAGGTTTAAATAGGTACCTAAGAATTACATGCAGACCAAATCATCTACACAATATCCAAACCAGAGATTTAGTCTATCTTCCAATATTTGAGTCTATTAAATTGCTTTGCTTTGGACTAATGGATATTTCAGAAACAAATAGGTAGTGTAAATTCCTCAGCCATATATGAGTACTGGAGATTGACCCCCATCTTCCTCAAAACAACATTTCATCTATACACAGACACACACACACACACACACACACACACACAGAAAATATAATAGAAAAGAAGAGGATCTATTTATGTTAGTAACAAAACTATACTAACCAACATGTGTAGATATTCATGGAATTATTACTAAATCTTACTAAAGAATATAAGAGAAAACACAAAAATAGGAATTACAACATGATTACAAATATTATGTAACTTTTCCAAAGCTAGTCCATATATTTAATATTTTAAATACCAACAAGATGTTTTAGAAAATAAATTTGAAAAGTTGAACTACAGCCTGACCAGGTGGTGGCACAGTGGATAGAGTATCGGACTTGGATTCAGAGGACCCATTTCAAAACCCTGAGGTCACTGGCTTGAGCGGGGCTTGTCCAGCTTGAACAGGGTCTCACCAGTTTGTGTGAGGGGTCATTGACTTGAGTGTGGGATCATAGACATGACTGCCTGGTAGCTGGCTTGAGCCCAAGGTAGCTGGCTTGAGCAAAGGATCACTCACTTTACTGGAGCCCTCCAGTCAAAACACATAGGGGAATGCAATCAATGGAAAACTGAGGTGCTGCAATGAAGAATTGATGATTCTCATCCCTCTCCTTTCCTGTTTGTCTGTCCCTGTCTGTCCCTCTCTCTGACTCTCTCTCTGTATTTGTCAAAAAAAAAAAAGAAAAAAGAAAAATTGAACTACAATTATATAAAAGGCTAAAGGATGGGAAATAATTTATATAAATTTGAAGATTAAGAATAAAATGAATATCATAAATGTCAAGAAACTGTGGCATTGACACAGAAATTGAAATGCACCTATAGACTTGAGGATATTGTGAATTAATGAGAAAAGGAGTTATTTTTAAAGATTTAGTAAAAATAGAAAAATTTCCCTGTCTCATATCATTAAAATAATAATTTTAATTCTAAGTTCATATTTGTTAACCTCTAGAAAATAACTTTTAAAAATGTTTTAAATACAGAATAAGGTAGACTATCTTATATAATAAATTTTTAAATATATAATTAATAATTTGACATTAAAATTTAAAGTTATATTCCACAAAATATGTCTGTACATGTCAAGAATATAATTCTCCCAAAATGGTATGTGAATTAGATTGAACTAACCAATAATTAATATCCATACATTTAAAGCAAAGCCAATAAGACAAATATACACACATGAGACAACCAATACAAAAATAGTTAAGATATATAAACAGATATTTCAGAGATGAGGAAATGGAATGGCAAAATAAATATTTAAAAATATGGAAAAGCTAATAATTATTTAATGAAATGAGAATTAAAATGTAAATAAGATATTATTCCAGACCATTAAGATTGAAAAAAAAATGTAAATTTCTGACAATTCCAACCATAGCCAAAGATGTTCGAGAATAAAAATTTTTTGACACATGAATTTCCATCAGTATCCAAAGAGGTAACCCACTCTGTAATGATGTACATATTTGTACCTGTAAGGTAGCCTTTACATGTACATCAATGTAGATGCATATATATACATATCTAAAGGAAAAAGAAAGATGAATAATAATATGTAATATGCAATAATTTTTTACATACAATGTGAAAATTTTATACTTTAGTTATACTTAACAATTGTATTAATAAACTGTAAATTAAAATATTGATTTTTTTGGAAAAGAAAGAATAGAAATGAGATTGGGGAAAGGAAGCAAAAATGGGTGTTGAATGCAACCCCCATTTTTAATTTTATTTAAAATATGCTTATACAAATATGACTAAATTGTAACACTTCATAAAGAAGTGAAGACCCTGGTCCATTTGTTCAGTGGATGGAGCATTGGCCTACCAAACAGATATCCCAAGTTCGATCCCTAGTCAGGGCACAAATGGGAAGTGACCATTTGCTTTTTTTACCTTCCTCTCCCCCTTCTCTCTCTCTTTCTCTCTTGCAGCCAGTGGCTCTGTTGGTCTGAGCATTGGCCCTGGGTGTTGAGGGTAGGTGTTGATTGCAGCATCAGTTCCAGGTTGTAGTTGTAGGGGGATCCCAGTGGGGATGCATGTGGGAGTCTATCTCCCCTCCTCTCACTTAAAAAAATGAGTGTCTGTGTTTTCATATTTATTTATTCCTGGATTTTAAAATATTTAATCTCAATGACCTGTAGACATAACAAAAACTATGTTTTAAAAAATTAGAGCCGGCCCTGTGAAACAAGCTAGAAGACATTTTTAACTTAGTGCAATCACAAATAAATTGAGCCTCTCTTTAGGCAACAAGAACATACTAGTTGAAATGACATGCATTCATTCAATTATAATTTTCATCTGATCATGGAGATATTTCAAGGGTCCATCTTTCACAAGTCTGAAACTGTTTCAGAACCATTTTTCATTGTTCATTTTTACAATCACAAACTCATTTTGGAGTAGAACTGCTTGGACTGACATTATCCAACATGGAACCAAACTCCAGTTAAGAGACTCAATTATCAAAACAATGTTGAACGTTCCAGAGTGCCTACAAATGCACCCACCACAAGGCACGCCTAGATTTTAATTTTTTTCTTTTAGCAGTCCACCTTTTCTCAAATCGCCAAGAAATCCAAATAACACTGGTGCATTGCCTTATAACATCTGGTTCTTAGTGGAAGGCTATGGTGTATAGTAGAAATCAGAGATTTACAAAGAAGATTTAGTACATATGGACCCCTCGTTGGCATATTTTCAATGCAAATATAAGGAACCAGAACATAACCCCAGGTTCCCTATTCCCTCAATATAAAAAAAATGTGTATTATATGTGATAAAAACAATCGAGAGTAATAGTTTTAATTTCAATTGAATAAGCATTTTTGAAAAGTAGCACCTTTCTAGTTCCTATGGAAAACATAAAAGATGTTTAGATAATTAGTAGACTTTAAGAACTTGAAGTTATAAAGGGACTCGGGCCATTTGTATATAATAATATAAGATAAACAATTCATGAGACAAGTAGTTTCATATAAATTTATTTTTCTTTTTTGTGACAAAGAGAGAGGTAGAGAAAGGGACAGATAGGAACAGACAGAAAGGGAGAAAGATGAGAAGCATCAATTCTTCACTGCAGCACCTTAGTTGTTCATTGATTGCTTTCCCATATGCACTTTGACTGAGAGGCTACAGAAGAATGAGTGACCCCTTGCTCAAGCCAGCGACCTTGGGCTCAAGCTGGTGAACCTTGCTCAAACCAGATGAGCCTGCACTCAAGCTACCGACCTTGGGGTTTCGAACCTGGGTCCTCTGCATCCCAGTCCAGCACTCTATTCACTGCGTCACTTCTTGGTCAGGCTTATATAAAATTGTATACAAAAGAAAATTAAGCCCTGGCCAGTTGGCTCAGTGGTAGAGCGTTGGCCTGGTGTGCAGAAGTCCCGGGTTCGATTCCCGGCCAGGGCACACAGGAGAAGTGCCCATCTGCTTCTCCACCCCTCCCCCTCTCCTTCCTCTCTGTCTCTCTCTTCCCCTCCTGCAGCCAAGGCTCCATTGGAGCAAAGATGGCCCTGGCGCTGGGGATGGCTCCTTGGCCTCTGCCCCAGGCGCTAGAGTGGCTCTGGTCACAACAGAGCGATGCCCCAGAGGGACAGGGCATACCCCCTTGGTGGGCAGAGCGTCTCTCCCTGGTGGGTGTGCCAGGTGGATCCCGGTCGGGCGCATGCGGGAGTCTGTCTGACTGTCTCTCCCTGTTTCCAGCTTCAGAAAAATACAAAAAAAAAAGAAAGTTAAAAAGGCACTCTAAAAGTGCTAAAATTCAATCTGAGTATTGAGTGATAAATAAAAAGTTCACTGCGACATATTTTAAATAAATGTTACTAGTTATAAAAGTAATAATTATTCAATTCAGAAACTAGAGGCCATTCGGAGAAGCATCAAAGAAGGGTTTTCTTATTGTGTATGATGGGTTCATAGATTTCAGTACATAAAGGAACCTTCACTATTCTTCGCATGAGGGGTTCCCTTGGAGTCAAATGCTGATAACAGAACTGGGGAGCCTCAGAGAGTACCCAGGTTATGTTTACAATGTGGAGGTATCACTTTTTCTCCAAAGAAGAAAACAGGATGGCTCCAGTCTCACCTGGTAATATATTGTGTGGCCATTTCCTTTTACCAGGCTGTATAATAGGGTTTCACTTTGCTGGAGTTAAAAACAAATATTGAATGTTCTTAGTCACTTTATAAAACTGTAAATTTAAATACGGAAATTTAAAAGCTATATATCTAGGTAATTTTTCTATAACACAGATATACATACATTAACTTCTTAAATATTATGTGTGATTTTAATTCCTGTTTGTCGATTTATAATTGAAAAGAGAAAGAAATATATTGCTTAGAAATTTCCCATGTTGGTAGCTTTAATTCATTTTAAAACAAATCGTGGTCTCTACATTTATCCTTTGTATTATTAACATTTTAATTAAATCTGAATTTTTATAGAAGGCAATGGCTTCATGAGAGGGATCCATATACATCCACAGCCTGTCTTTCTAATGTGTTTTAATGCTGAAGAGATTTCTCAGTAGACAAAACCATTCCTGAATCTATTACAAGCTAAGATTAAGTTTATTGAATATCTGGCTAGTGGGAATAATATTGGAAGATTTATCTCTTTATTATGAACAAGATAATACAATTGATCACTTATTTTTAATGATATAATGTTAGAAGTAGTATCCCTAATGGTTTCATTATCTATTGTATTATGCTTGAAAAAAATATATGTAAAGTTTCCTCTCAAACTCACAAATAAGAAAACATGAGAGTCAAAGGTAACTTATTATTGTAGGTGACTTTGTCAATACTGACATTAATCATTCTAAACATGTTACTCCCTCTGTGTTGAAGCATAAAATTATGGTTATGTGTTATATTTATGAGTGGGATAGCTATTTATGAGCCAGCCAGACAGTGACCCAGTATTTTCTATATTCCACTCACCTCTGATAGAGCCTCAGCATTATAACTCTGTTAATAAAAATTGTCAGAGAAGAAAGTATAAGACAACAAAGTACAAACACATAAAAACTGTTGCTCTGTAATTATGTATTTTATATGCACACTATAAACATTGCAATAAAATATATTTATGCGCGTAGTATAGAAACAAATACACGTATTATTCCACTTCTATTTCTTCTTGTAGCATTTATCAATTTTCAAGCAGTATAGTAATTTGTGCAATTATTTGCCTTTTGATTGCTCACAGAAGTCAACACTATATTTTTTTACTTCTAGAGATCACCGTTTGGACTACAATGCCTCCTGAATGAAGAAAACAAGTAGAGGAGGGTAAATCCAAAGATTCACCTTATCTTCCAACAGCAAGAATGATAATGTATGTACCTGTGAGAAGTTCAATGGCATCAACAGGAAGTAATAGTCTGGGAAAAAACTCTTACGAAGGGAGAAGAAACTACATATCTGAGGTTGTCCCTTACTCAAAGACAGAAATTTTCTTGGAAAATGCACAGCAATACTAATAGTATTTTAAGTGTAGAGAAAATTTCAAAATACAATGAATATATATATATATATTAGATATAATTCAAGCAATTTTTAAGTACATATGTGCTAAGAAAAATTCCCAAATGTTTGCCTGTTTCTATTGCACTGGAATAAGAGTCTTTACTGGACTTAGCTCAGTGTTAAGATGCTCAATGTCCCAGCTGAAATATAATGATATTTTCTAACAAAAATCATTTTTGCTTAAGCCTAGAAATGAACTAACAAGTATATTTTATGACAGATTGTTTTAATTTTTGTTTGCATTTGATTATTTGGGGGTATATGAAATACTTTTAAGAAAATTAAGGTGGAAATTAATTTAAAAAGAAAAATTCTAGTGGAATTTAAAAAGAGATGAAATGCCTTATTTACCTTTGCATTAATGACTCCTCTGGGGGGGAAAAAAGCATCCAGTAGAACTTTTACAAATGATGCATTTTGCTCATTTCATTACTGCATCTCATACCCTAGCAGGGTTCCCAAACTTTTTACACAGGGGGCCAGTTCACTGTCCCTCAGACCATTGGAGGACCACCACATACAGTGCTCCTCTCACTGACCACCAATGAAAGAGGTGCCCCTTCCGGAAGTGTGGCAGGGGCCGGATAAATGGCCTCAGGGGGCCGCATGCAGCTCGCGGGGCTGTAGTTTGGGGACATCTAGATCCTATCATCCAGTGGTGGGATTCAGCTGGTTTACACCAATTCGGCAGTACCAGGACCTAATTTTTTTGTTGAGTTTGGCAAATCAGTTATTAAAATAACACTTGTAATCAGGGTTCTTCATAAAGTGGGCACCTGGGAAGCTGACCAATGTGAAAATCACAAATTTACATTCCTTACTCTTTTTTAACATTCATCTGTACAACAGCATATTCTAAGCACCTATAGTAATGTTCATTGAGTCCATAGGTAAAAAAAAAAAAAATTGACAGAGCTATGCTTGTAATATTTATTTATTCATTTTATAAAACTCATTATACTTTTGCTGAAATACTATATTTTAATTCCCTCCTGTTTATTACTTCAGTAAACAAACATGTAATGTAAAGAGAAAAAGTGCCAAACAACCAGGGGTGACAAACTGTCATTTGTTTCAACTTTGTATTATGCCCCAAATTTTCCCAAAATATTATGAGTGTACTGGTGTTCCCTGATTGGTGAAACCATTAGGAAGCTAGGACACAATGAACCAATAGAAATATAGGTTTTAAGGGTTATCTTATCACCAATTGCCCATTTTGGAAACCATAAGAGAATGCTTACAACTTTCCTGTGACAAACAGGTTTGTCATACACATTATTCGGTTGTATTTAATCTGCATAGCTTATGCCGTTTATTAATTCAGCCTACAAATTTTTGTTTAGTATGAAGAAAATGTATTTACATTAATATTTTAAAACTTTTTGTTATAATGTAATCCGGTTTTGTATACCTCTTTAGTTGTTCTTATTTAATTATTAAATGCATGAGATAAACTATCTTTTGGTATATTGTTTTTCTTTATACTTAAAAAAGTCAGTAGGGCAGAGACTATTTGTTAAATTATTTGAATCTCACCACTGCTATAAATATTAAAGTTACTTTGAGACAATGACTGTACATTTAAGTCTTTATAATTATTTCCAAGTTATACTCATAAAAAGTGATGAGTGTTTTAATTAACTAGTACAGATCTATACTCACATAAATTATATGGTTCACAAGTAAGATTTTAATTACTTTCTTCAACAGGAAAACATTGTTAGTTATTATTTTACAACTGTATTCTTCATTAGTCACAGAAGTTTTGATCTATTTTAGCTAAAATAGAATTTATTTTTATGTAAAATTATAAGAAAAATCTAAATACATGTTTTTCTTTCTCTAAATTATTTATTGTAAAGAAAAATGGCACATTATACATTACAGTACATCATGCTTCACTTGACTGTATATACATACATGCATAAATGCACACACATAAAGTGTGAATTTCAGATACCTCTGTGACTCATCAATACACACTATTTACTCTATTTTATATTCAGATTATATATTCCCTACAATTTTATTAATATTTCCTCACATTTGTCAATCTCTATATGTAAATTTACTGCCTTTATTGTTTTATTGAAATTGGGTAGGATTTCCCGTATAAAATTGAAGCAGAGTGCTAAGACCATATCTTTATGTTGCACTTCATTTTAGGGGGGAAATATCCAGTCTCACCATTAAATAAAATGTTAATTGTACATTATTGTAAATATCTTCCATCAAGTTTGGCAAGTTCTATTCTATTACTTGTATGTTCAGAATACTTATCATGAATGATGTTTCAATTTGTCAGATATCTTTTCCACATTTATATTATAATCATATAATTTTTTTTTTCATGTTGATGTGTTGGAACATATTGATAGTCTTCCAAATGCTAAGCCAGCTTGAACATGTGATCTTTAATAAGTCTGTGTATTACTGACTTTAATTTTCTAATAATTTATGGATGATTTTCACATCTTTGTTTATGAAAACTCTAATGAAAATATTGGACAATATACTAGAATATTAGAATAATAGAAGTTAAGAAGTAAAGTCTTAAAAAGAATAATCAAAGGAAAATGCAAAAAAATAAAATTGTGGCATAAATGAAGAATCCTTTTGATGATCTCATCAGTAGACTGCACACAGCTAGGGAAATAATCAGTGAATTTGGAGGTGTATCACTGCTTATTTTAAATACATGGTCTCATAATTTCAGCATCTATGTCATATTTGAGACTGTTCTAATGTTTTCTCTGTTTTTGTCTTTTGTTTTGCCTTGTAATTTTCGTTAAAAACTGGAGATGATACATAGAAACTGAGGTTATTAGTCTCTTACTGTAAGTTTTTATGTTCATCTGTTTAAGAGTTTGATTGTGTTGAATGTTTGTTTTAGCTGTTGGTCCCAGAGGTGTTTAACTGCCTTACTGTATTTTCCTTTTCCCTTCTTTTCTTTGGACCTTTCTAAGAACTCTTTAGATAAAAATTTTGTCCTGTCATGCAGTTCCTTCAGCTATAAAGCAGTATTATCTTGTTGACTTGGCAATAGGTAGGGATAAATTTTCTACAATCGTGTGATTAAATTCCATTCTTTTAGTGAATTTGAATCTGTGGTCTGTGACCTTTGCAAGTATTTCTTGTTCTTTTTTTTTTTTTTCTTTGTTAGGTCATATAGTTAGATCAGAGGGTGTTGGAGTCAGGGGACTCCTTCTCCCAGGTGATACAAGACTCAGGTAAGTTCTTTTTCTTCTGGAGAGCAGTATTTCATTATGGCAAATAATTTGGGATAATTTAAATTAGCTACCAAAATCCAAATCAAATACAGAGGATTCTTTATTATTTTCTGAGACTGTGATTTTGAGGAAGCAGAAATTCTGAGTCTTTGTTATATAAGTTGCCCACCTAATTTTTGTATCAATTTAAAGATTGGATAATAACTTTAGAATAGATATAAATTTAAATTATAAAATCAAATCAATTTAAATACAAATATCAGGAATACACTAAAGATCTTTAGAGTATCCTCATGAACATCTGATGACAGCTTCAATGGGTTATAATTCCTGCCACAGATACACATTCATTGGTCAGTCTGTCCAACATGGCATGGTAAGTGTCCTCACATTATACCTTAGATGAAGGACAATCTGTGTAGTACAATAATTTTTATCTTTTCCAAAACAGATTTGGTTGATGTTCACAAATTTCTTTGTGAGTAACCTAGCTGCATAATAAAGAAAGCTACATTTTAAGTTACAAAGCTGTGAATATTAGGATGCATGTAAATAACACCCTATATAGCATTCATAACAAATGCACCCAAAGTACACTAATTATACTAAATAAATAGCACTGATGGCAACAATGTATAAATTCAGGGCCTGTTAGGGTAAGGGGGAAAAATTATCCAACCCTGTAGCTGAACCCTGCTGTTTCCTGGGATAGCACCACATATGGTCCTCAGTCTAAAAGCACCACAACATAAGGCAGTACTGCATGCCCTGGAGCATTCTTCACAAATAGAGATAATGGTGTGGTATGGAAAGTATGAAAAGAATTCCTTTCTTCTTTCTATGAGCCAGACAAACTTATAGTAAAATGGTAAATAATTTTCTAGAAAGTTTTACAGAAAGGACAATTTTCATAATATTACTTTATGAAATGTAGGATAGTGTATAGAACCCCAGGGAAAATGCAAAAGAAATGACACGTTTTCACCCTGAGATATTTATGTTTTACTGTTTTGAGGACAAGCTTGTCTTGGTACAAAACTTTATTGCAATGTAGAGAACAAAGACAAGGTTTGGTCAATGCTAACAAGATATAAACTATCCAAGCATGTTGATACATCAAATATTTCCTTGCCTAATTAGCAATAAATAAAGTTAAGATTAATAGCATTGAAATGCTTTTAACAATAAATTTGTGGTAACATACAGTATATTATGACAGAAAATCAGATCCGTCAGAAAGATAACTTTCTGTTTGTTTGTTTTTTCTTTAACCAGTTATAGACTGTTTAAACAGTTGTTAAGCAATGTTAATGCTTTAATGTTATGCCATATTCCATATAATATATAACTTTTGTGGCAAAAATGCATTAATGCATTAGACCTCTTGGTTAGAAGATGATTTTTAAGCTTAGAAGTCTCAAATAATGTATTTTATTTTTATTGTATTTATTATTTTATTTATCAAATCACTTTATGTGATGTGAAGTTATATACAGGATAGTTTTGGGAGACCCCCTGGTACATAAGTGCATAGATTCACACTAGTTCAATATGTCCATCATTGTGTTAACTAAAAACGTATGAATACATTATCATAAATAGTTTATTATACTTGATTAAGACATTTCCTCACACTTTTTTTTTTGCTTTTTACACAAAATGTGTCTATGCTTTCATGAATATGTTTGAAGCACAAATGTAAGTTAAATAATGAGAATGAACAGATTTTAATCGAAGTACTTTTTTTGGATTTTCAAGTTACAGCTTGGGAAACATTAATTTTTGGAGGTTTTGATGAGAATCCCATTTTGTCACTAATTCTACATTAATCTTTAATAATAAGTCATCATTAGATAATATAGAGATAATTATCCATGGTTGTAATAGTGACAACAAAACACTCCAACATTAATTCACTTTATTGTAAATTATAAGCTCAGTTTCAAGTAGAATTAACTGAAGGCCAAGTAAAATAACATAATTTATTATTTAATCCTGCAAATCTAAACCAAGGATAATTAGAAGCTATGTACTATATTACAGTTATAAATTTAAATGTTATTTATAATTACTAATTTTTTGATCATGTTATTTTTATGCAAAGTAAATGTGAGTGTAGAAAATAAGTCTTTTGGTGAACAAAAAAATAAGAGTATAAATCAAAAGAATGTTCATTGCAGCATTGTTTACAGTGGCCAGGACATGGAAACAACCAAAAAGCCCATCAATAGTTGACTGGATAAAGAAGATGTGGCACATATACACTATGGAATACTACTCAGCTATAAGAAATGATGACATCGGATCATTTACAGCAAAATGATGGGATCTTGATAACATTATACGAAGTGAAATAAGTAAATCAGAAAAAACCAGGAACTGCATTATTTCATATGTAGGTGGGACATAAAAGTGAAACTAAGAAACATTGATAAGAGTGTGGTGGTTACGGGGGGAGGGGGGAGAGGGAGAGGGAAAGGGGGAGGGGGAGGGGCACAAAAAAAACTAGATAGAAGGTGACAGAGGACAATCTGACTTTGGGAGATGGGTATGCAACATAAGTGAATGACAAGATAACCTGGAGTTGTTATCTTTGAATATATGTATCCTGATTTATTGATGTCGCCCCATTAAAAATAAAATTATTAAAAAAAATGAGACATTGTTCAAAATTATTCAGTTAACTAATAAAATAACAACAAAAATATAAGCATAAACTTTGGATTCCAATGTGAATTTTCAGAAAATGCTATTGTGCTATAAACTAATTGTGAAATGAATCTCCTTAATATTTTGGAAATTCTCCTTATGCCATGAAATAAAAACGAATGATCAGAAAGAGTTCCTCATTTTTGCTTTTCTATTTTTTCCCATATAAATCAAAGTCACATGGAAATAAGTTAAGCAGGGGAAAAGGGTAAATTTAGAGGCTTATTTGAAATAGTTAATTTTCTATAAGTGGCAATAATGCAAACTTCAGCTTTTTGATCATTTACAGAAAGTTGCCCATGTTTTATTAGCAGATCTATTTTATTCCAAAATTAACCTCTTTTTGAAGTTGGCATCTGATGATACTTCAGATCTCTGTGAATAATATATCACACTTTTCTCGTTTTTAAAATCTCATCAATATACATTCACCATTGTTCTATGAAGAAGATAGAGTTGGCATTAATCACAATAGTCTTGAGTAAAATGAGATTTATAAAGTTTAGTGAAAGATACCATTTACTGACTGAATAAATGTGCCAGGTATTCTGATAAATATTATGTATATGTGACATCACTTAATTCTTTCTTAGATGCCTGTGGGGTTTAATACTATTTCTATGTTTGTGAGGGGAGAAATCATGAAAATTTAGATTCAGTTTATCAAAATCCCAGATCTATCCAACTCCAAATTGTGTTCTCTTTTTGTTAAAACTGTTTTTAAAACTGACATCAGCATTAAAAGGTTTTCTGAGGATCTGGTAAGACTAAGGTGGCCTGAGTTGAGCCATGGCCTCAGCAAGACATGCTTTTTTCTCCCTTGCTCTGCTTGCAGGAAGGAGTTTCACATTTGACAACGAGCAAATCTCAGAGAATGTACAATATCAAGAGTAAACCCTAGTGTAAACTGTGGACATTGGTTGATGATGTGTGCATAACAATGGTGTGTACATGTAGCTTCCTGGATTGTGATGAATGTAACCCTGGTGTGAAGTTTAATAGTGAGGAGGCTGTGCATATGTGGGGGGAAAGAGTACCCTAGCGATCTCTATACCTTCCTCTCTAGCACGCTAGTTTTCTCATGGACTAAAAAAGAAAAAAAAAAGAAAGAAAAGAAAGAAAGAAAGAAAGAAAGAAAGAAAGAAAGAAAGAAAGAAAGAAAGAAAGAAAGAAAGAAAGAAAGAAAGAAAGAAAGAGAGGAAGGAAAAAGGAAGGAAGGAAGGAAGGAAGGAAGGAAGGAAGGAAGGAGGGAGGGAGGGAGGGAGGGAGGGAGGGAGGGAGGGAGGGAGGGAAGAAAAGAGACAAAGTATTATGTTTTTTAAATTGGGAAAAAATTAAAGCCTAAAAGGTGGTTTTAAAATATGTATTCTGCCTGACCTGTGGTGGCGCAGTGGATAAAGCGTCAACCTGGAAACACTGAGGTTGCTGGTTCAAAACCCTGGCTTGCCTGGTCAAGGCACGTATGGGAGTTGATGCTTCCTGCTCCTCCCACTTCTCTCTCTCTCTATCTCTCTCTCCCTATCTCCCCCCTCCTCTCTAAAATAAAAAAAAAAAAATTAAAATATGTATTCTAAAATGATACATCCTTGAACAATGATACTTAAGACTTCATAGTATATGACAAAGTGAGAGCTAACACCTGATCCTTATGTCTCACCCCCTTATTGGTGTCAAATTTAAAAAATAGCATCAGTAGATGGTTTTCTCCCACATTATTTGGTTCCTTTTCTGTCATCATTTATACCACGGACAAATAATTATTATACCTTTCCCAGGACTTGAAATATTTTGTCTACTGAAAGATTATATTTTGTAATTTCAAACCGCTTTAATATTTCCTTTTAAGTTTAGTACAAAGTAAGAAAATGGAATCATATTTTTCTTTGTATGTGTGAGTAATCTTAAAATTCACGCCCCATCTCCCCCATTCTTATCAGTGGCACGTTCCTTAACCAGACCTAATAGATTCTGTGTTCCTGTCTTTTAATGTTTTTTATTGTCGTGTTGTGTATTTTACCAAAGTTTAAGTAATTCTTTCAAATATTGAAGCATAGTAGGGTACAAAGCCCTCTAAAAAGCAGCAATGCAAAAGAAGTAAGAGGACTTTTTTTCAGTTTTTTCAGGTCTTCCTTACTTCACCATCCGTCACCATTTACTTCTATTCTTTTCTTCACTTGTCTCCTGCCACAGCAATTACCATATTTGTCCATGTTTAAGAGGATTTTTTCTCTCTTTGTCCTTTTTGTTCAATCCCTTCCCCTTCCTCACCCAGCCCTCCCCACCATGCGCGCGCGCGCGCACACACACACACACACACACACACACACACACACACACACAGTTGAGAGCATTATGCTAAGTGAAATAAGCCAGTCAGAAAGACAAGTACCATATATTTCCACTCATATGTGAAATCTAATAAACTAACAAGCAAAATACAGACTTACAGATAAAGAAAAATGATCTCTTTAAAATGAGAGTTGACTCCAAGGAACATAGCAATTGTTTTGGCTTGAGAGGTTAAATAGAAAAGCAATGATAATGTTATTAGCACTATTCATTTCAAAGTCTTTTGCAAACGCTTCCTAATCTTCATTATGCCAGCCAACTTTCTTTTCCTTGGACGCTAATTTCTTTTTTTGGCCTTAGGTAAATCAATACACTTTTATACATATATTAATATTATATGAGTGATATGAGTCTAAGGTAAATATCAATAAAAACACAGTAAAGATAAACATCTGAAAAATTGTTACAACCTTTGTCAACTACTTAACACAAGTTCTTCTATGCCCTACATCTAATCCATCAGTAAATAATATTTTATTTATATGTCCAGAATTTGACTATTTCTGTCATTCTTCCAGATATGACTTATTAAACCACAATCATCTCTCCACTTTTTATTGCAATAACCTACTAATCAAATCAGTTCCCTGTTGCCCATTTTGCTCTTTCATTAAAAGTTGGGTGGAATTGTCCCCACCCAACTACCACAGAAATTTTTTTAAAAATACAACTCAGATTATGCCACTCCTCTGTTCAGAATGCTCTGATGGTTTGTTTGAAATCTCATTCACACTGAACCTTAAAGTCTTGACAATAATATACAGGACTTTCAAGATGTGATCTTTGTCCCAACTGTCCAACATGTTCTCTCTCTCTCTCTCTCTCTCTCTCTCTCTCTCACACACACACACACACACACACACACACACACACACACACACCCGTTCTTGCTCTCCTGTCTTCTCTTTCATTCCAATCTAGTCACTGAGACCTTCGCATACTATTTTCTTTGCTTGAAAACTCCTTCTGGAACATTCATGTGGCTCACCTCTCACTTCTATTGGTGATGCTAGAATTTCATCTTATCATCAAGGCCTTCCCTGATTGGAACAATTCCACCCATCTCCTCCCTCATCCCAGATCTTGACTCAGTTTATTTTTCTCCACAGTCCTTAATCCTATCTGTCACTGTACACACACACACACACACACAAATATATGAAGGTATCTGTGTGTTTATCTGCATGTAATACATATATAAATATTTGGTAAATTAAATAAATAATATTTCTATATATTGCTCTTCTTTCTTTGCTGTAAATTTACAATATAATAAATGGTTAGCATTCAAAAGCCTAATTTTAAATAAAAGACATGAAAATTTAGAAGAGTATGTGTTCACATAGAGCCAGTTCCTCTCACCATAAATATCTTTATGAGACTAGATAAGGATCGTCCAAATTGTAATAGAATAAGAAGTGAAAACTGTAGGGGAAATAGCAAGTACTGATGAGAATGGGCATTGAAGCTCTGCAATCTTTCTAGGATCAGGTCTGAAATCAAAAGAGTGAGAACCCAGTTTATTAAGGGCATTTGTGTATTAAAGATATCCTGTCTTCAACCCTGGGGCAAAGGGTACTCTTCACCATCTTGATGAGCAAAATATATATTGTTATTTCATCTAGAAACAAAAGCAAATTAAAGGAATTCAAATGGAATGGGAAGAGTTTTAAATTGGCAGAGCTCACATGATAAAGGTTCAAAGGCAATGACGTGACAAAATTTTCCTGAATTGCCAGGAAAATTTGTCTGCTAGTAGGCAAAAATAATAAATAAATAAACAAACAAACAAGAACAACAACAACCAAAAAAAACCAAACAGAATTAAATAGTGCTATAGAAAAACAGTAATAAAGACATACAACTCACTCACAGCTAATGTTGGTGACCTGGACATAAGGTCCTAGAAATTTATTTTAATAAGAACATATTTGTGCATTCAAAGCATATTTGTACAATCTGGAATTACACTGCAATGTACTAAAAAACTATAAAATGAGACACACAAATAACCCTTTTTTTGCAAAAAAAATATTATGAGGAAAAAGCACTATAATAGATTCTTAATCTTTACAAGAGAAAATTCCTCACAAAACATATTGAATAATGATGATTTTTGCCATCAATTTAGAAAATGCAATTCAAAATTCAGTGACATGCTGGCATGCCTTCTTAAGCACATGTACTTATCAGGAAGTTGGAAGCACACACTTGTTCTCATTAGTTCCACAACTCCCACCTCTTCACATCACCCACCAGCCTAAAAAAGAAAGAATGGAAAGAAAAAAATTATATCTATAGATTGACTGACTGCTACCACCACCTGATAATTCTGTGATTTTTCACTCAAGGATGGAATATGTGTTTATAGATTTCTCTTTACCCTCACTGACTTCAAAATCTGTAACAGTAACATTTCCAACCACTTATTCCTCTCATCTCTGTGACCCCTTTGCCTAATATCCTTATACTCTCTTTTCCCTCAGCACGTACATTCTCATCACCAGAAACTGTTACCACCAGTATATCCCTGAAATTATTTCCTTAACTGATTTAATCATCTTAACTACTATTTAAAAAGATCTTTGACCCCCTTGTTCCCCTGTCCTTCCATCACACTTTGTCCACCAAATCCACAACTCTACAAATCCAGCCAATTGCAAGTCTCTGATTAAAATCACAGTTAGGCACCTGAAACCACTTACAGATTCATTACCAGTAAAAAGAACACATACACACATGCCATTTGTTACTCCTAGAGTATTTTTTGAGGAAGCTTATTTTTCTGCTCTCTACAATGTCTATTACTGACATTTCCTCATTTCCCAAGCTCCTTGCATTCACTACAGACATATATACATTCTTCCAAATATTGCTTGGGGCCTACATATACTAAAGCATTTCTCATTGCCAACTCAAGTTCAAATTTTACTAAGAATCGTGCATTTATATTTGCCAAACTTGGCAACATCACCACTTCTTCCACTTCTAGCTGCTGCTTCTGTCTCTACTGCATTGAAAAAAAGTTGACATCATGTTAACATACCCTCATTTACCTGTGATCACTCTCCCCAGGTCCCCTCACCCCTTATTCTTCTGTCTTCCCATTGCTCTTTAAAAAGAAGAAAAAATCAAGTACCATATTCCCCATGTATAAGACGCTTTCATGTATAAGACACGTCTTAATTTTGGGGCCTGAAATTTGGAAAAAAAAATGTATTACATAAAGTTATTGAAGCCAAGTTTTATTTATCATAAAATTCATACAACTCCTCATCACTGTCAAAACCCATCTATTAGCTTGTCTTCATCCGTGTCTGATGACGAATCACTGTCTTCATAGATTACCTAATCCATCTATGGCATTTCAAATGCCACACCACTGTAAAAGACACACTCAGTTTTTAGACCCCAAATTTTTTGGAAAAGGGTGCATCTTATACATGAGGAAATATGGTATGTTGTGATCAAAGGTCAATACCTTACCATACACTTGAGATCCTCTACCTTCTTTTTTTGGTGAGCTTTCTTATACATTAAAACTTTGTATTATGCAGGATAATTTTCTTCAGCCTACATTTGATTTATATCTTGTATTATAAAACCACACTAAATAAAATAAGAGATTAGAGGTTGTTCACACTTTCTAACTCCTCAACTGTTATTATTAGCAAGACAGTCTTTTCTGTGCTCCTATATCTCTTCCATGTCCCACCATTTCTAACTCCATGTTCTTTGCACAATTTCCTAGTTCCTCCATGCTGGGCACCGAACTCTTTTTATGCCTCAATGATTTCTACTCTCCCTGATGTTTTATAACCACAAATATGCTGACAATGCCAAGATATATATCTCCAGCTCAGTAAGGTTTCTTGCATTCCAATTTATTTATTCACAAAAATGCTTCAAAAATACCACAAGTGGAAAATGTTTAAATAAAACACGTCGTCTTTCCTCAAAGATGTTTCTTAAACATTAGTTGTTATTAGAATGGAGTCACTATTGTTTCCCCCCCTCTCTCACCCCATAACCAATAGATCATTTTTAGACCATGTGTTTCCTCACTGAGCATTTCAGGAGGAAGGGTGGTTGTGACTGGCTGAGAGGCTTTGTACAGGTTCTTCCACCTGCCCTTTCCCTGGCTCATCTTGGATGGTTACTTTATATGGTTCAGCCTTCAGTTTAAATATTAAGTTTTTGGGAAACCTTTCCAGATCTCTTTATCTAAAAAAAACCCTGCTATTATTTTTCTGTCACTACATTTTCTTCATATTCCTATCATTTTGCTTATTCGTTTTAATTGTTTGTCTGCTCAACTAAGCTGGTTTCTTTTTTTTTTTTTTTTTTTTTTTTTTGTATTTTTCTGAAGCTGGAAACAGGGAGAGACAGTCAGACAGACTCCCGCATGCGCCCGACCGGGATCCACCTGGCACGCCCACCAGGGAGAGACGCTCTGCCCACCAAGGGGGTATGCCCTGTCCCTCTGGGGCATCGCTCTGTTGCGACCAGAGCCACTCTAGCGCCTGGGGCAGAGGCCAAGGAGCCATCCCCAGCGCCAGGGCCATCTTTGCTCCAATGGAGCCTTGGCTGCGGGAGGGGAAGAGAGAGACAGAGAGGAAGGAGGGGAGGGGGTGGAGAAGCAAATGGGCGCTTCTCCTATGTGCCCTGGCCGGGAATCGAACCTGGGTCCCCCGCACGCCAGGCCGACGCTTTACCGCTGAGCCAACCGGCCAGGGCGACTAAGCTGTTTTAGTTGACTACTGAATTACTTATAGTATCTCAAACAAGTGCTGCCAAACAAGTATAAAATAAATATTTGTTGGATAAATGAATAAAGGCATTAATAAATAAATTATTTCTGGAAATATATTTTTAAATGTAATATAGGATAATTTCTTAGATAAATTGTATGGACTCTGAAAATTTTAAAAATATTAAAATACTAAGTATATATTCTATAAGCATATATTTGGCCTCTTTTATACCCAACTACACCCCTTCCCTCTGGTAACCACTATTGTGTTGTCTGTGTCTATGAGTTTCAGTTTTATATCCTACATATAAGTGAAATCATATGGTTCTTAGCTTTTTTTGACTGAGTTATTTCACTTAGCATGATATTTTCAAGGTCTAGCTATGTTGTTGCAAATGTCAGTGTTTCACCTCTTCTTAAAACTGAGTAGTATTTCATTATATATATGTATCACATCTTTATCCAATCCTCTATAGAAGGACACTTTGGTTGTTTCCATATCTTGGCCAATGTGAACAATGCCTCAATGGAAGATGACTTGACTTTGGGTGGTAGACACAATGCAATGTACAGATCATGTATTACAAAAATGCACACTTGAAACCTATATAATCTTATCAACCAATATAACCCATATACCCTTATTAAAAATAAATTAAAAAAATAAAATAGTATATAGCCTGACGAGGCAGTGGCACAGTGGATAGAGCTTCAGACTGGGATGCAGAGGACCCAGGTTCGAGACCCCAAGGTCGCGAACTTGATCACAGGTTCATCTGGTTTGAGTCAAAGCCCACCAGCTTGAACCCATTGTCGCTGGCTCCAGCAAGGGGTTACTCAGTCTGCTGAAGGCCCATGGTCAAGACACATATGAGAAAGCTATCAATGAACAACTAAGGTATTGCAATGTGCAATGAAAAACTAATGATTGATGCTTCTCATCTCTCTCCATTCCTGTCTGTCTGTCCCTGTCTATCCCTCTCTCTGTAAAAAATAAATAAATAAATAAATAAAAATTAAAAAAACAACAACTAAGTATATAGCCTGACGAGGCAGTGGCACAGTGGATAGAGCATCAACCTGAGATGCTGAGGAAACACGTTTAAAACTCTGAGGTCCCCAGCTTGAGCATGGGTTTACCAGTTTGAGCAAGGCTCACTGGTTTGAGCATGGGGTCACTGCCTTGAACTTGGGATTATAGACATGACCCCATGGTTGCTGGCTTGAAGCCCAAGGTCACTGGTTTGAGACCAAGGTTGCTGGTTTAAGCAAGAGGTCACTTGCTCAACTGGAGCCCCCTGGTCAAGGTACATATGAACAATCAATGAACAACTAAGGTCCCACCAAATATGAGGTGATGCTTCTCATCTCTCTCCCTTTTCTGTCTGTCAGACCTTGTCTGTCCTCCTCTTTCTTTATCTTTCTCTCATATGTGTCCTCATGTGTGCACTAAAAAAATATTAAACATATATTTTTTATTTATAATATTACTTTTTGCCATTAGGTTAATATATGACACAAATGCTACCAAATAATATGTTAAAATATTTATTTAGGATCTAAATAAAGTAAATCAGTAAATTTAGACAGATATTTAATAAAATCCAAAGAGAAAAAATAATGCATCTATAAAAGGGATAGTTCAAATTTTAATTAAACTTGTTCAGAATATTTTTTATGAAAACATAAAAAGTCTAAAAGCTAATGTTTTTCTTCTGAGGCACATTTGAGATTATTTAGCAAAGCCTTGCATAAATTTATTGTTATGTGATTTCATCAGTTAATATCACCACCATAATTATTTATAGCTTATTAATATTGTTGAACAATTAAAAAGATTTAATAAACCATTTCTCATTAACTTATCTTTTGCATAAGAACAATAAAGCTTTCTTTACCTTATATAATAACACATTTTGAAAGAACTTCATCAAACTCTAGAATAATAAAAGAAGTACATTAAATTTATTTCACTCCTGTGAGTAAAAAATATATATTATTACTTTAAGATAAACTTTATTTTGTTTATTAGACTATTCCCTTTCTAATCTTTGATTCTCTTTTTCATATTTTCTTTTTCAGAATCCTCTCTTCTGATGTGTCAACACTGCACAAACCCTGATACACTACTTCTCCCATCAGAGATAAAAAGGTGACAATTTGGTAAGCAAACAACATTGACTGACTTTAAGAGCTAACGTCCATTGCATAAGATCTTTTAACTTGTAAAGAATTGTGACCAGCAGTGGCTAACATTTAATATGGAGAGAAATAATATTACCAGTGTAATTTCCAGCCAGTCATAATGAAGACAAAAAAACTCCAGTTGCCTTGCTTTGCTACTATGAATTCAGCCATAGTCACTTGCCAATATAGTTTATGCAAAAAAAGATCCCTCTCATCTCAAACAACAGCATCATTCCATTACATTAAGAATAAAAGATATTATGTTACTTTCTCATACTTAATTTAAATCATCAGCCTGCTGGTTCTGCTTTCCAGAACAAAGGTAACAGTTTTTCAATCATGAGAAGTACAAGTAGACCTTCACTAGAAGTGCTTCGGTTTTTAATACTTTCTGCTGAATGTTATCCTTAAATTACATTGTGACTTTTGTGTGAACCTTTTGCAATTGCTCAGACCCCTCTTTAGCTTAGAATTGAAATTAGTACTCTGATAATAGCATATGATTTTGGCCAAAAATGATGAGAGAAATCCTTTACAATGCATATTATATGTATCCATTTACATTACTTTATTAGAAAGACTCTTTGGTACTAATTTTATTATTAAACATAGTCTTCTAAGTAACACATATAAAACAAGAGGTTATGAGTAATGTGCTAAAGCTACAATGACATTTAAGACAAAGTCCCCTTGACCTAATAAACTTCATAGTCATATAGGAAAAATTAGTGTTCAACTCAAAATAAAGGCATATGTAATAAATGACAAATAATAATAGTGCTGTTGGAGTATAAGACTCCAAACAATCAAAAACTCACTGACTATTTCACTAATATGTATGTTTAAGTAGTTAAATTTATGAAAATGACTGCCTTGTAAAAGAATCTGAGGCTTAATTCCATGTTTTTTATTCATAGCTCTATGGTCACATAACCCAATTTTGTGTTGTATTTCATATCTTTGTATCAGTGAGTCTATCACCACTCCATATTTAATTTGTGAGATCCTCATAATCTGTAGTGTTTGTTTTATAGCTTATTTTACATGAAAATAGGGTAAAACCCTATGATCCAATTATTTAGGGAAAAATAATTGAATGGTTTCATTATTACCTTTTTGTTTTTACTAGAGAAAATGCACGTATTATCATTACTTCAGCTCTGTCTGCAGTTAACTTTGATTTATTAAAAAAAGAAAAAGCTCTTAATTCTTACTTTTGTTCCCTTCTCAAAGTCTTGCAGAAGAAAATAAAATGAGCGGTTTGATTTTGCATGTAAAGTGAGACAAGTTTTCTACTTAAGAGAACTGATCTTGAATTAAAACAATTTTTTAAAGTAGCAAAATTTTTTTTTCAAAGAAATTAGATTTAGAAAATATCTCCTAACTTCTTAAATAAAATTCTTACATCTTAGCAAAAATATAAACCTTCCAGAAAAGCTACTCCCATCATAAGGAATGGAGTGACTTAAGATATAATGAGGGAAGGTTCCCGAGGCTACTCAGAAAGGAAGTATGTAGTGTAGTGTAAATTAAAGTATGAAAAGTTACTGGAGTTTATATAGTGACAGAATGATTTTACTTTTACATTATTGTAGAATTTATCGAGCCATTTCTGGGTGTGATTTGGAAGATTCAACTGCCAGATAAAGCTGATGTGAGAGTCTCAGTAATGACTATCTCTCACTTTTTTTCTTTTTTATTAAGTTTATTGGGATGACACTAGTTAACAAATTTACACAGGATTCAGGTGCATGATTCTGTAACACTCATCTGTACACTGCACTGTGGGTTCACCACCTCAAGTCAAGGTGGAGTCCGTCAACATGTATTCCCCCATACCCTCCTCCAGCTCTCTTACCACTCCTTCAATCCCTCCCCCTCCCCCTCACATCCCCTAACCGACAGCTGCCAGCCTCTTTATCTATGAATCTGTCTCTATATTTAATAAAACTGCATGACAAGTTCTATTTACAAACAAAAAAACCTTCCTAAGAAATGGAAGGGTTTAATGAAAAATATATGCAGACATAAATGATCTGAGGTGAATCATATCTAGAAGTCAACTTCCCATTAACTTATATTGTCTAGGACTGATAAATGATGAGGAAAAGAATTAGAAACATCTATTTGTCAAAGTTCTGCATTTTAATAATTTGAAGCAGTGATTTTTATCTATGTAAATATGTCCAATTCCAGGCAAATGTAGGAATACAAGCATGAATTTTCATAGTTTCCTCTCCATTTCTTTTTTTCCCTCTAGTCTAACGTTTTGAATTCCCATAAGCATTACTGGATCTCCTCAACTTCAATTATTTGTTGTGTTTTATTTCTATATATGTATCAGTGGAGTTGAACAGCATTCTAACTAAGGTTGTATTGATAGGGCCATCATTATTGATGCAGCACTTTTGCAAGAATTAATTCCAGTGTTTTTAACAGTACTATCAGCATTTGCTTTGTCTACTATGTTTCATTTCTGATTTTTGTAGGTTGACTAGTACCTGCCTGAAAAGTGTACCTCATTAATTTCATCCTCTTCTCTCTGTGGTGAGTTAGAAATGTTTAACATTAGGCTATCCAGAAAAATAAAATATGCTTGTGTCTGTATAAGTTTATATTATATTTTATTGATATAAAAATATATGGGAAGTAATTTACAAGTAATAAAATATAAAATAGGTCTTTTGTAAATTCCATAAATAAATTGATTTCTGCAAAATGCTTGTATTTAGTTTTGTTTATATCTTGAGTCCAAGCCAACCTACGTTTGCAATTCAACTGTGATTTGACATTTTGTTCTATTTATGAAGTAGTGAAAAACATAACACACTTTTATGTTTACTTTGCCTTATTTACTTTTTTAATCAATTTCTTAAGCCTCAAAAATCCACAAAATAAAAACTGAAGCCTCACTTTGTAGAGTTTGCTAATTTTTGTTGTATAAACAATTTATTCATGGCCAATGTCATAGTACCAACATCATGTCACTGAACACAGATTTGGGGGGCAACATACAATAGAGAACACATAATTTTCACTACAAAAATAATAAACATTAGTAACTCTAATAATATACAAATAGAAAAGTAAAGTAAAATAATTAAGAAATAATGGTTGTAAAAACCTTAATTTTAGTGTAATTAATTTAACTGAAATTTTATTTATAACATGATTTTTAATATTGGTTGTGTCAAAAACCAGACTGAAAATTCCTATAAATTTAACCATCATCTCTTACAAGTACATAAGAGCTGCTTCTAGCACACCACTCTCACTATTCTCTGAGCTATGTATTCTGATGCTGAGCCCTGAAATAGTTTCCATCCTAAAGAATTATACTACTCTGCTAAAAGAAATGATGACATAAAGACATTTATAGCAACATGAGTGGACCTTGAGAACATTATACTGAATGAAATAAGTAAATCAGAAAAAAACTAAGAACTATATGATTTCATAAATAGGTGGGATATAAAACTAAGACTTATAGATGTAGACAAAAGTGAAGTGATTGCCAAGGAGAAGGGATGTGGGGGAAGAAGAAGGAGTAGGGAGTAAAGAAGAACAAATATATGATGACAATAAATTATTTGACTTTAGGTGATGGGTACAAAACATAATCAATAATTTAAATACTATAGAAATGAGCCTTGGTTGGCTGGCTCAGCAGTAGAGCATCGGCTTGAGCATGGAAGTCCTGGGTTTGATTTCCAGCCAGGGTACACAGGAGAAGCACCCATCTGCACCTCCACCCTTTCTCGCTTTTCTTCCTCTCTATCTCTCTCTTCCCCTCCTGCAGCCAAGGCTTTATTGGAGCAAAGTTGGCCAGAGCACTGAGGATGGCTCTATGGCCTCCGCCTCAGGCACTAGAATGGCTCCGGTTGCAATGGAGCAACACCCCAGATGGACAGAGCATCTCCTCCTAGTGGGCTTGCCAGGTGAATTCCAGTTGGGCGCATGTGGGAGTCTGTCTCTCTGCCTCCTGACCTCTCACTTCAAAAAAATACAAAGAAAAGAAAAAAAAACACACAGCAAAACAACAACAACAAAAAACAAATACTATAGAAATGTTTACCTGAAACCTATATACTCTTATTGATCAATGTCACCCCTTTAAATGTAACTTTCTAAATAAAATTTAAGAAAAAAATTATGTTCTTTATATATATTTGCTACTTATTCAAAGCTTCAGTTCCATTTTCATCCAAAATTTCTCAAAATGTAGATCAAACTCTACCTCTAAATTCCCTACAATCTAACAAGTTTGCCTCGATCACACATTACTAACAGCTAACAGTCTCCCCCTCTTAGGACTGACTCTCCATGCCAAATGAAGAATACCTGAAATTTGGCTTTAAGTATGCTAGGATTTGAGTCCCATCACTGTCATTTATAATTATGTGACCTTGAATAAAATACTAAATTATCTTTCAGCCTCCATTTCTTCATCTTAAAATGGAGATAATAACTTCAAGCTTACAGAAATTTAATTATAATTAAAGTATAGTCTAACACATGCTCATAGAAGATGATCTATAAGGTAAGTAAGATACAGCTGCCTCTTCCTCCTTTTGCTCAAATACAACTCCATTTTCTTCAGTTAGGAAGACCAGCTCCAAAGGGATTAAGAGGAACCTTTACAACCAGCCAAAGAGTTTTCTTCTCTCTCTTACTGGCCACATATTTCAATATTTTTTCTGTGGCTCCAGATATGGCTTCCATGCAGCTGTCTTTTCTGGTACTCTTCCCAGTCTGCATGTGGCTTTGAGCCTTCATGAAGCTGACTTTGTGCTGGTTCTTGATGCCTCAGAGTTTCCTGCCATTGTTCTTGTCCTTCTGGTTTGTGGTATTACTGCTCCCTACCTTGACAATACTGAGCTTCTCTGTCCACTTTTTCCAAAGGGCTGAATGAAAAAGTTTGAAAAGTAACAAACTACCACTTTGTAGCCCTTTATAAGCTCCCTGACATAAATTGCAACACATGCAAGAAAACTGGGATATGTGAACAGTAAAGGATAAACGGTTCAAACCTCCTCTTATACGCCCTCCCGCCTGAAGACACAAAAGTCATGTAGGTCTGCAAACAAAGATGTTGAAGAAATCAGGCACTTGTCATGTGAAAGCCAAGTCTGTAAACACATATAAGACTTAGAAAAACTAACTTCTGGGAGTGTGTGTTTGGTTGCCTTTTTTGGGTCATGCCGCTCCACCGGCTAAAATAAATCCCCTTCCTCCAGCACTTGTCTGAGTGTCTTTGTCCTCCTCTGTTTCCTGCAACATCTGACCTTATCGTTCCCCATTTCTCAGTTTCTTTTGTCATTAGACAGCTTCCAAACTCTGCCCTTTAAGCCTAGTAATACTGAGATTGGCGCATATCTGGACAAGAAATAAAATACAGCAAAGCACAAGAGCAGGGGTCCAGAGAATGAGGATCTAGATCTGATTTTGACAGAAGTTAGCTGTGAGACTTTGAAGAAATCAATAAACTGCTAAAAGCTACAGTTTCCTCAACTAAAAATGAGGCATACAATTTCTCTGGGGCACTTCTATATCTAACATTTAATGATTCTACAATTCTCATTTCACTGTTGCTCTCAGCAACGGCAATAAACTAAAGACATTGCTTCTCTCAGCTTGTTGTTTAAGCAATGCTTAATCAGTAGGAGCAAGCTCAGTTATTCGCCTCCATGTTGCCCATGAGCTCACGTGCTACAGGAGCAGGTAGAGGAAAGCAAGAGCTATAGAATTTGAGGAAAGACATAAACAATAATTTTCAAATTTTACAATATAAATTATGTCCTATCTATAAAATAAAATTCTATTTTTCCAAAGAAGTATAAACAGTCTCCAGGATAATAAAAATAAATTGGTAAGAATTGTGTAGATATGTCAATTAAAGTCTTAACCTGGAAGTTGTGACCATGACTTCCATGTTATATATGGAAGATACACTGGTACATGTTGGAAATGTCATTTTACTGAGGAGGAATTAGGCAAAATTGTGATAATTTTGATAATAATAAATTAATCATAACACTAAATTAAATATAAAATTAAAATGATTTTAAAGTAAAATATTTTGTTTTCTGTATAAATCTAAAAGAAAACTAGATGAAGGAAGCTAGTGAGCTATAGACATTGGCCACAGATATAAATACTTTATAATATGTAATTTAGTGGGTTCTTTATTCATATCTGTGTCCTTACTTTATCTGCATATTTATATTAATGTTATTAATCATTTCACCTTAATCAAATTTTCCATAGGGACATTTCATCAGCACACAGTCCTTTAACAGTTTTTTTTTGTTTGTTTGTTTTTTGTTTTGTTTTTGTTTTTTTTAGTGAGAAAGTGTGGGACAGACAGAGACAGACAGATAGGAAGTGAGAGAGATGAGAAGCATCAATTTTTTTGCAGCACCTTAGTTGTACATTGATTGCTTTCTTATATGTGCCTTGACCAGGGAGCTCCAGTCAAGCCAGTGATCCCTTGCTCAAGCCAGTGACCTTGGACTTGTGCAAGTGACCTTTGGGCTCAAGCCAGGAACCATGAGATCATGTCTATGGTCCCATGCTCAAGCTGGTGACACCATGCTCAAGCTGGTGACACCATGCTCAAGCTGGTGAGCTCATGCTCAAGCAGGTGACCTTGGATTTCTTTTTCCCTAGGTTGAGCAGGTCCACTCTAAAAGCTTCAAATACCATTAATAAGCTGGTGTTTCATACATATGTTCTTTGGTACACACACACACATAATATTTTTTTTGCACACCTACAATACCCCATTATCTACATATTTACATACATCACAGAACATATGTGTAGCATATATATATATATATATATAATTTTCAACTTTTGAGCTTTTTGCCTTTGATGTCTTTTGTAAGTTGCTTAAATTAAACTCCTCTAAACCTTTATTTCCTCTAGATGGTTCTTGTTTCAGTAGAGGTCACCCTATGTATCCAGTTGCCAAAGACAGAAACTTAAATATCATTTTTGATCCTTTTCTTTTATGTATTTCTCCATATTTCACCAGTCAGTAACTTGTTTTGATCTTTCAGAAATACATTCTCTTTTTTTCTATCTCCATTCTAAATGACCATTAGACATGGCCATAGACTGCTGGCATGACTCCCCGGTTCAGGCCTGACCTACCACATTTATCCCTTGACTGCAAGAAGAGTAACTTTTCTTCTTAACCTTGGCCTATATGGACTTAGTTGTGTTGTCTACATGGAATTTTAAGATTTATATATCAAATTTCTACCTGTTGCTTAATGCTCTGGGAATATAAATAAATTAAATATTCTCAATGATGTGTTTATTTATGCACTTAAGAGCTTGTTCAAACTCTTTCTTCTAACTAAATTCTTTTTCCTTTAACCCTCCTCCTGTGCTTTATATTTTAATTTTGGTTTAGAAACCATATCAATATTTCTAGATAGCTTCTCTGAGAACCTTAAAGAAGGGTTATATCTATTCCACAGCACCCTTATTGCACTAATTTATCTGTATTGTATCTACCAATTTAATTACATCTCTCAGTGCCTGGTAATAAGGATAACCAGTATTTATTTTTTGTTTATAGTTTTATCTCCCATTTTATCAGCAGTTTTAGCAAATGTATATGCAGAATGTCTCCTTAAAGTTGAAGTTCAATAAAAAAATTGTGTTTGCATGTTCCAATACTTAAAATATTTATTAAAAATTTGATTGTAAGGCCCTGGCTGGTTGACTCAGTGGTAGAACGTCGGCCTGGCGTGCAGAAGTCCCAGGTTTGATTCCCGGCCAGGGCACACAGGAGAAGCGCCCATCTGCTTCTCCACCCCTCCCCCTCTCTTTCCTCTCTGTCTCTCTCTTCCTCTCCCGCAGCGAGGCTCCATTGGAGCAAAGATGGCCTGGGCACTGGGGATGGCTCCTTGGCCTCTGCCCCAGGCTCTAGAGTGGTTCTGGTAGCAACAGAGCGATGCCCCAGAGGGGCAGAGCATCGCCCCCTGGTGGGCAGAGCGTCGCTCCCTGGTGAGTGTGCCCGGTGGATCCCGGTCGGGCGCATGCGGGAGTCTGTCTGACTGTCTCTCCCCGTTTCCAGCTTCAGAAAAATCCAAAAAAAAATTTTTTTTTGATTGTAATCTGACATTCAATTTAACTGGGCAGTTTGTATTTTATTTGACAGTCTTCATGTATAGCTCATGAAACACGCTTACCATTTACTAGTTGTTCAATATATATTTAATAATACAAAATGTTAAATGTATTGTAAAATTTTACTTATTTATTCAAAAAATTTATAATACAATTTAATATATTCACTTGGGGAAGTTTACAATAAGTTCCCTTTGTTTTATTTGACAGTACAGCAATTTTATGTCCTATTAAAGTTTTGATTATTTATGTGTAACTTAGTTGTGATATTAACAATAAAAAAATACATTTGCATACAAGGCATTACTAGGTAATTTAGAGACCATAGCTTTTTGTGTTATGTTGGTTTTGTTTGTTTTTATTTTGCTCATAGGTCAGAGACAGTACCTGTCTAAATGTGCTGAGGGAAGCTTTCTTTAGGTTTTCATTTCACACATCTACTCTGAACATTTCCTCCATGGCACGGCTAGAGTTAGAAGTACACCGATTGTTTACAGAGGTGAGAACAAGGTCCATCTGGTCCCAACCTGGAGGCAGACTCTAGGGAATAGAGCATTATTTCCTAACTTTGCACTCTGTCACTTTATTCCATGAATCCTAAAATCCCACATAGATGTGCCTTGATTTTTTCTGAATTATTACAAAAGAAAATAGAGATTTTTTAATTTTATAGCTTTAATGTTTATTTAATTTTGTTATATCATGATTGGAAGTCCATACCATAAAGTCTAATTTAAGAAAAATAAAGACTAAATATAGCAGATGACTTTTATCCATAAATATGAGTAAAATTTCTAAAATAAGTTGATGAGAGGAGTATTCATAAATCTAAATGCATATATACATATGGGTTGCATCTTTTCAGGCTTTCACAAGATGTCAGTTGGCTTGTTTCCATTTGTGATGAACACAAATGTTAAAGTGAAAGGTTAAATTCCAGAAGGTAACAAAAAATAATAGATTAAGGAACTCCAAAAATATGCTTTTTCATAAAAGCAATGAAATAACTGGAAAGGGGGTAATGTGAGAATAAACTTTTTTAGAAGTCTAAAAACTATCCAAAAGCTTACAGCAAACAAGAAAAATTCATTCAAGGAAACTGTCTGCATCTTGGCAAGAACAGAGAGCTATGTATCATTTTAACTTAACCTAGTTCCAAGTACCAATTCCAAACTTAGTGGTAGCCTTAAAAATGACAGCCTGAATTTTATTACAGGTACAGGAGGGAGCAGAAATAACCTCATTTGCAAAGAAGTTTATGTATTTATATGCTTATTTGTTTTAAACATTTGTATGCATATGTTTGTTTGTTTATTGCCTCCTGGTGGCTAGATCTGAAAGACTGGCTCAAATATTTTACCTTCATCTCACCTAACTCAGAATTAACCCAATGCTAAAGCTGCTACTCATGAGCATTTCTCAAAAACTTATGGAGGAAAATGTTTTACTCACTGCTGCCTGACACAATTGATAACAGATAGAACAAAGAAAGACTAAACAAGTAGACTTTCCCTGTGGAAAAGGCTGAGGAATGAGATACTTTGGAGAATAAGGGCTTTGAAAGCTCCAATGTATTATTTGAAATCATGAAGGTGATACACTTCCCAGTGCTGTACATATGCTAAAGAAAAGCCTGAAAGAGCCTAGGTGCTCACCTCTGGTTGACATTGAATTTTACAAGGAAGGAGTAAAAAGCCAAGGTAGAATTTTCAGCTGATTTGCTGGGTCTTGGAGGTATGCCGTAACCCACACACAGAAACCCATCAGCAAAGACCAAGGTTTTTTTCTTTTCTTTTTTTCCTTTACTTTTTTTTGGCACTTCTTAAGTCATTCCCTTAATCCAGTATCACCATGCTAGGAAGTCCAGATAAGATGTCACAAGTAAACTATAGACCAACATATATTATAAATATGCATGCAAAAATCCTCACCAAATTACTAGCAAAACAAATCCAAGGGCATAATAAAAATATTTTATGCCACGACCAAGTGTAATTTATTCTAGGAATGCAAGGTTAGCTTGACATACAAAAATCAACTCATGCAACATACAATATTGACAGAAATTTAAAAAAACTTACAATTATCTCAATTGATACAGAATAACCATTTGAGAAAATCTAATACCCTTTTATGACAAAATATTTATAAATACTCTCTAAGAATAGCAAGTAGAAATAGAAACCAGAGAAAGAAATAAGAATGGAAAAAATATTTTTCAACTTTTATAAAGGACATCACAGTTTATATAATGTAAAACAAAGCTTTCCCACTAAGACAAGGAACAAGGATAGGATGTCTTGTCTCCTATGTATGTTCAGTATGGTACTGAAAATCTTAGCTAAGGCAATTAGACAAGATAAATAAATAAAAACATCCAAATCAGAAATAATTTAAAGTGTCTCTATTTGCCAATAGTATGATCTTAAACAGAAAATTCTGAAGAATCTAACAATATCATTCAAAACAATAATTAGAAATAAATAAGACTTGTGCACTGAAAACTGCAAAACTTTTTGTGAAAAAAATTTTAAAAAAGGAATAATTAGGTATACTGTATCAGATTGGAGGACTTAACATTGTGTTGATAACAATGGCAAACAAAGAAATGTCAGAGCAGTCTTCAGAGTCCCTGACCACTGTCCAGGGAATGGAGAATTGAAGTGGTCAAGGCTGCCCTGCAGAAACAAAATTAGATATGAGGTCAACGTCTTCCAGCATGACAGGTAACTTATTTTCCTGTGAAAAAAGAAAGAGAAAAATAGGGATTTAGAGTTTGCTGAGACTACTAGACACCGGTGTCTAGATGACAATAATCTAAGGCCATTACAGAGGTAAGGGGTTTTCATTCAGGGTGCTTAAGACCAATTTAATCACCCATGTCAGACAAGTTTGCAACGATTATGGATTGGGTTCTTTAGGTCGTTTCTGGTGCCAGTGATGATGGTCCTCACAGCTGACTACAATATAGGTATTAAAAGTTTTTGTTGCTTGCAGCATAAAATATTCCCATAGTCTCTGGAAATATGCCCACTCACAACAAAGGATTGGAGCTATATCAGTGGGGTGAATCCATTCTTGCTGATCACTGAAATTGCTCAAGCCCTGATGAGTCATTCAACAAATGCCATACTGGCTACCAGGCAAATAAAAAGATATTACTTTGCTAATTCAAGACTCGCTGCAGGCAGGAAAGTTACATACCACATCATCATAGTTTCACAGCCTTGTCTGGCTAGCTGACAATGGCCAACTATAAATTATATAATGAGATGCCATTATGGGCTCTTGTATCTTCCATTGCTAAGGGTTAGAAACCCAATGGTATGCTGTTATTGAATTTGGATAATGCCTTTTTCTTTTTCCATTTCTTTGCTAGGTGAAGAGTAGAAACAATTTATCTTCACTTAGAAAGGCCTTTTGTAACCTTTCACTGCACTTTTACAGAGATAACAACTTCTCTGAAATATGCCACCAGTGGAGAAGGCTCAATCTACAACAAGCCCAATTATCTCGAGAAATACTTGTCATCCACTGTTTTGATGATATTCTTATTGCCATCCTACAAAACAAGTTTATCTGACCCTATATAAAGTGATAGAACTATGACATGAGCTAGCTTGGCTGTCAATCTTAAAAATATCCAAGGACCTGCTCAACAAGTGCAATGATCAGGAACCACCTGGGCTGGTAGTCAGAGAATATCTAATAAAATTAAACAGAAGTTTCTTTACATAGCAGCTCACGCCAACAAGAAAGAGGCTCAGCAGCTGGTAGCTTATTTGATTATTAGATATAGCATGTACACATCTAGGTAGCCTTTGGACCCTTGAATCAAATTTATCAGCAGGGCCAGACAACTCTGAATGGGGACACCAGCAAGCGCAGTCTTTAGAGGTCATACAGGATGCATTGGCACAGCCCAGCGATTGAGCAATGGAGTCTGCCAACATTATGGATCTCAGTGACTCCTTCCCATGCATATTTGAGCCTGTGGTAACAGAAGACTTCTACCAAGTTGGCAACTCAGGTTGTGGACATATAAATTACCTGAGGTGGCCATCAGATACATTTCCATTCTAGTAGCAGCTTCTTGTGTGCTATTAGTCCCTACTGGAAACCAAGTACCAGACCACTGAATCCCCATATATGACCTTGGGACCTAATCTGCCTATTCACATGTAGGTACTCGCTAATACTACTGATAAGACAAAACAGGTTTTGAAAAGCTCTGTCATTTAATGGAAATGGTACATCCAAGATCAAGGCCAACCAGGGCCCTAAGAGATCAGTTGACTCAGTTGAACAAATAATTATCTTGTTAAAAGAAGCTGATTGACCTGTGACAAGTACTCTTACCCTCCCTTAGTTAAGTGGAATCCAGGATTTGAGATTGTTTAATTGACAATATGGTTTGATTTACAGATGGATCCATGAAACTCAAAGAAGATGGAGCCCAATGGACTGCTGTAGTCTAATGGGCTGTTGCAGTCATCTGCTCCAGCGATGACCAACTTTTATAATCAGGATAAAGACATTACCTCATGGGATAGTTCTCTGTTGCAATGGAAATTGTGAACTTATTTCAATAGCACTTCCTGCTTCTTATTTAAAGAGTCATAGCTATTGTAAACCACTAGCCATATGATTCATTGACTAGCAGATTAACGACTGAACCATTATTATCTCCCTGTGTCAGAACAAGAACTATGGAAACAAATTGTAAAATAGGAATGACACTATTTGAAAGAGAACATGGATGGAATTCATAAGCTGATCAAACATGTACTCAACAAATCACTATAATAACCTATTGGGTCCACCACAGACAGGACATCAAAGTGCACATCAAATGCAAGAATGGGCCAAATCATGATGACTCCCTTAGAAGAAATGAAAGCCAAAGTTTTGAGGCTCCTGTCAAACCCAGGCAGTGCATGTGGCAACCCAGGCCACATCCTCTGGAGCATTGGCCCCCGTGAGCATGTCAAACTGACAACCGCACTGGACAGCCAGTCACTAATCATGGTTTCTGGTAGTGACTCACCCAGTGGACATATATGTCAGATATAGAACTATCATTCCAACGATCCATGTAAATATGGGAACCATTATTTTGGCTTTAGAAAAACACCTTTACCATGTGTTTATATATCCAGCAAGTTTTCAGTCTGATCAAGCAACTTCATTCACTGCACAAGCTGCACAGCAGCGGGTGTACTTAGAGGGCATAAGTTAGATGTTTCATGCTCCCAACCGCACCCAGGCAAATAGGGTAACAGGATGATGAGACCTGCAGACCATCTTATGCTTTCACATAAGAAAAACCTGATAAGAAAGCTCAAATACTTTCTTTAAATTGTGAGAATATTTGTGAACTTCAAGGTTGGTGACAATTTCTTTAATAGAAGTGGAGGATAGCTACAGAGGTTTCTACAGAGAGTTAGCAAGGATAATAGCATAGAATACTTGAGGAGCATATGATCTTGTCCCCTATGGATTTCTGAATTCCTGGGAGAGAATATCATTGGTAATCATGGATCCACATAAGGAGATATAGATTCAGATGAAGGGAGGTCTAGACTAGGAAAAGAAACATATGAGTTAGATCTATGTTGAGAATAATAAGGCAAGTGAAACTAAGAGAGTCCTCTAACTTTCTCATGTTGAAGGCAGCTGAATGGGGAGGCTGAGCTCTGTTCCAAGCAAACTAACTATGAAATTGTCATCTAGGGGTTGGACATGGAGTAGATGCTGGATGTCTTTGCTAATGAAGACCCGGCTACTTGTGAAGCTTTCCCAGTGGTGTGAAGAAGTGCTTCTTTCATTTTTAGAACTATGCTTTTATTTTACTTTTTAATTTTTTTTATTGATTGATTTTACAAAGAAAAATGGGGGAGAGAGAGGGGAACATTGATTTAATGTTTCATTTATTTATACATTCATTGGTTGATTCTTGTATATAGCCTGACCTGGGATCAAACCTGCAACTTTGGCATATCGAGACAACACTCTAACCCAGTGGTTCTAAAAGTGTGTGCCAGGGTGCATTGGTGCACCCTAGAAGATTTCCAGGTGTGCCCCATGGTATTCCAGAGAAATATGCCTGTTGGGGACCAAAAAAACTAACAGGGTTTTTGAAGTTTAGGTTTTGGGGGGAAAGAGGTGTGGGGAATTGATTGTAAGCTGATAGTCTACCCAACCCCCCACCTTACTGGCCTAATTAGGTTGCAAAAGGCTATTGAGCTGTGGTGCTGTATTTTTTTACACTACCCACCATGTTCCCCGGAAAGACTGAAAGCAAGTTTCTTCTATTCTTTGTTTGGTGTAAAGTTATAATGGTATGTATGAATGAAAAAACTTAACACATTTGTGCCAGCACCTGCTGAATTTACTAAATCTTACTAAGAATGTATCTATATATATAAAAAGATAACTTTTTTATTTTTTAACCCCTCTTTTTTATGAATTCTAAAAAGCATAACAAAAAATGTAGCATAAAAATGTTTTTAATGTCAGAATAAATTTAATCTTGTCATATTTATTTTGTTTAATTACCATAAAAGCACACTTGGATTTTATATTTTTTCTTTAATATTTGACTTAATTATTATAACATATTTCTCAGAAATTTGTATATAGTGGGCCTACAATTATTTGTAGGATTTTAAATGTGCCCTGACTTCAAAAAGTTTGAGAACCACTGCTCTAACCATTTGAGCTACCCCACCAGGGATAGTACTACTTTTTTAGTACTAGATTGTGTAAGTGATTAAGAGTGCTTAATTACAAAAATGTTAATCTAGGGCCCAGAGATGAAGTCTTGACATTTCAAATTCTCAAGACTTTATTGCTTTTATGAGTTTTATTTCAAGAAGGTTTTTTTTTTTTAAAAAATGAAGTTATCACTCAACCATGATTCTAATTATGAGTAATAAAACTGCATAAACTCAAACAACAATGACATAAAATAACATTTCTCAAATAGAGCCATACTGATTTTAAACTATTTCTCCATTGCAAAAATCTATCTATAAATAGAGGAAGAGAGGAAACAGGACAACAATCTTTGCATTAATGTGTTTTCTATTATATTTTAATTTATGATTATGTGGAACAAAAGGTAAATTTTTATCCCAGGCTTTTTGGTCATGTTTATTTCCCCAAGTGTTATAATTGATGTTAACATGTTCATTTTTCTATAAATCTGTTTTTGACACAATCTCACAGAATAAAATAGGCATATTCAAAGTCAGAAATAGATGATGATATTTCTGAAATAATTTATTTAAAAAGAAAAAATACACCTCTTACAAAGTACAAATAAAAATGAGAAAAGTGAAAATTAAAGTAGAGATATATTCTCCCACCTATTTTTCAAATGTCTTAATTTTATGTAAATATTCATATCTCTCTTATTCTTGAGTACTTAAAATGTCTAAGTCTTGAAAGATAGGAGAAGGAACAGCTTTTGAATGAGGATATGATAATCATTTTTTCCACTAAGCCTGTTATTACAGGTAAAATTACATTTATCTTTTGGTTCAGGAAGCCAGGAATAAAATTTAATGAACTCTTAATGTGTTTATATTTCAGGAATGCATTTCACCTTACGGTGTGCACATACATTCTAAATTAAGACAAGTTAATTAAAAACACGAACACCAGGAACTTACTGTTCTGCTATCATCTTCACTAATTTGCTTTTAAAGAGTTTTCAAAATGTGTTTCAGTGTTTAGCTCTGAGCTTTACTCTGCTGCACTCTAAATGTTCTTAATTTCAGGCACAAGTCCTTGTTCATCATTATCTTTTTTTCTGGTGCCCACCTACTCATGCTTATTATATTCTTCATGGGAAAATGATAAATTTTGTAGAGGTAGGCTCATCTACAAAATGAAAATGGTGGTCAATTTTACACCTTTTAGAAGCTGATATTTCTTCAGTGTGCAGACTGTTTGCTGTATGATAATTAAATAAAAGGCTTGATTTGTGGAGATGGGCACACAATATGGTTTTCAGAGATGTGTTGTAGAATTGGGCACCTGAAACCTGTATAATTATGTTAACCAGTGTCACCCCAATAAAGTAAGTAGAAAAATAATTAAATAATTATTGACATATTAATATGAAATGATTAGTGTGGAGTGGGTGGTTCTTTATATGATTGTGTAATTTTCATTAATTGAGACCTATTTAGTTACATCATAGATTTTTCCTTGTTACATAATGGTTTTGAGTCAGACATTTATAGTGAATGAACTCTTTTGTAGACTATTTAGGAGCCTTGTAGCTAGTTTTATTTCCCTCCCACCTATCACACATAATCTCGTATGTGGAGAAACTAAACTTATATTTTGTCTATTACTTATTACCTTCAACCATTACACATTATCATTTATAGGTGTATGAAGCACTATTAAGTTTCATTCTAAGAGAATTATTTTTGTTTCATGTGAAAAATTCAATATATAGATTTTAACAATATATATAAAACAATATATATAATTTTATTGTAAAATATTATACTAATAAAAATTATTTTATTCTTTCTTGTATTTGGAGATTTTATTTGTGTGTGTATTTGTGCATGTGTGTGCCTGTTTTTCAAATCTTCAGCCTTCTGGAAATAATATTTGTTAATATTTACTGCCCTTGCCCTTGGCAAAGAGGTATTTATCACTTAATCCCCAAAGCAAATTAAAAGGGTTTCAGGAGCTTGGATTTTATTCCAGTCTTTAGCAATAATGCAAGAGTTCTTGTGTGTGCAAGGAGCCTAGATAGTTTCTCCTTCCTGGTTAATCCTCATTTCTAATTTTGATTTTCCCACTGTCTGAGCTGAAATCTCCAAATTATTCTTTCTCACTTTAGTAAAGCACCAAGCTGAGCTTCCCCTTTGGGCTGTTGAACATTGGCTGCTGTGAATTTGTTTATCTGTTGTGTGTGCTCCCAGAACAATTTTTTTATTAATTAATTTTAACGGGGTGACATTGATCAATTAGGGTACATAGCTTCAGAGAAAACATCTCCAGGTTATTTTGACATTTGACTATGTTGCATACTCATCACCCAAACTCAATTTGTCTTCTGTCACCTTCTATCTGGTTTTCTTTGTGCCCCTCCCTTCCCCCACCCTCTCCCTTTCTCTGTCCTTCCCTAGTAACCACCACACTTTTGTCCATGTTTCTGAGTCTCATTTCTATGTCCCACCTATGTATGGAATCATATAGTTTTTAGTTTTTTTCTGATTTACTTATTTCACTCCGTATAATGTTATCAAGGTCCGTCCATGTTGTTGTAAATGATCCGATATCATCATTTCTTATGACTGAGTAGTATTCCATAGTATATATGTAGTACATTTTCTTTATCCAATCATCTATTGAAGGGCTTTTTGTTGTTTTCATGTCTTGGCCACTATGAACAATGCTGCAATGAACATGGGGCTTCATGTGTCTTTACATTCCAGTGTTTTTGAGTTTCGGGCTAAATAAAAACCTGAAAAATAAAATACAGAGAAGAAAACATAGGTACTAAACTCATGGACCTTGGTTATAAAGAGCACTTTATGAATTTGATTCCAAAGGCAAGAGAAGTGAAGGCAAAGATAAATAAATGGAACCACATCAGACTAAGAAGTTTTACACAGCAAGAGAAACTAACAACAAACAAACAGCCAACTAAATGGGAGATGATATTTTCAAACAACTGCAGAGATAAGGGCCTAATTTCAAAAATATACAAAGAACTCATAAAACTCAACAACAAACAAGCAAACAATCTAATAAAAAAATGGGACAAGGGCATGAACAGACACTTCTCCCAGGAAGAAATACAAATGGCCAACAGATATATGAAAAGATGCTCATCTTCATTAGCTATTAGAGAAATGCATATCAAAACTACAATGAGATACCCCCTCACATCTGTTAAATTAGCTATTAATAACAAGACAGATAATAACAAGTGTTGAAGAGGCTGTGGAAGAAATGGAACCCTCATCCACTATTGGTGGGAATGTAAAGTAGTATAACCATTATGGAAGAAAGTATGGTGGTTCCTCAAAATATTAAAAATAAAACTACCATATGACCCAGCAATGCCTCTACTGGGTATATAACCCCAAAACCCAGGACAATTTGATTATAGCTGAAAGCTTCTCTGCTTATGTGGAAGGTGATATGAATGGATCTTAAAGAAAATGATGACCATTTTTTTCAACATTTGACTCTTCATTGATTAAGCATTCTTCCAGGGAACCATCAAAGGCTCCTTCCCTGGTCAGGCCATGGCAGACAGAGCTGGGGGGTAGGGTGGTCGTTGAGGGAGGAGACAGCATGGGAGGTCTTGTTCTTGAAACATGTTTGGTGATGGGGTTCCAGAACTTACCCCTAGAACCA
This sequence comes from Saccopteryx leptura, assembly GCF_036850995.1. NCBI lineage: Eukaryota > Metazoa > Chordata > Mammalia > Chiroptera > Emballonuridae > Saccopteryx > Saccopteryx leptura. The sequence goes on from NC_089506.1 coordinate 43,736,003, forward strand.
TGATGGCGAACGTTTTTATAAAAACCGCCCACTTTTGCAGCACTGGTCAACCTGGTCCCTCCAGCCCACTAGTGGGCAGTCCAGCTTTCATGGTGGGCCAATCACGGCGTCGTTTGATTGCTCTGCTACTGCCCACCATGAAAGCTGGAACTCCCCTAGTGGAGGGGGGGGGGACCGGTTTGACCAGCACTGTGAAAGTGGGCAGTTTTTACAAAAAGGTTAGCCATCATGGCCCTAGAACATGGCATATATTGCTAATTTCATTTTTAAGCTTAAATTAAATAGAACATTTAATAATACATGTTAAGTTTGTGAAATAAATCTGTTGTCAAAATTTTGAAATTAAAAAACTCCAGAGGAATTTACATTTTACATAAGGAGGAACAACTTACCTCACTGTTTTTTTGTAATTGTTGATTTCATTCTATACTATATAAAGTTATTTTCTATAATACACCTTACTCTAACTCTACTTCAAAATCCAGGCAAACAGAGTAAAAATCATAAGAAAAAATTCTGATAAAAATATTATTTTTTATCTATTTTAGTAGATATTTTATTATACTCTGAAATTAAACTTAACAAAATATTAAGTTTTCCTAAAGATAATCCTTAATGAAAAAAAAAAGAGTAAATTCCTCAAATTGTCAAATTTATTTCTAGATTATCTCATGGAAGTTAGGTTGCAGAAGGAAAAGGAAAATAAGAAAGAAAAACACTTCTAATTATTTTGCAATTTGCTTTCATTTAAATCAGAGCCTAATTTGTTGTCACAACAGATTAAGAGAGGCTACACAAACAAATGTAATTAATTCAGTGTGTTTCAGAGCCAAGGGCTAAACTTAGAGTTATTGCAGGCACACACTATAATCAACTTTATACTTCCAAGAAGAAGAAAAGCATTCTTAAAGTAATAAGTAATAAACATAAACAAATAGAAATATGAAATTAAGCAAATTTCAATTTAAACTACTTGTGAAGGTATGCAAGGTAATGTTTTAAGCACTAGTGACCCTATTTCATTTTCTTTTTTTTTAATAAAAATTAAAAGTGTTATAATACTACATTGATTTGTGCCTAATCTGGAATAACCTTTTTTATTAATATTTTGCTAAGCCCCAGGAAATGGGGCCATAGGCCACAGATTAGTGCCAAAATACATATGAAGACAGCTGATTTTACTTATTAAGACCATACAAGGTTCCTAACCTTGTGTGATGAACAAACACAGGGCCAGCTGGCTCACAGGCATTTTTTCATCCAAACCTGTTCACTCATATCTGTTTGCAACTTTTCCTTTCATCAGGGTCAGAGCAACCCCAGCTACGTAAGGACCCAGTGGTGGCGAGCAGGATTGTGTGAGCAGAGGGGTATGCAGAGCAAGTGTGCCAATTATCTGCCATTACAATTGGGTGCTAACCAAAACCGGCTTCTAGTGAGTGTGTGCGCCAGCCCTGTAAAATGGCACCTGGGGCCATCACATGAAATGAGGCAGCCTCACGTGATTTCATTTTCCCCTGGGGGGGGGGGAGGTTGACCTTTTGAATGGAAGCCTTGACTTTGAATAGAAACACATCACAGGAGAATAACAACAACAACAAAACAGAGTACAGGATAAAGGACAAAAAATAGAACTTGTGTTCAAAACTTCTACCATTTTCCACCCAAGGGACACAGCTGAATGAAGCAGCATTCAAACACACACAAGTGCTGCTGGTACTGCTAACAGCAGCCCCTTCACACATATATTTTTTAAAACAGTTGAACTCATCATTTCTTGCTACTTTATTTTGTGTGTGTGTGTATTTTTTTTCTGTTTTCTCCTCCAGGGGAATCTGCAACCCAAATTTAAATATCTTTAGAGCTTTTCCCTCTAGCATTGACTTTCCTGTTCCAAAGTAGAATGATTTTAAGACATAGAAAAGGGTTACTCCTGGGATTTCTAATCAGGTCACTGGAGCAATTGTTAAGAATGTCACAGAGATTATCTTTCTAGAAATAAGCTCTGGAGATAAATTTTTGTGGGGAGATACTAGTATGCCAAACATGGAGTTATGTTACCACTTACCTTTAAATTTTATTTTATTTTTTCTTAGAAGAGAAATGATGTTTTAAATTTATGGGTAAGTGTGTCTATCTATCTTTTATCCACAGTTCTTGGCAACTAAATGACTCAGCATTTTTGGCATTGTAGAGCTTGATGCTTTACAAAAAAGCCAAGGATGATCAGATCACCGATTAGGAAAGTAAATAGCAGAGATGTTACTAACTTATTTTGGTTGAAGCCATGGGGGAAAGATACTCTTCCCTTCCTTTAAGGAGAACCTCCATGTGGAAGTAAATTTTGTTGACAATCACCAACTTCTGCACATTAAGGACTCACTGTAGCTCTCCTAATGGATACAGCTTTTACCCAGGCATCTCCCAGCCAGTGATAAGCACAGAAGTCTTATTTGAGTCAGGCCATTTCTGTGCCCCACCACACTGGCTAAGATTCCCTCAAAGATGCTCTGTAGACTGAGGTTCTTCCTACCCAGCCTCACTTTCATCCCTTTCTTCTTTCACAAGTGTTAGAATTGCCTACAGAATGGTCTGAAAGTTTTCTTCACTTATGTCTACTTTCTTTTCCCTTTATCTTTCACAGATATCCACACAATGACTTGAATATTTAATTCCAGCATGACATCTGTTGGGTTTTGTTTTTTTTTTGAAGACTCAACACATTGCCAGGTTTTTCCTACTTTTGTATTTATTTCAGAGATTATAAAAAATTATTTTTCAGCCTGACCAGACGGTGGTGCAGTGGATAGAGCATTGGACTGGGATGCCAAGGACCCAGGTTCGAGACCCCGAGGTCGCCAGCTTGAGTGCGGGCTCATCTGATTTGAGCAGAAGGCTCACCAGCTTGGAGCCAAGGTTGCTGGCTCGAGCAAGGGGTTACTCGGTCTGCTGAAGGCCTGCAGTCAAGGCATATATAAGAAAGCAATCAATGAACAACTAAGGTGTCACAGTGCGCAAGGAAAAACTAATGATTGATGCTTCTCATCTCTCCATTCCTGTCTGTCTGTCCCTGTCTATCCCTCTCTCTGTCTCTGTAAAAAAAAAAAAAAAAAAATTAAAAATTATCTTTCAAATTGTAAACTATCTAATATAAGAAAAGCCAACTTTACAATGCAGGTAACTAAAATATGATCAGGATATGTCCAAAGAAACAACTATTTAACAGTTTAAAACTGACTTTGATGTTAAAAAACTCTTCTTAGAGTGTGAATATCATTTTAACACGTATGAAATGACATATCGCACGCAGCACAGCTGAGCTACTAACACTATCTTGTCTTTTCCTACTCTGCGCAGTCATTTCACTGGGTTTTCAGAGAAATTTAATTCAAATATGCAGTTTTTATGTCCACTGCTTCTGCTTAAACTGACAATGCATCTCTTTTCCAATCATAGCCAAGGAGAATTTTTTTTCATTTTCACAATTTATTTGTCAACTCTTTATAATAATCCTACTTAATGTGACTTTAAAGACTGGATTACTAAAAATGCTCTCTCAGAGGAGTTAATGACCTAATTTTTAAAAATTTCTTGACTATTTCCTTTAAATCAAACAACATCCAGAATTTCATAATGCTATTTGTTGCCTGTTAAAAAAATCTCCATTAACCCATGTGTTTCTTCTGAATCCTTGACCAATTCCTTTCTGGTTTCTTCACCAATAATCCAACCACCCCCCACCCCCAAACAAAGGGATTGCCAATGGTTCTGTACATACTGTCTTCTCTTTTTGTTCTTTAATAATTCATTTGTTACCAAAAACTATTATATCTATTTTCAGTTTCCACCATTTTTGCAAATTTCTGTGACACAATTGTAACTTTCTTGTTCATTACAGAAGAAAGCTGCTGTATGTCAAATTCAAAGCTTTTAGAAATAAAATATTTACATTACTGTTATGAGGCCTACATTCCATAAACTTTGGCTCTACCCAACCTGTAACATTGGCTGATAATTTCTTGAGATTTTTAATAGTAAAATGAATGCAAATGTAATTTTTCTTTTATTTTTCTCCCAAGCTGTACCCCTTAATAAGTGACATATACAGCCTCTGTTTCAGTTATAATTAGAATTCAAATTCTTCTATGGTACCTTCATTAATTTTACACCAGATATTTACTTATTAATTAAATTTATTACTTTTATTCATTTATTCAACCAATATTTAATACATCTTTATAGCAGATATGTCCTCTGAATTCATAAAGGTTATAGTCTATTGGAGATAGGCACACAGTAAACAAATATGTAGTATCAGTTTTGATAAATTCTTCAAAGATAAAAGGCAGACATTAAATAAGAGGAGCCATTAGAATAAATATTTGTAAAATTTTTCTCTGAGAAATATTTTAGTTGAGACTTGAAAAATAAGATTATATAAATTGCATACAACATCTAGACACATCTATAAACAGATATATATTTCCATCTCTACATAACTTCTTTTGCTTAAAAAACCTGGACTTCAATGGGTCACTATCAATTAGCAAATCTTAAACATTACTATAGATTAAAATATAGGTACAATCAACCCACCAGTCTTTCCATCTGCTCACATATACCTCCCGCCAATGTGACAGAAGGAGGGTTTTTGGTAATTAATTGGAAAGCAAGAGGTGAAAAGGCAGGAGGGTATTTTTTGGCATTCTTTTTCCTCTGTGGTCCTCTCACAAGACTCCTGCTATCACTGCTACTTTTCAGCTGGAATGGGAATTCTTCCAACAGCTCTCTTAAGAGCTTCCTTTCTACCTGCTGCTAAATCCAAAGCTTTGTTAAGACCCTTTCACTCTAATCCTCATTCTCATCTTCAACCTGTACCTTTCCTCTGTATTCTAATTTTCTATTGTTTATTATTTATGTTTTTAGAGAGTTATGAAGGATATGCTCCTTTTCTTGGTTCTGTTTCTAAAAATTTAGGTTCTATGACTTCTTTATCTTCTTTAGTCAGTAGGCACATATACCTTTATATTACAGAAGAATAGCTAGAAAGGTTCTGAAGGATAACCAAATCATTTTTATGGTTTTTGTTGTTCTTTTACTTGATGAGTTGGGAGGGCTAGAAATTTGTCATAAAGAAAAACAATATTACAAGAAATGTTAAAAGGCCTGCTTTAAGAAGAAGAAAAGGAAAATCAGAGGAACATAGTTTTAAAAAGAATAAAATAGTAATAAATACATACTTATTTATAATAATTTTAAATGCAAACGGCTTATAAGCAAAAAAGAAAAAAAAAAGAAAACTCATCTTGGCCAGTTAGCTCAGTGGTAGAGTGTCCACCCAGTGTGTAGAAGTCCTGGGTTCGATTCCCAGTCAGGGAACACAGGAGAAGCAACCTTCTACTTCTCCACCTTTCCCTCTTCTCCCTCTCTCCCTTTCTCTCATTCAGCCATGGCTTGAATGGTTTAAACACGTTGGGCCTGTGCGCTGAGGATGGCTCCATGGCCTTGCTGCAAGCACTAAAATAGCTCAGTTGCTGAACAACACAGCAGCCTCCCCAGATGGGCAGAGCATCACCCGGTAGGGTGTTTTCCAGGTGGATCTCGGTCGGGGCACATGCAGGAATCTGTCTCATTGCTGCCCAGCCTCTCATTTAATAAAAAAAAAGAGAGAGAGAAACTCATGATACATGCTGCTGACCTCACCCGGATGACTGAGACCTTCCTCCCACACAAAGGTGTGTGATCACCCAGTGGGTGGCAATTAGACTTAGTATACCCTGGGACATTTGCAGAGTGGTCTAACACTCAGCACTGGCACTGAGTTTGACATTGTACCAGTCTGGTGAACACCACTTCTCTTTACCTGGTGACTCACTGAGAACCTTTATCTTGCAACTCAAGTACCGCCACAGATTCTTTCAGTCACTGTACTTGACAGGCAGCTAGAAATGGAAAGCAGGTGGACATAGATCTCAAGTTTCCTTAGGACATTTGTTGACCTGCTTTTGGGTCCAATGTTGGTTGAAGTCAGGTTTGGTGTGCAGCTTGATCCTTCCCGTACACATCCAGGCCCACCAGAGGCAGCCAAAAAACGGATGCCCAGAGACAGTCACAACCAGTACCTGACCTTGGCCTATACCACAGTCTTTCCCAAGAGGCCTGGAATCAACATATTCAGTTGCCAGCTTCAGACAACATCAGAGCAGGATCCAATTGGCTTCACAGACATCATATCCAAAGGGACATCTCAGCAAGCACCAGACTCTGCTATGGTAAATTCTGCTCTGTGTGGTCAGCACCTGCACAGCAGCTCAAACAGTGTGGTTGGGGTTCTCACTGTGAGCCTCACAGTCAGCCAGCCTTATGGTCAACTCCATACATAATTGAGTCAATAGCAATTAAGACTCAATTACAGCATAAGGTTCCCTATAACTTACATGAAAGACATTCCTGGAGCACCTAGCACAAGTGATCAATGAGACTGGGCCACTGTATCCCACAGACACCTACTACATTTGGTCATCCTACCAAGACTGGAAATCATAGCAGAACTATTTAATATATAAAAACACAAAGAAGCACCCAAAATTGGGAGACAAATTAACATGTCTCAACTAAAAGAACAGGAGAAATATCCAGAAAAAGAGCTAAATAAAATGGAGGCAAGTAATTTACCAAATATAGAGTACAAAAAATGTTTATAAGGATGCCTAAGAAACTTAATGAGAATTAAAAGAAACTTAGAACTACAATAGCATAAAAAAGTACATAGAAACCATAAAAAAGAACCTGTCAGAAATGAAGAATACAATATCTGAAATGAATAGTACACTAAAAAATAAATAAACAGTAGGTTGGATAAGCAGAGGACTGAATCAGCAATTTGAAAGAAAAATAGAAAATAAAGATCCTATTAGAGTAATAGAAGAAAAATGCATTCCTAAAAAGGAGGATAGTTTAAAAATATTTGGGACAACATAAAGCAAACCAACATTGCATCATAGGGGTACAAGAAAAGGAAAAGATAGAGCAAGCAAAAGAAAACTTATTTGAGGAAATATGACTGAAAATTTCCCTAACTTGGTGAAGAAAACTGACACACAAGTTTAGGAAGAGCAGAGAGTGCCAAAACGGCCCACACCAAGGCACATCATAATTAAAATGGCACTGTTGATAGAAATGCATAGTGGTGCAACCACTATGGAAAGCAGTATCGAGTTAGCTCAAAAGAGGAAAAATAGACCGGCCTTATGATCTAGCAATTCTCCATCTGGGAATATATCCAAAGAAATCCAAAACATGTACTGCATACAAGGCCTTATGAAATAGACTCCATAGACATATTCTCATTCATTCTTCACAAAAATTAAAATTTTCTTTTTTAATTTCTGAAATTGAATTTCAGGACATTTATGTTAACTGTTAGAATTTTAAGTTGTCTGTTAGCGCTTGTCAGATAAATCACAATCATATTTTCATTTTTCAGGATGCATTTTAAAAAAATACAGAGAAGGAAATGAGAATGAAATAAAAAAGAAATGCTACAAAAATCAGTTACATACAAAAGAAGGCAATAATAGAGGAAATGAGAAACATCAAAGTTTTAAAACTTTTATATAAAATGAAGACATTATAGTCAATATGTTGATAAATCAATCATTTTTAAAATCAGGTTGGTAATTATAGATATTCAGCATTGGGGTCAGGTACCGGTAGTTTATTGTGTTCCTTTGGTGGTGTTATGTTTTCTTAACGTTTTTATGTTTTTTTGCAGTCTTGCATTGCTGTCTTTACATTTGCAGTGGAAGTCAACTCTTCGGGACTTTAATAATTGATTTTGGGAAAGAAATACCTTCCACCAACCAACCTTACTAGTGATTCTAGGTTTTCTAAGACCTATAGATATGTCTGCTCCTTGTTTTTGCTCCCTCTGTGGCAGAATTCTTCAGTTTATTGCGAACATTGACTACTGCCATGCAACAGGCCACGTGCTGACAGCCTCCCTTTTGTTTTCACCTGGACAAGGCTAAACTTCAAGTGTGTGCTCTCCTGTCCCCCAGATCAAACACTGGCTATCCACCAAAGCTTGCTCTCCTCCCTGTCAGCAGCTCCCACAGAGACCTAGCCCCAGGGTGTGTGTGAATAGTAGGGGAGTGGTAGGCGGGTGAAGGGCAGTGCACCCGGTCGGTTACCATAGGCTATTTTGGAATATACATTGAAAGACATCTCCAGAGGATCATAAGAAGTATTTGTGTGGCATTCACCACACAGATAGATAATAGGATCCACATTTCTTTATTGAGTCAGTACTCTAGAGGAGGCAACAAAGAAATGCGCCTCTTAGTCTGTGTCCCACACAGCTGGGGAAGCTGGACACTTACTCGTACACTCACTTTGTCCTGTGGGACAAATCATAGGCTGAGAAGTTCCTGCTTGGTACTGAACTGTTTCTCCATTTTGCAGGAAAAGCGACATAAGCAAAGTAAAATTATTCCTATCCATCTTAATATATCTAAAATTTGTTTTGCGGTTTTGTTTGCTTTTTCTCCAGTGATGTTCTGGAACTCCTCAGTTGTAAACCTAGACTTCTACAAAGTCTCTTGTCTGTGGATAATTGCTTAAGACAGTGTCTCCAGGAGATCCTGGGCCATGGCCAAGCGGGGCTGTAGCCAATTCAGAGAGAACTGAGGGTCCACAGCTGGGAGAGATGTCTGTATGCCTACATGACACATAGGTGGGCCAGACTCTCCCAGGTCCCTTGATGTATGGCACTGGATCCCACAGCTCCAAGAAAGACATTTGTTGTGTTCTTGAGTGGATGCCCAACTGTTATTGCTGAAGGGAGATACAACAAGAAACATCTTATTCAGCCATTTTTTTATGTCACTCTGTTCATGATAATGATCTTGACATATCAAATTAACTTTATAATCAACAAGTTTTCCATTTCAATGCACTGGGATTAAAACTATATTTTCCTTGTAATCAGAGGTATTCTTTTTCACATAAAAGAAATCAATAAAGTATAAATATCACAATGTCAAAAAATAAATAAATAAACAAAGCTTGGACATAAAGCAAAGGTAACCTTGTGGCATTTCAATGTTACTCTTGAGCAACACCTAAGTGAACATACCATGGATATGTGTTATACTCTAAGACAGTGGTTCTCAAAGTGTGCATCCTAAAAGATTTCTAGGTGTGCCCTATGGTATTCCAGAGAAATATGTGCCTGTTGGGGACCAATAAAACAATAGGGTTTTTGGAGTTTAGATTTTTGGGGGACAGAGGTGTGGGGAATTGGTTGTAAATTGATAGTCTGCCAAACCCCCCACCTCACTGGCCTGATTAGGTTACAAATGGCTGTTAAGTTATGGTGCTGGATTGTTTACACGACCCCCATGTTCCCTGGAAAGACTGAAGGTAAGTTTCTTCTATCTTTTGTTTGATGTAAAGTTAAGATGATATATCTGGTTAGCGTTTTCTGCACTTAACACAATTAAGAGTAAAAAGAGAGGAATTCTTCAATATATTGATGAGGAAATGAGAGTTAGCTTTTCAAATATATGCTCAAACATTGAAGAAATCGCTAGGACACATCAGGCTCATGTTTCTTATAAACATAGGAATGAAAAAACACATTCACGCCGGGACTTGCCGAATTTACTAAATCTTACTAAGAATATATCTCTATATATATAAAAAGATAACTTTTTAAAATTTTTTAATCCCTCTTTTTTACAAATTCTAAAAAACATATCTCAAAAAATGTAACAAAAAAATGTTTTTTAATGTCAGAATAAATTTAATTTTGTCATATTTCTTTCATTTAATTACCATAAAGGCATGCTTGGACTTTTTTTTCTTTAATATTTGACTTAATTATTAGAACATATTTCTCAGAAATATGTATTTGGTGAGCCTACAATTATTTGTAGGATTTTAAATGCGCCCTGATTTCAAAAAGTTTGAGAACTACTGCTCTAAGATAATGAGCTTTTGTTTGCTTTAGTATCTACTATGGATGAAACCCACGACCATGTAACGTTACATATCAAACTTGTTGATTTTTAATCTGTATTTCCTTTTGAAAAGATAGATAACAGCCTGACCTGTGGTGGTGCAGTGGATAAAGCGTCGACCTGGAACGCTGAGGTCGCTGGTTCGAAACCCTGGGCTTGCCTGGTCAAGGCACTTATGGGAGTTAATGCTTCCTGCTCCTCCCCCTTCTCTCTCTCTCTCTCTCTCTCTCTCTCTCCTCTCAAAAATAAATAAATAAAAATAATAAATAAAATTTAAAAAAAGATAACAACAAAGGGTATGGTTTTATTGTGGTATATTAACTTAATTTTGTTTATAAACTGGTAATCATATTTTAACATTTTTTTTATTCAGTGATATTTTTTTATTCAGTCCCTCCAATTGCATTTTTAAATAGATTTATCATTCTTCTGATGCCTTCATTAATAGGTTAAACAAATTTTGACACAAGTTTAATATATGTTTGCATGAGAGTCATCATTTTAGCTTTTTGAAAATTGTACTTGGACACATTTCATGTGTTCATTGCTGTCTCTATGGCTAACTCTCTAGAGTTGTGGAGAAATTTATTGGTTAAAAAGACAAAACATAAATGAAAACATCTTTTCAATATATTATATTAAAAACCATCTAAATATATTTTATCCTTGCATGTTTATATTAGTCTTCATATTTTCATAAGCTTTCGGCTTGTTGAGCTTTTTTGTTAGCCCTCTGTTCAATGTTAATGACACTACAAAATAAATTTATTTATTAAAATATTTCAGTGCAAGAGAATCTCATTTATACTTACTCTAACATTTTTGTTATTCTTGTATAATTTGGACATAAATCTGAATGTAAAAAAAATTGCCTTTAAATTTTAAACTTCAAAATAGTATTTAGTTTTCCACTCAAAAGTACATGGCAAACCTGAAAGAGTAAATATTACAAAGGAAACAGAAACTGACCACCAAAATACTTTATATATTTATTGTGTATCAAAATGACATTGATAATGACTTGAAAGCATAGCCTTTGTTCAAACAGGTAGGCAAGCGAAATGCAGTTTAAATGTGTTCGTGCTAAAATCACATTACCAAGTTAATAGCAATAGGGAGATATGATGCAAGAATGCTAAATATTTTTGTTAAAATTTATTTTGTATTTTCTGATCTGTAAGAAAAAAGATGACCGGGATCCACCCGGCATGCCCACCAGGGGGCAATGCTCTGCCCATCTTGGGGCGTTGCTCTGCCTCAATCAGAGCCATTCTAGTGCCTGAGGCAGAGGCCACAGAGCCATCCTCAGCGCCCGGGGCCAACTTTGCTCCAGTGGAGCCTTGGCTGCGGGAGGGGAAGAGAGAGACAGAGAGGAAGGAGAGGGGGAGAGTGGAGAAGCAGACAGGCGCTTCTCCTGTGTGCCCTGGCCGGTAATCGAACCTGGGACTCCTGCACGCCAGGCTGATGCTCTACCACTGAGCCAACCGGCCAGGGCCGAATCAAATACTTATTCAATTGGAGAAAGATTTGAAACTAAATTTATTGACTCCATTTGGATTCCACCCTATCTTGGGTTGCTATTCAGGAATACATGGCTATCTGTGAATTGTTAAACAAAGAACAGTACAGAAAGTCTGCTATACCCCATTCATACCTCTGGATACTATCGTGTGTGAATGCTTTCTTGTGATTCAAGGACTTACGTCATAGATTCTGTGTGTCAACATTGCTTAAAAACATTTAACATTTCTTATAGTTTTTTTATAGTTTCATAGATTAAAAGTCTAAGCACAATATAGATTGGATTTCACAAAATAAAGATGCCAACAAATCTGCAGTCTTTTCTGGAGCATTCAGAAAAGAATCCATTTCCAAATTTTTTGATGTTGTTGGTCAAATCCAGTTCCATGTTGCGTAGGACTGAGGTTGCTGTCTAATAGCCAGAGCTTTTCCTCAGCTCCTGGAACTGCCCATATTTCTTGGTCCATGTCTTTTTATTTTTAGTCATCCAGCCAGCAATGAGAGGTTGAGTCATTTTCACACTTCAATTCTCTATTTCTCTGCCATTGTGTTCTGTCACATCTCTTTGATTCCAGCCTAAGAAATGCCTTTGATTCTTTAAGGGTTCATGTGATTGGAACATAGTGAATAAGGATAATCTCCTTATTTTATGGTCATTTAATAGTAACTTTAATTATGTTTTTAAAACTCTCTTAAAATATCTACCTTAGTGTTTTTGATTGTATAACCAGGTAAAGGGATTTCAGGACATGTCGGTAGAATTCTCCTTACCTCAAGCTTTAAGCAGCATGCTCCACAAACTATCATTCTATTAGTAAACCAACATTTCTCCTTGGTTGATAATGTGAACGTTGGAACAATTGTGAATGATGTTACCTTCAGTCAGGTTGCCCTTTGGATTGTATTCTATTTTCCAATGGTGTCCTTTGGCTTTCTCTCTGAATCTTTGCTTTTCTAGCTCATGTAGTAAATGATTATGTACAATATATTAGGCTATTTACTATCTTTCTTATATCAGCTTAATACAGACATTTTTCAACATTACTGTGCATCTTCTATTGTCTCAAAATCTTTTTTTTTAGAAGTACCATTTTCTCTAAGTCTACTGTCTCTCAATACACTGAAAACCTGAATCTGTTTAAATTCTTATCTTTGAACTGCTTTTAAAGCTCACCTATTATATTTTTCTCTTTTTAAGCTGAGGTCTTTAACCTCTGAAGTCCACAGAGGGTCTGTAGAAAGAATCATAATAAAGGGGGAAATTTTACATCTTTATTTACTTGAACCTCTAACTGGACTTTAGCATTTTCTTTAATTCAATTCAATTCACAAGTCATATAATATTATCAATGCCCATTAACTCTCACACCACAACACACACTGATATTTCTATACAAATGATGATACCAGCAAAAACATAAAAGTAATTATAAAAGTCACTACATTGTGATTATTTAGTGATTAATCTGTCACTATACTATTGTATTATATTGTATGTACCACACATGATTGCAGATATCATTTCTCCACACCATGATGGGATCTAGTACGTACACCATTGTTATGTTTAGATCCAATAGTGGCTCCATCAAACGGTACTGGATCAGTTTTATACTGGGGATTCAGGCATTAATATGGCTTTGTTTCATTTCTTCTCCACAGTTATTTTCTCAACAATATATAGAAGAAGGTGTGTCAAAGAGCAGCTAACAGTTTAATATTTATATTCAAGCTGATGAGCTATTTTCTAATGGTGTCCTTTGGCTTTTTCTCTGAATCTTTGCTCTTCTATCTCATGCAGTAAATGCTAATGTATGTACCATATATTAGGCTACACGGACTGGGATCTCATTTAAAAGTAAAATATAATTTTAACTTATCTATATATTTAATGTTATCTATATATTTAATGTTAACTTATCTATATATTTAATATTTAATCTATATATTTAATATCTATATATTAATAACAGAATTATATTTATAATTCCGTGCATTACAAAAGTACACATATTGCTATGGCAGATTTTTAATGTTTTGACAACTGCATTTCTTCTCTTCTCTTTTCTTTTCCTTTCTTTTCTTTTCTTTTCTTTTCTTTTCTTTTCTTTTCTTTTCTTTTCTTTTCTTTTCTTTTCTTTTCTTTTCTTTTCTTTTCTTTTACAGAGACAGAGAGAGAGAGTCAGAGAGAGGAACAGACAGGGACAAACAAGAATGAAGAGAGATGAAAAGCATCAATCATCAGTTTTTCATTGCAACACCTTAGTTGTTCATTGATCGCTTTCTTATATGTGCCTTGACCGTGAGGCTACAGCAGACTGAGTAACCCCTTGCTCAAGCCAGCAACCTTGGGTCCAAGCTGGTGAGCTTTGCTAAAACCAGATGAGCCTGCGCTCAAGCTGGCGACCTCGAGATCTCAAACCTGGGTCCTCCACATCCCAGTCCGACGCTCTATCCACTGCACCACCGCCTGGTCAGGCGACAACTACATTTCAATATACCATACCATATTTTTTGTTCCATAAGACTCACCTGACCATAAGGCACACCAAGGGTTTTAAGGAGAAAAATAAGAAAAAAAAATATTCTGAACCAAATGGTGTGTTAAAATATTTAATAAAATACCGTATTTTTCACTCCATAAGATGCGCAAGCACTTCCCCCTCCATTTTATTGGGGAAAAAAGTGCATCTTATGGAGCAAAAAATATGGTAATTGGTTTTCAATGTAATTCTAAATATTTGTATGCATTAAATCAATTAATCAGAGGAATGCATTGGCTTTTGCAAATTAGCTATATGTAACAATAACCACCACAGCTTAAAAGTGGTTAAGTTTCACTGAAACATTGGAATGTATTATGTCTGAAATCAAACTCAACAATTGTTACATCCTGGCGAGATAGGCCACAGCAGACACAAAGTGAATTTTATAAGTTTTATTGCAGACCTGCACAGGGACTGCAGGCAACCCATGCAAGGGAGCACTGCAGCCCCCCAAACCTGCGCAGGGACTGTAGGTAACCCACACAGGGGAACACTGCAGCCCCCAAACCTGCACAGGGACTGCAGGCAACCCACGCCTCCGAAGAGACTGGAGCACTGCAGCCACCCAAACCTGCGCAGGGACTGCAGGCAACCCACGCCTCCGAAGAGACTGGAGCACTGCAGCCAACCAAACCTGCACAGCCAACAAACTGCGCAGGGACTGCAGCCCCCCAAACCTGCACAGGGACTGCAGCTCCGAGCTTCTAAAATGGCTCCTTTTTATAGGATGGCTATCTAGGATGAGCAAGCATCATACAGAAGCTGATGTGGCTGTTAGTCATTGGCTAGGGAGGTCGTGCGCAGTTACGGGGGGGGGGTATTACTCAGTGGAGAATTTCAAACATAAACTTCTGATAAGGGTCTCTGACTCAATGCAGGATGTTGCTGAACTCTTTGTTCTCAGCGTCACAGGGACCTTGTACACTCTTGGCAGCCCCAGCATGTCAGTACTCCCTGAATCTAACACAATCTTCTAATAAATTTTATTTTTTCACTTGAATTAATAAGTATTATGTCACCACACTTTCACATTTTTAGCCTCTATTTTATTGATCTCACCTTAACTTAAATCCAAATTATAAATTTCTCTGATGAATTATAACATTCATTTATTTTTCTTATATATACTCTATATATAATTAAAATATGTATATTTTAATTTTATCACAGGTATGTAAGACACAAAATTAGAAAACTGTAACAAACCACCATGGTTTAGTAATCAATCGGGAATAGTTAATAATCTATGGTCAGTTTTAAACTTTACCATTGTCCTTGCCTTACCTACCCAGCTAATTTTAAATCAAATTCTAAATATCATTTATCCATTAATTTTTTTTACTATGTATTTATAAATGATAGGAAATCTCAAACATAATCATAATATAATTTCTATACTTATAAAAATTTTACTTTCACATCAAGTATTAGAATAGTCTTTAAAAGATTCTAATTTATAGCATTTATTAAAATATTAATTAAAGTGCTTAAATAATTTTAAATGTTTATTTTGAGGGAATTATACTCACATATAGTTTTAATGTATAATACATTCTCAACATAATTAAAAATAAAACTGTCTTATGATGCAGCGATTCTGCCTCTGGGAATAAAATCAAAGAAACCCAAAACACTAATTCAAAAGACTATATGCACCTATGTTCATTGCAGTATTATTTACAAGAGCCAAGATAATGGAAGCAACTCAAGTGCCCATCAATAGACAGTTGGATAAAGAAAATATGGTATGTATGTACAAGGAAATATTACTCAGCCATAAAAAATAAACTCATACCATTTGCCACAGCATGGATAGACCTAGAGAAGATTATGCTAATTGCAATGTCTAACAGAGAAAGACAAACACCACATGATTTCACTTACATGTGAATTCAAAAGAACATAATAAAGGAAATTAGAACAGATTTATACAAAGAACAGACTATTAGTTTCTCAAAATAAGAGGTGTTGGGGAGCTGGGTGAAAAAGGTGAAACCATGATCCCATGGTTCTTAGCTTGAGCCCAATGGTTGCTGGCTTGAGCCCAAAGTGCTGGCCTGAGCAAGGGTTCACTGGTTCAGCTGGAGTCTCTGCTCCCCATCAAGGCATATATGAGAAAGCAATCAATGAACAACTAGGGTGCCACAATGAATAATTGATGCTTCTCATCTCCTTCTTTCCTGCCTAACTGTCCCTGTCTGTCCCTCCTCCCCCCCAAACCCGGACTATCTTGCTAAAGAAAAAAAAAAAAGAAAAGAAAAAAAATTAAAAAATTAAAATGTCGACATCAGTGTACCTTTGACACAGTTACAACAAATGATAACATCTTATAACTATATATATCTCAATCAAGAAATTGACATTGGGGTAGTCATGATATATAATTTAACATCACTACAAAGACTCCTTAACTTGACATTCTATATTCATAATTTTTTATTTCATCCCTTCTTTAACACTTAGAAATCACTAATCTGTTCTCCTCTTCTAATATATAATTATTTCAAGAATGTCATCTAAATATATATTTACTTTTGCATCAATAGTCCATCTCTTTTTATTGCTAAAATACTGTTCCATAGTATGGGTGTACCCGTTATTTTTTTGTTTGTTGGTTGGTTTGTTTTGTATTTCTGTTTTTACTCTCTTTTAAACATTCAGACATTAAAGAACATTGGTGCTGTTTAGATCTTCTTTGGTATGCTTCATTAAATAATGCAGTTTTCATCATACAAGTCCATACATGTTATGTGAAACTTATATTTAGGTAGCTCATTGTTCTGAGAGATTGTAATTGGTGTTGTGTTTTTATTTTTATTGTATGGTGTTTGTTCATTGCTACTGTATGAAAACATGATAAATTTTTAATGCTTATTTTATATTCTGTGACTTTGATAAATTCACTTCTTATTTTTAATAGTTTACTTATAAATTTTTAAGGATTTTTATGCAATTATATTGTTTGCAAATAGGGAAAATTTTATTTCCTTCTCTTTAATCCCTATGTATTTAATTCCCTCTTCTTGTCTCACTATGGTATTTAGAACTCACAGCACTATATTGAACAAGAATGGTAAGAGTGCAAACATTTACTTTTACCCAATATTTTTTAGGAGGAATGATTTATCATTTTAAAATTAAATATAATATTAGCTCTAAGTTATTTTATAATGTCTAAAGATTAAACATTATTTTTATTATTTTTTCCTGACAGTTTTTATCATGAATGGGTTTGGATTTTTAAAATGTTTTTTATTTATTAATTGATATGTTGAATGATTTTTCTTCTCTAAATTATATGATTAATTCGTAAATATTGGACCAGACTTGCTGGTCAACAATGTACATTTTGTAGGTATATAATGATGGTCCAAAGTATTCTCCCCTTTATAAGAAACACACATTTTAAAGTTTATAATTACAAGACTTCAAAACCTATAGGATTATACTATATCATGATATTTTGGATACCACATTTAATTTTTCTTATTGATTTCAGAGAGAGAGTGAGAAAAAGAGAGAGAGAAAGAGAGAGGAACATTGATCTGCTCTTGTATGTACCTCGACTGGGGATTGTACCAACAACTTTTATGCTTGGGCTAACACTCTATCAACTGAGCAATCTGGCCAGGGCATTAGACACTACTTTAAGTAAATTACTAAGAAGAAACACTTAAAACCCCAGTATAATGATTAGGTACAGTAATTACACTGTTCTTTGACTGAATTACTCAAGTAAACCATGAATCTAAATATTAATTTAGCAGTTACACACCAAAAGTGAATAAAAAGATGCATTATGCTTGCAGTATTATAAGAACTGTAAAAAAGAGAAGGTATTAATGCACAGTCAGGTATGTAGCTTACAATTTTGTTGGAAAGTATTTCTACTTGACTGGTGAGTGGCAAGTAGAAATAGAAAGACAGAGACTGAAGTGAGAATGATATTAACACGTAATAATATAATGGAAAAAATATAAAAATTTTGTTTAATTAATGATGTACAGGTTGAAGGATTTTAAGAATGAGTAATGTGATCAAATATGTGATTCTGATGGATGATCTATCAAAAGTATTTATAATGGATGAGATAAGGTGAGAGTGTTCAAAGGGAAAGCAAATGGAAGGATGCTGATCGATATGTATTTATGGATCTGCATATACAGCACAGATATTTAGACTATGGAGAAGTACAAGAACTTTAACTTCAGATTTCTAAGAAAAATGATCAAAAATTAATAATTCCTAGATTTCTTTTTCATAAGTGGGTGGTCAAAAACAGCCAGACCAGTTGGCTGACTATAAGCCATGAAAGACATTTTTAGTTGGAAAATTGTATTTATAACATCATACTACATCAATTATAATAAAATTTTTTCAAGAAACGTTTCCTTAGAAAAAAATCTGTTTTGGAAGTAATATTGCTACTATCAATGCTGCTTTGTAGCATTTTTCCTTGACAAAACATAACACTTTTTGAAATAACATCTTTATTTTAGTGGCATTAATAGTGTCAGAAAATCTTCTATGTTCTTATATAAATCAAAGTAACTTAAAAGAAAGAAAATATTAATATGTCAACCACACTTTTCAGGATGATATCATATTGACAATTATAAGTTCATTGGAGACAATTTTTGATGCTATTGTTATAAAAGATCTCTTCTGTAGGTTCAGTATTTTTTCCAGTCAATAAAATTATTTTTGTATTTCATTTTTTGAATGATGTTTTTCTATGTACAGTTGACATGCAATATGATATGATTTTCAGGTGTATAACATTATGATTAGACATTTAGCTACACTATGAAGTGAACACTCTAATAAGTATAATACTAATCTGACATTATACATGGTTATTGCAATATTACGGACTATATTCCTTGTGCTGTACTTTATATGCCCATGACTATTTATGTAACTGGCAATTTGTATCACTTGATCCCTTTTACCTCTTTCACCCATCCCATCTAGCAACCATTAATTTGTTCTCTATATCTATGAGTTTCTGTTCTATTTGTTCCTCAAATATGTATTTATTTTGAAAATGTTAACTGAAAGTTCTATTGTATATAGTAGATGCTTATATTTTATTTTTATTATTTGCATTTAATATATTTATTATTATAGTTGTTTTGCTTTTAACAATATCAAATTTGATGATTTCACCAAATAGATTTAAGTGTAAATTACTTATAGTTATATAAGATTATCAATACCACTGACAAAAGAGCTGATTCTATAGATATCTTTATCAAATTGACAATTTTTGGACACAGTCTAGAATGACATTTGATCTTACCCATTGTTCGTGCATCATTATTAATCAATAAGTAAATCATTTGTATTAAAAAAAAAGAAACTATGATGTGATTAACTGTAAGTAATTAAACTTCAAAGTGTTGCCTGAAGCAGTATCATTATCTTCCAAGGACTCTAGTCTGAAAGAAAGGATAATGTCATTATGATGAAAAAAATAAAAATATTTCTGTAAAAGTTGGATGCATATTTGAAGATTTATTTTGCTTTAGTTTATTTGATTTTATTAATTTACATGCAGAATTCTTTTTAGAAAAGTGAGAAATGAGGTTGGTGTTATTGAATATTAAAACTTTCACATGCACATAAGTATCCAAATACATTTGAATTATTCTTATATTTTTATATTAAAGTCCAAATTTAAATATCATTATTTTAGAAACTTATAAAAGTTTTTAATTTTTTAAAGTTCATTGTGTTAAAAGAACTTATTTTGATTCTGAGTAAACATTTTAAAAATTAATTAAGTTCATAGATAATATAAGATGGACTCTCTTAAATTTGGAAAGGAACACTGAGATTAAAATATAGAAGTAATAAATTGCCTCAAAGTAAGTGAAATAACCACACGAATCACATGAGTTTTTTTTAAATATGTCTATTCCAAATGTTCTGTTCTGGTCATAAAATAATTGTATTAACATCAAGTTATACTTATGAAAACATCCTAAAATAATTTTAATATATGATAAATTTATCTTCATTGTTTAATTAAGTTACTGAATACATACTGAATTCTTTGTATTTCCAACATATAATTTTTCACCTATTTTGAACGATCTAAGAGACCCATTTAAAATTTCTAAATCTATAGTGTGTTTTAAAAGAACTAATATTTCGGCTCAGGACCTTTGGCAATTACAATGCAATACATCTGCAAACAGAATGGATTCTGTTCTACTATTAACTCCAAAAATGTGAACTTCAAAAGGTTCATAGAAGATGTATTGCATTCTAGCATACGTATCTGTCACGCATAATAACTAGTTAACTAATTTGCTTGCTTTGGGGTCATTTTTTTCTTAGAAACTATATATAATTCTTTGAATTCAAACTCATAAAATCTGTTGATGAGATTCAGCTTCAGAGGAATATTTTCTGACTCATAATATTTCAAAAAACACATTTCTGGAAACTTTACTATATTAAATCTTATTAATACAGAGGTCTGGAGCAATCATTATTGAGTTGTCATCAGAGTCTACAGAATATAAATCTAAACAAATGCGTCCAGTATAAAAAGAATTCTTTATTAAAACCACCTTTCTTTAAGGTTCTATTACCTCAATATGTGACTTTGGTGTGTTTAAACAGGGCTTTCCCTCATGTCACTGTAACTGGTCCCTGCTTGCTTGAATTCTACCAAAACTGACACCATTAAGAATTGAGAAGAACTGCTTGGAAAACTTTTCTATTCTCTGGTCAAGTTGACCTGTCAAACTGATCATCTTAGGTGAGTTTTATTATTATAAAAGATGAAACCCTAATAGTCTTATGGTTCAAACAATTAAAGTTTTTCTAAATGTTTGTGGTTGTTTTTAACTCTATAGCTTTACTTATTTTCAATCAGTGTACTCTCTCCTTTTTAATGATTCTCTTTTTTCTATCACATTTCTGAACATGAAATTAGCCTTCGACTGAATGTCCATATAAAAAGCAAAGTCATCTATTTAATAAAATGAACCTGAGATTTATCCATATTAGTGGTTCACTTTCCTAGGCTACTTAACACGCTGACATTTGATCCTCATCTTGCAGAAGGCACCAGTTTTTAAAATGTGTTTCAAGGGAATGAAAAGGCTGAGCTTCAGAGACCCACAGATTGTTAAATGTGATTTGCTACAGCTCACATTACTACAAGGTGGAAACAATGTCAAGCAGGAGCAAAATCAATTTTTTATATAACTCATTGTACATAGCAATCCGTGAACTAATAAAGTCAGTATTAATATGTTGCAACTGTGCATAATAATTCTTAAATATAAATTTCACATTTTAAATAGGGCAGTTATACCTAGTTATAATAAACTCTGATTTCACCACCGTTTGTGAAATTCTTAAACTAAGCCAGGCTTATATATGCATTTTCAAAGACTTTAATGGGCAGGGAAGGAATGCCCAGTGCTATTTCATTTCAAAACATGGAAGGCACCATATGCTTTATCCGAATGAGAAGATAAAGTTCACCTACCCAGCAGCAGCTGATATGCATATTGTAGTTCAATTGAGTAAGCAGTTCTAAACTGAGACTACAGCATTAGCCAACTATCTTTAAGGGAGGGTGATGCCTTAGTTAGAAAAATATTACAGCTCAGTTCCTATATTTTATCACACTTCCTTATTTTTAAAATGTAACACACATTTTATCGTAGGTAAGATTGTACAGCTAGACAAAGCCACTTTTACAGTTGAAATTGTTTCAAGTGTGTAGAATGAAGATCTGAATTTGGTAGATGCTTCAATCTCAACATCCCTGAGGTAGAATAACTATTTTTTTGTGTGGCTGACTGTCCAATATTAATAGATATCGCAAAGCATCTCGTTACATAAGCACTTGCAATAAAATTAGGAAACCCTTAATATCCTTGGGTACATGTTCTTAAAATACCCAGGTCCTAATTTCACTGATTAATTAATTACTGATTAATTTTAAGGAACATTGACTGGTAGAGTGTAAGAGGTGTCTGTGACTGCAGCTAGGATGATTTTTACCTTTGAGTCCTCTGTCAGACATCAAGACGTTTCAGGTGTCAGTTCAAAATTAAAAAGGAAAGAAAAAATAATTGTCTTCTGACTTGTCTATAGATTTCCATGCATGTTCCCATGAGTTCGCAGCCCAACTTTAGAGGTAGGAATTAAGAACGGATTATTGTGGTTTAGCTCAAGTTTTCATTTTAATTTTCTCTTTCCTCCAATAGTGTGGTTTTCTTGTACCTGATTATTGTTCAGGGTTTAGATAGAAATGAAGTGGCTGGAGTTCACAATCAATATAAGACAGAGTGCCATGGATGGGCCGGGGAAAGCATTTGAAAGTGCTATTGAAGCCTGTCAATCTCTCCACCTGAAGGAATGGTGCTCTCTCTTACAGCTGTGTCCCAACTCTTTTGTTTCCTTCAAATGCACTATTGATCCTCTGAGACTGGGTAACTTTGTCCCAACATGCCCTGAGCCCAGAAGATGCCACGCCTCCCAAACGTGATGTTGCATTTGGAAATGGTGTAATTTCTTAAAGCCAATCTTTTTATAACTTTTTACACTGTGAATTAACTTCAGAATATGCCAATTCATTAATATGTTAAACCACTAATGCATTTCATTACATTGCTTCAAAAAAAAAGTCACCTCTTCGAATTCCTGAAAAAAAAAAATCTTTAGTAATTCTATTGAGCCTCATATCTCTTTTAGTTCAGTTTTACTATTTTTCTTGTGTGTAACTTAATTTTTTCCAACCAGATTAAAGTTATATTAATCTAATATAAAACAAAATATGGATACATGATATTCTTATTGTGCTTTGGAACAATTTTTATTAAGTATTTGATATCCATTATTTTGATTGTTTTATCTTTTCATTTTGTAAATTTTTTAATTGTTGTGGGTAGCTCATATTTTTCCTTTCTTTCTCTATACTAGCTTCTTAAATTATTTATTATAAAAGTGGTTTTAACATTCTAAGATAAAAGCATCACAGAAACCAGTTTTTAGAAAATATCTTGAGACCAGAAGTTATCGATCTTGTACTGGGAATTTGTGGAACAATAGTCAAATGGTTTCCAGGAAACTTTGGTCATTCAAAGTATGGATTTATGTGTACCGCTAAACTAATGCACAACATATACTTAAGATACAAACAAAATTAAAAAATTTAAAGAATGAGATAAGCTTAGATATAATAATATTTTAGCATAGATTTTTTTTATTCAGGTTAACTAAAATAACATTATGTATCACTTTGTCTTTTATTTAAGAAAGTGATTCTGTACTTTTTTCTCCTTTGTTTTGCTCTTGTAAAAAATAATTTAAATATATTAAAGACTTTGAATAGCCTGACCTGACCTTAGGTAGCACAGTGGATAAAGTGTCGACTTGGGATGCTGAAGTCGCCAGTTTGAAACCCTGGGCTTGTCCAGTCAAGGAACGAACAGCAAGCAACTACTATGAGTTGATGCTTCCTGTTTCTTCCCCCTCGTGTTCTCTCCCTCTCTTCTCTTTCTAAAAATAATCAGTAAATAAATTTTAAAAAAGAATTTAAAAATAGTTTGAATAATTAATAGTATAATCACTGGATATTTACTAACTAAATCAATCATTAACATTTTACACATTATCTTTTATCTTTTAGGGTATCTGTATGTAAATAAGACCGTATAAAAACGAAAATTGGCCCTGGCCGGTTGGCTCAGCGGTAGAGCGTCGGCCTGGCATGCGGGGGACCAGGGTTCGATTCCCGGCCAGGGCACATAGGAGAGGTGCCCGTTTGCTTCTCCACTCCCCCCCTCCTTCCTCTCTGTCTCTGTCTTCCCCTCCCGCAGCCAAGGCTCCATTGGAGCAAAGATGGCCCAGGCGCTGGGGATGGCTCCTTGGCCTCTGCCCCAGGAGCTAGAGTGGCTCTGGTTGCGGCAGAGCGTCGCCTCTGGTGGGCGTGCCGGGTGGATCCCGGTCGGGCGCATGCGGGAGTCTGTCTGACTGTCTCTCCCCGTTTCCAGCTTCTTAAAAAAAAAACAAAAAAAAACAAAAAAAACTAAAATTGTCAGAATACCTCATCTTTAAAAAACTCAGCTTTCCTACTCTAAAATGGGGACATTTTATCTTATAATCAAATGCTATTAACCTAGTTAATAAAATTAACAATAATTTCTTGATTATATCTACTACTTAATTCATATGCAAATTTCCTAGTTTCTATATATTTTATAGTTGTTTTTGAAAGTCCCTATGGATTTAGCAACAAGATATTTGTTATATATCACTGAACAATTGTCTGCATGAGAATTCTCTGAAGTAAATATAAACACTTTCTGATGCCAAAATAATTAAATAACCTGTAACCTGTAAGTTTGCAAAAACTCACTCTTGAGTCTTGATTGTCTTTTTTTCTGATCAATGTACCCTGATTTTAATTTAAGGCCTCATTATATGTAGTCTTTTCTACCACTCTGAGTAAAGTTTGAAAATCTTACTTTCACTTACAGCATTTTACCTTCTCTACTCTTAACCATCATTGATTTTACTATCAAATGTTATTATGATATTTGTTTCAATTAGTAGTGAGATTCAGCTGGTTCGCACCAGTTGGGCAGAAAACCGGTGGTTAAATTACAATATTTGAATCTCACCATTGACTTCAATCAAGAAGTTTGATTTATAAAATTTATGGTAAGAATACATTATTATGTGCTCTCCCATTTTTCTTGTTTACACTTTTTATCTTCTCTTTGATGCATTAAAATTTTTTAAAGTTTTTATTGATTGATTGATTTTTAGAGTGAGAGAGAGGAAGGAGAAAAAGGAAGAGAGAGAAACATCAATATATCCTTCCACCCATCCATGCACTCATTAGTGGAATTCTGCATGTGTCCCAACCTGGGGTCAAACCTGCAAACTTAGTTCATCAGGACAATGCTCTATTTGAGCTACCTTGGCCAGGACTGATGCTTTAAATTTTTTTTAAGTAATTTTATTTCTGTTTAAATATTTTCCTGAGGCCCAGAGGCATATTAAGGTCGGTTGAGGCCGTGGGCACAGAAGAAAATATTGGTCTCCTTAAAAAGAGTGAGAGGGAAAATAAAAATACATGTTAACCATATTTTTAAATAAATAAAAAAATATTATGTTCTATATTGTTAAAATTGCACATATGAAACCAAACTTGATGTCATTAGAAAAATGTATAAAGTTGGCATTTTGTGGGGCCCTTGAGAAGTCGGGGCCCAGGGTGTGCACCTGGTGCTGCTGTTGAATCCGCCTCTGCTGAAGCCATACTAACAAGTAGTTTACTAGCAATTTTTTAAAAACAAATTTCTTTCATCTGAGAACATGTTTATTTCCCCATCATTCCTGAAGGAAAGTTTCTCTAAAGATTTTCCTTCAGCTCTGGTAAAATGGCATGCCACCTCCTGCTGTCTTCCATGGTTTCAGATAAGAAATACGCTGGTATTTGAATTATCTATAGAAAAATGTGTCTTTGTTCTTTATCTGCTCATAAATTTTTTCTTTGTCTTTAGTTTTCAGAAGATGATGTGTCTTGATGTAGATTGTTTTTGTCTCATCCTTTTTGTTTCACTCAGTTTCATCATTTTGTAAATTTATAACTTTCACTAATTTTGGTAAGTTTTCAGCCATTATTGCTTTAAATACTCTACCAGTCCCACTTTCTTTTACTTCTGACTCTGGAATGGTAACTATGCTAATGGCGGATCTTTGAATTTTGTCCTATAACTTCTGGAGGCTCAATTTTTTTGTTTGTTTGTTTATTTTTTCTCCATTTTTCCACTTGGGTAAATTCTACTGATGTGTCCTCAAGTTCATTAATTACCATATATCCTGTCATTTATATTGAACCTGTAACATATTTATTTTCTGTAATTTTATTTTTCATTTCTGGTTGAAAAATAAAATGACTGGTTATTTTATTTCCATTTACTTCTATTTCTTTCATAAGATCTCTTCTATTACTTTTTTCAAGACAATTTGTAATTGCTAGTTGAAACATTTTTAGGACAGTTTCTTTCAAATTCTTAACACATAAATCCAACACTTACTCATCTCTGTGTTGGTGTCAGTTGATGGTGTTTTAATTCAAGTTTTGACTTTTTCTGGTCTTGCTCTAGTGGGTGATTTTCCATTGTATCTTAAATATTTTGTCTATTATATAGGAAACTCTGTATCCTTGTTATATTTTTGTTTTAGCAGGCAGTTACCCTACTCAGGTTTAGACACAGATCTTAGCTTTCTTGGGTAGACTGTGATTCCATTGATGATTTTATTTTCAAAGGCTTTAAGGTATAGTTTTGTTTTGTTTTGCTTATGTCACTCTGCTACTGCTCCCAGTCGTCCCTAATGTTACCTGAGAGGTCTAAAGGGATTTTTGCAGACAGAAGTAGCTAAAGCTTTCAGATTGAAGAAGAGGTTCTCTAGCCAATTAGGCTAGAGACTTCCAGATCTTACCTGCTTTTGTGCAGGAATCTACTTGGTGCCTATAAATGCTCACTTTCAATGGAAGAAGTGAGTTTTATATCTGTAGGACTAAGTTAATTCCAGAACACTCATTTTGGTAGGATACTCCTGCCTCTGGGTAATAGACTTTTTGTTGCTGTTGTTGTTATTTGAGTTATTTATGCATTTATTGGTTGATTCTTGTATGTGCCCTGACTGGGGATCAAACTCACAACCTTGGCATATGGGGATGATACTGTAACCAACTGAGCTACCTGACCAGGGCCAAGAGTAGTGGACTTTTCAAAAGATAATATTTTTGTCCTGAGTGGTTGGCTCAATGTTAGAGAGTTGGCCCAGTGTGTGGAAGTCCTGGCTTCGATTCTTGGTTAGGGCACACAAGAGAAGTGATCATCTACTTTTCCACCCCTTTCCTCCTTTTCTCTCTCTCTTTCTTTCCTCCCTTCCTATAACAATGGTTCTAGCAATTTGGTCCCAGATGCTAAAGATGGCTCCATGGCTTTGCCTCAGGTTCTGAAATAGCTCAGTTGCCGAGCAACAGAACAGCAGCCCCAGATGGGCAGAGCATCACCCTGTACCGGGCTTGCTGGATGGATCCCGGTCTAGGTGCATGTGGGAGTCTGTCTCTCTGCCTCCCTGCCTCCCCACCTCTCACATACTACTACTACTACTACTACTACTACTACTACTACTACTACTACTAGAACTACTACTACTACTGCTGCTACTACTACTACTACTGCTACTACTACTACTACTAGAACTACTACTACTACTACTAGAACTACTACTGCTGCTGCTGCTACTACTACTACTACTACTAGAACTACTACTACTTACTACTACTAATATCTGTGGTCAAATTACAGAGGATTTTGATTGAGCATAAATACTTGATAATAGTTTATTAAAAGAATTAATGTTGCTAAAAGTTTCTGATTTTTAGCAAAATATTAGTGTTGAGTGTATATAGTACCCACAGAATTTTAAGAAGACTATCCCAAGGCCCACAGGAAGAATGTTCAGTTTGTTTCTCATATTTCAACTGCATTTTTTTTTCTGTTTCAAGCTTCTAGACAGTATTTTCTAGAATATAGTTGTTTTTTGTAAGATGCTCAATTGCCTGATTTTGAGGAGCAAAGTGTATAAACTAATTCCTCTGTAAAAACAAGCAAACAAAACATGTAGAAATAATAATACAGCCTCGATTTTGCCCGGAATATTCTTTAGAAGATGTCTTGAGGAAGGTGTTATGCGTTTACAAATGTCTACACTTTGGCCTCTTATACTAATAGATATATAGTAAATGTTGTTGAGTAGATAAATTTATTTATTTAGATTTATTTTCTTCTTTATTGAGAAACTTTAAGTCTCAGGTACATCCTTCCTTCTCTTACTTTCCTACCTCTGATAACCACTTTACTTTTGTCTATGTCCATGGGTCTCATTTTTATATCTCACCTATGTATGAAACCATATAGTTCTTAGATTTTTCTGATTTCCATATTTCACTTAGTATAATGTTCTCAAAGTGGATAGATACATTTATTAATCTAAATATGATATAACAGTTTGACATCAATTATAACACTAATGACTTGATCTCAGAATTTCTGAGACATCTATTACATGCATTACCTTATTATTTTATTAAAAATTTCAACTTTAGTTAATTAGAAACCAATAATTATTTCCATTTTGGAATTTGAGACAATACAGATTTTCAAAATTTTAGAGTAAAATACACAACTTTTTTTATTTTTGTCAAAATATTGACTTTCTTGCTTTTTAAGGTATTTTAAATAAGTTATAGGTGTTTGATGCAGTATTTCATTTAAACATTTAAACATGTGTGTTATCAATTCCAATAGCAGAAAATTAACCCGATAATATTTTTAAAAGGTTATGAAAATTTGGCCACATACGCAGACTTCAAGAGATATTTAGATAAATATGATGGATAACATACATATGTATTTGCATGCGGCATATTCTAAATATATTCTTAATATTAATATTTTTATGTTTTTGAAAAAGATTAGTTAACTTTCTAATAGAAAAGTACTTTTGTTACAAAGGATTAGATCTAAATTTCAGGCTGACCTCAGAATGGTAACCTCTCTACAGCCATTTACCTACAGCCAGCTCCAAAGGACAATTCTTTTTTTTTTTTTTTAAATAAATTTTTATTAATGGTAATGGGATGACATTAATAAATCAGGGTACATATGTTCAAAGAAAACATGTCTAGGTTATTTTGTCATTAAATTATGTTGCATACCCCTCGCCCAAAGTCAGATTGTCCTTCGCCACCCTCTATCTAGTTCTCTGTGCCCCTCCCCCTCCCCCTAACTCTCCCCCTGTCCACCCTCCCCCCACCCCTGGTAACCACCACACTCTTGTCCATGTCTCTTAGTCTCATTTTTATGTTCCACCAATGTATGGAATCATGTAGTTCTTGTTTTTTTCTGATTTACTTATTTCACTCCTTATAATGTTATCAAGATCCCACCATTTTGCTGTAAATGATCTGATGTCATCGTTTCTTATGGCTGAGTAGTATTCCATAGTGTATATGTGCCACATCTTCTTTATCCAGTCTTCTATTGAAGGGCTTTTTGATTGTTTCCATGTCTTGGCCACTGTGAACAGTGCTGCAATGAACATGGGGCTACATGTGTCAAAGGACAATTCTTACTGGAAAAAGACTAGGTATGAGTTTCTCTCATACCAGAGGCAGCCAGAATTACAAAATTCTTTTACATCTATCCAAACACCAATTTAGTCTTCCAAAATGTTTGTTAAATATCTATTCTTTTTAAAACATTATGATAGACGCAAAGAAAACCTTGCTATTTCCAAGCCATAGCTTGAAGGAGACTATGTAGAGTTGCTAGTGTCTGCAATCCTGCATCCTGTCTGCCACTTGCATCTCATTGGGCCAGAATATTAGAATTTATATTGTTATCCAAAAAACCTCCTCTACATCTACCAGCATTTTCCACTGTGGCTATTTTTCTGTAAGCCCTTCTCTTCATCTCTAAGATCTCTGTAATTAACTCGTTAAAAACTTAAGCAACAAAAATAATAATCATATCCACAACCACTGCTGCTTCAACAGCAATAGTAATGCACACATGCATGTGTGTATGCACAAGCCTCTAAGGCTTTCCATTTGCTGCTAGTAATTAAACATTTTTTTTCTCCTAATAAGTTTAAAAGTGATAGTTTTGTTTACTTCAAGGACAGAGGAATATATTAAGGAAAATATGGAAGATGTGCAATTGTTATATTTGGACACATTGAATTACTGAAGTTGTGTGAGGTACTCAGAAATAGAGATGTAAGACAGAACCACCGATTTCAAAAAGCACAGAGAACCCAGGAAGGATGTTCACTTGGTTGGAGTAGAGTTTGTAGCATCAGAGGAATAGTACAAATGCTGACTTCATCTGGCAACTCTGTACCTCGGAAAACAGAAGAACTGTTTCTATACTGTTTTAACAGCCAAGCCTCAGTGTTTGCAAAATGGTTTCTAAAAACAAGAACAGACTTGAGACCTGACCAGGTGGTGACACAGCAGATAGAGCATTGGCTTGGGATGCAGAGGACACAGGTTCAAAACCCTGAAGTTATTGGCTTGAGCACTGGCTTATCCAGCTTGAGCGCAGGCTCACCAGCTTGAACACGGGCTCACCAGCTTGAGCATTGGGTCGCCAGCTTGAATGTGGGATCAAGGAAATGATCCCATGGTCACTGGCTTGAGCCCAAAGGTCTCTGGATTGAAGCCCAAGGTTGCTGGTTTCAGCAAGAGGTCACTGGCTCAGTTGTAGCGCCCCAGTCAAGACACGTATGAGAAAATAATCGATGAAGAGCTAAAGAGCTGCAACTACGAGTTGATACTTCTCATCTCTCTCTCTTCCTGTCTGTCCCTATCTGTCTCTCTGTCTCCTTCTTGCTAAAAAACAAAAAAACAAACAAACAAAAAACTTAGGGTCCAAATAATAGAGTACAAATAAATTTTTTACACAACAATATAGAAATAAAATATAAACTACCATTATTTCATATAAAACTTTAACTCTCAAAGTTTTCTTTGTCAGAATAAAAACAAGATACTTCAACTATCCAGAAACATTCTTATCTGTGGATACTTACATATATTCAAAACATGAGAAAATATACATGTGTGTATATATAGTTCTAAGATGTATTAAATGTGTAAAATATTTCATTGTTTTTGAAAACACCATGTTTTGCTTTATAATCTTTCATCAATTTTCTAATTATTAATAAGACAAATACAATTAGATTCTTCTTAGAAATTTTACAGATAATATCAAACAGAAGCATAAGTATTCAATATTTATAGCATGCTACATTTTAATTATTCTGTTCTTATTGTTGAGTCTGTGGAAGATTTTATTTTCATCTCAGTGTTTTGTGTCTTATACTGTCTTTTTTGAGACCAAAACTATGTTTTAAAGATTTTTGAAGCTTTGTTTTTATTTTTTGGAAAGCTGTTTAATGTGTCTATTGTCATAAGGGTATATATTTAAAAATGTAGCAACAGAGGACTAAACACAAAGTACATAATGCATGTTTTCTAAAGGCAACCTGTCCTATAAACTGGGGATTAAAATAGATCTCAGAAGAATTCTACTCAAACATGATGTTACCAATCAGGAAACGCTATGAGATTTTGTGAACAGCTAAGGTGAAGTCATATGAAGGATTAAAAAGCCTTAAGTATGCTTTCAAAAAGTCTAAACTTAACTCTCAGTTTACAGAAAATATAAAAAGTTGAGAAATAAATTTTATGACACTAAGATTTCAGAAAATTTACAATATGATTTATTCTGTAAAACAACTAAGTGGTTTGATGCTTCAGAGTAATACAATGAAAAAGTAAGTGTGGACACTGGTCTAGATTAAAAGAGTAAGGAAACATACAAACCATGTGTAATGAGTAAAGTTCATTTAAATACCGGTGTTAGAAATGCTATAAAGCAAAGTCCAGCTTTAATGGAAATTGAATATGGAATATTTATTAAATAGTATAAGATTAATGATTTTAAGTGTGAGATATTAGGGAAAAAAACATTCACATGTATATCTGTTGTTTTTGTTTCTTGATGGAAATTTTATTAATATAGCAGCATTTCAGCAAAGCTTTGGAGAAGATGTGGAACTGAGTCTTGTGTACGTTAGTGGGTAGGGGAGGAAGCGTTCTTGTTACAGGGAATAGCTAATGCACCAGCCCTCATAGGAGTTGCCCAGCTGGGTTAGTGGTTGGTAGAGAGAGCATTCCCACCACTCCTGTACCACTGTGAGAGATCAGGAGACTAGTTGGGAATAAATTAACCAGCTATGCACAGAAAGAAGAGCAGAAGTTATTTGCCCATGCTTTTGAAGAGCTTTTGGTTTTGCTCTGAGTGAGAAAGGAATATATTAGAGGGTTCAAGGAAGGTTGAAAGCATGATCCAAGTTTTAAAATGCACACCTGGATGATGAGTAGAGATCAGTAGAGATCATAATAAGACACTAAAATATAAGCTGGAACCCAGCTACAGAGTTCTCTCCAGGTTGATGACAGTGATCACTGTCAAAGTTTCAAGAGCTGGTTGGACTCTGGATATATTTTGAAAATATACTGAACAGAAATTTTTTATGTACTGGCTGTGGATTTGAAAGAAAAGAAAAGGAAAGAAAAGTCAAAGCTGACTCAAATGTTCACCTGGGGAATTTAGAGCAATTAAGGGGTCTTTTACTGAGATGGAAAACTATCCAGAATGGGCAGTGCTGAGATTCAAATAATTTAACAAACAGTTCTCTGCCCTAATGACAGTTTTAAATAGTATAAAAAAGATATACTGAAAGATAGTTTATTATTTCATTCATTTAATACTTAAATAAGAACAGTAAAGGAGGCATACAAAACTAGATTATGTTATGAGTTTTAAAATATTAATAAAAATATTAAATAATACCTGACAAAAAATAAATCTGTTATTTCCAATGACAGCTTGTCACCCCCTGGTTGTTTGGTACTTTTTCTCTTTACATTATATGCTTGTTTACTAAAGTAACAAACATGAGGGAATTAAAATATAGTATTTCAGCAAAAGTATAATGAGATTTATGGAATGAATAAATATTACAAGTCTAGGTTTATCAAATTGTTTTCACCTATAGCCGAAATGACTATTACTATGGGCACTTAGAATACGTTATTGTGCAGATGAGCATTAAAAAAGAGTAAAGAATTTAAATTTGTGATTTCGTATTGGGCACTAGTCCAGGCACCTACCTTAGAGAGAACCCTGACTATGAGTGCCATTTTAACAACTAGTTCTCTGAACTCAGAAAAAAATTAGGGATCAGTTCTGCTAAACTGGTGCGAACAGGCTGAATCCCACCACTGAGAATGGGATTGTGAGATATGACCATGAGTCCCTTTTGGGGGCCATATTACATCTTAAGGTCGTCATCAAGTACTGTTAGCAGCACCTGTTCAGTTTCCTGCTCGTGCTATATGTTGAGACTTCCGTTGATCAAATTAAAGCTCCTCAACACATTATACACTTGAATGATGTTCAGAAAAGGTATTTCAGGCCAAAGGACCAGCTTGTGCAAAAGAAAGAGCAAAAGAAGCCTGCCATGAAGAATTGGAATTAGTTCTGTGTAAATGTATCGAAAGCTCTAAGAAAGAAGAGTCAAATGGAAATGCACATGATATAATCTCACAGTCACTCCCCTCCTTCAGTTTCTGCCAGTGTCCTCAAATCAAAATCTTGTACTTCAGCTGCCTGACCAGGTGGTGGCACAGTGAATGGAGCATTGACCTGAGATGCTGAGAATGCAGGTTCGAAACACAAGGTTGCTGGCTTCAGCACAAACAAATCCGGCTTGAAAGCGTGCTCATCAGCTTGAATGTGTGGTCCTCGGCTTGAGTGTGGGGTCAAAGACATGACCTCATGATCACTGGCTTGAGTCCAAAGGTCGCTGACTTGAAGTCCAAAGTCACTAGCTTGAGCCCAGGGTTGCTGGCTTGAGCAAGGGGTCAATGTCTTGATCGAAGCCCCTGGTCAAGGCACATATGAAAAAGCAGTTAATGAACAACTAAGGTGCTACAACTACGATTTGATGTTTCTCATCTCTCTCCCTTCCTGTCTGTCTGTTCCTGTCTGTCCCTGTCTCTTGCTCTCTCTCTCTCTCTCTCTCTCTCTCTCATTAAATGAAAAACAAAATTTACACTTTGGTATCTCTTCCAGTCCTCATATAAATCATTATAAATCATTCAGCAGCAGGTTGCACACCTTTTCTAAATCCTGTGAGAATGGTGACATTGTTTAGCTTCAACTGTGCTCACTTTGAGGTACAAATGGTCTTTTTTTTACTGAAGGTGCACAGCTGGGCTGAGTCGGTCCTGAACTCACTTCGGCTGCAGCCAAGACTCTGGCTTGCAGATGCAGTTCTACTGTCTTCAGCATTTACATTCTCATCGGAAAATGTGGAGGAGGAAAGATGTGAGAAAGGAGCCTGAGGTTAGAGTTTATCTCACTCATGAAAAAAGAAATAAAAATGGCATTTACCATGTCAAAAATATGCACACAGTGTGTTAGAAAAAGATGTAATATTTCATGTAATCAAATTCTGGTAATAATAGTCACAATTTTGAGAACTTCTTCCGGCAAAAACTCAAAAACTCTTTGCCATAAAGATTCAAGTTTGAATTTGAACTGTAATGATCCGTTAAGCTGGCCCCCAAATTTAAGGATTTTATCATTGTGTATACCGTAAAGCTGAGTTTTTAAAGATTGGCACATGAGATAGAGGGGAAGAGTATCTTTAGAAACCTTAAGCAGAATTGACTATACAGGCGTGGACAAAAGTATGTTTACAGTTGTGAGTGACATTCTTTTGAGTTAATAAAGCTATTGTAATAATCATATCCTGAATGTATTTTTCCACACAAACAACTGTAACCTACTTTTGCTCACCTCTGTATTATTGTTTTAAGGTTAAAGAACTAAAGAAATAAAATAAGTGTACTGTCATTTTATTTTAAATGTGTTTTTAAGCGCTCAGTTAATACAATGTTATACATTATGCCAAAATAAAATTTAACAAATTGTCTTTGGCCAATTTAGAGTTGAGCTATATAATCTACTCATAGACTAGTACTCTGTGTTTTATACCATTTCACATGACTGGACCTGGCATTTGACTTTAGAAGGAATACAGGAGCCTATTTTTTGAGTTGTGAAAGTCTAACTGGGGTTTGGCAAACGTATTCTGTAAAGGGCCAGATAGTAAATATTTATGGCTTTGTGGGCCATGTGGTCTCTGTCACAGCTACTCAACTCTGCTTTGTAGCAAAAAACCAGTCATGGACAATGCATAAAAGAATCAACTTGGCTGTGTTCCAGTAAAACTTTATATACAAAAATGAGTGGGTTTGGGTTTGGCTTGAGGGCCATAGTTTCTGATTCTAAGCCAGAGATGTACCAGCTTTAACCTTCAGATCACTTACCATGCTGAGGACTCTGAGGTCAAGAAAGTCTAAAGAAGAAATAAATAAATAAAATAATTTCAAGCTTCTCAATGACAATTTCTCAAAAGAAGAAATGAACTCTAGCCCTGGCCGGTTGGCTCAGTGGTAGAGCGTTGGCCTGGCGTGCAGAAGTCCCGGGTTCGATTTCCGGCCAGGGCATATAGGAGAAGCGCCCATCTGCTTCTCCACCCCTCCCCCTCTCCTTCCTCTCTGTCTCTCTCTTCCCCTCCTGCAGCCAAGGCTCCACTGGAGCAAAGATGGCCTGGGCGCTGGGGATGGCTCCTTGGCCTCTGCCCCAGGCGCTAGAGTGGCTCTGGTCTCGGCAGAGCGAGCCCTGGAGGGGCAGAGCATCGCCCCCTGGTGGGCAGAGCGTCGCCCCTGGTGGGCGTGCCGGGTGGATCCCGGTGGGGCGCATGCGGGAGTCTATCTGTCTCTCCCCGTTTCCAGCTTCAGAAAAATAAAAAAAAAAAAAAAAAAAAAAAAGAAATGAACTCTGTTAAGATATTCATTCCTTCAGATGTGAAATATTATTCTCCTTAAACTTAGTTTCCATTAATATTAGATATGACATAAAGTATAAACTTATTTTTGACTCCTAAATACACATCATTGAGGTTCTAAAACAATATGTAAACCATATATAATGTATAATATATATATATAACATATAGTGTTTAGTATATGATATAGAATTATATAATATTTAAGTTTAGTTTATAGTTTCATGCTGATAGTGAAATTTAAAAAATGTGTTGAGTTCAGTTTTCTACCCTTTGGTCTTAGATTGGTCTTTCAAGCATGGGGATAGTGAGTGAGCTGTCAAGTTATTGTGAACACACATACACATATGCGTACGTATATCACTTTTGTCTGTGAATATTGTTAGCAGTTTCTGATTGATGAAATGGTTAATCAGTGACAAACAGAAAATTTCTTGATAATTTCTGAACATGTGCCATTATTTTAAGAGCTGTGTGACTTTAGGAAATTAACCTACATTCTCTGAAATACAGGATTAAATTATCCGAAATGATAATTAAAGGTGCTAGTGTAATCAAAAGCATATTCTTGTAGTAAGTTTGGTGTCAAACATAAATTTTACTACTTATTAACTATGTGACTCAAGGCAAGTTTACTTAATCCCTCTGTTAATTTGTTCATCTACAAGGTTGAGATAGTATGGCTAAGTTACTTTTGTCATTTCTGTACCTGACTTGTCCACTCCTTTAGAGTATTTCAAACTTTGCATCTTATAAGTCAGTGAGTACAGGAGAAGTGTATTCAATTCTTAAGAAGAGTGATGTATATTTTAGAATAGGATAGAGACACGGGGTAATTGTAAAGTTAAAAAAATCAGGTCCTATTTTTAATCCTTAGGGTATATAGTGGACATTTTATATATAAAATAAAATAGAGAAATAGAGAGAAAGAAAAACATGGTGAAGCAGTGGAGAAAAAAGAAGCAGAACAAAGAAAAAGTAATAAAAATAGGTAAAGAAGGTTTCTCTACAGTCAAGATAAATCATGATATTGTTTATTTTTCATGAGGTGAGAAAGCAACATACAATTCACACATAACATAAACACTGAACTATTGACATAAAAATATAAAAACATCAGCAATATCTCAAATGTACTACCATACTATTAACACAAAATGTGAGGAAGAAAACAATGTATTTATATGAGGGAATTGTCTACTAATGAAAAAAAGCAGTATATATATATATATATATATATATATATATATATATATATATCTTGGATGTTATTTATTGATTTTAGAAAGAGGAGAGAGAGAGAGAGAGAGAGAGAGAGAGAGAGAGAAAGGCAGGGGGAGCGAGAAGAGAGAAGCATCAACTCGCAGTTGTTTCTCATATGTGCCTTCACCGGACAAGCTAGGGTCTTGAACTGGCAACCTCAGCATTCCAGATTGGCTCCTTTTTCACTGTGCCACCACAGGTCAGACAGCACTCTATTTTTGTACCAGTAATCTTTAGAAGCAACAGTACAACATTACTTTTCAAATTGTTATCCATTACTATATTATGGCAAAGTAGTTAACAAAAATATTGAGCTAAATAACAAATTTACTGATAATAATTCTGCATAAAAGTTTTATAATTCAGTATAGTAAACTTTGCATTATATTTTTCTTATAAACCTAATATCTAATTAGTGACCTCCCTTACATATAATTTTAACATCCACTGTAATATTCCATTCTTTGAAATTCAAATGAAATTAGTTCTAATCTCTTCCACATGCTATAACTGATCCATGCCATTCTTCTTTTCCTAGGATTCAGAGGGATAAAAGGGTTCAAAATACAGCAGAGTGTTTCCTTACTCTGTGGTGACTCTGCATTGAATCCTCTGCTTCCACGGCCACTGTCTGGCTATACTACTTGCTCTTCCCATTTAAATCATACTATAGCATTTCACAGATAGAACACAAACCTTTATCTTAAATGCAACAAATGCTACATTAGCATTGTATGAGAATTTTTTGAAGTTCTATGCTGATGGGAGATTTTATCTCTAGGTAAACACTTTATTTCTTTTCAGTTACCTTAAATCCCAATGTCCTGCCTTCTCTCACCATGACCTCTCCCTGAAACTGCAATCTTATTTTTGTTTTATTATTGTAGACAAAAGTAATGCTTCCACCCCTCATTCATGTATTCTGTTAAATAATGAGGGACATGCATTCAATCCAGCTTTTATGACTTAGAAGGAGAGGGAGAAACAAGAAACAAAGAAAAAGAAGAAGAATGAAGAAGAGAAAGAGGAGGAAGAGAAGGAGGAGTAAGGAGGAAAAGAAGCCAAGGAGGAAGAGCAGAAGGAAAAGCAGGAAGAGGAGAAGGAGAAGCCAGAGAACGGACAGGAGGTTGAAGAAAAGAAAAACAGATGTTTCAACATTTCAGAATTCATCTTCTCTCTCACCACAAAGTATCTGAAAGAGCCCAGTGGTGACTGCCTTCCCCCTGGTGTGAATGATAACACTCCCCTCAGAAGGCATGTGCATCTCCTGCCAGCTGATATTTAAAGTTCAGCTACGGAGCCATGCTTTGTAGGAATGTTACCTGAGTGAAAAAGTAGTGCTGCTATATAATCAACTCTAAATCCTGATGCCACATTAAATTTTTCCAGTCATTATTTGAAAATAAAGCAGGATTGATTATTAAAATAGCATCAAGGGGGAACGAACTGTGTAGGGAGAAAACTTTAAGAAAATTATATTGACAGTAGTCATCTCTATAGAGCAAAAGCAGGGAGACTGAATAGTGTTCAAAAAAGGATGTAATTTTTAATCCTAATTCTAAATGATTATCACCAATGCAGCCAATCACATCAGACTTGTCAAGAAGTGGAAATGAAGGCCACAGGAAATATTCTGCAAAGTGTAGGGAAGAAAAAAACCACTAATAAAACTACAAAAAAAAAAAAAAAGCAATAAGACCCTTTGGTTTTGTGATTTCTTTTTAGTAATACAATTAATGCATATATAAATAGATTATTTTTCTTGCAAGGGAATATTAGTGCTGTTCATCCTCATTAATCGTTTTCTGGTTTGATCACTAATCTGGAGGTCAAAATCATGCCTGTTATTCAATACTTCAAAATATGGTAATGTCATAATATTCTAATATTTTGCCTTATATTTTAACCTCTCCTATATGTTGCAACATTAGTAACAATAAAATTGGTTAGTCATTTTTCCATATATAAAGAATATCTTACATTATTGATTAAACTGTGCCTTTGTTCATTCTTTCTTCTCTAACAGTTGAAGAAGAATATTGATTAAACCTCAAAATACTTTATTGTTGTCTCCTTCTTAACTATTAAAAACACAAGGTTAATGCACATTTAACTGATTTTGGATTCATTCATGGTTGGGAAATTAGTAAATTATTTCATTCAACCTAGAGGTATACTCATCACAAAGAAATTTAGTTGAATTGAACTTTGCCCATGAATTTGAAAAGGCATGATATGGCATGATTAAGTCAATACATAAATCTTATTTTATAAGGTGATTATTACCCTATAGGGATATGCCAGGTTCTTGGTTTACATCCAGATTCCACAATCTTGGCAGAGTCCACCAGGGCAAATCTTAACGTCTTGTGAAAATGCAATTACATCTTTTGTATATACCTATATACTATGAACTAGCTTAAATTCCTTGTGGAATATTCTCTTAGTAATAATTACAGAATAATCTAAATTATTCTCTCCCCCTTCTACTCAACATGATGTTGACACCATCTTAATGCCTTTATGAGTACAATGTGAGGACTGACACATTGGACGGAAGTCTAGCAGAAAATCTGCACCCTGCGACTATGATGCAAGAGAAATTTCAAAGCTGGCCATTGTTATAGATTAAGAGGTCATTTCTAAATAAGAATCTGTTATTAATATAATCACTTCTACATGCATTATTAGACTGTGTATCTAAAATATGTAAATATAAGGAGAGATAATAATAGGGCTTGGCAAATTATAAACAGCATTTTAGTCGCTTGGCTTAAAAAAATAGGACTGTTCTGGTCC
The DNA here is from genome assembly GCF_036850995.1 of Saccopteryx leptura. NCBI lineage: Eukaryota > Metazoa > Chordata > Mammalia > Chiroptera > Emballonuridae > Saccopteryx > Saccopteryx leptura. The sequence continues at coordinate 43,775,706 of NC_089506.1, forward strand.
TTCTGCTACTGCAAAATTAAAACCTAAAAAGCTGTAACCCTGTACCTCATTGTTCTCATATAGAAAGTAATATTCATATGCTTTGCAGTAAAAAGGTAAATGAAACATTATATGATTTTAAAATTGGTCATAAATGCTTAATAAAGGATATGGAGAAATATGATAGTAATTTTTCATAAAGCTCTTGCTGATGCTGCAAGGGCAGTAATGAACAGGTCTGTGAAGGCGTGCTTGCCTCACAGCCGCAGTAAGCTTTTTCCCACGTTGGGCTATGTAAAGTACCTAATGATGCTGATACAAAAGCAAGAATGTGAAATGACACTGCATCAGATATTTAGCCTTTCTCCTCTTTCCTATTTGTTGTTTGTCAGCATCTAACACACAAGAGTGCATCACTCCTCCTAAGTGGAACCTTTCTGTCCAAGATTAAATATATATATATATATATATATATATATATATATATATATATATATATATTGCCTTTGTGGTTTTAATAACTATCACTGCATTTTTTATGTCGTTCCCTGAGTCTAATGTATTGTTGATAATGGTTGATGATTGCTGTTTCCTTTGAAACTGACCCCATGGAAGTTGATGAACTTTATACTACAATATAAAAATTGCCATTTTTAATTGCTTTTTCATTTGCAGTCATCGATCTTTAGTGTAAGTTGTGTGGTGTGATTTTGTGCTACAATATAAAATAATATTTTTTTCACAGAATATTTGGAATTAGCCAAGGAGAATTTGGCTAATTTGGTGATAAAATAATGGTAAAAATGATAATGATAATGAATGATGGTTCACAGGCTAAAATGCCAACAAATTCTCAGCATTTAACATCTTTTCTCATAATTCTTTTTTTTTTTGGGGGGGAGAGATTTTTTGCCATGTAATATGCAGGAAATAATTCAACATAACACTAAAATATGTATGCACTTATAATTATGATAGATGTATATATTTTCTTTTACCATACTAAATATAAGGACTCATATAAGAGGAAAAAAATCAGTAATAAAACAACCTCTGTGTTTGTCTCCCAATTTCTTCCTTGAGTTAGTCTTCAACCTGGGTCTAACCTCTATAAATAATTTCACTTTGCCTGCACTCTTTGATGGTGAGAACAACATAAATCAAACCACCCCACTTATCTGAGTATTTACTACTTTTTTAACATTATTTCTTACCCTACTCATCTTTGGTAAACCACTCCATTATCCCATCTGTACTCTGCACTTATTTTTGTCTTAGTTGAGAATATGTGACACCATTCAATGTTGACTCACCTTAGAGGATGAGACTTACAGACTTTAATCTTTGCTTGTATCTCCATTATATAAGTAGTTTTCTATAGTTACTCCAGCCAAGCAAGCTATGCCCATTCTTGCCTTGAATAGAGACAGTGATCTGTTGCTTCCAGAATAAGGAGTTGAGCAGAGGATGACAGAGGCTTGAGAACTCTAGCATTCATGTATTAGTTTAATTTTCTAAGAGGCTACATATATTGTGATCTTGTTAATAATCAGAAACTTAGATGAGGCAATTTTGAGGCAACTGGATCGTTTGGTGAGCATGCTTTCCTTCAAGGTACTTACTTTAAAATTAAATAATAATTGATCAGTAGAGAAATAACATTTATTATAACTATTATTTTTTAAATATATAATACATATAATATCTATCATTTTAATGTACTTGTTTAAATTCAATTAGCTATTTTTTATCTAATATCTGACAGTGATACTGAAAAGATAAAAGAATATCAACTTAACAATTGTCATGTAGGAGGCTGCATTCTGGTTAGCTGTACAAGACTTTAAAAAATACATGGAGATTAAGAAACAATGAAATGTCAAATAAGACATGCTGGGTGGTGGGAAGTGTCAAGGTGCTGCTAGTACAAAAAGAATAAAATCAGAGTTTAAGAAAATTCAGCAGGTGAATCATGCATCATCTTTCAGTTTCTAATTTTATCTGAAAATGTTCCCTTTTGTAAGAGGATTTAACACTATATTAGGCACTTCAAGATATAATAGCAAGGCACCACTGGTTCATATTTTCTTAATATAATAGGACATTGATCTGTGTCCATCTGCATTCCAACTAGGTGTAATTCTATATAAATAAATGAATGAAGAAATTTTTTTCTCCTACCAATTACATATTTTTCAGAAGTATTTGCTTGACAAATGTTGAACTTCATGAAATAGAGATGTGCAACTCTTTTGAGTTATTTGACCGGTAATGAAAGTCAAAATAATTTGAACTGTGTACATACGTTTCAATGATTCTTTACAATCATCAAAATTAATACTAAACAAATTTCACCCAATGTATGAATAACCCCTGTAAATATTATATAACTATGTACATTCATAAATTATAAAATATTATCTTTAGACTGAGTCGGTTTATGTAATTGGTTATAAGATGCACAGCTGAGGTATTAATTTTGTGTACATATTCTAATTAATGTAATATATATATTTTCTGAAATTTTGAAACATAAAGGTGTAAATTATTCATTTAATAAATTAAGTATTAATATTAAATACATATTATGTGTTAACTACCTAGCTTTGTGCTGCACTCACACTGACAAACGAGTGAAGCAGTAACTTCATCTCACAGAATTCCCTTATCGTTATATAATTGTTTGGTTCGACCTTTACCAAAATCACAATCTTGAAATTACTGATGTATGTATATGAGGGTTGCCAAACTTAGCCACTGAAAATACAAATATTACACAGAATATACTTATAGAAATATTTTATGGAATATATCATTGCTGTTTATCTGAAATGTAAGCTTACCCTATATCCTGTATTTAACCTGGCAACTTTAATATATATCTCTTTGAATTATTTGAATCATGGCCCTCAAAATTCATATGTTGAAGCCCTAAATCCCAGTTCTTCAAAATGTGACCTTACTTTGGGAATAGAATCATGATACAGATGATTAGTGAAGATGAGGTCATAATGGAATAAGGTGGGCCCCTATTGCACTTGTACTTTACTTATAAAATGGGAAATGTGGATGTAGACTCGCATACAGAGAAAATGGCACATAAGGATGAAGGCAGAGATGTACATGCCAAAGAACACCGAAGTTGGCTTGCGAACACCACAAGTTATAAGAGAAGTGTGGGAAAGATTCCCGCTCACAGCTCTCAGGAGGAGCCAACTTTGTTGACACCTTAATGTTGGGCTTCTGGCCTCCAGAATTGTGAAGGGATAACATTTCTCTTTTAAGCTGTCTAGTTTCTGAAACTTTGATATATCCTCCCTAGTAGATATGTGCATCTCTCCTTAGAGAAATAAACTAAAATAATTCTCACAGTAACAAACATATCACATAAGTGAAAGAAATATTACCAAATATTTACATGGTGCATATGTGATTTGATATGATCTCTTTTTATTAGCTCATTTTCCCATTTGCTGATGGTAAAACTAAGCCTTCTAAATGGATATATATATATTTTAAATTCTGCCTACAGTTCGGTGGCAAGGCTCACCCTATTTTAATTCTATATTTAGTAAATGTGTCAATCTATTGTGCTGTTTCTGATGAAAACGTCTTTAAGTATTATCTGTAGTTTATTTCTTCATTTTATTTTTTATGGGCATGGTTCTTTTTTTTATTGAGAGACAATTGATACTATTCCTTTTGAGGACTGCTCTTCCCCTCCTCCCTCCTTCCTTTCTCCCTCCCTTTCTCCTGTCCATCCTTTCTTTTCCTCCAGCTGTTCCACTGAGCAATAAGAACCTATATGTACATCTGCTGATATTTTCCATCCCACAGTATAGACTTTTGTTTATAATTTTAGGGTTTTCATTTTTGCTATTTGAGCTTTTCCTATTAGTTCCTCTTTACACTTGCATCTTTTCAATGCCTCCTAAGTAGGTCATTTGTATCTATTTTAAAAGGTCATTGTCCTCGGCTCGCGCCTCTGTGTCTGCCTCTGTGCCTGGCTGATCCACCGCTGCCCCTTCAAGGCTCCCTACACCTGAGCTGCCTCCTTGCTTACGCTCAGCACTTTTTTAATAATGGCTGTGCTTATTAAATTTTTTGCACATTCAACAGAATTCTGGGAATTTATGACTATCATGTTTGCTGCTTTATCATCCTTATTTTGTATGCTTCATTTTTTTTTTTAATACTAGCTTTTCTTTCCTGTGAACTTTATTCCCACCTGCTAAGGTAGGGCATTTATGGCCATATGTTCAGCAGCCCTCTCTTGGGTATCTCTTTTTCATTTGCTCTGCCTTGTGGCATGTTCAGTTTTAGGATAGTTATGATGCCATTTTATTGAATAAGCACAATTAGGATTTGCTTCTGTTTATTTCCACTAAGCTATTCCAGGTGAGCTCTGTTCTTATGTACAAATATTACTTTAATTCAGTACTTTCTTTTTAGCTCCTAGTAGCAACCTGTACCTTTTCCTGGTTCAGGTCCTGATTCAATTCACACTTCTCTGGAAATAGAGATTGTCAGCTCTCTCTCACCCACTAGAAGTGTATATTGCTTCTTTTTTGTGTGTGTGACAGAGACAGAGAGAGACAGAGATAGGGACAGACAGACCCGAAGGGAGAGAGATGAGAAGCATCAATTCTTCATTGCGGCTCCTTAGTTTTTCATTACTGCTTTATCATATGTGCCTTGACCCGGGGTCTATGGCAGACTGAGTGACTGCTTTCTCAAGCCAGTGACCTTGGGTTCAAGCTGGTGAGCCTTGCTCAAACTAGATGAGCTCGTGCTCAAGCTGGAGACCTCAGGGTTTCGAACCTGGGTCCTCTGCTTCCCAGTCCAAGCTCTATCCAATTCTATCCACTGCACTACCACCTGGTCAGGAGTATATTACTTCTATTCAGTATCAACTGCCTAGGCTGTGTATATGAAAGCCAGCTCAGATTAGATTCGAAATCTCCAGGGCATTTCAAGTATTATGATTTACTCTTCTGGACACCTGCCTAATAGCGTAACTTACAGATGAAATAGTACACTCTATCCTTAAAAATATTAATATATATATATAACTATTACTATGAAAATTTTAAATTTGAAACATACAAAAAAGAGGGGCAAAGTATAATAACCCTTATACATAATAACACTTTTGTACCCACTACCTACCACCAGTACTTGTCTACTCTAATAGCTAATTTTTTTGTGTCCACTTGATTAAGCTAGGGATGTTCAGATAACTCATGAAACATTATTTCTGGGTGTGTCTGTGATGGTGTGTCCAGAAGAGATTAGCATTTGAATAGCAGACTGAGTAAAGAAGATCCTTCTCAGCAAAGTGGGTAGGCTCGTTCAATCTATTGAGGGGCTGAATAGAACAACAAGGTAGAAGATGTAAAAAGGTGCACTCTGCTTGAGCTTGGCTGTCCATCTTCTTCTGCCTTCAGGTATTTGTGTTTCTGGTTCTTGGGACTTTCAACTCAGACTGGGAATTTCACCATCAGATTAAATTATACCACCGGCTTTTCTGGTTGTACAACTTGCAGAGGGCATATGGTGGGACTCCTTGGCTTTTGTAATCACAAGCAGAGGCAGATTAAGGTTGGTTGAGGCCCCAGATGCAGAAAAAAAATATTGGGCCACTTAAAGAAAAAGAGAGGGAAAATAAAAATACAGGTTAACCATATTTTTAAATTAATAAAAAATATTATATACTATTAATGTTAAAATTATACATACAAAACCAAACTTGGTATCATTTGAAAAAAATGTGAAGTTGGATTTTGTGGGATCTTCAGAAGTTGGGGAACAGGGTGTGGAACCAGTGCACCCACCATTAAATCTGCCTCTGATCACATAAGCCCATTCTTATTATAACTCTCCTCTTATTTTCTATCTATATGTCAGATACATGTTACTTCATTTTCATGTACTTAATTATGTGTATATTTTTAAACTACAACTCTATTGTCTAACATAACTATAATATCTTAACTCTATGAAAATACTAACAAAAATTCTTTTATATCTTCATTTATCCACCTACTAATTCAAATTCCCCAAACATCCTTTCATACTTTCATTAATTGATTGTTTGACTAGGAGGCAAATATGATACATTTTATAAATACATCAATATTTTATATTTATAAATATTATATATAATATATATATAAATATATATATTTGAAATAATCACAACAAAATTAATTAGTAATAAAAGTATAAATAACCAGGCCCTGGCCAGTTGGCTCAGGGAGGAGCATTGACGTGGCCTGTGGATTTGATTCTCCGTCAGGGCACACAGGAGAAGTGCCCATCTGCTTCGCCGGTGCTTCTCCACCCTTCTCCCTCTCCCTTCTCTTTCTCTCTTTTCCCCTCCAGCAGCCAAGACTCCACTGGAACAAGTTGGCTCGGGTGCTGAGCGGGGCACCAAAATCACTGCCTCAGGCCCTAGAATGGCTCTGGTTGCAGGGAAGCAATGGCCCCAGTGGGGCAGAGCATAGCCCCCTAGTGGGCTTGCCAGATGGAACCCGGTCGGGCACATGCGGGAGTCTGTCTCTCTGCTTCCTCACTGTCACTTAAGAAAAATACCAAAAAAAGTACAATTAAGCAGTCTGAAAGAAATAGCAAGCTGATGTGCTGCTTTTGAATGTATCATCTCTTTCCTGTGGCCGCCTGAATGCAATTCAGCAGGAAATTTGCCCTTACTTTCAAAGAGAGAGATCTTAAATACAATTATATATAACTTTTGGATTATTCCAATGCCTGCTTTTAATATAAGTGAAATGATTTGCCTGAAATTCCATCAAGAATGTAAGAGATCATTTGTTCAGTAGGAAAAAAGAAAGCTGTGAATCATGTTAGCCATTTTATGACACTGTGCAGGCACACCATATAAACAAATACATGCAAATGGATAAAGCAGTACTTTTTAAGACTGTTAAAAGTGATTTTGGAAAATCTAGAATATCCTGATAAAACAAAATATCATAACCTCAGGAAAAAGAGGCAAAGAGATCACAATTACAAGGTTGGCTTGACTCATTCTACCTGAATAACTGTACTTTAGCTTTCACCATGCCTTGTCTGAATTTTATTACTCTTTGCATTCTGACTACTAACCGAAAACAGGATTCCTTCAGATTCCTGGGCAGTTTGCCACTACTTTAGGCCAAGGGGCCAATAAAAATCATTAGCAATACATAAATTTTATCCAGTGGGCTTTCCTGAACATGTGTGAGTGTTCATAAAGCCCAGACACTGAAATCCACATGTTGCGTCGAATCCACATGTTGTGTCCCATCATGTGCTCCTCATTTACTCGCCATCGGCTATACTCAGATCTGTTATGTGATTAGATTGTAATTTCTATCAAGTGAGAATCAATATACCATTCATATGTACTAATAAGAATGATGATTTGATAGACACTTTTGTTCATAGAAAAACAGTAGATAATGGTGGCGCAGTGGATAAAGCGTTGACCTGGAACGCTGAGATCGCTGGTTCAAAACCCTGGGCTTGCCTGGTCAAGGCACATATGGGAGTTGATGCTTCCTGCTCCTCCCTCCCCCTTCTCTCTCTCTCTCTCTCTCTCTCTGTCCTCTCTAAAAATTAATATAAAAAAGAAAAAAAAAGATTAAAAAAAAAGACTTATCAGAGTTCTAGCTTTATCCAAAGTCCATAGTACACAATGCCTATTCTGAATTTTATTTATTGATTTGCAGTTAGAATGATATTAATATATTTATAAGAAGAAAATATTAGAATGAATTAAGCATGTACATAATTATCATGATGGGAGGTATTAGTCACTTTATGAAACTGAAAATCTCTATCCACTTTTTTTTGCATTTAAAATTCAAAATTGTCCTTTGTGTCCACTTGCCCTTGTTTATTATATCTTATAATTTTTTTGAGAGTGAAAAATATGATTTATGGAAAATGTAGTTTTACTTAATGTCATGTATGATAAACACATTCACCCATACACAAACACACTTGAAAGACTGGGTGAAGTGTGTTCACACTGATGTTTAATTAAAAAATTTCCATCTTTAACAACTGCCATACAATATGAATTATGGTATTTCGAGTTACTATCACTATAAATTTCAACACTATTCCCAGTGCTTGCCTTGGCTACATTAGTTAGAAACAATAAAATAAGAAGTACTATTTCAAGAATAGAAAATGAAGACTGATGTAAGGTAAAATATTAAAGAGAAACAAACTAATAATGAAACTTCTTTTACGTGCTATTTTAACTGTTATCTATCATATTAATCTGATTTTCAATGACGTTCTTCTTTATGGTGAGTAAAATTTTTCCTTGATCCTAGAAATTACAGTTAAAAAAAAAAAAATTCAAAGGATTCCTCCACCTTAATTTAAACCAGAAAGTCGCCTCCCTTAGACTGTAGTAATCTAGTAGGAAATACATTTTGGCTATAAACATCTATTAAAAAACATTAAACAACAAACTAACACCTCTTTGTACATTAATAAATTAAGTATAAATAAAGGCCAGAGTTTATTTTAAAATCCTAAGGATACCAAGAGCTTGTTTAAAAAAAAGATTTTATTTTAAGGTGTTTTTTTTTTTTTTTTTTGTATTTCTCTGAAGCTGGAAACGGGGAGAGACAGTCAGACAGACTCCCGCATGCGCCCGACTGGGATCCACCCCGCATGCCCACCAGGGGCGACGCTCTGCCCACCAGGGGGCGACGCTCTGCTCCTCTGGGGGCGTCGCTAGGCGGCGACCAGAGCCACTCCAGCGCCTGGCGCAGCGGCCAAGGAGCCATCCCCAGCGCCCCGGCCATCCTCGCTCCAATGGAGCCTCGGCTGCAGGAGGGGAAGAGAGAGACAGAGAGGAAGGAGGCGGGGGGTGGAGAAGCAAATGGGCGCCTCTCCCATGCGCCCTGGCCGGGAATCGAACCCGGGTCCCCCGCACGCCAGGCTGACGCTCCACTGCTGAGCCAACCGGCCAGGGCCTAAAAAAAAGATTTTAGAGAATCCAAAACTTTAGAAATATCGTGTATACCCTGGCAAAATTTGATTAAATTTGTAATTAACAGGTGGGTGTTTATTTTTAAATTCTCCAGGGAACTCAGTGTTACACACCTAAGGAGCCTTTCTTATAGTCACATAATCCTGTGATACTTCAATTTTCTTCCACATGTGTGCACATATGTTTATTTAACCAGAAGAAGCAGTAAGAAACAATTTCAAATAAAATAGACACTGGGACAAGAATATGACAAGAGAATATATCTTATTTGAGAAAAGAAGAAATAGCAGATTAATATTTAGCAGTTTTTTAAAAGTTTGTTACACATTTCGGCTTAAATAATTTATCTTTTAAAATACACTTTTAAACACATTGTTTTAGTTATATTAAAATACAGGTGTAAAAAATTATTTTTTTTATTTAAAGGTAGATATCTTTTTTTTTCTTTTAATGAGACAAAAGTCATTTTTTTTCTTTAAGGGTTTTTTTCCCTAGCAATTTATAATGTTTATTTTCAAATAATAAAAAAACCAAGCACCAATAATAACTACAATAATATGGCCTTGGCCAGTTTGCTCAGTGGTAGAGTGTCGGCCCAGCATTTGGATGTCCTGGGCTTGATTCTGGGTCAGGGCACACAGGAGAAGCACCCATATGCTTCTCCACCCTTCCCCTTCTCCTTTCTCTTTATCTCTCTCTTCCCTTCCCACAGCCAAGACTCCACTGGAGCAAAGTTGGCCCCGACGCTGAGGATGGTTTCATGGCCTCCAACTCAGGTGCTAGAATGGCTCCAGTTGCAAGAGAGCAATGACCTAGATGGGCAGAGCATCACCCTCTAGTAGGCTTGCTGGATGGATCCCAGTCAGGCACATGCAGGAATCTCTCTGCCTCTCTGCTTATTACTTTATTTATTTTTTTTAAATAGTTTATTTTTTTTAATTTATTTATTTTTTTTATTTATTCATTTTTTAGAAAGGAGAGAGAGAGAGACAGAGAGAGAGAAGGGGGAGGAGCAGGAAGCATCAACTCCCATATGTGCCTTGACCAGGCAAGCCCAGGGTTTCGAACCGGCAACCTCAGCATTTCCAGGTTGACGCTTTATCCACTGCGCCACCACAGGTCAGACCCCGCTTATTACTTTAGAACAAACAAACAAACTACAATAATACTGTAATGATGTTCATTTATTTTCTTGCCTTTTTCTTTCTAATTTAAAAATCATACACAATTAACCTGAATATAGATACCAATACACATATATTTGGGATCCTAAATAGTGTTAATACATGACAGTTTGTCTTTAAATGTTGCAAAATTTTTTCATGACATTATATTCTTTTGCTAGCATCATCATAAAATGTGTTATACATGATGGATACTTAATGCTTTGCTTTTTAAAGCTGGTGTTTCCAGAATGGACTGCTGAGAGTTTGCATATGAACCATTCACTGGTAACTGCCCTGGATATAAATAAGCAATGAGGCTAAATCTTCAAGCTAGGTTCTTGCAATCTAAGACAGAGCACACTCATGTGAAACTATCACATTGTTGTTCTTCTCTACTTTTTATTCATAATTATATTATTGTTACAGCAATATCTTTGTTATAAACCACCACAACAATTTTTAAAAGAAATATATGTCATAAAAAGTGACTAAAATTGTGCTAATAGTCTATTTTATTAATTTTTTTGTTTCCTTTTTTAAGGTTTTGGGAGCTTGAATAAAAAAATATAATTTGAATTGTTAGGGAGAGAAACTGCATTCCAGAGAAGTGGATTAGCATTGATGAAGAAACAGAAAGAAATATTCCTGGCACAACTGAAGTCATGCATAGCACAATTTAGCCAGTTTATATGATAGGGTTATTAGAGATAAATAAGGAATACTAAGTAATTCCAACTTGGTTATGAATCCCAAGATACGGAATTTTAGTTATAGAGGGTTCAGTTCATAGGAATAGAAGCAAGGCTGCTTTGAAGACCTATGATTTATTATTTGACTATGACATCATGGGGCTGTATTGCAATACAAAAAATTAAATAAAAAATAATAATGATGTTCATAAAATTTGATAAGAAACTTGAAAGAACTTAGCTGCCTGTTGGATGAATAACATATCTACAAAGAGTAATAATTATTTAAATTTACTCCAAGTATAAAATCAAAGAAATTGTTTCAGTTGGAATTATCACTCAGGACTTTTATTTCTTCATAAATTATACAGTTACTAGCTGTGTTAACTAAGAATCAGTAGGAGGCCTAGAATCAATGACAATTCAGCAAAAATGAGTACTCTGGGAATTTCCTACCAGAAAGAATCAAGACTTCTTAAAGATAGGTGATTTCAATCTGGGGCAGGAAATATTCATGATGTTTCTAAGAAATGTTGTGCCACAAAACAAAGAAAGACAAAACAAAAATCCATTGAGGTCATGTCAAAAAAGATGCTGGGGCTATCATGAAAAGATTACAATTAGCCAAAATTGGATAACTTGAATATCCAACAACAACCACAACAATAATTATAATTGATTAAAATATGTAGAGTTTTTAATACCAATGATTTCATAGAGGGGATCAAAGAATCTGCATTTTAATACAATTCAACAGGCATGAGTATGCTCATGAGAATGTGAGAACCACCACTCGACATGGTTAATAAGTGTATGGCCAGTAGTCAGGGCCATCACGGCCAGGCACTCTCAGGTTCACATTAGATTTGAAGAGGACATAGTCAAGCACCTCAGAAGAGTATTTCAGTTTTAAGCATAAGGATGCAGGTAGGAATTAAAGAAATCTCTTTAGTTCTAAGATTTGAGACTCTGCCCAAGCAAATAAGTAAGTGATTATATTGTACATGAGTTGGATATATCACATAGGATGAATTTTAAAAAATTAGGAAGACTTTGTATGGGAAATTTTAGGATATGAGTGAGAAAAATTTACCTTTCTTTTAGAAAAATTCAATAAGTTAGAGAAACAGCGGAGCCGAAACTGGTGAGCCATACCTTTATTCTAGCCTTGCACCCAGCAGGCGAGTAAACACAAACACACAGGGCTCCAAAACCCACTCATTCAGTGCTCACAAAGCTACTGAACCATCCAGGTTTTCTTAGAATCAAAGGTCCCCCACCACCCTCAGTCCCGTCTGGTTCCCCATCTCCTTCACTCTTCTCATCTCTGCACAAACTGGCTTCTCCTTCAGCACCACGCCATCTTCGCTGCCTTCTCTGCAAAAATGGCCTCCTTCTTCCTCCTCCTTCTTCTCTCCTTAAAATTTTTGGCAAGAAAACCCCTCCTCCAGCACATATTACTATAACAAAGCCCCTTCCCAAGCAAGAAGGTAATTAGTTGTTTCACCTGGCAGAGCAATTCATGTGGGCAGCGGCCATTTTTAAAAATAAAAGTGAGCAAAATCAAATAACACACATTTTACAAACTTATATGCCCAACAATAAGGCTTCTTCTTAATCTTACCTATATTATCTGAAGCTTCTGTTTCCATTTCATTCTCCTTTTCTGACACTGTATCAATAGACTGTGGTGCTTGTTTTAAGGTGTCATTTCTCCCACAATTCACTGCAAAGAGATTCTGTGGTTTGTGTAAGTCTTCCTAAATTTATTTTGTAGAAAGGCCAGTACATTGCAAAGAACTTCCTTATATTCACCAGCTTACCCTTAAGCATTTTGAGTTATGCTGTGATATGTATATGTTCACCTCACTTCCTCCCATGCTGTGGATTCTTATGTTCTGTTACCCACATATTCAATCTCAGCACTACCTGAATCTCTTAAATACCTTATCACCATCTTTTCATTCCTTGTCCTGTGAGATGTGTCTAGACAGGGCATCTATTCTTGCAAGTCTATCACTATATTATTATGCTGGCTGTGTCTCTGTAGTCTTCTCTCATTTGTTGCCTTCCGGCTTTTTTTTGGGAGGGGGGCTAGTCCAATTTTAATTTTTTGTTCTTTGCTTAAAAACAATCTATGTATGTCACTAAATACAAAAACAGAGAATCTGTTTTGCTATTGCTTTTATTATATTTAACATATTTTCACAGTCACGCAACTAGTAACATTTTAAAATGAAAGCAACCTTTCTCTTATTGATGATATTATAATTTAAATTTCATCCACCCTTACTGAAGCTTTTTACATCTTTTGTAGGACTTCCAAATTCCTAGAATTGTGTGAAATTAGTTTTAGCTCTTGCAATATCATGATAAGAAAAGAGTAATATTATTCTATTTATATTTATAATTCCCACTTTTCTATACACCTCATTGATTTTTTTATATATTTCAACTTACTGTAAATCTATTTCAGGCAATTAGCATGTGTATCCGTACATACCTTCCTGTGCTACGTACTAACAGACATATTTTAGAGTATTTAGCAGTATCATTACTTTTTGCTTGGTTATAAACTTATTGAATTTTTCTAAAAGACAGGTAAAATTTTCTCACTCATATCCTAAAATTTCCCATGCAGATTCTTCCTAATTTTTTAATAATCATCCTATGTGATATATCCAACTCATGTACAGATATAATCACTTATTTATTTGCCTGGGCAGAGTCTCAAACCTTAGAACTAAAGAGATTTCTTTAATTCCTACCTGCATCCTTATGCTTAAAACTGAAATACTCTTCTGGGGTGCTTGAATATGTCCTTTCATAGTCTCAGAAGGAGTGTCTTTGACCTTCTCTATACTTGTTATTCCACATTGCCAGAATTGAAGGGCAAACTCCCAGAAGGCTAGAGGACAGGGAGATGTCAGCCATCCTGAAGTTCCATCTGCTCACTTAACATGTAAGGAAACTGTGGTCCAGAACACCTAAAGCAAAACAAAACACACCTGTTTACCCAAACTGTCATTGTATTTTCTTCCTTCTCTTCCTCCTACTCTCCCCTCCTACTCCTTGTTTAATCGCATGTCTTAAATGCAACACATTTTCTGATAACTACTCCAATGCACTATGTTATCATTTCCTCACATTTATGTGGTTAATTCTTCAAGTATTCTTTTGAAATTCTTTCCTTTAACCTTTTTGGCCTTGAGTTACACTTATATTTTTTTCCTGTGTTTCTTTTTTTCTTATTTTCTCCTGTATTCCACCTGTTCAGAGAGGAGCTTCTTTTCATACCCTTGTTAGTCTCTTTAATATGGTTTTTGCCACCCATTCATTCACTTTCATTCTTCCCCCTCCCTTTATTCCTCATCTGAAGACTGTAGACGAAAGTGTGTCCTCTAGCCTGCTTTTGCTACCTCTTCTCAGAGAGCTACATCTCTGCCCTTTTAGTCTTTAATTTTCTACTAACCTAATCTCCTTCCCTGCCCATTTACATTTTCCATCCTCTTCCTCTCTCTTCAACCTGAAATCAGCCTAGCTTTATTTCTTCTTATTTCTTCTTGAAGTTGCCCTCACTTCTGCCTTCTTTTCCTGTCCACCTTAGAATCCTCTTTCCATTAATTTAGGTGAATGTTGCATACCCAGTTTTCCCCTCCAAACTTTCCTGTTGAGCCCATGAAGCTGCTTCAGTTGTTGAGCAGATTGCACAGATAGCCAAGGTGGCTCCTGTGCATAATAAAGTTTGCACACCTCTAATGGAAAACATGCTATGTCATTTTTCTCCACACCATGCTCACATTTCCTGGCTCCCAGGTGAGTTCTAGTGCCTTATTCAAAGTGTGTCTTTAATTGTCTTTTTTATAAGGCAGTCCTTCTTTGTTTCTGTTGGAAAACACCTGGTGAGTGCTTAATCCTTCTAATCCTTCCCTATCCTTGCCACACTTCTGTTTTACACCTAAATTTCTTAATCCAAATCCCAAACCTGTTTGCTACATTTGCTCGATATATTGAAACAATGAAATATCATTTCATTCTCCATATATTCACCATTTGCTTCTAGCAGTGCTGTTACATTTTTTTCAGCCAATTTTCAGTTTACATAATAACAACAATAAATTAAAGCTAACAATAAAATATACTAACAGTATAACTATAACAAAATATATGCTAGGTATTTCTTGTTCTTATGCTTACCTACTTGATCTACTCTAGGTGATTCATAAGCTACATCATGACTCTAATTAGTTTCAAGATAAAAATATTCACACATTCATAGTTCATGGTATCCTGCAATTATTTTCGAAAAATTTATTTCACCACTAATTTTTGCTCACCTGTGGCCAATTGGTACTCTCATTATTGCTTCTTAAGGTATGTAAATTACTGAAACATTTTTTGTAACAGACTTTCTTTACAGATTTAAAGAATTATATTCATAAAAAATACCCCCAAAGATTCAGAGTATAAGAAGCATTACCATGTATTTTTTCTGGTTATACGTATTCACTGAAATCCAGCATTAATGTAATCTTTTTTACTATTACACATAAATGTTAAATAGACATATAATTGTAACCCAATGCATGGCTATATATTATTGAGAATGAAGGTAGTTTTATGTATTTTATTTCTGAAAAATTTAGAAAATTCATTATTAAAATATATTTTCTTATATAAAAAGATGCATTTTATAGTTGGTAGAAAGAGTTCTAAATAGAAATTTTAAAATCTTTAGTGCAATATTTTCTTTGCCAACAGTTACTCAATTAATAGTAACACCTTTACTTCTTAACTACAGAGTGGGAATTTTACACTAATTCAAGATGACCCAAATACACTTAAAATATTTCAGAAATAAAGTTATTTTGTATATACAACACTGTGCATTACTTTTGAATTGTTTAAGAGAATACCTCAATTTTACTGCACAACCTGAAAATTAATTATTTTCCAAATAGAAGAAGTGCGTTATTATTGTTCTGCAAATTTCTAGATAATACTAGCAAGTGTCTAAGGCAGGGGTCCCCAAACTACGGCCCGCGGGCCACATGTGGCCCCCTGAGGCCATTTATCCAGCCCCCACCGCACTTCTGGAAGGGGCACCTCTTTCATTGGTGGTCAGTGAGAGGAGCATAGTTCCCATTGAAATACTGGTCAGTTTGTTGATTTAAATTTACTTGTTCTTTATTTTAAATGTTATATTTGTTCCCGTTTTGTTTTTTTTTTGTTTTTTGTTTTTTTTTTAATTTTTCTGAAGCTGGAAACAGGGAGAGACAGTCTGACAGACTCCCGCATGCGCCCGACCGGGATCCACCCGGCACGCCCACCAGGGGCGACGCTCTGCCCACCAGGGGGCGATGCTCTGCCCATCCTGGGCGTCGCCATGTTGCGACCAGAGCCACTCTAGCGCCTGAGGCAGAGGCCACATAGCCATCCCCAGCGCCCGGGCCATCTTTGCTCCAATGGAGCCTTGGCTGCAGGAGGGGAAGAGAGAGACAGAGAGGAAAGCGCGGCGGAGGGGTGGAGAAGCAAATGGGCGCTTCTCCTGTGTGCCCTGGCCGGGAATCGAACCCGGGTCCTCCGCACGCTAGGCCAACGCTCCCGTTTTGTTTGTTTTTTTACTTTAAAATAAAATATGTGCAGTGTGCATAGGGATTTGTTCATAGTTTTTTTTTATAGTCCGGCCCTCCAATGGTCTGAGGGACAGTGAACTGGCCCCCTGTGTAAAAAGTTTGGGGACCCCTGGTCTAAGGAGTATTAACCAATAAATTGTCATTCTTCTAAGTATAGGTGAAACTATTTCAATTGCTAAAATGCTAAGCACAATGAATTCCAGCAATATCATCTAAATAGCTAACATTTTCTTTGGAATTATCTGGGTTAATCCTGACATAGTTCACAAGCAAATAATCCAATATACAAGTGGAGCACAGAGTCAATTATGCTGTACGTTTGATCACTTTGTTATTGTTTGAATGTGGGAACATCTTAATTTACTGTACTATAAACTCTCCAAAGGATGTATTCAAATTTCTTTATGTATCTCCAGAGTATCTAGTACTGTATTTTATACACAAAGAAATATGTTAATTAATAGATTTTTAAATATTTAATTTGGGGAGAAATATTATGTAAACTATATCTACAAGTTGGTTTCCATTTACTCATAGACATTAAGTCAAATATTTTTATTTCTCAGTAACTTTTTATTCATTGCACAAGTTAAACAATAAAACAACATCAAAGAGAAGTTTAAATAAATTTGTACCTTCAAGAATAATGTAATTCCTTTTGCTTTCTTTTTGATAATATAGTAAGCCTATTAAAACAGTAGTTTTTACTAAACACAATTATTACTTAACACTGATATCCTTATTAGAGTTGCGACTGTTACAAATGAGAAAAGCTTAGCTACTTTTAAAAGATGTTCCATAAATTCAGCAACATATGTGTACTGACTAAGCATTTCCTGTGTCCCCAGGATCCACTGTATATCTGACTGCCTGTTTCCTTTCTGCTCCTCTACATCCTCCAGCTCCTATTTAAAAAACAGAAGGTAGAATTTATTGCCAAAGCATGTTATATGATTACTATATGCTTCATATTTTACTTCCTCTGATTCTTCCTGTTTTCTCAATAGGTATGAGAAATGGTTGTGCAGTTGAAAAGATACGGGAATTGCAGAGCTGCTAATAGAATGGTAACCTCATAAAAATTTCCTTTTGCTTTCACCGCTTAAATGCCCTTGTTTTTGTTTCTTTGATATTTTCATATTGAATAGCTTTCTGCCCACCTTGATCATCTCCCTGTGGCTCACCTCAATCTGTTTTTCTCTCTCTCCTGGCTGCCGGCCAGCAACTGGGCTATTTATAACTGATGGACCTCAAGGGTGAGTACTTCATATAGGGTAAGTACTCTTTTGTCTTGCTGTCACTGAGGCTACTATCCCCAGTGGCTCCAAGGCTATATTGGTACACTTGACCTCTCGCGACCTAAGCATGAATATACAGTCAGATACTGAACCATAGTAAATTGTTATGTAATCTCAATGCTGTTTGAGCTTTGCCAAGTTACTGGATGTGGGATATTGCTTATTATGTATATTCACTGTAGAAAATTACACTTGTTCAATGTTAGGGCTGGAATAATATAGTGATACTTCTAACTTGAAGGATTTTAAATATGAAAGGGGAAAAATACTAAATATTATAAAAGTTTTATTAGTCTGGCCAACTGAGTGCCAGAAGTGTACAAAATCATTTTGTTCCAAAAATTTATGAGCAAAAGACTCGAATCATGTATTTTAAATGAAAAGGTTTACTTTTAGCCTGTGGAAGGAAGTCTGGAAACGGAAAGACTATCTGATTTAAAGGTGCCTGCTCTGGGCTCCCATGGCAACCTGTGTCATACAGAACATTTCACATTCTAGTCGTAGTTTTTCTTCTTACTTGTTTAAGCATTTTCTAAATTTATCTTAGCAGTCATCTGTTTTGTAAATAAATTTTCTATAGAAACACAACTATACTCATTTATTTTCTGATTGTGTATATCTGCTTTTCTGCTACAAAGACTGAGTTCAGTAGTTATCACAGAGTTAAGTATGTAATTATCACAAAGACCTTATAACTCACAGTGCTTAAAATACTTATTATTTGACTCTTTGCTCCCCCCAAAAAAAGGTTATCTACCTCTGTTCAAGAATATTTATCTGTTAAAAGCATGAATGAATTTATAATCTGATAATTTCAGTACAGAATCATTGTTTTTCAGTCATCTATATGTTTATTAGTTCAGATGGAATTTTCTGTTTTCAGATAACCCTTGATTCAAATCTATACTCCATTTCCATACTATTTTGTTTACCTGTAAAATGAGGATTCTAATTGTATCTACTTAATTCTGTTAGAATTAAGCAGAGTCAGAAAAGACCAGTGTAACAGGCTTTATTGAAAGGAAACCTGCCGGGCTGGCTCTCAAGGGAGAGTCGCACCAGGCACAGCCTGGGACTGGGCTTTAAGGGTTTTGGGAAGGGTCGTGGGGCATTTAGCTGATTGGCTGCTGTACAAAGGATGGTCTTTTATGAAAGTTTGCCTGGACTTCTTGGCTTGTGACGTCAGACATTCCTTTGTGGTTGGTCATCTGCTGCAAGCCCTGAAATAAGACTTACTGGTAGGGTTAAAGAAATGAAACCTAATAACATCTACTCTATTATTGAGAACCCACGAGTAAATCAGTAGGACTAAAAAGCCATCATATATTTGGGGAACTAGAGCTTCAGTTACTTCTATTTTTGTTTCTTCACTATCTCCCAGGATACTACTACTATTTCTTCTCCTCCTCCTCCTCCTCTTCCTCTTCCTCTTCCTCCTCCTCCTCCTCCTCCTCCTCCTCCTCCTCCTCCTTCCTCTAATTTTCTTTTCCTTCTGAGAGAGGCAGAGAGACACAGAGAGAAACAGATAGGGACAGACAGACAGGAAGGGAGAGAGATGAAAAGCAACAGTTCTTCATTGTGATTACTTAATCTCCTTAATTGTTCATTGACTGCTTTCTCATATGTGCCTTAACTGGGGGCTACAGCAGAGCAAGTGACCCCTTGCTCAAGCCAGTGACCTTTGGGCTCAAGTCAGCAACCATGGGGTCATGTTTATGATTCCTATGCTCAAGCCAGTAACGCCATGCACAAGCTGGCAAGCCCAGGCTCAAGGCAGATGAGCCTAACTCAAGCCAGCAACCTCGGGTTTCAAACCTGGGTCCTCTGCATCCCACTCTGATGCTTTATCCACTGCATCACCACCTGGTCAGGCCCAGGATACCTTTTTTTTATATATAATTCTTCTTTCTGCTGTCAAAATATGTAAATGCCTAAAATCATGCTGAAAACATATAATATGTTGGTCAAGAGTAGTTAGTTAACACATATTTTTTGAAGAGAAGAATAATTGATGAATAAATGTATTTTCTTTACTTTCCCCATGGTGTTATAATGCTATATGCCTATAGTTCCACTTGGGACATAAAGTGGGATTGAAATGGAGCAGTGACTCAACTATCATAGATGATCAATGCATAATCCTTGAATGAATGTAATAAAATGTAAGATGCAGACTACAGTGTTCCACAGTAGTATTATCAAAGAGAGACCTCATAGGTTCTAAAGTATGACCAGTTTTGTTTTTTTTTCAGAGTGGAAACAGACAATAACCATCCTCACTTAGATAGAGTTAGTTTGATTATATAATGGAGATCAAAGAATAGGTGAGCTACATAGGGTATAGTTTTGGCACAGAAGATGATTTTACTCAAGTACAAAGAATATTTGTAACTTCACAAATTTAACCAATAATTCAGAAGCTAGTAGATGTTAATTCATGTTGAAAAGCTGTTTCCACTTCTAGATTTTTGAGTTCAATCAATAAGATGTATGCTTCTAAACACAGTTTAAATTAGTATTTATTTGTTGAGGCTTATAACTTCCACCTTAGTCTCTAGTTTAAATTCCTTTGCTTGGGGAAAGGCTCTGGTTTTCTAGAGGAAGAAAAATTAGTAGGAGAGTAAATGATTTGAGACAATGTCTAGCCACAAAGAAAAGCTAAGTGTATGTATTTATGTGTGTATAAGGATGAGGTTATTGTTTCCATTCCTTTTAAGGTCACTGTACTTATCTATTATATTATTATTATTTAGATTTTAGTGAAGAAGAACTATAACTGAATTAATATTTCTAAGAATGATTTAATGCTGCTTGGGATTCCAAGGTCACCATGAAGCATAATGCGGAAAATAAATACTTTTCTTACGGTTTTTATTAACAACATATATCTATGTCACAATGAGAACTGAATGTAGCATCATTTGACATGTCTAGTGTTTATGACAATGAAAGAAATAAAAGACAAATTGGTCACAAGATAGCCCTGTTTCCAGACATATTTGGAAGTGGTTTAGGGATGGAAAGGAATCCAAATATGTAAGTACAGCATTTGCGTTAAAGAAAATTATGTGTTAATAGACTAAAATCTCAATACAAACTCTGGTGAAAACTGGGGAAATTTAGGCTATATGTAAAAGAAAAAAACACTAATAGTCATGAGTATTATTTTACTGTAGTTATTAATAAAAGAATTTAGATTATATATATTCAATTCATTTTTTTCAGAAAGAAATATAATAGAAATTCAATAAAAGGTATCTAAAATAATAAATAATATAATTATATTACTTATATTATTTTAATAAAATATTGAAATATCATTTTCATAAATAATCACTATAATTTACATTATGATTAACCATTATTAACATCAAATACATAAAAAGAAAATGAAAAGAAAATATACAGGTCTTAGCACAATCCAGTAACTAGTGAAATAATAACAGCTATTTTGAATTAATAACTTTTCAAGAAGTTCCAGAGCATGGAAGCTAAAATCAAAGATTACTATTTCAAAACGAAAATGGTCCTTAAAGCAAACCCAGTTTTTCAAATACTTTCTAAAATACCACTTTAAAAGTGATATTTTCAAGAAATAATTTTTATATTTTTAATGTATGTTCAGAGCAATTTTGTGATGACCTAGCCCTGAAAGAGAAGTGTAAGATACTTAAAAACTAAGGAAGAAGAGAATTCTAATTTGAAATTGACTACTTAAATGTAATTTATATTTTATGCATACTAGTAACGTAAGGATATTCAGGATCACAAGTCCTCATGTGTTCCTACACATCCAGATTAGTTATAGAAAACTGAAAACTCTTCACATACTAGCTGTGATCAGGATACTGTTATTCCTACTAAGTGGTATATCAAGGATTTATAATATTTAATACCCATTTAGCCTGAGTGCAAAAGCCACTTCACTAGTTCTATAATATATTTTTAAGTTTTCCATGAATTTGTTAAAAATAAAGTTGTTTTCCTTGAGCTAGTCATTTTCTCATTTGCCAAGTCATTAGTCTTTCCCATCTTCTGATACTATATAGTCAGTTAAACTTCCTCTGCCCTTGTCTTTTTACTTTCCTTTCATCCTTACCAGATTTTATCTACCTTTTGATAAACAGTCCAAGTCTCAATTCTTTCATGACTCTCTGATCCTCTTCGCCTCTCCCAGAAGTGGCTTCAAATGATAGGTGCTGCTCCACACGTCATTTCATAACACGTACTTTTATTTATTTTTTATTGTGCTGGGCTCCTTATTTGTTATTCTTATCATTCCAACTAAATTATATTTTCCTTAAAAAAAAATCAGTAAGTATCTGGTAATTATTTTATTTAAAGATTTCATGAACTATGTGTTATGTAACAAAGACTCTCTTCATGGAAATAATGCTAATTTTTAGAAAATAAGAAATCTCTATCTGAAAACTAAACACCATTCCTGATTGACAGTGCTCTGTTTACAAATATCAACAATTTTTTTGTTAATATTCATATGACACAAATATATTTTTGACACACAACTTAGATGTAATTGATTGTGTCAAATTGAATATATACCTAACTTTATCTGTGAGAAATTATAATTAAGTGCTTTCTTGGTTTTTGATGGTGTGTGAGCTTCATGAAAATAAAACAGCAAAGAGGAAATGTAGCACAATATAGAAAATTCAATGCTCATTGGGTGGGAGAAATATTTTTAATATAAATTAGGAAAACATCAATTTTTATTATTTTAATTTACACTATTTTGATTAATTTTTGAATTACTTATTATAGAATTAACACATTTACCCTTAAAATCTCCATGAAAATTAACAGGTCTTGAATATATATATATGTCAAATATATATAATATATTATATATATATTTAAGCAAGAGAGACAGGTACAGATAGGGACAGAGAGACAGGAAGGGAGAGAAATGAGAAGCATCAATTCTTTGTAGTGGCACCTTAATTGATCATTGATTACTTTCTTATATGTGTTTTGACCTAGGGGCTACAGCAGAGCAAGTGACCCCTTGCTCAAGCCGTCAACCTTGGGCTCAAGCCGGCAACATTGAGCTTCAAACCAGTGACGTTTGTGCTCAAGTGAGTGACCATGGGGTCATGGCTATGATCCCACACTGAAGCCAGTGACCCCGCAATTAAGCTGGTGATCTCGGAGATTTGAACCTGAGCCTTTTACATCTCAGTCCAATTCTCTATCCCCTGTGCCACATCCTGGTCAGGCTTGAATATTTTTTAAAGTAGATAAAATGATTTTTATTTCTTTAAATTTTACCCTCTATACAAAACACAAAATTGAAACACAATATTATAAGTACTTCCTGGTTGCAATTTAGTTATGTTGGAAAAGCTTATCAGTTCCCTTCAGTCCCTGGCCAACTGGCTTAGTGGTAGAGTGTCAGTGTGTGGATGTCCCAGGTTTGATTCCCTGTCAGGGCACACAAGAGAAGTGTCCATATTCTTCTCCACCCCTCCTCCTTTCTCTTCTCTCTCTCTTCCTTCCGCTTCTGCCGTCATGGCTTGATTAGAGCAAGTTGGCCCCAGGCTATGAGGATGATACCATGGACTCCTCCTCAGGTACTAAGAAGAGCTTAGCTTGGTTGCTGAGCAACAGAGCAACCCCAGATGGGCAGAGCATCACCCCCTAGTGGGCTTGCTTGGTGGATCCCAGTGGAGCACATGTGAAGTCTGTTGCTCTGCTTCCCCTACGCTCACTAAATAAAAAAATAAAAAATAAATCCTTTCAGTGACTGATGTGCTGAGCTGGTCTCAGGCATTTTGGAATGCCTGGTAAGTTGAAAGAATTAATAACTTTAAAAGTATTTAATTTGTAAACATGTTTTATTTCAAGATAATATGACTGTATTCCTTGGAATTCTCTTTGAAATAACTTTCAATAGAAATGGAAACAAACTTGATCATATCCAAGCTGCTTTTTGATGAATTCTTCTGTTACATTTCTATTAATAGCCTGAACAGGCAGTGACACAGTGGATAGAGCATTGCACTGGGATGCAGAGAACCCAAGTTCAAAACCCTGAGGTAGCCAGCTTGAGTGCAGGCTCATCTATCTGGCTTGAGCACAGGCTCACCAGTTTGAGTGTAGGGTTACTGGCTTGAGCATGGAATTATAGACATGACCCCATGGTCTCTGGCTTAAGCCCAAAATCACTGGCTTGAGCAAATGGTCACTCATTCTGCTGTAGCTCCCCAGTCAAGGCACATATGAGAAAGCAATCAATGAACAACTAAGGTGCCACCACAAAGAATTGAAGCTTCTCATCTCTCTCCCTTCCTGTCTGTCTGTCCCTGTCTGTTCCTCTCTCTGTCCATCTCTCTGTCACACACACATACACAAACAAAAAGTTTCTATTAATAAATATCTTTAGTTAATAGATTTTCATACAGGCCCTGGCCGGTTGGCTCAGCGGTAGAGTGTTGGCCTGGCGTGCAGGGGACCTGGGTTTGATTCCCGGCCAGGGCACATAGGAGAAGCGCCCATTTGCTTCTCCACTCCCAACCCCCTCCTTCCTCTCTGTCTCTCTCTTCCCCTCCCGCAGCCAAGGCTCCATTGGAGCAAAGATGGCCTGGGCGCTGGGGATGGCTCCTTGGCCTCTGCCCCAGGTGCTAGAGTGGCTCTGGTCGCAGCAGAGCGATGCCCCGGAGGGGCAGAGCATCGCCCCCTGGTGGGCAGAGTGTTGCCCCTGGTGAGCGTGCCGGGTGGATCCCGGTCGGGCGCATGCGGGAGTCTGTCTCTCCCCGTTTCCAGCTTCAGAAAAGTACAAAAAAAAAAAAATAGATTTTCATACAGTATATAAGTTAAATTAATTTCTTTTTACTATTTTAAAAATATCATTATATCTTTTTGTGAATCATATCATCAGGAATTAATCTTAGAAAAATTATAATTCATATAAGCAACTATTGTCAAAATCATATTAATAATGATTAATATTTTTGAAATGAAAAAAATAAAAGTTTTTCTTTGTTTTATAAGTTCCTAAGGATTACAATATAATTCTCTGCTCACAAACACTGGATGCACATTTGACTCATTTATTATCATGATCCCACTTGTATTTGTCCTTGGTTATTCAGTTCATAAATTTCAACAATTACACTGGAAAAGGTTTTTTGTTATTTGGTGACAGGTGAAGGAAGGTACTTTAGACTCTATCTCTTACATCTGGAAAATATGTTAAAGAATTATCTTGTATAGGGGAATATTGAGAAAACTAGGGAGCTAGGAAGAGAAAGTAAAGAAATATCAGGGAAGAAAGAAAACAGGAAAATAGAAGGACATAGAGAGTGAGCTGAGAGAACTGATGTTAAAAATGAGAGAAGGGGTATAAGGCTGGTGGGCGCTGCCATGCAGATTACTCTGGATTTGAGCAGACAGTAAAGGAACCGTGGAGCCAGAAAATAATGGGCCATTTCAGTTACTAAAGTCCCATAATGGCAGGCAAGCAAACAGGCAAAGCTCCCAAGTCCCTAAGTATTTCAGACTCACTGGAACTCATAAGCCCCCAACAGCCTCAGCGCTCCCTAACAAAACAGGTCTGGCTGAAATCTCAGGGCTCCCAAACTCCTCAGCACTCTCTCTCTCTCTCTCTCCAAAACTGGGTAGGGGGGAAAAAAAACCCTCCCAGCAAGCAATAATCCCTCCCAAGCAGGAAAGCATTCTGCAATGTGCAGTCTGCAGACTTGAGGACAAGTACCCAGAAGCCTTCCAGAGACTAGGCACACATAGTGCTGCCGCAATAAGAGAGAGCAAACCTAAAAACAAAACACTTGTTTACCCAACAAGGGGGAAATTGAAAGATTTTCACAAAAGATTTTCTGAGATTTTGTAATGTGGTTTGCAACTAAAACTGAAGTTTCTGACAATAGATTTAAAAATTTTAAAATGCATTTTTTATAGTTTGTTTTTTGTTTTTTTTTTTTTAATTTTAATGTTTCTTAGAAGAGAGAAAGAGGAAAAGAGGGATGAGAGAAGCATCAACTTCTAGTAGTTGCTTCCTGTATGTGCCTTGACCAGGCAAGCCCAGGGCTTTGAATTGGTGACTCTGTATTCCAGGTTGAAATTTTTATCCACTGCACGACCACAGGTCAGGCTATAGTTTTATTTCTTAACCTTCCATATAAACTATTTCAGAGTAGTTATTACATGAACACATAAAAGATTGCAGTATGGGACTGATTCCTGAATAACACTTTAAATATCATTTTTCTGCTTAAAGTAGATTATAAATTACACACTTTCAAATAGTCTACTTAATATAAAACTCACCCAGAATTAAACCACCAAAAAGAAAACCAAAATATATCCCAATTAAATTCTGAGTTAGCTACACATAGATTATTTTGCAGCGGACGTTTAGCTTCTTATAAGTGAAATTTTTTTTTATATACTGTTACAAGCTTTGAACATATTTTTCTGCCTTAATTATGACTTTGATATTTCCTCACAGGATTTCTGTTGATTTCTGCTCTTCCTTAGATGGATCAGTAAACAAGCACCTTTGACATTTTGAAAATGCATCTTCCTCATCTACCCAGCCCTTGCTTAGGGGCATAAAATCTTTATTTGTAGATATGCCAATTGCTGCCCCCTCTAGTGAGTCATGTAGATGAAGATGAAGCTCCAATTTTATAAGAGGTCAAACAAAGGAATGATGAGAAAAAACAAGCTGATGAATTTCAGGAGCAAACAACAAACATCAAATATACTCCCGGCTCTCTAGTGCTTCCTTTTCTGATTAATGGCATACCATTCCCAAAGGCAAGGAGACACCAAGCTATATTTTGCGGATGTGAACTGTGATACTTCTGGCAAAACCATCACAGCTTAAATCATATATAATGATCTTTCAACAGAAGTTAAAATGTCATCTTTACTTAATGATGTTGAATATGACTATTATTTAAATTCTATCACAGTTTCATCTTTGCTGGTTTAAGTTCTGATGTATTTCAAGTCAATTGTGAGAGAGTGATGTACACAATTTGATTTACCTCGAACGCTTGAGCAACTCATTTTGCTTGCCTTATAAATGACAGTATGAATATAATAGTTCATTTTGATAACAAGACAATTTAAAGTTTGCCTCAACAATCTGGAAGAACAAAATGAATCTTGACTTGGGTCTAAAAATAAGAACATCTGTTTGCAGCAGGAAATAGTCGTGATTTATGATTCCGACATCACCCTGTGATGTGTTATTTCACTTTATGGTAATTTACATTTAATGGACTATATAAATCGACAGAAACTGAGGTAATGCTGCCTCAAAATCCAATAAAAGGAACAAAAAAAAAGTAAAATATAAATGTTTGGTTTCCTGTGTGAAAGTTTTGGTTTTAAAGTGGAGATTCATGTGGGAAGAAGAGAAAGATTCCAAACCAAAATTGCCCTCTAGGCAACTTTGAAGTTTTACTGGTGTCAGCATCCTGCACACCCACGAGGTGCAGGACACTGGAGTGTGACCCACGGCAGAGCTCATGTGCCATCACCATATTCATGAATTATTATTTATGGTTTAAAGCATGGTCTCCATGCAATGTTCTAAAGCCTCCCAAATGCCGCTGAGTCAAACATATTTATCTTATTTCTTTGACTAATAACATGACCTTATATATTTTTAAGTCTAGTAAATGATTTTATACAAAATTAGTTTAAGGTCCATCCTGAAAAGAGATCTGCCTATGAATATATTTGAGAACTCTTACAGAGCTCTAAGTCAATACCGTTTTATTCAAAATATGTTAAAACTGTAAAATTATGTTATACTATCACAAAGCTACATGAATGCTTCTCAAAGAGAGTTCACAATCTTAAATACTTTGTATTCTGCATTCCACAGTTACATCTCTTACACCTGCTGAGTACAACTGTTTTAGTGGGACAGTAAGGAAGATGGTTCAAAATGAGAGCACAAACTGTCAGTGCTTTCCACTGAAGAGTTGATCTAATGGACAATCAAGCTAATTTGGGCTGGAATTTGCAGGAATAGTAAGGTCATGCTATTATCATAAAGGAAGTCATGTTGAAACAATAGTGTTGTAGAGCTCAGTGTCCTCACTGTATTTAGGAGAAGATGGTTTCTCAAAACATTGCCTTATATACTATTGTAGAATTAATGAACATTCAATTAAACCAATACTAGAGGGGGTGGATGTGCCTACTTATGATGTATGCAAGCATGAAAAATGGAAAGTACTTTAGTTAAGTAACATCTCTAGAGTATTGTTTAGAATTTTCTGAATTTTATACCTCTATAAAACCCCACCTCACCATTTTTTTTTTACAGGGACAGAGAGAGTCAGAGAGAGGGATAGATAGGAACAGACAGACAGGAACGAAGAGAGATGAGAAGCATCAATCATCAGTTTTTCATTGCGACACCTTAGTTGTTCATTGATTGCTTTCTCATATGTGCCTTGACTGCGGGCCTTCAGCAGACCGAGTAACCTCTTGCTGGAGCAAGCAACCTTGGGTCCAAGCTGGTGAGCTTTTTTATTTTTTGCTCAAGCCAGATGAGCCCGCACTCAAGCTGGCGACCTCGGGGTCTCGAACCTGGGTCCTTCCACATCCCAGTCTGATGCTCTATTCACTGTGCCACCGCCTGGTCAGGCCCCACCTCACTTTTAATGACATCAATCTCCATTTCATAGATGATGAAACTGAGGCAAAGAGAGGATAACTAAATTTTTAGAAAACCAATAGCTAAGTGAAAGTGTCTTAATCTGAAATCCTAACTGGCTGATTTGGAACCCACTCTCCACTGCTCTACTCTTGAACAAATCATCTCATGTTCATTGAGTTCCTCTATATAATATATTCTTATTTAGATAACATCAGGATTTAATTCATTATTCTATACATGATGGACCTTAAACTAATGTAAACAATAGAAAAATATAAAATAATGTAATGAATTCTCTTAAACTTGAATAAACCAATTCTCAAAAAAAGAGGAGTTATGTCTAAGAAAAGAGGGAGGCAAAATTAAATTTTACTGCTGACCCATAGCTTTTTTTTTTTTTAAGTCAGAGGAGGGGAAACAGAGAAACAGACTCCTGCATGCACCCTAACTAGGATCCACCTGGCAACCTCCACCTGGGACCGATGATCTATCCCCAGATCCCCAGGCCGACACTGGAATCAAGTCACTGGCTGCGAGATAGGGAGACAGAAGAGAGAGAGTGAGGGGAGGAAAAGCAGATGGTTGCTTCTCAAGTGTGCTCTGACTGGAGATTGAACCCAGGACATCTGCACAGCAGGCTGGTGCTCTATCCATTGAGCTAACCAACCAGGATCCCATAGTTTATTTTTTATCCCTATTGAACATATATGTGTTAACTATTATAACTAAAACATATCATTCTTTCTCTACAAAATTATCTCTCCCCTCCTTTAAATATCTTGTTTTAAATATACAGTTTTCCATGAATCTTATTTATATAACAAGTTTTTTACATAACTAATATTTAAGTAATTTAGAAAATTGTATAATACACAGTTATATCTACAATAGTTGCAATGAACAGCTTTAATTCATGTTACATATATTGTTTATGACAATTAGGGTATAAGTTCTTTAAAGGACCTTCAATATTATTTTTCTTTGATATTTCTTTATGGAATTAGGTAGATTATTTTATATTATTGATTTTTTATCATAACCTTCAGTAAATATTCTATAATTAATTTTTCTAAATATAAATGTAAAAAAACAGTTACTACTCCATGCATTTTCTTTATGGAGTTCCCTGCTTTGGCTAAATACTTAGCTATAAAAGAATTACAAGTGTTAACTTGGTAAAAAATTAGTAAACATTTTATTTTATGTTATTATTTATTTTGTAGACAGACACTTGTAATATAAGTTCATTCAGGTTACTACTTATATCTTTTTCTTGAATGGCACTTGAAATTCTTACGTGGAAAAGGCATGAATCACAATTTTATTTTCACTTCTTTTCTTCTCACTCCCATTACTAACTCTTTGGTAATAATTTCATATAGAAATAAACATTTTCTATAAATTGTATATTCATTTTCTATTTTTTTCCTTCAGATATTACTATCATTCTGAAATGATATTTATTTTTACTGAGGTCTATAATATTGTCAAAACAGTTTCCATTATTTTAATGTATCATTTTATTCTGCTTTACTATTTCTATTTTCTGTAAATGTTAAAAAATATTTTCAAACCACTTTAAGAACATTCAACATATTTTAAAGGCAGCCAAAATATTAAAATGTTTAGGTTTACAGAACACTGTATTTCACTTGAACATCTGTCTATTTTCTCATACATAAAGAATAGACACATTCTGGGTATAATACAAAATAAACAAATAAGCTACTCTCTTCAAAAAAACCCTCATTTTTGTGATATTCACTAATCTATGGAGTTTATAGATTCTTATGCCAGTGATGTGAGTTGGAAGCAGAACATTAAATAGAAGATATTCAGGGATCCTGAAATGTCATTTGAAAACTGCTTATGCCTGACCTGTGGTGGTGCAGTGGATAAAGTGTCGACCTGGGAATGCTGAGGTCGCCGGTTCAAAACCCTGGGCTTGCCTGTCCAAGGCAAATATGAGAGTTGATGCTTTCTGCTCCTCTCCCTTTTCTCTCTCTCTCTCTCTCTCTCTCTCTCTCTCTCTTCTCTGTCTCTCTCTCTAAAAAAACTGAATAAAGTTAAAAATAAAATATTTTAAAAAAGAAAACTCTTATTTCAGAAAAGAGAAAATATGGTTGTATATTAAAAATGAATCAATATATGAAAGAAATACTGTCCTTATTGCCTTTTAGAACTTAAGTGCTAGATTTTAGGGCTCATTGATGCATTAAGCACTTAGATTTTGGATATCCAAAATACTTTTAAGGAGGAGGGTTTACTACAAATTAGTCAACAGATGTATGAGCAAGAAACGCTGTCCAATGTTATAAAACATACTTTGTTCATGTCTAGAGTTAGAAAAACCTATTTGCGTTTTTGTTCCTGAAGACTGTTCTTCCAACTGACCTAACATATTTTAGTCTGGCATAAATACGGAAAAATCACTGCAGATTAGCCTTACTATATAATACTAGAGTGTTCTGCAGGACTATCTGTATTCTGGTCTCTGCCCTCACATTTTCTCCCCCAAAAGTTCCTCAGGTATAGAATTGCCAAAATATACAAAGTAAAACTTTAAGTCTTCAGTCTCAAATCCCATAAATTTCTGGAATATTTTTTACTGAGATAATTGAGACCACATTGATTTGAGCCAAAGTAGTTAAAATACCTCTAAGATATGTTATGCAAATTGTAGTTTAAATTAGGAATCTATAGAAAAAGAACCATTGGAGCCTAGAGATAAACTAAATGATCTAGTTCGTCTTAGTGTCTAGTAGTCTTTTAGTAAGAAGGACAAAGAGAATGTCCTAAGAGAAATAGAACAAATTTGCTCTGTCTTTTTATATTCTGGGATAATTAGAACATTAAACACCACAGTTCTTTGAAGTAAGAGAAGCCCAAAGACTTAGAAAACATACTTTTTTTTGAATAATCCAGGCCAAATAGTTTGGCCTAACCAGACTCTTTGAGGTTATTGGTTTTTGAGTACCAAAACATATCTTTAATAGTGAGGAGATAGATTCATAATAAAGGGGCCGTGAATTTTCCCTACAGGCACACAAGCATGGTGATTAAATTTTTAGATATGCAATTAGTTTTCAGTAAATTTGAAAGAGGTTAAATCCATAGGGTCAATTACAAGTAGATATCACTGAAGTCTGATCACAATAATCTACATACTTTTTTTTCTATTTTCAAACATTTTTTTTTTTTTACTTAAGAATGATACAAGAGAAAAGTGTACAAAATTGTAAACCCAGGTAATATTCAAACTAAATACATCTGCAGAAGTACCATCTTAGGTAAAGTAATGGAACATCACCAACACCCTGGAAACTCCTTTCTGACAGCAGATCACTAATGCACCTACCCATCGGAGTCTCTAGTCTCCAGGCTTCTACTGATATATATTGGATTTCTCTCTTTCTCAAATTCATATCAACTAGATGATAAGGTACATAATCATTTGTGTTTTCAACTTTTCATGAATGTCATTTTATGTAACAAGACTTTATTTCCTTTCATTGCTACATATAATCCCATTATCTGAATGTACCACTGATTATTTATTTCTTCCACTCTTGATGGACATTTGAGTCATTTCAAATTAGTGTTTGGTTGTTACAGTTAATGTTACCAGGAACAGATACATTTTTTGGCTTACTTATTATATGTGTGGACAGTGTGTTGAATTTATTGTGAAATTATTTGGTCATGTTATGCATATTCTCAATATGAGTAGATGTTTACCTGTATTGTTCTGAGTTGTTATATTGATTTGTACTCCCACTTTGAGTGATGTTTTCCAATTGCAACATATATGATATTATCAAGCATTTTTTTTTGTATTTTGAAACACTTTTTGATGTGAACATACACAATACAAATGCACATTATCTTTTTTTTCTAATCTGTTTGAAAGTAAATAGAGCTGGTACTCCTTTATCACTAAATCTTTCAGTGTGATTTGCTAAAACAAAGATATTCTCTTTCTTTAGTTTATCTAAATGGAAAACTGACATTGACACAATGCTATATTTTCCTAGGAACTGGCCAGTTATTGTCACATAAATTTTTGTATTAATTTTTTTAAAGTGGGTTATTTTTTAAATAACTATAGAATCTTTAATGATGTCTCTTTTTCTATTATTGGCTCTTTTTTTTCTCTCATAAAACAGTAATTATAGTCCTTTTAAGATCCCCAGTTGTTAATACTCTATCAAATAATGACATTTTATTTTTGAATTTTCTATGATTTATATCATAAATTTTAATCCATAGATTTTTTATTTTATTAAATTCTTTTTTTAGTTAATTTGTTGTTCTGTTTTTAACTTCTTGATTTTAATTGACTTATTCTGTATTTCATCAATCATATGCATTCAACACTATAAGATTTTTTTCTCAAAGAAACTTCATGTGTTCCAAGTTTTGAAATATAACTCAAACAATACTTACTTTGAAATATTTTAAATTTCTATCAACATCACTTCTTTGCCTAATGGATTGTTGAAAAACATAGTATATCATTTCTAAACTGATGAAAATATTCAAGACATTTTTGGGTTATTTTAAAGCTTAGTTATAAACTATTAATATTGTATATTCTGTATAATTTTAATTTTGAGGGATTAGATAACTATTCAATTTATGGTCTAGAACAGGGATTTTCAAGTATGGCACTATTGACATTCTAGATAATATCATTTTTTATCCATATATATGGATAATATAATTGACATTCTAGATAATATTGATCTTTGTGGGAGTGGTCCTGTGTATGCTAGTGTTTTGCGGTATCTCTGGCTTCTACCTGCTAGCTGCCAGTAACACACTATTCTTCACCATGTCATGTCAATCAACAGGTTTTCAGATTTTGGCAAATGTTCCCTGGGGGGGCCAGTGCTTGAGGACTTTTGGTTTAGAAAGTGGTCGCTTTTTGTAAATATTCCACATGGACTCAAAACAACTAAAAACATTTCCATTCTCAGGTTTATACGTTATTGTTAGTCTATAGTTTGATAATATATATATTACAAATACCGTTTTGCCCTGACTTGGCACAGTGGATGCAGTGTGGACCTGAAATGCTGAGGTCACCAGTTTGAAAGCTTGGGCATGCACATATGACAAGCAATCAATGAACAACTAAAGTGAAACAACTATAAATTGATACTTCTCGCTTTCTCCTCCTATCTCTCTCCTCTCTCTGTAAAATCAATAAATACAATTTTAGAAGTAAAATTTTTAAAATCCCATTTTGGTTTTTGATGAAAACATTCAATGTTATTTTATAAATCTACCTATAGGTTCACATGTTTTTTCTCTTCCTTACTTTATATTTGAGCTTTCATATTGGGTCATGTTGAATACTTTGTTTTAAACAGTCCTTTTAGTATGGTTCTAATGGTGATGATTTCTCTCAGTTTTGTTCATATAAATATTTTAAGGTGTATTTTAAATGGACATAGAATTCTAGATTGATGGTTTTTTTGTTTGGAACACTTAAAAGTAATATTGTATTATCTTGTAACTTTTGTTGTTTTAGTTTAAAAATCAGATCTTGTTATTGTTTTTCTTTGGAGTTCACATGCTTTAATTGTTACAGAAGTTTCAAAGGCTTTTGTCATAATCCTTGCTTTTTATCAGTTTTTCTACATTGTACTCTGTGTATGTGTGTGAGTGACTGTGTTTATTGTGTTCATGTGTGCCTGTATGTCTGCTTGGAGATTGTAAAGCTTTTAAAATGGTATCCCAATAAATCTCATTAGTTTTAGTTCCTTTCTATCATTTAAAAAATATATTTTATTTAATTTTTTTATGCATTTAGCCTATCCAATTATATATACATTTAAGTTTTTCTAAGTCACTGATATCTTTATATACTTTTATACTTTATTCTAGCTGTTCCTTTTTGGGCAGATATATTCTTCAGGTATTTCAGTTTACTCATTCTCTCTTTGGTTGTGTTTAGTCCACTGCTAAATGTATTTATTGTATTATTAATTGCACTTATTTATTATTCTATTACATATTTTCAATTTGGTTTCTTTAAATCATTAGAAATTGTTTTAAAATTACACTTGACATATATTAGTTTCAGACATATACCATATAAAGTGACATTAGACAACTTACTAAGTGATCGTCCTGATAAATCTCACACCCATCTGCCACTGTACATAGTTATTAAAATATTATTGATTACATTCCCCATGACTATTCTGTAACAACCAATTTGTACTTCTTAACTTTTTTATCTTTCTTCATCTATCCCTCAACCTCCCTCCCATCTGGCAATCTTAAAAATGTTCTCTGAATGTATGAGTCTGATTCTGTTCTGCTTGTTCATTTATTTTGTTTTGTAGATTCAATTATTAGTTCATTTTTATATAGTTTCTAGCTCTCAGTGGAAATTTTTAATAAATTTTATTTATTAAAAATATTAAGCAAAATTATTTTAAAATGTATACATCCTTACTTGTTTATTTTTCTCCTTAAAAATTTGCTTTTGTCCTTTTGTTTGACTACTAGAGTACATTGTTTTTTGTTTGTTTGTTTATTATTGTTCCAAAGTGAGAAGTAGAGGGAGGCAGACAGACAGACTCCTGCATACGTCCAACTGGGATCAACCCAGCATACCCACCAGGGGCCGATGCTCAGCCCATCTGGGGTGTTGCTCTACTGCAACTGGAGCCATTCTAGCACCTGAAGCAGAGGCCATGCAGCCATTTTCAGCACCCAGGCCAACTTTGCTCCAATGGAGCCTTGGCTGTTGGAGGGGAAGAGAGAGAGAGAGAGAGGCAGGAGAGGGGTGGAGAAGTAGATGGGCACTTCTCCTGTGTGCTCTGGTCAGGAATTGAACCCAAGACTTCCACAAACCAGGCTGATGCTCTACTACTGAGCCAACCGGCCAGGGCTAGGAGAGTACATTGTTGGTAAAAAAAAAAAAATAGAAATTATTTGAGATATAAATAAATGCTTTATTTTTCTTCAAAAATGTTTTCACTGTCAGGATCGCAGTGATAATGGCAATTTAATGTTATCTTATTTCAAACAACAGCAGTTCTCCATCATCACTAGGGCTGCTTTGTATCATGTTCCCCTTACTTTTATAGTAGAGCTTCTTTAGGATCCCAGTAACTTTAGGTTAGTGTAATGCCAGTGGCCAAAACCAGAAAGATCCACATTGGATTTGGGCAGATGGTAGAGAAACTGTAGAGCCAGAAAGCATTGGGCCATTCTTATTTAATAGGGTCTTGTAACGTTGGGTAAGTAATCAAGAGGGGGGAACTGCTTCTAAGGCAAATGAACAGTGAAATGACACTGTGCAGTGGTGGACAGGGAATCCACAATCCGCTCTGAGGTCAAGTACCTGTAGTCTTACATAGACTATACACAGGTGGCACTACCATGTGCTCATGCACTAATCAGTCAAAGTATAAGTGAGCAAGCCTAACGCAGTTGTTTCCCCAACATTCCACCTCTTTAGGTTTGCTCATTTCATAATCTACACAACAGGTATCTTCTGCTATGGTGCCTATGAGAGGAGTAAGATACATTACATGAAGAGAGCTTACAACCATGATGGCGAACCTTTTTATAAAAACCGCCCACTTTTGCAGAGCTGGTCAACCTGGTCCCTCCTGCCCCCTAGTGGGTATTCCAGCTTTTATGGTGGGTGGTAGCGGAGCAACCAAACAGCACCGTGATTGGCCCACCATGAAAGCTGGAACTCCCACTAGTTGGTGGGAGGGACCAGATTGACCAGCACTGCAAAAGTGGGCGATTTTTATAAAAAGGTTTGCCATCATGGGCTTACAGCAACAACACAAGTTATACTATAATTACAAAGGTACCCTTTACAGTGTCTCCCTGAGCACTCTGCCAAGAGAGTTAACTAAAGGCCCACTTCTAGTTCCCTACCTCATGGTGGGTGGGAAGGCCAGTATACTCCGGGGCTATGTCCATGGAAGAAAGTGTCCTTGTTGTGTCTTTGCAACTGGATGAGAACAGCTTCCTAGTGCAGGAGGGCTGCCACAGGTGCTGTGCACACCCCCATTAAGGCCTCTTATACTACTGTCCACAAGTGGCATGTCCATCTAGCAAGGGAGCCAGTGCCCCCTCTGGTTGTAGTTCAAGAGTCCATTATATCACTCAATGATCAGTCCATGATAGACAGCCCAGCTGTCTGTGCAAATTATCAAGGTTAAAGTTCATTACAGGCAACTAGCCATATAGTTCGTTGAGAACAGACCTCAGCACCTTCCCCTAAGTGCTCTATCTGTTGCCACAAGCCCCATCCACACCCTGGACAAGCTTACAAGGTTTGGCGGGGGCAAACACATTCAAGGCCATCTTGATAATTCTCTTAGCTGCTGCTGCTACAGAAAAGAACTTATTATCTTCTAACACCAAAACCTGCTGCACCTTAGAGGGGACCTGTGGATTGCCAATTTCACAAGGGCTCTCCAGCTCCCTGCCTTTCCTGTTGGATGGGTCCCTCAGCCTTCCTCCTATTGAAACTAGGATAACGGGTCTTGGGGATCCTCCTCTCCCTTAGCTGTCTCCAACAAGTAATCCTACAGCTGTGCGACAAAATGCCAGCCATTTTCTTAGCAGCTGCCGGGGCCTCCTGCTTTTTCCACTTTTTCAGCAGCTGGAACCTCTGTGCCAGCTCAAGCTGCAGCCAAACCTCTAATAGAATTTTATTAGACCTGTGAAATGCCAGTGGCCGAGGTCAGGCAGGTTTGCACTGGATTTGGGCAGACATTAGAGGAACTGTGGAGCCAGAAAGCTTTGGGACATACCCATTTATTGGAAACAAAGGAAAATCTGCTTTTCACAGTGGAGGGCAAGGGATCAGAAAAACTGCCCCTTACATTGGCGGCTGAGGGAATAAGGGAACTGTAGCTCACAGTAGCAAAAGAGTAATTTGGGTGAGTCACCCCGAGGAAAAGCATCCATGGCTTTTCATAGAGACATC
Organism: Saccopteryx leptura; assembly: GCF_036850995.1. Classification (NCBI taxonomy): domain Eukaryota; kingdom Metazoa; phylum Chordata; class Mammalia; order Chiroptera; family Emballonuridae; genus Saccopteryx; species Saccopteryx leptura. Next base: position 43,813,121 of record NC_089506.1, read on the forward strand.
CACGTGGTTTTCTGCCACATGATCATACACTAATTGTGCAAAGTGCTTGCAGCCAGGACAACAGTAAGCAAGCCTAACACAGCTCTTTCCCCCACATTCCACTCCTTTAGGGTTGCTCGCCTCACAATCTATATACCACAAGTATCTTCCATAATGGTCCCTGTCCAAAGAGTGAGGTACATTACATAAACAAACAGTACAGACTATAGCAACAGAATTACAAAAGCACAAGCTATGGTCAAAACGAGAGAGTTGTCAGTGGCACCAAGAGAGGCAAATCTTTCCTTTCTGACAGAATACAGGCCAGAGTTTTGTCTGCAGACAGCACAGTAGCTGGTGCCAGAGGCCACCCCGGGCAGGTATACCAAACCTTATTGGTCTGCACACCAGGATCTGCTAGTCCTATGTGTAATAAAATGGAAGAACTCATTATAGATCATAAAGAAATTACAAAGGTGCCGTTTTTAATACTGTCTCCTTGTGCACTCAAAGGATAATACACTTCTATATTAGGCGGCCAGGTGCTGGTCGCCCAGGGAGTTAACTGGAGGTCCACCTCTATCCCCCTACCCCACGGTGCCAACAAGGTCACTCATCATAGGTGGGAGGCCTGTACAACAAGGGCCGTGTCTATTAAAGCAGTTGGCCTTTAAGGAGGGCTGTTGGGGCAGGCAGAAGCACATTGCCCTGATGTCCAAAGTCTTTCTTGAGCAAGGTGTCCTTGGTCCATATCTGCAACTGGATGGGAGCAGCTGTCCAGTACAGGAGGGTCTCCACTGGAGCTGAGCCCTCTTGTCGAGATCTCTTGTTCAAAATGCATAGTACCATCTCCAAGTGGTGTGTCCATCCAGTAAGGGAGCTGGTGCCCCACTCCTATCGCAGTCCCTGCTTTGAGTCCATTATACCACTCAATGATACCAGCAGCCTGTGGGCGGTAGGGGTCATGGTACTTCCAGTCCATTCCCAGTCTTGAGCCCATTGCTTCACAATAGAACCAATGAAATGGGTACTGTTTTCACTTTCAAGGCCCAGAGGCCACCCGTACACAGCATTCAGGAGGTCTGACTGCCCTCTGGTCAGGGTTATGGGCGGGGTAAGCAACAAGCAGACAGGTGGCAGTATCTACACAGGTGACTGCGTACTGGTTCCCATCTGATTTTGGTAAGGGTCTAATGATGTTTATCTGCCACTGTGTCAGTGGAACACAACCTCTCTGGATCTGTCCAGGTGAAGCCATTTGTCTCTGAGGGTGCACCTTGGAACACATTGCACATTGCTCATAAGCTGCAAGTACCTCTAAATAGGAACTAGGCAAGTTCCATGCCTTAACTGTAGCCCGCAGCATTTTCTGTCCTGGATGAAGTAGACACTGATAGAGCCACTATGTCCAACTATCACACCCTTGCCAAAGTGTCTGCCTCATCATTCCCAGGATGGGCTAGAGGGGCAGGCCGTGTGACATGATATACAATCACTTGCTTCTGGTGTCCTATTTTCCATAAATCCTGCTACATGGCCTGACCCCATAGCAGACGGTGCATTACCATCCACTGATTAACATGCCAAGTAGCAATCCAAAAGATCTGTCCACAATAGACAGCCCAGCTGTAGGTGCAAATCACCAGAGGTGAAGGTTCATTATAGGCAACTAGTCCTACAGCTCTTAATTCTGCCCATTAGCTGCTTTGGTCTGTACCTGTGTCCATCCCAATAGTCTTGGTGGCCGGATGGAAGGCTATAGCCATCACCTGGCAGGTTGGCCCCTGCTAGAAACATCAGTCTACCAGGTATTCTCAGAGATAGGCATCTGCCCCTCCTGGTAGGGACTGATTTCAGGTTCTGCTTCCTGAGCCCCAGCTGCACCTGACTCTAAGGTCACATAGGTGACTGGACCCAAGATTTCCTGTCTTTCTGCCCTCAGTAGGCTGTTGCTAACAGCATTGTTGCAAGTAGGCATCCCACTTGGCCAGGGTGGAGGTTTGGGCCATACTACTATGTATGTGGTTTGGTTGTCCAATCTCTCACCCATCCTGCAATAGGCTATGTTGTCTTGACCGTAACTGGAGCTGTGGCCGTAATACTCTCAGTGGCTAGGAGGGCAGCATGCACAGGTGTCAACTGTTTCTCCACTAATGAGCAATGGACTTCAGCGCCTTTCAACAATTGGGGCCAAAACCCAATAGCTTGGTATAAGTTCTGTGTCTGTTGTCACAAGCCCCATTCAAACCCCTCACCTCAGAGGTTACGTAGATGTCAAGTTCTCAGGGTCTGGTAGGATGAAATACACTCAAGGCCTAGCCGCCTTGACAGATAGATCTCTTAGCTGCTGCAAATGCACCTTGTGCCTGCTCAGTCCATCCCCAGTGAACCCCTTCTGAATAAGGTTATATAAAGGGCAGAGTAACTGCGCCAAATGGGGTATGAATGCTCGCTAACACCCCAACAGATCTAAGAATTCCTGTAACTCTTACCATAGTGGGCACGAGAAACACCTTGACCTTATCTATAACTGCGTCAGGAATAACTTTTGTTTTACCTGACAAGATAACTCCCAAAAATTTAACAGATAATCCATGTTCTTGTAATTTGCCCTCATTGACTGCCTAGCCACATGCTTTCAAATGAGATAGCAGGGTAGGGACTGCTTGCTCTAATTCTGGAAAAGAGTCACTGATTAGCATAATATTATCGATATAATGGTACATATGAACCACCTCTGGCTGTTTCCATTTATCCAGGTTAGCAGTCACCAGCCCATGCCACAAGGTGGGGCTATGCAAATAGCCCTGTGGTAATACTGTAAAGGTCCATTGCTGCCCTTCCCAAGTGAAAGCAAATTGATCTTGACTCTCTGCTGCTATACCAATAGAGAAAAAGTCATTAGCCAAGTCTGCCACAAAATGGTATGTCCTCAAATTATGGCTTGGCCCATCCATCAGGATAGCTATTGAGGGAACAGCAGTGTACAAAGGGAGAACAACTTTATTAAGTTCTCTGTAATCTACTGTCATTCACCAGGTTTCATCTAGTTTGCATACAGGCCATACCGGGTTGTTGTAAAGGACTTTGTGCTGGCCGGATTATCCCTATCTTTTCTAGTTCGAGGATCATTCTTGTGATTTCTTCATAACTGCCTGGCAGGAGGTTCGGCTTTGTGCTAGTCACATCCAGGGAACATGTAATTGCAAGGGGGAATGTGCTGCATGTCCCTGCAACATTGCTTTCATGACCCAGACTCACAGGCAAAACTCCCTGTCTGTGGTTTTCAACTACAGTCCTTGTAAGACATCTACCCCAAAATATACTCAGGATTAGGAAATACAGATATACTGCATGGCTTAGGAAGCAATCTTCCTATTTTCAATGGAGTAGTGATTGGCTTCCCTTGAACAGTTTGGTCTCCATAACTGTCAATGGTCTCTGGGGTCCCAGCAAACTGCTCTGGGTTCCCCTAAAGGAGGCAACATTCTGCACCTGCATCCACCAAGGCCAACATCTGTTGTACATTAGAAGGGGACCAGAGGATTGCCAGTTCCATTTGGGGCCTTTGGTCCCTGCCTGTTCCTGTTAGACAGGTTCCTCGACCTTCTCCTTATTCAAACTGTAATAATGGGTCTTGGGGATCCTCCTCTCCCTCAGTTGTCTTCATCATATAATCTTGGAACTGTGCCATTCATGTATCAATCATTTTATTGGTAGCTGCTGGGCCATTTGTCTCCGTGTCTGGAACCTCTGTTCTGGTTTAAGCTGCTGCCAAAGCTCCAAAAGAACTTTATTAGACTTGCCATCTAATTTCTCCCTGTCTGCCCAGCTGCAATCAAATCTATCCACATCTGTGTTTGGGTGACCTTTACAGGCCCATTTCTCTGGTTAGTCAGGGGGACAGCACAGGCAGCAGCCCTCACAGCTTTATAATTTCATGCTACCTCCACCTCACCCAAATCTACTACCATCTGTGTAACCACACTGATGGGCTGCCCCACATATGGGCCCAAGATAGCTACTAATGACACAAAAAGGGCTGAGGGGGCACTACAAAAAATAAAGTTTCTTATCCTTTCCATAAACACTTCCTCATCTAGACCACAGGACCTTGAGTTGAAGGCATCATTCTTTATACCTATACTGCTCACAAATATTAGGATATATATCAAAATAAATATGAAGTGAAAAAATATTTCTAATTTTTGTGAGCAGTATAGTTCCTGAAGGATCTGAGGCAGCTCCATATATGTCTGTCACTCAATGGCCCTGGAAGTCCCCAGCATTCTGCCAGATGATATGAATGGCAGCCGTCACCCATTCTAAAAGGGTATAGTTTCCTGGGTTGTCATAGTAGTTCTGAAGATATTGCCTCAAGAAGGAGTGTATGGTAATGGCAGTCAATTTCTCCATCTCTATTCTGGAGAGCATAAAGCCATCCACCCCTTATGTCCCACAGCCATGGTAACCAAGCTACCAGGGGCTCAGCGGGTTTCTGCCTAAATTTCACATGCAACTACAATAGCTCTGCCTGGCTATAGGGCCAGACCAAAGAGTGCTCCATCAACTGCAGAGGGGATTGTGGCTGACCCTGAGAAACTCTTGGATGCTGGGTTTTTACCTTCTGGGTGACCACTGTCTGGGCCCTGAGTCTGTGGACAGTAGTCCTCCTCTTCAGAGGAATCAGAAGCAACTACAACCGCCATCTCAGAGCCACTCTGCTGACATGAATGCAGCTCCTTCAGCACCCAGTTCAGCTCCTGTGGCTGCTGGCTCTCAGCCTGAAGCTGAAGTTTGAGCTCTTGAACCCGCAGTTGTTTCTCTAACAGTTGTCACTGCTGATGTTCTGATTCCAGGGCAAATTGTGGTTTTAAACCTATAATTTCTTCTCTAGTGACCTCTCCAGTTCCAAGCACCTTTGATGCTCAGCATACATTTCACAATGCAGCTCTCGAGAGTAGTTGGCCTCCTTCTTCAGACACTATTGCAGTTCACACCACTGTTAGCAATCAGTCCACAGCTCATTCTGAGGCTCTTAAACTTGGGAAGCCTCTCACACAGCACTTTTCGTTTCTTCCTACAAGGCTATAAAAAATACCCAGTCCATGGCCCCCAAAATGACAGCCACTGGGAACAGCCACCTGAAGAGCAGTTTTTCTGTTTGCTCACCTGCCTTCACAAGACTCTATTAAATAGGAATGGCCCGATACTTTTTGGTTCTGCAATTTCTCTACTGTTTGCCTGAATCCACTGTAGACCTGCCTGGCCTGGCCCTGGCCCTGGCCACTGGCATTACAATGGGAAAATCATTTCTCAGGTGAATGAACAGCAAAATGACCCCTCACAGTGGTGAGCAAGCAATCTGCAATCTGACCTGACAGCAAGCACCTGTGCCTTACATAGATTATACACACATGGTGCTGCCAAATGTTCATGCACTAATCAGGCAAAGTACAAGCGAAGAAGACTAACACAGCTGTTTTCCCAACAGTTAGTTTGTCAGATTGCCTCAATTTTTGGTGCATCTTGACCTTTCATATTTTCTCTCACAACACCAGATGGCTGTGATACCTCTACTTATCTTTTCAAAGTCTCTGTATTATCCTCCAGGACCACCAGGTTCTCCTGGGGAATTAAGTGCCCAAATGAGTTCAATTATGTTGGATCTTGGAAGCTTCTTAAAATATTCCTCTGGACTAAAAGAGATTATCCAGTGTTTCTGATTTTTTTTCTCAGTAGGAGAACTTTTCTCAATATTCTATTCTGCCATTTCCAGGAGCTAGATTTTATTCTCTAAGACCAAATGTGAAATTTTAAATTACAAAGAATAGTCTCTTTCTATCTAGTAGAAAAAACAGCTCCAACCCATCATAACTGAGAGAATAAAAGTACTATTTTCCAACAGAAAATACTAATATAAAAGCATCTTTGCACACACAAAATTCTCAAAAATGCCTTTTCTTAAGTAAGCACAGCAGCAGCTGTTGGTATTCTGCCATCAAATGCAGCACAAGTGTGAAGTGTCATAGAAAGCATAGCGCATAGCTGCAACTAAAGTTTTAATTAAGTACATGGGGAAATAGTTTAAACTTCAGTAATGCAGGTGAGCTGAAGAGAGCTTAATAGATTGTTCTAATTTTGACTCAGTAATGTTCAATGTGCTATAAATTCTTGACTATAGGTTTGTGGCATATCTAGGTTCTAAAGTTTTATCAGAGGGTGTGGGAATTCTTTTTAGATATAGTATTAAATTGACATAGTTAATATTCATTTGCCTTTCCAAGAACATAACAACATAAACTCTTTCCTTGTTTGCCAGGGCAGCGGTTCATCATTAACCTGAGAATGAGTTTTGGTATATTACACAAAAGAAAAATATTTGAATTTTCTTACAAGAAATTTTATTAAGCATATGAAGAGAAGAACAACCAAAAGCACTGCATAATTCAGTCATAAAACAGACTGCAGACATGAAGACGAACAGTGAATCTGCTGCTACAAGTTAAAGATGGTGACTTCCATAATACATGCAACTGTTACTTTACCAATTAACCTCTTGGTAAATTCTGTGTGTGTGTTTAGATGTGTTAAAGAAAGTAGCAAAAGGTGTAAAAATTAAAGAAAGGACAAACAAATAATATGCCTGTGCAAATGTCATTTTGACATTTAGGAAGGCTTTTCATAACTTCTATATTGTTTATATATGATTAATCTCATTCAGAGGAATTTTCAAACTTTTATTTAATTAAATAAAATAATTTTATGTAATTATTCAATTATAATATTATATTACAGTTTGGAAAGATGGTTTTAATTTTACTTTTACTTTAAGAAGATAAAGCTAATACTTAAGCTGTAAACAGCACCCAATGGACCCTGCAGTGTAGGGTAACTGACCAGCTGCTAAGACATTTTAACAATTGCCATAATGCAGGAAGTTAACATATTTATCAGATACTTGAGATGAAATAATGGTATTCATGGCGACTTTTCACCCTATGCCATCTGGTCCTGAGGTGACTATTACATCTATTATGGACTCATTAAAGTCAATGAGTTGAATAACACAATTAAACTTGTTTACTTGTCATGTAACAGTCAGTTAATGTTGAAATGTAGCTTCCAGTTTCAGTACTACTTTGCAGCACAATTTCAGGACAACAATACTAAGTAATACCCAAAATTAATCTCAGTTAATAAATCTCAAAATTATAGTGCAATATAAAATTACATGAATATTTGAGGTTATTTTTTAACACATAAATGCCACATAACAGTCACATTGAAAATTAGTCTTATAATGAGAATAATAAAACAGAAATAAATGGTCACTTAGGAACCAAATGCAGGATACATATTCTTGCACTCCACTAATAATTCAGTTACAGATGTCTTGCACATTTGCAAATGGCTTGCAGAAAATATGAATCCATTTATGTAAGCAGGGCTGCAAGAGACAAAATTATCAGAATAAAAAAGCTTGCCACTTTAAAGCAGTTTAAGAATCCATTATTAGATAGGCTCTGAAATATGGACATAAATGTTTGTAGCAAAAAAAGATATTATTGTTTTAATTTGTTTCCAATATTTCTTAATAAAATTAATGCAAACATGTCTTTTAATTCAGTATTGGATTTAAGAAAAAACATTAATAAAATGTTTACTACTTTATAATTATTTATGTAGTTATATGATAACACATTTTTTAAGTACTATATTTTTTGCTCCATAAGATGCCCTTTTTTTCCCCAAAAGTGGAGGGGGAAATGCCCATGCATCTTATAGAGCAAATGTTTATTTTTTTATTTATTTTTTATTTTTTAGTTGCTGTAGGTTTCCGGGACTCTAGAAGAGTATTTGAATATTAAAGTCTCTTCTCTTTTGTTAATAACAGTGCTAATGTTTGTTAATACTGCTGTTGAGTTTACATTGTTGAAATATTATTGTGGTATATTTTATTAAATATTTTAACACACCATTTGGTTCAGAATTTTTTTTTTTTTTTCCTCCTTAAAATCCTAGGTGTGTCTTATGGAGCAAAACATACAGTAATTCTAGCTGAGATAATACTTTAAATTAAACAAAATGTGCATTTTTCAATTATATTTAAAGCAAATAAACATTTGTTCATTTTACACATTAAAAGTTCAAACAAATTAATGTAATGTCAAGTTTAAAATTAAGGTTTCTTCAATAACTGTTGAGAGGCTTCAGAAATAAGCAGGGGCTTGCAATATAATTATGCATTCATTTGATCATTAAATGGCAAGAGGGAGCAGAAAAGAGATTTTCAACCATAATATTTTCTGAAAAATTATTGACACTAAAATAATTTTACTTTTTCACCTTTGTCTTTGTTCAGACACAGCACTTGGTACATATTGCTCTTTTGTGCTAAAAAAATATTTATTCAGCTTAAAAATCAATTCCTCATTTTTTATATAATATTTCTACCAACTAAGATCTATGTAAAATTCTTTAATTTTTTTTAATTGTGTATTTGTTGGGGTAAGACTGGTTAACAAAATTATACAGGTTTCAGGTACACAATTCTACAACACATCAATTTTTTATACATGTTATAAATTGATCTTTTACCAAACAGAATATAGTGAAAAGAGTTTATGAAAAGTTTCTCATTCAAATGAACACAAAACAGCTCTGACTGGTTTTCATTGGTGGGAAGAAATCCAGAAACATTAGTAGCAATTAAACTTAAATTAATAAGACAATAAGAAGAGATATATCACCAAAGGCCACATGACTTGTCAACAGTTTTTCTGAGTTTAAGGAATTAAATTTAGGATTCACTTTGTAGACCTTACTTAGAAAGAGTAAATGACCAAATAATCCAGACAGTCAATTTCAACTCATTTCATTATTATGATGTAAATTTCAAGTTCTTCGTGGTACAAAAATAAAATAGAAAATCAGTGAATGCAGATAAATATGTATTGCATCAATACACTATGAAATGATGAAAAACTACAATTGAGCAATTAAATAATTGAAAATGGTTGTTTCTATAAATCCCTACTAACATATCTCAGGCATTTAGTTTAGTGACAACAGACTTGCTTCTTCCTTCTAATATATGAGGAAGTTATGTGGTGAATTATGATAAATAAGAATAATACCAGCATTGAAATCCCATGCACTTTTATGATCATAAGTTTTATCATATTAAAAATATTGAAAGAAATATTTTATTTTTAACAATATTAAAAAAATGTAAAAGGACTAACTTTTTAGTTTTGAAGTAATCATTATTTTAGACTATCATTGAGCATTGATTTCTATTTACAGGATAAGGTTTTCATATATTTTTGACACACAGTTGTGATGTTTTCTAGTCATACATAGATTAAGGGCAAAGGTTAACTGGTTTGTATGTTGAACTTATTGATATATTTTGAGTAGAAAAAGTCTTTTCCAGTGGAGATTGCTCCTATAACAGCACTTCAAATAAAATGTTATGTAAAATCAGATTGATTTCAATTGGTTTATACTCATGATTATTTAATCCATTTAATATGCAATGTGGACTTCAACTACCTAAAGAAAAACAAAATATCATTTGCTTTTTTACAAATGGAATGTAAATTATATAAAATTAAATATATATTCAGAATCTAAATACTGAACATTATTTAATAGGGAAAGCCTTGAGAAGACACTTCAGAAAATATTTTTACATCACATGGAACTCTTTATATACAGTCTACATAAAAATAATAATTGTATAAATCAAGCTATTAAGTGTCAAATCAAGTAACCTTCTTAAAAAGGAAAATTGTTATTCAAATAGGTACTTGGGATGAGAGGGTAGTAACCAATCTATATGGACCAGAGAAAGTAAATACAGGATTAAGTATTTCATTTTGGAAAAATGAGAAAAGAAAGAAAATTTGAGATGATGAGGAATAGCTTTATGCAGCTTTTGTATATATTTAATAGAGAGGAAAACTGATTTAACTGTGAGAAAATAGAGAATGAAAACACTGACTTTTAAAATATAGCACTTGAAAACTAAACTATTTTTTGTTATAAAATACTACCACTATTTTTACCTACTATGAATAATATCCACAGGAAAAACACTTTTATGGACCAGTGATATATAAGATGCATGGTAGTGTTTTTACACATCCTGTAAAAAAATAAATTTGCACCCCAATATAAAAAACATTTAAAATGATTACTGAGCACTTTTCAAATAACTACAATAAAATGCTTAATAATATTGAGTAACACATAATTCCTTCAAATATGAAAACATAAAGCTAGACAAGTAACAGCATCCACAGAAATGCAAATTAATACTTTCAGACATTTTTATTACAATGAAAATATCTGAAAGCCCACGAGTTCTGTAAAATGTGCTCTGCATTACACATTCTCTGTGTCGCATCAAAAGCTTCAGAACTTTTACGTATGGTGAACATTTCATCGGCACCTTACTGTCCCTCTGCCTATTACAGATGAGAGAATGTGTTTAGACAAGTTTAGAACATGCAAAAGTGAACTCCCCAGCTTTTTAGTTTATTTTGGGAAAAGCAAGAGTTCTTGATTTTTTTTTTTAAATACTCTAAAGGATTACCAAAAAGTCTCAATAGTCTTCACGGATATCAAATCACTCTAAAAGACTGATGCTTTGATGATTTAAGCATAAATGAATCAAAACCATATGGATTAAATGTCCGTTAAAATACACAAGGTTGTAAAAATCAAGGGCAAAGTCAATCCAAAAGGTGCATTCGGAGCTTTGACTTCAAATGTTAGAAAGCAGATCAAGATATCAAATGAAGCTCACTTGCAGATAGAACGTACCGTGCAAGCTGTATTTTGTCACAGGACAAGGAAGATTTGAGTTTATAGGATAAAATTTTAGAGATTCTTACATGACTAGATAAAATCATGTAAATAATCACAGAAGATATCATGAAAATAAATATATATGATGCAAAATAATGTTGCCTTGCTATAAAAAGGCTATTTTTAAGTTATCATTTTAATTATGCTTTAACTAGAATCTTCCCACTAACTACATTTCAGATCATTTTACTGATACCTTTTTTTGAGAAGCCTAAAATATGAAAGAGAAAGGGAAATTTATTCTACCTCTGGGAAAAGAAATAAAGAATAAAGCCCATTTATCCCCTGTGCCCTTTTTTATTATATTTTTATTGAAATGTAATTTATAAACCATACAATTTACCTATTTGTATACAATTCACTAATTTTTAGTATATTCACAGTGTGTGTAACCTTACCATAATCAAGTTTAGAACATTTGCATTCACCCCAAAGGAACCCCATTTTCATTAGTGGTCATTCACCATTTGCATTTACCACTCCCACTCCAGCCCTAGGCAGCTACTAATCTATTTCCTATTTTGAAGTATTTGCCTAGTTTGGACATTTCAAATAAATAAAATCATACTATACATAATTTTTTTTTTGTTACTAACTTATTTTATTATTTTTTTCAAGGTCTAACCAGGCTTTCATATATTAGTACTTTTTTTTAATTGCCAAATAATATATCAGTTTATAGATATACAACATTAATTTATCAATTCATTAGTTGATGAACATTTGGGTTATTTCTACTTATTGACTGCTATTAATATTGATCTTATCAGCATTCATGCCCATGTTTTTGTGTAGATATAGGTTTTTATTCCTGTTGGGCATAAACTTATAAGTAACATTTCTGAACCATGGGGTTATTCGGTACTTATAGTTTTTGAGGAACTATCAGAATATGTTCCACAACAGTCGCACCATTTTACTTTCCCATGAGCAGTGTGGGAGAGATCTGTTTTCTTACTTCCTTAATAATATTTGATATTGTCTGTCTTTTTAATTCTAGCCAACCTAATGCTGTGTATAACACAGAACTGTCCTTGTGCTCTTGATATGTATGTTTCAGTGTAGTGAGCTAGTTGAAATGGATGGTTAGGTAATAAACAAAACATAATTTTAGACAATAAGTGGAATAATAAAATAACACATAAAATAGGTTAATGTCATATAGAGTAACCAGAATGGAGCAGACTATTTTTTAGCTTTAGAAGGGTACTTCCTGTTAGGTGACATTGAGTTGATTAACTTAAATAAAACTGAAAAAAAGAAAGCCTTGAAAAGAACTCAGAATAAATATTGTTTCAAGAGGAGAGGCTAGCAAGTGCAAAATCCCTGAGGCAGAAACAAGGCTGGAACTTTCTAGGCGCATATGGCAACCTAAAGTGACCTTGGAATAAGAAGTGAAGAGAGGAGGTATATGTGGTATGATTAAATGGTGAATTTAGTGTGTGATTAAATTAAATAATTTAATACCTGATTAAATGAGGATGTCATGTTAAATGTTTTGAAAAGTGTCTAATATAGTAAATGTTGGATAAATTCTGGTTATTATTGTCATTATTTCACTATCTTTAGGTACATTAGAAAGTATAAAGTTATTTTATACTAAAGAAAGGTACAATTTCTGTGACAAAAATATTCTTCAAATTTATTATTACTTTTAAATAATTTATCACTGCAGTCAGTTTTCATAAGGTTTGGGAACTCTGAGTTAAAAATCTTAGGTCTATCACTTTTATATCAATAGCAAATAGTCAGGAAGTCAGGTCAGGGAGAAGTTTGAACTTTGAGCTGTTTCCATTTTCTTTCAATTTAGCCATTCAAGGGATTACCTTTTCTCTTCACCAATAAACCTCCAGCTGTGCAAGTCACAAGTCTGTTTGTGTACCCTCCATCATCCAGGATTTGAGAGGAAATCATTGATACTGTGAGGCTCCGGTAAATGTTGAATATAGCCTTGTGATGCAGTTGAGTAGAATCTTTCCTCTGCAGGATAATCACTGGCTGGTATGCTGGCTGTTATTAATGGTCCATCCCCAGAGCATAATCATGAGGATGGGCATATGGTAGATGTCTGCTCTGCACAGGCTAACATCAGTTCTCATTTGAATTCCATCTGGGTGTTTTTAGGTACTTACTTGGTACTTACCATGACTCCTGGCCCTGATGACAGCTGCCCAGACTTGGCTCTCTCCCTTTCATGGTCTCACTTTCTCCTCCCATTACCTACTTCAGCCTATGAAATGTTAAAACAAATGAAAGGAAGGAAGGAAGAAAGGGAGGGAGGGAGGAAGGGAGGGAGGAAAGCAGGCAGGCTATTGAGATCCTGGTTTCTGTATCTGTGTTATGTATATATAGTTTGGCTAATCCCATCACCTACTTTGATTCCATCCCATATTCTCCCTTTTCTCTGACAGTTGTTCATCTGTTCTCTGTGACTCATCTTCTGTTTCTATTTTGTTCCTCAGTTTAGAGTCTTCATTAGATTCCACATAAAAGTAGAATAAATTTTGATGTCTAAACCTCTGTCATTCCTTTAAAATAATTAATATAGAGTTTACCCATATTTGTGTTTTTATTTATGTTTTGGTTTTATATGGAGAGCTGCCAAGATTGAGTATTAAGAAAACTTCCCTTCTCTATCTCGATGCCCTAATAGATGAACACTCTGTCTGATATCTGAGCCTCCCTGCCTTATCCTCTCTTTCACACATGCCAGCTTCTTTGCTGCCTATCAAAAGTCAATTCACCTCAATGCTTCCCACATTCTGTTCCTTCTGCATGAGATTTTGTTTTAACAAAATTGTCCCTCTCTTTTGACATTATGGTTTGCTCTCTCATTTCCTACAGATTTCCACTTGACCTTGGCATAAACTATACTTGAAAAATGTTTTCTTTTTCTTAATAGCATTTAATACCATCTGACAGAATTTTGGTCTATTTCCCTCAACTACAGTGAAAGCTTTAATTTTTACTGTGTCTACCTGTGCATCAGCAGTTATAAAAGTGCTTACTCTAACGTAGACAATCAATATTGGCTTAGAATTTTAGATTTCGGTGTTATTTTGGATAAAACATAACATAAACATGTCATTTTCAAAACACATGAAAATCATATAATTTCAGTTTTTTATAATGCTTTCATGATTCTTTTAACCTTTACATTCTCTACCCAAATGATGACTTTGCATTTTTAGTGATCTCTTTCCAGTCAGTGATTTTTACCTGCTATAGGATCAGAATTGTTTGGCTACTGTTTCCTATATTTTATTCCCTAGAAAACCAATTTCAATAAAGTGTTTGAGAACAGAAACTGACTCAAAATCCTAGCACCCTATATACAGTAAATTTTTTGTTTCCCTTGGCTTAGCAACTGAGAATATTACAAGATCACAAAAATTGTTTTCATGTCTGAGCAGGTGGTAGTGCAGTGGATAGAGTGTCAGACTGGGACGCGAAGGACCCGGGTTCAAGCCCCTGAGGTCGCCAGCTTGAGTACGGGCTCATTGGATTTGAGCAAGGCTCACCAGCTTGAGCTCAAGGTTGCTGGTTTGAGCAAGAGGTCACTCGGTTTGCTGTAGCCCCCTGGTCAGGGCACATATAAGAAATCAATCAATGAACAACTAAGGAATCACAATGAAGAATTGATGTTTCTCATCTTTCTCCCTTCCTGTCTATCTGTCCCTCTCTCTGACTCTCTATCTCTGCCATAAAAAACAAATTATTTTCAGTTAAGATGAGCCTTATCACTTGATAGAAAAGTACATGTATTGATAAATATGTCTACAAAATAATAGATTAGAACAAGAATTATCTCTGCATTTGTAAAACCAATAGCCGCAGCCACCATCACAGCCACCAAGCACGTGCAGGTTCCCATTGAATTCAGATAGATCATAATGAAACTGCAGAGCCAAGAACTGGTGGGCCATCCTTTATTCTAGCTCATACTCACAGGCGAGTAAAACCAAACACACAGGCATGAAAACCCATTCATGTGTTCTCCAGTTCCACAACCAGGAGGATCTTTCAGGTTTTTCCTAGAATCAAAGGCCTCACTACTCTCAGCCACCTCCTTTTCCCCATCAGCATGCCTCCATCTTGATTGCCTCCTCTCTTTGCAACCATGTGGTCTCTCTGCCAAACTAGCTTCCTAGCTCCTCCCTTCTTCTTAAAACTATTTGGCACAAAAGCCCTCCTCTAGCACATATTAGCGTAACCAATCCCCTTCCCAAGCATGAAGGTAATTAACATTATCATCTGGGCAATGCAATCATGTGGTCAGTGGCCATTTTTAACAATAAAATTGAGCAAAAACAAATAACACAAATTTTACAAACTTATTTGCCCAACATTATTATACATAAAAAGGAAGTAGAAAGTGAATTGTAGTTTGGTTATAACTTCTGATCCAGAAGAGTAATAAAATGACATACTCTTGATCAGGCCAGTTACTTCAGGGAATAATGGCAGCTTTTGTGTTCAGCATGGATGATTAGATGATAAAAAATATCTACTTTGAGGAAGAGTACTGAAGACATCAATAGTTCATTTAAATTTTAATTGGTTCTATTTTCAATAGGAAATAAAGAACATAGAAATTCCAGCATTTGATTTGTCTCTTCTCTTTCCATTGCATTTCATTGGGATGAAAATAATCCAAATACAGGTATTCTAGAAAATGGAGTTATCTTTATGAAACTAAAAACAACAACAACAACAATAATCGAACAAAAAATAAAGCAAGAAAGCAAAACTAAAAGTATAGACAGAAACAGTCTTTACTTGCCGAACAATACTTCCTTGATGGATCTTTCTAATCATTGGTTTATTTGAGTAACAGATTTCTAGCAGAATCAGTACATCCGCTGAGAGGCAAAATCCTAGCTACTCCAAAAATGTCCCTTGGTTGGTGTAAAAGCATCAGCATTACCTGGAGTTCCTAGAAATGAAAAATCTTACCCTACCCCAGACCTAGCTATGGCCCTTTTACTACTGCAGTTTTAACAAGATCTCCAGGTGATTTTCATACACATTAACATTTGAAAACAGCAGAGTTAAATTCTGTGTCTATTATTCAAATGCTTTCCGGGAAAAGTCAGGTATAAAAAGTACAGTGCAGGAAAAATGAGTGGGTTAGGTTATACCAAAATTGACAGTGAAAGCGTGGTTCTGTAAAGGTTTCAATGCAGTAAGTAAAAAAATAAATAAATAATGCAATGGGAAAGAAAAAATATAACTCTGGCCA
Organism: Saccopteryx leptura; assembly: GCF_036850995.1. Taxonomy (NCBI): domain Eukaryota; kingdom Metazoa; phylum Chordata; class Mammalia; order Chiroptera; family Emballonuridae; genus Saccopteryx; species Saccopteryx leptura. Next base: position 43,829,220 of record NC_089506.1, read on the forward strand.
TATTTTCCAACTCTTTGAAACAACACAATAGCATGAGTTAAATTAAAATTCCATTTTAATCAGATGAACACCAAAGTGAAGGCAACCTTAATGATCTAGAATAGAACTGGAATAGGGCTATTTGAGAGCAGAAGGCATTTTAAGACAGGGATCAATGTCACCCCATTAAAATTAATAATAAAAAAGAGAGATTTTTGAGTTTAAAAGAACACTAGAGCAACATTTCTCCCTAAACATCCCTAAAGAGGATATTTAAACAAAACTTCGCTAGTTTCCTTTCTAATCAAAAAGAAATCACATCCCCTTGAAGAGAATAAAGACTGTGCCCCAGATTAGGAAGTGGTATAACTGAGACAGATTCTGCACCAACTCTGCATAATCCCATAATCCAGGCTTCTCCAAGTGCTGGAATTAAGAGCAGCCCTGATCAATTTTTCTCCATTAGATTAATGTGTCAGTGCTAACTTACTAAATCGATGTCACATATATCTGAATCTTTTTGACTTTGACAAAATTTTTCTGTATATAGTATTCTAATATCTATCCCTTTATAGCCTTTATTTCTGAACTGCAAAAGTTTAAACGTCAACCAGCACTTATATTAATTTTGGATAAGTAGGTCGTTTAGTCTTTCTTCATGGAAGTTAACTTTTAGTCGTGCAATAATTTTTTTATGTCATCAATATTAATACTTTTATGTGCTTCTATATTACTTTTGTTTTAAATCCAATTTGCATAGATGGCTTCAGGTCTTATTTTTGTTGCATATATTCAGTTTTTCCCCAATTCATCCAAAAGCCATGTATGACAATATGATTTAACTAAGTGTATGTTATTCTCTTTACAACATATTTTTATTCTTTATCAGCATATTTTACCAACATTGTGGTACACACTTTAATTTTTTCCTGTGTCTGTTGGTTTCCAAATATAAAATTGCTTCTAGCTACTCTATTGTTTGCTTAGTTTTAATAGTGTTACTCTGTATTTATTCTGCCTTAAATTCAAATTCTTGAACCAACTCAATAAGAATTAATCTAAACTCTTTTTAAAGAAATTTTTATTAAATTGATTGGAGTAACATTGATTAATAAAATTATTAAATTTCAGGTGTATAATTTTTTAATGCAATATCTATATATTCTATTATTTGCTTAACACTGAAAATCCAGTTTCCTGTCATTACCATGTATATTATATTTGTCCTCTATGTCTTTCTCCCATACCTCATCTCCTCTGGAAACCATGATTCTGTTCTCTATATTTACATATTTGATTTTTGTTTGTATGTTTGTTTGTTCATTTGTTGCTTTTTTTGCTTTATATTCCATATATGAGTGAAATTATATAGTTCTTGTCTTTTTCTGTATGACTTACTTCACTAAGCATAATACTCTCAAGATCAATCCATGTTGTCACAAATGGAAATGTGTCATCTTTTTTATGGCTGAGTAGTATTTCACTGTATATATGTATATCTTCTTTGTTCAGTCATTTGTTGAAGGACAATCGGGTTTTTTTCTATGATGTGGCTATTGTAAACACCCTTATCACTCCACTGCAATTTCTTGTCCTCAGCAATATTAACAACTGAGGGTAGGTAACTTTTTTTGTGGGAACTGCTTTGTGCATTGTAAGATGTTTAGCAGCATCCTTGCAGACTTCCTACTAGAAATAGACAACAGTAGGATCCAGGTTGTGACAATCAAATATGTCTTCAAATATTGCCAAATGATCTGTGGATCATGAAATGAGTCTTAGCTAAGTAACATTGCTCTACTGAAATTTGTCTTCCTAAAGTCGCTACTAATCAGACATAAGAACCCATTTTTAGTTTTTTGTCCTTTAGAGCTGGAAGCTGAAAGCTTCTGGAATTTCCCTTTTCCTAGAGTTCATCCTTTAAACACTACTCTCATTTTTGATGTGTTCCTCTTTGATCTCTTTTTTTCTTTTTTTTTCTTTTATATTTTTTTTTTTATTTTTTTAATGGGGCGACATCAATAAATCAGGATACATATATTCAAAGATAACATGTCCAGGTTATCTTGTCATTCACTTATGTTGCATACCCATCACCCAAAGTCAGGTTGTCCTCTGTCACCTTCTATCTAGTTTTCTTTGTGCCCTTCACCTTCCCCCTTTCTCTCTCCCTCTCCCTCCTCCCCCCATAACCACCACACTCTTATCAATGTCTCTTAGTCTCACTTTTACGTCCCACCTACGTATGGAATAATGCAGTTCCTGTTTTTTTCTGATTTACTTATTTCACTTCGTATAATGTTATCAAGATGCCACCCTTCTTTAGTTATTAGAGAAATGCAAATCAAAACTGCAATGAGATACCACCTCACACCTGTTAGATTAGCTATTATTAACAAGACAGGTAATAGCAAATGTTGGAGAGGCTGTGGAGAAAAAGGAACCCTCATACACTGTTGGTGGGAATGTAAAGTAGTACAACCATTATGGAAGAAAGTATGGTGGTTCCTCAAAAAACTGAAAATAGAACTACCTTATGCCCAGCAATCCCTCTACTGGATATATACCCCAAAACTCAGAAACATTGATACGTAAAGACACATGCAGCCCCATGTTCATTGCAGCATTGTTCACAGTGGCCAGGACATGGAAACAACCAAAAAGCCCATCAATAGATGACTGGATAAAGAAGATGTGGCACATATACACTATGGAATACTACTCAGCCATAAGAAATGATGACATCGGATCATTTACAGCAAAATGGTGGGACCTCTATCATCTTTTGATGTGCCACTCACAGTGCACTTTCGAGTTCTCAATTCTTCTCACCTCACTTGGTACCAACCACTTCGTCATGATAATGATTGTTCTTATGGCTTCCATTCCCCTTCTACATTTAGATAAGTGTTAGGCCATTATTTATAGTCCCTGCAACTGTCCTGAATGCCAGGGCTTCAGGATATTGACCTTCAGTTGCCCTGTCAACATGAATGTTTAGCTTATTTACTACATTCTTACCTTTTGCAACACCTGGTATTCATTATGTATCTCCTTTGACACTTTATGACCCCATTACCCACTAAGTTACCCTCCCATCTCAAATTAAGTTTATAATCAAATCTTGTTAATTACAAATACATGTATTCTGAATTCCATCTCTCCAATATATCTCTGTAACATTTTCCTAAAGTTAAAGAAATATTGTGGTCTCCTCATAATTTATCTGCACAATTTTTACAACCTCCAAAATGGTTTCCTGGCTTCCAGACCTCCTAGACTTTGGCCCATTGTTTGTATTGCTGGCAAATTTACTGCCCTAGTAAATAAATTGGAATATATTATTCTATTGATTAAAAGAACTCTGGAATAATGCACTTCTTTCTAAATATAATCCACACACTTTAATATAGTGTTTAAAAACCTTTTTTAACTGGACCAACAAATCAATCATCATGTATTATATGGCTATTTCATTGTACGATGGCACTAAAGATTTTGCTCTTTCTGCATACTTAATGGCTTGTCTCACTTCTTGGATGATGATCTACATTCCTCACAAAAATTAGGGGTTAGGGAACATGCAAATACTCCAATACTTTCAGCCTTTTGTATAGTGTATTGCCACCAATGAAATAAAAGTTAGTGTTGCATCTCATTTGCATAATCAAACAACTTTCTTTGACTTGTCATTTGCTTATCTGCTGTTCTTGTTTAATAACAAAAATCAAATGTTTCTTTTTTATCATTTCATATTCATTTTGAAATATCCTCTACTTTTTGTGAGCAGTATATTTCTGATTCTTCTTGGAAAAATGTAAATACCCCTCCTCTCAAAAGGGGACTCCAAGTAACAGAGACAGAATTAGGCATTATAATACTGTTATCATTGATTATAATGTACTATATGTATTTTTTTAGAGGTTCATTTTCTTCTAATGTGCTTTCATATCATATAATGGAAGTTACATCCTGTTGATGCCTAATAAAATGATTACTTGTTAAAAAACAGCTAATTAACTTGAAATTGTTAACATGACTCAATTGTATATTTTGAAATAAAATTGAGAAATGAAAGCAAAGGGGTAGCAATATATATGTATATACATATAAGGTACATATGTGTACATGCATGTGTATGTATAAGGAGAAAGAGGGAGACGCAAAGAGAAAAAGAATGAGAAAGATCATGAGATAGAAAGAGAGAAGTTGTCTAAACTGCATTATTCAAGAAGGTATAGTTTTTTAAAAACTATATTTCTTAGTCTCATTATATGTTATGCAAATGTTAAAAAATTTCACTACAATTATAAGAAAAATTATATTTTGCATGTAAATGAAATTAAGTTTCACAGAGAAAAAATAATATAAGCATGTTGCTGTGTAATACTTTCATACTTTAATCAAATTAATTGTTAATATATTTTATATATCTCAGAAATAGGAATACAGAAATATGTTATGAAATGTAGGAAAAGGAAAGTATATTTGTATTGGATTTTACATTTTCAAGTGCCAGAAGTCCTCATTAAAGATCTTACAAACTGAGTAATTTTTTTGCATGCTGTTTCAATGCAAACAACTTTCTGGAACCTCAACTAATTAATTCCATCATATTAGCAGTACAAAATATACTTCTTGGCTGAAGTCTTTGAGTTATGGCTCAAAAGTGACACAATCTTGAAAATGAAAGGCCAGTATATTATCTGTTAATCTTCTTCAAAATATTGACTTTATGTCCATGGATGTTCATCTTTGCTAAGGAATAAATCAGTGGGACTTTCTTAATGGAGTTTGATCAGTAAATGCAGCCACACGTGTTCAGAGGGCCTAGTTGAATAACTGAATCAATATGTTCAAACCCATCTTCTGTGTACAGCAATTTCATTAGAAATAAAATCTTTGCCCACTCTTCCTGATTGTTTTAGAAGTTTAATCCTACTGATAATTTACCACATTGACTTGTAAATAAGAAATAAGACACTTTGTGATAGCTTAGTTCAAAATTTTAAAAGAAGAAAGATATGATAATTAACTACAAAGGCAAAGAGTATATTTGTTCAGGTAAAGTTGAGTCACTTAAGACTTATTAATATTTATGTGATCTTAAAAAGGTCTCCTCTGTGCCTACATAGCATTCATTGACAGTGGCATGCTACTTGCCATGAAAAATAATATTCATAAGCCTCTTTTCCCAGTTTATAGATAGGAATATAAATTTTAAGTTCTAGAGAGCTCTTCAATCAGGATTTTTTCTTGGGGTCAGAGGACAGATCTGAAATGTTATGTTTTATTCTCACCCACTAATATCAGTTTATGTTTGAAAAATAAGACAATGTGCAGCTGCTGCTCTATCCTGTTGACTGGCACATGATCTCAGAGTGTCATCCTAATTAGATCAATAAAAGCTAAGCCCTATGAGAGTATAAATAAAATGTGTGACTTGCACACTTAGAGAGGACGGACTAGTACTATTTTCAGTAAGTGGACCATTCCTTTGCTTTTCTGCAACATGCATATTCCTGGATCACTGAGCTGCAGATGTAAACCTTAGAAATGTGACAGGGGCAGGGCGCGGTGGATAGAAGGAGAGATTAATGGTTGATGCTTATGGCTGTTTTGAGGCTCGTGGATTGATTAAAGAAAATAAAAAGTGTTGGTTTTTACCAAAAGTCACATGATTGTATAATAATTGCTGCATATGCTTCTGTAAATGGTGAACTTTCCAATACAATTTTAAGTATCTGTATTAATATGACTTTAAATCACCCCACTGGACCGTCCCTAGAAAAGGGAAAGAATCAACCCAGCACAGCGATCAAAGCTGTGACTATGTTATACAGGTGGCATTCAGCTCAACTCTCCATTGTCAATAATAATGAAACCGCCTTTGTCTGGAGCAGTGTTCACTATCTGCAAGGGAAATAAGTGCCCACACCAACACTGTCACTTTCTATCGACCAGGAATTGATTCGGTCCTTTGCTTTATTTTCCATGCAGAATCACCAAGTACAACCTGGTTATTACTATCAGAGGTGGATACAAATTGCCTGAGCTTTCATAAGAGACAAAAACAAAGGAAGAAAGTTACATTTCCTGTTCTGACAATGTGCACCAATTGGGAGATTTTACTACTTGATTTATTTATTTATTTATTTATTGCAGATTGTGTTATTATTGTGATTTTAGCTTTCCAATCTATTGACTTTCATTTCAACATTTATTTTAAAGTGATATAATATATCTGATTCCTTAATATCATGTATGCATTATGTACATTTGCACATTGTGTTTATCAAGGGGCTTGCATACAATGTGCTTTTGAATAAAATGTCATTTTAAAAGTTGTTTGTGACCCTATATTTTCATTATACTATTTTAAGTAATATTTAATCAATAAAATATTGTGCATTAACTTTCATTTTAAATGAGGCAATCATGACAATTTCTATTTCTATATTCATCTTAGTTTAGTTTTGCATCTGGGTTTTAAAATCCCCAGCCATAACTCAGCAGTACCTCTGGTTGTGCTAATTTACACATACAATCCTGCAAGCAAAATATCTCTCTATTCCTGTCCATCGCAGCTCAACTGCATACTGTCTGAGAAATATGACCCATTTTTTTCTATTTAGGACAAAAAGGCAGTTGAGAGAGTACTACTTCAATTTCACAGAATAATGGGTACAATCTTTTTTTTTTTTAATATACATTTTATTTAACTTGTTTATCCAATATAGTACATGGATTTTAGGGAAATATATAAAACTCAATATACCACCTGTGCTTTGAGAAATAACAAGCATCATACATTTAAGAATACAAATACATACGCGCGCGCGCACACACACACACACACACACACACACACACACACAAATATCTGTCTAGTTAACCTGAAGCAATAGATGTTCAGATGATGTTTAGAATTCTATTTCTTTTTTAGAACTATGCAGAAGAAACTGTAGCAATGGTGGTTTTATAGGTTACTAATTTTAAGAGAGTCATACTCTCCTTCAAACCGGTGAGTTGTTGTCTTGCCTCACAAGCAGCCAAGAATGGCACTAAGAGAAGCTCAAGGCTCTATCTAGCCTTCCTACCACAATCTTTGAGGAGTTCACATGGCTGAGCTCTGTGTCCTAGAGAGTTCCTGATCTAACAATAACACAATAACAATCCTTTTTTCTTTTGGTGGGTGACAGAAGTGGACATGGATGAAGGAAAGAAATGAAAAAAAAAAGGAAAGATGAGGTTATGTAAGTCTCTGAAGTGATGTTGAATGACTGACATTAAAAGAAAATTAAAGAAAACAAACCTTTGCTTTCAAATAGAATCCATAACAGCATTATCTGTATTGCAATCTATTACTTGTTTATGACACCTGATTTTCTCTCATTTCATGCATTCACTTTTACAATAGGTGGGTGATGACTGATCAACCAGCTGTGGTCCAGGGGTCTGGCATGCTTAAACCCTCAGAGGATACTTCATTCTCCTGAAGAAATGGCCATTTCATCATTTAATCAGATACCTGCATGTAATTGCATTTCGGATACACATGCATTCACACACTTACACAACTGCCTTTAAACTTCAAAGAGAATCTTTCTAAAGGGCATTTGTTTCTTATGGAAATAAAATAAGAATGAGCTGCATTCAAAGAGTGAGGAAAGCTATACACAGGAGACCTCAGTTTTATTGTGGTTTAGCTCATGGAGCAAATATGTTTAGTGGTTTCGGTCTACTTCCTTAGAAAAATGTCCACATTAAAAATGACCACCCAGGTGAGCAGAGTCTGGCTTAATGCTAACATCCTAGAAAACAGAAGCCTCTATCCAGGGCCAATGTCCACTTCCAACTCTTACTAAATTTCTTTTCCTCTGGGAAAGGTTTAAGTAGAATCAAGAGAAGTTATTCTATGGGTTTTAAAAAAAAACCACAGTAAATCACACACTGTAAACCCATAAATACTAAATCAAAATAACTTATTAACCTCCATTTTTAACCATAAATGGACTCCATCCACTATGAGATCAACCAAGAGTGAAATATCCCCTAGTTGGTTACAAAATTTATTCGGATATCACAGAATTGTGACCTGGTAACTTGCCCAGGCTTAGAGAGGTTGAACATTATAAATGAGAAGGCATTTGGGCTATATGAAATTTTTCAGTAAAACAGTATAGCATTGTCAAAAAGTTTTAGAATTATCAATCCATGCCATAATACCATAAAATCAATTGGCTGCCTCATTCATTTCGTTTCACCTTGCATTCCCTCAGCTTAGCAAAAGTCTGCCTCCTGAGAAAACCTAGGCCACTATACTTTAAGGAGGAGGCTAATGCAGTCTCTGCACTACACTATGAGTTCGACACAAAGTACAGTCTAAGCTTTCAGTTTCAAAAAACCTACATTTTGCTGGTACAATATAATCAAATATATAGCATTCTTAAAACATTTCCAACCACAATATGGACTGGAGGAAGAATTCCTTGTAATTGGCATAATAATAAATATGAATGCTAAAGCAATTGCTTCAAAACTAAAATAGTTTCTTATTTTGAATATATTTAGTTAAAATTTTAAAAATATTAAGCAATGGTTCTTGATTATTTACGTGTGTGTGCATATATGTATATAAGTATACGCACAAACATATATATATGTATATATATATACACACATACATATATACATGTACATGCCTTTTAATACCTGGTATCCACTGTTGAGATTTATTTGGAATGTTCTAAATAATATATACTAAGGGTTGGCTTTATCTATGCAATAGAGCAAATTGTATAAATTATTAAGTAACTATAGGTGATGTCAGCATTATCTGTGTATTTCATTTTTATTACCTTAACACTTACTTCAACCTCATTTAACCAATACTTAATTTAACTGATTTCTAACTAAACATCATGGAAATTTCATGTTCTAAATATTAGTCATGGTTACTTGTTCTATATTTAGTAATTTTTGAAAGTTTTTTTTCCAAGTATATTCCTAAAAAAGCACAAGTCAATAGTTGCACATGCTATAACAACCAGACAAGTCTTCGACTTCTACAAGAAACAATGCAAATGATTATTCTCTGTGAAATAAAAAAATGTAGAATGACAGTATTTAAACCAGTTACCTGTATAAAAACAAGAGCCAGAATGCTGCATTAATGCAGGACAGCACTTAAAACAATGTTGTGACAACTCTGTCTAATATCAGTAAATTTTAACTTAGAATGAAGAATTTATTTCCTTCATTGTCTGAAAAACCACTGAGTGGAAAAAATGCATATTATTATTATTTGCTTCTATAAAAGTTTCATGTAAGATGAAAGAAACCTATGTATGAAAAAAAAAGTGTTTCTGTATTAGTAAAGAGTATTCATTATGTGTTCCAGTAAAATACTGGGCTAGAAAAATATTAAATCAAAATAATTCAATGCAAACAAACATAAAAATCTCTAAAACACATAATTGAATAGGATGCTGTTCAGCTCTTGATTCTTCCTGAGTCTCTTACAACCAATTTAAAGGATTTATCTTCCTCCTAATTGATTAAATATTTTCCCTCAATACTCCTTCACGGTTACACCAATTAAAGGTTCCTGATTTTATTGTACATCTTTAATAAACTATTATAACTAAAACCAAATTTTCTTAAAAGAAATTCTGGTGGTAAAGAATCTGCCATAGATACATAGGACAGGATGACAGGCAAGTGAGAAATTGTGAATTCCTTAATGTAGAGCCCAACTAATCTTTTTAGACTCTTGTACTTATTGCAGTGTTTGGCATCAAAAGGAAATCAATAATTGTTTTTGAATTGTTGTATTAACTCTGTTCATCTTGTGGTTGAATTCTTATTTTAGTTGCAGATTTATCTTGCGAACTAAACCCACTTGATAGTTTAGGTTTCCTTTAATCATCTAGTCAATAACTTAATTGCTGCTATATTGGGCTATCAAGTAAGCTATATAAAAGTGGCAAATCGTAATTGTATATATGCTTGCCATTAATCAGTTACTGTAACTTGAAAAAAATCACAACATATTACAATGCAAGTAGTTTCCTAATTCAGTGATTAACATGAAACATAAGCTGTAATTTATTTTTAGTGAAGCAATTTTACTATTATTTCAGTTTTAGTAACAATTGAAAGGAAACACATCTTCCCAGTGAATGATATTATCAGTTCTATTATTACCACAATTCTCTACTAATTTTGTTTTTTGTTTCTCTCTGAGTTGAATAGAACAACTTCTGTCTCATTATCCTCTTTCCAATTAAAACCAACTCTTGTGGATCGGCAAATATTTGCATTGTTATAATATTGAATTAATAGCTCTGACAGCAAGAGCAGTTAAACCTCCAATCACCCACATTTAATATGTTCAATTTTAATCAACTGATGAAAGATACAACTTTAAAATCTGTTTTTTTTTTTTATATTTATTGTGAATAGATTTCCTTTTTAAATTATATATCTAATTTTGGTTTATTATTGCTCTTTATCAGAAATACTAAAAAAATAACAACTGAGTGTGTTGTATTTCATTTTTAAAGTAAAGAATAAGAAACTATAAATATAGTAAATCTTTTAAATAAAAGGTGTTCATTTTCTTTGATTATAAAATTTATAATTTTGTTAGTCATTCCCAGCACAATAACTATTTATAAAGTTTTGAAACTCATTATGAAAATACAAACTTACACATATTTATGTAATAGTAGAATCATAGATGCATATTCACATGTACATGTGTGCACACACCTGTTTATACAGTGTGTCTGTAAAGTCATAGTGCACTTTTGACCAGTCACAGGAAAGCAACAAAAGATGCTAGAAATGTGAAATCTGCACCAAATAAAAGGAAAACTCTTCCAGTTTCATACCTATCAGTGCAGTTTGATGTGGGCTCATGCACAGATTTTTTAGGGCTCCTTAGGTAGCTATCCCGTATAGCCTCTACAGCAGGGGTCCCCAAACTTTTTACACAAGGGGCCAGTTCACTGTCCCTCAGACTGTTGGAGAGCCGGACTATAAAAAAAACTGTGAACAAATTCCTATGCACACTGCACATATCTTATTTTAAAGTAAAAAAACAAAATGAGAACAAATACAATATTTAAAATAAAGAACAAGTAAATTTAAATCAACAAACTGACCAGTATTTCAATGTGGGGTGCCGCAGACCGGATGTGCATCATATGATGCACTTCCAGAGTGATGCTTGCATCCCACGTCACCGGAAGTAGTACTGTACGTGAGCGACACCGCGCTTTGAGGCGTCCTATGCATCCGCATCCTGTGCTCCTCTCACTGACCACCAATGAAAGAGGTTCCCCTTCTGGAAGTGCGGCGGGGCCCAGATAAATGGCCACAGGGGGCCGCATGTGGCCCACGGGCCGTAGTTTGGGGACCCCTGCTCTACAGACTTGTCACTGACTGATGGCCTACCAGAACGGGGTTTCTCCACAAAACTGCCAGTTTCCTTCAACTGCTTATCCCACCAAGTAATGTTATTCCTATGTGGTGGCGCTTCGTTATAAATGCGCCGATATTCACGTTGCACTTTGGTCACGGATTCAAACTTAGTGAGCCACAGAACACGCTGAACTTTCCTCTGTACCGTCCACATCTTGACTGGCATGGCCGGGGGCTGCTCTGCTGTATACATGGTGTTACATCATCATCTGTGCATGCGCACAGGCTGCCACATCATCCTACAGAAACAGGGAGGGTTTTCCTTTTATTTGGTGCAGATTCCACATTTCTATCATCTTTTGTTGCTTTCCTGTGACCGGTCAAAAGTGCACCGTGACTTTACGGACACACTGTATATACTGTTATGTCTTAGCTAGTTTTGCAGAATATTTTTAATATAGGTTCAAATAGATGATAACAAAATAGTCCTTATCCACAGAAGATTCACCAGGACAGTCATGTCAAAATATAGTTTCTGTTTAAAATGTTTAGTGTATACCCTGTCCTAAACAACTACATTTCCATCATGCTCCCAGTGATAGTAACTCTGTTTGCCTGAGACTACATTTTGAGTAGCAAAAATTTAGATGACACTTCTAAATATTTCCAATATTTGAACTTAAGAATTTGCTGAAAAGCAAGGACCAATAAATCATATAGCTGCATTGCAGTGGTAGGAAAATAAGAGTGTGTGAGTTATATATATCAGATGTATCATTAAGATTCTCTGTGTTATTGGGAGCTGCTGTTGTTCTTCATGAGGTTTCCTTTGTCTAAGCTGGAAGTTATTTTGAAGCTCTCTGATTAAGTAGGAGAAATCTGATAATAATACATCAACATAAATAAAGAGAAAGTCCCCATCTTACGTCTAATATACTGCTTGATATTTTTAGTATACATGCAAACATTCTGAAATAATTATATATTTGCTTTAATTTTTAAGTACCTTTATATCTGATTATATTTCAACTTCTACATCCAGTGATTCATATATTTCTGAATAAAAACAAATGATGAAGAAACCAAGAAGATTATAAAAATAGCATCATTTTATTTTTCATAAATGTCATTTACACATCAATTATGACTATTGAAAATAGATGCTGAGGTTGCTGGTTCAAAACCCTGGGCTTGCCTGGTCAAGGCACATATGGGAGTTGATGCTTCCAGCTCCTCCCCCCTTCTCTCTCTGTCTCTCCTCTCTCTCTCTCTCTCCCTCTCCTCTCTAAAATGAGTAAATAAAAAAAAAAATTTTAGCCCTGGCAGGTTGGCTCAGCGGTAGAGCATCGGCCTGGCGTGCGGGGGACCCGGGTTCGATTCCCGGCCAGGGCACATAGGAGAAGCGCCCATTTGCTTCTCCACCCCACCCCCTCCTTCCTCTCTGTCTCTCTCTTCCCCTCCCGCAGCCAAGGCTCCATTGGAGCAAAGATGGCCCAGGCGCTGGGGATGGCTCCTTGGCCTCTGCCCCAGGCGCTGGAGTGGCTCTGGTCACGGCAGAGCGATGCCCCGGAGGGGCAGAGCATCGCCCCCTGGTGGGCAGAGCGTCGCCCCATGGTGGGCGTGCTGGGTGGATCCAGGTCGGGCGCATGCAGGAGTCTGTCTGACTGTCTCTCTCCGTTTCCAGCTTCAGAAAGAAAAAAAAAAAATAGACATTATAGCAAAAGAGCTTTATATATATGAAGTTATATTTCACCTGGTTTCTCTTATCCATAACTGGACATTTTAAAGATGAAATATAAGAATTTAGTGTCCTGTTAAAACCATTCACAAAACACTATTTTAGTTAGCTCTTTCATTAAAAAAATATCAAATGCACCTGACCAGGCGGTGGTACAGTGGATAGAGCGTCAGACTGGGATGTGGAGGACCCAGGTTCGAGACCCCAAGGTTGCCAGCTTAAACGCGGGCTCATCTGTGTTTAGCAAGGCTCACCCAAAGTTTCTGGCTCAAGCAAGGGGTCACTTGGTCTGCTGTAGCTTCCCAGTCAAGGCACATATGAGAAATCAATGAACAACTAAGAAACCGCAACAAAGAATTGATGTTTCTCATATCTCTCCCTTCCTGTCTGTCTGTCCCTATCTCTCTGACTCTCCCTGTCTCTGCCTCAAAAAAATAAAATAAAATAAAAATAAATAGAAAAATTTTAAAAAATATATTAAATGCAAAGTAAACAAACTAAAATGAGATTAACAACTCAGATACACCCCAAAGAGGTAACATTTAAAAAAGTGAAGTCAGAGGAAATAATCTATTCATATTGGTCTGTGTTTATTTAAAATTTTTGTGTTTTGTTAATCATCAATATTTTGCAATCATTTTGGGTTTTTAAATAGTAAATTAAAATATTATTTATCCTTATTACTGAGCATTTTATGGTCTCATCTTAAGTTTATATCTGTTGCTGATTCATTGAGTCATGGTCCTGAACATGGACACAATCTCTTAATAGGTGTTTTATTATTAAAGATAACAAATACATTATAAATAACTTCCCCATACCAGGCAGTGGTGCAGTGGATAGAGTGTTGGCCTGGGATGCTGAGGACCCAGGTTCAAAACCCCAAGGTCATCAGCTTGAGCTCAGGCTCAACAGCTTGAGTGTAGGGTTGCCAGCTTGAGCAAGGGATCATAGACATTACTCCATGGTCACTGACTTGAAGCCCAAGGTCAATGGATTGAGCAAGGGGTTACTGGCTCGGCTGTAAGACCCCCAGCCAAGGCACAGATGAGAAAGCAATCACTGAGCAACTAAAGTGCCACAACTATGAGCTGATGCTTCTCATTTCTCCCTCCTTTCTATCTGTCCATGTTGCCCCTCTTTCTCTCTTTCAAAAAACAAAACAAAAGGAAAAAAAAGGCTTCCTCTCTACTGTAAAAGATAAAAGTATCAGCAAATGTTTAAACCTCATATGCATTAAAATTTTGATTCTTTACTATTTTATGTTTGCTTCTCTAAATATATAGTTTATCTCCCAAATATATATTATTTTGTTTAAACATAACTAAAATAATTGTTTTACTATTTCCTCTACCCTAAGACTTTATTTTCAAGATTATGACTTGTGTTCTTCTCTAACCCTAACATTTCGCTTCTCTACATTCCTCTCCTTCCTGACCATCCAAGTTTGTTCTTCTTTAGTGCTTTCCTTTATTGCTAAATTCTATCCTCAGATGAAACCTGCATATCCAGAATACTGGTTTTGGAGAGTAAAGTTATTCATATGTTTCTTTTCCAAATTGTTTATCTCTTTAATGCACAGTTTTTCCACTTCAAAGTCTCCCAATTTGAAGTCTTTTAAGAAAAGTTTTAATATCCTCAATCTAACACAATATTGACCACACAGTTATAGCTCTGTTTTTAACTATCTTTGTGTAAAATTATTTACCCCTTGCTGCCATCTTCCTTCCCTTTTGCATTTTTTTCCTAACCTTTTTCATATTATGTTTCCCTTTTAATTTTCTTACATCCATAAGAGATCAAGTTTAGGATACAACATTCTTGGGATGGAATGTAAGAGAAAGAATAATAAAATTAAATAAAGTAATAAAACATTTTTCAGGCCTGATTAATGCATACAAGCAAATCAAACTATTCTTGATGATTGTGTAACTCTCACCCTTATCAGTTCACTAAAGCTCTGCTGCACCTGCCAATGTTCTACTTCATTGAATCAAAATTCATAAAGCTTCATTTTTATAATTTTCTTCATTAATTGTTGGGTTTTGTACCTGTCGGTCAAATAAATTTGTAAATATGATATACTGTTGTATATGTTTGCTCGCTTATAGTTTGCATTGGGTGTGGGAGACAGGCTGTAAGCCGGCAAAGTCATTATAGCTTAAGGCACAGTTTTAAGACTAAGCCTTTCCTGCCCTTTTAAGATCTTCTCAACACTAAGCTTTTTCCCACACCCTTGATTGTTCTATGATGTGGGGTGGTGCACTCTTATGAGGAATACCATTTATGCCTCAGATATGTGGCTTTGTATCAGAGACTTCTCTTTTGTATATTGGCTTAAAGGTTTGATTTCTACACTATAAAATGAGACAGACAGGGGGCTTGCTCTCTTGGTTCCTGAAATTAGCATTGCATAGGAGAGGCAGTCAAGATGACGAAGTGCTGAAGGGGAAGCCAGTTTGTGCAGAGAGAAAGAGATGAGGAACAGAGGTGAATAAGGCTGGTGTAAAGCCAGTAGCCTCCTCCAGTGCTTGCTCCAGCTCCAGGGCTGGTATCTCTTTCTCCCACGTTTGCTCCAGCTACTTCCACTGCTTGGTTTGCAGGTCCCAGGCAGACTCTTCCACAGAGCTCTCAGTTTCCTCATGCATTGCTATAAAAGTTAGCCAGCCTATGGCTCTCAAAAGGAAAGACATGGGGAACCATAACAGCAGCCAGTCCTCTACCCCACTGCTCAAAGGTGGTGGTGACTCCAAACTGATCTGTATCAAATCCTGCCACAGACTACGCTAAATGTAAAGCCAGTAGCTACGGCTGCCATCACAGTCGCCTGGCCCATGCTGGTTCACATTTGATTTGGACAGACGGTAATGAAACAACAGAGCCAAGAACTGCTGGGCTATTAGCTTTAATCTTAGCTTGCACCTGGCAGGAAGAAATACACACAGTGGGAAAATACTTCCCATTCCATTCAGGGCTCCCAAAGCCACGGACTTATCCGAGTTTCCTAGAATCAAAGGTTTGTATCTCACCAGCCTTATTCACCTCTGTTCCCCCATCTCCGTCTTTCTGCACAAACTGGCTTCTCCTTTAGCACTTCACCATCTTGGCTGCTTCTCCTCTCCTCCACATGGCCTTTCTCTGCTCTCTCTTCTAATGTTAATCTCAGAAACCGAGAGAGAGTAAGCTCCTGGTCTGCCTCCTTTTATAGTGTAGAAATCAAAACCTTTTATCCAATATACAAACAAGGAAGCCTCTGATACAAAGTCACTTAGGGTGGGAAAGGCTTAGCCTTAAAACTAAGCCTTAGGGCAGGGGTCCCCAAACTACGGCCCGCGGGCCGCATGCGGCCCCCCAAGTCCATTTATCCGGCCCCCCCTGACTTCTGGAAGGGGCACCTCTTTCATTGGTGGTCAGTGAGAGGAGCATAGTTCCCATTGAAATACTGGTCAGTTTGTTGATTTAAATTTACTTGTTCTTTATTTTAAATATTGTATTTGTTCCCGTTTTGTTTTTTTACTTTAAAATAAGATATGTGCAGTGTGCATAGGGATTTGTTCATAGATTTTTTTTATAGTCCGGCCCTCCAACGGTCTGAGGGACAGTGAACTGGCCCCCTGTGTAAAAAGTTTGGGGACCCCTGCCTTAGGGTATAACAACCCTGCCTGCTTACAGCCTGTCCCCCACACCCAATGCAAACTATAAGCGAGCAAATCTATATATCACATTTACAAACTTATTTGACCAACAGCTGATGAGGCAGAAACCTTTGGTTCTAGGAATACTCAGACAAGTCAGTGGCTTTGGGAGCCCTGAATGGAAAGAGAAGTGTTTTCCCACTGTGTATAGTTCTTGCTCCCCAGGTGCAAACTAGGATTAAAGCTAATGGCCCACCAGTTCTTGGCTCTGTTGTTTCATTACCATCTGTCCGAATCAAATGCGAACCTGCACAGGCCAGGCGGCTGTGATGGTGGTCGTGACTACTGGCCATACAGTACCATTTTCAATTTGCCATGTAATGACTTCTCAATTTCAGTATCATATTTTTTTTTCTGAATTCTGAATACTTTTGTACTTTAGTTTGCCTTGAAACTTTTACACTTTTAACATCAAAACATTCTTTCACCTCCTTTTATGAAACACACATCTTATAATATTTATCACCTAGGAAAGGTGTATGGGAAAGCCTGTGCTTATCTCTTAGACTCAATGCACCAAAAGAAGGAGAGGAGAAAGGAAAGGAGAAGCTGATGGGACAGGAGAAGAAGATAAAAAGGAGAGCATAAATATAAGTATTTCTCTTTTGTTTGGGAGAAAACTCATCAAAAGTCAAAGATGTATGACTAGGCCAATCAAGCAAATTTACTTTAACTGATGGTACTCACTAAATCTCTTTTTAAAGGTAAATTTTTGTTAAAGCACAGTGTATGAAAGCTGAATAGTTGAACTTGGGAGAGTATTTCTCCGACAATATTAAAAAAATAAAATACTCCTTTTATCCTAACTTGACATTTTTTCTCTGTGTTTATAAAGGATTAAGAGAAGGTATGCTAAAATCCAGTAGTGAAGTATCCAAATCTTCATGACTAAACAAGCAGATTAATGATCAGAGGGAATAACACATTTCGGAATCCTTTTATCCCATCTTTACTATGTGCCTAAGTCTGTGAATCACAGTAACTGCTGGAATTGGTCACAGCTGGAGATCTTTCATCACAAGCACATGTTTCATACGTTGGTGATGCAGATGGAGCTCACATATTTCTCCCTGTGAATAACCCTTATTCAGTTTAATAAAAAAAGTTCCAATAATCTCAGCATTTAGACTCACATCACTAATTCTGATCCTGTTGTTTTATAAACATTACATAATATAAAGTATTCCAATTTCTCTGTCCTTATTTTATTACTATTTATTTTCTGATTCAGGAAGTAAAGGTTAAAAGATGACTTCATATTAATAAAGGTTTTATTTTTTCCCCTTTAATAAACCGATTGGTGTGCATGTGTGTGTGTCTGTTCATAAATGCGTATGCAACCTCATGTGGTGAGAACGTAGTTAAATACACTTTTTGAGATGTAAATATTTATTTATTAATTTTTTAAAACAATCATATAGTAAATAATAATAATAATAAAAGAATCTGGTACCCATTCAACCAAATTAAAATACTTGGCAGGTTCCTATTTACATCATGAAGTAATTTGATGACCATTGGATATAAAATAAAGATTGCCTATATTTTTTCACGTGTTCCTTGTTTTTGAAATAACACTAAGAAATATGCTTACCAGGCAGGGTGCTTTCATTACATTTAACAACTTCTGATTTCCTTAACTTTTAAAATGGTTTTTGAATGCTTTAAAGATGAAAAAATGGTAGAAGAAGTTTATAGCCATATCTAATGATCCATTATTGATACATTTCACTTTACTGTAAAATTATCTCATGATCTCAATCAAACTAAACCTTCTTCCTGAAAAAGGAGTTTTTTTTCTTCTTGTTTTTATTGCTGTTGTGTTTATCACATTTTTCTCATTTAATGCTTGTAGGGAATCACCCATCTAACCTTGAACCCTCTATGACTTGAATTGGGGAACTTTAGTTAAAAGCCCTGAGTGAATGTCTCTTGGATGCAAACACCAAGAAGCTGTGTGAGTGAGTGACTTTTGTGCAGATACAAAGGAATGCATGTGGACTGACTTTAGAAAATTAGCCTAGAGGTTCTAAATTGCCCTTGCCTTTGTGCTTGTTTATTAGCAAAAGAAAAAGAATATATTGACCCAAATTAGCCCTTTCCCTTGTCAGTGAAACAGCCACTAATCATTCTTTTCCCTTATCACCTGATCTGCCTCCCTTGTAATCCTGTTACCTCTGTTCTGCTTCTGACAATAAAACTAAGGGAGAAGAAGATTCAGGAGGTCTTCTTTGCCTCCCTTGGCTGGCCTGCCCCTCTCCGCCTTGACATAAGTTTGTCTCTCAAGTAGGTTTATTTCACGCAACACTGGTATTTCTCAGCAGGCTGGAGTACTACAAATGCTTTCATTAGGTTCGAATGAATGAATGACTCATGTTATTCAAGATCCACTATCAAATTACCATTAGAAAGCCTGACCAGGTGGTGGCACAGTGGATAGAACATTGGCCTGGGACACCCAGGTTTAAAACCCTGAAGTCGCCAGCTTGAGTGTGTGATCATTAGATGTGACCTCATGGTCACTGGCTTAAAGCCTAAGGTCACTGGCTTGAAGCCTAAGGATGCAGGTTTGAGAAAGGGGTCACTGGCTCAGCTGGAGCCCCCTGGTCAAGGCACATATGAGAAAGCAATCAATGAACAACTAAAGTGCCACAACAATAAGTTGATACTTCTCATCTCTCTGCTTTCTTATTTGCCCCTATCTGTCCCTCTCTTTCTCTCCCCACCACCAAGCTAAAGAAAAAAAAAATTAAAAAACACCAAAAAACTTACCATGAGAGAATAGATTTTAAAAAATCAGTACCCTAAGAATAACTAACTTGGGATATTATTTAGGGAAATAACCTTTTCAGTTTATTTATTTATTTATTTATTTTTATTTTTATTTTTTACAGAGACAGAGAGAGTCAGAGAGAAGAATAGATAGGGACAGACAGACAGGAATGGAGTGAGATGAGAAGCATCAATCATCAGTTTTTTGTTGCGACACTTCAGTTGCTCATTGATTGCTTTCTCATATGTCCCTTGATCGGTGGGCTACAGTAGACAAGAGTAACCCCTTGCTCAAGCCAGTGACCTTGGGTCCAAGCTGGTAAGCTTTCTTTCTTTCCTTTTTTTTTTTTTTTTTTTCATTTTTCTGAAGCTGGAAACTGGGAGGCAGTCAGACAGACTCCCGCATGCGCCCGACCGGGATCCACCCAGCATGCCCACCAGGGGGCGATGTTCTGCCCCTCTGGGGCATCGCTCTGTTGCATCCAGAGCCATTCTAGCACCTGAGGCAGAGGCCATAGAGCCATCCCCAGTGCCCGGGTCATCTTTGCTCCAATGGAGCCTCGGCTGCGGGAGGGGAAGAGAGAGACAGAGAGGAAGGAGAGGGGGAGGGGTGGAGAAGCAGATGGGTGCCTCTCCTGTGTGCCCCGGCCGGGAATCAAACCCGGGACTCCCGCACGCCAGGCCGACGCTCCACCGCTGAGCCAACTGGCCAGGGCCTGGTGAGCTTTCTTTTTGCTCCAACCAGATGAGCCTGTGTTCAAGCTGGCGACCTCAGGGTCTCGAACCTGGTTCCTCTGCATCCCAGTCCAATGCTCTATCCACTGTGCCACTGCCTGGTCAGGCCTTTTCAGTTTATCAATTGGTTAGGTATAGAGTAAGAATATAATACCTTTTATGAGACTTTCACTCTGTCAATTTGCTATAGGCCCTTATAAGTTCTGACACCATAAAGCAATATAAATACAATTTGAATAATCAATCTCATGTAGAGATAGTTCAAGATTCAGAAATGGTAGCTGTGATATATATTTTTTTATCTTAACTAGAGAAAAATTCATCTTCTGTGAAAATATCACTTGAGTGATGTTGTGAGGTACACTAACTCGCCACTACGTTCAAAAGTGGAACCTGCCTAACCCACTTTGTAGACCTGGCTGATTCCTAGGACCAAATGAGCTACTGTGCATTCCTTTACAAAATTGTCATTATTGGTAGTAGTACTACTAGTAGTAGTAGTCTTTTCTTTTTTCTTACCTGAAGACCTGGGTAGAAGGAACTAGGTGTTCTGGGGTAAGTGTGTGAGGGTCTCCAAAGCAGTCTCTGCACATGGCTGAAAGGCTTCATTTACACTGTAATTGTGTGTTGAGCTGGAGAACAGTACGTGTCTGAGTGTGAAGTAAGAAAACTGTGCCAGAGTCTGAGAATGGGCACATTTGCTCCATTGAACCCTCAGGGAGTCAGGCTACAAAGGTTAGCACACATGGGGCCATGGAGGGTTCCAGTCAAAGACACAAATCAGGGCAGCAAGAAGCAAAGACAGTGGTCAGCACAGACTCAACTCCCAGTCAGTGCACACAGGAGAGTGTGGTTCTCCATGGCCCCCCTTCTTGCTCTCTCTCTCTGTCTCTGCTTCTCTCCCAAGCAAGATGGCCTTGGGCACTGAGAATGGCTCCCTTGCCTCCACTTCTTGCACTAAGAAATGGCTTGCTTTCTGAGCAATGGAGCAATGGCCCCAGATGGGTAGAGGGTCACCCCTTAGTGGCTTGCCAGGTGGATTCCAGTCAGTGCACATGCAGGAATCTGTCTCCCTTCCTCCTCCCCTCTCACTAAAAAAATAAAATAAAATAAAATAATTGAGTAACTAAGTTTCCAGAAGTATGAGTTGATGCTGCTTATCTTTCTCCCTTCCTGTCTCCCTCTTTCTCTCTCCCTCACTAAAAATATAAAATAAAATTACAAATCACATAAAAAGTAGGCTAATTATAAATTATATTTATTTATTAAAATAGTTTATTAATTTTCAAAAAAGAAAAGTAAAGACAACAGTGATTTATTAGCTATTTTGATTTTATTTGTGGAAGGCGGTGTTTTCCAAGTCTAGTTAACTAAACAATATTCAAAGTACATTATTGCCCAAATGACAAAAGCACTATTTTTTTACAAAAAAGTAAGTATTATTCTCGGTCTCTCAGCATGCCATAGAAGAAATTAATAACATCATGAAAGCTACTGGTTCATATGCCTTTGTCACAATAAGACAGGGTAGAAAAGATGAACTGTGTATAGTGAACACAGGTCATTCTCTCTAGGTCCCAAGGTTGCCTGAAGGCAAATCATCATCACAGGAACTTAGTCATATTTTTTTCCAACACGAATTAAAACTTTAGAATAAAAAATTTATCCATTGGTTAAGGAAACAAGATTATGACTAACAATTTTAACTCTACTTCAAAATTCAACTGATAAAAATAATGTAAAGAATAATTTTAATTGCTCTGAGGCATTGATAATAGTATGTGCCTTACACTTCTGTAGAGCGACAGATGGTTGAGAATTAATGAAAGAAAGATGCCAAAAAACACTGCAATTATTTCAGAATGAATTTCCCAAAATATGGCATATGGCTAGTAACAAATTCTGTGGTATGCTTGTTAAATTCATTAGGTGAATTCTTGCTTTAACAATTTTTTCTTTCTCTGTATTATTACCTGTCCCTTCTTTTTTTCTTCTTTATTTCTTCCTTCCTTCCTTCCTACTCCTTTATACTTCCTCCTTCTCTCTTTTTTTCCACCACCTCCCCATTCTTATTATTCCTTTCTTTCTCTCCTTTTTGAGGTTTCCTAATGAAGTATATAAAATCTCTGTAGTGAAGAGACATTAAACGTATTACTGATTGCCTGACCTGTGTTGGGGCAGTGGATAGTGGATAAAGCGTCGACCTGGAATGCTGAGGTCGCCAGTTCGAAACCCTGCACTTGTCTGGTCAAGGCACATGTGGGAGCTGATGCTTCCTG
The DNA here is from genome assembly GCF_036850995.1 of Saccopteryx leptura. NCBI lineage: Eukaryota > Metazoa > Chordata > Mammalia > Chiroptera > Emballonuridae > Saccopteryx > Saccopteryx leptura. Next base: position 43,851,848 of record NC_089506.1, read on the forward strand.
CTCCTCCCCCCCTTTCTCTCTCTCTCTTCTCTAAAATGAATAAATTTAAATAAAGAAATAAAAAACAAACATATTATTAATTAATATAATACCCCAAACTATGATGGTAATGATTGCCTATTGCCCATCAATATTAATAGTAGCTTTTGTTTTCCTTTACCACCTTGAATTTTTCTTACTCCATTACATACTTCATAAGTATTAAATGCATCTTGTTTCTTAAAATGGAATATCTCATCAGATATTTGTCAATCTAGTCAACAATAACAAAAACAAAATACCAGGAAGAACTTAGAGACTCGAGTGACTTTCAATCACAGAGATTTTCTGAGTTTTAGAAATCTTCTCTCTTTAAATGTTATTTCACAAGAAGATAAATAGCTTGAAGCCAGAGTGCCCATGACCATAGTTATAAGAAAAATGATAATTAGTTCTCTGCTATTTTATACATTTTAAAACTTCTTAATAATTGCATTTGGACACACTCTCAGAATACAGAGTTTAGGAAGAACAATTTATGGAATATATATCTGTTTTAAACTTTCTATTAATCCATTAATAAAGAGGATATGGGCATTAAAAAAAGTCCAAGTTGGCCCTGGCCATTTGACTCAGTGTAGAGCATCGGTCCAGTGTGTGGAAGTCTCAGGTGAGATTCCTGGTCAGGGCACACAGGAGAAGCGACCATTTGCTTCTCTATCCCTCCTCCTCCCTTTCTCTCTTTCTCTCTTTCTCTCTCTCTCTCTCTCTCTCTCTCTCTCTCTCCCACCCACCGTCATGGCTTACATGTTTCAAACATGTTGGCCTTGGGTGCTGAGGATGGCTCCATGGCCTCACCTCAGGCACTGAAATAGCTCTGTTGCTGAGCAACAGAGCAGCGGCCCCAGATGGGCAGAGCATCACCTTGTAAGTGGTCAGCACAGACTCAACTCCCAGTCAGTGCACACAGGAGAGTGTGGTTCTCCATGGCCCCCCTTCTTGCTCTCTCTCTCTGTCTCTGCTTCCCTCCCAAGCAAGGGGCTTACCAAATGTATCCCAGTCAGAGCTCATGTGGGAGTCTGTCTGTGCTTCCCTGCCTCCATGCCTCTCATTTAATAAAATAATAAAATAAAAAAATATAAAAAAGAAGAGTTCAAGCTAGAATTATACTGTAGATTAGCTATTATTGTGACTCAGAACTCTTATTTCATGTTAAACTAATTAGTCTTTTGAGGAAGCCATGCAAATTACCACAATATTTGACTTGAAATAAATTATCTGAATTCTCAAGGCCATGGATTCTCAAGGGCACATAATCCACAGCAATGTTGGCTGCTTTAGTTTATGTAATTTCACTGAGTCTTGCATTCTTCTTTCCTGTCTTGTTATGCATGCATTGCTAAAAGCATATTTGTGCATTTTCTGTACCTTATATTTAATTCTCTTCAAATTCCCTTGAAACTGTATAAAGTCTAAAGATCATTGAGAATCACAATCTAAAAATTGAGTTATGACCTCATAAGAGAGAAGATTTGGATCAATCTTTTGTCTTTTAGACAACATAAAGGGCTTAGAAAAATCCATGACATATAGTGTTATATAAGTGTTAGATATTATTATCACTATTGATTATTATGTTATATTTAGAAATATGAAAATTTAATTTCTGTAATTATACATATTTTTAAAATGTAATGTGAAGTTTACATAATATCGACCAATATTTCAATAAAAATATTCGTTTGCAACACTAATTTGCTCTGATTAATATATATTTAAGATTGTTTATTTTTTTATTTATTATAGATATGGTGAAAAATAGTATCTTAATTATATATTACTCTTAAAAAATAATCACTTTATTTTAAATATTGATTCCAGGATTAAATATTTGTATTTTTCTAATATAAATTGAAAGCTGAATTTTCATAGGTCTGATCAGATTTGCTGTTTTTTCAAAAACCATTTGTCTTCTCATATGTGTTTTCAAAAAATTGATTTGAGAGAGAGAGAGATTAATCTGTTGTTCCACTTATTTATGAGTGAATTGGATGATTCTTATATGTTCTCTGACTAGTGAACAAACCCAAAATCTTGGAGTGTAGGGACAAAGCTACAACCAACTGACCTACCCAGCCAGGGCCCATATGCATTTGAAAGATAAGTATATAGATATTTAATATTTGTTGACCTTAGTCACAATGTTGAACACTTTTTAAATTAAAAATAAATAATATATCTTTTATTAAAACTATATATTTTAGGTACCAATATATTCTTATTGTATATAAGTTTAGGATTAGAACTGAGGAGTGAGCCATGGGTATAGCCTCAGTACTTCTTTCATTAGCCCAATGTTCCATTGCAATCATTCTCCAATAAGGGCAGAGAATTCACTACCTAAGCAGAGAATAATGAACACCCTTGGGTACTTTCACACTCTATTTTCTTTTCTCTATAATGTGCTTTTTAAAAATTTTCATAGTTGCAGTAATTTAGTGACTCATAAAAGTGTATGACATAGGGTCCTTATATTTCTAGCCAACCGTTTTCCCTATTAAATTGTGATTGAGAATATTTTTCCATTTTACATGTGGCACATTTTGATTTTTCTAATCTTTTCTAATACTGTCCTCAAGTAATTCTTCAGGCAGATCTTTCTAATTTTTAAAGGTCATTTAAATATTACATTTATATGTTTATTTTTTCTCATGTAATATAATAACACTGTATTTTTCTGATAAGGTATTAACTATTTTGAGAGGTCATCGGTAAAAATATTTTTAGAATGTTTCTCAAGACTGATATTTAGCAATAATATTTATCAACATAAAAATAGATGAATTGAGTCTGACTGGGCGGAGGCACAGTGGATAGAGCGTGGGACTGTGGGATGCAGAGGACCCAGGTTCGAGACCCCAAGGTCGCCAGCTTGAGCAAGGGCTCATCTGGTTTGAGCAAAAGCTCACCAGCTTGAGCCCAAGTTCACTGGCTCAAGCAAGGGGTTACTCAGTCTGCTAAAGGCCTGCAGTCAAAGCACATAAGAGAAAGCAATCAATGAACAATTAAGGAGTTGCAACACGCAACGAAAAACTAATGATTGATGCTTCTCATCTATCCATTCCTGTCTGTCTATCTCTCTCTCTCTGACTCTCTCTGTCTCTGTAAAAAAAAAAAAAAAAAGATGAATTGATATTTTTTATTTTGTCAATAAGACCTATAAGGAATGAAATATAAAGCTAAATAACAAGGACACTATTCTCCTTCATTCATTCCCCTTACCTATGAAGCAGTGCTAGCTCTGATAAAATCTTTTCTACAAGATGCCTTTGTTTCTATATTCTTTGGTTTCTTATCAACAAAATATTCATTTTCAGGGTTGGAGACACACAGAAAGAAAAATTTATTCATATATTCATTCATTTCATTCTATATGAATCCACTGACTATCTAGATAATTATTTCAAAATATATTTACCGGTATTTAACCTTAATCTGAGCAGGATGTCAGGCAAGGCACAGAGAAAAGATGGAGCAAAAATATAAGTTTAGAAAGGAGCCCTTCTGATCCTTTCCATACCTCACCTTTACTCCCAAAGCCTCTATTTGCTAATTATTTGTTCTGAATGTGACTTGATAATCTTAGTCATTTCAATAAAACACATCCTCATATAAAAAACAAATATCCTCCTCAGTGTCCTACTTATTACCAAAAGGAGCTCTAATCAGTTATGAAATCAAAATCAATGTATGCATGTTGCATGTTATGTTTGCAGAGAGCATTGAAACATAAATTATATAATACAAAAAATACATGACAAGAACATTTGCATTGGCTTCAGGTATCTGGGTTGTTTTCGATCTCATTTAGATCAAGGATACCTGTACTTCCTGGTGACAGCATTTTACTTTCTCAAGCAAATTCTTCCACAGTCTAACAGCAAGTAATATCCTCTAAAAACCATGATTATACCAACCTCTTTGAATATCAATTACTTTAACACAGCAATTTTTGTGATTTCCAGTTGCTCATGAAGCAGAGTCTTGAAATTCCTCCAGAACCTAGATCACCTTCATATTGAAAGGTAGGACTTGTTAAGTTGAGAGACACATGAAAAGAAAATGAACTAACTCAGCTATTTTTAACTTTTTTTATCTCATGGTACACATAAACTAATTAATACATTTTTGCAGTACAGTAAAAAAAATATTTTTTTTGTTGATCTGATGTAAAAATAGGTATGATTTCAATTCATTCACATCAAATGGCTATTGTTATGTTTGTTGTTGTCATTTTTTTACTTGACAATCCAAGGGAAAAGAAATCAATGCCCTTGATTAAGTACAGGTACTGCATGTTTTAAAAATTCTTGAGGCACACCAGTGGTTGAAAATCACTGATCTAATGACCAAATCCATTCTTTTTTTATTGCATAAAAATTATAAATGCTCCTCCAGAATTTAAGTAACTATCTCTCCCTGCAGAACAAGACAAGTCATGCAGTAGTTCATTAGATATATGTTTTTATCTTTTTAATTATATTTTCTTTTTTTAATAAAAATTTGAGGTTTTTTATTTTTAGTGATATAGAGAGAAAGAGAAAGAGAAAGTCAGGGACAGACAGATAGGAAGAGAGAGAGATAAGTATCAAATCATCATTGTGGCATTTTAGTTGTTTATTAATTGCTTTGTCATATGTGCCTTGACTAGGGGGGTGGAGCTCCAGCTGAGCCAGTGACTCCTATCTCAAGTTAGTGACCTTGGGTTAAAGCCAGAGACCTTGGAGTCATGTCTATGACCTCCTGCTCAAGTTGGCTACCCCATTCTCAAGCTTGTTACCCCATGCTTAAGGTGGTGAACCTGAGCTCAAGCCAGATGAGCCATGCTCAAGCCAGAGACCTCGGGGTTCTCTGTCTCAGGCCAATGCTTTATCCACTGTGCCAGTACCTGGTCATGTGAAACATTTTTGTTAAAAATAAAGATGAAATAAAAATAAAAAAAGTAAACAACTATTTTATCTATCTCTCTGTCTATAATTCTGGTCCCCTTGCTCTTTCAGAGTAGTCAACAGACATCTGATAGCATTTATAAACACACACACATGCGCACACGCACACAACTTGACTGAATTTTAAGAAAAGATCTCCACATTCTCTCTGATTTTCTGCATTTAACATTATGTCTACTATATATGAGATGCCTTAACATTAAAATGGCCAAGAAATAAAATCCATTGTTGGAAGTCTCTGATAATATCAATTTCTTGACACACATCATATACACTTGAAACAGACTAGCTATTAAAGGCTAGTGAAGAAGTATTTGAATACTTTATTCACATCATTAATTTTCACTTCTAGAAATAAAAACCATAGTTTCTTAGAATGACTCAATAAAAAGATCTGTGTCTTCTTTAAGTTATATCTGCCAGCATGATAGAGGCATGGATTCCAAAATAATAATCAGTTCTTAATGTTACAGTGTAGGGAATTAAGAGAAAAACACTTAGAATTTAAACAGAAACTTGAAGTATTAAAGGACTAAAATAATATATTTTCCTTCTCTTTTTCTTTTTTTAGTTCAATGAAATCAATAAAATTGATCAGAGTAAACCATTCAAAATCCAGGAGATTAGGTAATTTTTGTTTTCTAAAGCATGAAAGTATTATTTTATAGTTTAATGTTTTAATTTTGGTCCTATCACTGTCATTCTGAAACTGTACTTCCTGGGACAAGTGAGTAAAATCTATCAGAATAACATACAACATATATACTTATATATTTGATATATATGTATATTTATAAATGTTTATTTTATATAACTATATTATATAGTATGTATATGTCTTTACTTCTTTATTTATAAATCAAATATATAAAAGACTATAATTTATAGGTCACTTTAAGGAAGTCATAAACTCATAAATCTTTTGGGTTGCTTGATTAACACCACAGGGCAAAGTAGAGTGTCACTGAATACCTCAAAATTTCAGGAAAATTTTAAAAATATTACTTATTAACTCCAGCCTGTTGATTATAAGATTATCTATTATGATTTATCTCCTCCATGTGATTAGGATCATAGACTGCCATGTTCTCAGTACATAAAGCAGGATGCAATATAGTCTGTTAAATGGAAATAGTAAATTAACAATCGCATTACTTAATAAAAGATTATTATCTTACTTATCCAAAATTTTAATGGACAATGTAAAAAACTGAAATGATTTCTTATTGTAGAATATTGACTGGGTCAATGATGTAATGACATTGCTCTATTTAATTTCAAAACAAGAGACTTAATATTGTGGGGTTGCATGTGCAAGTAAAGATGTTTTTAGTTAGGTAATTGTAAAATAAGAAAGAAAATTAAAAGGATCTAAAGTCAAATGTTTAATTCATAAAAGACACCTTGTAATTCTCAATACATTAAATTTATTTTTAATTTAAATTTTCAAACTCTTACATGAAATAATGAATCTCAACAAATAATAATTACATTTATAAAATTTAAAATCCAATTGAATTAATTTTTAGACTGATGTACTTTAAATTTTTTTTCTAGAAAATTGTCTAAAGTATTCAGATGATCTTAAGATATTTCAGGGGCTAATGCACTTATGGAAATCAAAGCTTTTTTTGGTTCAGCTAAAGCTATGCCTATAAGCAGCTTAGCCCTGCATTTTGATATGTGAATGATTCATTTTTCTCCTTTTTTCTTGACTAATCCTGCACTTTCATTAATATTATTCCTTTCTTCTTATTCTTTCATTTTATCTGCTATAGGAATAATTATTGATACTGCATCCAGGACATATTACATATATTAACAACAATTCCTTAAACATATCAATTTTATTTATAAGATTTATAACAGAATTAGTGGTATGCCACTAATACAGACAGTTAATTTGGTAGGAACTACATGTATTTAAAGAATAGGATAAACTAAGTATAACACACAAAACTACCTTTGCTTACCAATTAAATTTGTTACTAAATTTTTTATTCTGGAAACCAATCGCTAAAATGGATTAGTAGTAGAATATATGGTATTGAACAATTATTTGAACAAAGATCATCACAGTTTATTTATCACCAAAAAGCAAAAGAAAGTATTTTAACCAGTTCCTCATTGGAGAACAAAAGGCCCATAAATATATATTTCCCAGAAAGATACAATTTTAAAAAATGATTTGAATATTTTGCATTTAAGCCTTATTTATAAATATATATATATATATATATAATTCCTCTTTAGTTTATGTTCAAATTTAGTTGATATATTTACATGCACAGTTTTAAGTCAAATATCAGAGTGACAAGGCTATTGCTTCCTTTTCATTATTTTTCCAAATGAAGATTCAAAAAATGATATCTATAGAACTAAAGGATATTAACCAGCACCATAAAAAGGCATTGAAAACAAGAAAACAAGAGAGCTCTCCTTTTATTATCTTTTCTCTGAAAAGGAAATTCAATATAGAAGAGATAAAGAATTAATGAAAATGAAGTAAAAATATCATTAAAAAGAGAAAATGTGTGTTCTTTGGCTTTATGTAGTGTAACAAAGTAGGTTTTAATGATATAGGCATCTCAAATGAAAACCCATCTGGATTTTTAAAATGCAATGTAGTTTTAACACTCGATTTGTTTACTTATTTATTTATTAGTCATCATTAAAATATTCTCCTGAATAGGAAAAAGAATGGCTGCTGTATATATACCTGATAAACTCTGAAAAACCATGTACCTTGTAAAGAACTCAAAGTAATTGCTAATCATCACATATTTAGGCTATGTGTTTATTTAATTGTTACAAGTGAAGTAACATTAAATAAATTATATTCTATCTTCAGGCAAAACTCATTCCAATTAAGAATCAACATTTTGTAAGTGCTTAATATTTATTGTTATATTAAAAACAACTCTTGTAATACCATAAAGTTTCACTGGAATGGCTCTAGTGGAACTATAATTATTGTCAGAAACATGTTGTATTTTGCCTTTGGCAAAATCTTTTGCATTTGCTTTAACTGTATTAATCTACTATGTAGAGTTCATATCACAAGTGCCACATAATGCTTTAAAATATTTGCTACAAAGAAAGATTATGAGGAAACTTTTCAATGTAGCAGCCATTTTTCTTTTTTAATACAGAGTTTAAATACTTATGTTCAAAAATCACATTGAGTGCTTTGAATATGACAAAATATTTTTAACTTATTGTTTTTAATCAAAAGTTTATGTATTTGATTATTGTTAAGTAAATCTCTATTTTCTACATTATCAGATTACTTAGAATATTTGTTTTTACTGTTCTCATCTTGTAAAGTAGCATCTCAATTGCATTATATTTTAGTTTTTACTTGAGCTTATTGTTTTATTAAAGAAACAAAGTTACAAAGTTGTGTTGGAGGACTGGGCATCAGAAATCTGTATAATTATATAACCAGTATCACTCAAATAAATTCAATTTAAAATTTTAAAAAGGAAACAAAAGGTTATAAAGAAAAAAATATTCCATATACAAATATTGATCGACTTACGACCTATGCAACTTATGATCATTCGACTTTACAACCACAATCACTAGCCACGACTGCTCCACATCTGGCAGTGCAAGCGTTGCCCAGCTGGGCATACGACAGTGCGGACCAGCTTCCAGCAGCACTACCATCTCCATGTGCACCATTTCAATTGTTATCCCAGACTCGGTACAGCAATTTTGTTTTGTGTCTTGGATATTTTTCATCAAACCCCTCCCAAGATGTCTACCAAGAAGAATTGTCTTTGCAAATATTAAACCAGTTGTACTGGTAATGCAGTGTTTTACTTAAACCTGAAGAATGTAAAAATAAGAAACAAAATGGTGTAGCAATGGTACAAATGGCATAAAATGAACAAAGAAAATTATGATATATAACAATAATAAAAGAAAATTATGATAAAATATGACTTAAAGATTTTTATAACCTCATTTCACAGTACTGTACATATAGCCTACTCAACTTACAACCAAATTGTGTTACAACTGGTCTGTTGGAACCAATTGTGGTTGTAAGTCAAGCACTAGCTGTAAATAGATATCTATTTGTATTGTATATTATTTTAACAAAACATATTACCTTATTTTGCAACTGACATTTTTATTACTGTAGTAGGAGTAACTATTTAGGTCTATTTTTTTTTCTTTCTCTCCCCCATATCCATTTTTGTGTCTCAGTGTGTAGATAACTATTTCCCTCATTTGTTTATATCTTTGCTAAGATCAGAGAAATACTTTCCAGTTTCAGGCATCTCCATAATGTATTACTTTATTGATTATTACAGATAATATACCAATAATCATTTTTATACACTTATATGAAATTGTGTGGGGTTTTTTTCTACAAGATAAATTCCTAAACTACACTTATTTGTTCAAAGGCTAGGAGTATTTTTAGGTTCTGATACATCATGCTAGTTTATCATCCATAAAAATAATATATATTTTAAGATTCTCACAATTAGTATGTGTATAAGAATACCCATTCCCCAAACATCTACTAATGCAGAATATTTTAAGGAAGTAAATAGTGAGGAAGAAGAAAAGGAAGAGGGACAATGCTGCATTGTTGACATCTGCAAGTTTTAAAAAAGCGGTAGGTCTATATCTTCTGTGAGTTTTGCACTGGGAGGAAGTGGCTGAGGTCTGGGGATTGGATTCAGGGATAAATTAAATGAATGAGGATTTTGCGTAGATAAATATGTCATGAAACCAATATCATGCTTATATCAAATTTTACCACTTTAAGTCCAAAAATGATTCAAATGATATTACATCATATATCATCTTATGATGTATATTATGTAGTATAAAAAACACAATATTCACCTGTTCAGAAACCTTTTGTGGTCTCTTACGCACAACAGAATCAAGTCTTATTCCAGCATTTTAAAATGACATCCATTATTTATTAACAACTTTTGTTTATTATTCTCACTCTAGTCCATCACTCGTTCTCTTAAATGTGTTAATTAATATTTTCAAAATCTCTTGGTGTTTTAGAACTGTGTGACTTGAAGTCATCCCTGAATTTTCTCCTTCACTTCTGATTTAAGAGCAAATCCTGTTATGTTCCACCTTTGCTATCAATCCTGCAATTCCTCTCTCCCCCCACACAATGGAAGTATCAAAACAGCTTCCTCTTGAGGTTAATCTCAGTGGAAACATCACAGCAATTTATTCATTGTTTGTTCTCACTGGAGACATTACAGCAGCTCACTCATTGGCTGTTCAGCTTCAACCTTTGCCTTCGAGATTTAAACTTCACAGTAAGGTTGAGAAGTCTTTTACAAACTGCATGGTATCATGTCACATGCTCACAGACCTCCAAATTTTTTTCAATTTCTTCATTCAAAACCAAGTCCTTCCTTGCACTGTGAAGTTTTGTCACATATTACTTTTTTTATACTTACCAGTTATGATAGTAGAGAGATCCCTTCTCTTTATTTGAATTTAAGTCCTATGGGGTTAGGACCGGTTTTTTTTTTTTGTTTTTTTTTTACTTTCTATTTTTTTAAAAATGATTTTTCCAGTCCTAAGAGGAAAGAATTAAACCTACTATGCAATCAGTAAACATTTTTTTCTATCTATTTATGTAATTTTTTCACACTGTTGATATATCCTGAAACAGCTATATTTCAATTTTCATACCTTTTAGTTTACTTTAGAAACCCAATGTAAATATTAGGTCTTCCATTAAGGCCTCTTTAATTTCCTCAGTTCTAATTAAATGCTCCTTCTGAAAGGTTTCAAAGCATTTTAAATTTCTACTTTGGCATCTTTCATATTGTATCATGCTTCAGGTTACTAAGAAATATAGCTGTCTCTCCCACTAGGATGGGAACTACTTTTAGTTAAGGTTCTATTGACAGAAGCAATCGGCCATGGACCCCGAGGGTCCCTTCTTTGAAGTCTTCGAGGTAAAATAAAGGATGCCCACTTAAATTTAAACTCTAGATAAACAACAAATGCAATTCTTGGGATAAACTTATACTAAAATACTTATGCTATTGAAAGTCAATGTAAATTCTAGGTTATTTCTGGGTTTTATTTCTAATCTTATTTATAGCATAAAGGTAAACATAATTTTCCAGAATTTAATACAAGCAAATCCTCACAGTTTGTAGCTCTCCATTTTAATTCCCTTCCAATACTGCTTCACACTGTGTCCCCTACAATTATTTATTTAGTCAAACTGGCAAGAGTCTAGCTACTGCTTAATTTATTTAAGATTTATTATAACCCTACTATATAATTCCTTTCCACTCCTTATCACACATTACCAAAGATATAAACCGGTATAATTTTTTCTCCTTAAGATCCATTGAAAAAGATGGCAATGACATTTTATAGGGTGCCTGTGGCACTAATAACTTATTTTTTAAATACCTTCTTATTTTGGAATACTTTTAGATTTACAGAGAGTTGCAAAGATAGCCCATAAAGTTCCAAGATATGCTTTACCCATTTTTCTCTGATGTTATCATCTTACATTACTATGATACATTTGCAAAATAAAAAAAAAATTAACATTGGTACAATATTATTACCTAAATGCTGGTCTTCATTCAGATTTCATCAGTCTTTCCACTAATGTCTATTTGCTATAGTAAGGCCCCATGTGACATTCAGTTGTCATGTCTCCTTAGAACTCTTTCCTTATTGTTGTTGATGACCTTGAGATTCTAAATACTAGTCAGGTAGTTTGTACAATTTAATTCAATTTGTTTATTTTCCACAGAGAAAACCAGTAATTGTACTTATGATTATACTATGGTTATATAATTTTTAAACAATACCACAAAGACAAATGTGCTTTTCTCATTATATTTTAGCAGATTATGCTTGATATCGACATGAATTATGGCCTGATTAACATTCAGCACATGATTAAAGTTGTATTTGCCAGTTTTCTTCACTAAAAATATATATATGTTTTTACTTCCCACACTAATTGTTTACTTTTATTGCATGAACTAATAGTTCATGAACTATATTTTGACCACATATCTAGATAGATTGAACTTTTCTACATCTTATATCATTGAAATCTATATGTTTATTTTCCTAAACAATACTTAGTTCAAAAATTCTTGTAGATTAAAGAAACAAGGCTAGCATTTATATTAATTAAAAAATTAAAAATATGTAAATTAGTAAAAATCAAAGTACAAAGCCAGAACTTTTATTTACCCCTTGCAACCTGATTGCACAGAGATCAAAACTATGCATTTTCAAGCTGTTCTCATATGACCATATACTGTTACTAGGTTGGAAGATTTAAATGATAATTTGGAGTTAATGAATTTAAAAAAAAGAATTAATGTTAATTTTATTATTTGATTTATGTAAATTCAAGGTATAATTTATACATAGCCATAGGATCCAATCTATCATTCCTAACATTTTTAAGTTGGGTTTCCCAGGAACACACTCTGAGAAAAAGATTCTCATGAAGAGATTTATTCAGAAGTGTTCCAAGAACAAGTGATAAGGCAGAGAGGAAGTGGGAAAAGAAAGAGGCCAAGAAAGTTTATCAAGCAGAGTGTCACAGTGGGTTGATTTCTCTCAGACCTGCAGAGAACAGCTTAGCAAAACTGTCTGCAGTGTGAGCATGAGGGAGCTGGAGAACTTACACTTCTACTGCTGTCAGCGGTGATAAAGAGGCGTCCCTGGGGAGAATGTAAAGTCCCAGCAGTCCTGGCCTTTTCATGCACTCCAGCAACGTGGGTTCTAGAAGTATGAAAGCCGAACTCCAACAAAGATGAACTGTAGGTGATTGTGCACACAAACAGTAGAGATATCTAAAAGGACATGGGTAGTGCCGTAACAACATATGCCAGGAAAGAGAACCTCTAACAGTACTTTATTGGAAGTGATGGTGTTGGGCACAGTTGTTGATCTTGGTTAAACAGAGAATCAAGTGCTAAGCTAAGATAATGCCTTAGGCCTGAGCAGGAGGTGGCGCAGTGGATAGAGCATTGGACAGGGATGCCGAGGACCCAGGTTCGAGACTCCGAGGTCGCCAGCTTCAGCGCAGGCTCATCTGGTTTGAGCAAAAGCTAACCAGCTTGGACCCAAGGTCGCTGGCTCAAGCAAAGGGTTACTGGGTCTGCTGAAGGCCCACGATCAAGGCACATATGAGAAAGCAATCAATGAACAACTAAGGTGTCGCAATGAAAAACTGATGATTGATGCTTCTCATCTATCCGTTCCTGTCTGTCTATCCCTCTTTCCCTCTCTCTGACTCTCTCTCTGTCTCTGTAAAAAAAAAGAAAAAAAAAAGATAATGCTTAGGTTTCAAAATGAAATCAAATACAAAGCAACCTATTTTTGTTGATGACACACATGGGCAGTATTCTTACCATGTATTAGAACATATGTTAAAGAAAGATAAAGAAACAGATTATATTCTACTTTTTCTTATTAAAAGTACTTATTAAAATTTCTTATTAAAGTTTTACATTTTGACAAGATCTTGATCTACATATACTATTATAAACAAGGTACTCTTCTTAAATGTGTGAAAAATAAATAAAATGTTAGTATCTCATTCAACTGAATTATTTTAAGATAGATACCACATCATTTGTTTCATTTTAATTACAAAAATAAAATTAAAATAGTGTGAATTGTATTTTATAGTTTGTAATTGTGATAGATGCACTGTTTATTAATTATAGTATATCGATTACTTTGTATGAGGTGAAAGCATCATAGAGAAAAGCAAAAATATAATAATTTACTACTAGGAAGTTAGACCATCAATATGTTTTTATTCTTTAAGAATGCAAGTATGAATTCATTGACTTTAAAAATCCATCCCCAGTGTTACATCCAGCCTAGAACTAACTAAATAAATAGATAAGTAAACAAGCATAGAGAAAAGTCCTTTAACAACAACAACAACCATCACCTTTGCAAACAGGCATTATACGTCCATGTTGTCTCTGTTCTGGAAGCAAGGCTTATATTAGGAGAAATAGAATTGTGTGTTTATCTAACAAGTTTTGATATTGCTTTGCACATGGTAGTCATTCAAGAATGGCTTTTGAATAAAATGTCTACTGTTTTATTTCAAAATAGTATCAGTTACCACTGCACACTATTAAAATGGCCAAAATCAAAACCAATAGCACTAAATGTTGGCAAGAATGTGGAGCATTAGGAACTCTCATTTATTGCTAGTGACAATGAACAATGATAAAGCCACTTTGGAAGACAGGTTGGCAGTTTCTTATAAAACTAAACAAACTCTTTCTGTGGTAAGTAGCAGTCAAACTCCTTAGGAGACAAATGAGTTGAGAAATTATGTACATACAAAAACCTGTACAAGGAACATGCATATGGCAGCTATATTCATAATTGTCAAAATTTGGAAATAACCAAAATATCATTCAGTAGGTGAATAAACAAACTGTGGTACATCCAGATCATGGAATATTATTCAAAAATTTTAAAAAGATTATCAATCATGCAAAGACAGAGAGAAACTTTAAATGCATATTATAAAGTGAAAGAAACCAATCTAAAAAAGGCTACATAATGTAATTCAAACTATATATCATTCTGAAAAAGGTTAAAAAATACAGAGAGAGTAAATATCAATGCTTTCTAGGAGTCAGAGGAAAGGGAAAGATGAATCAGTAGAGTACAAAAGATATTTTAGGCAGTGAAACTATTCTGTATGATACTATAATTGTGGAAACAGTTAACTATCCTAAAAAATTCTCTATTTCTCAAGGGATAAAAGCACATTCTAACTTCCTAAAATATATATAACATTTTTTATACTGATGGTAAGTGAATACATGCACAATTTCATAGAGATAACATACTATCATTCAAAAGACTTACCTGAAAGATTTGTCTGCTTCTTGATCTTGTACAATTAAATTATTTTATAAAACAAATATTCATAATTTTTATCTTTGTGTTATCAGTACTGTTACATTTTCATTCACTACCTACAAAGTAAGAGATTGGATGACTAAAGTTGACAAATTGGGTATTTTTTATGAAGCTATATTTTACCGTACCTTTTAAATTTCCATATCACATTACTTGAACTTAGAAGGAGACAGCATGAAGATAGGCTAAATCAGTGGACATTTCTAACATTATCAGTTCTTTAACTTAGGTTAAAAAGCCTTTGTCTTTGAAAGTGTTTGTGTGTTACTGGAAAATATAACTCCTCAAGTAATGATAATTTTGATTGAAAGGAAAGGTTGACTTAGTAACTTGACAGTTTGCATGGAGAATAGCATGTCTTGGTGGGTGAAACTCAACAGACTGAGAATATGATGAAAGAGGTGAGTGACATTTAAGTGAGATGCAGAGAAAAGGAAAGTTCTAAGAAATGTAAGGATCATAGAGAAAAGTAAAAGGGACACACTTTTCTACTTTCCGGTTTTGATAAGAAAATAATAAAGAAGGAAGAAAACAAAGCAAAGCAAAATAAAATATTATAATGTTATCCTGCACATCACCAGTAATTTATTAATTTTAACTTAATTTCATTTTAGTTTCTGTCTTTATTATCATTCTTCATAAATTTTATATCATGCCATATGACTTGATTCTATCTTCCTCCTAAGAAAGCATGAATCTTTTGTTTCTTTTTTTTTTTTCCATTTTTCTGAAGCTGGAAACAGGGAGAAACAGTCAGACAGACTCCCGCATGCGCCCGACCGGGATCCACCCGGCACGCCCACCATGGGGCGACGCTCTGCCCACCAGGGGGCGATGCTCTGCCCATCCTGGGCATCACCATGTTGCGACCAGAGCCACTATAGCGCCTGAGGCAGAGGCCACAGAGCCATCCCCAGCGCCCGGGCCATCTTTGCTCCAATGGAGCCTTGGCTGCGGGAGGGGAAGAGAGAGACAGAGAGGAAAGCGCGGCGGAGGGGTGGAGAAGCAAATGTGTGCTTCTCCTGTGTGCCCTGGCCGGAATTGAACCTGGGTCCTCTGCACGCTAGGCCGATGCTCTACCGCTGAGCCAACCGGCCAGGGCCGAATCTTTTGTTTCTAAGTAAACATTACAGGGATAATAAATGCAAGACTCAAGTTTTATTACTCCATACTGATATGACCCACTGGTTGTAGCTGATATCTAATTTGATTGGCATTTATCTAGCTTTTACATGTTTTGAATATCACCACAAAATACTGCCAAGAAATACTTGATGTCTTACTTCTATTTATACCTACTCCACACACAACTTGATTTTAGGCCGTGGAGATGAACCATATAGCATATTCAAGTCAAGCAACTGAGCAGGTTGATTAAACAAATATGTGTTTCACATCAATATTGGTCAAACTAGCATAAGTAAGTAAGAAATATTGCCTCATCAAATCCAAGGAGTGTTACACAACCAAAATCTAGAAAATAAAAGCATATTATGTTATGCCAAGCAGAACAAAAAATAGAGATCAGGAAATACTAGATTTTTCTATGCATTTCGCACTTTAGCTTTATCATTCTTTTTTGTAGTAGATTTGTTTACTTCAGTCAGGGGGACAAAACCTGACCAATGACAACTTCCAAGACTCATAGTGTGGGGCTTCAGTCATATAAAGAAATAAATGCTTCTTCTTAAATTCAACTAAAAAAAATCAAGAGTAAACCTTCACTGGCCTAGATTATGTCAGGTGTGTTCTCTTGGATAAATCAAATGCAGCTAGAGGACTGAAGTTAAGTCATGACAACCAGCCTATTTAATTGACACAAAAGCAGAGGCTATATGTTAATGGTGAATCTCAGAATTTTAGTGCATGGGTTTTGAGTTTTTATATCCCAAAGGATTACTGAAAAAAAGTATATTATACTACTGCTCTGGACACATTATAGTTTAATTTCTTTTTCGTGGTTGTTCTTGTTTGTTTTAATTAGATGAAAGATACCTTATGGGGTTTCATGATGACTATAGATATAATAAATCATACCATATTAGAAAAAAGAGATATGTTATATATAGATAGATTATATAGAAAGAGATTATTTTATTTTATGTATGGTTTTATAATCTCTTGCTTTCTTAAAGAGTGTTTTTAAACTTTGTATTCAGGAACATTATATTAGTTTGACTACTGCCTAATGACAACAATCTTTAGAGAAATACTGAAGTTATTTGAGATTTCAAACATTATGCAATACAGAGAAAGGTTCTAAGTTTTCATCATCTAGTGAAACAGATTTTTTAATTCTTTGAGTTTTTTGTGTGCATTTAGAGTATAGAATACTTAATCCTATTGACTAGATTTTTTTTTTAACAGTTTCAATTTAATATCACTAAGAACTGTTTGCAAAATAAGTCAGGTTGAAACACATTTAACTATCTGCTGTGAATGTTTTTGAATAAAATTATTCCAAGTGGTATAAGACATTTCTTAATAGTTTATGCTTACTAGTTTTATTATTTATCTAAATTATACAGAAATATTCAGTTAAGTCTTTGGTACTGTGTAGAGTTTTTTGTTGTTATTGTTGTTTTTCTTCTTGTTTTTTTTTGTATTATTGCAAACCACCCACTTTATATAAAACAATTTTACAAGAAATTTAAATTTTCTTTATATGAACATTTTGTTTAATTAGCAATGTCAACTATATAAAAAATGTGGAATTTAGAGTTATTTATATCTATGCTCAAATACCAGCTCTACCTCTTCCTGCTTCTATCTCATAAGCAAGTGTATATAATAATAATAAACAAACAATAAAGGCCCAGGTCAAGGTAACACCAAAATAAGAGAGGTAAGAGAGATATGTAGTTCATTATTCAGATCCATGTAAAAAGAGAGACTATAAAACACACTAGTATATATACATGAAGGAATCTATTTCAACATTCAGTGATTTAATCCAGCCATTTTGATAAAGAGCTACATACCGAGGAAAATTAGAAATGCAAAGATAAAGTGGACCCAAATTAAGAACAGAAGAATTTATCTGACCAGCATTGCAAAGACTCATTTGCCCCTGAACAAGGGTCAATTTATCATAAAATAGGAATTAAACTTAGGAAATAGACATCCCATCAGTGTTCTCAGTTGACAAAAGCTATAGGCCTTTGTATTTTTCCAGAATAATAACATTTTAAATTCCACAAATTAAGAAACTTGCTTTGAAAAGTTGAAAAAACTATAATTAAAACCTAAAGTCTTTTCTACTGGGAAGCATATAATCATAGAGTAAAGAGAATTGCTTTTGTATTTTCCTTACCTATACATAGGGAAATAAAACAAAACTGAATTTCACAGCCAGAACATATTTTTGGCAGAACCATTTAGGACTGTAAAGTACAGAAGTAATTCTAACCTCTGGAATTTATATAAGGGGTTTTTCTAATTAGGAAACTATGACCTAGGTCATGTAAAAATTCTTAATATTTGAAGATTAAATCACTCTAAGTGGTAATAATTGACTTTTGTCAATTAAACATGCTTAGGGAGACCTAGGGTATTATGAAAATTGTAATTAGTATATTTTAATTATGTTTTACTCTTTATATAAAAAAACTATTCTGTATTAATTTGCATTCTGGAATGAAACCTGTTAAAAACAACACTTTCATTTTCCTGTATTACTGAGACACTCCCAACAGCAAATGGAAAGAGCTATGAAAGGAAAGCTCATCCCATTTTTTCCCTCTGAGTATGTTTGGTGATCTTTCCAACTGGCTCCAGAAAAAATTAAGTCTGAATCCCAACTCTGACTTCAGATCTAAGTGTAACCCTGGGTCGTTTATGTACCCATCATCCAGTGTGTATGGATGAAAATAATAAAATTTTTATGAGAATTGGAAGAATGAGTTCATGTAAAATGCTCATCACAGAGCTATTGGTAGGATAAAAAATAATTGCTGGCTTTAATTGTTATTAGAGTCAGTAAGTATAGTTTGTTTCCTAAAAACCTTAATTCCTTTGTTTCTATTAATAATGAATGAAACCCAAACTAACCAGTATATGCATTTTTTTTTTTAAAATTCTTATTGTTGAATTTAAAGGAGTCATTCATTGACTCTACAATTCTTTAATAAATTTTTACACTATGCACAGTCAACTCTGCCCTCTTGTTCTAATAAAATGTTCTACACTTTCATGCTTCTATACATTCGTGGCATGGTAAATTCTAGCCAAATTTAATACATCAGAAAAACTATTATCTTTCTTTTCTGATTGGTCACTGTAGTATACTAAATAATTGCCCCCAAAGATTTTCACATCTGATTTTCCATAAATTATGAATGTGCTACTTTATATAGTAAAAGAAAATTTCAAATATGATTAGAAATTTTATGATAGTAAGGTTAACTTGGATAATCCAGGTGTCCAGTGTAATCCAGTGCATCACAGGAGTCTTTTTAAACATAGAAGAGGAAAACATAACTATAAAAGAAAAGAAGACACTATATCTAGGGAAACAGTGATTGGAATGATGTGGCCATAAATCAAAGAATGTTGGCAGGCACCAAAAAAACAGTAGAAGCATGAAATTCATTCTCCTCCGGGGCCTCCAGATGGCTTTAGCCCTGTTAGCACCTTGGTTTTAGCTCTATAAATTTCATGTAAGACTTCTCAGTTCCAAAATGTAAGAGAATATATTTGTATTGTTTTAGGTTGCCAATTGGTAATTAGTTTCATATAACAGCATAACACACTAATTACAGACATGTTTTACATAATCTGAAGAAATAACTCTGCCATTCATATTCTTAGACTCCTACTGAAATGGCCTTTCTACAGAGAGAATTTCCACAGAAAAATGAGGACAATTCGTATAAAGACACAGAAATCAAAATGGCTTCATTTTATTTTATTTTTTATTTTTTATTTTTTTGTATTTTTCTGAAGCTGGAAACGGGGAGAGATAGACAGACTCCCGCATGCGCCCGACCGGGATCCACCCGGCATGCCCACCAAGGGTGACACTCTGCCCACCAGGGGCGATGCTCTGCCCCTCTGGGGCGTCGCTCTGTTGCGACCAGAGCCACTCTAGTGCCTGGGGCAGAGGTCAAGGAGCCATCCCCAGCGCCCGGGCCATCCTTGCTCCAATGGAGCCTTGGCTGTGGGAGGGGAAGAGAGAGACAGAGAGGAAGGGGGGGGGTGGAGAAGCAAATGGGCGCTTCCCTTATGTGCCCTGGCCGGGAATCGAACCCGGGTCCCCCGCACACCAGGCCGACGCTCTACCACTGAGCCAACCAGCCATGGCAAAATGGCTTCATTTTAAACAGTAGTTCTGAAACTTAAAAGATGAAACCATATTTGAAAATTCTGAAAAAACAATAAGTTTCAGACATAACAAAACAAAAAACTATACACAACCAAACAATCAAGGGTTTAGAATAAATATACTTTCAGAACAAGAAAAATTCAAAATTCTTATTTTATAATCATCCCTTGTAAATCTGCTGAAAATGTTTTTTATTCTAATGAGGTAGTGTTTCAGAAAAAAAAGGACAGCAAAATCAGGAGACATATGATGCAATCTCAGAAATGGCAGTGAAAGGAGATGCCAGGGTGAGAGCTATATGCCAGGTGAAGAAAGCAATCAATTTAGATGGGAAACAAGTAAAATATACACAGATTATAAATCTATTAACAAATAAAGAATACAACTAAATGAATATTTTAAAATTGTGTTGGAAGAAAATGTATTAAATACTCTACAAGTTATGTCTCAGTGAGACTGAAATTGTGCTTAAGGATGGCAGATGAAAAATAATCAATAAAATAAATTAAGTAAAATATCCTTACCTAAAACTAAGAACATGACATGAATAGCCAAATATCAATTTTTTAGCTTAGATATAGAAATAATAAAATAATATGCCTAACATAATTACTGAGTAACTAAATAATATAGTACTCCACTATTTATGACCTGAAATTAGGCATAAAAATAGTGATTTCCATGAAATTATCAGCTAATAAAATATACTATTTTAGACAAATATAAAGAATAAAAGGATATATATAGTTAAGTAAATATATTAATATTACTAACAGTTAGATATACATATATTAACATTAGTTCATTGTATATATTGAATATAACTAACAAAATACATTTCTAAGGGATTAACTTCCTTATGAGTAATTGCTTTTAATATGGTCTGATAGAATTTTTAAGAGCATTTTAAATACTGACAGGTAGGTATCCTGAAGTATCATTGAGAGGAACAAATTTCAATAAATACAAAAACATTTAGGAAAGTTTATAGAAGGAAATAGCACATTTGCATGAAGAAAAATCTGTAAATTTACATGAGATCACTGGTAAACTTGTGGGAATTAAAAAGACATATATAAAAAAGAAGAAAGTTCGAGGACAAGATGGCCACAGAGTAGGCAGATGTTTCAACTCCCACCTCCCAGAACGAAAGTGGATTACAACTTAATTTTGAGAACAGTCATCTTTAAAGGCCAACTTTGAGCTAAACTAAGAGGATTCTATAGCCAAGGACCACCAAAGAAATTACACTGAGACGGGTAGGAGAGACGGAGACTTGGAAAAGGCTGCCCCACTCCCAGAAACGAGCGGTGGCACAGAAGGAATCTCACGGTGGGGAGGGTTGCCCAGAGAGTTGTAGGTCCTTAGCCACAGGAGTGGAGCCCCAGCATAGAGTCTCAGAGCCTAAAAGAGGTGACAGACTGTATTTAGCTCAGAAAAGAGCCTAAATACTGTTAGTGAGAAGACAGAACTCTTGGGTCCAGGCTCCATCTTAAAGGGACTGCACAGAAAACTTTGCTCACAGCCACATACCCGGGGCTATGAAATCAAGGAGTGCTGAGAGGACTAGTGTTGCCAGAGGAGAGTGTAATCTCAGAGGCACAGGGAGAGACACTTTGAGGGACAGCCACCCTAAGCCCTACACTGAGCCACTTCCCAAATCTAAAAGTGAACATTTCTCTCGGGAGTAGCAACACCAGCAAAGGGAAGAAATTATTCCACTCAATGGAGGCTCTCCTATGCCTGTCAGAGCAGAGAGATGCTTAGAAGCAGGAAACACCTTAGGGACACAGGTAGTGAGTGCTGAGGTCTGAACAACACTGCCCCCCCGACGCTTCTGAAGTACTCACTGGGCGGGGGGGAGGCATCGGCAGCAGGGCAAGGCTGCAGGGACCAGTGTGATGGGAGTGAGTGCATGCAAGCCCACTCACCATAACCGAGGCCAGGGCAACCACAGAGGGTGTCCAAGTGGGCACCCACAAGCGTGCCGGTGGCACAAGCTTGCCCTCAGCAGTGGAGGCCAGGGCAACCATGGAGGTGTTCCAAGCAGGCACGCACAAGCCCAAGGGTGGAAGCAGAGTCCAGGGTGACCACAGAAGCAGTCTAAGTGGGTGCGGGGAGGGGGGGAAGGGCAGAGCCAGCAGCACCCAAGCTTGAATGCTGGATTGGCAGCAGTGATGGCAGTGGGCCAGCAGACAAACCACACATCAGGAACACAGAGGCCACACCCACTGGACTACTGCAGCCACACCCTTCTGAGTGCTGAAAAAGAAGAAAAAAATAAAACATAATAAAATAAATGAATAAAATGTCTGGATAGAATGACACATGAGGCTAAGGGGAAAACCACATCTAATACCGTACGTAACCACTGAGTTAAAGTACTGAGTCCAGCAAGTAACCAGCAATAAGAGGCGGCAGAAAGTGGATCACAGGGGAACTTAAACTTTTAAACAAACTTCCCCAGGCCAAAAGTAGATGAAAGCTAGCCTAGCAGTGCAGCTGATATTTCTAGTGGCACCTGGACCCAGCACAGCCAGCCACAAGATCTGGATCACCTGTAGCTCCAAAAAGTTTGATAAGAGCTAGTCATAGGAAGTGACCCCCAATTATCTGTGCCAGTCTCCGGCCAGGGAGGTCCAGGGCAGGCGCATTCAGAAACCAGATATGGAAAGCATCAGTTCAGGACCTAACAACCTTTGTTAGAATGATAGCTCAAGGAAAGGCTCCTCACACCTGACCCAGCTAAGACATAGAAAATGATGACATAAATATCAAAAAGAAGAGTGATATCTGATAAGTAGCCCACAGTGGGTTACAAACAACAGCTGATGCCAACCCAAGAAGACTTAGAAACAACACAACTGAATATTGGAGGCAGACAATACCAACCCTAGACTCAGCTAGATGCACAAACAACACACCCAAAGGAAGAGTCTATACGCAGACCAAATGAGAAGACAGAGAAATGCAATCCAAAAGAATCAACAAGAGAAATCCCCAGAAAAAGAACTGAATGAGATGGAAATAACTAAATTACCAGATGCAGAGTTTAAAATAATGATAGTATGCTCAAAGATCTTAGAGCAACAATGGATGGACATAACGAGCACCTAAATAAAGAGATAACATGCATCAAAAACAACATTTAAATCATTTTAAAAAGTCAGAAATGACAAACACAATATCAAAAATGAAGACTACACTAAAAGGAATTAAAAGTAGGCTGGATGAAGCAGAGGATTCAATCAGCAATTTAGAAGACAAAATAAGCAAAAGCACTGAAGCAGAACAGAAAAAAGGAAAAGAAGATAAAAAAACCTGAAGAAACTCTAAGAGAGCTCTGTGACAATATGAAGAGAAACACCATTTACATAATAGGGGTTCCTGTAAGAGAAGAGAAAGAACAAAAAATAAAGAACCTGATTAAAGAATTCATAGCTGAAAACTTCCCTAAATTGATGCAGAAAAGAGTCACACAAGTTTAAGAAGCACGGAGAATCCATTAAAGAGGAATCTAAAGAGATCTACACCAAGACACATCATAATTGAAATACCAAAGCTAAGAGATAAAGAAAGAATACTAAAAGCTGCAAAAAAAAAAAAAGGCAGTCTATTACTTACAAAAGAGCCCCCATAAGTATAACATCTGACTTTTCAACAGAAACACTTGAGGCTAGAAGGGAATGGCAAGAAATATTCAAAGTAATGCAGAACAAGAGCCTACAACCAAGACTTCTTTATCCAGAAGGCTGTCATTTAAAATTAAAGAAAAAATAAAAAGCTTCTTAGAAAAAAACCCTAAAGAAATTCATTACAACCAAACCAAAGCTGCAAGAAATGTTAAGGTGACTGTTGTAAACAGAACAAAAGGAAAAAAGAATCTAGTAAATAGGAATGTAGATTTAAAGAAAAAAATTGCAATAAACAATGACATATCAATAATAACCTTAAATGTAAATGGATTTAATGGTCCAATCAAAAGACATAGGGTAGCTGCATGGATAAGAAAACAGGACCCATACATATGCTGTCTACAAGAGACACACCTCAAAAAAAAAAAAAAGATTAAAAAAAAAGATACATATAGACTGAAAATAAAGGGATGGGAAAAATATTTCATGCAAATGGAAATGAAAAAAACAAACAACAAAAAACCTGGGGTAGCAATACTTATATCTAACAAAATAGACTTTAAAACAAAGGCTATAAGTGATGAAGAAGGTCACTGCATAATGATAAAAGGAGCAATCCAACAGAAAGATATAACCATTATGAATATCTATGTGCCTAATATAGAAGCACCTAAATATATAAAGCAGATTTTAATGGACATAAAGGGTGAGATCAATAGCAACACTATAATAGTAGGGAATTTCAATACTTCATCACTGGATAGATCCTCAAGAAAGATAATTAACAAAGAAACAGTAGACTTAAAGGACTCACTAGAACAACTGGATTTAATAGATATCTTCAGAACCTTTTAGCCTAAGGCAACCAAATATATATTCTTTTCAAGTGCTCATGGTACATTCTCTAAGATAGACCACGTGTTAGGGCACAAAATGAGTCTCAATAAACTTAAGAAGATTGAAATAGTATCAAGCATCTTCTCTGATCACAGTGGCATGAAACTAGAAATCAACTACAAAAGAAAACCTAAAAAACAGTCAACCACTTGGAAACTGAATAGCATGTTATTAAATAACAAATGGGTTGACAATGAGATAGATTTCAAAGAAGAAATAAAACATTTCCTTGAAACAAATGAAAACAAACATACAACAACTCAAAATTTATGGGACACAGCAAAAGCAGTCCTGAGGGGGAAGTTCATAGCATTACAGGCATACCTTCAGAAGGAAGAAAAAGCTGAAAGAAAAACTTAACACTGCATTTATAAGAACTAGAAAATTTACAGCAAGTAAAGCTCAGAGGAAGTAGAAATAAGAAAATAATAAAGATCAGGGCATAAATAAATGACATAAAGGCTAAAAAAATACAGAAGATCAATAAAACCAAGATCTGGTTGTCTGAAAAGGTAAAAAAGATAGATGAACCTTCAAACAGACTCACAAAAAGAGAGATAGAGAGAGAGAGAGGACTCAAATAAATAAAATTAGAAATGAGAGTAGAGAAGTAACAACTGACACAGCAGAAAAACAAAGGTCAGTAAAAAAATACTACAAAGAACTTTATGCCAAGAAATCAGACAACCTAGGTGAAATGGACAAATTTCTTGAAATATATATTCTTTCAAAAATCAATCTGGAAGAATCAGAAAACCTAAACAGACCGATTACAAGAAATGAGATTGAAACACTTAGCAAAAAACTCCCCCAAAACAAAAGCCATGGGCCAGTTGGTTTCACCGGCGAATTCTACCAAACATTCAAAGAAAAACTAACTCCTATCCTTCTCAAGCTATTTCAGAAAATTCAAGAGGAGAGTAGACTTCAAACCTCCTTTTATGAGGTGAGCATAATTCTGAAACCAGGCAAAGACAACAACAAAAGAAGAATATTATAGGCCAATATCCCTTTTGAATTTAGATGCTAAAATCCTCAACAAAATATTAGCAAACTGGGCCCTGGCTGGTTGGCTCAGTGGTAGACTGTCAGCCTGGCATGCAGGAGTCCTGGGTTCAATTTCCAGCCAGGGCACACAGGAGAGGCACCCATCTGCTTCTCCACCCCTCCCCTTTCCTTCTTCTTTGTCTCTCTCTTCCCCTCCTGCAGCCAAGGCTCTATTGAAGCAAAGTTGGCCCGGGCACTGAGGATGGCTCCATGGCCTCTGCCTCAGGCACTAGAATGGCTCTGGTTGCAACAGAGCAATGCCCCAGATGGGCAGAGCATCACCCCCTGGTGGGCATGCTGGGTGGATCCCGGTTGGGTGCATGCGGGAGTCTGTCTGACTGCCTCCCCATTTCCAACTTCAGAAAAATACCAGGGAAAAAGGAAAAAAAATATTAGCAAACTGATCCAGCAATACATGTAAAAAATCATACATCATGATCAAGTGGGATTTATTCTGTGGAGGCAAGGCTGGTACAATATTCACTAATCAAAAAATGTGATTCATCATATAAACAAAAGGATGGAGAAAAATCACATGATAATATCAATAGATGCAGAAAAAGCATTTGATAAAATCCAGCACCTATTTATGATCAAAACTCTCAGCAAAGTGGGAATACAGGGAAATACCTCAACATGATAAAGGCCATCTATGACAAACTCACAACCAACGTCATACTCAATGGGAAAAAATTAAAAGCAATCCCTTTAAAATCAGGAACAAAGCAGGGGTGCACCCTTTTACCACTCTTATTCAACATAGTTCTGGAAGTCATAGCCATAGCAATCAGAAAAGAAAAAGAAATAAAAGGCATCCAAATTGGAAAAAAAGAAGTAAAACTACCATTATTTGCACTAAGCTCTCTGACATCTCTCACAGCAATATATTTGCTGATTTATCTCCCCGGGCAAGAGAAATAAAAGACAGGATAAACAAATGGGACTATATCAAACTAAAAAGCTTTTGCACAGCTAAAGACAATATGAACAGAATAAAAAGACAAACCACACAATGGGAGAATGTATTTGACTATACATCTGATAAGGGGTTAATAACCAAAATTTATAAAGAACTTGTAAAACTCAACACCAGGAAGATAAACAATTCAATCAAAAAATGGGCAAAAGAAATGAATAAACACTTCTCCAAAGAGGACATACAGATGGCCAATAGATAGATGAAAAAATGTTCAACATTACTAATCATTAGAGAAATGCAAATTAAAACCACAATGAGATACCACCTCACACTAGTCAGAATGGCACTCATTAACAAAACTACACATAATAAGTGATGAAGAGGATGTGGAGAAAAGAGAACCCTCCTACACTGCTGGTGAGAATGCGCACTGGTGCAGCCACTGTGGAAAACAGTATGGAGATTCATCAAAAAATTAAAAATGGAATTGCCTTTTGACTCAGCTATCCCACTTTTAGAAATATATTCTAAGAAAACCAAATAACTGTTTCAAAAGAAGAAATGAACCCCCATGTTTATGGCAGCATTGTTTACAGTAGCCAAGATATGGAAACAGCCCAAGTGTCCATTAGTGGATGAGTGTATTAAAAAGCAATGGTACATATACACAACGGAATACTATGCGGCCGTGAAAAATAGGAAGTATTAGCTTTTGCGACAACATAGATGGACCTGGAAACTATTATGTTAAGTGAAATAAGCCAGGCAGAAAAAGAAAATATCATATGACCTCACTCATTTGAGGAATCTAATGAACAGTGTGAACTGAGGAGAGGAATAGAGACAGAGGCAGAATCAAAGAGACCAGAAGATAAGGAGACCAAGGGAAAGGGGAGGAGAGGATGGGATCAGAGAAGGGAAAGAGATTGGTGAAATTATATATACATAACACAGTGTTATAGCGAGCAAGAAAGCAAATCCTGGAGGGAAGGTGGGGATGAGGGGCACAAGGGGGATGTTGAGGGGATCACGAGGGTGGAGGGATGTACTCGGTGGGACACTTGAATCTATGTAAACACAATAAATTAAAATAAATTAATTAATTTTAAAAAAGAAGAAAATAGTTGAACTGTAAAAGCTACCTAAGGTTTATGGGAATTTGGATATAAATAATTCGAAATCATAAACTGACTAATCTGTCTAGAATTGTTTTACTTTTGGTCTCAGAGAGAATTGGTAATTGACTTCTTAAGACTGTTCTTTAGTTTTCTAAAAACATTTTCACATGTTCTTATCAAGAAATAAAACTTCAACACAACATTTTTATGTATTTTATGAGCTAATTTTTAAGTTATACTCTCTCACACTCTCTTTAAAGATATATGATTGCCCCTTTAAAACTTAAAGAGTAACTTTCTTTTCATTCATGATGTTTCTTGTTCCAGTTAATATTTTCTACTTTTGTGGACTTCTAAAGCCCATATTTAATAAAGAATCTTTTTATTTTTTTCATAATAACTGATGTTTTCATTTATTTTGTAATTCTGCCTGTGTTTATCTACTGTAGCCAAAAATTCTCTCATTATTTGTTTTTTTCAATTATGTAGATAACTGTTTTTATCTTAAATCTTATTTCAGTGCTTTTCTTCTTTTTTCCTTGAGAAATAATTTTTATTATTTGAAAATAACAGCCAATAATATCAATTGTCATATACTTAAGGTCCAATCTTTTAAAAATAATTTTTAACCTAATCTAATGGATATATGGTTTGCTATATATTTAATCTAAGAGTCAATCGTTACTAGTAAAATGGAACTTTATATTGAACAAAAGTGTTCATTCCTCCTGATCTTCTGGCTTATGTGGAACTAAGTACCAGTGTTATTCTTTTCTTTCAATCTAAGTGTTTAATATATTTCCCTTGGTCTGCATATAAATTGCAAATATATTTTATTTGTCACTGTGTTAAATGTTCTAAGTCTTTTGCTCAACTGTTTATTTGGCACATCAATGAATTTATATTACTGTAAATGTATAGAATGTCTGTTCTACTTTGATTTCGTGAACTTGTTTTTTGAGGTAAATTAATATTTGGGGACTATTCTGTTTATTATTTACAATTTTGAAAAATAATTTTTATTCTATTCCATGACGGCTGAAAATATTTGAGTTACATCTCTTTATTGAGTCTGTTAGTTCTACTATGCTTGATGTTCATTTAATTTAAATTTTAAAATATTTTGTCTATTTTCTTTTTCTTTTTTTTTTTTTTTTTGTATTTTTCTGGAGCTGGAAACGGGGAGAGACAGTCAGACAGTCTCCCGCATGCGCCCGACCGGGATCCACCCGGCACGCCCACCAGGGGCAACGCTCTGCCCACCAAGGGGCTATGCTCTGCTGCGACCAGAGCCACTCTAGTACCTGGAGCAGAGGCCAAGGAGCCATCCCCAGCGCCCGGGCCATCTTTGCTCCAATGGAGCCTTGACTGCGGGAGGGGAAGAGAGAGACAGAGAGGAAGGAGGGGGGGGGAGTGGAGAAGCAAATGGGCGCTTCTCCTATGTGCCCTGGCCAGGAATTGAACCCGGGTCCCCCGCACGCCAGGCCGACGCTCTACCGCTGAACCAACCGGCCAGGGCCTCTATTTTCTTAATGTATTTTCTTTTAAATAAAAGTAAGTTTTTTCAAGGTAAGAAAATGATAATTTATTCAATGTAGATTTATTTTTCTGTTGTTGAGACATAGAAATGTTATAAAACATTATAAAAACCAATTTTGTCTGAAGAAATATAGTATTCTAAAAGAATAGTATGGGCAAATAGTATGGGCAAACAGATAAATAGTATGGGCAAAAAATAAAATATGATTGAAACATAATTGTTGAGAGCTTTGTAATCTTTGAAACCCAAATAAATCAATCTAATTGTAAAGCTGAGGAAGTTTTAAAGTTGTATTTGAAGAGATTGTTTAAATGCCATTCATTTGTTCTAATTCTAGTACTCCCAAAATGCAGGAAATAAATATTTTTTTGACTATTTAACGAGTTGTTATTAAACATTGGCTTTTTAATATTAGAAGTAAGTTTCAATAGAAGAATCCATTAACCTACTTTCTATTGATTTATATTCAGGACGGTAGTAATCATTATTAGAAAAGTTTGGTGAAGAATGAATATTTCATGGGTAAGAGAAGGCTGGGAGAAGTGGTGACAACAATAGAAGAACTGACAGGGTAAGTATGGATAATTTTGACAAACGCTTCCTTGAAAGGAAATGGCGGCGCTAATTACCTATGCTTATTTCTTTATCAACAATCTCTTTGAACCCCATCAGAGATCCTCAGTGACCTCATGGTTACAGTTCCTGACCTTCAGTATAAAAAACATTGAATGGAAACAAGCAAAATTACTCAAAGCTATGTTATTTCTGAACTTCAAGATGGCTTACAAAGTTAAAAATAGAAATCTGAATACATGTGTCAACACTTACATGAATGAAAACATTGAACCTCCTCTCAGATCCAGTATTGCTACTTAAAGTAGAGTAACATAATCAGGGTAAGGTCAACTAATTGCAATTGGCATCCTCCTGGACAAAATATCTTTTTGTACACAAGTTATTTTTATTTGTGAATACTACTTTAAAAAAAATTAGGGTGATGCTTGTTAATATAATTATACAGGTTTCAGATGTCCAATTCTACAACACATATCTGTACAACATATTATGTGTTTGCCTGCCAAGTCAACTTTTTACCATGCCATAAGAATACTTACATTTAGAATTACATGGAATCTATATGAATAAATTTCTTTCAAAAATATTTCTAAATTTTTATTTTAAATTGAATATAAATGCATTCCCCAAGAGAGCAAAAGGCTATTCATTTTTTGCTCTAAATATATATTTAAAAAATTAAAAGACAATTGATAACAATGAGGGTTTATGGACAAGATATATGGATATTAAGTAGCAATCTTTGACTAAATACAATTTTTCTTATAGTTTTAAAGAAATACCACATGACATATTTTACTAAACCTGTATGTTAAATATGGGTATTAAAGTGGATTTGGGAGAGATAGAAGTGATGTTAAATAGTACATTAGACAGACAATAATTCCTGACATTTAAAAAAAATATATATATATATATCCAAATAAATTCTGAAACACAAACTGAAATAGAAGCACTATTTTACTTATATAATAATCTGTATATTAGAGATTAATTTTTTATTCTGCATTTTTACTTTATTTAATTATAATAAAAGTAAATTACATGGAGGCATCTTTTGGACTGAAGCATGTTTGGAGAGCCCTCCGGTGTGCTAGTTCTAAAATGAGCTGGAAAGCCTACATTACCTGATTTCAATAATTTATTCACTGATTCATTGAATAAGTATTCATTGTATGCTTATAAGAGACCAAGTGGCGTGTTGTATAGAGAATGCTGCAATTTTAGTAAAGATATTTATACAGAAAACTTAAAATTAGTATATTATATATATATACATATATATGCTTTACCTTTCTACTTGTTTTTGAATTTATAATAAAATATTTTCACTTAGTCTTTTTTATTATCTAAAGTTATTTTGTAAATATAATAACAATTTTAAATAATTACATTGAAACATTAGTACACAATATATTTTGTTCTTTAAAATAATCACCTTAGATGACTATATGCTTACTTTCTGATAGACCTTATATCTATAATATTCAGGAGTAGAATATAGAAAGCATCCTAAGTATTCTAAGTGGAATACTTTCTAAAAAGATAATTCAATCTTTAGATTATCTATGTCATTTATAAACAATTTTCTTTCACTTTTTTTTTTTATTTTTTAATATTTGTTAAATTTATTGGGGTTTTACTGTATATAAAATAATATAGGGTTAGGGTATACAATTCCATACTACATTATCTGTATATGGTATTGTGTGTTTTTTGCCAGAGGAAATAAGATTTTTCCATGGTATTGTAGGGGAGTATTTGAGATATAGGGAACAATTTTATTGGAATGGAAAAAAAAAGGAAAATCTTAGGCAATATATCTGCCCTCAGGTATACCATGACACATGACTTATCCATAATCAGGTGGCTCAGCTTTGTCTCACTGTGAAAGTCCAGCCTCACCCATATTTGTCTTCTCAAAGCTCAGGTGGAGGGCCAGGACCCAGAACTACCATGCCATTAACTTGGCATCCAAGGCTCCAATAGTCCAGTGCAGTCCCTGCTCCTTTGACCCACCCTTAGTACTGCAGTTTGGTCCTCACACATATGCTGAAGAGAGAGCATAAGCACTTCAGGCCTTTCATAAGCTTTGATTATTTTCCTTGGGCTAGGGAGAAAACAGGTGTTTGTCCAAATTATCCAATTACATTCCTGGATCTTCCTGGGAAGATAGTTTTGTTTTGGCAGCTGGCTTCTACTGCGCATGTCTGAGCAGAGGTATTTCCCTCTTGCTGTTGATCACTCACTCCATTAATCTGGGAGATAGGGCTGGTGGTTTCCTGGGGAGATTGAAAAACTAGTCTTTCCTGCTACTTGGAGATTAGCATCTGTTTGGTGGAGGATATGGCTGTTCCATGGAATGTCTGTGAAGCTGACCTGTCCTAGTTAATCCAGTTTAATGAGATGTCTGGCTCCCTTCCCTTTTATTAATCTCTAACTAGCTGACTACTATAACACATTCATTCCCCAAAGTCAAGTCTCCTTCCATCATCACCCCGCTTTACTCTCTTTTATTTCTCCCCACCCTCTTTTTGATCTGGTAATCACGATACTGTTGTCTGTACCTATAAATTATTTGTTTGTTTGTTTGTTTCTTTGTTTGTTGTTTAATATCAAAGGAAGGAAATCTTACCTTTTGCAACAGCATAGATGGACCTGAAATGTATTATGCTAAGTGAAATAAGCCAATCAAAGAAAGATAAGTACTATATGATTTTACTAATATGGGGGATCTAATAAATAAAATGCTAAAAAATAGAAACAGACTCATAAAATAAAGAGAACAGACTGACAGCTGTTAAAAGTAAGCGGGTTGGTGATCTGGGTGAAAAAGACAAGAGAATTAAGCAAAAAAAATACTTCATAAACACTTAATAGAACAAAACAATATTTCACCTCTACATTCGAACCAAAATTCATCTTCTCAAGAATATCTTCTTCTTTATCAGAGTTCTAGTTGAAGGACTTTTTTTCCTGAAATTACGTAGTATTGTATTCACTGCACCATTAATGCAACACGTTAATATTTTCTGCCTCACAAGTGTCTTCTTCTTTTTTTTTTTTTTCAGAGACAGAGAGAAGGATAGATAGGGACAAACAGACAGAAATGAAGAGAGATGAGCAGCATCAATCATCAGTTTTTCATTGCGACACCTTAGTTGTTCATTGATTGCTTTCTCATATGTACCTTGACCGTGGGTCTTCAGCAGACCGAGTAACCCCTTGCTGAAGCCAGAGACCTAGGGTCTAAGCTGGTGAGCTTTTTTTTTTTTTTTTTTTTTTGCCCAAACCAGATGAGCCTGCACTCAAACTGGCGACTTCGGGGTCTTGAACCTGGGTCCTCTGCATCCCAGTCCGAAGCTCTATCCATTGTGCTACCGCCTGGTCAGGCAAATGCTTCTTCTTAATAGAGTACTTTATTTTTTGCATTGGATTATAAATTTCTAGAAGTCAGTACTTTATTATATCTCTAGGGCCCTAGGGGATAAAATATTAGACATAAAAATAGTAGTTTGATCAAAAATATTTACCTGAATATGTATGGAAAATAACATTATTGCTATGACTTGAACTGTAAAATGCTTTTAGGGTTCGTTGGAAAGTATTAATTACAAATCCTATAGGCAGTGATTAATATATATATATATATATATATAAATAAATAACTAGGAAAGAAAGGTAGAATTTGGAGAAATAAAGGAGAGTTAGCATGGTTGCTATTTTCTTTTCTAACTTTTTATTTATTTATTCAAGTGATAAGCATTTATTATAAACTAACTATATGCTACAAATTGTACTGGTTCTGAGAATATAAAAATAAAAGGTAAAATTGTTGCTTACCTCTCCTTGCTTACAATCCAGTTGAAACTTGTTTGATTTTTGTCATTTTTGTAAGAGTGAAAGCACAGCATAAATTTAATTTGAAAGTTACTCTCAGTCAATACCTAACTGAAATCTCAGTTTGTCTACAAAGCCTTTCCTGACTCTGTAGAAATCCATGATTAATAATTTCTCCCAACATAATACCAAGCAACTATTTATAGTTCTTATTTTATTTATCTTCATGCATTGTAATTTCATGTTCTAATGATAGAGTTTTTATTAGACAATTATTTTCTTAGAGTATAGATTCCTAAGACTAAGTAATGTTGAAAAAAGTAATTACTTTTGCACATATACAAATGAATAATAGAATATAGTTTATTAGAGGATGCTAATATAAAATATTTGGACAAAATCCTTAGAATTACCCAAAATTTATTATAAGAAGCATAAATACACAATACAAAGTAAACTTCAATAAAATTGTATTATTTAAAAAGGATGACCAATAATTTGTTTTGCAAATCAGGAAAAATTTAAAAGTAAAAAAAAAGGAGCCATAACTAATTTTGCTGACGTATAAACCAGTATAAGAACTCTCCATAATGTCACCCTGTATTAGCGAGACTACATGTACATTAGTTATAGAAGACTATTCTTAAACCAAGCCTTAACAAAACAGTCTTATTAATTTTATTTGCCCCTATGAATTCTGTGGGTTTTTTTTTTTTTTTTTTTTTTTTCTTCAGTGAGAGGAGGGGAGACAGGGACAGATTCTTGCACATGCCCAAACCGAGCTCCACCTGGCAAATTCACTAGAAGGCAATGTTCTGCCCATTTGTGGTGTGGCTCCTTTGCTCTGCAACCGAGCTTTTGTTATTGCATGGAGCCATTCTCAGTGCCCAGGCTAACTTGCTCCAGTAGAGCCATGGCTACAGAAGGGGAAGAGAGTGAAAGAGACAGAGAGAAGCAAGAGGGGAAGGGTGGAGAAACAGATGGTCACTTCTCCTGTATGCCCTGACCAGGAATCAAACCCAGGGCATCCACACCCATGGCTGGTGCTCTACCACTGAGACAACAGACCAGGGCCCTCATTCTGTTATAGAGAAAATACCCTTCATATTTTATCCACCTGAAATAGCAATTTGTTCTGTGAAGTCAACAGGTTTAATCCAAATAACACAAGTTAAATATCAATAAACAAATCAACAAAAACAAGCATATATACACTTTCAGCTTTCATAGCCAAATAAATATGCTAACTTGAGTGGGCACTCACACATAGTGAATTATAGCATAAGTTTTTGCAGTTTTGCACAGTAGACTCTAGCATGTGTGTCTAGAACAGAAAGAGCAACACTATTGTTCTTTTTCTTTCCAAGAATTTCAACATACAGCTGTAGAAAAATAGCTTTCCAACATCAACCCTATGAATATGATATCTGATATTTTCATATTCAGTATTCTGGGTGTGACTCAGAATTGTATAAACCTTATCATCTTGCTTCACTTTTTCCTTGAGTGAGTATTCACTTCCACTCTTAACCAACACCTGTATATACTGATGCTATTGAACTATCGATATATCTTAAAACTGTACACGTTTTAGAAAAATATGTACCTTGTTAGTGACCATATTAACTTAGCTACTAAACAGGAATTGATGTTCATAATTATGCCTCCAAATCTGTTTTCTCTCCTCTCTTTTCTATCTAGGTTAACAGCATTGAAAATAACTTTCAAATGACCTGTAAGGCTTTTAACGCTACATTTTTAAATTGTTTTGCAAATTTCAGCTTTTTTATCTCCTACTCATATATAAAATATTTTACTATCTCACTATGTACTCTATAATTTAAAGTTATTTAACACAGCATGCAAAGTCTTTCATAATCAGACTCTTGTATTTATCTGGTTTATTTGCTACAACTTCACTACAAACAAGTTAATCAGTGTAATGATATCAGAAATCGATTACTCATTTATATGAGTACACCTGAGTCAGAGCATTCTTTTTTATGCGTGGTGAATATTTTATTTAATTTTCTGAGAATTATTCTTTTATGACCTCTTTCAATTTTATTATTGGGTAACTTACTTTCTTCTTTCAAAAACTCTCTTCACTATGAAATTTTACTTCGGCTAAAGTATATTATTTTTCTAAATTTATTGTGTGTCTATTGATTTAATTTACAAGGTATTTTTATATGCAAATTTTATTTTTACATAGTCAAGTTTTACACTCTTTAGGGCAGGGTTTGGGAAACTTTTTGGCTGAGAGAGCCATGAACACCACATAGTTTAAAATGTAATTCCATGAGAGCCATACAACGACGTGTGTACGTTATGCATTGTCCAATAAAAATTTGGTGTTGTTTTCAGTTTTTTGAGGAACCACCATACTTTCTTCCATAATGGTTGAACTACTTTACATTCCCACCAACAGTGAATGAGGGTTCCTTTTTCTCCACAGTCTCTTGAACATTTGCTATTGCTTGTCTTGTTAATAATAGCTAATATAACAGGTGTGAGGTGGTATCTCATTGTCTCATTGAAGTTTTGATTTGCATTTCTCTAATAACTAATGAATATGAGCATCTTTTCATATATCTGTTGGCCATTTGTATTTCTTCCTGAGGGAAGTGTCTGTTCATGTCCTCTTCCCATTTTTTTATTGGATTGTTTGTTTGTTTATTGTTGAGTTTTATGAGTTCTTTGTATATATTGGATATTAGGCCCTTATCTGAGCTGTTGTTTGAAGATATCATTTCCCATTTAGTTGGCTGTCCCTTTACTGGGTATATACCCCAAAAACTCAGAAGCATTGATACATAAAGACACATGCAGCCCCATGTTCATTGCAGCATTGTTCACAGTGGCCAAGACATGGACACAACCAAAAAGCCCTTCAATAGAAGACTGGATAAAGAAGATGTGGCACATATACACTACGGAATACTACTCAGCCATAAGAAATTATGACATTGGTTCATTTACAACAAAATAGTGGGATCTTGATAACATTACACAAAGTGAAATAAGTAAATCAGAAAAAAACAAGAACTGCATTATTCCATACGTAGGTGGGACATAAAAACAAGACTAAGAAACATTGATAAGAGTGTGGTGGTTATGGGGGGGGGAGGAAAAGGGGGAGGGGGGCACAAAGAAAACTAGATAGAAGATGACGGAGGACAATCTGACTTTAGCTCGTCACCCAGGTGATAGTATTGATTGCCCTTCTTGCTTGGGATGGGCATGATTAAATTAATGTGTGCTGGGGGTGGGCTGTGAGCAGGCAGGATCCTTGTAGCCTGGGGATTTGTTTTGGGACTAAGCCTTTCCCACCCTTTTTGATGTGGGGTGGTGCATTCTCATGAGGAATTCCATTCTGCCTCAGATAAATAACTTTGTATCAGAGACTTCCTTGTTTGTGTATTGGATTAAAGGTTTGAATTTCTACACTATAATGTGGGGAAGACCAGAAGCTTGCTCTCTCAGTTCCTGAGATTAGCATTAGAGAGGACAGCAGAGGAAGGCCACTTGAAGGAGAGTAGAGGCAGCCAAGATGGAGGAATGCTGAAGAAGCCAGTTTGTGCAGAGAGGAGGAGATGGGGAACAGAGGTGAATAAGGCTAGTGACCTAGAAACCTTTGATTCTAGGAAACTCGGATAAGTCAATAGCTTTGTGTGCACTGAATAAGTGGGTTTTGGAGCCCACTGTGTGTTTTTACTTGCCCACCAGGTGCAAGCTAGGATTAAAGCTAATTGCCCATCAGTTTTTGGCTCTGTTTCATTACCATCTCTCTGAATGTGAACCTGCATGGGCTAGGCGGCTGTGATGGTGGCCGTGGCTACTGGCTATACAACTTCTGTTCCCCATCATCTTCTTCTCTCTGCACAAACTGGCTTCTCCTTCAGCACTCTGCCATCTTGGCTACTTCTCCTCTCTTTCATGTGGTCTTTCTCTGCTCTCCTCCTCTGCCCCATTTCATAGTGTAGAAATCATAATCTTTAATTCAATAAACAAACAAGGAAGTCTCTGATACAAAGCCACTTATCTGAGGCATAAGTGGTATTCTTCATGAGAGTGTACCACCCCCCACTATGCAGCAAGGTGTAGAGAAGGTCAAGGGTGTGGGGAAAAGCTTAGTTTTAAAACTAAGCCTTAGGCTATAAGGATTCTGCCTGCTTACAGCCTGTCCTCCACACCCAATGCAAAGTATAAGCAAGCAAACATATATATCATATTTACAAACTTATTTGACCAACAATGTGGCAATGGATTAGAACTGAAGACATAGGTCATGAACTATTTAGTTTAATATGACTATCAACAGTTAAATATAGAAATATTTTTATATATGTGTATATGCTTGTTAATATATACACAAATTTTTTCTTGTCCTGTCAGTTGAGCGATTTAGTAGCCACCACAGAGCAATGAGTACAGCTGGCTCCAAAATCTTATTTTCTAATATTGTTTTCTAAATAGGAGCCAAGATCCCTGTAAAATGTCCAGTCTTAGAACGGAAACAGCAAATATACAAGATGAGCCTGGAGTTTCTCGTAGTACCAGAAAGTAAGAAAACACAATAAACAGATAAACAAATAAATAGAAACAAAAATGCACACATTGATGGGAATATATCAATGGGACATAGATGCCTAAAAAAAGAGCATTTCAAGTCCAAATAAATAAGTGGGGCTAAAAAGACAAATCTGTGCAGAAGAGCTCATACATTTTGTGAAGATTCTCTATCCTTAAGGATGGGGAATGTAACTCTGCATTTCCTAAATGTGAACTACACATAGTGACTCCCTTCCAAAGATTCTAGTATAGAAAGATGGAAAAAAGACTAGCTTTGAAATCAGAAAAATAACTCATAGTTCTGATTGCCTCCTGCAACAGTCAATAATCATAGGACAGGAGTTGGTGCAAAGGAAAGAGGTTTATTAAAGTGTCAGCCACCCGAGAAGATGGGGGATTCCTGTTCTTAAAAACCATCTTCTTCCTGTGGTACAAGAAGGGGTTCTTGTAAAAAGGGAGAAGGGAAGGGGAAAAAAATAGAACAAAGAATCAAGAGGACAGAGTTGAAAGTTCTTTGCTATGGGGGGGGGGGGGGAGTGGTTAATACAAGTTAGTCCAGTGCATTTAAATAGCCAAATGAAGGTCACACGTTTCTTGGAGCTGGTATATCTGAAGGTCACAGCCCATTTCATTTTTGTTACAGGAACTAAAGCTAGCAAGGAACTTATAAACTGGAGTTTTTGTTCTATGTAACAGATTTCCACATATTCACATTCAGGTTATTCTCTTGGCCTTTAGTGAGAATCAGAAGTGCAAACTAGCACAGGGTACATGAGGAAGGAAGTCTGTCTCACTATCTCTCATCCTCTCACTCAAGTGTATGTATATATATATATGGTAAGCTTACTTTGTTAATACATACTTATTTAGCTTTATTATGTGGCTATTCAGATTAATATTAGAAAATCAGTGTTATAGCATATTTATTTCCAGTTACAGCTTTACAGCAGAAAGCCTTGACAAACACTATTTTAGCTGAATAATTAAGTTTAACATCTACATTGTTGTCATTTTTATAATAAATATTCCTGATAGGATGAGTAGGGAATGGGACTTTACCTCTGTGGTCTCCCTTCTAAGAATACAAAATCTCCAAACAACCATTACACAAATATCAGATATATCCCAATTAAGGGACATTCTGCAAAACACCAGATGAGTACTCCTCAAAACACTCATGTTCACACACACACACAGACACAAAAGTGTGACTAAGAAACTATTAAAGTTAAGAAACACCACAATTAAATGTATTAAGGTATTATGTATAAGCTCCTGGTACAGAAAAAAGAATATTAGGTAAAAACTAAGAATATCTAATGATGTGTGGTCTTTATTTAGAAATAATTTATCATTTTAATCTATTAACTATATAAGATAAATCATATTAATATTCCATGTTAATAATAAGGAAAATAAAGTGTGATATATAGGAAACTGTGCTATCCTCATAATTTTTCTGTGAACATAATTTTTAAAAAATATATGCTTTTATATAAAGCACTTTTAGTTATATATATGAATTCAGGCATAAATATATCTATTGTAAACACTAATGTTTAAAATCTAAAGATCTGTAAAGACAGATTGAAATTACTTTTTTATTTCACATTGAACTACAAGAAAAGTAACATTTTATTCTAATGATTCTATGGAATTCTCTTTTTTCTTAAAAAAACCCACTTTTCTTCCTTGCTGAACTCTGAATGGAAGGATTATTTCTGGCTTGACCAAGCAGTGTTGCGGTGGATAGAGCATCAGACTGAGGGGGCAGAGGACCTTCCAGAGGTCCCACTTTCAAAACCCCAAGGTCACCAGCCTGAGTGCAGGCTCATCCGGCTTGAGCATGGGGTCACTCACCATGACCCCATGGTTACTGGCTGGAGTCCAATGGTCACTGGCTTGAAACCCAAGGTCACTGGCTTGAGCCCAAGGTCTCTGGCTTGAGCATGGGGCCACTCGCTCTGTTGCAGTCTCCCCATCAAGGCACATGTGAGAAAGCAGTCAATGAATAAGCAATCAACGAACAGCTAAGATGCTGCAA
The DNA here is from genome assembly GCF_036850995.1 of Saccopteryx leptura. Taxonomy (NCBI): domain Eukaryota; kingdom Metazoa; phylum Chordata; class Mammalia; order Chiroptera; family Emballonuridae; genus Saccopteryx; species Saccopteryx leptura. The sequence continues at coordinate 43,892,301 of NC_089506.1, forward strand.
CAAAGAATTGATGCTCCTCATCTCTCTTCCTTCTTGTCTGTCTGTCCTTATCTGTCCCTCTCTCTGTCTCTCTTGAAAGAAAAAAAAAGAATTATTTTGTGTACTAACAGGAAACTCAGGAAGAGCTATGGACTGAAAACTTTTTAAGGACTACAAGTTCACTGACTCTCTATTGCCATCAGAAACTTAGAAAAGTGAAAGTGGATTTTTATAAAATTAATTTAATGAAATAAAGTTCATCTATTCTAGTAAATATTTCAATATGTTGATTATATATGTGTGTGTGTGTGTAATTTTACCAAAACCCAATACAATATAAATAACATTATACATTATATATATATATATATATATATATATATATATATATGTATGTATGTATATGGCATGATCTCTTGCTTAGTTTCAGGAACACTGCTACCTAAAATATTCTATACTCTTTTCTTGCAAATTCCTTTCTTGAATTTACTGACTATTCATTCACTTTTAGCCCACCTGGGGGAGGGGACTTTTTAAAATAGATCACCGAGAACCAAGGACCCTACATATAACCATTACTGGCTGTGGATCCATTTTAACAGCTATCTGGAGCCTTGGTTTCAGTTGTCTGTTGTTGAGTTATGTTGTTAGGAATTTCCCTCTGGCTTGACTTATTTTCGAGGATAATAGAAGAAACAGCAACCTTATCCTGATATCAGTCTCCAGTGTAATGGTGTTTCCTTGAGGACTTTGTACATCATATTATGGTGTCTTTATCCTTAGGGCTCCTAAGGGAATGAGCTTTATAGTCTTAATGTCAGGAAGTGGGAAAATGAGGAATGTGAATTCATGTTAAATCTCTTATCTTATTTTAGAAAGGAGTCAAAAGTTATTATATATAACTTAAATTTGATTCTGTTCACATATGTGGGTTATGGTAACATTTTGAGAAATATAAAGACAATTTTTAAAAATGTAACAAAAAGAGAATGCAATACCTCACTGGAGAAAATAAAAGTAAATACAATACATATGACAGAGAAAAATAGGCAAGATATATAAAAGCCTCAAAATGTTAAAATAAATGAACTCAAAAGAAACCGTCCATATCAATTTTAACATAAAGGGCTGAAGTTTTTCTTAATAAAAAGTAAGAATTTCATGAGGAGGGTGTGCCTCCCTTGTGTTAAAAATGTTCTAGTTATTTTTTTGACTGGTAGTTACATGGGTACATTTATGGAAGATGCTTATAATTTGGGCTTTTTATCTATGATTATATATATATATATATAATGAGTAAAACATATAGTTAACACATCAAATACAAAAGGCACTTTTAAATGAGAGTTGGGGTAGGCCAGAAAATATAGAAAAGAAAGTAAGTTTGGCTTTATTAATATTAGAAAATAAAAATTAAAAAAAACATTGGAAGATATATAGTGGAAAATTTCATAAAAGATAGAATTGACAAAGAATAAATACTGAGTATTTATATGTGTAACATTAAATATATAGTAATTAAAATTTATACAAGAAAAAATTGAAAGAAATATTCTGGAGACTCTACATACTATCTTGTTATTGATAAATCAAGTAAACAATAATAAAAATAGCTGAGAAAATTAACTGATGGTACTAAAATAGTATGCATGTAAGTTCTATACTCCAAGAACAGTGTACAAAGCTTCCATGAAACAATTGATAAAGCATTTTTCCTATGCTCCATATCTTAAGCAAACTCAAACTTTAAAAAAACAATCAAAAACTTTGCAGACTAGTTTTTAACTACAATATAAAATAAGCCTGCAAATATTAATTTGCTTACAAATTAAAAATGTAATATATCATTGTTTTGTCAGATTTGTTAAAGGTGAAGTAATATATGCACACTCATACTTTGATGTTATTTGTGTTAGTATTGCAAATTTTCTAGAAAGATTCTTGGTCATTTCTTTGAAGTTCTTTTAACAAAGTATACAAAATCTAACTTAGTAAATTTGTTCTTTTTTTTTTAAGACTTTATTCATTTTAGACAGGATTGAGAGAGAGAGAGAGAGAGAGAGAGAGAGAGAGAAAGGAGGAGCAGGAAGCATCAACTCCCATATGTGCCACCACAGGTCAGGCGTAACCTTGTTCTTAAACACACATTATCATTAAATAATTTTAAAACACCCACAAAGATTAAAAGATAAATTTGACATATTGATTTTATACATTTTTATTAAAAATTAGAACAATTTTCAATGTTAATACAAGTCAAGTTAAAATTTTGATATTTGCATATCATAATACAATTTTTGTTAATATATTAAAATATTCTGATAAAGTGTAAATCTAAAAATATACAAAACTATAAACATATAAATGGGTAGAAAGAAAAATAAATGGAATTAAATAATGAAATACCAATTTGGATATTAAGTATAGCTTGGTCATAAAAAATTATTAAAATTGCAGTGATGTTATTAAGAACACTGACTAACATTAGTGTTTTTTTTATTTTTCACATATCACCTTTCCTCTAAATTTTACATTAATAAATATAAATTACCTTTTAAACATTTGCAATAGCCAGAATTTGAAAGCAGTGCCTATCAGAAGATGAGTGAATTAAAAAGCTGTGGTACATTTATACAATAAAATATTACTGGGTCATAAAAAAGAAACTTTGTTTTTTTGTTTTTTGTTTTTTTGCTACAGTAAGAAAGGGCATGGAGGAGAATTATGCTAAGTGAAATATTCTGGTTAGTGAAAGACAAGTATCATATAATTTAACTTATATGTAGAATCTAGTGAACAAAATAAACTAACAAACAAAAGAAAAACATTCTCATAGAGAAAAATCTGACAATTGTCAGAGGGGAGAAGTTTGGGGCCTAGGTATTAAAGGTGAAGGTATTAGGCAAACAAACAAACTAACTAATAGACACAGACAGTAGTATGGTGAGTACCAGGGTGAAAGGACGGAGGAGGGCAGTAGAAGATGGTCAAGGGATGATAAGCAGTGATGGATAGAGACTAGACTGGGGTGAACAAGCAATACTATACACAGATGATGTATGATGAAATTATACACCTGAAACTTCTATAATTTTACTAACCAATCTCACCCAATAATCTTAATTAAAAAATAAATCTTGAAGCTTTATATATATATGTTAAATATTGAATATGTATATTATATATATTATAAAGAAAGAGACAGAGGAGGGTAAATAAATATTTTTTAAAAAGGAAGGCTTAGAGAAGATAGTCATTGTAATATAATCATTGTTAATTGGATCATTTAAATTATTAAGTTTTCTTTGAATTATAAGCTGTGCCAGATAAAATGTTATAAGTATCTTTAATCATAAATTACTAATGAGTCGGTACATAAAGTGAATTTTAAAAATTAACATGTATTACCCACCATACCTAAAACACATATTCTGTAGTAGTGTTGAAAAAAGTGTAGATGTTCATTAATTAAACAATGTTCAAAAAAGAGATCAAGAGTATTTGAACATGAAGATGACTTTAACTGAAAAAAAAGAAATAAAACAAAACATCTGTAGTTTCTCTTAGGCTATGGGTTGAAGAAAACTAATCTTATGTATGACATCTAGATTTTACTAAAAAAAGTATAAACAAAATTAATTATTGGCCCTGGCCGGTTCGCTCAATGACTAGAGAGTTAGCTCAGTGTATGAACATCCCAGATTCAGTTCCCAGTCAGGGCACATAAGAGAAGCGACCATCTGCTTCTCTCCTTCTCCCTCTCCCCCTTCTCTCCCTCTTCACTTCCCCCAGCCAGTAGCTCAACTGGTTTGAGCATGGGCCCACATGCTGAGGATAGCTCAATTGGTCTGAGCTTCAGTCTCAGGTATAAAAAATAGATCCGTTGTTTCAAGCATCAACCCCAGCTAGGGGTTGCTGGGTGGATCCTAGTTGGGGTACATGCCAAAGTCTGCTTCCCTATCTCCCCTCCTTTTACTTAAAAAAGTAATAATTAATTATTGACTAAAATATTAATTTTGGATATAGTAAAATTTCACCGATAGAGAACCAAACAATAAATATAATTTTTTAATAATTTTAAAGATATTCCATGAAATAAAATATATCCATATACTCACTGTGATTTTTAATTATAATTGATCATTATAAAGATATTTATTAGGGTATATATATTCAGTTCATACTTAATTGTATATACACATTAAAATAGTATGTACAGGGGATCCTCGGGTTACGAACACAGTGATGTAATCTGAATTTTGGTGTAAGTTGAAACACACCCTTGCCTAAGTTACTTACCTATCCTAACACAATCATAAAATCATAATTTAGAACATAAAAATATAACTAAGTCACAGAAAGAGGAAAAAAAACCCCATAACTATACTGTACTGTACACTGTCCTGTAGTAACAGAATAAATGACCAAAAAATGAGTGTACAGAAAGTACAGTGCTAATGGCATAAGTCAAAAGAGTCATGCATCAATTGTTTAAGTTTTTATGGGAGTGAGATTAGTAAACTTGGAATGTCATATGTCAAGACTGTCATAACACGGGGAGTCCCTTTACTCTACCTACATTTATGCTCAGGCAATTGGTATCTAATTATCACATTCAACAAGACTAACATTCTCTCACAATTAAATAAAATTACAAATCTCAATTTGCCAAATGTTTGCAGACCAAGTGAAGGAATTTGAGAATATAACAAAGTTGAATAGATATAACTGCATTCTGGTGAGCATGCAAAAATCTGTGATATTGGGCTGACTTCCACCAAAACATTTTGTAAACGAAAAAAAAAAAAAAAAAAAAAAAAAAAAGAAAGAAAAAGTGCACAGAAAGATTCAATGCTAAATAATTTTATGACTATTTAACAAGAAAAAAGTATAAAATGGTAAGAAACATTAAGGCAATAGATATTTTAGATTGCTTTTTTAACTTTAATATGTACCTTATGGGAGAAAGTTGAAATTCTTCAATCATATCTCTTTAATCCTTCTTGCAGATAAGGCTCTTCTTGGTTTATTTATCTACTCATTATGACATTTCCTGAAAATTTAGATCAAACAATGGATGTAATTTGATTTAATACTAATGTTTCTGTTCTTGGTATACTTTTGAGTTTATTTTGATTGGTTTAATTAATTCTAGTATTTCTTAGGCCTCTTAGCGATTACTGGCGTAATACTAACTTTAAGTAATATCATTTTACTTAATATATTACTTCTGTAACTGTGATAAAAGGATAATGTAGGAAAGTGAGGGTAACTTTTGTGGCATGCATTTTTAGGTTTTAAGAATTGATCCTGGGTCTGACTTGTGGTGGCACAGTGAATAAAGCATCAACCTGGAAACACTGAGGTTGCCGGTTCAAAACCCTGGCTTGCCTGGTCAAGGCACATATGGGAGTTGATGCTTCCTGCTCCTCCCCTTTCTCTCTCTCTCTCTCTCTCTCTCTCTCTCTCTCCCCCCCCCTCTAAAATGAATAAATAAAAAAATTAATAAAGAATTGATCCTGGGTCACATCATAATATATTTTGCTTTAGCAATAATCAGAATCAGTCATATAAATGAAATGACTAAGAATTTGACCATATGAACATGATATCACTGTATTGATAAGGTATTGATAATTATCTTTATTCTTTAAATCTCCACCAATTATAGATTTTATGTCGAAGAGGGGCTATCTACTAGAAAAACTAGGACAGAGATTCCACAATATACTTAATGATAATTTTGAAAACACAATTTTAAAAGCCTAGTGTATTAAATTTCTAAAATCCTTCAAAATTTTGTAGCTTGGAGTAATATTCTATAACATTATAGATATTTTTTTGAGACATAAAGCATTTAAAGATGATTTTCTTAAAAGAAAAATCTTAATAAAATGTGCAATAATAATTTTTTATGACTTAAGTTTAAATAAGCATAATTTATTCACTCAAAAGTAAACCCATTAGGTGCTTACATAACTACCTTAAGAACACAGTGGAATTTGATGCAGTTGTACTTAGAGGAAATCAACAATCTTTGCATTGTTGGAAACACAAAAGGAAAATATGACTGCCTAAGCCATTTGATTTTCCTAGAATGGCTATTAATTTACAAAAAATATTAAAATGCATCAAAAACAAACAAATAAGATAAAAGATTTAAGTGAATAATAAACTTGTATTTTAAATATCCTTTATTAATATTGAAAGTAAATAGCCAGGCCCTGGCCGGTTGGCTCAGCGGTAGAGCGTCGGCCTAGCGTGCGGAGGACCCGGGTTTGATTCCCGGCCAGGGCACACAGGAGAAGCGCCCATTTGCTTCTCCACCCCTCCACCGCGCTTTCCTCTCTGTCTCTCTCTTCCTCTCCCGCAGCCAAGGCTCCATTGGAGCAAAGATGGTCCGGGCGCTGGGGATGGCTCTGTGGCCTCTGCCTCAGGCGCTAGAGTGGCTCTGGTCACAACATGGCGACGCTCAGGATGGGCAGAGCATTGCCCCCTGGTGGGCAGAGCATTGCCCCATGGTGGGTGTGCTGGGTGGATCCCAGTCGGGCGCATGCGGGAGTCTGTCTGACTGTCTCTCCCTGTTTCCAGCTTCAGAAAAATGGAAAAAAAAAAAAAAAAAAAAAAAAAGAAAGAAATTCTGACTGAGAATTTTTAAACACAGATAAAAAAAAAAAAAAAGAAAGTAAATAGCCAATCAATATTAATAAAATGATTATATAAATACATTATTTTACAATGTTACTTTAAGATCTAAATATTATATATACCTCATATGTCAATACTATTATTTCAATATTATTCAATAGGTGTTGTATAATTTATAGTTAATAAGCTATTTTGACATTTATTGTTGATTTTGTTCATTGATACTGTTATATCTCTAAGCATATGTGTTTTCTTAATCAAATGTTACTTAATTATAAATTAATTATAAATTCAAGTTATACTCAGGAAGTCAATGTCATAAAAATTGTATTTTTATCTAGATAGTGTTTTTGCTTGCAAGTAACTCATAGGGGCCAGATCATTTTACCTAAAAATGTAGTATTACCATGTCTAAAAGACCCACATATCTTGTCTTGATATGTTAATTAATTATTGCAATAAGTTAGTTTAATAAAAACTTTTTTTTGGAAGCCAGTACAAATTTTAAACTAAGAGAAATATGTTATATTATTTTAAATTCACAAGAGAGTAAATGATGCTATCTATTGAGAACATTCAATTGCCTTTTAAATACTGTGGTTCCGCATTGTGAAATAAGTGTATTCTTTTAAAAGCTTAGTTTTTTTTTTTTAATTTTTTATTTATTTACTTTTTTTTTTTTTAGATTTTTTTTATTTATTTATTCATTTTTATTAGAGAGAGAGGGGGAGAGAGAGAGGCAGAGATAGAGAGAGAACAGGGGGAGGAGCAGGAAGCATCAACTCCCATACGTGCCTTGACCAGGCAAGCCCAGGGTTTTGAACCAGCGACCTCAGCATTCCAGGTCGACGCTTTATCCACTGCACCACCACAGGTCAGGCATAAGTGTATTCTTAATATCACAATACAAAATAATAATCTTGTCTAAAAGTTAGAAAAAGTAAATTCCAATCAAGTAATTCAACATAAGAATGTGCTATACATTGTTAATAAAAAGTAGTTCTTAGATATGTCCCTCAGACAATTCTTAGTTTTTTATTTCCTTCTAAGACATTTTCTTTTATTATGAAAGTAAGAAACAGATAAAATATACCTTTAAATTTTCCCTATCAATATTTATCATTATAATAACATTATCAACCTTAAGAAATTTAATATCAATTTAGTAACACAATCTAATGTATGCTGAAAATATTTTAATTTCCCATTTTGTCCAGCAAGTTTTTTATAGAATTTTTGGGTTTTTTTTAATCCAGATTTTAATATATTTTGACACACTTTCTTATTTTATTATTTTTTACAATCTCAATAGTTTCCAACTCTTTCTCCCCATGATAATGTAGTTTTGATGATTCCAGTTCTAGTTTTCTTGAAAAATCTACTGCAAACAGATTTTGAGTTGTTTTCTTAAGCCTATTTTCACAATAATACCATATAGATAGTATGACCTCTGCTGTTGCATATCATCAGAGGGCATGAAGGGAGTTCCCATCTTGGGTAGTAATCAGTTGTAGAAAGGTGGTGACCAATCAGGTCATTCACAGTAAAGAAACATACTTTGCTTTAAAATTGATGTTTAGGTTTTGGCAGAATATTTTAAAACCATGTAAAAATCTTATTCTTTAGCCACCTATTATCCTATCGAAGATCCTCGCCTGAAGTAATTTTACATTGAAAGTGTGTTGTGCAATTGAGATTTTATAATTTTATCACTTACATATTTATTACATGATATTTTGTAAAATTATATTTCTTTTAATTTTTTTCTTATATTTTTAAATGTTTGAGTAATACTATATCACCATTACTATTTATCATCTTAAATATGTTTAGCACATTATCATGTTATTCATTTTCATGGTCAAGTTAGTGAAGTTTGCATTCTCACAGGACAAATTTTAACATCAGACACAGAATCATACATTTCTTCAATAGCTCTCTCTGGTTCTCATTGCTGGCAATTGGTTTTAAGAAATAAATACTGGGGCACTAAATGTGCTCATTGCTACTGAGATCATAGTTCTAAAACCATTTAGTGGGCATATATATCATGAGTTTATACCTCTACTTAAAACCTACATTTAGGCATAAATTGTGATCAACGAAGGCATTTAAGTTGCTTGTTAGTTCTTTTTGCTAGTCCAATAAGTACAACATCCTCAATGGAATGCTGTGATGTGTAGTAGAGTATGAATACAAACAAATTTCCTCAAGCCTGTACTATGATTAAATGAAATAACACGTCAATAAAATAATGAGTGTGTTGTACTGCAGTCTTATGAGAAGAAAGAAAATTGCTTCTAAGTATCCATGTCAATTTTGATGAAAACAGATTTGTCAGGTCAAGAAATACATTCTGTATTCTAACAGACAGAACAAAAACACTCCATCAAAATAATGTTTGATCAGAGACTGACTAACTTCACCAAAACCCAAATTATTGTAAGAAATCTGTCTTTTACAGTGACCAAATAGGATAGTAAAATGGAGATGTGATTGGAATCCCGGCCCTTTGGTCTGACAAGTCTTTGTTGGGATGCTAATATTTGCAATTCCCAGGAATGCAATGTTACTTTTGGCTTATTATTTTACTGAGGAATAAGGGGGCCATTTTTTCAACTTTATATCATGGTCAAGCAACTATATGGGTGAAATTTGTCCATAATTAAGCATATTTATCTAGACTAAGCATTACTCTACTCAGGTCAGTAATCCCTCCATACGGCAGAGAGTTACCACTCTGTGCCTCTAACGATAAAGGCTTTGCTCTTTAGTTATTAATATTAGTTCATATTCAACATGTAATGATCTCCAGCTGTCTATTTTCCTTAACAGAGTACTGGCTCTTTCTTAAATGACCACAGAATGCTCAAACAATGCTTGGAGGAAGTTTCAGAGGGTGCAGATGTGTTATTGTAAAGAGAATCTTTTTTCTCTCTTTTTTTAAATTTATTTTTGGCCCTGGCTGGTTGGCTCAGTGGTAGAGCATTGGCCTGGTGTTCAGGAGTCCTGGGTTCGATTCCCGGACAGGACATACAGGAGAGGCGCCCATCTGCTTCTCCACCCCTCCCCTTCTCCTTCCTCTCTGTCTCTCTCTTCCCCTCCCACAGCCGAGGCTCCATTGGGGCAAAGATGGACCCGGACACTGAGGATGGCTCTGTGGCCTCTGCCTCAGGTGCTAGAATGGCTCTGGATGCAACAGAGCGATGCTCCAGAGGGGCAGAGCATCACCCCCTGGTGGGCATGCCGGGTGGATCCCAGTTGGGCGCATGCGGGAGTCTGTCTGACTGCCTCCCGTATCCAGCTTCTGAAAAATGAAAAAAAAATTATTTTTATTGGATTTATTGTGGATAACACTGGTTAACAAAATTGTATAGGTTTCAGACATATAAGTCTATATATAATACATCATCTGTACATTGATTGCACTGTGTGTTTACCACTCCAAGTCAAGTCTCCTATCTTTTCTCAAAAGGACTAGATTCCCCATTTAGTCTATAAACAGACTTTTTCTGACACCCAGAAAGAAGTCACTGATTCCCACAGCAGTTTCTCTTCTTGGGATTTTCCTCACCAAATATGGAGAGTTTCTCTTGTTATAGGAAAATGTCACCTTAGTAAAATGCCTATGTTTTTATCCCTGTGGATACAAGGATCAATTAACAACTGCAGATGTTCACTGAGTTTTACAACACTTTTATTTAGTTCTCTGCCTCCATTATTTTTAACAGTAATGGTTTTAACTTTGTCTCTTGCTCTCACGTGAGCTTTATTGCACTATGTCCACTGAAATCAAGAAGTCAAATTCTAAAGTGCATATCTAACCACTATCTCCAGCCTACAAATGTCAACAATCACAGAAAATAGTATGGTGACCAAGTGGCTGAGTTGGTTGCACATAATCTATTCACTCCAACATCTCATATCTGAATTTTTATACCCTATCTATTTTTTCAGTGAGCCAGGAAAGTTTTGGTATTTCAATCACTGTCTTTAGGGAACCATGTAGTCCACACTTTAGTTAACCAATTTATTAGGCTCTCAGATACTGGCCACAAAATATTAATCCCCAAATCCAAGGTAAATTCATGAATATCTAACACATTTAGTTTAATCTAGTTTTAAAGTTGCCCTTCTACATCCAATATTTTTATGACTAGTTACCATACTTGTTACTCAAAGTCCTAATAAATCAACTTAACAAGATCTTGCATCATTAATACAATCAAAATGCCACACTTCACCCTCTGGCTATAATGATTCACTTTCCTTTCATACATTTATCTTCATCACAGGAACCTTCAAAGTCTCACCCAATCACAACTGCAGGAACAAAATACAAGTTCTTGTTACCTACGTCATGTCTGCATGTGTATTTTTAGATTTCACTCTCAATCCAAACATATATGGAAAACAATTATTTTGTCACTTTCACATCCAATATGCCGTGGTAAAACAAGCAAGAAAACCTTAACAAATTACACAATGAAGACTGAGTTCAAGTAGGTGGGAAAGTTTAACACTGCTACGAATGTTATTTCTGTACAGCCCAACCAATCAGCACAATATTATGTTCTTTTCTATTTTAAAATTTTACACATTTTGTGTAAATATCTTTTCTTCCTGCTTTTTTTTTTAATTTTGAAACTTGAATGAAAAATATCTATATACATCTTTAATTTTTCAGTCCTCAAGCATTCATCTTGCTTTGCATTAGTGACAATTCATCATAATAACTGATAAGATTGGAGAGGAAATAGACTGAACAGACTTTTAAACCAATTTGAGGGAGGGAGTTGTTGAAAGCTATAAATATAAATAGAGAGCATTAATCTTCTAGGACAAAAGAATTTTTACATATAGCCAATAAAAACAAAGAAGAGTGACTAAATATCATATTTGTTCAACTTACAAACAGGAAAATAAAGTCAGTGACTTTGAAGTGTACATATTAAGTAAATGAATAAAGTTCTAAGATATAAAGAGATTGTCCAGATCAAAATTCCAGAAAACTGACCTTTATAACTAAGACTATATCTCCACCATCTCACTAAATTAATTTCTATAGAAACTTATTTGAATATTTAAAATATTTAAAAACATATGAATATAATACTTTAGACAACTAGCAAGCAAACTTTATCATTTGTGATTACAATTCAATAATATTCTAGTATAATATTATAAAAGACTCTTAAATTCTCCAAAAATTGATTGAATCCTAAAACTAATCCAGTATAAAGTTTAAATCCTCATTAAAAAATTGATTTTCATTTATTCAAACATAATGCCTTGCTAACACTCTTCTTATTGAGAATTTATAAAGTGTGGCCAATTATCTATGAGAAGAAATGAACACTAATGTCAAATAATTATTTTACTTTATGTATAGCTGCATAATTAATAATTTAGGTTAGATCATATTATCCTGAAATTTTGCAACCACAAGAAACTGCAAGATTTTCTATTTTAAATCCCATATTTTTACAACCAAAGTTCTTCTGATTAAATAACTTGTTTAAGATACAGAAGGCTAAAGAGATGAAACAAAACCATGCATATACATTTTCCCACTTCCTAATTTAGCTTGAATTTTTAGTTAATAAGAAATAATAAATAGACAAACTTCTTCATATCTTTCTATGAAATTAATTTTTCTCTGAGAAATTATTTTGATATAGGGCAATAATTTAGCCTGGTCTATGAAATAAAAAATAAAAATCAGGTAATTTTTATATATCTAGAATAAAAGCCATTGGAAAAAAACAGTCATCATTAAAAACAAAACAAAATATTTATTGTTGAATTGGTATTCAATATTTTCAGACGACTGTAGTTCATTGCAGTATCATTATGGCATTGATGACTGTGGGAAAAGCTTAAGAAATGCTACTAGCATGACATTGATGAATGTGGGAAGGACGTGAATTTTTTTAGACTCAGATTTTTTTTTGAACCCATCTGTAAGGCTATTTTACAGGAAATGACAATTTTCTCTGCTACAGTACTTAAAGAAAATGATTGTATCTGGCCCAAAGACAGACTTTTAATAATGAAACCAGTTGTTTGTATCTACTTTCCATTGATTTTTTCCCCTAGAAGATATAATTATACTAGCTGAAAAATTCTTTACCACCCTTTGTCATTATTTTTTCATAGCCAAAGCCATTTTGGTGTGACAGATTTTACCCTCTGATTATAGCATAAAGGAGATTACTCACCTCATGTATACCTGCTGGCTTGTGTTTTCCTTCTCCTCATGCACCCTTATCCTGAAGAATTCCAACAGGCCACATGCTCCACCTAACTCCAGTCAGTGCCCCTGGTAAGAGGAAGCTGCAAATTCAGGCCAGGACAGCAGGAGTTGGTGGTCCCTCCTAGTGCACTAAGTCAGATGTAAAAGGCTTCATGATTTGTTCTTTGACTCTGAACTTCATAGAATGACTTCATGATGTCTTAGAAAGGACCTCTATGATTTTGTCAAGTTCTAGTTATGCTTATGGAGGGCATCTAGATTAATCTCTCTCCTTGTGCAATATTTCAACGTGCCTTTTCTTTAATATTTTATCACTTACTCTATGTTGTGATTAAAAACAGCTACAACAACAACAACAAAAAACAAACACTCCTGCCTGTGCAATACTTTACACCTATTTAAAGTTGTATTTTATCTAAATAAATTGTTTGTACTGTGATTGAGGGGAATTTTGGCATGACCAGGTCTTTTCTTGGAAAAACTAAAAATATTTTAACATTGTAAGACAAGGAGCCATCTAAATCACTTTTAGACCTCTAAATAGAAAGTATACAATTCTTGTTATGCAACAGAAACTTTACGAAATGATCTGAGTTAGAACATTAAATATATGAAACAAATGTAACAGGTTATAAGGATCACTTTAAGTAATGGTAATCAATTATTGATTGATTATATGTGCCATGAATACAATTTAGGTGTTTGAGACATTTCTTTTTTTAAATGAAAAGATTAATAAAAAACAGAGTTCATATTTTAACATTTTAACTCTAGCAATTACTCTAATTTAAGAGTAATTTAATAGGTAGTATAATTTTAAATAAATCTAATTTTGAATTTAGAAAAAATGAAAAATTTATAATCACATTAGGACTCTGAAAAGAGCACAATAGCACTGAAATAAAAAAGAATTAGAGAGTTAAAACTGCAAGTGTTGTTAGTTATAAACTATTAATTACAGCATTTTTAAAATCCTAGGATCACTTTAATTTATTCTTCAAAGACTAAATGGTGAGTCTTTCAGGGAATTCTGACTATACTCTTCTAAAACCTCATGCTAGAGGTATGTCATGGCTCAGCTAACCTGATTGAGATTAATGATCTCTTTTCTATCCTATAACATAAAAATCAGTCACAAGTAACAAGATATTTATTTTGGAAACAGTGTACCAACATTCCAAATACATAGCAGTGGCAGTGTATAGGTAGAAATACATCAATACATTGATTTAGGCATCAATTTATGTGTCCATATAGAATATTTGGTATCTCTGAAACATCAGATTGGTTAGTTTAGGGTAAATTGATTTATTTCTTATATATCTAATTGTAACAATTTCCCTGAAAATGATTTATTGTGATGACAGAGACACATTGACAGTGCAATAACACTGATCAATGATACTAACCAATGGACAAATGGAATTTTCTATGCTTTGCAGTAGGATCTAGGCATTGACCCAGACTGAAAAGCCATTCTGAAAAGTTTCCAAGTGTGAAATAGTATCTGTGGGCATAAATGTCAACCTCATTGTCCATTATTCACTTTAGAATGACATCCTGTTCTGATAGAAACAATTTAATGTCAAATTTTGTGTTAAAATTTGTAGAAGCAAGAATTTTTTGAAGGGAAAGATGGATATTTTTTTTTTGTTTAAATCCCTCTTCTATCTTGGCAATAACCTTCTGTTGGGCAAATAAGTTTGTAAAATTTGTGTTATTTGATTTTGTTCACTCTTATTGTTAAAAATGGCTGTTGTTCATGTGAATTGCGTTCTCAGGTGATACGACTAATTACTTTCCTGCTTGAGATGGGCATTGTTATGCTAATGTGTTCTGGAGGGGGGGTTTCACCCCCAAAAGTTTTAAGATGAAGGAGAAAGGAGGGGAAGGAGACCATGCTTTTGCAGAGTGAGAGAAGGCAGTCAAGATAGTGGGGTGCTGAAGGAGCAGCCAGTTTGTGCAGAGAGAAGGAGATGAAAAACTAGAGGTGAATAAGACTGGTGAAGACTTTTGATTCTAGGAAAACCTGGATGTATCAGTAGCTTTGTAAGCACTGAATGAGTAGGTTTTGGTGCCTAGTGTGTTTGTGTTTACTTGCTGGCCGGGTGCCCAGCTGGAATAAAGGAAATGCCCTACCAGTTTTCGGCTCCGCTGTTTCTCTACCATTTGTCCGAATCTAATGGGAACCTACATGTGAATGGCTGATGGTGGTGGCGGCCACAGCGGCTCCAGGCTATACCTTCCATAAAATCAGTTTTGTCACACATATTTCTTTTTCATATTTTCTTCATTGAATGGGTCAGGAAATGCTAACTAGTATAACTGTACTTTCAAAATCTCAGTGGTTTAATAAATGCAATCTTGTTCCTACTTTTCATTTACCATAACTCCAATAAGTGTGAGTGGTGCAATGTGGTCAAGCTTTGTCTAAGATTTGAACTTTTATCAAGTCCATAGTCATCTACACAGTAAATCAACAGAAAAAGAGAGAGAGTGTGTATGTGTAAATGCCACACATGATAGTTTGAAGCACCAGCACAGTAAGTAACAGATTTAACTTCCATTGTTAGAACACAATAATTAGCCCCATGGATCTACAAGGGAGCTTGAATAATGCAATCTTTCTCAGAAGCCTGGAGGAAAAAAAAAAAAAAATGAGAAAGAATTGAAAACAACATTACACACACGTGCAAAACACACTGCATTATTTCAAAAGTCCCAATTTCACTTCTATTTATAGATTACTACTAAAATAACTCTCAGATAATTGCTCCCTGTTTCTTTTTTACAGTTTTCAACAGCAACTATAAAAGTTAAATTTTTTCCCATTGGCCAAGAACAATTTTAATTAGATTCTTGCTGATCAGGTGAGTTTTGATGGATTTTAACTCTGATAACTAAAACATCTCCTTTATAAAACTTGTATGTAAACAAATAATCACTTTATGTTGAAGAACCACTAACTACTTGTTTCAGTTTCATCTCTTTTATATATTCATATATAGACATTTAATTTTCTACAAAATTTTATCTGGTAACCAAAATGTTAAAATTTGCCTATGGGTATTGAAAAAACTTGGTATTTTGATGCAGGATGAAATTTACATTTTAAAGCTCACTGTTTAACCTGAATTTAAGCAAACCTCAAGAATTAACTTCTTGTTTGTAAGAAATAAAAGGGATAAAGATAAGTTGAAGGCAGAATTAGGAAACAGTTCTGATTATCTTAATTTGAAATTTCTGCAAAGCAGAACTTAAAATATAACAGAGGTGAATGTAGTTTAAATGGAAAGTGATACAAGAATATACAAGTAAGAGGAAAAAAAATGAGAATGGAGATAAAAATATATGATAATTACATCTTATTGCTGCAGACAACAAAGGCAGAATCCCACTGGGAAAGCACTAAAAAACCATGTCAACTTTAAGCTGTGTTTTCTGCCAAGGAACAGTGAAGCTGGGGTATTTATCTCCAACTCATGGGTACCATCCCCTTTCTCCAAGTACTGCCAACTGTCCTGCTCAAGGTGAGTTCCACGGGCATTATAAAAAACCCTCAGGCAGGGAGAAAAGAAGAAAAAGAGAAAAAGAGAGAGAGAGAGAGAGAAGACAAAATGTTAATAAATATTGAATCTAAGTAGAGCATTTATGAATACCTATTGTTTCCTTTTCTAATCTCTTCTGTAACTAACAAAACTTTTATAGTAAAATGCTAGAAAAAGGAAAGGAAATATTTCATGCCAATCATATTGTCAATGATACACTCACATGTTTAATAATATTAAGTGATTGTAGCCATAATCTTATAAATATTGTATATATTGTATCATTTTAATAGTTTTTGAAAAGTTCTAAGTATGTAGATCATTAATGTCAGATAGATAACATAACATAAGCATTTGTATGACCAGTAGTCGCTGCTGTCTCGACCATGCACCTGCAGGTTCTCATTGAATTTGGACAGATGGTAAAGAAACAGTGGAGCCAAAGAATGGTGGGCCATTTCTTTATTCAAGTCTCACACCAGCTGGTGAACAATACACAGAGGGAAAACACTTCCCTTTCATTCAGGGCTCTCAAAGCCACTGACGCATTCTTTGGTTCCGTAACCAGGAGAATCTTCTCTGGTTTCTCCTAGAATCAAAGGCCCCACTAGTCTCAGCGGAGCTCGCAAAAGCCTTCATCTTTGTTTCTCATCTCCTCTCTCCTTCTCTCTTTTTTTCAAAACTTTCTGGTGTAAAAACTCTCCTCTAGCAAACATTAGCAAGATCATGGCCTTTCCTAAGCAGGGAGGTAATTTGCAATTTCATAGATCACATTCCTGGCACTGCCCAGTGCCACGTTTAACAATAGAAGTGAGCAAACAAAAAACACAAAGTTTACAAACTTATTTGCCCAACATTCCACACCTTTTACTCACATTGCAATCCACACCACAGGCATTCCTGTGCAAGAAATGAGGTGCACCACACAAACAAATTACAGCAACAGCACAGTCATACATTTCAACAATTACGGAGGTGCCCTTCACCAGAGCTCCCTCCTCCATTAGGGTTTCTTACATTATCCAAAAGCCGCATGTCCATCTAACATGGAAGCTGGTGTTCCCTGTGGTCACAGTCCAAGAGTCAGTCGACATACATAGAGCCCCCCTTCATCCTTGCCATACTGCCAGCTCTGAAGATGCTACTCCAAGGAGAAGTATGTGGCAATGGTGGCCAACATTTACACCTCTTCTCCAAAGCCATCCACCCCTATGTCTCACAATCACAGCAAACCTACCAGGGGCTTAGTAGGTACTCTTTGTTGTTGTATTTTTACCTTTGGGAGTCCATGGATGGCAGCTTCAGCCCAAGACTCTTCATCTTCAGAAGAGGAGCTGGAAACACCTGCTCCCACCAACTCAGAGCCACTTCATTGGCACGGCTCCATCTTAGGCTCCTGCAGCTGCCAGCTTTTGTGAAGCTGAACCCACAATTGTTCCTCCAACAATTGATTCTGCCATTGTTCACATTCCAGGGCAAACTGTTGTGGGTGGAGTGAAAAGCGCATTCCTAGCAGCTGTGGCTGATGCAATGCTGTGAGAATACTCCAGCTCCCAGAAGCCTCCTGGGCATACTCAGGAAGGAAGCTCACCCGCTATAAGGAAGTGACTTAGCGCCAACCACGCAGCTCCCTGGTCTTTTCAGCCATTGGCTATGAAGGACACGCTGTAACATCCTATTGGCTCAACCCATGTATATAAGCTAGTTTACTTCCTGAATAAAGTGGATCTGTGTCACTGAACCTGGTCCCTGGAGTCAGGTCTTTGCGTCTCCGTCATCCTCACCCCTGTCAGGACTTGTCCACAACTGGCGCCCAACATCGGGCAGGGTCTTAACTGGCATCCAAGGGATGGGTGAGTGACCCTCTGCAATGGGAAACCTTCTCCCCCACTCTCGAGCCCTGCAGGCTCAAGCCCTGCACGCCTTATTGCAGAGTAGGCCAATTGAAGTTTGTGAAAAGGATCTGTTTACTTACTGGGAGATTCTCTCTGGTTTCAACCCTTGGCTCCGGGATGCGCTCCTCTGGGACCCGGATACTTGGCCCAAGCTTTCCTGAGCGTCTGTTCAGCCGAGGTACATGGGGGACAAACCTTCCCTCTCAGTCTCACTCCTGCCTTATTGGCAATACACACCTGCTTGACCGATGCTCCTGCTGGGGACCCTCCGCTTGTCCCTAAGGTCCTACAGGCTACTCCTCTTTCAGAGGAATCCCTACCTCCATATTTGCCTCCCCCTATAGATGAAGAAAAGGGTTGGGCCACCGAGTTTGATGGACTTCCAGTTGAGCGTGCAGAAATGAAACTAGATATATTAGAAACCATACCATCAGCTCTGCCGCTAGAAAAAGCAGAAGTTGCTACTTCCGCGTTCCCTGCCGGGGCTCAATGTCCCACCGCAGCCTCTCAGATGCCATTTTCTACCTCAGCTTTAACTCCAACACATGTTCCTGCTGCAGACTCATGGGCCAGCCTATATAACCCTATGTGTCTTTTTTCTTTCTGTCTGTCTTGTCTATTTTTCTGTATCTCTCCCTCTCTCTCTCTCTCCCCCACCCCTCATTCATATCAAGCATCCACCCCTCTTCCGCACAGCATGCTTGCGTTTACAGATGCCAGCCAGTCCTAATGTTGAATAGTGTTCAAAGCACAAATGGAAGGCACCAAATTTCACAAATTTAGCTATGAGGGATTGTACAAGTAAGTGAGCTACTAACCATTTACTATGCACTACACCTTTGGCAACATGGCCCCCTTAACATTTTTTTTGACAGGTCATGCTTTGCCTTGGTGTAACTTTGGAAATTAAAACTGACAATGGACCCTGTTATAATAGCAGCCAATTTAAAGTCTTTTGTTCCCAATGGCAAATCACACACCGCCTTGGCATTCCTTATAATCCCCAAGGACAAACCATTGTAGAATGGCAACACAGAGACATCAAGCTTCAAATTCAAAAAGAAAGGGGGTATATTCCCTGGGCCTCACCCAGAGAAGTGCTCCTCAATGCTGTATTCACTCTTAATTATTTAACTTTTGGTTCTGATGGTATAATCCCAGCTTACAAACCTTGGGGAGGCCTTCATAGCCACCCAATGCCTTTACCATTGGTATGTTGAAAGGACCCAGCCATGGGATAGTGGTGGGGTCCACACCCCCTTCTAACACAAGGGAGAGGTTATGCTTGTGTCTTTCCAGAAAACAACCTCAGCCTTGATGAACAGACTCCTGGAAGAGGTCCTCAGTGCTCCAGAAGACCTCGTGGCCGGTGTGCATGCGTGCCCCATCACCTGAGGAAATATGGAGACTTTGGTGGAGCGGGCCCAGAGAATTTCCCCTGACGGGCCCTCAGGCCCTGGTGCTCTGTTCTTGCTTATGTGTGCTATAGAACTACTGACTCCCAGACACAGGTGGCGGCAAACTGGGGCTCGAGCCCAGCAGTGCGAGCTGGTGTTTTCAGTTCATCTTTGGAGAATGAGGAGAATTGGGCCAGAGTTGAGATTTGCAGACTTCAGGAGGTAAATGGTGGCAGCTGCGGCAGGAAGATGAACGAAAGCCAGGCTTGCATTGCAAAGTGGCCGCTGGAATGGCAGGGAGTGCCTGCTAAGCTGCTGGTGGGTTTGCTGACATTTTGGGACATAGGGATGAATGCCATCATGCTCTCCATAGCAGAGATGGAAATGCTGACTGCCATTGCCATGTGCTCCTCTTTGGGACAATGTAAGACCTGCCAGGACAGCAGGAGTGAGGGGGGTGGCTGAGGCCTCATGTGCATGGACTGATTTCCTGAACTATGACCCGAGTGAGCACTGGCTCCTTTGTTGGATGGACTTATGGATTTTGGACAATGTGAAATACCCTGATGTTAGTGGGGGCAGCTTTACTGGAGGCCCTTTCCTTGCCCCAGGAAGCTTTTCTCATGGCTAGAAAGAAGGCAAAGGACATTTTGTGCTTTTGGCAAAGTCCTCAGCGACTAGTGAAGTGTACCTCTGTAATTGTTGAAATGGTATGATTTGTAATGTTATTGTAATTTGTGTAATGTACCTTGCAACCATATGCAGTATGCAGCCCGCGGCAAGCCATCCGTTTCATGTTTGGACACTGGGACCTTTGTGGGAAGGGAGCATGCATGAACCTATGTCCATTTTTTACAATCAAAATGGAACTCTGTTTAACAGCACCTAGAAAGTCTCTAACACAATGGGAGGGAAATGACATCCCGACCCCTAGGAGGAATCCTGTTTAAGACCCCCATTCTATTTCCTAACTAGTCAAACATTACAGAAGCTTGCCTTATTGTTTAATACAGCTAATCTATTAGCATATAGTATAATAGGTATTATATTTGTTTTAGTTCTACTAGGATTCCATTGCATAATGTGTAGCATTTAGAAGCTACAACAACAGCAAGCTGTCATTCATCACATCCAACTGGCCTTAATTAAAAGAGAAGGGGGAGATGTGGGTGGAGTGCAGAGCGCATTCCTAGCAGCTGCGGCTGATGCAATGCTGTGAGAATACTCCAGCTCCCAGAAGCCTCCTGGGCATACTCAGGAAGGAAACTCTCCCGCTATAAGGAAGTGACTTAGCACCAACCACTCAGTTCCCTGATCTTTTCAGCCATTGGCTATGAAGGACACACTGTAACATCCTATTGACTGAACCCATGTATATAAACTAGTTTACTTCCTGAATAAAGTGGATCTGTGTCACTGAACCTGGTCCCTGGAGTCAGGTCTTTGTGTCTCCATCATCCTCACCCCTGGCAGGAATTTTCCATAAACTTTAGCGCATGAACCCATGCAATCTCAAGAGTCTGTTCCATCTCCAGGCAAAACTCTCAAACCCAGCTGGCTTCCTTTTTCAGTGCTCATTCCAGTTCCAGGATCTGCATCTCTTTCTTGTGTGGCCATTCCAAATCCTTCCATTCCTTGGTTTGCAAGCCTCAGGCAGCCTCTTGCACAGAGCTCTCTATTTCCTCTTGCAGGGTTGTAAAAATCATGGTCTCCAAAAGGACAGCCATGGGGAACCACAACAGTAACCAGTACTCTACCACACCCCTCAAGGTTGGTGGCGACTCCATAATGATCTGATCTGAATCCTGCCGCAAACTATACCAGTTGTATGGCCATTAGTTGCCACCATCGCAACCATGCACATGCAGGTTCTCAGAATTCGGACAGATGGTAAAGAAACAGTGAAGCCAACAAATGATGAGCACTTCATTTATTCAAGTCTCGCACTGGCTGGTGAGCAATACACAGAGGGAAAACACTTCCTTTTCACTCAGGGCTCCCAAAGCCACTGACACTTTTTCTTGTTCCACAACCAGGAGAATATTCTCTGGTTTCTCCTACCAGTCTCAGTGGAACTTGCAAAAGCCCCTCACCTCTGTTCCCCATCTCTCCTCTCCTTTTTTTTTTTCCAAAAGGTTCTGGTGCAAAAACTCTCCTTTAACAAACATTAGCAAGATAATGGCCCTCCCCAAGCAGTAAGGTAATATGCAATTTCACAGATCACATACCTGGCACTGCCCAGCACCATTTTTAACAATAAGAGTGAGTAAACTCAAAAAACACAAATTTTACAAACTCATTTGCCCAACAGAATTTTACATGTCTTTCAAAATATTTACTCTGCAATATAAAATTATATGTATGGCATTTCAACTGCCATACTCAAAGCAAAGAGTAATAAAAATGAAAGAAAAAAATAAAATAGAAAATAGATATGCGGAGAACATTGAAAAATCGCATAAATTATATCATAAGCTTGCGTGTTCACTTTAAAATCCATAATGACAGTAAGTTCAAATAGAAGCATATCATCAATTATCTTGGAAGAGGCTTTTGGGTAAGGTGGTTACAGTATAAGAAGAAAGAATTCCCTTCTCATGAAGCAAAATGGATCATTAATGAGATTTTTCAAGGAAGAGTCAAATATAAATTTCAGATGTAGCCCCTGCATTAATTGAGAAGTTTCTTTATCTAAAAGTTTATAGTATAGTTGTTAAATCAAGTAAAAAGTATGTATATTCAGCTCAGGTTATCTGGAATAATGGTTACATATTGTACTGTAGTAACTGAAGTAGCTGAAATATCCCACATAATGCAAATAAAGGAGAAAATTTATAGATATTCTTTGAAAATATTCTCATATTTTTTAGATCAAATAGTTGTCATGAATTTTAATTTTTAATCTTTAAATATTTAGAGCTTCCTTGATCACACTCCAGAGACTAACTAAAGACTACTCCTTTATTTAATTGACAAAAAAATCTTAACACTGGTGAGTCAACAGAATCCATAGAATCCAGTGGTACTTATGGAAAGACCTGAATTTGCAGACTAGCATTTGAGCTTTCTCTTCACATTGAAAGAATCAATAGGGACTATCAGGTGACATTGGAGAAATGACACTGTGAGGGGTGCTCCCGCTATCTCCCCCTGAAATTTCAATAAGTTCAACAACTAAAGACAGAGAAAAAAATCTCAGGAGCACCTGAAATATACACACTCCAGACAAAGGTATGATTGGGTAAAAATGTGGCTAAATATATAATCCACTTTGAAAGAAATAAAACGGACAATAGGGTTTTTTGCTTTCCTCACTGATCTGAGGAAGGAATGCTTTTGTCTGAAGCTGAGCGAAGCAGAGAGTTGGAGGCAGAGGGAGGAAGCTGGGTTAGGGTGGATGATCAAACAGAAGAAAGACAACACCAGCTCTGCCTAAGATTGTGGATGAGTGGTGCACGGGTGGCAGGCTCCGACAAAGTTTACCGATGCGGGTTGCTCTCAGGAGCCAGAGCTGGAGCCAGCAGCTTTGTGTGCTCCCAGCTCTGCAATCACAGGTGGTGTATGAGTGGATCCACCTGGCACCACAGGTGTCAGTGCATGCGCACGTGGGTTAGAGGGCTTAGCCCAAGATTATCAAAAGTAGACATCTGCGTGGGCTGTTGCTAGCATCTTTGTGCATTCCCAGTTCCACCACCATCCTGGGATGTGAGCAAAGGCCAGGATCCCTAGGCCTGAGACTGTCCAGGTGGGATGCCTCCATGGGCCTGCATTCTTGGCTCTGACTGAGATCACAGGTGCGGTCCGCCTAAGTGGGCAGGTGCAAGCTTCTGTGTGCACTGCTGAAGTCATAGGGGCTGGGCACACATGTGGCTTGCAGCAGGCTACCAAACAGTGCACAAGGGAGAAGCCTGTGGAGATTAGACCAGTGGAGCACTGAGGAGTACCAGACATACCCAGAGGCCCTTAGAAAAGCGCTTGATCTGTAATCAGCTCCAAGCCTGCAGTATGCTGAGACATGCTAGACCTGTACACTGGCCCTTAAAAAGGAGCTAGATAAGAGTGTGGTGGTTACGGGGGGAGGGGGGAAAGGGAGAGGGAAAGGGGGAGGGGGAGGGGCACAAAGAAAACTAGATAGAAGGTGACAGAGGACAATCTGACTTTGGGTGATGGGTATGCAACATAATTGAAAGACAAGATAACCTGGACTTGTTGATCTTTGAATATATGTAACCTGATTTATTGATGTCGCCCCATTAAAAAAATAAAATTATAATTAAAAAAAAAAAAAAAAAAAAAGGAGCTAGATCAGCAATCGGCTCCCAGTCTTGCCTGGTCTCACTGGCAACACTGGTTGGCACAGCCTTACCTAGAACAGTGCTTTGAGTGGTATTGGAGGAAGGACCTGGCTGCTCTTAGAGCCACTTGCTCTGCAAGCAGTGGCTGGGCCGAACCTCATAGCTAAGTCCCAGGTTGCTAGCTCAGGTGGGAGAGACCTGGAGAGAGGCACCTGAAAAACTGAGTCTTCCATTATCAGAGCCTGCAAGTGACACAACAGCAAAACTCAGCCCAAGAGGCCCACAGGAGCAAAACCTGTAGTACAGACCCACCTGCCAAAAAAAAGAAAGAAGCTACCTCTCAAAACCAGGAATAAATTACATTTTTATAACATTTTTATTCTCATTTTTGTTATTTCATCTTCTTTTCTTTTTATTATTTCTTTTTCTTTTTAAACTTTATTATCCTTAGTTGTTACATTTTTCATTCTTATTTTTTATTAGGGTTTCATTTAAAAAACATTTACATTTTTCTTTTTATTTCTTTTTCTTTTTCTCTCATTCAATAATTTATCAAATTATTATATTTTGGATTCATATTCTTTGTGACATTTTGCTTGTTTTTGACTTTATTTTTATTTCTTTTTTCATCTTTCCTTTGTTTCTGTTCCTTGTTCTCTGTAGTTTTTGTTTCACTTATCATTATAGACTTTCCATTTTTCACTGTATCTTTTCAATTATTATTTTATTTTTTAATTGTCTCTTAGTATTATTAACAATCCCACTCTCAAATGTCACTAAGAAAAAAGAAATCAAATATCATGAATATAAAAGACAGAAATGTAGCTCAGATAGGTGATGAAAAGTCTCTAGAAAAAAATCTTATTGCTTGGAAACCTTGGAGTTAAAGGACAGGAAATTGAACTTTGAAGTCCTAAAAATACTCAGGGAAATACAAGAAAGCATGGAAAGGCAATTTAGAGAGGTCAAAAAAACAATTTAATGAACAAAAATAGTATTTCACTGAGGAAATTGAAACTATAAAAATGGAACCAAACAGAGATTAAAAACTCAGTATGTAAACTGAAAAATGAGGTAACAAGCTTAGCTAATAGAACAGGCCAAATAGAGGAGAGAATTAGTGACATAGAATACAGGCACCTAGAAATACTACAGAGAGAAGAGGAGAGAGACTTACAAATTTTAAAAAAAAATTTATAAAGCCCTATAGGAATTGTCTGACTCCATCAGAAAGAGCAACATAAGAATAATGTGTATATCAGAAGAGAGAGAAAATGAAATGGAGAACATATTCAAACAAATAATTGATGAGAACTTTCCAAGCCTGAGGAAAGAATTAGAGCCTTGAATCAAGAACCAAACAGAAGACCAAGTTACGTTAACCCAAACGGACTCACTCCAAGGCAAATCGTAATGAAATTATCACAATCCAATGACAAAAAAAAAAAAAAAAAAAAAAATCTTTAAGGCTGCCAGGGAAAAGAAAAAAACAACATATAAAGGAAGGTCCATTTGACTATCATCAGATTTCTCAGCAGAAACTCTACAAGCCAGACAAGAGTAGACCCCAATATTTAAAGTACTGAAAGAGAGAAACTTCCAGCCAAGAATACTATACCCATCAAAGCTATCCTTCAAATATGAAGAGGAAATAAAAACATTCACAGATATAAAAAAATGAGGGATATAACCAGAAAATTTCCACTTCAGGAAATAGTAAAGGGGTTATCCAACCAGATACAAAGAGCAAAACAAAATCACAGGTAAAAGCTCCAACAAGATCAAAATAAAAACAAGAGTGATCTGTGACAACAAAAACAAAAAAGGGGAGAGGACAAATGTTAGCAGTTGCAAAGCAGGATGTAGTGCAGAAGCACTCACGAGATAACATATTACAATGAATTTGATATATACTTTTTTATTACTTAATTGTAACAACCCCTGAAAAAAACAGTACAGAAACACATGCCTTAAGAAAAAAAGAAACAGAGGAGAGAAGTATGGAATACAACCAAACAAAAATAAATGACAGAAAAACAAAAGAGAAGAACAAAACAAGATACAGAGCTATCAGAAAGCAATATATAAATTGGCAATAGGAAACCCTCAAGTGTCAATAATTACATTAAATGTAAATGGATTGTACTCACTAATAAAAAGACAAAGAAGAGCAGAGTGGATCCAAAAAGAAAATCCAGCTGTATGTTACCTTCAAGAAACATATCTAAGCTACAAGGATAAAAACAAATTCAAAGTGAATGGTTAGAAAACAATTCTCCGAGCATATACTATCCAAAGAAAAGCAGGTGTAGGCACACTTATATTTAACAATGATGACTACTAGGTAGCAAAGGTAATCAGAGACAAATATGATCACTTCATAATGTTAAAGAGGGCATAGAATCAAGAAGACATAACACTTCTTAATATACATGCACCAAACCAAGGAACACCAAAGTATATAAGACACATACTAACTGATCTAAAAATAAAAACAGACAAAAATACAATCATACTTAGAGACCTCAATACACTGCTGACAGCACTAGATTGTTCATCCAAACAGAAAATCAATAAAGTTATATTGGCCTTAAATGAAACACTAGAACAATTGAATATGATAGACATCTACAGGACATTTCATCCCAAAATGCCAGAGTATAATTTTTTCTCCAGTGTACATGGAACATTCTCAAGAATTGACCATATGTTGGGCCACAAAACTAACATCAAAACATTCAGAAAGATTGAAATTATACCAAGCATATTCTCTGACCACAAAGCTTTGAAACTAGAATTCAACTGCAAAAAAGAAATAAACAAACCCACAAAAATATGGAAATTAAACAACATACTCCTAAAAAATGAGTAGGTCAAAGAAGAAATTAAAGCAGAGATTAAAAGATATATACAGACAAAGAAAAATAACAATACGACATATCAGAATGTCTTGGATGCAGCAAAACCAGTAATAAGATGGAAGTTCATATCATACAGGCTTATATGAACAAATAAGAGAGAGCCCAATTAAGCAACTTAACATCACATTTTAAGGAATTTGAAAAAAAAAAAGAACAAAGTCAACCCAAAACTAGCTGAAGAAAGGAAATAATAAAAATTAGAGCAGAAATAAATGAAATAGAGAACAGAAAAACTATAGAAAAAAATCTATAAAACAAGGAGCTACCTCTTTGAAAAGATCAACAAACTGACAAACCCTTGGCAAAACTCACTAAGGAAGAAAGAGAAAGAACTCATATAAAAAAATGCAAAATGAAAGAGGAGAAATCACCACAGATAGCCATTGATATATAAAGAATTATCATAGAATATATAAAAAAACTATATGCCACCAAATTTAACGATCTAGAAGAAATAAGTTCCTAGAACAATACAATCTTCCTAGAACGAATCACAAAGAAGTAGGTAGCCTAAACAAACACAAAAGGAAGGAGGAAATAAAAACAACTATCAAAACCCCCTCAAAAAATAAAATTCCAAGGCCAGACAGCTACACTAGTGAATCCTATTAAACATTATAAAAGATTTGGTTCCTATTCTACTCAAAGTCTTCCAAAAAATTGAAGAAGCAGTACTTCCAAACACATTATATGAGGTCAACATAACCATCATACCAAAACCTGGCAAGAAATAACACAAAAAAGGAAAGCTACAGACCCTTCAATAAAAATAGATGCTAAAATCCTAAGCAAACATAAAACAGTTAACATAATACACCATATCATCAAAACAGAGAACAAAAACCATATGATCCTATCATAGATGCAGAAAAGGCATTCAATAAAATACAATATTGTTTTATGTTTAAAAAACTCAATGAAACAGATATAGAAAAAATATCTCAACATAATAAAGGCCATTTATAATAAACCATCAACTATAATTATATTAAATTTAGGAAAAAAAACTGAAAAATTTTCCTCTAAAATCAGGAACATAACAAGGTTTCCCACTTCACTTTTCTTCAATGTAGTGCTGGAATTTCTAGCCTGAGCAATCAGACAAGAGAAAGAAATAAAAGACATTCATATTAGGAAAGAAGAAGTAAAGGTTTCACTTTTTGCAGATGATATGATCCTGTACATCGAAAACCCCAAAGACTCCACAAAAAGACTATTAGAAACAATAAATCAATACAGTAAGGTCTCACTATACAAAATTAATATACAGAAGTCTTCTTATATGCCAACATTAAAACTTTAGAAAATGAACTCAAAAAAATAATTCCTTTTATGGTTGCAACAAAAAAAATAAATACCTAGAAATAAACATAACAAAGAATGTAAAGGACCTATATAATGAAAACTACAAAACATTGTTAAGGGAAATAGAAAAAGATACAATGAAATGGAAAAATATTTCTTGTTCTTGGATAGGAAGAATAAATATACTTAAAATGACCATATTACCCAAAGTAATATATAAATTTAATGCAATTCCCATCAAAATTGCAATGCTATTTTTTAATGAAATGGAACAAAAAATTATCAGGTTTATATGGAACTATAAAAACCCCCGAATAGCCAATCTAATCCTAAGGAAAAAGAACAAAGCTGGGGGCATTACAATACCTGACTACAAATTATATTATAGAGCCAGCCATGATAATCAAAACAGCATGGTATTGGCAGAAAAATAGACACTCAGACCAATGAAACAAAATAGAGAGCCAGAAAATAAAACCACATATGTATGGTCAAATCATCTTTGATAAGGGAGCCAAAAACACACAATGGAGAAAGAAAAGCCTCTTCAATAAATGGTGTTGGGAAAATTGGAAAGCCACGTGCAAAAGAATGAAACTCGAATGCAGTTTGTTCCTTTATACCAAAATTAATTTAAAATAAATCAAAGACCTAAATATAAGACCTGGAGCAATAAATTATAGAACAAAACATAGATACTAAACTCATGGACCTTGGCCATAAAGAACATTTTATGAATTTGACTCCAAAGGCAAGGCAAGTGAAGGCAAAGATAAATGAATGGGACTACATCAGACTAAGAAGCTTTTGCACAGCAAGAGAAACTGACAACAAAACAGACAGCCAACTGAATGGGAGATGTATTTGCAAACAACAACTCAGATAAGGGCCTAATATCTAAAATATAGAAAGGATTAATGAAACTTAACAACAAACAAGCAAACAAGCCAATAAAAAATAGGAAAAGAATATGAACAGACAGTTCTCCCAGGAAGAAATACAAATGGCCAACAGATATATGAAACGATGGTTATCTTCATTAGCTATTAGAAAAATGCAAATCAAAACAACAACGAGATATTGCCTCACGCCAGTTAGAACAGTTATCAACAAGATAGGTAATAACAAGTGTTGGAGAGGCCATGGAGGAAAAGGTACCCTTATTCACTGTTTGTGGAAATGTAAGATAGTACAACCATTATGGAAGAAAGTATTTTGGTTCCTCAAAAAATTAAAAATAACCCTGGCCGATTGGCTCAGCGGTAGAGCATCGGCCTGGCGTGCGGGGGACCCAGGTTTGATTCCCGGCCAGGGCACATAGGAGAAGCGCCCATTTGCTTCTCCATCCCCCCCTCCTTCATCTCTGTCTCTCTCTTCCCCTCCCACAGCCGAGGCTCCATTGGAGCAAAGATGGCCTGGGCGCTGGGGATGGCTCCTTGGCCTCTGCCCCAGGTGCTAGAGTGGCTCTGGTCGCGGCAGAGCGATGCCCCAGAGGAGCAGAGCATCACTCCCTGGTGGGCAGAGCGTCGCCCCTGGTGGGCATGCCGGGTGGATCCCGGTCGGGCGCATGTGGGAGTCTGTCTGGCTGTCTCTCCCTGTTTCCAGCTTCAGAAAAATACAAAAAAAAAAAAAAAAATTAAAAATAGAACTACCATATGACCCAGCAATCCCTCTACTGGGTATATACCCCCATAACTCAAAAACACTGGTATGTAAAGACACATGCAGCCCCCTGTTCATTGCAACATTGTTCACAGTAGCCAAACCATGGAAACAACCAAAAAATCCTTCAATAGATGATTGGATGAAGAAGATGTGGTAAATATATACTGGAATACTACTCAGTCATAAGAAATGATGACATCGGATCATTTACGACAACATGGATGGACCTTGATAACATTATACTGAGTGAAATAACTAAATCAGAAAAAAGTAACAACTGTATGATTCCATATATAGGCAGGGCACAAAATTGAGTCTCATGGACATAGATAAGAGTGTGGTAATTATCAGGGGGAAAGGAAGGGAGGAAAGGGGGGGAGTGGGGGAAAGAGAGAGGCATAAAAAAAAACAAATAAAAGGTGACAGAAGGCAATTTGACTTTCGATGATGGGTATACAACATAATGAAATATCAAAATGATCTGGAGATCATTTTGAAATTTCTGAATCTATGTACTCTAATTGATCAATGTCACCGTGTTAAAATTAATTGTCTAAATAAAATTTTAAAAAAAGAATCAGTAAGCTGTATGACTACTTAAAATTAGGTTTTTATTCAAAATGCAGTAATACTATCTATTTTAAATATTGGGAGTGGTCTGTTTGTATTAAATATTAGGCATAAAATTCAGAAAGATGAATATTTTTAAGTTTTTTAATTCATTTTTGTTTTTACTTTAGTCCAAAATAGAAAAGACTAGTTATGACAAGCTTACTGTTCTGAATATTCTGTATCCTCCAGTCCTGTGACTTTCTAATGGTTTTGAAGTTAATACCAACTTCAATACCAGATGTGGTCTCTTCTTTCTCCTAACAATGACATCACAATAAGATGTCTGCACCGGACAATAAAGGTATAAAGAATGGTTTTTTCTCTTTCTCTGTGTCTCTCTGTCTCTCCTTCTGTGTCTATCTCTCTCTGTGTCTTTTTCTCTCCTAGTCTCTTTCTCTGTTTTATCTCTCTCTGTTTCTCTTTGTCTCTGTCTCTTTGTGTCCCTCTGCATTTGTCTTTTTCTTTAGCTCTCTTATTTCTTTCTGTGTGTCTCTCTCTGTCTCTGTCTCTGTCTCTCTCTTTCAGTTTCTTTGTTTCTTTCTCTCTTTCTTTCCCTTTTATTCTCTTACTCCTTCCCCTTTTTTTCTCCCTGCCTTTCTGTCTCATTTGTCAGCTGCATTAAAGACTAACATTTTTACCTGGTACAAGCTAGTGCTGTAGTGTAACATGCTCTGCATTCTGCAGAGAAACCTCTTTTTTCATTTTATTCAAACCTGGAATAATTATTAAATTAAACTCTCTGTTTCTTTGGAATAACTCTAGAGATCCAGAAATATGGGTTGGTGTGCATGCACTTAAGAAGAGTGTAGATAAAAGAGGCCTATAGCTTTCTTTTTATACTTTATTTGGGGTGGGGGGGAAGAAAGCCCTGAACTCATTTACAAATAAGTTATGAAATTATCAAGTTAGATCAGGTTGTGAGGTCCAATGCTTGATACCAAATCAATATTTAAATTTTTTAAATTATTAACTTTGTTTATGTATGACACTGTGGACCCCAAATGACTATCTCATTCCTGGTTTAACTGCATAGGGAATAATGTTTATTTGAACTAGAATTTAACAGTTTATTTTAATTGAATCAAATTGAAATGTATATCAAATCTGAAGTAAAGGCCATAAGTATACACCGTTCTGATTGGCCTGTTTTGAGTCACAAAACCATGCTTGGGGAAAGTCATTCAAAATACAGAGACTAAAGAGTGCATAGTTATTTAAGAGCTACGTATACACATGATTATAGATCCTCACAAAATATACATATTAATATAAAGTTTGCATATCCAAATTAAGCAATGTAAAAACCTGTATAAATATTTAAATATATTGCATATATCACATGTGTCGTGAATATATTACACATATAATTAGAGTCAAATTTTGATTTATGAATGTGAAAAAATAAAATCTTTAAAACACTTTGAAACTGGTGATTATAAACTTTAGAAATATATGATATACAAACTCAGAACTGAAATGCTGGTAAAACTAGGAACAGAAGAAAAGACATACAATCTCTAAATAAAAATAAAACATAAATGAACATTCATATTTAAAAGCAAAAACTTATAAATATAATATCAGCCAGTTATTATTTATTTTCTAAGCATCTCAACTTGTAAAGCCATCAAGAGAGAAAGTATATTAATTTATTTTGTGTCATCAGATCAAATGATATTTCTGATTAGTAAGAAGAGCCTGAAAGGAAGGAGGCATAATATCTCCCTGCCATAATGTCTAACCTAGCTTAACTGACAAAAGAAACAAATATTCTTATATTAAGCTTAAAGAAAGAAAATGAACTCCATTGGTCTATCAGCAACCACAACTTTATAATCTTCTTGAAGTAACTATCAGCATGTGCTTTTTTCATGATCTTTAATGATCATTGTGACAAAATAAAACTGCTCTTCTTTATAGACAGAGGAAATTCCTCTGACCTACACTTTCACCTTGCCTGGAAATGTGATAATTTCAAAAGTTGAAGAAGCAAAATAAATTATTTAACACTAACCAAAGAAATGACTAGGTAATGTGCCAATATCACCAAAAAATTTTACCTTCTTCCAATAAAACAAACAAAACAAAACATGATTTGCATATACCAGAATGTCTCTGACTCTAGAATATTAATGAGGTGATAAGTCACTTCTAAGGGTAACTGACCACCATGATGCAGACCCTGTTCTGAAACTTGCTACTCATTCATGTTCTTGCATGATACCCCTCAGAAAGTGACATTGTAAACCCTGCACTCCATGGCTACACACCATTCTGGAATTGACCCTCAAACTCATTAATACAGGCTTCATGGGACCTGGAGTTTTATTTCATTGTCATTGCTCTTTCACATGACCTTAAAATAGGAGTGGGAACATAATAGGTAAATAAAATGAGTACAGGTATGAATAAATATTCCAGTGTATGAAAGAAAAGTACAAAAATTTGGTACTCAACTTCTTCCAGTTCCTGCATCCATTTTATTTAAAGGCTAAACTGCACATTTTCTACTAGCTCTTCAAAGTCCTTGCAAATTCTTTAATTTAATATCTCTTTTTCTGCTGTTAAAGGTCTGATTGATTCAACTTCTCTCAACCATAAATTTCTAATTCATATAATAAAATTTTTATATATACTCAGTCCAAATTTGCTTTCACCACATGAAATAACATGATTAATTTTCAGTTTCTAGGTCTTATATTTGAAATTTTAATTTTAATCAGCGTGTCTCCTTTTCTAGAGAATTTCTCATCCTTATTTAACAGAGACAAAAACAAATGGATGTGCCTGCCAGAAGGCAGAGGAATATAAAAAAAAAGCTGAAAGAAGTAGGCACACAAAATATCATGGTAGCAACCATTTACTCCTTATGTCTAAAGAGGAGCCCATGAGAATTAAAGTCATAACCATGCAAGGGTGACTGACCCTGATTAGCCAGAAGAGGTGAGACTGCTTTTCTCCAATAAGGGGGAAACATTTTCTGTATTGGGACTTTCTCCACCAATGCCATATTCTCAGCTATAGATTAGTAGAAAGCTAAGCAGTGAGTTTATCTAACCCTAGACTTTTCCCAAATGGGTGTTGTAGAATTTAAGGGGATTTATAAGAGAGTTTCGTGATCTGGCAAAAATTCCAAGAAAATAATGACTCATAGACTTTGAGCTCAATGAGGAAGACAGGAAAGAAAAGGATAATAAACAGAAAAAATAGAAGAACTGGAAGGGCAGAAGCAAAAATGGTGGAGTAAGAAACTCTAAATCTTACCCCTCCTTAGAAGCTACAAATAAGGCAAAACTTGTCTGAATTGATGTGTTTAGATATCTGAAAATTAACCAAGGTATGTAGCAACTCTAGGATTGTATATTTAAAAATAAAAATTAGTTATCCCCAGTAAGATCAATGAATTTTGTGGCATTCGCTCTTAAAGAAGACCCATGCTCTGTTCCCCAGCTCAGCAGCAGCTGTGAACAGCAGCGTGCATTTCTAGTATCAGAGAAAACAAACAGAGTGCATTCACAAAGAACATGTGGCCTGTCATATTCTGACCTGTGTGGTGTTTGTATGGAAGACAGGTTCAAATGGTCTCTTACAGTCTTTATTTTATGTAACTCAGGTCTGGTTCAGTACTAAGTCTGCTTTCCAGGGAAATCTGTCAAGGAATATTTACAAGCTAATATATTAAGTTGCTGTTGTCTAAGGCAATATGTAACAGGTGGTGCAAGTAGCATATTATCCAAAACACATAGACGTAAGACTGGGGGATCATATGTACCTAGAGCTTTGAAAACTACTCTACACACAGTTTTAAAGTTTAAATTTAAAATATTAACTCTAAAATTACTAAGTGATACAGTAATTCTAATTGTAGGTGTATAGCCAAGAGAACTGGAATATATATTCATGCCAAAACTTAAACATGAATGTGCATAGCATTATTATTCATAATTGCTTGAAGTAGAAATAACCAAATATCTATCAGATAATGAATGCAGAAACAGAATGTGATATATTCACATAAAATAAAATATTTTTCAGCTATATAAAAATAAAGTACTCATATATGCTACCACATAAAACATGATGCTAAGTAAAAGAAGTCAGACATGAAAAGATCACATATTGTATAATTTCATTTATGTAAAATGTCCAAAATAGGAACAAAAAGGATGTAGTGATTGTTAGGGAATGGGGTGGGATAAAGTTGGAACTACCTTGTAGTAGGTATGCAGTTTCTTTTGGGGGTAATTAGATAGTGAAATAGTTGGTATAGTTGCCCAACATGGTAAAAAACTAAAAACTATTGACATTAACACTTTAAGATGGTAAAAATTATGTTAGGTGAAATGCATATCAATAAGAGGGAAAGTTACTGTTTAAAAAAGTCATACAGGCCCTGGCCAGTTGGCTCAGCAGTAGAGCGTCGGCCTGGCGTGTGGGGGACCCGGGTTCGATTCCCAGCCAGGGCACATAGGAGAAGCGCCCATTTGCTTCTCCACCTCCACCTCCTTCCTCTCTTTCTCTCTCTTCCCCTCCCGCAGCCAAGGCTCCATTGGAGCAAAGATGGCCCGGGCGCTGGGGATGGCTCCTTGGCCTCTGCCCCAGGCGCTAGAGTGGCTCTGGTCACGGCAGAGCGACGCCCCGGAGGGGCAGAGCATCGCCCCTTGGTGGGCAGAGCATCACCCCCTGGCGGGCAGAGCGTGGCCCCATGGTGGGCGTGCTGGGTGGATCCCGGTCGGGTGCATGCGGGAGTCTGTCTGACTGTCTCTCCCCATTTCCAGCTTCAGAGAAATACAAAAAAAAAAAAAAAACTCAAAAAATAAAAAAGTCATACAGTTGAAAGTCTACAGGTTTATTGACGTTAAAGGGAGAATTTGAAAGGTAATAGGAAGTGAGATGGTTGAAAGTGTTGCTTCAGAGCAAACTGATACTCAGTCTTTACTGACAGTAAGTTGTGTGCAGTTTAGAATTTCTGCTAATTCAGTAAATAAAGAAATAACAGCCTTAATACATAAATTATTAAAAATAGAGAATACACCAGGACAAAGGTGAAATTTTAGTTATAACTCCTTGAAATCGTATCTGTGTTGCTACATATATTTATTGTATATGTGGAATCCTAGAATGATTTTCCTTTGAAGGCACTCATTCTGAAATAAGAGAGACCTTAAAATCACCCACTGTAATATCTGGACACTCTTGAGTAACTTCTCTAGACAGAAAGTGGAGAGCAATAAACTAGCTGAGGTTGCAGGCATTCTCACTAATAGTAAATCATTTTCAGAAAGAAAAAGAAGAAGTCAATGTGGTTGGAAGAAGGCTCTCAATTCATGTCATTCTACTACAGAAAAAATATAAATATATATATAAATAAAAATATAAAAATTATGTAAATATATTTAAAAATCATATATGTATATATATATGCATACATGTGTACACATATATTCCAACTACTAAAAACAAGCTTGCACAGATACAATAGTACAGAAATTATTGAAAACATGGCATATAATAGCATTTCAGTAATAGCTTCATTAATTATTGCTGATTTTTATTTTTATAAAATAACAACATTTGATACATTTTGACACATTTTTTGATATATTGATATTAGAGAGGTGCTCACTAAAAAGACCACAAAAATAGCTTGAAGCTCAGATGTAATTATTGGGCATCTATGACTCCACTTAATATTTTAAATGTCTTAAATCTTCATATTAAATATTTGAATTATTTCTTATTATCTCATTTTATGAATAAAAGACTTGAATCTGCAATGTTAAATAAATCCCTCAATATTAGGAGAGTTAAAATGTTAAAGCTATGATTTAAACCCAGTATTGTCAGATGCTAAATCCGGTTTGCTCCTTGCTATTTAAATATAGTGTCATAATAAAACTAAAAGAAGCCCTTTATTCTATGCTCATTCCATCTGTAATTCATGGAATTTAATATAAAGACCCTTCATGCTATGTTTATTCCATCTGTAATTCACAGAATTTAATATAAGAAACTATTTAAATCATGTTCTATATAGTATATTGTAATGGTTAAAGAACCAGAAGCGCCCTGTGGTGGCGCAGTGGATAAAGCGTCGACCTGGAAATGCTGAGGTCGCCGGTTTGAAACCCTGAGCTTGCCTGGTCAAGGCACATATGAGAGTGGATGCTTCCAGCTCCTCTCCACCTTCTCTCTCTGTCTCTCTCTCTCCCTTTCTCTCTCCTCTCTAAAATGAATTTAAAAAATTAAAAAAAAAAAAAAAGAACCAGAAGCTATTGAATAAGCATTATAAAAACATATAACAGATAACGTTTTAACACATAGAACATTATTTAAGAAATATTTAGAAAAAAAGAAATAAATAAAAACATTTAGCACAAGTCTATTTACTAAAACAGATTTTATTTTATTTTTATTTTTTATTTTTTTGTATTTTTCTGAAGTTGGAAACTGGGAAGCAGTCAGACAGACTCCTGCATGCGCTCTACCGGGATCCACCCGGCATGCCCACCAGGGGGCGATGCTCTGCCCATCTGGGGCATTGCTCTGTTGCAACCAGAGCCATTCTAGCGCCTGAGGCAGAGGTCATGGAGCTGTCCCCAGCACCCGGGCCAACTTTGCTCCAGTGGAGCCTCGGCTGTGGGAGGGGAAGAGAGAGACAGAGAGGAAGGAGAGGAGGAGGGGCGGAGAAGCAGATGGGCGCTTCTCCTGTGTGCCCTGGCCGGGAATCGAACCCAGGACTCCTGCATGCCAGGCTGACGCTCTACCACTGAACCAACTGGCCAGGGAAAACAGATTTTATTTTAATAGAGCAAAACTAATCTGCATCATTCAGTGAAATCATCAGAAATTCTGCTTGTTTTTAGCTATCCCCCCAGTTTTTGTAATGAAGGCATAAATAATTATAAAAACATAATTTTAATATAGCATGCTCTATGAAAAATTATAAAGAAAGCATTATAATATTGTCATACAGGAGATCTATTTTAAAACCATTTCTATAAGTCATCCCAGATAGTTGTACTGTAGAAGATATCTTCTTGATATTTTTAGGAAACATTTTTAGTAATAAATGCAATAAAAAATCAAAGTTGATAGAATAAAACGTGTTTCACTTTTTACAGTGATCTTGAGAGAAAACCACATAATGGCTAAAAAAAATATACCTGGGTAAGCATAGATAAAGTAAATGTGGCTTCTTATAATGCCACAGAATTAATAGTCTAATATTTTATAGAAAAGATTATCTTAAGTTTTATAAAATGACAAACATCTTTTCATATTTAATTAAGTTATTGAATTTACTAACTACGATTAATACTTCAAATATTAATAGTCCATGCCTGACCTGTGGTGAAATAGTGGATAAAAAGTCCACCTGAAATGCTGAGGTTTCTGGTTTGAGATCCAGGACTTGCATTGTCAAGGAGCATACGAGATGTAACTACAAGTTGATGCTTCCAGGTCCTTCCTCACCCTTCTCTCTCTTTCTCCTGTCTCTAAAAAAATTAAAAAATAAAACAACAAAATCAAGAAAGAAAAAAAAATCATGAAGCTAGTTGAGTTGAAGTTAGGAATTTGATTTGCATACAGAACATTTACCTTTGCTCCAGTACCTTGATTGTAATTGTTTCTCTAACTCTGTCCCCTTGAAAACTGAATTTAATGGAAAGACACTAAAATATTAATAACTTGGAGTGAAAAACAATTGTCATGTGCACCAAGGAGAGCAGCTCTTCTAACATTATATAATTCTTAATGTTATATATGATGAAAATTCTTGTTGTGTTGATACCAAGATTTCTCTAAAGAAGTTCTGTGAAGGACATTCATTATATTTAACAGTCTCCTTCCAGAATCGAAGTATGCGTAATTACTGGAGAATACAAGACTCTCTGTCTACTCTTAGGAATACCTCTGGGAGTCTGAAAAGAATGTAATTTCCAAATGTCAGATTTAGCCCCCAACTCTCAAATTAATGCAGAATGTTTTATTGTATTGAAATTTCAAATAAAAAACAAAACTTTATTTAGTGTATGTTTCAA
The DNA here is from genome assembly GCF_036850995.1 of Saccopteryx leptura. Taxonomy (NCBI): domain Eukaryota; kingdom Metazoa; phylum Chordata; class Mammalia; order Chiroptera; family Emballonuridae; genus Saccopteryx; species Saccopteryx leptura. Next base: position 43,930,867 of record NC_089506.1, read on the forward strand.
ATCTTGAATAGGATATACTTATACTAAAACATTTTTGTTTATTTAAAATGCAATTTTATCTGTATGTCCTTCATTTTATCTGTCAGCCTTAGTTCCAAACTGAATCAGTAGAATAATAGACAGAAACTAAATAAAATGTGCTTCTCCAGGGTCACAAGCTAACTATGAACAGTTGTTATATAAACTCACTTATTATTATTTAAATAAACACTTGTGATACCTTCTGACAAGTCATCATATAAAAACCAGATTCATTATTTAAAAGACTTTAAAAATTAAAAAATAATTTTTAAACTCTCATTTGATTAGCAATGATTTTCTTTTCTTAAAAGTTAATTTATTGGGATGACAATGGATAGCAAAATTATTCAGGTTTTTGGTGCCCAATTCTACAACACATCTCTGTACACCCCAAATTAAGTCATTGATCATCATCAACATTTATCCTTCCACACCCTCTTCCACCTCATCCCACCGTGGCAATTGTCACACTGCTGTTCGTGTCCATGAGTATTTTCTTTCTTTTTTCTTCCTTCCTTCCTTCCTTCCTTCCTTCCTTCCTTCCTTCCTTCCTTCCTTCCTTCCTTCCTTCCTTCCTTCCTTCTTTCCTTCCCTCCTGCCCTCCTTCCCTCCCTCCTTCCCTCCCTTCTTCCCTCCCTCCTTCCCTCCCTCCTTCCCTCCCTCCTTCCCTCCCTCCTTCCCTCCTTCCTTCCTTCCTTCCTTTCTTCCTTCCTTCCTTCCTTCCTTCCTTCCTTCCTTCCTTCCTTCCTTCCTTCCTTCCTTCCTTCCTTCCTTCCTTCCTTCCTTCCTTCTCTTCTTCCTTCCTTCCCTTCTTCCATTTCTTTTTCATTTTTCTTTGTAGATATAGCTAAAAAGAAACTAGATGGAGTGACGGATTGAATTAATTTTACTTGTTACCAAACCTACTCTTCAAATGTAAACTCTTAAAAAATCAGTTTCTTTTTTCAGTGAAACATTTTTGCAATGCTTATATATAGTTAGTGTAATATTTTATATTAATTCAATCTTTGATATTGAGTACCGCATAGACAAATATTCAACTAACAGATTTTTAAGGTTTTTTTAGCCTTTTCTCAATCATTAATCATTTTGCTATTTCAAAATCATTATCTACATTTAGAAAGAAAATAAAAAATGGCAAAATTAAATGAACCAACTTTTCTATTTGATGAAGAACCATTTTGATACAATAAAGACAGAAGCTAGGTTTTATATTACTTATTGGCATTAATTTTCTAATAAAATGAATAAATGGAATTTGTCAGCTTCTAATTGAGAAAAATGCTCTGAAAATTTATGTGAAAATCTAAATTGCACTTCTACTTCAAGAATATTAGTAATCCTAATGTTTTAAATATTTTAGATGTTTTTTAAAACTATATTTTTAAATAACTACTCAAAATATTTTTTGTTACTTGAATAAGGGATATTTGCATTAAAATGTTGATATTAAATATACAATGTGTACACAAATACTCATATATATGTACATATATATGTATTTATTCTATTTGCATGTGTTTATAGAACTACATATAACTTTTCATATGTATAGAATGTGATGATAACATTAAGTGTAGTATTTTTCTATAAAGGGAAATAACAGAGTATAAATCCATGGGCAATTAATAATTTAGAAAGTTTGTTCAAGCTTTGTAAAAATATAATAAAAAATGTAAATACAACTATAATTATTTGCAAAATCAATATAAGTAAAGGGTCAAAGTTCATATGTCTATCTATGTCTTGTTCTAAATTTCTATTTATCTACCTAGTTATATATTTTTCTATCTGATAATTATTTTTATAGCTATATGGAAAAAGCTACTCATTAAAAATATAACTCACTAAACTTTTATTATTCATTGCTAATAATTGAATATAAGACCTTAAAATCATAATACATTAATGAATAAAATGAGAGAATAAAATACTTAATTGAAAGATTTGGTAAACTATTCTGAAGTATATCACCTGCAACATAAGACTCTTATTTCTAATATTCTCTTTCTCTACAGATCTGAGTGAATAGCCAAAGATAAGACAGATGTTGGATGACTTTTACCCTCTGGAAACAATGGTAGGTTAATAACTTGACCTGCCTCTTAGAAAGAAAATTGAAGCCATTCTTCCATTTGGTTTAGACAGTGACCATGAAAAAAAGTTATTATAAGCAATGTAATGAAGACCATAACATTTTTGTCATAAACGAATCACTAGAAGACTTAAATTTCAACTCAAAATTTGCGATTATTCTTCAATAAAGCAAATTAATTCAAACAATAGAAAGAACCATAATAAAGGTTGTAGAAAGAAATGCTGGTCATAGAGGTTTCAGAAAATATGTCTGAAAACGATTTGTTCGCTTTGGCCCATGGCAGAGTAAAAATTCTGACATAATTTGCCCGCCAAGCCATAAATTTAAGTGTGTACTGCAGCACTCCGTTTTCAAGTTGTTTTAGTGAATGAAGAATGTAATTTGAGTGGGCCCCAAAGCCACACGCTAGTTGCATGAGCAACATGTTAATTACATGATGAGAAGAAGATTTATTTTAAAAAGAGGAATTCAGGCCTGGTGTACAGATGGTTCTATAAGATATATTTGACTCTATCCAGAAGAGAATAGATTCAGCATGACAGTTTATGTAGGGAAGGACCTGAAGGACAGTGGTAAAGAAAATCTTTTTGGTTGGCATAACTGAGCAGTATATCTCATTGCTTTACCTGAAAAAAAAAATGACCAAAATACTGATCTATACTGATATATGAGCAACAGTTAATAATTTGGATAGATGTTCAAGAACTTGGAAGAAATTCAATTGAAAAATTGGTTACAAAAATTCCTGGTGAATAGCCCATGATATGGCACCATTTCCTGAGGAAATAAACCAGCCAGCTTGATTACATTGAGATGATGAATGACACTGGATTGTATCATCATAGAAGGGGCAGGACTTTTTCTCATTGAAATAAATGCCTTGTTCTGGATATGAATTTACCTTCCCTGTCTGTAATGCATCTGACAGAAATCACTTTCCTTAGACTTATAACTTCATTATTCATTGTCATGGTATTAAGCATAACATGCTTTCTAACCAGAGAACTCATTTTACTGTAAATAAGCATGACAATAAACTTGGATTTATGAAATTCATTGGTCTTACCATATTCCATGTTACTATGATACAGCAGTCATGATAGGATGAAGGAATGGCCTTTAGATAACTCAATACTATAATTAGTTCTAGTTGGGTGGCAACTCTTTATACACCTAGGGTAATCTCTTCATATTTTTCCCACTGCAAAATTTAATAGTTTGGTAACCAAGGGGTGAAAATGGGCCTAGTTTCTTCTATTATATCTCCTGATAATTTATTAGGGAAACAAAAGTTTCCTTCTAATGAAACTTTAGACTCTGTCAGTCCTTTCTTAGGGAGAAGTCTTCCTAGGAGACTCAGTGATGGCTTTATTAAACTGAAGGATTAGGCTGTTACTTGGCCACTTTGGCCTATTTATCAGGCAGTTTATCACTCACAAATCCTATGATGTGCCTGGGTACGTTTAATGAGGTCCCATCAGAGTGCTCCTCTCAGCTGTCCTTGGTCAGAGCAGCATGATGATAGTCCACATTCAACATTGGAGTCTGGCCAATTATTTGCAGTGCGGGGCCCCTTGGCTTTAGTACCATTTTCTGGCATATGCCTCCTAACAGGTGTTAATCTACAGGATTATCACACTGAGTCACTTTTTGGGAGTTCCTAACAAGGAGCTCTTTTTTATTTTAATCTACAGAGTTGTCATATCTAGCCACTTTTTATCTCTATATAACTTCACACGCACACTAACTGGGCCTTGTGCAAAAGGCATAGTCTGCCTATCATATCTTTACACACTATATTAGGTCCCATCCAGAGAATGTAGCCTTATTCACTTGCTTTAATGGCTTTTAATATTATATCCTAGTTTATTTCTATATATCTTCTATATTTTTCTATATATCTATATACAGTGGTACTTTGAGATATGAACAGACCAACATGAATTCTTTAAGATAATAACTGATTTGGTCCGTATTTTTGTTTGAGATCCTGGAAAAATTCTGAGATATGAGTCGTGGTTCAGGAAGCTGCTACTAGTTGGTGCATTGGTGCACGGGTCCAATATTGACAGTTTGATATATATATGAGTTGACTGACTTACGAGCTGGGGTACAGAACAAATTAAATTTATATCTCAAGGTACCACTGTATTTAATTACTACATTATATTACCATAACAATTGTTGATAAAATAAACAAATACAAAGAAATGATCTGATTAAGTTTTAAATCTGAAGTTAGGCAAAAATATATAACTTCCCTTTTTTAAAAAAAAAAAATCAAAATATATTATTTATCAAATTGAATTCCAAATCTGCCTTGCAGTTGGGAGTTGGGGTGAATATGGAAATAACATTTAAGTATGGCTTGCCTATTTTCTCCTCTCCAGCTTTATTTCATATCTTGATAGTCACTGTGCTGGACAGAAATTACATTCACGGCCTTCAGCGTTCTATAATCCCTTCTGTATAAGCACTGACTCCATGATTCTGTTCTCTGAGAGGCTCATCCTTGTTGTTCTGGAATCCTAACACCTATCCTGTCGATCTCAGTGCAGCACCCCTTAGAATCTTTTCTAAACTCCTAGAGTCCTGCCAACTAAGCTCAGATCCTCAATCTTAAAATTACTCTAAACATTTGTCAGAGTAGAGTCATTTTCCAGCTCTGTTTCTCTAACAAATTAAAAACTACATGGACAAGGATGACATCAGATTTTTACCAAACATGGTAGTTTAGTACTTTGAATGTAAGTCAATTATATCTAATTAATAAATGAAGTAAAAATTTTAGAACTTCACTGTTTCTAAATTGCGGTATGTATTTTTATTTAAAAATGTGACACATTCAATTACTCTGTTCTTATATTACATGTTAATTCAACAAAATATAATAAAGCATACTTATATTCTATACCAATATATAGAAATAAAATTGTTCATATTATTTTTTAATAATATAATTTAAATTGTATTTAGAATTTTATTTCAAAAATGAGAAATACATTTGAATAAGTAAGTAAAGTATAAAATTCAAATGTATACAATTGTGTTACAGAAATGTCTTATTCTGCATGAAATTGTTGAATGATCTTATTTCTATCATCATGTTGTATTTCATTACCCATGCATATGAAAATCAGAAGTTTGCCTATTTACATATTGGGGGAGACGTAATAGTTTTAAAACCAAAGATCTAAATTATTTAACAAGTATAATTATTTTCTCTATATGTAGCATAAAATTTCATTCAAATGAAATATGCATTTAAAAATATATTTTCTTTTATTTCAATTATCAAGTGGTTATTAAAT